>NC_138352.1:26827726-28206476 GCF_046562875.1 Panthera onca | reverse complement strand
GGGTAAGGCTGTGTGTGAGGCAGGCTCCCAGAGGGGCCCTGGGCAGGAGGAGGGGCTGAGGGGCATCAGGGTTCTGCAGGTCAAACCAGCAAATAAGCCGGAGTGGACAGATGATGGTTCCAGCCGGGGCTGGGATTCTGTCTCCCACCGGGCAGGGGGGTGAAATAAGAAAACCACGAAGAGCAGGGGTCCCGGGAGGCAGGCTGCGGAGGGCAAGTGTCTAGCCGGCCCCCCTGCCTTTGATTATTCATCAGAAGCGGCTGGAAAAGAGGCTCCGGTGCCCAGAATAGCAACGGGCCATCCAAACAGAGGTTTTAAAAATATACCCGGGAGAAAAAAAAATCAACTTCCTTGCGCCCACACTCCACCTCAGGTGTATTCACGGGGAGAAGCCTGGTCCAGGGAGGCCTGGAGGATGTTTGCAGGGGCCCCCAACTCCCGCCCGCCCCGCGCCCCTCTGCACGCTCCCAGCTCCCAGCTCCCTGCTCCGTCGGCGGTGCCCAAGCAGCACACACGTTCCCCCCCGCCCCGTTCTCCGCGCTCTGAGGGCAATCTGGCAGCGGCTGCCTTTCAATTAACACTGCAGACTCGAAATGGGGGCTTAGGGGAAAGAGGCGGGTGGAGAGGGAAGAAAAACAAGCAGCACATCGGCAGCTGGGCGAAGCCACCTGCTTCAAGCGGGGCGGTGAAATTTCAGGACCCCCCCCCCGCCCCAGATCCAGGAGCGGGGTGAGGGCAGGCTGCGGCACACTCTCCCTGTCCCCGCCTCACCCCTGGCACCCATCCGTGCCCTGCACCCCCCCACCCCTGCCCCAGGAGGCTGACCTGCACTGACCCCCTGCGCTCTGACTGCCCGTGGGGTGGGACCAGCGGGGGGAATGAGTGTGGGCTGCACAGAGTCTGGGGCGCTTGTCCACCGGCTCCCTGCCAGGCCGAGGGCTGGCGGGGGCTGCGTTCTCTGCCGAAGACGGCTCTCTGCTCCCTTCAGGCCTAGGGGTGGTGGCAGGCCCCACTTTTGCTGGCCCCGGGGCACACTGCTTTCCTCCGATGGCGCTGCTTACCAGTTCAACCCTATACAGTTGTCCCTGGTCACCTGTTGCAACTGTGAGCTTGTTATTTCCAGCCAGGACAGCCTGACTGCTGTCCCAAATGCCGCCGAAAGAGAGCGGCTTCCCCTGGTCCCTGAGCCCGTCACCAGGCAGGCTCGCAGGAGGGTGACCAATGTCACCTACCCCCAACACAGGCCAGGGCTGAGTCTGTCAAGGACTTCAGGCTGTCTAACGCGCTCTGCATTTTTCCCAACTACCTGAGACGTGGGCACTGTCATTCTCATTTCCTAGATGAGGAGACTGAGGGTCTGAGAGGCCGTAGAACTTGCCCAAGGTCCGGAAGGTCGGCAGCGTCAGAGCTGGGCTTGGAGCCACATCTCCATTTCCTAACCCCAAACACCTCTGCCCCCGAGGAAACCCAGAGTCGGGACAATGACGTGGAGGCGGTGCTGTTGGCGTCACCCAAGCTGTCACGCACGCCCACGGCAGCTCAGAGAGTTGCGTCGCTTACCTCTTTGGGCCACAGTTCCCCAGCCAGAACACGGGGCGTGCAGAGCCCCTCATGAGGGTAAAATGGAGATAACGGGCGCAGAGCTGAGGGTACCGAACGTAGTAAGCGTTCTGCGAGGGACTGTTTCCCTCCACCTCCCCCCGTCCCCCCTTCCTCCCGGCTTCTGCTTCTTTTGAGGACCCGTGAGACTGTGGACAGGAAAGGGCTCAGGACTCGGTTGGCAGCATCCAGAAAATGGGAAGCACCGCATCGACTCTGTCCAAGTCACCGACTCCAAGATGGCAGGAAACTAAGATTGAACCCTGGAAGGCCTACGTGTGCGGCTGGGCGACCCCTCTTACCCGCATGGTGGCTTTGCAAGAGGCAGCAGAACTGGGGTGCTTGTCCGGTTCTGCACATTTCTCCGGAACACGCGGGGAGGGGTCGATTAGGAGCCAGGAGTTCTGGGTTCTGGAAAGACCATACAGGGGAAGAGGGAGCCCAGGCTACCTCAAAGGTGGCTCCAAGAAACACTACCGGGCTTGCACAGACACTAGACGTTTCTGCCTGGCCCTCCGGTGCCCAGGAGAGACGGTCGACAAGGTACAAGCGGCTTTCAGCCGGCGTCAGCTCTGACAAGTCAGCCAGGGGCCAGAGGAGTGTGACGGGCCATCCCCACGTGGGTCTCCTCCCAGTGGGTGGGAGAACATGCGTGGTGGGCAGAACGCACTTCCCGGTGACCTTGGGCAACCCTGCGCCCTCTCTGGGCCGCTTCCCAGTCCGTCCAGGGGAGCGATTCGATGGAGCCCGGATGCTTTGCACCCCGTCCCCGCTTGGAAGTGTCTCTTCAAGCAGAACCTACGCAGAACCTCACAAGACCAAGGAAAGCAGAGAGGCCTGTTGGAGGCAGAGATGGGGTGTGTGGGGCCGTGGCCTCCTCCACGGGGCACCTGGGGCTCCCCGGAGTGTGGACAAGCCCAGCAGAGGTGGATCTCCTGAGCCCCTCCCCGGCCTGGTGCCGTCCCGGTGATGTAACTCCAGATGGTGTCACGGGAGGTTTGATGTCCAGCCAGCTCCCAGCTACCCCCACCCCACGTTTGTCTGGCGACCATTGGCGTCCGTAGGGACACGCTGTGCTGAGGCACGGCTGGAGCGAGGATTACAGGGCTCATATGCTGTTGCCAAACACATCTTGGGGAAAAAAGGAGAGGAAAAGCAAAACAAACAGACGCATTCACTGCCCACTGTGCTGATGTAGAAACCTTTCCTGAAATAGCCGGGTCACAGGTTCCGGTGGAAAATCCCCAAGGTGCCAGGGGGACACATTTACCTGCCTCCCAGGGAGAAAATGCCCTCCCTGCCCGCCCCCCCCCCCCCCGATCTCTGTGGGCACCTAGGGAAATAACCAGCTTGGCAGAGGGTCTTTCGCTCCCCTGGGAATCGGGACGGCCTTGTGTGCAGAGGGAAGCGTAAGGAAGTTCGCCAGCCTGGACACTCTGTCACGATAAAAGCACAAAGGACACTGGAAATCGGTTCCACCCCATACTTCCTGCCTGCCTGTGGGCAAGATCACTTCGACTTGCCAAGCCTGGATTTCTTCATCTGTAAAATGGACACATGATCTGACACATAGGTTTCCAATTAGGACTGACTAGTTGGTATCTGTTAATCTCCAAGCATGGAGGCTGGCACATGGATGCCTGAACAGCCCCTTCCTCCCTCCTGTAGGTGATACCACGAGCAAGGGGCTCTGTGAGCCTCGGTGTCCTCATCTGTAAGTGGCGAGGCACCCTTTGTGGCCACCACGGTCCCCCAAAAGCTAACAAGAGCCCACTGTGAGCTCGTCAGAGTTTCTGGGACAGGGGTAGCTCTCATTTGCTAAATGAAGCATGGCACGTATCTGAGCTTAGAAGGGGCTGTGGGCCTCCAGTCTGGCTGGGAGGTGCTGAACGGTCAAGGACGTGCCCACAGCCAGAACTGGAGCTAGGATTCGGGCTCCTGCTCTCTGGCTCCTTCCCATGCGTCGCCTTGAAGCCAGACCTCCTAGCTCCTCGTTTGCACCCGTCCATCATGTTCTGGAGAAATGTCCGGAACATAATAAACACCCCAATCCAGCCGCCCCTGCTGTCCTCGCCATGCCCGTTAAAGGGATAACCCAGCCACACCCGTGTTCATCCACACATTCAGCAAATATTAGTTGACACAGAGATATGCTGCATAAATGAACAGCAGAGCTCCTTGGGGACTCAACCACATGAGAGCCCCACATGAGGGGCAGTAGGGGAGGGGGGAGGGGAGGTGGTTGCCGCCCCTTCCCTGTGTCCTTCGGTCTAGCCGCCGCCACCTGCTGCTCCAGTCCCCAGCACCCGGTCAGCTGCCTGCACATGGGGCTTGCGTCTTCCAAGATGGCCACACGATATTTCCCCTTGGACATGCTCTCCTCTCAATGAGTCAGCACTTCCTCTACAAAGAGGTGGGCTCTGTTTCCTCTCTTGAACCTGGGTGCCCTGGGACCTGGGCAGAAGTGATGCTAGGTGACTTCTGAGGCTAGGTCACGAGGGAGCTCTGTGTGGCTCTCCTGGGACACTCACTGTTGGAACCCGGCTGCCATGCTGTGAGGAACCCAAGCCACCGGGGGCGGCCACAGGAGGTGTTGTATCTGACAGCCTCACCCGAGGTCTCAGCTAACAGCTGGCACCAGCCACCAGATATGTTAGTAAGGAAACCTTCCAGATGCTCCCAGCCCCAGCCTCCACCTGACCGTCACCCCAAGGGAGACCCTGAGCGAGAACCGCCCAGCTGAGCCCAGGCAACCTCTAGAGTTATAAGGGATTGTAACAAAATGACTCTTGTCATTTCATGCACTACCTTTGGGATAGTTTGTTGGCAGCTATAGATAGCCAGAACCCTGAGTCAAGGGCTTGGGTCTCTCTTCTTTATTTTAGCAACCTCCCCCCCATCCCCACCCCCAATGGGCACAATTCTGAAAATCAGGACAGTTAATGCCCCTGGGGGCAACCCTCACCATTAGGCGTTAGGAGTTGGTGAACCAACGTCCCAGCTTCCCCGCTGCACAGAGGCACAGCTCTCTGAGTGTACTTAGCAGGAACGGACCCCAGTACCTCACAGCTGTTGCCCACTCATGAACACAACACAGCTATTATTGGCTTATCCAACTTCCCATTCGCTTCCTGGGATCACCTTTCTTTCAGATAAACTCTTTGCACCCAGGGCCTTGTTACAGGCTCTGCTTTTAGTGAAACCTGAACTAAGATATGGTAAAGGAAGTCCCACAAATATTGGAGGAAGCTGTGTAATTAGTGCAAGGTGTTAGGAAAAATGGCTTTCTTTAAGGGCGAAAGTTATTGAGTGCTATTTACTGGGGTAAAATAATGAATAAGACAGTTTCTATTCTTGAGACACACATAGTCTAAGGGAGTTTTTTTCTAAAGCAGAAAATACCTTCTCTTCACATTATTATCTGTAGCTGCACACATGTGCATACCTGTACACACACACACACACACACACACACAGAGCGTACTCATAAAACCAGAGACTATGGCAGTATACAAATCTGGGTTCAAATTCTGGTACAACACGTCTTTAGTAAGGAGATTGAATCAGTAATCAAAAATCTCCCAATAACAACAAAAAAGTCCTGGACCAGATGGCTTTACTGGTGAATTCTACCAAACGTTCAAAGAATACCAATCCTTCTCAATCTCTTCCAAAAAATTGAAGAAGGGAGATTCCCTTCCTTATTCTAAGAGGTATTACTCAGATACCAAAGCTGGGCAAAGACACTACAAGAAAAGACAGCTACAGACCAACATCCCCTGTGAACATTGATGCAAAAATACCAGCAAACCGAGTTCACCACCATATTAAAAGGATTATACACCATGACCAAGTGGGATTTATTTCCAGAATGCAAGGACAGTTCGACATGCGAAAAGCAGTCAATGTAATACAGCATATTGGTAGAATGAAGTGGAGGCAGAAATCACATGCTCATAGCAATCGATGCTGAAAAAGCATTGACAAAGATCAATGCCAACGGACAGATTTCTGGGTTTCTGGCCAGTGAGACCCAAGTGGAAAGGTAGTAACGATTTTGGGGAAAGGGTTTCCTTATCTAAAGCAGTGCTTCTCTTTGCTTCCTCTTCATCTTCCTTCTTGGATGGGCACATGTGGCCAGAGGTAGCATAGGCATCTTGTATGCAAAGCGTCTGACCTTAGTGGATAATCAGTGTGGGAGGCTGAACCGTGCCCCCCCTCTTCCTGAAAGATGTCCACATCCTCACCCCTGGAACCTGGGAATATGTTGCCTTACATGGGGACTTTGTGGGTGGGATTGAGTTAAGGATCTTGGGATGGGGAGAGTATCCTGGAATATCCAGGTGGGCCCAACGTCATCACAAGGGTCCTTATAAGATGGAGATGGGAGGGTCAGAAAGAGAGAGAGAGGAGGGGTGAGCCCACTCGTGTTGGGCTCCGACCCGCAGAATGTAAGAGAATCAATGTTTGTTGTCTTAAACCACTGTGTGGTGATGTGTTGCAGAGATTCACGTGAGCATTAAACCCCTGTTCCCTGCTCCCAGCCATGGGTCCTTTGCCTGTTGCTGGATCGGTCATTTCCACACCACGGTGTTGGGGCGCTCTCTGCTGTAACAATCCCGCTTCCAGGTGCAGGCCCCAGAGCTCAGGCTGTGCCCCCTGCCCCTGCCCCTGGTCACCACTGATTGGGCCAAGAATGAACTCTGGCCTGGGATGGGCAGCCAGATCTCGTCACCGGGGAAGGTTGAGTTGGGCCCAGTGGTGCCACCGGGGCATCATCCCCCTGGGTGCCATCCCCCTGGGTGCCATGCGCAGTGTGGAGAGAGGGATGCTGGAGGTGTCCAGAGGGAGGCAGAGAGATGAGGAGTCTCACGAGACGAGAGAGACCCAGCAAGACACGGGAAGACATGGACTGGGAAGTAATGCAACAGTGAGGGAAGAAACACGAGCTACACAGAAGACGTGCCCCTGGGACACACAGGAAGGCCAAGAAGGAGACACTGAGAGACACACAGAGACCAGACCAGCAGAAAGGATCAGGGAGAGACAAGGAGAGACCCAGAGAGAGACAGGAAAGGACACACACACAGACAGAGAGACACGGAGAACCAGGAGAGGTAGGAGTGAAAGAGTCACACAGAGAATCAGAGAGAACTGGAGATGCAGAGATGCAGAGAAATACACTTGGAAGTGTGTGTGTGTGTGTGTGTGTGTGTGTGCGCGCGCGCGCACACACACACACACACACACACACACACAATGGCTTTCTTGGTTTCAAGGTCTTGGTTGCAGGCTCTGGTGAGGCACAGCTACAACCACACCTTTAGCCTTGAATGACATCCCCCTTTGCCTCAAGTAGTCTGGGGTGGGTTTCTGTGTCTTGCAACCCAAGAAGTGAGATGAATCCCTCGTCCAACACCCACAGTGGCGCCCCATGGCCGGCTTTGAGCCTGGCCTCCTTTGCCCACATCTCCCTCCTGCCCAAGCATCTGGGCTATTTTGTTTTCATTACAATATTTAAATTTTTATTTATTTATTTTTTAACTTGTTTTATTTGTTATTTTTTTTAATTTACATCCAAATTAGTTAGCATATAGTGCAACAATGATTTCAGGAGTAGATTCCTTAGTGTCCCTTACCCATTGAGCCCATCCCCCCTCCCACCATGCCTCCCGTAACCCTCAGTTTGTTCTCCATATTTATGAGTCTCTTCTGTTTTGTCCCCCTTCCTGTTTTTGTATTATTTTTGCTTCCCTTCACTTATGTTCATCTGTTTTGTCTCTTAAAGTCCTCATATGAGTGAAGTCATATGATTTTTGTCTTTCTCTGACTAACTTCACTTAGCATAATACCCTCCAGTTCCATCCACGTCGTTGCAAATGGCAAGATTTCATTCTTTTTGATTGCCGACTAAAACTCCATTGTATATATATACCGCATCTTCTTTATCCATTCATCCATCGATGGACATTTGGTGGATGGACACCTCTGCTGTGTCCATGGACACCTCCATCCCTTGGATAAATGCCTAGTAGTACAATTGCTGGGTCACAGGTAGTTCTATTTTTAGTTTTTTGACCAACCTCCATACTGTTTTCCAGAGTGGCCCCACCAGTTCTCATTCCCACCAGCAATGTAAAGGAGATCCTCTCTCTCCGCATCCTCGCCAACATCTGTTGTTGCCCGAGTTGTTAATGTTTGCCATGCTGACAGGTGTGAGGGGATATCTCAGTGTGGTTTTGATTTGTATTTCCCTGATGATGAGTGATGTGGGGCATGTTTTCATGTGTCGGTTGGCCATCTGGATGTCTTTGGAGAAGTGTCTATTCGTGTCTTTTGCCCATTTCTTCGCTGGGTTATTTGTTTTTTGGGTGTTGAGTTTGATAAGTTCTTTACAGATTTTGGATACTAACCCTTTATTTAATATGTCATTTGCAAATATCTTCTCCCATCCTGTCAGTTGCCTTTCAGTTTTGCTGATTGTTTCCTTTGCTGTGCAGAAGTTTTTTTTATTTTGATGAGGTCCCAGTAGTTCATTTTTGCTTTTGTTTCCCTCGCCTCCGGAGACGTGTTGAGTAAGAAGTTGCTGCGGCCAAGATCAAAGAGGTTTTTGCCTGCTTTCTGCTCGAGGATTTTGATGGCTTCCTGTCTTAAATTTAGGTCTTTCATCCACTTTGAGTGTATTTTTGTGTATGGTGTAAGAAAGTGGTCCAGGTTCATTCTCCTGCATGTCGCTGTCCAGTTTTCCCAGCACCACTTGCTGAAGAGACTGTCTTTATTCCATTGGATATTCTTTCCTACTTTGTCAAAGATTAGTTGGCCGTACGTTTGTGGGTCCATTTCTGGGTTCTCTATTCTGTTCCATTGATCTGGGTGTCTGTTCTTGTGCCAGTACCATAGTGTCTTGATGATTACAGCTTTGTAGTATAGCTTAAAGGGATTGTGATGTCTCCTGCTTTGGTTTTCTTTTTCAAGATTGCTTTGGCTATTTGGGGTCTTTTCTGGCTCCATACAAATTTTAGGATTATTTGTTCTAGCTCTGTGAAGAATGCTGGTGTTATTTTGATAGAGATTGCATTGAATATGTAGATTGCAATGGGTTGTATTGACATTTTAACAATATTTGTTCTACAATATTTAAATTTTTTTAAAGGAAAGTTTATTTATTTGTTTGTTTGTTTGTTTGTTTAGATAGAGAGAGTGAGAGAGAGAGGGAGAATGAGAATCCCAGTGCAGAGCCCAATGCGGGGCTCAAACTCACTAACCGTGAGTTCGTGACCTAAGCTGAAACCAAGAGTTGGACGCTCAACCAACTGAGCCACCCAAGTGCCCCACAATATTTAAATTTTTGAAATGATTTTAGATTTATAGAAGAGTTTCAAAGATAGTAGAGTTTCCATGTACCTTTCTTCCAGTTTTGCTTAACTGTGCAATTCTCAAAACTAAGAAATCAACATTGTTAAAATGGTATTAACTAAACTGTAGTTGTTATTTAGATTTCATCAGCTTTTCTTCTAATGCAAGAGGTAGCAAACGCTTTCTGTAAAGACCAGATAGCTTTTTTCAGCTTTGCGAGCCATATGATCTTTGCTGCAATCTCTCAGTTCTGCTGTTGTAGCACAGACCATGCGGAGATGAATGGCCTTGGCTGCGTGCCAATAAAACTTTATTTATAAAAGCGAGCAGAGGGCCACATTTGGCCCACAGACTGTGGCTTGCTGACCCCTATACCATGTTCTTTCTCTGTTCCAGATCTCACATTGCCTTAAGTTGTCTCGTCTCCTCGACCTCTTCCCATCTTGTAGAAGTTCCTCAGTCTTTCTTTGTCTTTCATGACCTTGACATTTTTGAAGACTACTGGTCAGGTATTTGGTAAAACGTTGCTCGTGTTGGGTTTGCCTAATGTCTCCTCATGATTAGACTGAGGCTATGCATCATTGGAAAAAGTGCCACAGCCTTGACCATATGCCCTTCTTGGTACCTCATTATCAAGAGGTATGTGATCTCAGGGTGTCCCATGGCTGAGGATGTTAACCTTGACCGCTTGGTTAAAGTGGTGTCTGACAGGTCTCTCCCACTGTGGAGCCATTATTTCTACGTCTGTAATTAATAAATATTTGGGAGGGACATACTTTATAACTGCACTAGTCTCATTCCTCCTTAAACATTCTCCCACTAATATTAGCATCCGTGACTGGATCTCCTCTGTGACAGTTAACACTGCAGTGACTCGCTATATTTATTCAGTGGAACTCTTCTGAGAGCAAAAATTGCCCCTTCTTCCCCATTTATTTACGCAATCCTCCGTTTATATCACTATGGACTCACAGTCATTATTTAATTCGATGGGTTAAAATCCAATGTTACTATTTATCTTGATTGTTGCCCAAATCTCTGAGCCAATGTGGCTAAGGACTGTGGGTTGGTGCCTCCTTGCATGAAAATCAACCAATCAGGCCTGTGATGGTTCATTCGTGCATTCATTCAACAAGCACTTATCGCGCATGCGCCGTGTGCCGGCACTGCTGGAGGTGTAGCGGTGAACGTAACAGACAGAAATTGTCGCCTGTTCTGAGAAGAGACAAACAAAAAATAAAGTGTGTGTGGCGTCGGGGGAGAGGTACTAATCCAGACTGGTGATGATGAGGGTCCGGATTTTTTTTTTTTTTTTTTTTTTTTAAACAAAACAGCATTCACCGGGCCAACA
Source organism: Panthera onca (assembly GCF_046562875.1). Classification (NCBI taxonomy): domain Eukaryota; kingdom Metazoa; phylum Chordata; class Mammalia; order Carnivora; family Felidae; genus Panthera; species Panthera onca. The sequence continues at coordinate 28,196,170 of NC_138352.1, read as the reverse complement.
CTGTCTCCCACATAAAAGCTTTCGGTGGAGGCCAATGGTTCCATCTCTTTGTCGAGGCTAAATCAGAAGCAACCTGACCCTCATTCTTTATTTAAAGCACGATGACTCTCCACTTGGTGTTGAATGACCTAGTAACACGTTTTTATTTTCCCTTTCAATCCCTTTCAAAGCAAGCAGTATTGTTAGAATCCTGGCGTGTCAAAAAAAAAAAAAAAGAAAAGAAAAAAAAAGAAAAGAAGGGGCCTTCCCGGTCACCAAGCTCGGAAATTTTCAAAGTAGGGTCTTAGGAACCCGTTGGGTCCTGGAGAGGGGAGGGCCCTGAAGGAAGGGACCAGAGAGAACACAATGGCTGCTTAGCCTTACTTCTTTGCCAGAGCAGTTCACTCTCCTCTGTTCTACAAACCAGGCTTTCAATCAGCATTTTATTTGAAGAGAGGAGCTTAGGTGCTTGAAACCAAAGCAGGGTAATCTCTCAATTGTCTTTTGTGAGGCCCGGTAGCACCATGGTTAAAAATCTGAGACCCGGGGTCAGGCCATCGGCGTTGGATCTTGGCTCTGCAACTTGGGACTTCTGTGACTTTCTGGTTTTCAGTCTCCTCATCTGGAAAATGGAAGGGTAGCAATTCCTACTTCAGTGGGGCTTTTATGAGGACCGGAGAGCATAACCAGTAGTAAAGCTCTTAGCAGGCACTAAATTACTCCTCTATTTTATTTTATTTTATTTTATTTTATTTTATTTATTTTATTTATTTTTTCCTAATGTTTATTTATTATTGAAAGACAGAGAGGGACCATGAGCACAGGAGGGGCAGAGAGAGGGGCAGACACAGAATCGGAAGCAGGCTCCAGGCCCTGAGCCATCAGCACAGAGCTGGACATGGGGCTTGAACTCACAAACTGCAAGATCACGAGAGGAGCTGAAGTCGGAGGCTCAACCGACTGAGCCACCCAGGTGCCCCTCCTATTTTAAATTTCTAAGTTAAAAAAAAAAAAAATGGCCAAAACAACCCATGTTTCTAAAAAAAATCAGACAAATACTACCAAAAATAATAATAATAAAAAAATCCAAAAACTATCTAAAAAATTGCCAGCCCCATTCCCAAGAGTAACTACAGTTAGAACAGCTTAGTATGTATTCTTCTGGATTGTTCTCCATGCATTTGTAAACTTACAATATTCACGTTTAGAAATACTTCTTACAAACATGGAATTCCACTGTATACCCTGCTTTGCAATTGGCTTTTCTCACTTGGTCACACGTCGTGGGCAAGTTTCCCCGCCAGGACCCAGAACCTGACCACCTTCTTCCTAACGGTGGGTTAGTGTCCCATCTCAGGAATGTTCTGCATTAAAAAAATTTTTTTTTAAGTTTATTTATTTATCTTGAAAGAGACAGAGACAGCATGAGTGGGAGAGGGGCAGAGAGAGGGAGAGAGAATCCCTAGCAGCCTCCGTGCTGTCAGCACAGAGCCCGACGTGGGGCTCAAACTCATGAACCATGAGGTCACGACCTGAGCAGAAACCAAGAGGCAAGACGCTTAACCGACTGAGTCACCCAGGCACCCCTGTCCTGCCATTTTTAGTCAAACCCCGACTGAAGGACATTTAGGTTGTTTGCAAGTTGCTGCTGTTGCAACAGTGCTGAATTTACACTTGTAAGTTGCAAATTGTACAATTGTAAATTGCTCGTACACATTTCTTTGCGTTCTTGTGCAGATATCGCCTGGAGGATAAATTCATAGAGGTGGAATGGCCAAGTCAAAGCGTTTTCCCATTTAACTTTTTTTTAAGTTTATTTATTTATTTTCAGAGATAGAGTGTGTGAGCAGGAGAGGGGCAGAGAAACAGGGAGAGAGAGAAATCCCAAGCAGGCTCTGCACTGTCAGCAAAGAGCCAAGTGGGGGGCTCGATCTCACAAACTGTGAGATCATGACCTGAGCCGACATCAAGAGTCGACTGAGCCACCCAGGCACCCCCATTTAACATTTTTGTAGATATTATCCAATTACCCTCCCAAAAGATTACACCAATTTATACTTCCATCAATAAATACTTCCATCGCTCTGATCCCTGCCCTCCGACCGATGAAAAAAGGTTTTATTTTCTCTGAGTGCAGCACTGTGCGATATCCGCATGTTTCTTGGCCATTGATAGTAGTTTCTTCTGTAAACTGCCTGGTTGTGTTTTTGGGTTTTAAACGAGGAAGCTGCAGTCCAGAGAGGCTGGCGGTTCCTCCAAGTGTATCAAATCCAGTTCTGCCCACTTATTCCTCTTCCCATCTGTCGCGTTTGCAGCTCAGTCTCTGTTCACTTCCCTTTTCACAAAATCGCGCCTGGACTCCCCCAGACACAGATGCCGAGTGAAAGGTTCAAAGGCTCCTAGGAGAAACCTGGCCAGGGAGGGAAGGAAAGGGAGGAAATGGAAGATGAGATTTTCAGGGAGTCGTGGGCCTGAGCCTGCAGCCGCTCTCAGGTGCAAATCACACACCCCCCCCCCCCCCCAGTTTGTCCTGCCCTGAAACACGGAAGCTGGAAGCTGGAGTTCCCTTCCCTCACCAGTCACCCAGGCCAGCCGCAGGCTGCCCTGGGAAGGGGAGCGGGGACAGCTCTCCCTTGGGACAGGAAGCGCTCAGGGAACCCAAGCAGGGGACCTAGAGCGCTCAGCAGCTGGGGCAGGGACACAGACCTATGTTGACAGCCCCGTGGAGGGCCAGGGAGGATTTGGGAGGGGCACCAACAGTGTCCTCTACAGTACACGCCGCCCCCCTCCGGTTTCCTTTGGGGACCCACTGCTCCCCCACCCCCAGCCCAGCCATTCAGTTTAGATGGGACCTTCGGAGGGAGTCCTGCCTGGCCTAAGCAATTAACATATTCTATCCCCCTCCCATCCACTAAACTGATTGATTTACAGTCGGCCCAGGGGCCCAGGATCTGTTTGGGGAGAAGTACTGATTCCTTCCCCTGCTGCACTGGATTCCAGGTGTGAGTAAACCTCCGGCCAGTGAACATGTGTGGCATTCCTAGTCTTTACTATCGTGATCCTGATCCTGATCATGATCGCTGCTGCTGCTGAGAACTTTCTCGAGTGCGTGGCCGAAGCATGTGAAAACCGGGGAGTGGGACTGCTGGGTTATAGGGAACGCGAGCACCCCCTGACAGCAGGATGCTAGGCTGTTCTCCAATGTGCTCCTCTAACAATTTACACCCACCGGCTGTGGGTGAACATTCCGGTTATCCCGAGAATCTTCGCTAAGCCATGGCATTGTCAGATTTCTATCTTTGCCAGTTCAGTGGGTGTGAGAAGATAGTTGCCTCTGGTCCTCATTTGCATTTCCCTGATTAATGTGTTTATTCACCACTCATCTGTTCCAAGTACTTACTTTTCCTCATTTCTCTCCCACTGTCATTTCTTAAGTAGAAACCAGCCCCTTGATCTGGTTTAAGCTCTCCCTTCTGTCTGGAATGCCCCTACGGAAACCTTCCTCCCACCCTTCCAGGCCACACCCAGATGGCACCTCTTCCAGGAAGCCTTCTTTGTTCCCCCTAAGGGCCAACCCTGCCACCTCAGTCACCCTTCACGCTCTGGTCCTCCCAGAGAGCCATATTTCCCCAGCATCGGCACTGCAGGATCCCTGGGGGACCAAATCCTAACCATCTTTTCTCTCTCTCCTTCCCACCCCCGCCTTGTGGACCAGGAATAGGCTTCTCAAAGAATAGGCTCAAAATGGGTTCTGTTTTCCTGTCTCCCACTTTGGGTTTCTGCCATGCCAGTGACAAGAAGAAAGGGAACAATTATGGATTAAGCTATCAATAGGAATCCATTGCTCCACACCACCCCCACAGTGGCCTGCCAGAAAAATCCTCAGCGAGAGCTTTTCACCGCTTCCCAAAGGAAGGACAAAGCGGTAATCTGGGCTGGTCGTGAGGAAGGCTGGAAATGCACATCTCATCGCTGCGTCGCGGGAGCACCCCAAAAGGAGGAGTATTTCAGCTTCTACCCCAACCCTGCCCCACCAGAGGCCTTCGGAGGGGGCGATCGTTCCCCGGCTCTGATTCAGTGCTGGTGTTTATCTGCGTGTGAAAAACCAGGAATTAGGAAAAGGCAGAGCAGGCTGTTCCTTTGGCAATTAAAGACAATTTCACCATAAGGCACAGCAGTCCCTGGGGGCCTGAAGGGTTACCCACTCCCATGTTCCAGGGGGTTAAATGGAACCCAACGCCCTGGAACAATGCTAATTTGCAAACCTCAGACGGAACCAACATTTTCCTTTTGTTCCCCCAAAGCAAGGCAGAGTGTTCGGCTCGGCTCCCAGATGGACCAGCGTGAACCAGCACACAGGGTGTTGTCTGCGGGGTGCGGGCAGCATGGCTGGCCTGTCTTTGCCCCTGCCGCATCCCAGTCACATGGACGGTGGAGGAGAGAGCAGTGTCAGCCGCCTTAGCGGCGATAGAAGTCTAGGTTTAAGTCCCCTTATGTGCCACGATGTCACTGATCTGAAGGTTCCTAGACCTTGAAGATTTTGATTAAATGGTAATTTCCAATTATTGTGTGCAAGAGACATTTCAGAGGCAGCATGGTGGGGAGGCGGGGGCCCACTAGGGACTTCAGGCAGATTTTTTTTTTCATGTTTATTTATATTTGAGAGAGAGAGAAACAGAGCACAAGAGGGGAAGGGGCAGAGAGAGAGGGAGACAGAAACAGGCTCCAGGCTCCGAGCTGTCAGCATAGAGCCAACGTGGGGCCCAAACTCACAAGCCATGGATCATGACCTGAGTCGAAGTGGGACGCTTAACCGACTGAGCCATCCAGGTGCCCCAGGCAGATTCTTTAATTGAGTGAAGTCTGTCATTTGTAAAGCAGAGATGAAGAGACCCACCCTCTGTATTTTATGGTTTTCTTCTGAGGATCAAAATGAGACAGAGGCTTAAAGCACTCTGTGGTATGGGGTGATTCCGTCTTGGGGTTTCTCGGATCACAAAAATAAAGACACGGAGAAAAACATTTAGGGGCTGCCTTAAGGCTGCCAACTTTTTACATCATCAGTTAAGGTGATTAAAAGGAAAATCAAATTACCACCTATCATGGCTATCAGTATAGCCCTTGAGAAAAGGAGATATATATATATGTATATATATGTATATATATATGTATATATACATATATATGCATATACATATACACATACATGTATACATATACACATACATGTATATATACATATACATGTATATGTATATACATATATGCATATATATACACATATACATATATATGTATATACATATACATGCATATATATATACATATACATATATATGTGTGTGTGTATATATATATACACATACATATATATGTATATGTATATATATATATACACACACACATATATATGTATGTATTTTTTTTAAAGAGAGAGAGAGGGCACAAGTGAGCAAGGGGCACACAGAGAGAGAAATGGGGCTCACCTGGGGTTCATGTTTTTTTTTTTTTTTTTTTTTTTTTCAACGTTTTTTATTTATTTTTGGGACAGAGAGAGACATAGCATGAACGGGGGAGGGGCAGAGAGAGAGGGAGACACAGAATCGTAAGCAAGCTCCAGGCTCCGAGCCATCAGCCCAGAGCCCGACCGGGGGGCTCGAACTCTCAGACCGCGAGATCGTGACCTGGCTGAAGTCGGACGCTTAACCGACTGCGCCACCCAGGCGCCCCAGGGGTTCATGTTTTTACCCGAAGTGGGGCTGGAGCTCACCTGAAGCGGGGCTCACCTGATATGGGACTCGAACTCACAAACTGTGAGATCGTGACCTGAACCAAAGTCAGATGCCACCCAGGCACCCGGGAAAGGGCTATTTTTAAACAACCCCACCCCACAAAAGCCCCAACTCTAGGACATACTCTCAGAATAAAGATCTGGCAACCTCTCCCCGAGGTGCCTTATCTAATGACACAGGTTCACAGCCACACACAGTGCGGATCATGTTGCCCTTGACTGGGAGTCCCAGTGAGCCCTCTTTAGGGACAACCCTTTGGGAACCCCTGGGATTGGGAACAAGCCACGGGTAGGAAGAGCTGGACCGAGTCCTATTCCAGCATGCACTCCTCCCTGAAAGGGATTCTCCGTAGCACCCGGAGCTCTAAACCTGGAGTTTGCAAGAGCCAAGTGGAGTTCTGGGCACATGCTCCAGGGTGGGAGTCTGGGCCCTTCCCACTCCCAGCTGATGGAGAGAGAAGGGAGGCCCTGAGATAGTGGTTCCATTGCCTCCTTCCTGGGAAGAGCTTGGAATGTGCCCTCTTCTGACCATGGGCACTGGACCCCCTCAACCTGCCACCGTCTCCTTCCCTGAACATGCTCCCTTCTTCCTTCTTTTTAAAAGGAACATCAACCAGCTGGGGAGTATTCAGAGGGAGAGCCAGACATGCTCCCAGTCTCTTGTTTAAATATCTTTTTTTAAAATGATGAGTTTAACTAGACCAGGGACAGCTAATCCAAATGCCCACAGGGTCTGGATGGGAACTTCATGGGCACAGCCCGCTGGATGGAAGAAAAGTACAGGACTGTCTCTGTTGACCTTTTGTTCTGCGTTTATTAGAGACTTGGAAACCAAGAAATAGTCTTCTATAATAAAACACCTTCTGTAAGAGGCGGGAGTGCCTGGGTGGCCCAGTCGGTTAAGCATCCAACTCTTGATTTCGACTCAGGTCATGATCTCACGGTTCGTGGGATTGAGCCTGGGGTCGGGCTCTACACCTGCTTCAGATTCTCTCTCTCCCTCTCTCTCTGCCCCTCCCTTGCTTGTGCACTCTCTCTCCAAATAAATAAATAAACATTTAAAAAAAGAAAACAGATGTTGAAGGTCGATGATAAAAGCCCACCCACAGTCTCAGTGGGGGGACAGCTACAAGGACTCGGGAGCTGCACCCTGTCGGTAGCAGGAGCCCTGACCCCCTGTCACCCCATGGGCAGCTGCTCAGAAAAGTGTCTGTCACTTGAATGTTTCAACGAAGAGTGGTATAACTGTTACTGGACCCCCAGGACCAGGTTCTTCAGTCTCAATGCCATAGAAATGAACACTGAACTTGAGAGAAAGAAAACAGGTGGAGTTTATTAGAGATAGCTGATATACAGGCCATATAACATCACTCTCCAAAGGGGTAGTGTGTAAGCTTATAAAGGCACCCATCCAAAGAGTGAGGGGCCGGGATTAGAAAAGCATCCTTCAATCCCACGGTCATTATCTCGTGGTTATTACTTTTTAGTGGATATAAGACTATCACAGGGTGCCTTTCTTCATGGACAACGCTTTTAGGGCTCCGGGAAGATAGAAATATTTGCACAGGCAGGCTTTAAGTTGTTATTTCTAATTTTTGCTCCGACAACCCTTACCCCCTGATGATGCATTATCCCTTATTTGTTCCCTTTCCCAGAAGGAGGTATTTGTCTCTAAGCTTATGGAAACCTTTAACCCCTGCCTCAGACCAGTGGCTTTATAGGAATTAAGTCCCTCCTGTTTTCCCTACACTGTCTCTTGCCCACGAGGTGGAACATTATCCAACCATTAAAAGGAATGAAGCCCTGGCATGTGTTACAACACGGATGAGCCTTGAAAACACTATGCTGAGTGAAAGAAGTCGGTCATAAAGGACCACATATTGTATGATTCCATTTATGTGAAAAGCCCACCTAGACAAATCCGGAGACAGAAGGTAGATTGATGATGTGGGACCGATGAGGGGGGGATGAGGCTTGACCGCTAGTGGGTATAGATTTTCTTTTTGGGGTGATGAAAATGTTTGGGGGTAATGAAAGGTAAATAGTGATGATGGATGCACAACTCGGTGTACAAACCAGTGACTTGTGCACTATAGATGGGTGAGTTGTTTGGTGTGTGAATTACATCTCAATAGTTCTGTTATAAAGAAAGAGTGCATACCCAGATTACTAGATATTGTGATTTTTCAAGAGAAGCAGTGTCCCAGGATTAGATTGGCTGCCTGTCACAGAAAACCCCCAATCACAGTGGATTTTATAAGAAAGGTTTCATTTTGTGTTGATTTTGTTTTTACTCCTGAAAAAAAAAAGGGCAGGTAGTTTAGGGCTGGTTCCATGGCTTCTTAGAATCACTAGGGAGACTCAGGCCTTTCTCTCTCCCTCCTGCACCATTCCAGCATGTGGTTTCTATTCTCAAGGTCAATTCATAGTTCAAGATGGCTGCTGGAGCTCCAGGCCACTCATCCTTCTCCCCGACACAGGACACACAGGACGAAGGAAGGAGGGAAGTGCAAAAGGGGCCCATCACTTCCTTCTTATTGGTTAAAACTGAGTCACATGAAAAAAAAAAAAAACCAGAGTCACATGGTCTTACCTTGCCACAAGGGGGGCTGGGAAATGTAGTCTTTCATCTGGGCACATGGTCGCCCTGTGTAAAATCAGGATTCACAACCAAAAGAAATAGGGAAAACAGATACTGGTGAGGTAACCATCAGGGTCTGCCACCATTCTGAAGTGAAATCCTGATTTTTAAATGGTGATTTGTGTTTTCAAAACACCTCCCAGAACACACGGGACATATCTTCAGGTTGGACCCACATTGCCAGCATCTTCACTGGGAATCCTAGTGGGAAATCTTGTCCGAGACAGCTTTATGGGTTTGAAAACAGCGTTAGTTAAGCCAAGGACAGTGCTGAGTCACGGCGAGGCAGGGAAGGGCGAGCTCACGCAAATGCTTTGCAAACAGGAGGAGCGCAAACCACACAGGGGAGGTCACGATGTGGCTGTACCGCCACAGAGCTTCAGACACAAGCCCTGGGCCCGGCACAGAGGCTCCCCACATTCGGGGCATTGGGTGGATATGCCGGGAGCACAGGCAACCTGAGTCAGGGCACGCTTCCCATTATGCCCCGTGTTTACATTTTCTTTGACTATAAACCAAATGAGTTATAAACTGTGGATGCAATTCGGACACGAAGGAACAAGGACAAAAGCCAGCAGTTAGTCACTGCAGTCATGACCCTGCACCTTTACTTAGGCTCTGCACGAGCCACTCAGGCATCTCCAGGGAAGACTTGAATAATAAATAAGCCTTGGGCGGAGAGCAGTACTTTTTGAGGCAGGGAACCCACAGGCTTCGTAGATCCACAGGCAGATCTGAGCTGGGTGACAGATGCTGGCCATTGGGCCGGAATGCTAGCACTCTCTGATGCTTGGCACCGCATCGCGTGGACAGGGAAGCTCACGTGTGCACCTAGTGGATGGGGGGAGGGGGGTTTGGGGGCGCCGGGCCCCGTGACGGGCCGTCAAGGTCAGTGCCAACACTGCCATTGACGTTCCCATTTTCGAAACATGCGTGGCTGTCGCAAAGCTTCCTTGGAGACCATCTTCCTTGCTGACAAACCGAACACCTCAGCTCTGAGGAGTCCAGTTCTCGGCGGCCGTAGGACCTGGAGTTAGACGAGCCACGTCCAAATCCTGCTTCAGGCATTTACTATATCCGAAACCCAGTGGCTTCAATCACCACGGGATCGGATCCCCTGATTTTGTGACCCGGAAATTCAGGCAGGGCTTCACCGGGTGATCCTTCTGTTGCACGCGGCTTTGGCTGCGGGTGGCCCGCTGGTGTGGCCTGGAGGGTCCAGGAGAACTTCCCTCCCACACCTGGTGGCTTGGGGGAAGTGGCTGGAAAGCTGAGCTTGGCTGGGTCTCTCCACGTGGTCTCTGTGGCCAGGTAGCTAGACTTCTGACCCGACAGCTCAGAGGCCCAAGAGAGAAAACGGACCCAGAAACTGGCTCTTAGTCACAGGATTTCTCTATGCATTTATTCACTTCTTATTGTTACCTCTGCCTTATCCTCGGTGCAAAAGGTGGGTTGGAAACAGCGGAAAAGATCAATGCCAAAAACCGGCTGTCCTTTGACGACGACTTTGCAATTCCTCCCATCCAAGGGTGGGGTCCACCCACCTTCGGACTCAGTTTCTCTTGTAGCCACAGGGTGTCCGTTCCCAGCTTGTCCTCCGGAGGCCTTGCGGTGTCCCCTGGCTCTGGGCCCCCTGAGACAGCCGTGAGGACGTCCCCGGGCTAGCCGGCCGGGGGACGGGTTTCATGGAGCAGTCAGGCCGATGCGCGTGAGCCCAGCCGGGACCAGCAGCGTCGCCAGCCGACCCAAAGACTCTCAAACAGTGATAAACTGTTATTTTGGAAGACTCGGAGCTTGGAGTGGTTTGTTTCTCCAGAATTATTGTGCCGCATACGAGCAGCCTGAAACGCACGTCAGGCCCTGGCGCGCTCACACTGGAGTGTTTCCATCGAAAGGAGAAGCGGAGAGTGAGTTAAATCCCAGAGAAAGGAGCTTCCGTGGAATTCGAAGGCTTGTGGCAACTGAAGAAGAAGATATTTTAGGGCCCATGGGCTCCTCTCTGCCTGCAACCCCAAATGTCCCCTGACCGTGCTGGCTCCTCTCTGCTCCGAAAACCCGAGGCTGTCTAGGTGCAGCCAGAGATTTCTCAGCCAGAAGTGATATTCAAACGCTTAGCAGTTGGTGTGGCACGGGCCTTCAGTAATCAGAACGGACTCCAACCGGACCCTCGCCGAGCACCTAGCGTATGCACGGCTCTGTTCCACGTGCTGGGCATATGCCAGTGAAGAGAAGTCCAAATCCTTGCCACGTGAGCTGTGGTCCTAGTAAGAAAGAGCAGACAATTAGCAGCTCCGTAAGGAAAATATCTGCTGTGGCCGATGGTGGTAAGAGCTCTAGAGGAAGTCAAAGCTGGGTGAGGGAACAGTGAGTATTGCAATGATGGTGGCTGCATTTGGAAAAGTTCACAGAGGAAGTGACATTTAAGCTAAGAGATGGAGAGAGTGGAGCCACCAAATACCTGGAGGAACAGTGTTGCAGGCAGAGGGAACCGCAAGTGCAAAGGCCCTGAGGCAGGAATGTGCCTTGTCCAAAGGATAGCAGGGAGCTGGGGCGCCTGGATGGCCCCGTTGGCTGGGCGTCCGACTCTTGATTTCGGTCCAGGTCACGGATGCGTGGTTTCTGGGTTCGAGCCCCGTGTTGGGCTCTACGCTGATAGCGTGGAGCCTGCCTGGGGTTCTCTCTCTCTGCCCCTCCCCTGCTCACACCCACCCGTGTGCTCACGCTCTCTCCCTCTCTCTCAAAAAGAAAAAAAATAAATAAATAAAGCAAAGAGGCCAGTGTGGCTAAAGTGGAGTGAGGGAAGGGGACAGTGGGAGAAGTGACAGGAAACTGGTCGAGGCTGGACCTTCTGGAGAGATTTGGCTTTTCTCCAGAGGACAGAGGAAGTCACGGGGGGTGCTCTGAGCCGAGGAGGGGTGTGATCTGATCCCCCTGGCTGCCGTGTACAGTGTGGCCTCTGGAGACAAAGGAGGAAGCAGGGAGACCAGCTCAGGGAGCGATGAGGGTGGCTTGCATCGGGATGGAGAGGCTAAGACATGCCCAGATTCCGGATCTGTGCTCAAGATAGAGCCAAGGAGGTTCGGGTGGCACGTCTGAAGTCCTGTAATCCTCACGACAGCCCCACGGGAAGGCACGTTTACCAGATGCGGAAATGGCTCAGATAGGTGACAGGGTTTGCCCAAGGCTTACCAGCGGTGGAGAGCGGCAGAGCGGGACCTGAGCCCAGCCCCCACAGTCCTGCTGGTCACAATGGAGCCAACTAGCCTGTTCTAGTGAGTCAGGGAAGGCTGGAAGCGGGAGCTGCTGCCCCTGAACCTCTAGAGAGGTTCCAGAAACAGGTTCCAGAAACAACCTCCTAGAAATTCCCAGGCCCCTGCTCTTTCCACGTGGTTCAGGCTGACCTAAGCCTGACAAACATTTCCACGGTGAACACAGGAGGTATCTCCACTCAGGGCTGAGGAGGGGCGACAAGGGAGGTGGAGGGGTCAGGGTGGGGGCGGGGGGGGTCTGTCTGTGCCCTCACAGTCCCTGAAGGTAGAGTCGGCGAAGACAGAAGTCTAGGACTTCCTCCGCTGGGGGTAGGCCTTGGAGGGCCCTGCGGGAAAACAGGAGCCTGTCAGTCCGACGTGGGCTGTGGGAGGTCCCAGACAGGGGGGTGGAGGTGATGAGGGTGGGGTGGGAAGCAGGGGCCGAGCAGAGGAGGCGCGCTGAAACCCGCCCCAGGGCGTGAAGCTTATCTCGGGGGTCACTGGGCACCTCCGGAGTTTGCCACCCTTCAGTAAGCTTTCGGTGAAGTCTGACCTTTCAGCAGACACGTGCATAGCCCAAGGGGTGTCCTCATGGTGGGTACGCCCATGCCACCACGGGCACCGACACTGACAACCGGCCCCGAGGGCACCTTCGGCCTCCTCCCGGAGGTCACAGCTATCTGACCTCTAACACTGTACCTTGGGGGTTTTTTGCCTGTCCTTGAACTTCCTATAGATAGGATGTTTCCCCACGAGCCCTTTTGTGCCTCGCTGCCCCGTGGGACACCAGCCCGTGCAGGTCGGCCGCGGGTGGAGGATGGTTGCGGTCTGTCCATGGTCCGGAGCGGAGCATAGGCGGCTCTCCGGTCTACCGCTGATGGCTAATCTGCCTGGTTTTCCGGCCGGTGCTGGGCCGAGCGGGGCTGCTGGGGCCTCTCTTGAGTTCCTGGCGCACGTCCCTGCGAGTCTCCGTCAGTGCTGGCCCAGGGGTGGAATCGCCGTGTCCTGGAACAGACACGCGCTCCGCCGCGGTCCATCCCGCCAGTTTCCCCGAGTGGTTGTACCGAGTCCGCGGGAGGCTTCTAATCAGATTCACGGTGTAACGAGCAGATGCCTTCGCCTCACTTCTCAGCCCCCTGCTCTCCACATCTGCTCTGCTCCCGAGGTCGCCCTCCCCGGACCGCGACCAGCCCTCTGTGGGTGGACTCCCCGGCACCTATGACTCGTGGTCAGCAGGGCGCCTCATACACGTGGCCTTTCTCTTCTCGCCCGTGTGGCCCCCGAGTTGCCACCCTCTCCTGCAGCTTCAGCCAGGAGCTGGCGTTGATGTCTCAGGATCTGCCCTTCCACCTCCGGCCCTTTTCCTGAGGTCAGCGCAGGCGGGCCAGCTGTACGACACGTCCCCCTTGACCGCGAGCCGGGTTCTGGCCTTCCGCGTGTCCCGATCGAACTTGCCGTCTGCCTCTCGGCCCTCCCCCTCCTCACGTTTTCCATCTCGGTGACCTCAGAGAGGGGCCCGTGACCCTCCCTGGGCCGCTCAGCCCATCACTGGCCCGTGATGTGACTTGTCTCTCTTTATACGTCCTCACAAAGACTTCCTCTTCTCTCCACCCCGCAGCCCCTACTTCAGGCCAGACCCAGGGGGGCCTTCCCCCGCCTCCTCCCTCAAATCCTGAGGTTGAGGTCAAGTGTGAGTTCCCCACAGTATAGCCATACGGGACCTTCAAAATCCAAATCTGCCCACAGCCCTCCTCTGCCGAGACCCCTGCGGCTGGCAAGGTGGCAAAGGGCTGACCGATCTCAGCACCACAGAAAGATCGACGGTCACGAGCCGGGCAGCCCAGCTGGGACCCCGGCAGAGTGTCTGGAGTAGTCTTGCGAAAGAAGAAAACAGGGGGCACTTGGGTGGCCAGTCAGTCGAGCATCTGACTCTTGGTTCCAGCTCAGGTCATGATCTCCTGGTTTGTGGGGTCGAGCCCCGCGTCAGGCTCTGTGCTGACAACGCTGAGCCTGCTTGGGATTCTCTCTCCCTCTCTCTTTGCCCCTCCTGCGCTCTCTCTCTCTCTCTCTCTCTCTCTCAAAATAAATAAATACACTTGAAAATTTTTTAAAATGGGAAAAAATAGTAGATGTGGATTTAGTCAGACTCTGGAGCTCCCAGTGTATAGAGAGTGCGGGGACAGACAGGAGGACAAGTGGAACACGACCATGAGTGTGTGCTCAGCAGGACGCAGGCCAAACCACCTGGCTTCTCCAGCAGGGGGCCAAACAGGGAGCACAGAGAACCTGCAGACAGGGGGCCTCTGTGACCGGCCGACTGAGCGCCACTCGTGACCCTGTTTGGATCCCGAATTGGCCCAAACCGAACAAACCAACTGGAAAACATTCATTTACGAGGCGATCACAGAAATTCAAATACTGGTCGGACACTTGGCAATATTAAGGAATTACTGGGATCGGTTTTTTTTTTTAATTTAATATTTATTTGGTTTTGAGAGGGAGAGAGAGAGAGCGCAAGCAGGGGAGGGGCAGAGAGAGAGGGAGACACAGAATCCGAAGCAGGCTCCAGGCTCTGAGCTGTCAGCACAGAGCCCGATGGGAGGCTCGAACCCACAAACCGTGACATCATGACCTGAGCTGAAGTCAGATGAGTAACCAGCTGAGCCCCCCCAGGTCCCCCCTTGTTTTAGATGTGATGACGGTTAGGGGTATTGACCATTGGCAGGTAATTGTTGAAGTTTAGTGAAGGCCACATAGAGGTTCATCATACTACTCTTTTTTTTTTTTTTTTTTTTTTTTAAATTTTTTTTTTTTTTCAACGTTTTTTATTTATTTTGGGACAGAGAGAGACAGAGCATGAACGGGGAAGGGTCAGAGAGAGAGGGAGACACAGAATCGGAAACAGGCTCCAGGCTCCGAGCCATCAGCCCAGAGCCTGATGCGGGGCTCGAACTCACGGACCGCGAGATCGTGACCTGGCTGAAGTCGGACGCTTAACCGACTGCGCCACCCAGGCGCCCCCATACTACTCTTTTTATATTTGTGCATGTTTAACATTTTCCTTAATAAAAAGTTAAAAAAAAAGAAAAAAGCATCCTGGTCCTCCACCACCCATGGGATGAAGGCCGAACCCTTCACCTCAGCACCGGACTGATCCCACCTGACCGTCTGTCCCTCAACCCCTGACTGCCTACTCCCCAGTTTCACTGACCGACTTCTGGGCGGGTCCCCCGGCCACCTGTGCTCTCTCTCTCTTCCCCTTCTTTACATGTTTTTCTGATAGGTGACCTTCCCACCGTTCCAGAACGCAGAGCCACATGCCAACAGCTGCCCTCCCCCGCCTGGCCCCGTGGGTATAGGCGATCACAGTTTCAGTTTCTCGTTTCTCCTTCCAGAGCTTTTCTGCATGCACGGTAAATAGAGCCAGACGCTCCCTCCCCATCCGCTTTCTTACAAGAAAGGGGGCCACGTGCTGCCCTTCACCTTGCCTGTTCACTGGCTCCCTTCTGGAGAGGCTTTCTGATCAGTACGCCGTGACATCCTCATTCTGTAACATGGCCACGTGACATCCCTTGTGCGGATGGGGGACAGACTTAACCTGTCTGCTGTCTGGGGACGGCATCATCTGCTCTTGCAAATCGCGCTGCAGCGAAGAAGCACGCGTGCACATCGGTTCCGGGGCTTTCTCTTGCCCCACCTGCTGCCCTGTGCCCCCTCCGCCGTCAACACCTGCCCCCACCCGCCTCCTTTCTCCCAAACTTTCGCCTGTTCAACTCCTACTCCTCCTTCGGCTCTTGGGTTAGCGATCACTTTACCCGGGAAATGTTCTCAGATGAGAGAGAAGTATGCTGTGTGAGGAACACAGGCTCCAGGGTCAGATTGGTTGGAGCTTGAATCTTGCCCCCTTGTCTTAAGAGGAAAGTTACTAAACTTCTGTGCAGCTATTTCCTCTTCGCCAAATGCACGTGATAATAACCCCTCTCTCTGGGTTGCTGCGGGGCTTTACATGAGATAATATATGTACGGAGTCCTTAGAACACGCCCTGGACCATAGGAGGTACTAAATAAATGATGCCATTATTATTATGACTCCGTGGATGGCCTTTTCCTCCAGCACGCCCTTTCTCCAGCCTGCCCCATACAATTCAGAGTGCGGAGGCCTTTGTCCCTAATCCACTCACCTGAAAATTAACTTCTCTTTCTTCCATACTCCCCCCAGTACCCAAAGGTACCAGTCAGGAATGCTTTGGGCTGCAAGTAGCAGGAAACCCACCCGCTAGTGGCCTCATAAAATATCTGGAGGTGATTGTTCCCACACCTTGAGAAGTTGGGAGTTTGGCGGCTCCAGGCACTGATTTAGCTACTCCATGGAGTCGTTAGAGATCCAGGCGAATCTCTTCTTCTTTCTCACTCATCATCCCCATTGTGTTGACTATTAGTCTTCAAGTTGCCTCTTGGTTGCAAGACAGCTGCTGTTGCTTCGGCCATCTTGCCGCCTGCGCAGTAAGGCTTTCTAAGAAGCCCCTGGCCACATTTCCATCATGCAGCCCTGGGTCACATACCCACCTCCAGATAGGGACCACCTTCTCTGAAATCTAGGTATCTCCACTCCATCCCTGAATAAGGAAGGGAAGGATGCTGGGAAGGTAACCATAGTGCCCGCTGTACTTAGTAGGCACCTCTCTTTAGACAAGGATCATTTTCCCCCTTCAGCAGGGTTTTATCTCCCTTACTAGACTATGGGCTTGCTAGAGGAGGGTTCGCTGCCAAGTACCTCCATATCTTCCACAGAGCCAGCACAGCGCCCGCATGCGGTAAGGGCTCAGTCACCGTCCGTGGCTGGGGGAGGGGTAGACACCGTCAAGGCCACCGTCTGCTGATAGCAGACAAGGATTCTGATTCAAGAACCTCCCTGATTCAAGAACGTTCTTCTTGCTTATGCTGTTCCCCCATGCTCTCCTCAGGAACCCAAGGGTTTTATCACTCTGTTCCTGTGTGTTTGGGTTAACCTGGGTCATGAAGAATGAGTCACCCTGACTGCCATACTCGGAGAAAAGGAAATTTTGCCTGCAAAGGGCTGACGGTATCATAAGCGCTGTGCCTTGAGGATGGGAGAGGCCAGGCTGTTTACTGCTTCTGGGAGGAATGGAGTCTGCAGTCTGCGTGAGAGTGAGTCACTTCTCACCGGCTGAATCAGGGGCTGCTCCCAGGCTGAGGACAGCTCCCTTCTGTCCCCGCAAAAGAGTGCTACCGAGCTGTGAGCTAGTGGCCAAGTTACCGCCTGAGCCTCCGAAGCCAAGTGGTTACCAAGTCTTTACCACATCAAACAGTGCTTCTCCCCTTTGAGGTGGTAAATGAGGCGGTCCAGGCTCCGTGTCTGTGTGGGGGATGCAAACACTGCGGTCCATCGAGCGATGAAAGGAAGACACGGACGGGTCCCACGCTTGGCTGTGGCTCATTTTCCCTTTGGGTGCACTTCTCTTAACTCCTTAGGTTCCGCGTCTCCCCCACCTGCTGCCCTCCTTCATTCATAAGAATCAGGAGATGGATGGGGCACTGTCATGATGATGCATCTGGGGGAGTGGAGAATCTGCTTATATGCCACATCATAGGATGCCAAAATTTGAACAACAAAAATACAAGAAAATGCAGCAAGCACTGAAACCAAACTGGAGGTAATTTTATGTTTCCTCGAAGATGCAGAGGGAGCATCTGGAGGGTTGGGTGGGTCCTGAGGCTCATCATGATGGGTCCCCAGCAGCCAGGGAGGCACAAGCTTCCAGGGGTTCTGGTTACTGGAGACTGGTGGTCTGAAGTCTGGAGAACCAGGGTGAGGCTAAGCAGTCTTCTCTCATCCAGGGACGCCTGGGTGGCTCAGTCGGCTGAGCCTCCGACTCTTGGTTTCAGCTCAGGTCATGATCTCACGGTTTGTGACTTCGAGCCCTGCGTCGAGCTCAGTGCGGCCGGTGCGGAACCTGCCGGGGATTCTCTCTCTTTCCCTCTCTCTCTGCCCCTCCCCCACTCACATACACTGTCTCTCTCTCAAAAATAAATAAAGTTAAAAAAAATAAAAAATTAAAATTAACCAGGTATTTCCAAATGCCACGCTGGTTTGGTGCTGCTTTATGCAGAGTGTTCAATATATAAACAACACGACTGGAAAACAAGGTGAATCTTGCTGGCATTTAACTACGCTTAAGGGAGGAGCCTTGCCATTTTGGTCTTGTCCACAGCGCCTTGGTCCTCCTGGTGGCCAGATGCCCTAATTGCAAGCAAAATGCTGGGATTTCTTCTAAAGCTATAGGCAGCCCTGGGTGGGAATTTGGTGGCCTAATTATGAGCGTTGTGAAGGAATGCATGTGTGTCCCATGGCAGGTGCGTCAGCAGGTCCCGTGAAGTGAAGGGACTCTTTGCTTTGGCTCAGCTCAATCCTTGCCCCCAGAAGAAGGAGACTAATGCGGCTCACTCTGCTTCGACGAGGACCAGAAAAATCTGCTCCCCACACCCATTGCGAGCCATATATTCTCTTTTGCTTCTGTCCGCAGGAGCAAAACAAACAGAAGCTTGCAGAAAACAAACACAGAAAGCGGGAAGGAGGTGGGTGCTGACTTGGACACTGATTTGCTGCTCGGCAAGTGGCCCATTTGGAGACAAAATCGTCACCCCGCACTTACCTCACCAGCCCTGAAATCACAAACAACCCCTTGGCCGGGGTCCTAACGAGCCTGTGACGAGCACAGCCTGCCCTTTTGACACAGAAAACACAATTAGACATGCACAAGTGGCCTGTGAAATACCAGGCCGGGCCCTGGGCACTCGAGCTGTCCGAGAATTCCACCCCGGGCTTTCTCGGGAAAACATTTCTTGGGCTCGTTAGGGGTGATAATGGCTAATAACACAGAGAGAACATTGCGTTTCAGTTTCAGGCCCTTGGCCAGTGCCAGACCACCAGGGCAGCGAGAGAAAATTGAGCGTGTGAGCGTGTGTGTTGATATTTCAGGGCTAAGAGATGAGTAAAACATGTTAGTGTTAAGATCAAGGTCCCACCTCCAGCAGCCTGTGACATTGGGAAAGTTACCTACTCCTGGGACCTCAGTCTTGGCGCCTGTAAAATGAGGATAATAATAGAAACTCCCCTCCCTCTGACGTGATTAGATCAGATATTGCAGGTAAAGCACTCGGCCTGATGCCTGGAGCCTACTTGGGGCTCATTCACCATTGGCTATTATTAAAAGAACAAGCTTGATGTGTTTTAGTCCACTTAAGAAGCCATTTTCAAATGTTTGTGTGTAAGTGCCCATGCAGGAGCTGGCTGTGAAAGCAGAAAGCACAGTCTTTGCCCTCGAAGAGCTTGAGAACAGTTAGGATACCAAGGGGACCATTCTGGAGCCGGGTCGGTTGGATGCTGGAGCATTTGGTGCAGACCAGGTGGCAGCTGGGGCAGGGGTTCGTGCTCCTTCGAGTTTTTGTTGGCTTCTTTCCCTAGGTGGCGGAGGACGGGCTGTTTTCGTGGGCTGGAGACAAATGGTACAAGTCGCTCATTTAACACTGTATGAAAGCGGCGTCTGGGTGGCTCAGTGGGTTGAGCGTCCGACTTCTGCTCAGGTCACGATCTCACCGTTTCTGAGTTCAAGCCCCGCATCAGACTCTGTGCTGACAACTCGGACCCCGGATCCTGCTTCGGATTCCGTGTCTCCCTCCCTCTCTGCCCCACCCTGCTTGTGCTCTCTCTCTCAAAAATAAACATAAAAAGAAAATTTTTTTAAAATGCTGTCAGAAAGAAGTGAAATCGGTGACATTTGCTCGTTGTCACTACAAAACCCACAATTTTCTAGTTGTGATGATGGAAATTCCACATCATGGGAACTTAAGCAAAAGTTAACAAGCAAAACCATCCAAGAGGGGATTTACTGTGTTACGTAGTTGGAGAGCACAGTTTCAGTCATGGCTGGATCCAGGTGCTCAAAAAAAAAAAAAAAAATCTCCTCTCTCCTTTTGTTCTTCATCCTCTGGTAGCTTCCACCATACCCCATAAGCCCTTGGCTCATGGCTCAGATTAAGAGAGAGCTTCTCTCTCTTCCAGAATCCACATACTGAATTTTGTGGAAGGATTCTGGTGGCCTTGCTTGGTCACCTGCCCTGTTCTTGGACCAATAACTTTGGGGAGGGCAACAGATCACCACAGTTAGCCAGACGAGGGCCCCATGCTCACTCCTGCGGCATGAGGATGATGGTGGGCAGATGAGGGTATGCGGCAAGTAAAATCCCCCATGCCAGTGCCATTCTGTGGGTAGGAAGTGTGAATAGATTCCAAGCACTTGGGGTGAACAGCTGATATAACTTTGACTTGGCCTTTCACCCAGTTGTGCTTAAAATGGCTGGTCTAGGGGCGCCTGGGTGGCTCAGTCAGTTAAGTGTCCAACTTCAGCTCAGGTCACGATCTCACGGCTCGTGAGTTCGAGCCCCGCGTCGGGCTCTGTGCTGACGGCTCGGAGTCTGGAGCCTGCTTCGGATTCTGTGTCTCCCTCTCTCTCTGTCCCTCCCCTGATCACCCTCTGCCTCTCAAAAATAAAGAAAACATTACAAAAAAAAATTTTTTTTAATGGCTGGTATGGCATGCTTTTGAAAGGTTAGCCCATCTCCTTGCATTCGAAAGTTGAGAAGTTTCTAACTATTCTTGAATCAAACCAGGTGAGTGAGGACCAAGTGTTCCCAAGTGGGCCCAAACATACAGCACTGTGGCCGCTCTTCCAAGATGGTGCCCGCTGAGCCTTGTCCCCGTGATTGATTTTATGTCCTGGGGGAGCCCTCTACCCATTGAGTAGAACTGACCTAGGAAGCAATAAGATATTGCAGAAATGAGTCCAAGGCTAGATCAAAAAGACATTGTGGCTTCGGCCCTGCTTTCCTTGGATCATTCTCTGGAGAAGTCAGGCCCATGGAGGAGTCCGTGTGGCAAAAAACTGAAGACGCCCACCAACAGCCAACACCAAGTAGCCAGGCTTGTGGGTGAGCCACCTTGGAAGTGGCTCCTCCAGCCCGTCGAGCCTTCAGATGATGCAGCCCTGGCTGACACCCTGCCTGCAGCCTCATGAGAGACCCCGAGCCAGAACCACCCAGCTAAGCCTCTCCTGAATTCCTGACCCACAGAAACTGTATGAGATGATCGCTGTTTGTTGTTGTTTCGAACCACTAAGTTTGGGGGATGATTTGTTACGCAGCAGAAGATGACTGATACAGGCGTGTTACGACCTCCTCACCTCACAGGGACTGAGAAAGTTTCCTTAGAAAGTTTCCTTGGATCATTTTCACAGCACTTCCCGATGACCCTATTAGCGATTGCTACAGAATTGAAATTTCACGAGCGGAGTTGCGCTGATATTACGGGGCTTTTCCGACGGTCTCATCACTGTGGGTTTGTGGACATACAAAATCAGGTTTAGGCTTGGACTTGCCCTCCCTAGGGGGACTAGATAGGGAAGGAGGGGAGATCTGAATGGGAGGGATCTTCCAAGATCTACCAATTGCCTTCTGCCAGTCGTGGCACATGCCGTGGCCATCACAGAACAACTGCGCCATTCCGCTGGTGATGTCTAGAAAGAGTCCCTGGATTCGGAGCCCCAGTGAAGTCCCCCCAGAGGGCTCCTGGCTGAAGCGTCGCCTGTCCTGGCCGGCAAGCTACAGTTCAAGGAAGTCTGATTGTGGGCCGTCTGAATCAAGGGAGTAGAATCAAGAGAGTTGAATCAAAACGTAGATCCTAAGCAGTCTCCACAAATGCCCCCACTCCACCATGATGACTTAAGTATCTCCAAACCTCGCACCTGGAGCCTGCTTCCGATCCTGCGTCCCCATCTCTCTCTGCCCCTCCCCTGCTCCTACTCTCTCTGCCTCTGTCTCTCTCAAAAATAAATAAATAAATACAACATTAGAAAAAAAAAAAGGAACTCCAACTCACACAGCTCACACGACCCCCCACCCCCCGAGGTTCTGGGGTCAAGCAATTCCTTCGGCTCTGGTTTTCTCAGAGTGTCCCCCAACAGCCCTGAGAGGCAGGTCTGTGAGGCGGTCCCCCAGGGCCACACACTGGCAGTGAGAGGCGCTTTCCCGAAGGACTTAGGCGTTGGGGCCTCATCTGAAAACCAGGAAGCCCACTTCTCCGGCACCCTTGATACTCCCCCCCCACATCAAGTCTCATTCTGCCTGTCCAGGGGGATGCTTGGGCTCAGGCTCCGTTTCTTATGCTCCTCACGGCACAGAGTAACTAGAAAGGATCCCTTCTTCCTGCCCCTGCTTGCATACTTTCTGCGACGGGGAGCTCCTCACTTCCAGAAGTCATTCCTTTTGTGGAATTGGTCTCCTCTCTGTGACTGTCACCCACTGGGCCAGGTTGCCTAATACCAAAGAACATGAATCACGAATGACCATGTTCTCTCCTCCCTCCTTCCTTGCCTCCCTTTTGCCCATAAGTCACCCACGGAAGGACTGGATCCAGGGGCACTGTCTGGGGCTGTCCTGTCCTCCTGGCATGGTGTGGTGCTTCTTCACCCTGAATCAGGCACGGCTGCCTTTGGGGAGAATCCTGCCGTCTCATTTTCCCTTGGCCTAAAATAGCCACTTCCTTACTGGGAGACGCAGCGTGGCGGGGAGCAGAGAAAGGGACGTGGTAAGCCATCCAGAGATGCCTGGTTTGCAAGCATTCCTGGAAAGGTCAACGTCGACATCAGCCAAACACATCAGGCAAGGCACTTCCGGCCGGCCATTAGCCCAGTGTAAACACAATGGTGAGGAAAGTGAAAACAGGGGCCCCGAAGGAAAATAAATGTCATGACTGAATGTATCCTCTGTGGAGTATGACTTCCTTCTAAAGGAGTTTGGAGTTGTCTGCAGATAATATCAATGCCCCCTTTCTCACTTCCCATCAGGTTAAAGCGATAGACAGCTGGACCCCGGGGTCACACTAGGTGAGATGCACGGCCCTTTTAAGGGAATTAAGTAAGTCTCCCTCTTAGGGTTGCATGAGCAATCTCACAGTTCAAAGACAAGCAGTGCCGTTTTGAGGTGACTGTCCTACTTTCCCCCTGTGTCATTGGTCTCCGGGCCTGGCCTGGGTGATGGGTCCTTGTCCTCCAGGCAGGACCTGGCTACCAACTTCTGCAAGGAAGTGGGCCATGCCCTTTCCTAAGCACAGGGGCACTCACATCACCATCTCCCAGCCACCTCCCCGCCCCCAGCAGGGTGTCTGGGGCACAGTAGCCTCCCCCCTACCCCAGGATCTCTGCATCTGGTGCCGCCCACAATGCTGAGGGCTCTCTCCACTTCTGCAGCTGAAGAAATGACATGACTTTCTGGGAACCACTTAAAATACCCTGTGATCTCTACCTAGTCCTCCTGCTGGCCTCAATGTCCCTGTGCTTGTGGTCCTGCTGCATGCCCCCCTCCCCCCCTGGCTGGAGGAAGAGAGGCCATATATGTGTCCCCTGGGCCATCCCCACTGTCCCCACTGTGTGGGTGAGAAGGCAGAGGGTGGGGCCGAGGGCTTGTCTGAGCACTATTCAGAGGACAGAAAAGAGGGGTTGGAGGGCAGGGGGGATGAGGGAGGGGGTGGGAGAGGGCAGATTTTCCCTGAAAGGACTCTGGCTCTATTGGAATTCCTAGCCAAGGCAGGAGAGCCCCTCCAGGATTCCGAAGGCCTCTAGGGAGGAGCAGAATGGAGGTTCGGCGGCTGGGCTCAGTCCTTGTTCCTGAGCATGGAGGGGAGGCTGATGGGCCGGTCTCCCTGAACAGATCAGAAGCTGCCTGCATCACTGAAATGTGCACAGACGCCACCCAGACCTCCTCAGTTGGAATCCGCATTTCAAATGACACTTCCCGCCATCCTTGCATTTAACCTTCCAGAAGCAGAGCACTGGAGCTCGAGAATCGTGGCCCCGGGGTTGGTGGAGGCCCGCTCTAAGAATGGTCATTCGGAAACCAACAGTTTGCCCAAATCTGGAATCCAGAGCTGAGTCGAGGTGTACTTTTTGATTCAGAGCCCCGAACCAGTCTAGGTTCCAGTAGAAATGAACTTTGAACTAAGGTGGTGTAGCGGGGCCCCCCTAAAGATACGTCACGTCCCAGAACCTGGGAAGGTGTCTGTACTGGGAAACGGGATCTTCGCGGATGTAATGAAGGATCTTGAGCCCAGCTCATCATGGATTACCCAAGGGGTATGTCCCAAGTTCCATGACAGTGTCTTTATAAGAGACAGAAGAGGAGACGCGCAGGACAATGAAGGCAGTGACTAGAGACAAGCCAGAGATGTCCAGGGTCAGCAGGACCTAGAGGAGGCAAGGAAGGATCCTCTCCTAGAGCTTTCAGAGGGAGCGCAGACCCGGCCTCCAGAACGGTGAAAGAATCGTGTCGTGTCATTGTAAGCCAACCCGTTTATGGCATTTATTATTATGGCAGCCTTGGGAAACAAATACGGGGGTCTTTTCTGACTGTGGAAAGGAAAAACTAGCCAAAAGTGACTCAAGAAGGAAGCAATGACCCAGCCAATCCCCAGCTATAGCCGTCTTAGCTTTGTTCCCAGAATTAGCTCACTTTCCTCCTCGTTTCCTTATTTCCTTTTTATGCTCCATGAAACCCGAGTACAGTCGAGACCCGGGCACCTGCTCTTGCGTGTCTGGCGGATCACCAGACCATCAAAGTCACCGGAACAGCTCCTTCCTGCTCCCAAACATAGCGATTTTATTTGCCCCCAGCTCTGCCTTGTTTGGAAATTAAAGCAGTTCTGACATAGTAAACGGAGTCGTATTTTAACCGCTTAAGTACCACTTAAAAAACAGACTTGATCTAACAAGCCCTTTGGCAAATGATCCTCCAGGGCTGAGGCTGCTAAGCTTCGATGACCATCCATGAGGTCAATTTAAAGCCAGGCACACTAGTGCACTGGATTTGAATGGCCAGAAACTCTGAAGCCCCCCCGGCCTTTTAGATAATTTCATCATTTCCCTTTAAAAAGTTTTCAGAATTCAAAGATCGAGATTCAGGGCAGAAATTTTCAACTCTGACTCACATTGGAATCATTGGGGGAGCTGAGAAATAATAATGGCAGCGTTTCTCCCCAGTTAATCAGAATCTTGGGGGACGTCTGGGAAATCACCTACCTCGTTGGGCAGAGCCCCCCTCCCGGGGCTCTGCGGAAGTCCCCTGTGCCAGACCCTGCTCTCAGCCTCCCTGTGCAACCTGGGCATGGGCAGGTGCCCAGGGCTGGCCAAGCAGACCATGCCGACCCTGGACTCTGAGTTAGGGGCTGTGATGTCAAGGAGTGGGACCACCCAGGACCCGTGGGCGGTGTCCAGTGTTGACGGTGACGGTGGCACAAGCCGAGGACACAGCCTCAGAGAGGTCCAGTGACTTGTCCAGGGCCCCAGGACTAAGGACTAGCAGGCAGGATCTGAGGCAGGCCTCTCCCGGCTCCCGAAGTTCACAGATCCTCAAATACGCAACTCAACGAATTCAGACAAAGCAAGCACACCTGAGAACCAGAACCCAGATTAAGAAACAGAACACGGCCAGGGCCCTAGAGGCTCCCCGGTACCCCTCTTCCCAAGTGCAAGCACCTTGGGATTTCTGAATTGGCTCCACTTGTCTCTGAGCTTTACGTAAGTGGAAGCATACAGGTTGCACTCTTTTTGTAGCGGACTCCCTCCGCTCAACATCATGTTGGGGAGATTCGTTCACGCTGTTGTCCATAGTCGGGGTTTCTGCATTCTCCTCCCTGGGTGGTGTGGATGTACCATGATGGGTTTACCCACGCTGTTGTGGGCGGGCACTCGGTATTTCCGGTTTGGGACCGTGACAGACAAACGGCACTGCTCGCAACGTTCTTGTGCCTATCTTTTGGTGCCCTGGTGTAACAACCTCCTTACATTAGTAGAGCCGGTGTATGTAGCTCACAACAAGCACCTTGGCTGATGCAGGGTACAGACACTCTTCTTACC
This sequence comes from Panthera onca, assembly GCF_046562875.1. Lineage (NCBI taxonomy): Eukaryota > Metazoa > Chordata > Mammalia > Carnivora > Felidae > Panthera > Panthera onca. The sequence goes on along the minus strand of NC_138352.1, from coordinate 28,170,526 downwards.
CCCATTTTACAGAGGAGGAAGCAGGCTCGGAGACGTTCAGCCTCTCACCCAAGGTCACGCAAGTTCCAAGCAGCAGAGTCTGGGCTTGGACCTGCCCGCACCTGCCCTCCAAGCCACCAGCTCAGGGACGCGTGTTCATCTCCAGTCCCCTTGGCACTGACACCTGCTGAGCGGCAATTTCATAGGTCAGCACCTACTCCTTGGACGAAGCTGGTGGAGCGTGGAGGGGAGGGACAGACAGCTGCCGAGCCCCGCTGTCCCAGGCGCGCCTGGCATGTCGCTGGCGCCCGGCTTCCTGAGGAGAGGATCGGTCTTCTGCCGGAGAGATGTGTCGGGGAGGACAGGATGAGGCCAGCCCTCAGACCTAGCAGAGCATCACCGAATGGCCTGGGCAGAAAGGACATCCCAGACTCGAGACTCACGCCCTACCTCTCACGTGACCCCTAAGTATGGGAATGGCATTCCCACAGCAGGTGCACATGTCTGAAGCGTGTCCCAGCTCTGCTCACCATCTGGCAGCTCTGGGCCAGGGAGCCGTCCCCACCTACTCACCACCACAAATAGCAGGATGTCATATGGTGGCAGGAGGGAGGGCCCAGAAGGTAGTCCTGGCTGCCCGATGGCCGAAGTGATGAGCCACCCTGTGACTCATTGGAGCAGGGGTCATTTCCTTGCAGGTGGAGGAGTGTGCCAGAGGCCGGGCTCGTACAGAGATCCGTTTTGGGGACAGGTCATGGGTCCTCCGCCGCATCCCTCTGTAAACACCATTTGAATTGGATTCACTCCCACCGGAATCGGAGGTCAGGACCCCAGGGCCTCAGGAGTCGGCACAGAGGTGAGAGGTCACCGGTGGCATGTCTGACAGGATGCTGAGACCAGATGTGCTGCCCTAGTGTGTGCAGTCTAGACCTCCCTCGGGTCCCTTCCTGAGGGGGCTGCACGGCGTGGGGCAGGGGTGCGCATACGGCCTTGCAGTCACAAAGTGCGGTGTCTGGCCAGCCGCAGCAGCATCTGAAAATCTGCTAGAAGTCCGTGATTTTGGGCTCCTACTGAACCAGACGCCCTGCAGGTGAGGCACAGTGCTGTCGTCATAACCTCCAGGTAACTCTGACGCGCTCAAATGGGAAAGCCACGGACACGTGCAACCATATGAAGTAGGGAGACTCCGAAGGGTCGAGCCGGTTGTCCAAAATCACACAGTAAGAGGGACTAGATTTGGATTAGATTCAGCTGTGAATAACAGAAATAAAACCCCCAAAGAACCAAGGCTAACCAAAATAGCTTATTTTTCCTTCATGGTCTAAGATAGCTGCTGGAGCTCCAGCCATTATGTCCACAATCCACGTAGCGAAAAGGAGGAAAGGGAGGAAGGCCATGCCCTGTGCCTTTAAGGATACTTCCTAAAATTTTGTACATGGCTTCTACTTACATCCTTTCGGCCACCACGTAGCCCATTGCTTCAGCTAGCAGAAAGAGGGGCTGGGAGAATGAAATCTGTGTTCTGCGTACGCACACATGCAGGTAAAACGTGGGGTTCTACTGCTGTGGAAGAACACAGACACTGGGGTGCATTAGGCAGTCTCCGCCTCAAAGGCGCAGCTCCGAATCAGAGCCAGAGCTGATAGTTTTACCGTCTGAAGTCGGGTTATGCCGCTGTTTGAACGCGGTCTTTCTCGTCTCCTTTTAGAAGCCCCACAAAGACCGAGCCTTCTTGTAGTTCTTCTTGTTCCCCCCTGCTCCCCACTCCCTAGCACCGAGAACGATGCGTGGCATATAGTAGACCAAAATTTGTCACGGGATGTAAGTTTTAAATAGATTAAATTAGATGCCGTATGGAAATAAACCCGGTTGAGATCTGGCACGTAGTAGGTACCCAGGGTGTGGCTGCTGCTATTTAACACGACGCTTCCTGGTCAAGCCCAGCTGGCCCCCATCAGGGATGCTCTCTCAGACTTGAATTCTTGCTGCCACCCGCCTGCCTACCTGTAGGGACTTGTGGCAAACGCCACTCCCTGACCTGGGCCCATCAGGTCAGAGGTGCTTTCAAGGGCTTTCAAGGTCATCAGCGCTGTTTGACAGGGTCTGGGGAACTCTCCGGCCACAGCCCAGGCGAGCGACTGGGTCGGTAGAGAAAATTCACATCGCCATTCCCTGTCCAAACCTGAAAGCTTGAGCACTGTGTCAGGCCCAAGCTGCGGTCGGTGCGATGTGCGTCCCCCCCCTGGGTCAGGCATGTTTCAGCCTCTCCCCGCTCTCCTCTGGGCTCTTCTTTCGTTGGTGCAGGTTCCGGGAACTCTGGCGACCCCACCCACCGCGCCAGGCCCCCTCCTCGTGTTCCCGGGTTGGGGTTCGCCATTGCCCCCATTTTGCCTAAGTGGGTCAGGCTGGATGAAGCAGGGGAGGCTGTGTGCCTTGGCTGCCCTCCCCACTAAGAGGCACCAGCACTAACACAGCCTCCAAAATCCCATTTCACACAAATTTTGCCATTTGCACCAAGGCGAATGGGCCTTATTCAAACTCAAACCATCTATTGCTGAGCTGTGGAGCGGACAATAGTCCCTGTTGTGTCGCTCGGTCCTAACCGTCCTAATTACCGAAACCCACGAATTGCATGGACTATCTCAGAGTGAAGCAACCCGTTAGAGAGAATTGCCCTCATTGTATTTTTTTCTCTACAGATAGGGAAGGCTAGGAGGGCTCATCTGATTTATCGATAATGCAAACCTTGTCGATTCCTGAATCTCACCGGCCCGACCTACTCACCTCCCAGGGCGATTGTGAGGAGCCAGAGAAGACGAGGCGTCTGTGGAAGGCCACAGCGGGCCCGTGTATTCGTCCTCAGAGCTGCGCCCCCTCAAGGACGACCTGAGACTCACAGGGCCCCCCCTTAGCGCACCCCCGCCCCCCGCCCCACCCCGCGGCTCCCTGGCTCCCGTCGCCTTCTCAACATTCAGGTCCAAATCCAAATGCCACCTCCTTGGGGAAGAGGGTCGGTCCAGTGACTCTTGGTCACAGTGCTGAGCCCTCCGTTGCTCTTAGCTGTCACTTCTCTCTGAAACTGTCCTGTGCATTTACATGCTCGTTTCTCTTGCCCGCGGTGAGCATCCGCTCCGGGACCATGGGACCTGTCTGTCCCGTGTCCAGGGCACCTTTTGTGTCTAGAACAGTGTCGGGCGCCCAGTAGAGAGAAACATACGTTGGCTGAGTGGCGGCTTGAGAGCGTGTTTGGGGGAGCAAGGGAGAAACTCGTCAGCGTGTTCTGCATTCTCTACGTTCCCGGAGCAGGTGTGTGGAGGAGTATCTGGGACACGGAAGTACCGAGAGCAGAGTTGCGTGACTCTGGGATGCTCGGGGGGCTTACAGGTTAGCACGAGGAAGACTGATCTGCCAGCGTCACATAACTGCCTCGAACGGGTAGGGTGTCGAGCGGCAGCCGCGAAGGACAAAACCCAGTGACGGCCCGTGATGCGGAGACAGCGACGGCTCTCCTCGGGGACAGGGCATGGAAGGGACCGTCCCTGTTTGGCAGCCTCCTCTGTCACCTCCGGACACGCACAGCCCCGCTCTTTCCAGCTCCATCAGGTCCACTCCCGGACCTTCCGCGACGCCCGCGCACTGAGCAGCAGCGGTCCCGGCCCCTCGCCCCTGCTGCAATGCCAAGTGCTCTGCAAGGTCCAGCCAGGATGGGACGGCTCCTGGAGCTCAGCGGGCAGCTCTGGGGCTGAGCCTTCATTTTAGGAGTTTTAAAACACTCTGGATCCTTTTTCCTTTGCGTTTTCTCATCTCATCCTATCAGTAAGGATGGCAGCCTTCCAGGACACTGGCTCCAGGGACGGCAGTCTGGCTAATAAAACCTCAAGTATTCGGTCTTCAAGGGATGCCTTGACCTTGACCCGCATCTATGGGGAAGGACTGCCTGGCCGTGTCCAATAAGGAGATGATTAAAAAGTATTTAGGGTTGAGACCTATTTTTCTTTTCAAAGCTCTTTTATTAGGGAAAAAAAAAAAAACGGATTTGGAGGATGAGGAAGACTTCTTGCACAGAGAGGGTGTCAAATGTACTTTGTTTTACAGTCATTCTGCTTGGATAGGCTGCTCATACCCAGCAGGCAGGGTACTACTCAGTCTGAGGACGGGCCAAACAGGAATCAGGTTGCTTTGGGGTGGTTTTTGTTCTTTTCATTTTTTGTTCTTTTCTTTTTTTAATGTTTATTTATTTTTGAGAGAGGGAGCGAATGAGCACGGGCAGGGGAGGGGGAGGGGCTGAGAGAGGGGGGGCAGAAGGTCCAAAGCAGGCTCGCTGCTGAGAGCGGACAGCCCGATGGGGGGCTCAAACTCACAAACCGTGAGGTCATGACCTGAGCCAAATTCGGATGCTTAACCAACTGAGCCACTCAGGTGCCCCTGGTTTCTCTCTTTAAATTCCTTCCAAAAGCAGGGGTGCCTAGGTGGTTCAGTTGGTTAGGAATCTGACTCTTGATCTCAGCTCAGGTCTTAATCTCAGGGCTGTGAGTTCAAGCCCTGCACTAGGCTATGAATGAATGAATGAATGAATGAATGAATAAAATTAAACTCCCTCCAAAAGCAGAATCTATGTTCTTCTCTTGCAATCACCTTGGGCCTAATCCTGGGCACATCCATCTGTGAGGTCCTTGCGGGAGGAGCAGACAAGAGAAGAAAAGAACTTTCTCAAGACAGCAAAGTAACCACCCCATAATGAGACGACGATGTCACAGTGTGAGGAAGGACTCTGCTGAGAAATAGGGGGTCGGTGGCTTGCAGCTTTGTCCCAGTCTCTTCACCTAGGTGTGCTGTCCCGATCTCAGTCCTTCGTGGCTCCGTTAGCTGAAGCCATCCCTCTTTCCTCGAGCCTGTGCTGGTGGGAGCAAGGGCAAGGCATCCACAGCCAGAGGGACAGGTTCCAGTGGCCTTCCCTCCCCGCCACCATCGCTGTGTATGTGGCCATGAGCGTGGCTCGGCCCTGCTGCCTCCAGGGAAATGCGGTCATCGACGTGGCCAGAAATAAAAAATGAAGACTGAACACTGCATTCACATCCTGCTCCCAGAGCTGGGCTGGGTGAGGGCGGGGCTCAGCAAATGTTAACCATCATGGGGCTCTAGTGGGTCGTGGCTGCTCGGGTAATAAAACCACCCCCAGCTTTGCAGTGCCACCATGAAGATCACAGGGACAAAGTTACAGAGCAGTGCGCGTGTTATTATGCAGGTGGTTCCAGGCCTTGTTGGTGAGGAGTGAGGAACTAGGAGTTCTGCTATGTGATTAGAAACTCACAAGTTTTCACCGACTCTAAGACGGGGTTCAGGCCTTCTGGGGTCAACTGCTAATTCACCAGGTGCCCATAGGGAGGTGGAGTTTTGCCCACGAATGTACGGAGAATAGCTATCCTTTCTCTAGAGAGATGGAAGGGTTCGTGGGTCCCTGTTCCCTAAACACCTAGCCCAGAAGAGTATGCCAGATGATTTAAAGCAACGAAGTTCAGCCCCCGTAGGACTGCACATTATCGTAGAAATCAGGCCTGGGTGGCTTGTTCTATAGCCTAAGTGAGCTGCAAAGGCTAAACTCAGGCTCAAGAGGGGACTCCAGTGCCCCGACATGTGGTCTGGCTGCTAATACCTTTGGGTTGATTCTATGGATAATAAAACGTTCCACAGAAGACCCCCTGGGATGGGCCTTGGAGACTGATTAGTCAACCCCCTCCCTCTTCCGATGCCGGAATAGGCTGGAAGGAGTTACTAATAATCATCGCCATCACTGTAGTGTAAGGGCCAGTGACAATAAGCTGCTTTGATTATAATGTAAGTAGCTGACATTAAGCTTTTGATTGCTGAGGCGTCTGTTTCAAAGACATCCACGTCGAATAAGCACAGTGCCAGCTGTGTGACACAGTTACCAGCTATCCAATTGGATAAAGAGCCAGGCTGCCCTACGCATGAAGTTCCCCTTTTAGAAAGTCCTGGGTGACCCAGATCACGGACCCCTTGAGTCACTCTGCTTCTCCCTTCCGGCGCCCTAATTCCCGCTCCGTGTTTCAAATTTTGTCAATAAAGAGTGAATCTGAAAAACCCTAGGCTCCCCACCCTCAACCCCAACAAAGGCAGAGCTCTTGGTCTGTTCTCAGTCATCTCTCTCTCTCTCTCTCTCTCTCCATGACCTTGCTGTGTGGTCCTGGGCGTGTGGTAATAAACTTTGTGTTTTCAAAGTTCTCTGATAGTTATTGCTGGGGTGTATCTTTCAATCATAATAAGAACCACAAGGGCTGGTCCAGCCACAACACTGGCTCTGGTCAGGGAAATATCTGTGGGGGCTCACCACAAACAATACAAGCCCAGGTGAATGCCCTGGTCAGTCCTAGCAGATAGCATCGCTATTGATAGGCTGAGACCGACACAGGACAACCACTACAACCATGGTCATTATCAATCACCATCACCATCATCAGCACTAACACCACCATCATCATCAGACCATTATCACCACCAACATCGCCATCATCATAATCGCTAACCCCACCGTGATCACCATCGTGGTCATTGTCACCGACATCGCCGTCATCACCATCTTCAAGAACGCCGTCGTCACCGTCAACGCCATTATCCTTGCCACCGTGATCATCACCAGCATCCCCCGCACCATCACCATCGCTCCCGTCATCATCCTCTTCATTACCATCAACCACTGCTAGCACTTACTGAGCACTTCCTGTGTATCAGGCACAGTGCTAAGCCCTTTCCCTGATTAATTTCGTTAATCTTTCCAAGCCTTCCAGAGTAGATGCTTATTAGTATCTACTAATAAGCCGAGGCTCCATACATACGCAGCTCACCTAGCCAGAAAGTGGTACAGCTGGAATTTGAAGCCAGCCTGTCCAGCTTTAGGAACTGTGAGCATTTGGCCAAGACCTTGCACTGAGAGGCAGATGGAGGCTGGAGGAAATGTCTCTTGACTGAGTTTTCAGAATGACTTTCTGCTGCCCCACACTTGATCTCATGTAGTGAGGCTTGTAAGAAGTCAGCAGGGTGGGAAGCTGCCAAGTACTGGCTACTGGACCAGATGAAAGACCTTGGGAAGTCAGACGGGTGGGGGGCAGACTTCTCCGTTCAGTTTGGTCCAGTTCTGCAACAGCCCAATGCACAGGTCCCTTTTCCTGTCAAAGGGAAGCTTGCTTAAGCCCCAGACACAAGCTGGAAAAACGACCTGACCTGGACCACAGAAGGTCAGCCATGGAGACTCCTCAGTAATCCTCAGACTCAGACTGTGAAATCCAGTTTTCTCAAGTCTTTTTTCTGCAGCCAGAACCCAGAAATGCTGTACTGTATCTTTCGTAGTTCAAACACACCCTTCTTTATGAAAAAGACCGTATAATAACGCTAAAGAACTTTAAAAAATAAAGACTACCTATATTCCCACCACAAAATAGCTACTTTAAGGTTCAAATATTTATTGCCTTCCAGTTTCCTGTCCCCTTTAAAGCCCCAGAGACTTATAGCCATAGGACCTTATGGCCAAAAACCTTGTCTAGCTCTTTTCTGTTACTAATGAGGAGTGTAATGTTCCAGAGTTATGTGATAGGATTTTACATGGAGGGAGCAGGGGTGACGTCCTCGGCAGAGTTTCCCTGATGGGCCCTCTCACCACTTCTCACGCTTGCCAGACATACTCCACCCTCAGGGAGGATTTGTTACTCGGGCAAACTGTTCTTTCTTTATCCAGTCACCAAATGATACCATTTTGGTCATTTTCAGTCTTAAAGTCTGTCTATTGAGCGGAAATTAAACTTATCAATGAATGAAGTCTATTGTAAAGTCATGAACACGGCAACTGTATAGTCAACTAATCTTTGACAAAGCAGGAAAGAATATCCAATGGAGGGGTGCCTGGGTGGCTCAGTTGGTTGAGCGTCTGACTTCGGCTCAGTTCATGATCTCATGGCTGGTGAGTTCGAGCCCCACGTGGGGCTCTGTGCTGACAGCTCGGAGCCTGGAGCCTGCTTCAGAGTCTGTGTCTCCCTCTCTTTCTCTCTGCCCCTCCCCCGCTCATTCTCTCTCTCTCTCTCTCTCTCTCTCTCTCTGTCTCTCTCTCTCTCTTTCTCTCTCTCTCTCTCTCAAAAATAAAGAAACATTAAAAAAAAAAAAAAGAATATCCAATGGAAAAGGAGACAGTCTCTTCAACAAAAGATGTTGGGAAAGCTGGACAGCGACATGCAGAAGAATGAACCTGGACCACTTTCTTACACCAGACACAAAAATAAACTCAAAATGGATGAAAGGCCTAAATGAGAGACAGGAAATCATCAAAATCCTAGAGGCGAACACAGGCAGCAACCTCTTTGACCTTGGCCGGAGCAACTTCTTACTAGACATGTCACCAGAGGCAAGGGAAACACTATTGGGACTTCATCAAGATAAAAAAGCTTTTGCACGGAAAAGGAAACAATCAACAAAACTAAAAGGCAGCCTGCGAATGGGAGAAGATATTTACAAATGACATGTCTGATAAAGGATTAGTATCCAAAATCTATAAAGAGCTCATCAGACTCAACACCCAAAAAACAAATAATCCAGGGGCGCCTGGGTGGCTCAGTCAATTAAGCGTCCGTCTTCGGCTCAGGTCGTGATCTCGCGGTCCGTGAGTTCGAGCCCTACGTCGGGCTCTGTGCTGACGGCTCAGAACCTGGAACCTGCTTCTGATTCTGTGTCTCCCTCTCTCTCTGACCCTCCCCCCATTCATGCTCTGTCTCTCTCTGTCTCAAAAATAAATAAACATTAAAAAAAATTTAAAAAACAAACAAACAAATAATCCAGTTAAGAAACGGGCAGAAGATATGAATAGACATTTTTCCAAAGAAGACATCCAGATGGCCAACAGACACATGAAAAGATGCTCAACATCGCTTATCATCAGGGAAATACAAATCAAAACCACGAGATGCCACCTCACATCTACCAGAATGGCTAAAATTAACAACACAAGACACAACAGGTGTTGGTGAGGATGAGGAGAAAAGGGAACCCTCTTGCACAGTTGGTGGGAATGCAAACTGGTGCAGCTGCTGTGGAAAACAGTATGGAGGTTCCTCATAAAGTTAAAATTAGAATAACCCTATGACGGCAGCAATTGCACTACTAAGTATCATTTACCGAAAGGATACAAAAATATAGATTCAAAGGAGTACACTCACCCTGATGCTCATAGCAGCATTATCAGCGATAGCCAAGCTATGGAAACAGCCCAAGTGTCCATTGACTGATGAAGGGATAAAGAAGATGTGATACACACACACACACACACACACACACGCACACACACACACACACACACACACACAGAAGAATATTACTCAGCCATCAAAAAGAATGAAATTTTGCCATTTGCAATGACGTGGATGGAACTAGAGTATATGAGGCTAAGCGAAGTAAGTCAGAGAAAGACAAATGCAATATGATTTCACTCATGTGGAATTTAACAAGCAAAATAGTTGAACATATGGGAGGGGAGGGGAAAAGAGAGGGGGAAACAAACCATAAGAGACTCTTAACGATAGAGGACAAACTGAGGATTGATGGAGGCAGGCAGGTGGGAGATGGGCTAGATGGTTGTTGGGTATTAAGAAGGGCACTCGTGATGAGCACTGGGGATTGTATGTAAGTGATGAATTACTGAAGTCTATTCCTGAAACCAATATTGAACTGTATGTTAACTAGAATTTAAGTAAAAGTTTGAAAAGAAAAATAAGGAAAATTATGAATGAGTCAATTGCTAAAGTAGATGGAAATGTCCTTAACTTACAGTTTTCACCCCAAATCTACAGCAAATATCATATTTAACAGTAAAACATTTGTGGGGTGCCTGAGTGGCTCAGTCTGTGAAGCGTTTCACTTCATCTCAGGTCATGACCTCGCAGTTTATGGGTTCAAGACCCGCATGGGGCTCTGTGCTGACGGCTCAGAGCCTGGACCCTGCTTTGGATTCTGTGTCGCCCTCTCTCTGCCCCTCCCCCGCTCGCTCTCTGGCTCTCTCTGTCAAAAATAAATAAACATTAAAAAATAAACAATAAAAAAACAGTAAAACATTTGCCATGTTCCCAATGAGTCAAGAACAAGACAATAGTTACTGAAGCCATTACCTACCCACCATTATTCAGGGGGTCCCAGGCAGCCACAGAACAAGAACAGGAAGATTACACAAATTAGAAAGATTGGAAAACAAGAGACAAAACCATCATCAATTGTTGGTAATACGGTTGACAGTCTAGACAATTCAAAAGAATCAACTACAAATTCATAGAAAAATCAAAGTTAAAAGGAAACATTTACAAAGATTTACTGGCAATAACCAACTTTAAAAGTGTAAGGGAAAAGATCAGTGATTTAAATGACCTTGTGTAGACATCCGACTACTTGGTTCTAATTGGTTGATGTGTCTGTCCTCCAGGCGGAGCCTGCAGGACTGCAGAACTTGGCAAGAACTTGCTGAATGAATGAGCCGGTCCTGGGCCTCCTTCCCTCCAAGTCTCTATGACGTTTGAGAGCTGCCCGTCGGCTGTGTTACCTCCTGCAGCAGCTACCTCTGGCCTCCCTCCCTCCCTCCCGCAACTGCTCTCTCCAGACAAGAAAACCCAGAGAGCCTTCTCCCTCCTTGGAAGGGCTGAAAGAAAACGCCGAGACCCACCAGACACATTCTGGGCCACGACAGCACCACCCGGTTATTGTGCTGGTGGTGATCTCCTCCTGACCTAGAGAACTCAGAATACCCCGGGACAAAATCAATGTTGCTGGAGGGAAAAGCCCCAGAGGGCTGTTTGGACAAGGAGGCAACAAAGCCGAGAATTGTAGCCCAGGGCTTATCCTCAGAAACTGTCTGTAAATAAGCAGAAGGGAATGAGACTTGGTCTTTCATAACCTGCCGTGGCTGCCCTTCACATTTCCTTTTGGAAGTCCCCGCACAGAATTAGAGTAGAAGCTCCTGGGGAAAATTGACTTCTGAGACACCTGTTCCAGCTACTGTTGCTGGAAACAAACCGCCACACAGTTTGGGGGCATAAAATAATCCTTTTGTTGTGCTCATGGATTCCGTGGGTCAGACACTGAGATAGGTATAAAGAACCCGCTCGTCTCCGCTGCACCATGTTGGGGCCTCAGCCGGGGAGCCGTGAAGTCGGGGCTGACTTATCGTTGCCTTAACTCGCGGTCCGGGGGGTGAGGCCGGCCCGAGGCTGGGACCTCAGCGAGGCTGCAGGCTGGAACTCACATCTGGGGTCTCATCATGTGGTCTCCTTGCCAGGACTAGTCTGGGCTTCCTGACAACCTGACTACAGGATTTTGAGAGGTGGGCTCTAAGAGAAAGAGGCAGAAGCTGTATCACTTTTTTAAATTGTGGTAACAAAAAAAAAAAAAAAAACCCCGCCTAACATAAAGTTGCCCATTGAATAACAGCTTCCTTTCCCACCACCACCCCCAGCCCTTGTGAGCACCTTTCTATTTTCTGTTTCTCTGAATTTAACTTCTCTAGGGACTACCTTATACAAGTGTAACCCTTGTCCAAGATCATGGGACCATATACACGAGGGTTTATTTCTGGGGTCGTATCCCATTTATGACAGCCTCAGAGACTAGATAGTGTCATGTAGGCCATAATCCCAAGCCCACCCAGACTTGTGGCACAGATCCCATCTCTTAATGGAAGGAGAGTCAAAGTCACAATAAAAACTCTACAGGACAAGAGAGGTTGTGGTAATCATTTTTGGAAATCAACAGCTGTCATGACACCTTCCTCTTGTTACCTAATCTGTCTTGTAAAAGGTTGCGAAAGGCAAGACAAACAGATAGCCCTCAAATAGCGAACGTGAAAAAAAAAAAACCCAGGTAATATCAAGCGCTGGTGAGGATGTGGAGAATTGGAACTCGCATACACTGCTGACGCGAGCGTAAATTGGAATAACCAGTTTGGGAGGCTGTCTCCCAGTATCTACTAAAGCTGAACACGTGCAAACCTGTTGCCCAGCGATCGTGTCCCCAGGCCTACAAATGGGCACCAAAAGCCATAGATGAGAACGTTTAGGGGCTGCCGTGCGGCTCAGTTGGTTGAGCGTCCGACTCTTGATTTCAGCTCGGGTCATGATCGCACGGTTTGTGAGCTTGAGCCCCACATCAGGCTCTCTGCCATCAGCTCAGAGCCTGCTTTGGATCCTCTGTCTCTCTGTCTCTGTCTCTCTGTCTCTCTGCCCCTCCTCCACTCACACACACACACACACACACACACACACACACACAAAATCTCTCTCTCTCTCTCTCTCTCTCTGTCTCAAAAATAAACATTTAAAAAATAAAAATAAAAATAAAAAATTTTTCCTCCTGGGGCGCCTGGGTAGCTTAGTCAGTTAAGCGTCTGACTTGATTTCAGCTCAGGTCATGATCTCATGGTTCATGAGTTTGAGCCCCGTGTCGGGCTCCGTGCTGACAGCACGGAGCCTGCTTGGGATTCTCGCTCTCGTTCTCTCTCTCTGCCCTTCCCCACTCTCACTCTCTCTGTCTCTCGCAAAATAAATAAATAAGCTGAAAACATTTTTTTTTCTCCTCCTGTGCCACTTTTGGCATAGATCAGTTCAAGGAAATCTCTGCCCTCTCAGTAAAACCACATTTCTTTTGGGGTTCTATGAAGTTACTTTATCCAGATTTCAGTTAGCTCAAGCGTGAACTGAACAGATGCTATTTTTGCATAGAAACTGACTCCTTTAAAACTGTCGCTCCTACCCCTCACAGCCATTATCTTTCTAGGAAGCTTCTTGTTTTCATTATTCGTTTATTTTTCAGTTACACAAGCCAGGTAACACCTGTGTGGCTTCCACCACTCTTGGTCCTTGGAACGCCCTGCTCAGTTGGTCATCGCATATCCTACCGTCGTCACTCAGCCTTGTCGCTGACTAGAGAATGACATCCTCCTTGTCTCTGAGGGGAAGAGCTGCCTCCTGGCCTCAACCACATAATCCCCATCGATACCAGGGAGCCTAGCGTCACGGCCACAGCTCACACTCTCAGCCCCAGTTTACAGAGGACAGCTGTCACTGAGTTTCCCAGAGATGCCGATGCCCCCTTACCCTTTTGCGTTAGTGAAGCTGGTGTCCCCTGGGCCCTCCCAAGGCCCAGAGTCAGGAGCTGGGGGCCCCGGTCTCATCCCACATATCCACGTTCACCTACCCACCACCCTGAACTCCCAAGAGCCTTTCCGCAATAATGCACCAAGGTGGTCCTGGCATCTGTGTCTAATTTACCGGAGGCTCTTATTAGGGACACTCCTGGCAGGGTATGAGAACAGCTCCAGGGGACTTTCTCGTAACAGGGATCCCCGGTCATAGGCATGTATCTCCGTCTCACTAAATTTCTCCTCCCCGGGGTTCTATTGGACCCCACGCCCAGCTCAACACCCTCAGCACCTGTCCCCACCTCTGTTCCCCAAGCACCTGCTGGTCTCACTCCTTGATCCGCAATCCTGTCAGCATGGGAGCTCTTTCCTCTCAGAGTGGGGGTCCGCATCCCCTCAGACCACATGGCACTGGGCCCTGGCTGTGAGCAGGGACCCGGGAAAGGGGTGGCAGCGGTGGGTATTGAGGAGGACACGTATGTCTTGTGAGTCACCCGGCTCAGGTGGAGTCCATGCCAGGTCCCCGGACTGTGGGAGGCTGCTCCCTTCCTTTCTTTATAATTTTATTTTTTTAACGTTTATTTATTTTTGAGACAGAGAGAGACAGAGCATGAATGGGGAGGGGTAGAGAGAGAGGGAGACACAGAATGCGAAACAGGCTCCAGGCTCTGAGCTGTCAGCACAGGGCCCGACGCGGGGCTCGAACCCACGGACCGCGAGATCGTGACCTGAGCCGAAGTCGGCCGCCCAACCGACTGAGCCACCCAGGCTCCCCTCTTTATAATTTTTTAATATTTATTCGTTTTTGAGAGACAGAGAGAGACAGAGCGTGAGTGGGGAGGGGCAGAGAGAGGGGGACACACAGAACGCGAAGCAGGCTCCAGGCTCCCAGCACAGAGCCCGACGCGGGGCTCGAACTCTTGGGAACTGCAAGATCATGACCTGAGCCCAAATCGGACGCTTCACCGACTGAGCCACCCAGGCGCCCCAAGGCTACTGCCTTCTATTAAGACAGAGGTGCTGCTGCTGTGGAAGGATTCAGAGAAATTCTGGAGATTTCCACGGTGCTCGGGCTTGCCCATAGCGTCTCCATGCCAGGATGCAGGGGCACACCCCGTGTCCTCAGGGCCCTGCCTTCCACGCGAGAGGCCCCCTGAGGCCTTGCGTGCTGTCTCCTCTGCAGCTCTGTCACCCTGCCATCCAGTCCTCGTCCTGTGGGAAACCGGGCCTCCTTAGGCACTCCCTACAGGCTCCCGAGCCCTGGCCTCGGCACACCTCAAATCCATACGTGACTGAGCCGGTCCCGCCGTTCTTGTTTTTAGGGTTCCCAGGGCAGAGCTAACAGCATCTATCCAATTCTATAATCCCTGCTGTTCCAGCAGGCCACCGGTGGGGACTTCGTGACTGTTTTGCCGCTGCCTGTCACAGCTGTCACCTCCCCCCTCACAGCCAGTAGTGGGGGCCCCTCCTGAGGACCCACGTTCCAGGGCCACACCTGGGGTCATCTTTCTTAGTCTGGGCTCCCCACATAGGAGGGCCTGAGGATTTATTTGGGCAGGTGACCCCAGGAAGGAGTGGTGAGTGAGGAGGAGGAGGAGGACCGGGCAGGAGGTGGGGGACGAGTCTCAGCAGCATGCAAGGACACACGATGCCATTCAACCAGAGGCTGGTTGCTCCCTCGACCAGACGACCCCGAAGCCTTATGAACTGCACCTCGGGGGGCTCTTCAGCTCCAAGATGTTAGCGGTCACACGCACCCCCACTGACATCGATTTGCTGGCACTTTGGGCCGCTCCCGTGTGAGCGCAGATGGACTTCTGCACGCCGTCTGCACGCCGTGCACGGGGATGTTGATGAGATCCTGCGCTGCCCTGCGCAGGCCTGAGCCGCCAGGAGGAGCCGGGCGAGTGGGCATGCTCCCGCACACATGGCCACTGCAGCGGAGACAGGCCGAGAGGACACGTGGGCATTGTCCTTCTTCCAAAGCTTCTTGCGATCTGGTGGCCAGATCGAGACGTGTTCATACACACTGCTCTAATGTGCTCAGGAAAGGGCCCAAACCTCACTAGGGTGGTTCGGGGGGCATGAACCCCCATGTCCTGGGGGTGCCCGAATAGAGCAGCGGGCAAAGCACACGCACACACAGAGCATGGACTGTTGGGGGGGGGGCTGCAGCCCCCGCCCCTCTAAACAAAGTAGCCGCTCCCCATCCCACTCTGAGCTGCCACGTGCAAAACAGGGGCAGTGTGGACAACTTGGGATTTTTCAAGAGAAGCTGAAAATATGGAAATGTTTCCATAAAAATCTGTTGGTTTTTACATGGTGATTTTTTTGTTGTTGTTAACTGTGGGAGCCAAATAGAAAGTGTCTTTGGCGGCGAACAAATGGTCCGTGAGAGCAGGGGCTTTGCCGTGTTTCGTGCTGCATCCTGGCATTTAGGAACACCCGGGAACTGTTCGTCAAATTCATAGACTGGATCTGCCACTTAGCACTCTGTCCATGCAAAATCTCCCGGGCCTCCCTCCCTCTCCTCTCACCCTCTCCTCCCCTGTCTGCTCCTCTCCCTCCCTCTCTCCCTCTCCTTCCTCCCTCTGCCCCTCCCTCCCTCTCTTCGCCTCCTTCCCTCCTTCCCTCCCTAGCTCTCTGCTGGACCTCATTTTCACATTTCAAAACTTAGAGCTTTTATCTGGTAACCCTGGTAACTGACCTCTGGAAGCCTATGCGGGAGTTCTAATGCCTTGTTTTTTAATTCCAGAGGGAGGGAGAAAAAAAACCAAAACATAAACCCTGCCCTTGAATGCAATTTCTAATCTCCCCTTCTCCTGTGTTCGTATTTAGATTACAAACTCACCTGGAAGGAGCTGTGTTTACAGATCTGTTTTGCACAGTGGATGGAGGTGCGACAAAGACGCCCTTCAAAGTTCCCCGCCCCCCACCCCCCAGCCACTAAAGAAACGCTTGTGTTTTTACATCGGGGCTTCACTGGGTGCCCAATGCAGTAAACACAAGGGTGGCTGTAGCCAGGCTGAGGGCAGAGGCAGGAGCTCTATCCGTTTCCAACGCCTTCTCAAGGGAATCCTCCATTGCCTACTGTCTGAACTTGGAAGAAGCCAGGGCAGAGGAAAGAATGAAAGCAAAGACTGGCCTGTTCCATTCTTGATGGAAACACCAGGAGCCAGAAGGAGACCATGAGGCCAGGCCGCCAAAGGGTGTCACTTGCTCTGAGCCTGTTCCCAGGTCTGTGAGCCAGCGATGTCTCTGATAGAGAACTATGCACGACCCATTGGCGTGTATGCAGTGATATATATATAAATATGTCTAATTTCAAAATCTACTACATTTGCCCTTTGGCAGACAGAGATCATAATAAACAATTTTCCTTTAAAAAATTTTCAGGGGCGCCTGGGTGGCTCAGTCGGTTAAGCGTCCGACTTCAGCTCAGGTCACAATCTCGCGGTCCGAGGGTTCAAGCCCCACGTCGGGCTCTGGGCTGATGGCCCAGAGCCTGGAGCCTGCTTCCGATTCTGTGTCTCCCTCTCTCTCTGCCCCTCCCCTGTTCATGCTGTGTCTCTCTCTGTCTCAAAAATAAATAAACGTTAAAAAAAATTTTTTTTCAGAGATTAAAAATGAGGTCCCAGGACAACTTTAAAAACAGGAATCCCAGAGAAAGTGAAAAATGCTTCCTTTCAATAAAAAATGGTCCCCAAGGCTACCTGCATCACTGTGATTTCTCAGGGTACCTGGTCCCACAGACAATCCTGAGGATTATTGGCTTTTTGTACGAATTTGCTGTCTTTTCTCTTTGGTCTAGTTTTTTTGTGTTTTGTTTTTGTGTTTTTATAAGTATGCTTCACTCCCAGTGTGCAGCCCAACGGGGGCTTGAACTCATGACCCTGAGATCAAGACCTGAGCCAAGATCAAGAGCTTAACTGACTGAGCCGCCCAGGTGCCCCTGGGTTAGTTTTTGCCTCATACTTCCTTTTATTGAAAACCATGTTGGGTGATGGGCGTTGAGGGGGTAACTTGTTGGGATGAGCACTGGGTGTTGTTTGTAAGCCAATTTGACGATAAATTATATTAAAAAAAAAAAAAGAAAGAAAGCCATGTTGTGAATAAATATTAGCTGACATGGGGAGCCATTCATGGCAAATTTTTAAGGGGACGAACAACACAGATTACAAGGCAATATGATCCCAAATTATTTTTTTTTCCGAATTGGTTTTAAAAACATATATACAGGGGCGCCTGGGTGGCTCAGTCGGTTGGGCGTCCAACTTCGGCTCAGGACACGATCTCGCGGTCCGTGAGTTCGAGCCCTGCGTCGGGCTCTGGGCTGATGGCTCAGAGCCTGGAGCCTGCTTCCGATTCTGTGTCTCCCTCTCTCTCTGCCCCTCCCCCATTCATGCTCTGTCTCTCTCTGTCTCAAAAATAAATAAAACGTAAAAAAAAAAAATTTAAAAACACATATACACATTTGTAATACAGGAGTAGATAGGCAACAAATTGTTCATCGTGGATATCTTTAGGTGTTTGAAGAAAGTCTTTATTTTCCTTTGTGTGCTTTTTTTTTTTTTTTTTTTGCATTTTCCAAAAGTTCCTCCACTGAATCTCTATTTTTGTTAATAGATTTTAAAATGATAAATATTTTTATAAGTTAAAAAGTTACCTAAGGAAACTACCATTAAGGATGAATTTGGAGGCTGGCAATAGAATGGCCTCTTTTTCATATCTAGGGAGCCCGGAGGTTGCCCTTTGCAAGCTCTTTGTCTATATGTGGTCTGCTACATATCTCTTGCACATTGTAGCCTCATGATCCCAAAATGGCTACACATTTCCAAGCATTGCATCCTCATTCCATCAAGAGAGAAAGGAGGAACGAGCAGCCCCAGCCACACTTATTTATCCCCTTTTCATACAAGAACGGAAGTTTTTCTGGAGGCCCCACTCAACAGATTTCTGCTGATATATCAACAGTCAGAACCAGGCCACGTGGCCACCTCCAGATCAGTCACTGGCCAAGGGGAATAAGATGATCATTTCAGGCTAGTTCAGGCCCATCACATTTTACCTCCCAGGGCTGGAATGAAGGCTGGGTAGAGCGTGTGTAGACAATGGATAATATTTGACCAAAGAAAAAAAAAAAGGTTTTTGCAAGAGATGTTCACCTTGCACTGTAGATTATTTCCATCTCTCTTTTCCACCTGCTCACGACCCTGCCCCCCTCCCCCACCCCCGATCACCACAAGATCTCCAGGAGCAGCAACCACGTCTCACTCATGGCTACCGCACCTGGCAGATTCTTCGGGAATGAGATGCTGCCGGCTGCCGAAATGCCAAACAGACTTTCAGACAAATGGCGAGTTTCAAAAAGGGAGAGAACCCTTGCGTGCCCCGTGTCCAGCAAAGATGTGGGGGCGGGAAGGATTTTGGCATCTTGAAGGATGTGCTCCTCTCTCTGGTTTTGCTAGTTTCTCTCAGAGACTTCTTTATCACCGTGAGGTAGCTTCCCGCACTTACAGGCTTTCTCTTGACTTGTGTTTTAGAAGTTTAGCTGTCGGGGACGGGCAGGGGCTGGGCCCGTTTGGATTTCAACGGTAGCTTTTGGAGGATTCGCTTTTGTCATCCCTGTGCTTTTTGCTTCTCCAGACGAGCTGTGCCAATCCCCAAATCTGCTCATGCCGCATCCTGCCATCTGGCCTGGCCTCCGTTTCCCTTAGAAAATAATCCCGCAGGAATCTGCTGTCGCTCTACCCACAAAGGCCATCTTAAGAGTGCTTTCTCTGCACATGTGTCTTCCGCACCCCTTGAGCAGGAGGCCCAGCTCCCTGGCGGGGCCCCCATCATTCAGACCAGGCTCGGGGGCAGCTGCCTGCAGGAGGAGCTGATAGCCGGTAAGCTAACATCTCCACCGGGAAATTCACTCTTGGCTGACCCCAGAGAGCCTTCTCGCTTGTGCAGTATCGTTTCTCCCGCACAATTAAAGTCTTCCTGAGTCCAACACTGCTCCTTATGGCCCTCACCTCCTCATAGCGCCCAATGCACAGCCAGCCCGGCACGGGGCAGAGCGTCAGTCAATACTGACTGATACCCTAACCCTCATCACCCGAGCAATGTCATACTGATGACCATACCGCGAGCCTGGTCGCGCCGGTCACCGACACCACGGCTGAAATGCGAAGGTGCGGGGAGGGGGGAGGAGAAAAGACGCAGCGACATGACTTCTCTCTGCTCTGATTTTCAATTTTCTTGTCCTGTTCCCCTGGCTGACTTGGAGCTGTGGGTAGCTAACTCCCGAGATGTGGAAACCACAGCCGTAAGAGGAAAGAGCAGGAAGCCGCCGGAAGACATGGGTCGGAATCACACCTTTGACTCGGTTCGTCGGGGGCCCCCTGAGCTCCAGGCACAGGGCCTGGCACCGGACAAGGATGGGCTCTCATCCCTGGACGCCCAGGCGGGAGGGATGCTACGACTGAGATGCCCAAGTGCAAGGTGGTTGAATTACTCGCCTGCCGTCACGGAGCTAGTGCTTGGCAGATGTGGGTTTTGGCCTCTTCTCCAGATCTGTCCCCCAAGGCACGCGATTCAGCCAGTGCTGTGCACAGCCTGAGACCACTACGTGAGGGGCTGCCCTGTTACCGATCGCTGCTTGGCTTCCGGCCTCCTCTTAACTGCTTCATAAATTAATTTTGCACCCTTATGCTTTCTGCACGGGATCATGCTGCAAGAAAACCCAGCTCTCGGCCAGGAAACCAGCGTGGCTCTGACACACAGTCCCAGGGCCCGCGTGGAGGACAGCGCTGCCTCCTGGGGGCGCTCGGACCGCTGCTGTTTTTTTCACAAGCTTGGCGGCCAAGGAGTTTTCAAAAGCCGCCCGCAGGAGGCTCCTCGGCTCCCTGGATTGGGGACGACTCTTCCCATATAGCCCCCCTCCCTGCAGTTTGCTGCAGTCCCTAGTCAGGCGGTGACATAAGCAGTCCCCCTTGCCAACTGTCACCAAGGCCACCTGGAAAATTGAGACTTACACAAACCAGCAATGGCTAGCCAGAGGCGCGACACCCTCGTGCGCTTGCCCGTCTACTCCACTCGGGAGCTACGTTCAAGCCCGCCCCTTGCTGCCGGCCCTGGATTTTTCCAAAGCCGGAACAACAACGTACATTTTCTCCAGACTGAAAACCCGTTAAGATGCTGAGGAGTGTCTGGCATAAACAGGCTGGAGACTCCATCGTCACGAAAGGCCGGACGTCCCCTTGGGTTCCTGGTTTCTTCCTGATGTCGGCACGACACACCCATTCCTGTGTCAATGTCCCAGTTCTTCCACCAACGGGCCGCACGACCCGAAACGAGTCAGTCATTCTGTCTCCCCAGGCTCCTGCTTCCTCGTCTGCAAAATGAGGGGCTCACCGGAGACAAGCACCGGGACCCCTCCAGTTCTGAACCGACGCGACTGTTCTCCTGCGGTTTGGCCTGGAGCCTTCTCTTCCCTCCCTTCTGTCTCACAGATCCTGACACAGTCCTAGGCACAAAGCTGCTGCCCAAAACGTAGGGCCTGGACAGACCAGGGCTGTCTCCTGACAGCCCCGAGGAGCACACAGTGTGTTTGAACCAGAGAACCGGCAGGAACTGTTCACAGCTCGCAGAACCCCATTTTCAAAGTCATGCTGTAAGGAGAGGATGAAGGACAATGGGACAAACGTCGCTGTTCCCTCACCATGCTTCCCCCGTTTTTCAGCTTGGAGCTGGTTGGATTCTGGAGTTTGGGGATGTTATGAATGCCTGTGGCTACACACCGTCTCCTCATGTCCCAAGAGGTCTGGAAGCCCAGCCACGGGGCCAGAATGGGACCAGACACACAGCCTCCTTAGCATTCCAGTTGCCCGTTGCATAATAATTTGTAACATTTGGGGGTGGGGGGGTGGAGGGGCAGAGGGAGAGGGAGAGAGAATATCAAGCAGGCTCCAGCGTCAGTGTGGAGCACGAGGCAGGGCTCGATCCCATGACCCCGGTATCATGACCTGAGTCTAAATCAAGAGTCGGATGCTCATCTAACTGAGCCACCCAGGCTACCTGACATAATCATTTTTAATTATAATTTTGCAATCAGGGTTCGTAACCAAGAAGCAAAAGACTTACAGTAAATCCAATGAGGGAAACAAAGTAACTTCTAGGGGCGGGGGGGGGGGGGGACGCAAAAAGGAAAGAAGGGTAAGAAAAACCAGACAGGCCATCATGAGAAAAAGAGCATTAAAAAAAAAAAAAAAAGGATTAACAGAACAGGTTAACGTTGAGGCTGTGGGGAAGCAGCTGGCAGATAGGAAAAAAACCACCACCCCCACACCACCTTGGCTAACTAACAATTAGAAAATGACTTAATAAAGAGATTGGAAAGAATATAGTATCAGAATAATAATGACTATTTTAGAAAAAACCTAGTTCTGAGAATGGATTGTCTCTCATTTTTATTTTTTTAATTTTTTTAACGTTTATTTCTTTTTGAGAGAAAGAGAGAGAGAGAGAGAGACAGGGCATGAGCAGGGGAGGGGCAGAGAGAGAGGGAGACAGAATCTGAAGCAGGTTCCAGGCTCCAAGCTGTCAGCACAGAGCCCGATGCAGGGCTCGAACTCACGAACCGCGAGATCATGACCTGAGTCCAAGTCGGACGCTCCAGCGACTGAGCCACCCAGGCGCTCCTCCTCTCGTTTTTGTTGTATCAAGGCTCAGGGAAGTCTGATGGAAAATAAGAAGCAGAAGGAATGAGGACTAAACTGAGTCTGAAAGGAATATGGTCGGATTTGTGTGCTGAAATGCCCGAAGGTGATGGCTTCCAAGAAATGAAACCACTAACATAAATGATTTGAGAAATTGGGCATAACAGAGTGTCTTAGAGGAGAGAATGGCTGGAAGGAATACAAAGAAAAGAATGAAATCTAGTTCAGAGAGAGAAGGCAGGCCATCTGCAGCATTGACCGAGGAAGAGGCTTTTGTCTGACGTTTAAGCAGTGAATCGTGGCTTGAGGCAGCCACTTCCTGGTATATGTTGCACTGCGTTTGGCCTCAACAATGACTGCTGCCTTTTTTTTTTTTTAACTCACAAAATCAAAGTATCATGGAGCTTTTCCAACCTGCCTGAGGCTCTAGGCAATGAGAGAAAAGGATGAATCATGTGTAAGAATAAGGCTTTGATGAAAAAGCCTTCAATCATCCGATGACATGATCGATTTAACAGTCCCCATGATGTCCGTCTGACTGAGAAATGACTATTTTTGGACTTCACGTAGAAGAAATGTATCATAAGAACATTCATGGGTATTTGTGGCGTAGGTCCACTTAGAGCATCTCAAAGTTCCATTCTTAGATGCAGCCCGGTTTTTGTATTTGTTCTTGTGGTAACATTCGTTTTATAAGAAATCATTAGAAGGGGCTTTTTTTCTGAAAAATTAAAGCAACAGCAGCAGTAGTAGCCAAAACTTAATATTGCTTACCATACATATGCCACTTCACACAGCTCTTCACATCCATTAACTCCCGTAACCCTTACAGTTGCCCTAATAAATTGGTGCTGTTATGATTCCATTGTGCAGATAAGGAAACTGAGGCACAAGGCGGTGAAATGACTTGTTCAAGGTCACACGGCCAGATGGAAGCAGAGCCGAGATTCTTCTGTACCAAACTCCCACGTGACTGCTCCCACACTTGCCAATTATTCATACTTTTCCTATTTGCTTCAAGCCTTCTAATAACACATAAAAGAAATATAACACTATACAGGAAGTTGCTGTGACATGCCTATCCCCCGTCTCATGAACGTGAGGCTTAGCCTTTAGCCCCTTTTAAAACACTTTTTTTTTTTTACTGATGTGTCTTGTATCTACAGACAATACGTAGTATTCATTTTTCATGTTTCAAACACTTATAAGTAGTAATATACTCTATTTCCTTTATGCAACTGCTGTTTTCCTCTATTATGATTACGAGCTATGTTGATACAGATTGATCTCTTAGACGGCACCACCCAGTTCTGTAGCCGCTGACTGCATTTGGAAATGAGCAGTTGAAATGTGGCTGTTCAAATTGAGACGTACTTTAAATACAAAATGCATAGTGGATTTCAAAGCCAGTATGAAAAACAGTTAAGCACCTCTACTCATTTAACACTGATTACATGTTTAAATAATATTATGGACATATTGAGTTAAATAAAATATATCACTGATGTTAATTTCACCTGTTTTTGTTTTGTTTGGTTTGTCTTTTGGGGGGTTTTTTATAATGCGGCTACTAGAAAATCGAAAACAGCATACGCGGCTTGCATTTACGGTTTGTGTTATATTCGCATTGGGGAGCTTTGATCTACCTCATTCCTCTTAGTTGCCATCAGCCTGGGTTTTGCTCATTGGTGAAGGAGCAAGCCCCACATCTGAATAATAAAAACGAATATTTACTGTTCACAGACACTTCTCTAAGTAACTTGTATGTAATAACCCACTGAGTCCTCCTGGGAGGGTATGGGGCCGCACACAGTGAGGTCCTTCAGCTCTCCGAAGTCACACAGGCTGAGCTGGGCCTGGAGGCAAGGCAGGCTGGCTCCATAGCCCTGAACTTGTAACTACCAACTTGACTGGGAAGGCTCTTTGAGCAACAGTGTAAATCTTCCCAAGGAAGCAATGACCCAACAGCTGAACTTGGCGATGTCTCTAACAACATACAGTCCTTACGTATCAGGGAGCATCTGCCTTTTTGGACTCCGGGCAGAGCAGTTATGAACAGACTCACTTTTCGGCTTTAATGAAGCCGGCACAAGCAGATTGTTCTGACATCTGCTCGCAATGTTATGAAGTCAGCTTTACTCTTGGCCACTAATTATATTAACTATTTTTAGGGCAAACTGTCAATGCACACTACTTGTTTATGCTTCCTACGTTTTCAATTTGTTTTCTGTAGCCATATCTATTTATACTTGAAGTGGTTTTTCGTTTTTTGGTTTTTTTAAAAGAGATGTCCTCATTATTCTGCCAACGATAAAGTTGAGACTTGTAATTAAGTTACACAACACACCGGGAGGGAAAAGATGATGTGTGATTGCCATGGGTTTGTTATTGATGAGTATCAGATTGCTTTTTGAATTCTGAATAAAAACTTCACTTCAACCTTTTGAATCATAAAGTTACAGAGCCAGTAGAGACCCGAGGTCTCCTAGGTGTTGGTGAAGACCATAGATTTGGTGTCAGGCCAGCTGTGTGACCCTGGGGCCAGTATCTTAACCATCATAAGCCTTGGTTTCCTCATCTAAGAAATGAAGATACTAACATCTGCCTCCTGGAGCTTTTCTGTGGATTAACTGGGATAACAATCGTGACTCTTCCTTGTACCTATTTTTATTCCACAGTGGTTGTGGTAATTACTATTATTATTACCCCATCATTATTTCCCCCAGATGGCTCCAAGCCATTTCCCCAGATGCCTCTTCAAGCACACCTGGTCTGATCCCAACAAGCCCTTCTCCTCCACTCTCTACCAGAACTCTTAAAACTCCTCCCTGACGTGGAGAGGTCCATGGGTAGCAAGAAGAAAACCGTGCAGACCCTCCCTCCCCTTGCTTTTCCTCCGGGGTGTTCTGGGCAATTCTTGCCACAGAAGGCTGTACGAAGGCCCATCACTAAAGAGCCTCTGTAGCAAACTCTCCAACTTCGTACTTCCTTCTATGCTCTGGCTTCCCTGGGATCCGCCTCCGTAAACCTCTCCTGATGCATCTGAAAACCCTAGCATCGATGCTTTTCTTGGGAATAGCCACCTTGCTCTTAACTGCTATGGCTCATCTTGCTACCTGAACGTGGGCCTGCTTGCCTCTCTTTAAGACCCTTGATGGTAAACTGAGGAAGGTTGGGGTTTTCCCAGCTCATGACCTCTCCCACCTCCTAGCTAAGCTTAGGATGGGTGTCCCATTGCCCAGAAATTTACTATACAGCTCCCATATCATACTTGTTTTGTGAAGTATAATTACAAAACCACCAGGGGTCCCCTCCCTTTGCCCTAGGATTCTAGAGGCAAACCAGACCTTTGGAAGTCAGCCATGGATCTGAAGTCAGAAAGCAGTTCTCTGCCATGACCTCGAACTAAAGATTTTACAGATAAAGAAACTGAGACCTAGGGGCTTAAGGAACTGGCCCACAGGTATGGAGAATACCTGACCACTGACTTTCCTCTAGGATATATTTACTCCCCGCATTAGTCAATCCCCTTCTGCCTTGTATCGAAGTCAGGACAGCCTTCCCCACCCCCTGCCCGCACATTTAACATTGCATCCGCCATCTAGAAGATGCATATTAAATGTTAGATTATTAGTTCCTCCCCATCTAGCCATGCGGAGCTTTTAGAGATGTACACGACCTGACCTGCTTGGCCAGGGTTTGCTGCCTCTCCCCCTGGAGGCACGCGCGTGGTGTAGGAGCTGTAGGTTCTTCATCACTAGGTTGTTAACGCCCGTAGAGCCCAGTGCTTCACACACTTAACAGGTAGTGGGTAAGTTGTTTACTCTGCGTGTGGTTCCAGACGGTTCTTTGGGAGGCTTTCTGGAGGGCTGGCTGCGTGGAGCCTTACGTATCTCAGTCTCCCTTTTTTAGCTACTTTTGGACTCTCCTCGTCATGGGAATAGGAATAAGATGTTATTTCTGAAATAAGTCTATTTCTGACTACTTAATAATTTAGCTGCTCCGTTTTACAATCAAATCCAAGCCAACCCAGACCCGTCAAACCCCCATTGCCTAATAACAGCAGCCCCACCCCCCGCCCCATTGTTCCGCCCGCGCTGTCGCCCCGCCCACGCCCTAGTGCGCACGCGCACAAGCCTCTTCCAAGTCCCTCTCCCCGCCCCGCGGGCTCCTGGTGGTGACGTCTGGAATCCGCGACGCTTTGGTGAGCTGACCGCCGGGGTCCTGCTGACCGGCGGCGTCCCGAGCGCCATGGCCTCTGCCGGGGTGGCCGCCGGGCGGCAGGCCGAGGATGCGTTACCGCCGCCGGCCGAGCCGCCGCTGCCCGAGACGAAGCCGCTGCCGCCTTCGCAGCCGCCGCCTCCGGTCGCCGCGCCTCAGCCACAGCAGTCGCCGGCGCCGAGGCCTCAGTCACCTGCCGGCGTGAAGGAGGAGGAGAATTACTCCTTTTTACCTTTGGTTCACAACATCATCAAATGGTAAGAGCCCAAGAGAGGACCAGCCACGACACGCCCCTCCCCCTCCCCGCTTCTCGTCACCTGTTTCAGAGCTTCAGAGGCCGAGGTGCTCTCGGGTACACCCCCATTTTACAGACGGGGAAACAGACCCGGGGGAAGAGGCCTTTCCCAAGGCCACACCTAGTCGCACCGTGAGCTCAGCAAACGGTTGAGCCCCGACAGCTGCCAGACCTCGTGACGGCCAGGCGCTAGTCCTAAAAATGACGCCAGTGTAGGGACTGAATGCACAGGCTCTGCAGTCACTACTCAAGTTTGCATCCCAGTGATCTGGAGCAGGTCAGGCTTCTCTGAGCCTCCGTTTTGTCACCCGATGTGGGTCATCTTCCCTTAGCACACTGCTAAGTGCTGTGGGTGTACGCCGTAAAAAGGGCCAACTTTCCACCCCCACACTGCTCACCAGTCTGAACGGAAAAAAAGACATGAGTGGGAATGACCCATAATTCAAAGAGATTGGAGGGTCGATGATAGGAATCGTTAAAAGAAACAAAGATACAAGTTGCCCTGGAGTGCCATGTTCTTACAGAGTGCCAAAGACGGTGATGTATCATTCTGTTGGCCAGGCTTCAGGTCAGCCCGTTTTCAAACTGACCCTGTAAAGGGGGGGAAAAAAAAAAGTACAACCAAAAGTCTTCTTGATCCCCATGTTTGCCTAAATTATTTTTGCTGTCATGTTACTAAATGCACAGGGCACTAGGGGTCAGGGACACTAACAACTTATTCAGCCATTAAAAAACCAAAATAAGGTAAATTAAAACAGAGTTTTACTGTTACAGTAACATTCAGGTGAACATTAACGTGCTCTTGGATGTTTTGCTGAAATGGAATTGCTCCCCACAATATGAAGGTCCAGTGTGTCAACGGCCCAGCTTCTTTTGAGTTTAGCCAGACTAGATTCACTTGCTGTGGAATGACTTCATGCTTTTCCACCACTTTTCGAACAACTGCAAAGCCTTTGTTCTCACATTAGACCCTGCCTTCATTTGGCTTCACTTGGCGTGAGCGTATTGTTAATAGGGTAAGGCAGACTCTGTTCTGTTCTCATTAGCCTACGGTCCCCAGTGGCACTTCCTGGCAGCAGTGACATATGGCAAAGAAACACAAATGCAGACCCCCCAAATCCCAGGGCAGTTCTGGATTATAAATGGCTTATCCCAACTAACCCAAATATATTGGTTTTAAGAAAAATGAAAACACAAGATGTATACAGTCGCAGACACAGTTCCTGGACCCCTGAGAGTATATTCTTGCACCCCAGTAGAGCAGTTGGGTTGGGCTGGCCTTAAACACGGAGCAGTAAGGTACACACTAGAAAGAACATGGGCTTTGAAGTCAGGTAGTCTGGGATTCAAATCTGCACACTGATGTTTGCTTGCTTTGTAATCTTTGTACATATGTAACCTTCCCAGGCCTTAGTTCATCTCTCTAATACCTGAATAATAAGAATGGACCTCAGGGCGCCTGAGTGGCATGGTCGGTTAATCCTCCAACTTCGGCTCAGGTCATGATCTCCTGGTTCGTGGGTTCAGGTCCCGCATTGGCCTCTGTGCTGACAGCTCAGAGCCTGGAGCCTGCTTCGGATTCTGTGCCTCCCTCTCTCTCTGCCCCTCCTCTGCTTGCTGTCTCTGTCTCTCTCTCTCAAAAATAAATAAACATTTAAAAAATTAAGAATAAAAAAAGAATGGACCTCAAACAGTGGGTTCAGATTACAGTTTTATAGTATTCGAGCTAGGTGATCTTAGCTTCTCTGAGTCTCTTCTCTTGTGAAATGGGATAACATACTTAAATCATGAGATCGTTGTAAAGTATACTCAAGAGCAGTGTTCTTTGAAAGATGGTGAGCTGATCACATGTGTTTATCTCTGTACCCTCTTAAAGGACAGTGAAGAGTGTTTAATGAAACCAAAAAGAACAGGAGAGGAGGCAGCTATCACAAGATAGACGGCCAATGGCACATCCATCCATCAGCCCCAAGAAGCATCCATAAGCAGCTGCCTTTGACCATGGCTTCCCCCCTGAATCTCAGGAGTTGGCAGTTCCAGGGCCCTCTTGGAAACAGAGGTGAAGTAGAACTATGAACAGGAGGATTACCTAAAGTCTGTTTAAGAGTCAGATCCCATAGTTCTCTTCCCCACTCCAAGCAAGCAGGTGACAACCCTTCTTCCATCTTGGCAGACAAAGGGTTACTCTCTCCCAAGATTTATTTTTAAGGGTAAGCCAGAGCATCTCTGGACTGGGGAACACCAAGCACGTGGCAGGAGTTGGAGAAAGGGAGCCAATCCTGAAAACAGGGATTAAGAGAAAGTTCACAAACTGAATTCTGAGACCCAGCCCTAGCTTTCTTTCCTGACCTGGCTTCGAGACTGGCAGCCAAAGAGACAGAGATCCCTCCTCTGGAGTGTCTGATCAGCCCCAAAGAAAAGACATGGGGGCTTCTCAAGAAAGAACTTAGTTCATTTTAAGAAACTAAAAGAAGTATCACTCTTTTTTTTTTTTTAAGTTTATTTATTTATTTTGAAAGAGATAGGGAGAATGAGCAGGGGACCCGACGTGGGGCTCGAACTCATGAACTGCGAGATCATGACCTGAGCTGATGTCGGATGCTTTACCGACTGAGCCCCCCAGGTGCCCCAAGAAGTATCACTCTTACTAAGAGCTTGTACTGAGCCTTTTAGTGTTTTACTTTTTTTTTTTTTGTTTAATATTCTCCATTATTTATTCATACCCTGCTTTTTACTAGCAATATAAAATATTTATGTTTTCTATTCGCATTCAGCTTCCCCCTCCCCATCTGATGCAAGTCAAAATCAACACTTTATCATAGGATCATGCCTTTTTCTTCTTTCACTTAGTATAGTGAAAGCAGTGCACTATGCACATAATCCAAATAGTATTTTACTCTTAACTTTATGACTGGGCAGCCAAGGTCACCAAGCATGTGAGGAAAAGCCCTAGCCAAAGATAGGACAAAACAGAAGAGCAAAAATCCACTTGGAGGAAAATGACTCCGAGAGAAGGAAAGATGCCTTCGCCGTGAAAAAAAAGCTAGGATGTGATGTTACAATACGTATTGGTGTGTATTTGGGTCTTTAGGCTAATGAGGAAAGGAGACAGACTGTGGTAGGGTCGGTGAAGGCAGAGGAGGCCTTGGGAAGCCTGGAGGAGTCGGAAGCCTTGTTGGGATGGATGCCAGTGGGGAGTCCTAAATTATGAAAGGGAGGAGGAAGACAGGGGGCAAGGACGTGATGTGGCGGCGGCCTGGTAGGGGTGGGACTGGGGCAGAAGCGCGAGCCAAGGGAGGGAGAACTGGAAGGCCGGGAAGAGCCAGCGCGCCAAGGACCACATGTCCCCCACATGCACGGTCGTTCTGTCCTCTGGGGAATGGGGAGCTAGCGAGGACTTCCGGCCATGGAGTCAGATTAGTGCTCGAGATGGAGGTCAGTGAGGACGCCGTCCTGGCAGGCCTGGCTGGAGGCGGTGAGGGCCAGGACCCGCTCGGTCATCCAGGCCCTTGATCTCTTCCTCCCCTGGAGCTTCCCCAGGGGCCCTTTTATTACGTGTTTACTCCTGGCCAGGTGAGGAAGAAAGACGCTGCCGTGAGCTTAGGCCTTCTCTTCTCATAAAGAATTCAGAGTACTGCACCCTCAGGTACACAAAAGTCACAGTTGCAAACTCAGAATCGTGTGAAGTGAAGTTCCCTCACCAGTCGTAACTTCTAATTGTAAGTATCCTGGCAGGAACTGTATATGCGCGTCTTTTAAAAAATTTCTGGACACTGAGATCATACTGTACTGTGTTTGTTTTGCACTTGTTAGTCTGTTTTGGACACCTTTCCACTCTCACACACGAAGGCCTTCCCCAGTAAGGTGGCTGCACCACCAGTTACGTAGCCAGTGTTCTGTTCACGGACACTCGCGGGTTTTCCTGGTTATTGCCGTTGCCGGCCACCCCGGGAAGCACCTTG
This sequence comes from Panthera onca, assembly GCF_046562875.1. Classification (NCBI taxonomy): domain Eukaryota; kingdom Metazoa; phylum Chordata; class Mammalia; order Carnivora; family Felidae; genus Panthera; species Panthera onca. The sequence goes on along the minus strand of NC_138352.1, from coordinate 28,140,187 downwards.
TATTTGAGAACGTTTATGAGGAGGCGAACCCGCAGCGGTGGAATTGCCGGAGTGGAGGGTACGGGCGTTTCTCATTTTTCATTTTCACTCGCAGCCATCGCTAAGTGAAGAGGGCGACATCCTCTTAGCCGTTTCTCCAAATCGCAATCCTGTAGACTGGACTCCTTCGATTAACCCAAAATGGCCCAGAAATCTACCATCCAGAGAGCATTTTTAAAAAATTAACAGTTGTTGGGGCACCTGTGTGGCTCAGTCGGTTAAGCACCTGACTTCGGCTCAGGTCATGATTTTGAGGTTCATGAGTTCAAGCCCCACGTCGGGCTCTGTGCTGACAGCTCAGAGCCTGGAGCTTACTTTGGATTCTGTGTCTCCTTCCCTCTCTCTCTGCCCCTCTCCCACTCGGTCTCTCTCTCTCTCTCGAAACTAAATAAATGTTAAAACAAAAAAATTAAAAAAAAACAAAAAAAAACCCGCTACAGTTGTAGTGGCACCTAGGTGGCTCAGTCGGCTCTTGATTTCGGCGTAGGTCGTGATCTCACGGTTCGCAAGTGAGGCCCCCGAGTCAGGCTCTGCGAGGACACCATGGAGCCTGCTCGGGATTTGCTCTCTCTCTCTCTCTCCCTCTCTTTGCCCCTCCCCCAGTCACCTGCGCGCTTGCACACTCTCTCTTTCTCTCAAAACAAATAAACTTAAAAAACATACGTAAAGATTACCGTTGTAAAAAAAGTTAAAACTTTCGGTTGTAGGTAGATTCAAAGAGCAACCCACAGGCACAAAATGACAACTGGGCCTGTCCCTCCCCTCCTCCACCTCCCTCCCGGGTCCCCAGACTCCATTGGAGGTACCTCCAAATGGAGGTACCGCCCTCCATTTCATGACCATGCCGTCCTTTCCGTCAACAGTTCCCTCCCCGAGGACACTCCGTGGTCTCCGGCTTTTTGCTGTTGCACTCAGAGCTGCACTGACCCTCTTTGTAAATGCCATCTTGTAAACTCTTGAGAGTCTCCAGAGTAAATTTCTAGCACAGGGATGTGTGAATTTAAAATTTGGATCACAACTGGCAAATTCAGAAAGAATGGGCCAGTGTGCACTTTGCCAGCAATGTATTTGTGTCTTTCCCCCCATATCCCTGCCCTCACCATTCAGCTTTTTCACTGGGGCTGATCTGATAGGTCAGAGAGGATATGTCGTATTGATCTGTGTCTTGCTTTATCACATAAGCATCTTTTCATATGCAACTTGTTATGTCATTTGTATTTTTTCCCCCGCAAACTGCCCATTTTCTATTAGGTCGTGCCTCTTTGAATGCGCTCTTTGTACAGTGGGGAAGGTATGCCTTTGTCTGTCAAGTGTATTGTAAATATTTTCCCCAAGTTGTTGCTGTTCTTTTGCCTTTTTTGTTCCTGGTTTTCGTTTGTTTGTTTGTTTTTGTCATTTGGAATCATATCATTTTCTGTGGGCAGATTTTGTAAGCCTTACCTTTATGGCTTCTGAATTTTGGTCCTTACTAGAAAGGCCTTCCCACTCTGATAAGACGATAAATATTGACCCCCTTTTCCTAGGACTTTTACGGTTTCATTTTTTACCTTCAGGTCTGTGAAGCTTCTGGAATTTATTTTGATGGAAAGAAGGGGGCCCTGCTTTTTCATCTTCCCACTTCTCTGACTGAATATTCATTGTTTTCTCTGCTTGAGTCGCCGCCTTTTTTGTGCACTGAATCCCCATATGTTTTCTGTTCTACTTCTGGACATTCTGTTCTCCAGCACCAAACTGTTTTACTTCTTAAATCTTCATGGCACATTTAATGATCTCTCCAGGCTGCTCTTCCCTCTTTCCTTTCTTGGCCACATTTACCCATAGCACCTTGACCTTTCCTGGCCTGCTTCCTGTAGCTGGTCTGAGATGCTAGGAAATGCTGAAATGCTGAGATTTGGTTAGTGGAACATTTAGGCTGGAATCTGTCCCTTTACCTCCAAGTCTGTTGACAACACTCATGGTCCAGGTCTTCCAACCTCATTTTTGGATCTTACAGTCACTTCTTAAATTTTATTTTAATGTTTATTATTTATTTTTTGAGAGAGAGAGACAGAGCACGATCAGGGGAGGAGCAGACAGAGAGGGAGACACAGAATCGGAAGCAGGCTCCAGGCTCTGAGCCATCAGCCCAGAGCCCGACGCGGGGCTTGAACTCACGGACCGCGAGATCATGACCTGAGCCGAAGTCGGTCGCTCAACCGACTGAGCCACCCAGGCGCCCCTTATTTAGTTTCTTCTTAATTAGAAACTGCCTTTATCTCTCCTGTCTCTAGTTCATCCTGTACATGTTATCAGTTTAATTTCTCTCTACTTACCAGTCTCTAGGGCTCCCTCCTCTTCCCATACTGTCCTTCCCAGCTGGTATCACTCCATTCAGGGCTCTTTGCGGACCTTCTTCAGAGGCTTGCCTGGACCACGCAGCAGAGAGCCCAGAGCCCCGGAGCGATTCGCTGTGATCCTAGTGCCTCTGTGTGCGTGCAGTCATCGAGCCCTGTGCACACTCCAGGCCCTCTGCAGGCGTGCCCTCCTGCCCTGTCTCTGCCCAGGGAAATGCCACATATGCTTATGGACCTGCTCAGAGGCCACCTCCCACACTGGAGGGCAGGTGCGGGGAGGGGGAGGGGTGGGGAGCACTCCTACTTCTTGTGTTCCTGGCTGGGATGCACCTGCCTGGCGCTGGAGAGAGGCTCCACAGACTTGCAGCCCTCCTGCTGTCTGCCCCGTGGTTGAATGAATAATTAAAACTACACATTTGTGTTAATTTTAAAGAATGAGGAAAGGGGAAAGAGAAATGTCAGTTTTACGGCGGTAAGAAATGTTAGCACTCCCAACTCTTTGAGACCTTTCCTGTTATGTATAGAAATCACATTATAGAAGTACATGTAGAACAAAGGAGGAATAAAATGAGGCTCGTTGGACCAGGGAAAGTTCATTGCTTTTCCCCCTCAAACTTGCCAGATCTAATCTAAGTCTGGAACCAAGTGTCCCAGCCTAGGAATTCTGAATTGCAATTGTCAATACCTTGCCTTGATGGCTGTGGCTCACCTAGTACAAGTATTCTATCAACGTGGGTACTTAAGCAATTTTTCAAGTTGAATTTTTTAGTTCCTTAAAGTATTCTAGGCTGCTGGGTAGGTAAAGGGGAACCATCTGTGACAGTGCAGAAGTAGTTTAAGTGACGAGAACAGAGCGTTGTCCTTTACCTCTCAAGCTGGGGCCATATCGCTGAAAACAAGTCCCTTTGTTGTCGAGGCAGGTCAGCAAGACCTCAGAGCCCAGGCGAGACCACTTTCGTGGATACGGGATGTTACTGAGCTGCTTCTTCCGAAGCAAGGTCTATTCTCATCTGACCGGCCCCCCCTGCCAGCTGAGGCCTGTCCTCGGGTTGAGCAGGAAGCAGCCCTCACATCAGTGGAGAAGGCTGCGAAAGGACCCCACCGGCTCCATGGGGTTTGTCTGTGCTCATGTGACTGGAGCCCTCTGTGCCCTTCACTTCTCCTTCAGGCAAATCCCAGTGAACAGGGGGAGCACCCGGACAGGGGATATTTACAGCCTGTTTGGAAGAATTATTTCTGGGCCAGTTTACAAGCCTGTTCCCTCCTGTGCCACTTCATCTGTATTCATCCAGCATAACTTCGCGAGCGCCTCCCTGGAACACAGACTCCGCGAAGGCAGGCACACAGGTCAGCAGTGACCTGGTGCGGCAGGACAGGTGCCGCGGGGAACACTGACACGGAGTCTGGGGACGAGTGGGAAGTCGGGCCTGGAAGGGCCACAGGCTGCTTGTAGCTGGCCCTGAGTGGCCCCCTTCAAGTGCAGACTTGCCCGGCAGGTGTTGTCTTGGAATTTTTGAGCTCAGACTTGGATTCTGTACAGGTGGGTGGGGCAGAGGGTTTCAGGAGGAGAGGACCCAGGTCTGGAAGGGTCTAGAAATTGGTACCCGTGAGAGGAGGAGGCAGGGGTAAGGAGGAGGAGTGGGCCGGACTGGAGGCTGGGTGCACATCAAGCACATGGCATTGGGGCATGTAGACGCACGTGTGGGGCACAGCGTTCCAGCCCAGCGCCCTCCATCTGAAATGCGGCATACCGAGGAGGCTGGGGTCCACTTTGGACATTTGCAGGTGCCCCCAGACTCCAGGGAGAAAATGTGCAGGAACCGTTGGCACAAGGCTCCTGAAATTCAGGAAGGAGGGCATGCTGGGAGTTGTTGGCATCTGAAGAGGTCGAAGTGGATGAACACTTTCTGGGCTGTTCTGTAGAGCAGTGTTTTTTTTCAAGTTTCTTTTAGCAGCAGAGCCTTTTGTTGCCTCTTCCTAAAGGGAACATTTTTCACATGTAATCCTGTGGGCAGATAAAAGCAAGGGTAGGAGGTTCAGAGCCCCTCTTGGGCGCTGGCAGAACCGAGGCAGGGAAAATACCAATGGCTGCTGGCTGTGTAACAGCGTCATTGAGGGTGTGAGGGACAAGCGTCGTGTCCATGGTCACGGTACAGTTTTTGGAGGGCATTTTGGCAGTCTGTCAAAAATGGTAATGCACACAACCTTCAACCTAGAAACTGACTTCTGAGAAATCATCTTATCAAAATACGTGCACAAGACTTACGGATATAGGTACAGAAGGTCCGTTGCCATTCTGATTGCAAGTGGTAAGTTACAAACATCCAAATTCCCATCAGTAGCCAAATAATTTAGCTGCATAATTGTACATGTGGTAACATGGAAAGACATCCAAGGTGCAACTTAAGTGAAAAAAGCAAGAATGGTAACATTTTTGTCAAAGCAAGTAAAAAAGTCTGTATGTTTTGAAGCGGGTCCGAAGCAGTACGTATCCCGTGTTAACAGAGGTTATCTCCGGAACATGGATTAGAGGGACCTTCCTTTTCTAAGCCTTGGAGTCTGTTTTTTTTAACTGGTTTTCCCTCAAGCACCTATTAAGTAAAAACAACAGCTTCCCCCTCCCCTGCCACCAGCACCACCACTGGTCTAGAAAGACCCCAGTCTCCGAAGCAGCGTGAAAGGAGGAGAGGGTGAGAAGGACTGGTCCCAGGGTGGGTCAGCTATAGGACAGTGGGGCCGTGACACCGGGGGGGTCACAGACATTTTGAGGAGGAAGAAATGGGAAGGGGTCATGCTACCGCGTGGTCTCAAGTTTGGGAGGAGGTTGGCTTCAGTGACCGGCTCGGTTCCCTTTGCTTCTGAGTTACCAGTGGACACACTTGCCCGGCTGATGCCAGCTGGCATCTTCAAGTCCCAAAGCACCCGTACGAAAACCTGAAGCTGCGCTGTACTCGGCACCATTCTTAGGCCACCTTCCAAAGCCTGTGATGTTTGCCCCGAGGCTGGTGACACACGTACAGAACGTCTGTGTGCACATGATGCTGAGTATCGCCCAGGATGTGCTCAAAAGATGGAGAAGAAGTGGCCTGTCAATCAAGCCACAGCGGTAGTATTTTTGTCCGCCTTTTCAAAACTCCTGCGAGCAGGACCGAAGTTCCCTAACCTGGCCCTTACTTGTACAACTTTCGTGCTTCTCGGCCTGGCCTAGTCTCCTGGTTTTTTTGGTTTTTGTTCCCCACCACCCCCACCCCCCCTTCTAAAGTTGGCTGATGACTCACATTGAACACAAAGGCAGGCCCACTTGGAGCCTTCTGCCTTTATTCACTCAATATTTGGGCCTCTTTTCTTTTGGTGCGAGTATTTCACAGTCATCCTGGCCTAGCAGGTTCTCGCTTGGTTCGAGCCAGTTCCTGAATAGAGTGTTTTCCTCGCTCCAGGAGCTCTGGGTTATTTACCTTCACCAACTAGGGCAGGCTGAGAAGCTGGCAGCAGGGGCCTTTGCTGTAGGCTCCGTGCCCCCCTTTCCCCATAGCTTCCCTCCAGGCAAGCTTTTATGGGGCTCCTTTACCGAAAGTTCACCGGGTAAAGGATATGGGCAACCCTTGAGATCCAGGGGTTTTCAGAAGCGAGCATCCTGAGCCTGGCCCACTTTTTCTTTCAGAATGAAATCTTCTTTGGGGGCCAGGTTATGTTTTGCTTCCAGACCTGAATTATCATTGCTTCTGTGCAAATTCTCATTTTATGTATTTTCATTTGTTTGCTTTTACCGGGTCCTTTCAGACTCACGATGTCCATCAGTTTTCTTAAAACTGTATTTTTTTTTTTTTAATTTCAAAACTCCCTTGGGACTTACATTCGTAACAATGTGTTAACACATATGCCACCCAAGTATAATGATTTCAGAGATCCAGATGGATTCCATGCAGAGTGGTAGATTTGAGCTGAGATCTAAAATGATTAAAATAAAAGATGCCCCCCCCCCCCGCTTCTTTCTAAATGATTTACAATTCTCGTGAATACCAATTACTCCTCCCTAGAAACTGGGATAAGGTGTACCATTAACTGTATATTTAAAGCGAGGGCATCAAATGACAAGAAATGTTTGGCTGGTTAACAGTCCCTAGAATGAGCGATTCTCTATCTCTTGCCTCTGAGTTAGAGCTATTGGGATAGTGAACAGGGCCCTCTCCTTTGCTGGGTGTGCGCGTACCCAGTGGACCAGCAGGGAAGATGGATATTCTGTCTGCGTAAGCAGAGACATGATGAATAATAAACATGAATTAGCACCATCTGGGTTGAAATTTCCCATCAGGGATGGACGCTTATTAAAAAAAACAAATGATCATTGACAGTTTTCTCCCTCCTACGCCTCAAAGGGTGACTTTGAGCACAGCTTACTGAGTTGGCTCTTAGTTTTAGTCCCAACTGTTTGTTTGCAAAAGCTCATCCACTCACTCACTTTTAAAAAATGTACGGGAGCACCCGACAGCCTGTTTCTTTGATCTTCGGTGAAGGTTTTGTTCCTGTTGTTAATTTAGTAGTGACAAGGGGAGCCTGGATCTCTGGGCAGCTGACAATAGCTAGCTGGAAGATGAAGCGAATGATCCTGTCTTTAAAATGAGCTTGACCCGAAGGCAAGGAATTTACATGACTGGTAGGAGAAGCTTGGTACCTGCTGAAAAATTTCCAATAGCTTGTAACTAATTTAAAATGTATGAATAGCTCCGTGGAAATTGGTGCTTATGTTAACAGGTTCAAGCATCAAAACATCAGCTAAAATTAGCTCTTGCTAGCTGATAAGGTTTCCTGATTGGCCTGGAAACGTCTCAAATTCGAAGAAATGTCGTATTTCAGCAAGTTTTGCTTGCCATTTCTCCCCGGTGTTGGTAATGATGTGTGCATTCATTCTTGCAACAAATGTTACATGAGTGCCTACAGCGCCCGGGGGCTGGGGATACAGCTCTGAACAAGGCAGACACAGTCCCTGCCCTCGGAGCTAATGCAGCGTCAGCGTCTAATTTTGCGGGCGCGCCGAGAGGGGCTGCGATGACAGTGCTAGGTGTGGGGGTGCCTTTAGTGAGCAGCTGTCACCAAAACGGTAAAAGAAAGCCGTTTTGAAAGACTACAGGGTGGCTTCCTCCCTCCTCCCCTCCCCCCTGCCCCGAAATAGTTTGTTTCCTTTTACATTTGAGCCGGTTGTGAGCCCAGCACCTGGTCCCTGTCCTGTGGGGGTGCGCAGCCTAGTGAGGGGACATAGAAAACAAGGCATTCTAAAAGATGACGTAGGAAGACAGCGAGTTCTGTGGGGTACAGGGGAGGGAAGCCAGGCGTTGCCGCAGTCTGAGCCATGAATGCTAACGACCTCCCTCTGCTCCCTGCAGTATGGACAAGGACAGCCCCGACATCCACCAGGACCTGAACGCCCTCAAAACCAAGTTCCAGGAGATGCGGAAGGTCATCAGCACCATGCCCGGCATCCACCTGAGTCCCGAGCAGCAGCAGCAGCAGCTGCACAGCCTCCGAGAGCAAGTCAGGACCAAGAACGAACTTCTGCAGAAGTACAAGAGCCTCTGCATGTTTGAGATCCCCAAGGAGTAGATGAGGCTGGCTTCCAGGAATGCCCGAGAAAGAAGGGGGAGAGCACATGGCCTTATCGTGTTCCCCGCCACCCCCCCCCCCACCCCCCCGGAGCGTAGCTCTTTCGGACTCCAGCCGTGAACTCTGTAACGGAGAGAGGCGGGGGCTGGTGTGGCTGCTGCCGTAGCTGAACTTGGCATTGACTAGTGTGAGGAGCCAGCGTGCGAGCTTGGCTTTGTCGGGGCCTCCTTGTAGAGTATATATCCATATGTCTAGATGCATAATAACTCGAGTGCCTGCTGGTGGAAGGAAGACTGTTCCCGGAGGCTGGGGAGTGGGTAGAGGGTTCTGCCCCTGCCTCCGGGGAGGGGCCATCTGCCGTGTATTCAGGCTCCGCGGGCACATCTGTAGCACGCAGTGGGGAAGGAGGCGGCTCCTCTTTGCTTCCTCCCTCCCTCTTCTCCCACCCCTGGGTATGCTCAGTGTGTACCAGGTACACATTGTTCTGTTCACAGCAGTGTCATGACACATTTGCATAGAATTCACTGGACAAATGGGGGCTACGCTCAGACGGCACGGGTTTAAAACGGTAAAAGAAAGCCGTGAGGCAGTGAATACTGTTTTGAAAGACTACAGGGTGGTTTCCTCCCTCCTCCCGCCCCCCAGAATAGTTTGTTCCCTTTTATGTTTGAGCCGGTGAATGTAACTGTGTCTTTGGGGGGCGTCAACCCAGAGCCCTGGGCAGCCCCCGTCTCCAGGTTCTCTGCCACCTACGTGTTCTTGTTACTTGTAGGTCTTGCTCCCTTTGTCTCCGTCCCCTTCAGTCGTCTCTTGCGCAAGAAGGACCAGCCCACTTCAGACCCCACAGTGCTGCCCACGGGGCCGGAGGGTAGTGTTGTTCCTGCACAGGCTCACACAGGTTCCCAGGTGAGCGGGCCTTGCCTCTTCCAGCGTTTCAGATTCCTGTGGTCCCGGTTTAAAAACTCAGTTTCCCCTCTGGCCTGGTCACTGAAGAGTCAGCCACCAACATGCGCTGCACCGCAGACAGAGGCGATCGTGATGTGCTCTTTGCTCGGAGAATTGCAGCTCTGAGTGACAGCTCTGATCACCCCTCAGCCGGGTGTGAGGGTATGGTTCTGGATCGTTCTGAAGGCACGGGGATAGCCTACACCCGGAAGGTCTACAGCCCAGTTCTGGTTCATAAATGTTGATAACACCCCTCATTTCTGCCAGATGGGACCCTTATTTCTGCGCTCTTCCCTTGACCGTCAAAGATGAGGGGAGAAGTAACTACGTATTGGTTAGATCTAGAAATGGGCACATAAGCTGTGCTGACCAAGTCAGGGGCTTAACAGATGCCTGCCAACTGACCTCTCTGGCAGGAATATTGGTTGAAGATGTTTTTAGCAGGGGCCCCATTTGTGTTGACCTGCGGACCTGTGAAGGGGGGTATCCGGTTTCAGTGGCCTCGGGCAGAAGAACAGGCTCTGAATTGAGGTGGGTAGTAGTCACCTCTTAGACCAGTTCCCCCTGGAGACTGTTATTTAACTGAATCAGTTATTTTCGCAAAATCTCAGAGCAGCGTATGGGCCAGTTTTAAGGCTCTGACCAAATACGAAGCACACGGAACTACAAGACCCCCCGGGCCTTTCTGCACGGCTGAAACAGACCAGGGCTCTCCCTGGGGCAGAGACAGAGCCTTTCCTGTATTCCAGGGTTTTGACTTACGGCATTTTTCAAGAGTATAATTAAAAGAACTTGTACTCTGCTCTCAGGACATCTTGGTTTCTGTACTGAGAAATTCATTATAGGACACCTGTCTTGGATAGTTGAGAGGGAAGATGTTCATTTTGCTTAGAGGAGAGAGAACAAACTGTGAGAACCTCCACTCTGCACCCCCTCCCCCTCGGCACGTACATGCCAAAACCAGCGTAAAAACAGAATTACTTCCCTACGGAGCTGCGTCTGGCCCCGAGGACGCAGCTGGCCTGGTGGTGGGTCACCCCTCCCGCCTGGGACTGGCCCCTGGGCCTGGAGGGGAATCCAGTCGTGGCAGGGAACAGCCCTCACCAGGGCAGGGCTGAAACCGCTCCCTGGGACAGTACTGAATGCCCTTCCCAGGGCCGAGCACCTCTCGAGACCACCGATGATTTGCATTACTGGGTGGCAGCTCTTGTGCTAAGCACTCTGCAAACACCTCACTTACTCCTCATGGCAACCCCACGCAGAGGGTGTTCTCTGTAATTCGGGGGCGACGAATTTGGGGCTTGGCAGGTGTCCCCTGCCCCGAACTTGCAGTTACAAGTGGCAGGGAGAGCTGGGTCCCGAGTCGGGAACCGGTTCCCTCAACTGCCGAGGGGAGACCGGGAGGTGGAGACAGCGCTGGCAGCAATGTGCTTCCAGGGGCTGGAGGGACGCATGTGGCCAGGGGATCTTGAACTGTCTCCAGACAGCCACGTGGCAGGCCCCAGAGAGGAGTTGGGGGACACGGTTCTTACAGCGGCCAACACTGGATTGGTCTCTCAAGGCTCCATTTCCTTTGGGAAAGCAGGGCCCTAGTGACACCTCAGGCCGACTGTGGGTTGCAGGTTTGAGGACGTTTCATTGCCTTGGGCATGTAGGGAGTCTAGGACAAAACAGCTGGGACACATCCCAGAGGCCCTTTGTGGCTGCAGCTCTAGCAAGGACCTGAACCCTTCGTCGCCCTGGCTAAGGAACCATTCCCACATAGATGGGCTTTGGCCCGATCATCTGGAGCTTTTTTGGAGCCATTTCTCCCATGGAGGTGGTGGTGGGGGGGGGGCGATATTTTCAAAAGGCCAGGGTCCTCTCCAGTCTGGGGAAGGGGAGGCTAATGCCACAGAAGTAAAAACCCCACCCCTCCCTTCTCACCCTTCTGTACCTGAGCCATTTCCAAAAGCAAAGAAAGCATGACTATCTGTTTTTAAATTATTTTATTTTATAAAAACAGTAACAATAACTTTAAGGACGGTCATACACACACACGGTACAAACAGCTGGGTAAGATTTTGTTCATGTCCACGATGACATCAGAACTTTTAAAGTGCAAGGTGTGTGTTTTGTTTTCCTTTGTGCAATTTCACACACTCATGTAAACAAGTCACTTGGCTATGATCTGACCCGCACCTCCCTAAGTTTTGGGAGGGCAGAGGCTTTCGGTAGCTGTCATGGCAACCCAGGATCACAGACAAGATAATGCCCCAGGTGTCCTGTCTTGACCCTCCAGGGGGCAGGACAGGTTTCTCAAAGCCCAACAGGGGTTAACTCACTCCCCCCACCCCCGTTCTTGTCTTTGTCAGAAACAAGACAAATTCACCCTCGCCGGCCTGTGACCCCCCTGTCGCGGGAGTGGCAGGCGCCTGCGGGGAAGGGGGGGAGGGGGGGCGGAGTCCCAGTCTCGTCCAGTTCTCTTTCCTCCCAGAGCAGATGACTGTCCCTTCTTCGTTAGTGCCTCCCCAGTGTGCGCGGGCCCAGGGCCGCGGGGAGGGAAGACGCTAGTCCGCGCGCACGCGGCCCCGGGGCGCACGAGCTGGCCCGGACGTGACTTTGAAACAAAAAGGTCCTCCTCAAGTTCGGTCACCGACGCGGGGGGGGGACTGGGGGCTGGGGGCGGGGGGCTCCTAGCTGATGACGCAGCGCTCCTTGTCCTTGGCCTGGCTGCCGCCGCCGGCCTTCTCACGGATGTACATGAGGTCGCTGTGCACGCTGGGCCGGCGGGCGAAGGGCGCCACGATGCCGAAGGCGTCGCCCGGGTCCCCGCCGCCGCTGCCGGCTCGCAACAGCTTCTTGTTCCGCAGCGCCTTCTTGTGCAGCACGTCGCAGTACTGCACCGACACCTTGCGGTGCAGGTCGGGGCTCATCTCGCTGGGCAGCTTGGCCATGGCGAAGAGCGCCCGGAACATCTGGTCCAGGCTGCTGTTCTTCTTGGCCGAGATCTCGAAGTAGGCGCAGCGCTGGGGGTCGTCGCCCACCAGCTGCTCGATCTCGCGCTGCTCCACCTCGCGGTAGAAGTCCCGATCACCCTTGTTGCCGCAGATGACCAGCGGCACGTCCACGTTCTCCTTGGTTTTGTTCTTGAGACAGGACTTGGTGTCGAGGATCTGCTGCTTGAGCCTCTGCACCTCCTCGAAAGAGTCGCGGTTGTCCAGGCTGAACACCAAGATGAACACGTCTCCTGCGGGGAACACGGAGGGCGGAAAAGGAGCCGGTGAGGGCGGCGGCCGAGGGGACAGCCGAAGTTGGGCCGACAGGGGGGCCGCCCCGGCGCGGGACGCCCGGACGTCTCCACGTGGCGCGCGGCGTCGGGACCGGCCCTCGCCGGGCGCCCTCGGACCAGGGGTCGCCGCCCTCCCGGTGGCGCAGCTCCCTCCCCGCCACCGCCGCCCGAACCGGCCCCGCGCTCACCAGTGAGGATGGAGAGGCGCCGCATGGCGGGGAACGGGTGGTTGCCGGACGTGTCGAGGATGTCGAGCTGGTAGACTTCGCCGCGGATGGAGTAGAACTTGCGGTGGAAGTCCTCGATGGTGGGCGTGTAGGCGTCCTCGAAGCGGCCCGTGAGGAAGCGCGACACGATGGCCGTCTTGCCCACCTTGGACGAGCCGAGGATGACCATGCGGTAGCAGTTCTTGGCCGGGATACTCAGCTCCGAGTCGCTCGGGCACATCTTTTTGATCATCGCGGCCAGTTTCATTGGGCGGAGGGGCCGCGGGGGCGAACGCGGGGCCGAGAGAAGTACGGAGGGTGGCTGGGGGCGCGGCGCGGCGCTGCGCGGCTGGGAGGCTGCGCTCCGCTCGGGCTGGGGTGTCGCTCCGGCTCGCGCTCGGCTCCGGCTCTGGCACAAAGTCGCTCGCTCTGGTTCTCCGCGCCGGGAGGCCGCCCTTATATGCAGCCTGCGTGGCCGCCCCGCCCCGCGCCCTCCCAGCCTCTGTGCGTCACGCCCCGCGAGCCCCCGCCGCCCCTCCCGCGACCTCCGCGGGCCTCTGCCCGCTGCCGCCCGCTGCGCGCGGGGAGAAACCGAGTCCCAGGTCCCGCTGGGGCTAAGGGCGCGCGGACCCCTTTCTCCACGCGCGGGGCCCAGCAGCCGCAAGGGCGTCGGGTCTGTAGTCCCGGCTGTGCCTCTGACCCTTCGTGGCTTGGGGCAAGGACCCCACCCGAAACACGCATCCACACAGACCCTCACTCTCTTTGGGCCTCAGTTTACCCAGGAGTAACAACAGCAGTCCAGTCATAGCCGCGGCGTGATCGCAGGCGCTAAGCAGTGCTAGGTCCCCTGCGCAGGCCCTTGCGTACCCACCTTCTCTCCACCGTACGGAGAACCAGCCCCCGCCGAAGCCCCCTTCCCGTCTGCAAGCGCGCGCCTGTTCCCCGGAGGCAGCGTTGGCGCGGAGGTCGGCGCTGCGCGCTCTGGCCGCCAGAGGGCAGCAGAGGCCCCGCGGGCGCAGCAGGCAGGCCGCAGGCGCCGCTCTCCGGGCTGGAGCGGGGAACGGGGAACGAGCGGCAGGGTGGGGGTCTGCGGAGACGCGGGGCGCGGGGTTCCAGGCCGGGATCCAACATGAGCCGTTCACCGCCCCGCGCTCTACTGCGGGCCTCGGCGTCTCCTTTCGCCCAGCCGGGGATGCTCTGAAGCCGGGCAGGGATTTTCGGGCGGGGGCTGTCCGCATCCGCATCCTTTTCCTGGGCGGACCTACAGGACCAGAGACTTGCCCTTCGTTGGTCAGGCCTCGGCCAACGTCCCCTCCTCCCTCCCCCGTAGCATTTTGTGTCTTGAGAGTCTCTTGGGCGAACATTCCCATTTTAGAGCTGGGGAGCTGGGCCTGCCAGACACGGAGTGAGTGAGCTAGCGAGCGAGTGAGTGCATGAGAAGGCCCTGGGCACAGAGCAGCCTCTCGCCTTCTCTGCGTCCCGGGTTCCTCTTCTGGAAGATGGCGGTTCTGGTTCCCATTGTGGATGAGAAAGTCCATGCGGTTTAGGGGGCAGGAACTTGGTAGTAATAACAACAGTAAATGACCCATGAGATTGCAGGGCTGGGAGGAGCGGGGCGCAGGGGCAAACCCAGCAGGCGGCAGATTGATCAGTAACCAGGAGTGGGTTCACCTTATCCGGCCTCTCTGTGACGAGAGTTCCAACTGAACCTCACACCCTCCGCAGGGCGATGCCAGAAGAGGGTTTCTTTGTGCCATGCACTTTTACATGGTTGCTTCTGGCAGCCTTAAGGAGCAGGAGCTATTACTGTCTGTATTTTACAGGCGGAGAAACTGAGACTGCGGGGCTGGGGCTTGAACCCAGGGAACTGGCGGTCCTGGCTCTTAACCACCGACGGTGCCCCTCCTGTGGCTCTGTCCCCCACCGTGGGACATCCGTGGCCCATTTCTCAGAGTACACCCCCCATAGCCCCACCCCCTCCACACTTGTCCCCAGGCCTCGTGTCTCCTGTTGATGAGGGGGTTCGAAAGCACGTATCACAAGAGGAGCACCCGAGGGCTCACCCCTTGGGTGTCCTTTATGCAGGAGTTGACAGGCCAGCTGGACTGGGTTCCCCCACCCCTCTTGACCCTGCCCTCCCCATCTGAGGTGAGGAAGAACTGAGCCGGTGCCCTGCACGCAGGGCCACTGCGGACAGTGGGGCAGGGCTTTTCCCCACAGAAAGGGACCAGACAAGGATGCCAGCAGGGGTGGTCACGGGAGGGGCTCACGTCACCCCCAGATGAGGGGCCCTCCCTCTGCCTCCCGCAAAGGCACTGTATGGGCAGCTGGGCTCTGAAATCCAATGGCTTCTGGCTCCTTCCTGACGGCCCGTGCCAGGGGGCCAGAGTCGAGGTGGCCTCTACTCCTGGGAAGGCCACTGTGATGAGCAGAGGCTCAAGGGCGGCAAGGTCAAGGATTTGAACCCAGCTCTCCCTAAGGAGATCCAGTTGGTGGAACCCAGCCTGGATAGAGCCTCCCTCCCCCATCCCAGGGCAGATGTCAAGGTTGGTGCTCACATCGTGCCCCCAGCCCCCTCCAGCTGGTAAGCACCAGTGGCAGGTACTGGGCCCAGCCTGGGCTCTCAGCCACAATCCCCGGTACTTTCTAGGCACGTCACCCCACCTCACAGATGCCAGGTTATGACTTGTCCTAAGTGCGCCGAGTTAAGCCCTGAGCACATCGGTCATTCATTCCCCAAACGGATGTCCCCCAAAGCCTATGCACCTGCCCACCACTGTGCGTGGCCCGTGGGGCCTCACTCCCCCAGGGAGCAAGCAGGGGTGAGGCTTGCTAGTTTGGGCTGCCTCTTTTCTGGCTTTTTTTTTGCAAAGGCCTACCTCTTTGTTACAAAAGTAACACATGCTGATGTTTTTGAAGCATTGGAACTTCAGAAAGGAGCTGAGCGAAAGGAACTGGAAGCTGGACCCCCCCCCCCCCTTAATGCCCACACCTCACAGGAATGAGGCCAACTCTGAGGCAGGCACCCACCCCTGCACACAGGGATGACGCCCCTGCCCACCACCAAGCTCTTCGTTAATTGAATTACGCTTTTCTGTTCTTCGGGGTGGCCTTGGTGACTTTACGGCAAGGCCCTGCCACAGGCTGACTGAACCAGAGTGGTCCTGGGGTGGGGACATATTTTCAATAGGTGAGCCCTGTGGTCAGGCAAGACACACATCACCATCAGCCTGTCTGGTCCGCCCATGGACATTCTGGGCATCGCGCTGGGGGAAGGGGGGACATGTGCACACCTCCCCTGCTCCCCCCACCCCAGCTTCCCAGCTTCCCACCGACCACGTCCTGCCAGCCCAAGCCTTGTTTTTATGTTGCCCAGGTTAACAATGGTTACAAATGATTTCCTTTTCTGTGTGTTTGGTCATAAAGCAACAAACAGCATCTGTGAGGCTGAGCCTGCTTGTAAATATCATTTACTGGCAGGGCAGCAATTTTCCTGCTCAAAGTGAAATGGGAACTTTTAAAAATATTTGACCAAACGGTGAGGGCATGTTGGACAGTGGACAGCTGGCCCCCAAGGCAAGAAATCTGCAACACGGCAGGGCCTGATGGCAAAGAGCAGTGTAGGCGTCCTTGAAAATCTATTCGAGGAGAGCGCCGGGCAGGCCCCCGTCGGGGGTGGAGGTGAGTGGCTGTTTCCCGAAAGAACGCTGTCGTGCCAGCCGGAGCCCATCCCCGCCAGCCCCTTGCACAAAGGTGTCCTATGTCACCCTGGTCCACAGCCGCCACCTGAATGGGAGAATGGCAAAAAAGAGCTGGTGTTCCCCTCGGACAGGCTGCCTTCATCAAGCCCAGATCACAGCTGTCTGGCAGCCTGAGCTCTACTCCCTTTACAGCAGACCCTTTCAGGGGAGCCAGCTCAGCGCATGGCTCTGGCCCCACCCTGGGCCCCTCCTCCCACAGCCGTGTGGACCCATGGGTCAGGACACCTGGGGCTTCTCTGTTCTGCCCTGACATTGGGGTGGGGGTGGGGGCAGCATATCCTTAAAGGCTATGTGTGCAGAGGGACCTGTGGAGGAGTAAGCTCCCTGCTCTTAGGGGTATGCCAGCAGAAGCAGGGATTGAAGCATCGGGTAAGATCAGACTAGATGCCTCCTGTGGGCCCTCAAGGCCTGAGATAGACTCTGGATTCCAGAAACCAAAGAAAAGGGCTCAAGGAGCGCCCTGGGTGACAGGGGAGGCCCAGCCTGTACTGCTTGGGCGGTAGGTGCATTCACGAGGCAGGCATGGCTACGGTGGCCCCTTTACAGAGTGGGGGGCTGGGGCTTTAAGAGCCCGTGGGCAGGTGGAGTCTGGGCTCACGGCAGTTTCCCAGCACGAATGAGGGAAAGGCGGATCCTGTGTCCTTGGAGGGCTGGCGGCCTGCAGGTAAGCCTGGGGCCAGGAGGAGGGGCCGGCCAGCCCTGTCCACTAGACTCCACAGCCAGGCTTGACCAACAGGCCCCACGTGATCACATGGCCTGCTCCTCTGGTGAGTTGAGGCTCACGAGGGATTAGGAGAGAAATGTCAGCATTAACCAGAGATGCTGAGTTCACCCCGGGGGGTGGGGGGGTGAAAGGAGACTTGGGTGCTGGGCCCAGGACCTCCGGTTCCATCCGGGAACCCCGACCCCATGGCATCGGGATCCCCCACCTCTCCTCGACACCTCCCACCTCAGCGGGAGAGAGGGAGTGTGAGCTTGGGGTGGGACAGACCTGCGCCTCCGGGACAGGTCACCAAGCCTATGCTGCCAGACGGGGGTGACCCCAGCCCGTGTGGTAGTCTCGAGATACAGCCAGTGAGGGGCGGGGCCCCAGAGCAGGTGCATGCCGAATGTCCGAGGTCCAGCCGGCCCGGCCCTTCCCCTCCCCCTGCAGGCTCAAGCATTGCTAGCAGCTCTGGGGGAGCACGTTAGCCTCACCGGTCCCTTCCCACAGCCCGTTCCACGTCAGCCTTCAGGGGCATGATATTTCCATCCAGTGCCAGGCCCCTCATAGGCCAAAGGGGGTTGCACTGTCACCACATTTGGGCTTTTCTGTTAGCCCTCAGATCACCGCACAAGGATGATGTCTCCAAGGCCAGCTCATCTGGGCTGGACCTGGTGGCTTGGGGTTCAGAGAGCATGAGGGTCACAGCCCAGCTTTCTGCAAATGCCCCAGGGGGCTGCCAACTGGGCCCGCTCATTGGCCCGACCCCACGGGGCCCAGCACCTCCTGGCTGATGCTCCTCACTAGCTGGGTCCTTAAACAGCCTGCTGCTTGTTCTGACCACAGGGCCTTTGCATTCACCCTTCTCGTGGCCTGGAATCCTCCCATTTGCTCCCCCTGCTCATTTGGGTCTCAGCTCAAATGTCCCCTCCTCAGAGGGCCCCCCACCCCGATCTCCTTGGCTGACGACAGGCTCCCACCCCCACCATGTACCATCATGTCACCATTTACATTTTCAGCATAATGTGTTTCAGTCTCTGACGGCAGCTCACAGAGGCTGGGAGCTCCTTGGCATGTGGGGCTGCTGGGTCGTATGAGGACACCTCCACCTGGAGGCTGGGCTGGCTCCCCAAAGGAAAGGGACGGAAGACGGGGTGCTGGGGCAGGGGGTGAGACGGGAGGCACAGGAAGCTCAAACATCTGGGCAAGTCCTTGCCCTGCCGAGTGCGGATGGTGACGCTGGCCTCAGGGTTGAGAGGCTTCAGGCAGAAGGAGGGCCACACCAGCCTGGCCTGGAGCCCTCAGGGGAATGCTCCCTTCCCAGGAGCCCCAAACTCCTTCCCCATCCCCACCTGGCCGGACAGAGAGCCCAAGGGGATGCTGGCGTCAGGGTGCCTTTATTGTTGAGTTAGGATGTTCTGGGGGCAGCGAGGCTGGGGGCTCAGTGGCCAAACGGCAGCATGTCCAGGGCCCCCGAGGCAGAGGTTTCCAAGGCACTGAGCGGCCCTCATCAGGCGCAAACACGGAGCCGCGGCCAGGCGCTCTGCTCCCCACCGCAGGGCTTGGCACTCGGGGCAGGCCGGGGCGGCAGACCCTCAGTGAAGTGGCCACAGGCCCGGTCAGCTCCTCTTGCGGGACGAGGAGGCTTTCTGCTGGTAGATCTGAGCGGTGAAGGGCCTGTGGGGAGGGGGAGGGGCTCCATCAGCAGGTCTCGGGGGTGATGCCACCGCCCCAGGCCGTGCCCCCCACGGCAGCGTGGACCGGAGGCCCGGGCTGCCGCGTCACCGCCTGCCCGGCCCCCCCAGGCCCCACTGGGTCCGCTCTGAGCTTCCTGTCGGCCGCTCGGCCGGTCACACTCCTCGTGTGTGACGGCGGGCCTACTCACTCCTCGTACTGGATGGCGACCATGTAGATGAGGGCCACAACCACAGTCAGCAGCAGGCCGGTGGGGCTGGCGTGCCTGTGGAGAACACACTATCAGCTCCCGCGCCCGGCCTTCTCTCTCGGACCAGGGCCCCCGCCGTCCTGGTCCTGACCCGATGACCGCCGGCTGACCGCCTGTCCGGCCGGTAGGGCTCGGTCCTCCAAGGGGGGCCCACGCTCCCTTTTTTCATGTCCCCGGCCCCCGGCTCAGGACGTAGCAGGGATGAAAAGAACGTCCAGGCTCTCTCTCAGACTTGCCCGGGTGGCCAAGCATGTCCTTTTCTGCAGAGGACGATGTTCCGGCAGGGCGGGGGGGGGGGGGCAAATGCTTTGCCTGCCCTCCAGTGACAGTGTTCTCAGGGTGTTTTCTAGAAACGGGTCCAGGGCCCCCCAACCCCCAGCTGCACGTGGAGGGTCCAGGGGACCCTTCACAGGCTCCCTGCTGGTGACTGCCACACAGAGGAGCCCGGGTGCATCTGCTGTCCAGCTGGTCCCGCTTTTTCCAGTTACCTCTGACCCCAGAGGCTCCACAGGGGCCGGGCTACAGCATCCAGATGGCCGGGAGGAGAGAGGGAAACTAGTTCACGGGACCACACAGAGCCCGGGAGCCAGCAGGGAACACGGCCCCAGGTGGGCTCTGTGACCCCCGCTCTACCTCCTTCACAGAAGTCCCAGGCTGGGGGCCCCGGGACTTGTGTGCACCGTGCAGAGACCCTCTGCCCTGCCCACTCTCCTCCGCCCAGGGCCTCTCCCTGTCTCTTTGTCTGGGTGCTCCAGCAGAGCCTGGAGTGAGCAGAGCCTCCCCACCCATAAGTCAGGCACCCGAGGAGCTGGGGAGGAGGCCCAGGAGGATGGGGCCAGGGGGCAGGGGCCTGCACCCCCCGGGACAGCCTCCACACTGGCCCCTGGAGCATGAACCAAGCGGGTACCCCTTCTCCATTACACCCACACGAAACTTCCTCACTTTCCACGTGCTCTCACACTCTTGACCTTGACACCCTAACAGCCCTGTGTAGAAAGGATCCTCTCCTTCTGCAGACGGGGAGGCTGAGGTCCAGACTGACCCACATACCTGGCCCTGAGCCTGAGGTGATGGCAGGGCTGGCCCTAGGGAACCGGCTGTGCACCTTGGGGAGTGGGGTGTCCCACTCGGGCTAGGAGGTTGGGAAGGTGGGGGCCCGGAGACAGCAGGAGGCCCTGGTGCCCAGTGCCCCCAGGAATCCTGCTGCCCTGGGGCCCACCAGGGCTCCCCCAGCCGTGGGGCCCCTGGTGGGAGACAGATGGGCTGCAGGAGGCCTGGAGCAGCCCTGCCGGGTCAGCGTCTGGCAGCCCCAGGCAATGGCGCATCTCTAAGGAGCTCTCAGACGAAAGGAACGGAAAAGGGAGGGAATGTTGGGTGCGCGGCCCCGGTGGGGGGGGGGGAATCAAGAGGCTGCAGGGTGGGGCCTAGGGAGATGTTCTGTGGCCTGAGTGAATCTAGGGGCATGGAACCTTCCCACTGCCTGAGTCAGGTGAGAGGGGCTGGGCTGGGGCAGGGGGACAGGTCCCTGCCAGACCCACAGGTCCCCCTCTAGCGCCTTGCGCTCAGAGCCCAGCGCTCCGATCTGGGCTGCACCTGAAGGCAGGGGTCGCGAGGAAACATCCCGCTCCCGACACGCCACCATCTGAGACTCGTCCCTTGATGTCCTGGAACCTTTCTGGTCTCTGGGAGCACCTGCAACATTCTAGGCACGTGGTTTCGAGCGCCCAATAAAAGCAGAACGCTTTCTACTGAAAAACTGCCCACGGAAGAAGCCTTAACGCAGAAAATGGACAAACAGGAAGTGCTCCGGAGGGGGCGTGGTTTGAGGCCCAGAGCGCACAGCGCCCCCTATGCCTCGCCACCTGGGGCCTCTGGACAGCGTGAAGGTGAAGCATGAGCCCTGGCGGTCACTCGGGACCTGCCGGCCCTAATGTTCCAGGACAGGGTTGGCAGTCTGTGGTGTGTGGGCCAGGAATGATTTGTACATTTTTAAATGGTTAAAAAAGAGAGAGAATAGACTATCTCACGACACATGACAATTCTATGAAATTCAAATTACAGTGTCCAAGAATGAAGCGGTGTTGGTCCCCGACCACAGCCATTCATTTACCTACTGGCTCGCGGCTGCTTTTGAGCATCCGAGCTCTGCCTATGGCCTGGGAGCCCCGCCTCTCCGGCCCTTCAAGAGAAAGTTCGCTAACCCGTGTTCTAGGATGTTGTTTGTTTCCATGGAGAAGAAAGTCCCAAGGAACACCTCGGCTCCACAGATGACAGAAGGCTGGCCCGTCTTCCTCAGGAGGCAGGGAGGGCGGGCAGGAAGGCCCGATACTCACATAATGGCCCAGCCCAGGTAATTGGCCGTGCTGCCCCAGTACATGGGGTTGTCCAGGATGTTGAATGGGAATGTGGTCACTCTTGCCTCCATGAGGATCCCGAAGTAATCGCCTGTGGACAAGTTGGGGCAGGACCGGAGGGTCACAGCCTGGCTGCGCAGTTACTGAGGGAGGCCCCCAGAGTGGGCACCACAGGTCTGCCCTCCAGGAGGCTCCAGCCCAGCCAAGGAGCAGGTTGTACAGCGTACTGGGTCAAGGGACACCCCAAGCAGTGGGTCCACTCGGGTCACCAGCATGCAGACACCTCACAGGGTACAGGGTCCTGATAGGGCTAAGGCACTGAGCCTTCCCACACCCCCATCTGCTCCTTGGAGCACCCCCGTGCCTTTGCACATGCTGTTCCCTCTGCTTGGGATGCCTTTCCCTGCTCTCTGTCTAGTGAGCATCTTTCCTCCTTCGGCACTTCTCCCTCAGCTGATGTCACCTCCTGCAAGAGGCCCTTCCCTGCCTGCTACCCAGTGTTTCTGCCCCCAGATCCTCCCTTCTCACCCAGTAGGGGCCTGGGTGAGCTCCTCCCACCCCAGGGATCCAGGGGGCCTGCTCTGCCTCTCCACCCCAGCTGCCCACCACGGCCTGCAGCCAGCCCAGAGCAGCCGGTCGCAGTGGAGAGTGCGACCATCAGACGGCCGACCCCGGACAGGCCTATCCTCCACCCCTCCGAGACACGGTGACGAGGCCTCACGTTGAGGCCGCTCCAAGAGGCACAGGGACACGGTCTCTGGCACTGGCCGGTAGGCAGCCCACACCGCCACGGGCACGGTGCTGTTCATCCGAGGCAGAAGCAGGGCAGCGGCAGGCAGAGGAGTCTGCTGTCTGGGGACAAAGGGTGCGGGGGCACAGGAGCTGCCCGGGGGCTGCGGAAGGCTTTCTTCCCAGGAGGCAGGAAATGGGGCTGCGGGCCTGGAGGCGGATGGCACAGAAACCCGCTTTGGGGCTGACTCACAGGAGGGAAGTGGCCGCTGTGCCCTACATCCAGAGCCCAGCGGCACTTCCCGGCCGTCTCTTCCGGGTGGCGGTGTGCCGCCGGTGACTGCTATTGTCAGGCTCCTTCCCACTGCCCGCCCACCCTGCCTGGCTCCTCTGGGCGATTCGCCTCACACGGCCTTGACCAGGTCCTGCCCCGCACGCCATCCAGGGCTCCACCGGCTCCTTCCCAGCTCTGTGCCCACACCTGTGCCAGGCCCGCATGCCACGGGGCTATTCACTCCTGGTCTTCCAGGACCTGGGCTGGACAGGACGGCGGCCCTCCTCCCTCTGTGGCCCTTGGCCCCGGCTCTGTGACGCCTACACCGTGATCCCCACCTCCTCCCTGTCCCCACCTCACTATCCAGCCAGTCCAACCTCCTCATTGCTGGGATGAGACCTTTCCAAGCCCTCCTATGGCCTCCACGTGCCCAGGAGTGAAGCCTCGGGCTCCTGCATGGCCTTAGGGGACACATGTGATGTGGCCCCCACCCGACCTCCAGCCCTCGCCTGACTGCCTCTCCCCCCACCCCCGCCGCCACCACCCCCGCCCCACACACACACCCCGGCCAACCTGCCTGCCACTCTGTCCCGGAACTTGCTATTTGCTCCCAGGCCTCCTTCCCACTGGCCCAGTGCCCCACCCCCACCTGGCAGACCCAGGAGCTCCCACCTTCTCCTCCCAGGTTCCCGCCTGCGTGCCCCTCCCCTAGCACCGGGCACCCTAAAGCTCTGGCCTGAGCACGAGGCGCTAAACCAGCTGTGGGCCCCACTGCCACAGGTGCCCAACAGGCCCAGGCCGGGCCTCGGCATAGGCCTCCTGCACACGCCGCTCCCGGAGGTCTCGTCCGCCTGTGAACACAAGCTCCTTCAGAGCTGCAGGCTCCCCGCTGCAGCCCGCAGTACCCCGGGGCCCCAGGCGACTGTGGATAGAGAGACCCAGGCAAACCAGGAGGGTGCCGGGGACAGCCCTGGGCACTGGAGGAAACTGAGGCCAAGTCTATGAAGTGGGCTGGGGGCTGAGATTGGCGAGGACCCGGGACCCCCCGGATCAGCCCATCAGAGGGGTGGGCACCTCCCACATGCCGGCTGCCTGCTGGGCCCCCTCTGTGGGCCGCCGCCTCCTTTCCGTTCCCGGCCCCAAGACTGCCCTTGCTCTCCAGCCTCCCCGGCTGCTCTCTTCCTTGGGCTTCCAAGTTGCTAGAAGCTGCTGAGGTCATGAGGACCTCTAGCTAGGCCAGCACTGGGCTCCCGGCCCAAAAGCACCTGAGCCGTAGGCAGTGGGAAATGCAGAGCAGGAACGGCACCCCCTTATGCCACACCTGATCCAGACCCGCACCAGCCCTGGCTTGGGGCCCAAATGCAGCCAGCGGAAATCCCACCTGGCCTGGCGGCCGACCAGCTGGATGAGATAGGAGAGCCCAGCTTCCCAAGCTGACCAGGCAGAGGCCTGGTGGAGGGAAGGCGCCCTGAGCCCCAGAGTTAGTGGCAGAGCAAGAAGGTGGCAAGGTCCTCCCGTGCACCCCACGAAGATGTCACAGAGGGCAGGGAGGTCGGCCACCCAGCCCCTGCTCCCCACTGAGCCCAGGGTACGTCCGCTCGTGCCCCCCAGTCCTCGGGGTCTTACCTAGGAAGGTCCCGGTGAAGCCCAGTGCAAAGAAGCTGGAAAGCACAAACGTGCTGCCTATTCCCAGGAGCGCAAGGCCCACGCGGTAGGCCGTGGGGTTATCCAGGCTTTCCATCTTGGGCTGGCTCAGCATGGCCTGCGTGAAGCTGGGGGGAGAGTCAGGAGATCACTGCCGGGGAGAGGGGCTCCCCTAGCCTTCCCCCCCTCTGTATCCCAGGTGACCCCCAGAATAGCCATTCCAGGGGTCTCAGAGCCTGCTGGGGCCAGGCCGGTAACCCAAATGAGTGAGGTAGGCTGCAGGTGGCTTGTGGTGCTCCTGGAGAGCACCGTCCTGCCCCTGCAGCCCCCATCCCCCTCCTGCCACCAGAGAAGTGACCAGAATGAGGAGCCTGGGCCCTCCTAAATTTATTTTTTTAAGAAGCCAGAAATCATGACTTGTATGTCAAATACTCTAATTATTAGCAATAGGCAACAATAACTGCTTTAGACTCCCGTGTGACAGCGGGCTCGATTCAGCCCAGAGACCACCAGTTTGCAAACTCTGATTCCTGTCCAGTTAGAACCAGTACTTCAGAGGCAAATGTGGCTCAAATCAGGAAAGATGCATGCCCCTGGCTGTGCCCACGTGCCCTTGCACTTGGCAGAGCGTGCGTGTGGTGGTGGCATCACACTCCCCTAGAGTGGACACAGTGCCCAGAAGCCTGGGGCACACTCTGCCCCCTTTGCGGCCTCCACAGTCCCTGGGGAGGGCTGGCTGCATCCCAGGTGGCACCTCAGAGGCCCCTTAATGTCTTCCTTTCACCTCTGAAATGCCCCCACCAAGCTCCTTTTGGGGCCAAGCCATTGGAGGCCTTGTTAAATGGCAAGTGATGAAAACAGGGGGGAAGGGACTGGGCTCGTGGGTTTGGAAGTTCAGGTTCTCCAACTGGCTACTGAAGGTGGGAAGGTATGGTGCAGGCAGGGCAAAGTGACTGGGCTCATGGTAATGCATAGAAGCAAGGTTCAGGGTCTGCCTCACTAGTGGGGAGCTGGCACTGGGGGGGGCATACTCAAAGGAAAGGATGTGCGTGGGAGCAAGTGCATGCGTGTACCACTAACATATACTTCCCACTCCCCCATGATCATAACACTCAGAACAGTCATGGGGCTCTCCTGCCTCATGCAGGACAACTGCTTGTACTCACTCTTTACTAGGTACCTCTTAGCTGGGCAGCTCACTATCTACCTACCCACCCACACATCCATCCACCTGTCTAGCCTCTATCCATCCACCCTTCCATCCATCCACCTACCCATCCATTAGTCTATCCTCCATCCATCCATCCACCCATCACCCATCCATCAGTCTATCCTCTGTCCATCCATCATTCCATCCATCCATCCATCCATCCATTCATCCAACTATCCTCTATCTATCCATCCATCTTTCCTTCCACCGACCCATCCATTAGTCTATCCTCCATCCATCCATCCATCCATCCATCCATCCATCCATCCTTCCATCATCCACCCATCACCCATCCATCAGTCTATCCTCTGTCCATCCATCATTCCATCCATCCATCCATCCATCCATCCGTTCATCCAACTATCCTCTATCCATCCATCTTTCCTTCCACCGACCCATCCATTAGTCTATCCTCCATCCATTCATCCTTCCACCCATCCTTCCACCCATCAATCTATCTATCCCTCCATCAACCCATCCATCCACTCACCCATCCATCTACCCATGCATCCATCCATCAGTCTATCCTGTATCTATCCATCCGTCACAAGGTACCTCTGTTTGCAAGTCTCTTTCAAGCAGAACAAACTCACCATCCTCACTCATTCATTCCACTGGGAAACTCAAATTATCATAAAACCATCCTGATTTGAGCTAAAAACCACCCCCTTCGAACTCTCTTCCCCAACTACTTTCAGCTCTTAGAGAACAGAGGCTGCTTCTGCTTCGCTCAAGTATCCCCCAGGCACCTGGCACGCACCAGACAGGACGGGTTATGGTTCACATCAAGTGGAGGAAAAGCAGCACCCGCTACCCACTCCCTCCCCTCCCGCTGCACACAGAGGCCAGCATGGTGACCTGTCAAACAGCGGCACACGTATGTCAAAGCACACCTATACACCGGTCACGCTGCCCACGCCCCCGGCTCTCCACCCACCACCGCCCTCCCTCAGCCTTCCGGCCGCCCAGGCTCAGGGTCACCCCGAAGTTCCAGGCTAAGCCGCTGGGATCGGCTCAGGGTCATGCACACCCTGTTGTTGTCCGTGGTCACCACACCCATGCCCCACCCCTCTCTGCCCTCACCTGACTTTCTGGGAAACCAGCAGCCCTCACCTTCTGGGCAGCCCGGTGACGCAGGCACACCTTCAGCCCCGCAGACCCAGCAGCTGAGGCCATGGAACAGGCAGCTTCCCGCCCAGCCTCCGCACCCTCCCCACCTCTCCTGTGTGTAGGAGGGCGCAGGCTCTGGTAAGGCTGACCGCCCCACCCCGAGTGGGGCTCACCTGCACACCCAGCAGAGACGGAGTACGTACGTAGGTGGGTGGGTGGGTGGGTGGGGGTGATGCTCAGGCCTCTGTGCTCTTGTGGGCTCGAGTGAACCCCCCCACCTGGCCCCTGGCAGGTTTAGCACCTGTTCCTCCCTGCCTGGGGTGCCCCCTGGCCCCAAACTGAGGGAAATGAGGCACAGCGGGCACCCCCTGGCCAGCCCAGCGTACCCATCTGCCTCGAGTGCTCTGGGGGGGGGGGGGCACCTTATGGCAGCCCAATAAAAGAGCCCCTGGCAAAGAGCGGCACCGATTTTCAGACTTGGGTGCCCCGAACCTTGGCTCTTGCCTCTGTAGACGGTGACGGTAACCCCTCATCACCCTGTGTCGAGCTGCAACCGATGGCTGTGCACACTCTGGTGAGCGTGAGACATGCCGGGCTCTGCTATGGGGCTTGCGGACAGTGGGAAGGACAGAGGTGTGAACGCAGGGTGACACCGTGTGATAAAGCACCAGGCGCCACGGGATGGGCGGGCACACCTGACGGGTCTAGGAGAGGCCTCGGCAAGGCTCAAGCTGGGATCCGATGAAGAAACTCATCAGGAGAAGGGCAGAGAGAGAATTCCAGAAAGAGGAACAGCCCAGGCAGAGGCTGGGGGCAGAGCCCAGCACAGGAGCTCGGTGTGAAAGCAGCCTGCGGAAGAGACACGCCCTGGGGTCGTCTGGAATGTGCTCTGGTGAGTGCGAAGTCACTGGCGGGGAGGAGCAGAGCAGGGGACATCATCAGCTACTGCAGCAGGAGGGCAAGTACTGGGGGCCCAGGGGGCCGAGGGAGCCCCGCCACCGCCCAGAGGGGACCGATACGGGGTTCCAGAGAATCCGGCCTCGGTTTCAGGCTCCGCGCCGGGCTGGCTCTGGTTCCTCCACCAGAATTCACTCACATCCTCCAAGAAGCCCGTGAGTCGCCTGGCTCTGAGCGCATGCCGCAAAGGCAGCGATGAAAATGGAAACTTCTCGCTGATGTGCTGGCCTGGAGCAGCTTCCCAGGGGGATGGCCCTGCAGGAGAAGCCATCTGCTTGGAAGCAGATGGAGATTCCTAACAAAGGGAAGATCTAGGGCCAGTGATGGGCAGAAGGCCCTGAAGCGGCTGGGCAGCTGCCCAAGACTGGACCCGGGCCTCTGTCCACGTGTGGCTCCTTTTCCATGCCTTCTCCAGTGGGAAGAGAGGAAGAGAAGGGGCCAGCGGAAAGCACCTTCCAAGCTCCTTCAGCACCCACTCCCCGCAAAGCTCTGCAGGCCATTCTCTCTGGGGTCAGCAGAGAAAGCGGGCAAGGCCCTTCCCGAGGGTTCTGTGCAGATGCCCTGTGCACTGCCTGGCCCACGGGCTCTCTGGGACCACAGGCGTCAGGTTTCCTGGAAGGGCAGGGCCCAGCCCCAGTCAGGTGATCCGTCGTGTTCTAGATCCTCCATTAAGCCGGGAAGGCACAGTCCATTCCCTATGGAAAATTAATGGAGGGATGAGTGGCTCTATGAGCCACGCTTCATAATAGAATGAAATAACAGGAGGCAATTTCCTTTGGAAATATTCTGCACCGGGGGTGGGAGTGGAGAGACTCATTCATTTGTCTCGGGTTCTATTTTTAAAACCTGGATTGAGCTTTCGGTCACCCGTGTGACTTGAGGATGTCTGTGCTCTGCTCCCCTGAAATCCCGGAACCCAGAGTGGAGGCGGACAGAGGGTGTCGCAGCCCGCTGTGTCCCCACCACACCCCAGGCACCCGGCTCGGCCAAGAGACCGGCCGGTGGCCATGTCTGTCTGCAACTGACCAGCGCTGACAAACTTCTGCCCTTCGAGGACGCCCTCACGTGTTCTCCAGGCGAACCCGAACGGCGATTCACTTCACACTCTACCTTTCAGGCTTAGGTTAGCGCGCTCCTCAGGGTCCTGCCACGCTGAGCAAAACAATTCATGAACGCTGGCGTCTGGTGCGTGGACTTATTTTTTTCCTAACCCACATTAAAATAAACCTACAAGGGGCGCCTGGGTGGCTCAGTCGGTTAAGCATCCGACTTTGGCTCAGGTCATGATCTCACGGGGTTCATGGGTTCGAGCCCCGCGTCGGGCTCTGTGCTGACCGCTCAGAGCCTGGAGCCTGCTTCGGATTCTGTGTCTCCCTCTCTCTCTGCCCCTCCCCTGCTCATGCTCTGTCTCTCTCTTTCTCAAAAATAAACATTAAAAAAAAATCTTTAAAAAAAAAAAAGTAAATAAAATAAAATAAACCTACAAGTGCTAAAGCAAAACAAAACAAAAATGTTCTCCTACGTAACCCTTTGGAAAGTCATCAGGTGTCTAGAATTTAGGGCTATGATGCTGTACTGATCCCACACATTTGATGAACACATCACCTTTTCAAAGTGTCTCCAGAACCCATCACAGCCAAGAGAGGGTCTGTCTTATCTTACAAATCAGGAAACAGAGCGGTTGGGGGGGGTGGGGCAGGGGAGGAGCCCAGGCGACAACCAGCCTCTTAGTGGGCCTCAGGGGGCAGAGGGCTGGGCGGGCGGTTGTGCTGGGGGCAGGGCCCTATTTTTGCCTTATTTTTGCTTTTGCCAGCTGGAGGTCCTCGGCCCCCACTACCTGGGCCTTGACCCCAATATCTGGACCTACCCTGCTGAGATGCAGCGTCCTCGAAAGCCAACAGCCAGGCCCCGTGTGCCTCAGAGTAGCCTAACCCAGACTCCCCGGCCCCCCTCCTGGTCAGCAGCCAGTTCTCCAGCTCTCCCACCTGCACTGAGGGGCTTCAGGTCTCTGCTTCCAAAGGTCCCGACACAGGCCCCACCCACAGTTCCCCTGGGCCCAGGCAGGATACGACAGAACTCTAGGCATTCGAGATGAAAGGTGTCTGAGGGGACCCCCTCATTCCCACGTCAGTCACTTGCCCAATCACAGGACTCTGAGTCTGCGTGGACCTCTGGCTCCTCCCCAGCTCTGGCCTCCGTCTCCACCTGCCTTCTGCCCCAGCCTCCTCCTCCTGGAGAACCTCCACTCCATATCCCACGTCTAACCAAGGCCCTTCCCCAGCCTGCAGAGTTAAAGCTGACCCCACCTGCCCCTCCTGTTCCCGCCGCCTAGAACTCCTTTCCACCACGGGGTGGGCAGGCCTCCAAGGGGCTCCCCAGTACCGGCCCGCAGAATTCCTCCCGCTGGGTGTGGGCTGCCCTCCGAACACCAAGGCATCACTTCCTGATGGGGCTAAGTGAGGGCATTTCCAGATGTAATTACAGTTCATTGGAAAGGAGATTACCCTGGTCAAGTGGGGATGTACTGGGGAACCTTTCACAGAGGGCCTGGAGGGCAGAGGGAAGTCCAAGAGACTTTTTCCCGCTGGCCTGGAAGAAGTCAGAGCACTGTGCCGTGGGGAGGACCACATTCCCGGCAGCAGTAGGGACACTAGGAGCCGAGCACCGCGGCCCTACAGCAACAGGGATCTGAGTCCTCCCGCAGCCCGGGAGCCCCAGGGAGGCCCCACCCCATTTTCCAGCCGCACTCTCACGGAACCCTCTGGCAGCCCTCCGCTGCAGTGAACGGTCCCCATCTGCCCCATTTGCTGGCGCCTTTGCGTGGCCACTTGCCCGTCGGGCCTGCCCTGTCCACGTCCTGTGAGCAGTTCCAGCAGGGCCCTGGATTCAGGAATGACTGGCACACAGATGGCAACAGGGATAGAGAGGCACACGTGCTGACACCCACCAATCTGGCCAGTCCGTGCACGCCGTGCACCTGCCCCCGGGGCAACTAGCACACGGAGGGGGAGAAGGCGCCCTGGCCCCGGCGCCAGCCCCGTTTCTGCTGGAGGTGCGCCCCACGCTGCGAGTGGAAGTCACCTGCTCCGCTGTCCCCATACTTTCATGTCCCTGTTGTCACCAGACCTCGGGCAATTCTGAAGGGTCCTGGAATACAGCTCCATTGAGTGACTGATCAATATACCTGAGGCCCCCTGAGGCCCTGTGTACCTGCACATCTGCCGTGAGGCCGCGATCCTGGCGGAAGGTAGGCAATTGTAGTGCCAGCCCCGGGGAGCCCGGGCCCCGCCTGGCTGTCCACACATTGCCACCCTGGCTCCAGGCCACCGGGCTCCCACTGAGACTGGCTGTGCAGGGGATGCAGCCGGCAGGGAGGGGGCTTCACCAGAGGCCCCCCAGCCCGTCAGGCCTCCCTCTCCTTCACAAACAGGTCAGCGCTAATGGCCTCCAGATAAGGAGTCTACTCATCCTGTCCGAGGCCCCCAGACCACTTCTGGTTGCCCGGCTGGGGCAGGCCGGCTGACGAGGATGCCTGGCCCTCCCCCCTGCCCCCCATCAGCGGCCACGGGGCCCTGACCACCCAGCAGACCCGCTGCTCAGTGGTCTCTTGCCACCCCTGCCCAGGGCTTTGACAGCCACGTGATCTGAGCTCCATTCAGTTGCGTGCACGTGCTGTATGTGCTCTCTGCCCCCCACCCTGCCTCACTGCTGCTCTCCCCCCACCCCTGCCCCGCCCCGACCACGGAAGCTGTGGCTTCCACACAGATAAGAACAGACACATTGGAAATGTCCAGAACAGGCAAATCCATAGGGACGGAAAGCAAATTCAGATTTTCCAGTGCCCTGGGGTGAGGTGGGGGGGAGGGGGCGTGTGTTTCATGGGTACAGGGTTTTCGTTCGGGGTGAAAAAGTTCTGGAATTAGCCAAAACTGGTTGTGCAACATTACGAGTGTACTAAACGTCACTGAGCTGTATACAGTCTAAAATGGCTAAGTGGCAGGTGTCGTGCTATGTGTATTTTACGACAAAAGAAAAAGAGAACACATCTCGAAGAATCAAATGAAGCCATGTGTGGAAAGGGGTGCTCGGGATAATGTGGGGGGGCTGTCGGCTACGGGCAGGAGCTGGTCTTGCCAGGATTCTCACCAGCCTTTCTGGAAGCCCCACCCACCCGATCACCAAGCTGGCAGAGGGAAGGGCAGTGGGAGAAGGGCCAGAGGGGAAGGAAAGAGCCTGCTGGTGGGGAAGGTGAACAGAAAACAGTCCTGCCTGTGAGCATCCTCTCTCTCCTCCCAGAAACTTTCTGGGGTGGCCAGTCCAACCAAGAGAAAAGTCATGGCCCGGAAGACAGACCCCGGGCCACACCAACACCAGTACCGAGAAGCCAGGGAGAAGGGAGAGCTGAGGAGCTATCATCTATAAGAAGCTGGACACGGCGGGACTTCCTCCCAGCTCTCCCAGGCCCCGGATGCAAGAATAAGCCAGAGAGGACTTTGCTGGTGTATACACGTCTGAAGGTGGCCCTGTCTGCTTGGTCTCCTAGGAACCCGCAGTGCTGGGCTGGGGGCCTGCAGGAAGGAGGCACCCCTGTCAGGAGACCAGGGACCTGGGGTCTTCTAGCTCTTGCCGGAGAAGTTGCCTGATCCAGGCATCACAGATCCTCCTACTTCCTACTGGCTGCCTAGAATGAAGCGTGAAGGTCTGACCGTCACTGCCCCAGCCCGGGATCCCCTGCTTGGCCACAGCCTCGGCGAGGAGCCGGTCAGTGAGGGACGGGTGACCCCTCCTGGGAGAGGATCAAGGACTCCTTCTCCGTTTCAGACAGGAGACCAACCCAGCCTCAGTGACCTGCTCAAGGCCAGCCCATCGAGAGCAGAGCTGAGGCCCACCCAGGGCACCTGCCCCTCCCCCAGGCTGCTCTGACTCCCACCGTCTCCCAGGGTCCCGGACGTCATCCTCCAGGTGGACCTGGATGTCCAAAGGCGGCAATGGGACTTTCCTTTCATGGAGAGCAGGGGCTGGCAAACCACAGCCTGTGGCCAAATCTGGCCCCGCTGGCTGTGCTTGTAAATAAAGTTTTATTGGAACGCAGTCACACTCAACTCTTTACATGCTGACGGGCTGTCTCCAGTAGTTACAACAGACACCGCATGGCCCTCAGAGTCAAAAATACTTATAATCTGGCCCTTACGGAAAAACTTTGCTGACACCTGACACGGAAAATCACACAGTTACGGATCTGAGTCAGAAGGGATCTTAGTCACCCACCAGTCCAGGGACTGACAAACTTTTTCACAAAAGGACAGAAAATAAATATTTTTCAGCTTTGTAGGCCGAGAGGCAAAACCTGGGATACCATGTAGACACTTATAGAACCATTTAAAATGAAGCTGTGTATACAAGTCAACAGCAACAACCTGACTTAAAAATGAGCAAAGGACTTGAATAGACATTTCTCAAAGGAAGATAGACAGATGGCCAATAAGCACGTGAAAAAACGCTCAGGGGACACAGATCAAAACAGTCCACACCCTTAAGGATGGCCATTATCGGGGCGCCTGGGTGGCTCAGTGGGTTAAGCTCAGGTCACCATCTCACGGCTCGTGGGTTCGGGCCCCGCGTGGGGCTCTCTGCTGACAGCTCGGAGCCCGGAGCCTGCTTCGGATTCTGTGTTGTCTTCTCTCTCTGTCCCTCTCCCACTTGTGCTCCTTCTCTCTCAAAAATAAATAAACATTAAAAAAAAAAAAAGGGACGGCCGTTATCAAGAAATAATAATAGCAACCACTGGTGAGGGTGCGGAGAGACTAGAAACCTCGAACAAGGCTGGTGGGAAGCTCAAACAGCGAGAAACGGTGTGGCAGTTCCCCAGAAAAGTCAACCGCAGAACTACCGTATGCTCTTCTAGGTATGGAAGAATCAAGGGCAGGGCTGGCCCACGTCCACAGCAGCACGAGTCCGGGAGCCGACAGGTGACAGTGGCCCAAGAGTCCGTGCCCGGATAGATGGGTACACAACACATGGTGTCTGCTTATGAGAGAATATCATTCAGCCTCAAGAAGGAAGGGTAGTCTTTAAAAAAAAGTTGCGAATCCTTTTGTTTTTTATTGGTTTTACTGAGACAGAATTGACATATCCCCTCGCGTGAGGTTAAGGCACACGGCGCGATGACTTCATGTATGCGTGTTATAAAATGATTAGCAAAATAAGGTGGGTTACACCTCCGTCCCCTCACATAGTGGTCGTGTGTGTGTGTGTGTGTGTGTGTGTGTGTGTGTGCACGTGCAGAGAGAATTTCTAAGACCTACTCTGTTAGCAACTTTTCAGTATACGAGACGGAATTAAGCATATAGTCCTCATGCTGGGCATTAGATCTCCAGGACTTGCTCATCTTCTAACTGCGATTTTGTCCCCTTGGACAAACATGTCCCCCTACTTCCCCCACTCCCAGGGCCTGGCTCCCACACATCTACTCTCTGGTTCGATGAGTTGGATGCTTTGAGATCCCACATATGAGCGGAATCAGGCACCGTTAGTCCTTGTGTCTAGCTCATTTCACTTAGCATTGTGAAGCAGATTCTGACACGTGTTCCAACAGGGACGAACCTTGAGGATGTTGCGCTAAATGAAATAAGCCAGACGCAAAAGAGGAAATACCGTCTGATTCCACCTGCACCTAGAGGAGCTCGTGAGACGTAAAAAGGCAGGTGGCTAGTGGGCTTGGGCCTTTGGGGCACCGTTTGCCAACCCCTGAACTAGTTCGACAACTAGTTGGGAGGCAGAACAGAGAGGGTATGGGATTCATTCATTCATCCATTCACTCATTCATTCATTCCGAAGGGTGAGAGTGTCTGCAGGCCCTCTGGGCAAAGGCTCCTCAGGGAAGAAAACAAAGGGAAAAATCAGTTAAGCTGGAGAGTAGCTAACAAGGCTGGACTGCGCCACGATCGGGGCTGCGGAACAAGGAAGGAGCCTGCTCGGGCCGCCCTGCCGGCTGAGTTTTCCGAGTAATTGAGGGAGGAACCCCACAGGAGAGTTAGGCTGGTGGGCAGCACAGGAGGCCCGAACATGCCCAGCAGCCAACGGGGAGTGCGGGTCTCGTAACCGGAGCAGACACGAATTGGCTGTTGCCACCTGCACAGCTTCTCTGCTGGGAGGGCACCTTCCTCCACACCCCTTCCCTTCCCTCCCCTCCCCGCCCCTTCCCCTCTGTTCCCCCCACCCCTTCCCCTCCCCCTCCCTTCCCCACATCCTTTCCCTTCTCCCTCCCTCTCCCTGCTTCAGCACCCCTCCAAGTGGGAACCCAAAGGGACGTCCGTCTCAGCTGCACAATGAAAGAGGTTAGCGCAGGAGGGCAAAGTAGCCCCTTGCAAATTGAAAACCCGACCCGGTACGTGAATTCACTGCCCGGGCTCTGACCCCCTCCTGGCTCCCTCTTTCCTACCACATCACAGGTGTGGCCTGACCCCACAATCTTCCCCAACCTAACCCCACGGGCCACCCCACCTGAGCCCGTGCCCAGCCAGGCCAGGGACACCGAAGGATCACCGGGGGTGCATGTGCAGGTGACGGAGGCAGGCCCCCCATTTCATAGGAGCCCTGTGGTCACCTGCCGGTCAAGGCAAGAGTGGGCTGTCTGGGCCAGACCCTCTCTCCCCGCCCCCAGCACCCCAGGCAGCCACGTCCCCATGGGTGAGCGCGGTGGGAGGGAAACCCAGACCTCTCTGTAACCCTGGCACTGTGACCACAGCAGAGTGAGTGAGGCCCAGGGGAGAGAAGGAGCGAGCAACTCGTTTACGTGTCTGGTGCACTCCTCAGTGTTCAGGCTGCACTGGAGCCTCGGAGCCGTCCTGTGGCCTCTCTCTCCGGGGTCAGGGTTCAGCCGGCCTCCCAGGGCAGGCTCGGTCCACTCTGCATTGAGCCTGAGTGTTCACTGAGCCCCTCTGAGCCCTCTGAGCCCCGGAGACCAACAAGTGGCTGGAGCGGGTCGTCGCACTGGGGCTTCCACACATAGGGTGCAGCTGGGAGGTGCTATGGATGCCGGGAGCTAAGGCAGGAGGAGAGCCAGACCCGACAGAAATGAGGCAGCAGGAAGAGTCAGGGAAGGGGCCCTGCCAGGGGAAGGGGGGAGGTGACCCAGACACGGCCGGGGCCAGATGAGGAAACCGGGTGTCATTCTTTACCGCACAGGGGAGCGGGACGGGGGTGCTAGGCAGGGCTGACACAAGTCGATGCCCATCCCCACAGGATCCCCGAGGGCCTCCATGCCGCGTAATCCAGAGGCAAGAAGGGAGAAGGGTAGATCTCAGAGGTGGACCCAGGGTATAGATCCCAAGTCCAGATCCCAGGGTAGATCCAGGATAGATCCCCAGGGGGGATCCTAGGTGTGCTGCTGGGCCGAGCAGGGAAATAACAACAAACAATTAAGGATGCCTCCCAAGTTACCGGCTTGAGCAAGGGGTGAGACAGAGGCTCCGTTACCAAGGTGGGCAGGAAAATGGGAACTCGGCACTGAGACACAGACAGGCTCCCTGAGAGGGGCCAGCACATCCGAGTCAGCTGGGTTTGCCTCCTGGCTCAACCGCTCACCAGCCTTGGCCCCCAGCTGACGCGTGGGCTCCCATACCCACCCCCAAAGGGTTGGGGTGAAGCGTGAGGAGCCATGGTAGGAGCCCAGCCCGGCTGCCCGAGCCTGGTGCTCAGGGATAGTAGCAATTCCGGGCAGTGACGGATGCTTCTGGAGACACCTGGTCTGCTGCCTCTGGGCTGAGGGCCATGGGGCCCAAGCCCTCCCCGGGCCACGTGCAGGCCCTGGTGGGGACCCAGCATGCACTGAGACCAGGGAGCCAGGACAAGGGCAAGTTCTCTCCAGCCCTCTACCCTTCCTCGGCCTCACCACAGTGACCGGCCCTCCTCCCGGCCCCGGGAGTGTGTGCCTGGAATCCAGAGAGCAGCCCTGGGGCAGGACTCACAGAGAAGCAAGCCCCCCATCTGCCAGAGGGGGCCTGGTCTCTCAGCTTGGGCTCAAATGTGCTACTGAGTCCTGCCCAGCTGACGGCAGCCCAGGGCCCCCTTCCATTTTAAGGGGCGACACCCCACTCAGCAAGGGTAGGCAAATAGGACCAACCCCCCTCCCTTGACCCCTCCTACACCCATGAGCCCAGCCCAAGGTCGCACTGGCAGTGTGACCTCCTAAGTGAATGGGGTCTTTTCTCCCTAAGCTGCTGTCCAGCGTGATGCAGCCTGGTCTCCCGCCCACATCAGGCTCCGTGAGCTGGAAAACCTCGAACAAACCATTGCTTCCTGCCAAGCCTCACTTTCTTCGTCTGTACAATGGAACCCTTCTCTGCTCAGAGACTACAAATGTGAAAACGCTCCCTGGGGTCAGAGGGCCTGGAAGCTGGTCAGCACACGGGCCATGCAGGCCTGGAGGCACCCTAGGCAGGGCCTCGAGCCAAGCCCCTTGCCCCTCTGTGCGGGGAATAAGGCCTCTCTGGAGAAGTGTCTCCAGTGTCATTTAATCCAGGGCAGGGGCCACGCCCTCTCTGAAGACCAGGACCCTTGGGATAGCCATCCCTCTCCCCAGGGCCCACAGGGGGAGGCAGGGCGTGGGGAACGTGGCGAGCGGCCGCCACTCGGCTCCCCAGTGATCGCTCCCACGTGGGGGCCAGGGCCACCAGGGCTTCTGATCTGTCATGACAAGTCGGACCTTGCAATTCTCCTGTGCCATCATCGCTCATTTTTTCCAGCACCGCACGGGCCATGTTCAGTCCACGAGCCAGTGTGGCGCCCACAGTGGTTCTCACAGAGCAGTGGAGGTAGGACCCCGGGCTCAGGGGTGGCCTGCAGGGCACCGCGCCTCCTGTCTGAGCATCAGCACCAGCTCCCGCCACCAGGCCCGAGGGCAGCGCTTTATCATCTGGAATGAGTTCTCCTGGCAGGAAGGTAACACGTCAGGTCCAGACATGAGCTGAGCAGCTTGCTATAAAAAGCCTGCGTGAGGCCCAGTCCCCAAGTGTCACCTGCCTTCTGCCCTGACACTTCCTGGAGGGGACTCCTGCAGCAGCTTGGTCTACACATTGAGACTGGGGACCACCTGGCCTTGTCCGTGGTGCTCCTCCGTGCCTGCACCCCAGGCATGTGGCGCTGTCGCCTTCCTGGGGCCACGAGGACTCCTCTGCGGATGGGAGTCTGATGGCCCAGAGAGGGAGGGGGTGACTGCGTTCGGACGCAACGCTCCCCGCATCTGGATGCACCCACCCGCGTAACACTGCCTGCAGGGGCTGCCCCCTCAGGTGCCCTGGATGCCTCCAATGGAAACGGACTTTATCCGGCCGGTCGGCCCGGGAAGCGCTTACCAGTGCGAGCGCAGCACGTTCAGGAGCAAAATGGCAGCACCCAGGGAGTAGCAGGCCAGGTAGGGGGATCGGAAGACCTTGCTCAGCTTGCGGGTTCTCTGTTCCCATCTCGCCACCTAAACGGTGCAGAGGAGAGAATAAGGCAACATAAGATGTTCACTGGGGAGAATCCCGGGGCCGAGGGGGAAGCGGGGAGCAGGTCTCTCTGTGCTCTAAAGCTCTGGAGCCCCCATTCCAAGGAGGGAGAATTGCACGCAGCGGCTGCGTGTGGATCTCAGCCCGTCTGGACGGACCACAAGGGCCTTCTGGAAGCACACAACAAACCCATCGAGCAGCAAAACCAGACCTGGATCAGAAGATGCACGCCAGCCAGAGCAGGGCTCTGACCAGCCTCTGGGCCTCGCTCCAGACCCAGCGTCCCGCCACACACATTCCCGACAGTCTCGGCACATGACACGGAAACAGAGAAGGAGCAGCCGGACAGAGACACACACAGGAGCTGGCGAACGAAGGGAGGCTGAGGGGGGATCACAGACCCAGCGCCTACGCCCCGCCTGCAGGGCGCTCTCACCCCTGGGGCAACCCGCACCCTCACCTCTGCTTCCCCAGCGCCCCCTGAGGCACAGACTTGCGAGTCTTTAATTTTAGCCACAGAATCCTTATTGTAGTTTTTCAAACGGATCCTATCTAGACTCTCAACTTTCAACAGCTAACAGCGGAGTGCAATGAACAGACGGCTCTGCTTGTCTCCAGGACCCCAGCCTCCTTCCGCACACATGCTGCCATTGGACTTCCATTGCACCTGCTGCCCGGTGGGGGGTCGGGGGGGGCACGGGGGCGGTGCAAAAAGGCAAATACACAGCAGGGGATGCTGCAGGGGAAGTGGCTGGGAGTCAAGGTGGTTGGTCTCTGGTTATGTGAGCCGGTCACCCACCTGGGCCCTGAATGTGTGTGTGTGTGTGTGTGTGTGTGTGTGTGTGTGTGTGACATATGGAGGGTCTTGAAGGTCCAGGGGGCCCTCTGTGGTCCTGGGATCCTACAGGAGGACCAGATCCTGGGGGCTGGTGGGGCCATTATCTCCATCACGGCCTCAGCAATGACTCTGTCTGCTGCCCAGTTCCACTTCCCAAACGAATCTGTCTTTCCCGGCAACTAATCAGTGAGACAGTGACTAGCAGATCAAGGCCACTGACTCTCTGACTCTCTCCCTAGAGGAGGTGGCTCCTGTCCTCAGATTTCCTGGGTGGTAGAGGGCTAGAGGGAGAGGGTGTAGGCTGGAGTTTACGGGAAGGAGGTAAGTGAGGTGGTTCCTGGGCCTTCCCCTCGATTGCAGATCCACTGTTGCCATCACTATTCAATTCTCCCAGAAGATAAACAAACCCTTTGTCCGGCTCCAGGCAGGCGGCCTCTGCTGACCCCACGGGAAGCTGGGGCCTCATTCGGAAAGGAAGGGTTGAGCGCTCAAGGGGCTGCGAGTGCACCACTCAGTGCCCTGCAGATGGCCACGGGGGGGCGCGGGGTCAGACTTCATACTTCTCATGGCCATTTCGAGATTTTTAAAAACATTTTCTGTGATAAAACTCAAAGTGCTTTTCAGTTGTACAACCATCACCGGGGTCAAATTCCACAACACGTCCATCACCCCACACCGAAACCCTGTACCCATTAGCTATCACTCTGCACCCCCTTCTCCAGCCCCTGGCAACCACGAATCTACTTTCTGTATCTGTGGATTTACCTCTTCTGGAGGTTTCACATAAACAGAACCTTGCGACCTTTTGTGCCTGGCTTACTTCACTTAGCATAATGTTTTTGAGGCTCATCCACGTTGTGGCATGTGACTTCGTGACCGAATGATATCCCCTTGTGTGGACAGACCACATTGGGTTCATCCACTCAGCAGGGGATGGACATTTGGGTTGTTTCTGCCCTTTGGCCACTATGGATAACACTGCTGTGAAGATGCATGCAGCAGTTGGTGTGGACGTGCGTTTTCACTTCTCTCGGGTGCGTATCTGGGAGTGGAATCCCTGGGTCATAGGGTAAATCTATTTTTGACTCGCTAAGGAGCTTCCAGAATGTTTTCCTCAGCAGCTGTACCATGTTGCATTTCCACCAGCAGTGTGTAAGCGTTCCGATTCTCCACGTTCTCACCAACACTTGCTATTTTCCATTTAAAAAAAACTGTAGCCATTCTCGGGGCGCCTGGGTGGCGCAGTCGGTTAAGCGTCCGACTTCAGCCAGGTCACGATCTCGCGGTCCGTGAGTTCGAGCCCCGCGTCAGGCTCCGGGCTGATGGCTCGGAGCCTGGAGCCTGTTTCCGATTCTGTGTCTCCCTCTCTCTCTGCCCCTCCCCCGTTCATGCTGTCTCTCTCTGTCCCAAAAATAAATAAAAAACGTTGACAAAAAAAATTTTTTAAATAAATAAATAAATAAATAAATAAATAAAAAATAAAAAAACTGTAGCCATTCTAGTGGCATGAAAGTCACACCATTTGAAATCCCCGCAAACAATGATAACATTGAACACCCACAGGCCGTTTGTGTGTCTTCTTTGGAGAAAAGTCTGTGCAAGTCCTTTGCCATTCTTTCTATTGGGTTGATTATCTTTTTGTTGATGAGCTGTACGAGCTCTTTATATACTCTGGATACCAGCCCTTTATCAGATACGTGATTCACAAATATTTTCTTCCATTCTGTAGTCTTCCCTTGCTTTATAATGTCCTTTTTTTTTTTAGTTAAAAAATTTTTTTTAAGTTTATTATTGAGAGACAGAGAGAGACAGAGCATGAGCATGGGAGGGGCGGAGAGGGGAGGAGACACAGAATCCGAAGCAGGTTCCAGGCTCTGAGCGGTCAGCACACAGCCCGACGCGGGGCTCAAACTCACAAACTGCGAGATCATCGCCTGAGCTGAAGTCGGACGCTTAACTGACTGAGCCAGACAGGCGCCCCTATAATGTTCTCTTATGCACAAAAGACTTTTATGTTGACAAAGCACTTCGCCTTGTAGGATTCAACCCAGCTCAACCAACTGACGTGTGCTCAGCACTGCACCAAGTACAGCCGTGGCTCAAAGACTCAGTAAACTGCCAGGCCGGCCCTCAGGAAGCTCAGAGTCTCCCAAGATAGCAATATGGAGTAGAGTTTCCATCTGTGTGCCTGATCCCATAGAACGAAATCCAGCCAGGCAGATTTGCACTAAATCCAGAGGGTGTCTGGGGTGGTCAGACTTCAAGACAGGTTGTGCGGCCTGCACAGGGTTCCTGCTGAAGGTCCCCCTGGAAGACACGGTCACCCTCCAAAGCAGCCGACCAAGGGGCACAGACCAAGGGGTAAAGAGAAGCCCTTTCGGCGTGACTGCCTGGCGGAAAAGTGGACGGAGGTGTCCTTGGCCAGAGGAAGCAGCCTGGCATCAAACATGAACTCCAGGGGCGCCTGGGTGGCTCAGTCGGTTAAGCGTCCGGCTTTGGCTCAGGTCACGATCTCGCGGTCCGCGAGTTCGAGCCCCGCGTCGGGCTCTGGGCTGATGGCTCAGAGCCTGGAGCCTGCTTCCGATTCTGTGTTTCCCTCTCTCTCTCTTCCCTTCCCCCGTTCATGCTGTGTCTCTCTCTGTCTCAAAAATAAATAAACATTAAAAAAAAAAAAACAAAAAAAACATGAACTCCAGACTCAAGCCACAAGGGTGGGCAGGACACCCAGGCAGAGGGAGCTCTGGTGGGAGGAGGAGGGCTGGTGACCATCCCAGAACCCTGGGGAATGCCAAGAGGCTAATGATAAAAATCACAATAACCATGAATTCAAGCATCTCACAATTTTGAGTGCTTTTCCTTGAGCTCGCTTAACCCCCAAAATGAGCCTGCGGTGGGTGATATATGGTCCATTTACCTATGAGGAAGCCACGGCTTCCCACTGGTGGGGTCACACAGCCAGAAAGAGGAGCAGCAGAATGACCCCTTGGGCTCCTTGTATCCAGGGAAGGCCCCTCTCTCCACCCTTCCAGTTAGCCAGCTGTGGTTCAAATCTGCGATCTTTGGCACATCCGTTCCTTGTATGCGATTTTTAAGTTTACCGCTTTAAAGGCCATTGATTTTTTTCCTCCCGGTCGATGGGATTATGCTTCCAAAAGGCCATGGAAATCTGTTAGAAATTACATAAGGGGTCACGTACTTCTAGCTGAGGGGCTTGTGACCCTCCCAGCAAGCCCAGTCTGGAAAGTGCTAGACGGGGAATCGGGAACACTGCATGCTAGACTCAGAACTGCCCAGCGTGTTCTCCATGCTCGGGGAGGCGTTTCTCTCTCGGGAGCTGTTTGTCCAGCTGCAAAAGGAGGATGGAAGTGGCAGCAGGTGGCATTCTGTGCTCCTGGGGATGGCTCTGCCTCCCAGAAACCCGCCACCCACCGTACGGATTGCACAGACACAGCGTGGGCCACTGGCACATCCTACCGTGCAAAGGGACGCTTGTCATCGGCCATACGCTGAGCAAAAGGAGCCAGATGCAAAAGAGTGCCTTCTGCCTAATTCCATTTACACGAGGTTCTAGACCAGGCGGAACCCGCTCTAGTGACAGATGTCAGAGCGGTGGTTGCTGGGGCTGGGGGCTGGGGCTTGGGATGAGGGCTGGGGACTGGGGGCTGGGGGCTGGGGGCTGGGCACTGAGGCCACGTGGGGGTGCTGGACTGGAGGAGAGGGCGTGTGGGGAAGGGAATGTTCTATACCTTGATCAGAGTGGTGGTTACACAGGCACACCCCTTGGTCAAGACTCAAGTTGTACACCTGAAATGAGTGCATTTTAGAGTATGTATACTATACCTCCATAGAGCCGCTTTTAAAAAATCCAATCCTTGTTGAATCTGAGCTCTAGGGTCAGACGAGAATGGCTGTCAGTGTCACATACCCTGGCAGACTCTTCTACGTGTGACACCACGGGGTCCTGAGTTCAGCTTCTAAAGGAGGGGCCTTTTGGGCTGCCTGGGTGGCTCAGTGGGTTAAGTGTCCACTTTCGGCTCAGGTCATGATCTCGCGGTCCGTGAGTTTGAGCCCCGCGTCGGGCTCTGTGCTGACCGCTCGGAGCCTGGAGGCTGCTTTGGATTCTGTGTCTCCCTCTCTCTCTGCCCCTTCCCTATGCATGCGTTCTCTCCTCTCTCTCTCTCTCTCTCTCTCTCTCTCAAAAATAAATAAACATTTAAAAAAATAATAATAAAGGAGGGGACGCTCCCCTGTTTCTGTGGGGCTCACTGGATGTGTCCAGGATGCACAACGGACCCCGGCCCAGAGCCCACACTCCTCACTTCTATAACCATAGCACCCTCCTGGGTGACCAGGAAGAGGGTCCATTCTTCAGCCCTGCAAACTGAGGGCTGGGAAGGGCCTAGATGAGTACTCAGGCTTCTGGACTCCCAGGCTGGACCCTCTGCCAGGCCTTGGCTCTTCTGGGGATGATGGGACGTCTTTCCTCCGAAGGCCCTTTGGGGACCACATGGCCACCTCTGATCTCCCAGGTGGCCCTCCACACCCGCCCCTTCACCTGGGGAACGGTGGGGTAATAAATGTGCTTTCTGAGCAATCTAATAACCAAAAGTGGCAGACCCCGGGACCAGGCAATGTGGGAAAGAGGAAACGAGGAGTCCTATGAATAACTACTATCTGCCTTTCGGTCAGCCTGTGTTAGATTGGGCTGTTATTTCAAGGCAATCAATAAATCAGCAGCCAGTGGCCTTGCTGAAGCCAAGGTTAATTTGCCTCCCTGCCTGGCCACCCCACCTTCCCTTCCTCGGGCGCCCAGCTGCACACTTCATCCAATTAAGAGGCCGGAAGCAGTCAGCGCAGCTCGACTGCAGGGGGCTGGACGCCAGGGGCCGAGCTGTAGAATGACGCAGGTCACTGTCCCGCGGGCTGGACCGGTGGGCGTAGGCACAGGAGGCAGAATGACCAAACGCTCTGCTGTCACCGTTCCTGGCGTTGCTTGTCTTCTAGATTTCCAGAATCCCCCAAATGGAGATGGGCGTTCCCAGCCCTCCCCTAGTCTATGCCCACGTTCCCTCCTCCTGAAGTTGCCAGATAAACACAGGGCCCCCCAGGTAAATCTGAATTTCAGATAAACGGCAAATAATCTGTAGCATCGGTTGTCCCAAATGTTGCCTTTGCTGTTTACCTAAAACCCAAACTGAACTGGGGCTCTGTGCTTGTGTTTGCCACATTTGGCAACCCTGCCTCTCCCACACCCCTGAGCAAGGGTCACCAGGCTCAGCTCTGTAACGGGGAAGCCTTCCAAAGTGTTGATTCATTTTCTGTTTTTTTTTTTGCAAATGTGTCCCGCAGGCTCTGTGCCGGGGCAGAAGAAACAGGACGTGGGTGGGTGGAGCAAGAATGGAAGGGGATGGAAATCCAGGGACACAAGTCACAATTCCTGACCCCCCCCCCCCGCCCCCAGCCGGCTGTGCGTCTGCAGGCAAATCGCGGCTCTACCTTAACCGACTCAGCTGTGAAGTACAAAAAATAAGGTAGTAAATCCCTTCTCCACCTCCCAGGATGGTGGGCAGACCAGAGCATGGATGAAAGCATGCC
This sequence comes from Panthera onca, assembly GCF_046562875.1. Lineage (NCBI taxonomy): Eukaryota > Metazoa > Chordata > Mammalia > Carnivora > Felidae > Panthera > Panthera onca. The sequence goes on along the minus strand of NC_138352.1, from coordinate 28,096,185 downwards.
AGCCCTATAGCCTCATCCGGGTGGAAGAGACTGTCTCTCCCTTGTGTCTCTGGCCCCCGGAACAAGCTTGGCATCTTTTATACTCCTGCGCCCCACCCCCTCCCCCCCACCGATGGTGCTGATGACGATGCTGGGTCTGGCCTGAAAGGAGGCAGCTCCAAAGTCTGTCCCCAGAAGTGAGCACCCGTACCTCCCCATAGGGTGTACGCTTCTTTCTGCCACTTTCCGGGGCTCCGTTCTCGGTATCCCTTGCAGCAGCATCCGGTGGCTCAGACAGAGGTTGCAACTGGCAGCCCAAGAAGCGTTTGGGTCAAACTCACAGAACTTTAAAAACCTGTGACCCAACAACAGGTCACCATGCAGAGTTTTCCCGTTAAAAGCCCGGCATCCGGTCTGAGGTGAAAAATCTGGACAAGGAGGCCACGGCGGGCCTGCCCGCGCACAGCAACCCTTCGAGAGGCTGCGCGGCCTACTTCCGGGCAGATGGGGCGGGCGTGGCGGTCCGGGGCGCGGCGGGCTGCATGCAGGTGAGCTGCGGGCCGCTGGCAGCCTGCGCGTGTGTGGGCAGAGTTACACAAGGCGCACGCCAGGGCCGTGGCTGTGTGTGTTGCCCACGCGCCAGGACTCCTCGCACGGCCTCCAGCAGGCACACCACGGTGACTTCAGACGTCAGGCCTCCAGCGCGTAAGCCCGGCCCGCCGTGTGCCCCTGAGAATGACGGCCCTCTTAGCTGCAAAGATAACCCTCATCGGCGTCCACAGGGAAGGAGAACTCTGCTTTCAGCAAGTCCCCGAGACAATGTGATGTGTTTCAGCCAGGAGCCACAGCATCGCACGGCAACGTGTCCCTCCCGCTCGGACCCAAAGCCTGCTGGGTTTAAGGCCCAGGGAGCAGAGGCGCGAGCGTGGAAGTAGGAACGTCAGTGACTCTCGACCTGGAAGTCCTGTGTGTGTAAACCATCAAGGTCGTTGCCAAGCTCAGCAGGCCTGAGAGCCACGGGCTCTTTACAGACCGCGTGCCCCTGAGCCACTCCCTCCGCTTGAAATATGAAGAGTGGCTACCACAGAGAGTTGTGAGATTATAGAAGATCTCCATGATTGCTCTGCCCGGGGCCAGATAAGAATGCGTCCTCGGGAGATCCTTACTCGGGAATGCTGGCAGGCCAGTGGCACCTGCTAGAACCAGGGGGTGCCAGGACCTGCCAAGCATCCTGTGACTGTCTGAGTATCTCACTGGGAACACAGTGGGTGTGGGTGACAACAGCTGAGAAGATGGGCTGTGGCCACAAGGGATAGAGAGAGGGACATCTGGGATGTGTTTTCAATTTTTTTTTTAACGTTTATGTATTTTTTTTGAGACAGAGAGAGACAGAGCATGAACGGGGGAGGGTCAGAGAGAGGGAGACAGAATCCGAAACAGGCTCCAGGCTCCGAGCGGTCAGCACACAGCCCGATGCGGGGCTCAAACTCGCGGACCGCGAGATCGTGACCTGAGCCGAAGTCGGCCGCTTAACCGGCTGAGCCACCCAGGCGCCCCTGGGATGTGTTTTCAGACAGACCAGGGCAAGTCTCCAGCTCTGGAAGGCTATGAGAAGCATCCTTCAGGAGCACCTGGTGGCTCAGTTGGTTGAGCGTCCGACTGTTGATTTCGACTCAGGTTATGTATGATCCCAGGGTTGTGGGATCGACCCCCACGTCAGGCTGAGCATGGAGTCTGCTTAAGACTCTCTCTCTCCCTCTTTCTCTCTCTCTCTCTCTCTCTCTCTCTCCCCCTGTGCCCCTCCCCAGCTCGTGCACTCAGGCACCTGTACGTACTCTCTCTCTCTAAAAGAAAAGAATAAAAGAAATATCCTTCCACTCAATCCGCCCACCTATCCACACACCCACCCCCATCCATCATCTACTCCTTCACGCCTCCATCTACCAATTCATCCAAATTGACTGGGGATCTACTATAGACCAGATGTGGTGTTAGACAGTAGAATGTTTTGAAGTGAAAACGGGGAGAAAGCCATACAAAGTCATTCATAACAAATGGTGCCTGTTTTCGTGTAAAATGTGTAATTTCATAATGATAATTAAAGCCAAGGATGCCTCAGTCACTGAAAGCACCAGCACCTGCCCCCCCCCCCTTCCTCTGGGAGTCCACAGACAAAAGCAAGGGCCATGGGAGGAGACTCTCAGCGTCCACGCTGGGGCCTCGAGAGCCATCTCTCCGACTTGATGAGGACCTTTTCTGGACACATACCTGCCTCTCAAATTTCCTACATGTCCTTGCAGTGAGGGCCCCTGAGGGTGGATTTTTGAAATACACCATTTGAGGTGAGATAGAGGCTTTTTCACTAGATGACCAACCGTTAAGCATTCATCATGGCGGCCAACGGGACAGGACACCGGCGAAAAGCATCGGGTTCTGGGTTCAAACACGAGCGAGGGCAGATCACATTCCCTCTCTCTGCCTCAGTTTCCTGACCTGCACGGTGGAGCTGTGCACGATCACATAATACACTATCGCACAGCATTGCTGTGAGGATGAAGTGAGTTAATGCACACAGAACGTTTGGAGCACACGTCTGGAGCGTGGCAAACTTTCAGATGTTAGCAATGCTGTTTGTTTTCATTCTGATGTGGGCGGGTGGGGAGTTGAAAGACCTAAAGAAGGCCTGGCTGTCGGCCTGACAGGCCACCACCATGCAGATGAAGAAAGGCTGATGGCTCAGTCAGTTGAGCCAAATGTCCCAGATCATCCCAGCCACAACCAGGACCTTCTCATACCTCTGAACTCCTGGCACATGCTCACTGAGGAAGTTCGGGCCTGGCTTAACCGTCCGAATGGCATCCCACCTCTCTCTGTACCTAGTGTTGTGTCCGGCACAGAAAGGACCCCAGTGACCACTGGGGTTCGTGAATGATGAATGCGTGAACGTACGAAAGCTCAGAGGCCTTCAAGCCAACATGACTGGTGAGCAGCTTCTCTGACCTTCTCTCTGACCTGCTTCTGCCCGTCCTATAGACGGACTCCGTGGGGCCCACACAGGCGGTTCCATCTAAAACTGAGCAAGGGCGGGGCGCCTGGGTGGCACAGTCGGTTAAGCGTCAGACTCTTGATCTCGGCTCAGGCCATGATCTCACGGTTCATGAGTTCGAGCCCTGCGTCACTCAGCGATGATGGTGTGGAGCCGGCTTGGGATTCTCCTTCTCTCTGCCCTTCCCCACCTTGTTCTCGTTCTCTCTCCTTCTCTCTCAAAATAAATAAACAAACTTAAGTAGAAATGAGCAAGGGCTTGGAAGGGCCAGGAGGGACAGGAAGCCACTGACTGGAAGCTGGTTGGGGGGGGGGGGGGGGGGAGGGGGGGAGGGTCCATGAAGAGGGGAGGGTCCAAAGGCCCTGGAGGAAGGCAAGGCTGCCCAGCCCCAGGGAGCCCTGGGCTGCTCACATCTGCCCTTCCCTGACACCCAGCTCTACCTGGTCCTTTAGGTGCACACAGCCCTGGCTCCTTTGTGAGCCCCACCCCCATCTGACCAGAGCACCCTCTCAGTCCTTGGAACCCTAAGCCTGGGCCAGCCACCCTTCCACGACACAGAACCAGCGGCACAGGGTCGCATCCAATGGCTTCCATAGCTACATGCCCTTTCAGTGCTGCCCACAACCTCATGCAGTCATTACCTGCTCACTGGACACTGCCTACCGGCTTCTTCAGTGAATAAATCAATTCCGAGGTACATCCGGGACTTTCCCCCTTGCAGTGAATTCACTTCTGGACTTGACTGCCTGAGAGAGGGTCCCCGAGCCATACTCTGGAAGGCGGGGCACAAAGCTTTTTATTAACCTGACACTGGCCGCCCACCCCCAGGCAACCTGCAAAATTTCAACCCAGCAGCACGACCGTCACATCTGAGGGGCCCGTGGCACACAGAAGTTCTCCTGCCTGAGCGTGAGACCATTTAACGTTTTATAAAAACAAAGCAATCACTAAAAATCAAAAAACAAAATAAAGGGACCTAATTATATATGAAATTGTTTTCAAGCAATTTAAAACAGTATTTTGGGGGTGCCTGGTTGGCTCCGTTGGTTAAGCGTCTGACTTAGGCTCAGGTCATGATCTCATGGTTTGCGAGTTCAAGCCCCGCATTGGGCTCTATGCTGACGGCTCAGAGCCTGGAGCCTCCTTCAGTTTCTGTGTCTCCCTCACTCTCTGCCCCTCCATGACTCATGCTGTCTCTATATCTCTCATAAATAAATAAACTTAAAAAAAAATTTAGAGAAAACATAGTATTTTGACCAATCCTCCCTCATGCAATAAAATAGCCTGAGGACAAAAAGCCCCAGAAAGAAACTCTAAACTGCATCCAGTAAACATATTGTTAGCAATAATATAGGTATTGTTATTTTGACTATATATAAATTATGTTAACATATTTAGGAGCCAGACTTCCCCTATAAGAGAAGAGATACAAAAATAAAATCTCCAAAGTTAAGCAAAAACTTTCAGAGTAGGAATGCCAGTATGAACTTATGATTTATTTCTTTCTAAAAAATTCATTTTTCCTAGCTTGATCCACAAAACACGCCTCTCCATTTGCAATGAGCACCTGTAGCATCCAGATTGTGGTCTCTAAATATCATTTTCCACTAAAAGTCACCAGAGCTTCTTGGTTCAAAGGCCAATTCCAAGTCTATAATAGGAAACGTACAAGATGTTGAATGTGGGAATAGAAACTGACAAAGACGCATGCAGAAATGTCAGAACACTGACGAAAACTTCAAGTTGAAATATGTCAAATATATGCACACACACACACACACACACACACAGAAATCATCAATCTCTTTGGAGCTTACTAGGACACTGACACAGTATTCTGAAACTTGGTTTTTAAAAGGGGAAAAATTAAGCATTCATCCTGCCGTTGCTAAGTGCGCTTCATTTCAGGGTAACCAAATCACTGATGAGGAAAAGTTTCTATGTACAGAAGAATCACAGCTAATAAATGCAAGAAGAGTGACAGGATGAAAACACCACCATTTTGCAACTCCTAAATGAGATAAGGACCCAGGTGACATGCAATACAACGAAAACCATCAGGAAACATGGGGGGTCTTGACAGTGGAGGGCCAGGATGACCTCTGGAATCCACTGGCCAATCTCTGTCACTCGAAGAGGGGCTCCCAGACATGATGCAACAGGAAGTGTGAGGCTCAACAGCAGGGCCATTAGTAGGGCAAATAGTCCAATACTGGCAGCTTCATGTATTTCAAACGAACATGCAGCACATTCTATAAAGGATCCTCTAGATCTATCCATTTATAGGAAAGAACATGTTAAAGCAGAAGAACATGTTAAAAAGCATCACAAAGATATAATCACCCAAACCCAGAAAAGTCTGCTGGACAAATGACTCCGTTTCTTCAATAAATGAATGACATAGAAAGAAGGGATGGGATACTACTCTAGATTATAAGGGATTTAAGAACGCAACCAAATGCAAGGTAGTTCTTATTCGGATCCCCATTCTAACACACCAATTGTAAAGAGATACTTTTAAGACAATCAGAGAAATCTGAACATGGGATGAGTATTACATAATATTAAGATATTATAGGTGTCCTCTCTACTTCCAGTCAAGATGGGTGGAGTTTAGCCTCTCACATGAAACAACCAAAAAACAGATAAATACACAATAGATTTCCAGACACCAGACATGAAGGAATGAAGGACACTGATTTAAACTCAACCACATCAATAATCACATTAAATGTTAATGGCCTAAACATCACAATTAAAGACAGATCATCGGATTGGGGGGGGGGGGGGGGGAGGAAGCAAGATCTAACTATATGCTGGCTACAAGAAATATACTTTACTTATAAGGTTGAAAAGTAAAACCATGGTACGAGAGACACCAGGCTCACACTGGTCAAAAGAAAGCTGGAGTGTTAAGTTATTTTCAGGTGTACAATTCTGTCCATTACTCGGTGCCTGTCACAACGTGTTAATTATACTGGAATTTTTAAAATAAGCAAATAGATCATTTTTTAAAAGAAAGTCAGCATATTATATTAATATCAGACAAAGTAAGTTTCAGGGCAAACATTCATACCAGGATAAAGAAGATTTCGTCAGAATGAACCAAGAGGACATAACAGTATGTTCTAGGCCCACAATGGAATTAACTAGAAATTAATTACATAAAGATCTCTAAAAAAAATTCCCAAACGTTTAGAAACTAAGTAGCACATTTCCAAAAAAGCACATGGGAAAAACAAGAAACCAAGAGGGAAATTAGAAAGATTTTTGAACTGAATGAAAATAAAAACCGACCATAACAAACCCTGTGGGACAGCACTACAGCTGCACTTGGGTCAAATTTATAGCACCGAACATCTCTATCAGAAAGAGAAGAGGGGCACCTGGGTGACTCAGTCGGTTAAGCGTCCAATTCTTGATTTTGGCTCAAGTCATGATCTCATGGTTCATGAGTTCAAGCCCTGCATCGGGCTCTGTGCTGACAGTGCGGATCCTGCTTGGGATTCTCTCTCTCTTTCTCTCTCTCTCCCTCTCTCTCTGCCCCTCCCCTATATGTGCTCTCTCTCTCTCTCAAAATAAATCAATACACTTAAAAAAAAATTTTTTTAAAGAAAGAGAACAAAGTCTGAAATCATTAGTCTCAACCACCTTAAGAAACTAGACAAAGGAGAGAAAATAGAAACCACGTCAGTGTAATTTTGGAGTGGAAATCAATGAAATAGAAATTAGAAAAACATTAGAGAAAAGTCAGTGAAACGAAGCAGGTTTCCTGTGAAGACCAATAAAACCTCGATCCAGACTGATGGAGAAAAAAGAAGACACAAATGATCAATAGAATGAGAGAGATGACATCACGACAGAGTCTGCAGATGTTAAAAGGGAAATAAAGGAACATGTGAACAGGTTTATACCAATAAGTTTGACAGCTTAGAAAAAAAATGCATATATTCCTTGAAAAACACAAATTACCAATGCTCACTCAAGAAAAAAAAGTATAGGGGCATCTGGGTGGCTCAGTCGGCTAAGTGTCCGACTTCAGCTCAGGTCATGATCTGCTGGTTTGTGAGTTCGAGCCACGAGTCGGGGTCTGGGCTGACAGCTCAGAGCCTGGAGCCTGTTTCGGATTCTGTCTCCATCTTTCTGTGCCCCTCCCCCGCTCATGCACTGTCTCTCTCTCTCTCTCTCTCTCTCTCTCGAATATAAATAAATAATTTTTTAAAAAAAGAAAAACAAAGTACATAAACTGACTGGCACTATACCCATCAAAAGAATAATACACCATGACCAAGTGGGATTTTTCCGAGGAATGAAAAGTTGGGTTGGCCATTGAAAATTGCACCAGTCAATGAAATCCACCACCACATACACCAAACAAACAAGAAAAACGTTATGATCACCTTCACAGATACAAAAGAGTGTTCGACAAAATCCAACACGTGTTCCCGACGAAAACTCGGGCACGCCAGGAACGTAAGGACTTCCGCGTCCTGACAAAGAGCCTCGACGCAAAGCCCACGGCTCACACCACGCTGAAAGCTTTCCCTTTAGATCAGGAACAAGACAAGACAGCCGTCTACTTCCGCCACCTACTCAACGCTGGACGGACGGTGTCAGCTAGCTCAATCGGAAAGGAAAGGAAATTTAAAAATCAGAAAGGAAGGAGTGAAACATCTTTCCCGGCAGACACGTGACCACCTATGAGGAAAAGCTGATAGGATCTATACACGGATGCAAGACAGGCACACTGAAGGTGGCAAGGCATTGCTAAGAGAATTTAAGGCACGCACACGTGGAGAGAGAGACACAGTGTCCCCAGGCCCAGAGGCTCGGTGTCGCTAAGAGGTCAGAGCTCTCCTCTGCTCTACGCCCCACCCCCACCCCACAAAATCCCAACAGCCTTCTTGTTGCAAATTGATACAACCTGACTGTAAATCAGATAGAAATGCAAAGGCCTTAGAACGGCCTAACCCGACCAGATTTCCAGTTGGATTATGAAGCAGCAGTAACCGAGACAGCGCGTGTAAAGACGGACGAATAGATCGCCGGCACAGAACAGAGCGTCTAGAAATAAACCCACGCATCTAAGGTCGACTGATCTGTGGCAAAGTGCAAAAGGCAACTGGGTGGGAAAAGGAGAGCGTTGCAACAGGCGGGCCTGGAAGTCACAGGCGAGAGTGAACTTCCAAGCGGAACTCAGACCTCAGGTACAAAAATGACCTCAAAATGGGTTATAAATCTAAACGTAAAACCCAAGGCTATAAAAGTTGTGGAGGGAAACGTACTAGAGAATCTTTATGACTTCTGGTTAAGGCAGTGATTTCTTAGGTTACAACAGGAAGCGTGATTCACGAAAGAAAAAAAGTCGCTAAACAGGACGCTAAGGGTGAGGTCCCTGGGGGGAGGGCCACCCCACCGTTCCCTCCAGGTCCGTGAGACTTTGGCACGGGTCTGGCTTAGCGAGTGGCTGCGGGTCCTGGAGTCCTCTCTCCCCACATGACCGCGGCGCCTAGGACACAGTCTCCCCTGTGTGGGACGAGCGCTCGGGAAGGTGGTGGACACTTGCTTTCCTGTCCCCTGCCGGTGACTCCACACAGCAGCCCTATGAGGGGTATACACCTGGATGCCTGGCCCCCGAGGGCCACAAACCCAGGAGTCACCTTCACGGCACCCTCTCCCCGACGTGGACTCCAAGCCTCTGTCCTTGGCTTCCCCTAAATACTTAAGCCAAGTCCAAAGTCCCCAGAGTTACCTGGGAGACAACCAGCACCCCTGGTCCCACGTGGGGGCCCAGGACACTTGTCACTCTCTGTCAAGAACTCGCACCCCAGGGGAGCCTGCGTGGTTCAATCGGTTCAACGTCTGACTTCAGTTCATGAGTTCGAGCCCCGAGTTGGGCTCTGTGCTGCCAGCTCGGAGCCTGGAGCCTGCTTCGGATTCTGTGTCTCCCTCTCTCTCTGTTCCTCCCCCACTGGTGCTCGCTCTCTCTCTCTCTCTCTCTCTCAAATAAATAAAGATTTAAAAAATTAAAAAAAAAGAATTTGAAGCAGGATCTTAAAGAGTTCATAATGTCATTCACAACAGCTAACACGTGGAAGCAACTCAAGGGGCCACTGACTGATGAGCGGATAAGGAAAATGTGGTATATCCATACAGTGGGATATTCATCATCCTTAAGGAAGAAAATTCTGCAATGCGCTACAACGTGGATGAACACGCTTGAGGACGTGATGCTAAGTGAATAAACCAGACCCAACAGGACAAACGCCATACGATTCCACTTATCTCAGGTACCTAGAATCGTCAAATTCAGGGACAGAAAGCAGAAGGGCGAACGTTTTTAATACCATGAACTGTACACCCAAAAAGCGGCGAAAATGGTAACCTTCCTGTTACGTGCATCTTAACGCAATTTTTTTTTCTTTTTTTTTTTTAATTTTTTTTTAACGTTTATTTATTTTGGAGACAGAGAGAGACAGAGCATGAACGGGGGAGGGTCAGAGAGAGGGGGAGACACAGAATCCGAAACAGGCTCCAGGCTCTGAGCTGTCAGCACAGAGCCCGATGCGGGGCTCGAACTCACCGACCTCGAGATCATGACCTGAGCCGAAGTCGGCCGCTTAACCGACTGAGCCACCCAGGCGCCCCTTAACGCAATTTTTTTTAATGTTTATTTTTGAGACAGACAGAGAGAGACAGAGTGCACATGGGGGAGGGGCACAGAGAGGGAGACACAGAATCTGAAGCAGGTTCCAGGCTCTGAGCTGTCAGCACAGAGCCCGATACGGGGCCAAAGTCAGACACTTAACCGACTGAGCCGCCCAGGCGCCCTGCCAGCTTAACACAATTTTTAAAAAGAGAGAGAAAAAAGATATTTAGAAAAAACGTTTTAAAAAAGAAGGAAGGAGAGAGGGAGTCCCTGGGGGCCAGCTCTGAGGTGAGAACCCTTGCTGCCTGCCTAGCTCCCATGACAAGAACTTGGAACAGCCCGGGGTTGGACAGCGACACTCTATTTGGCTACTTTTCCTGTTCCCGGGCCTTGGATCCTCTGCCTCCCCTAGTCCTGCTGCTGACAGCCCCAAGAGGGCAGACCCCATCCCTGCAGGTCCCCGGACCCCATGCCCTCAGGGTGACGAGGGCCAAATGCAGAAGTCACCTGGCCAGGGAAGGGCACGTCCACCCAAAACACCTGCCCTTCCCCACATCCAACCCCACTCGGGAGACGCAAGCCGCCCCAGGGACCAGCAGATGCCGGAGCCCTCTCCCTGCACTGGCCCCCAACGGGATCACTGTACAAATCACCACCTTCTGCCTCGTGGCCACCTCTCCCGCCCTGATATTTGTCTGGGGAAAGGGGGAAGTGGGAGGGAGGAAAGGAAAGCCCTGAGGCTCTGCCCCTCTGAGAAGCTGACAGCCTTCTGAAGGGCTGCAGCCCTGGCCCAGGGAGGGTGGGGAGGACGGACAACCTGGGTTCAAACCCGGACCCTGCAGTGGGACCTTGAACAAGGCACTCCACCCACTCCCATGGAGCCTGCTGCATTTGGGACATGGACGGGGCTGAGCGCTGGGCCCCTCCCGCCACCCTGCCTTCCAGGGGGCTTGGGCCACATTTGTTGACTTGGAAGACGGTCACACAGCCGTGACTTGGGTGGGACCTCATCCTGGCATCCAGTCTGCTCTCAGGAGGGGACAGCCTGGCTGCAGGAACCCATAGGGTAGCCCCCCCCCCACCCCCGTCTGATCTGCTCTCCCTGTCCATCCCTGCACCATGGCAGAGGGAGGACACTAAAGGAATGCCACCCGTGCCCACCTTGACAGGAAGCAGGGAGGACACCCAGTTCACCGTGAGACAGCCCCTGGAACTCTTGTCACTCACTCGACACACCATGTGGCTTCTCATAAGAAGACGGCCACCATGTGTCCCGGGGAGCCCGGGGCCAGGGCAAAGGTGGACTTCTATATTTCAAAAACACAGCCCTCGCTTAAGCAGACCAAAAATCTATTCTTAAATTTTACTTAATATATACACTAAAGGGGTAGGAAGAGGTAATTACCTTATCCAAAGATCCACTATGAGATCCATCTAAATAGATGCATTTTCCTACCACACTTACAATGCTTCATTTAGGATCTTTTTAAAAATGTATTTCAAATCGCGGCGCCTCGGGGGCTCAGTAGGTTAAACATCTGACCTCGGCTAAGGTCCTGATCTCGCAGTTGATGAGTCCGAGCCCCGCATCGGGCTCTGTGCTGACAGCTCAGAGCCCGGAGCCTGCTTCGGATTCCGTGTCTTGTCTCCCTCGCTCTCTGCCCCTCCCCCGTCCGTGCTCTGTCTCTCTCTGTCTCTCAATAATAAATAAACGTTAAAAAAAATTTTTTTTTAATTTATTTCAAATAAAGCGAGGCCCACCTGCACAAAGCTGCTGGAAAAATAGCCCCGGAGTGGCTCTCCAACCACTAACCAAACACAGTGTAAAATCTAGTCTGCCTTCTTTGGTCAATATTTACACGGACTTCAGCCTGACTCAGAAAGGAAATTTGAAAGTATTTGGTTGGAGGCCAGAGTGGTTGTCTGGAGACGCAGGGTTTCAAGCGCAGCTGGGGCCTTTCCTGGGAATCTTAGGTGGGGCCAGGTGTGGAACTGCAACATCAACATCAACATCGCTATAATGATATTAACAGTTACGGTCAGCCAGCCTTTTTTCTTTGTTGGGTTTTTTTTTTTTTTTTTTTTTTGGAAATAATATTAGTTTTAATTAGAAGAGAGTTTTTTTTAGGTCAGATTTATAGACTTAAAACTAAAACTCACATACAATAGAACTGTACCCTTTTTAGGGCACCCCGGTGGCTCAGTCGGTGAGACAACCGACTTCGGCTCAGGTCATGATCTCACAATCCGTGAGTTCGAGCTCCTCGTCGGGCTCTGTGCTGACAGCTCGGAGCCTGGAGCCTGCGTCAGATTCTGTGACTCCCTCTCTCTCTGCCCCTCCCCCGTTCGTGCTCTGTCTCTCTCTGTCTCTCAAAAATGAAAAAACGTTTAAAAAAAAAAAGAAAGAAATGTACCCTTGTTAATGCAGAGTTCTGAGTTCCAACAAACACATACAGTCATGCAACCACAGCCAAATGAAGACAGAGGACACTTCTATTACCCTGGAAAGTTCCCTGTGCCCTTCGCAGTCAGGCCCTTCCCCCACTCCTGCCCCAACAACCCCTGTTTTCTGCCCCCTCGTCCTACATGTGGAACCATGTAGTCTCTAACCCCCACCCCCTCAACCTCCTCGGAGGGAAGTTTTCTTTTCTTTTTTAAAATGTTTTAAAAAGTTTTCTTTATTTGACAGAGAGAGAGAGAGAGAAAGAAATGCACAAGCAGGGGAGAGGCAGAGAGAAGGAGAGAGAGAATTTCAAGCAGGCCCCATGCTGATAGCACAGCTTGAACTTACGAACCATGAGATCATGACCTGAGCCGAAATCATGAGTCAGACACTTAACCAACTGCACCACCTGGGCGCCCTTTTCTTTTTTTTTTTTTATAATGTTTATTTATTTTTGAGAGAGAGCATGAGCAGGGGTGGGGCTGGGGGGCAGAGAGAGAGGGAGATAGAATCGGAAGCAGGCTCCAGGCTCTGAGCTGTTAGCACAGAGCCCAACTTGGAGCTCGAACCCAGGAACCATGAGGTCATGGCCTGAGCCGAAGTCAGATGTTCAAACGACTGAACCACCCAGGTGCCCTCTTTTTTTTTTTTTTTAATTTTTTTTTTTAAGGCGGGGACCTTTCCACCGACCCGGTGCCTGCGCCTCAGTGGTTTGCTCCTTTCCGAGGCTGTGAGGGAAGGGATCCGTGGCATGGGTGGACAGCCACGTTTGGTTTATCCGCTCCCCAGCCGAGGGACACTCGGCTGTCACGGGACTCTGCTCTTGTAAACAAAGCTGCTGCAGACAGGGTTGGCGGTGCACGTGCTTTTGTTTTCGTTCGCCCTGTGGCCTGCTGCGGCTACTGAGCAGCAGCTGTGTCCCCTCCACCGCCGTGCCAGTCCCTAGAGGGGCGGCCAGGAAACGCGGGCCAGGCACAGGGGTGACAGGGAACACAGCCACCGCTCGGGAGAGCGCCCACACTCCACAGCCCAAGGCCCAGGAGCACGTCGGGGGCACAAGATTGCGAGGGGCAAAGGCCTGGGGCGGGGGGGGGGGGGCGGAGGGGACAGAGACCCCATCGTGGAAAAGAATCTGAGCTGAGACCTGAAGGCAAGACAGTAAGGAAAGGGGTGAGGAGGAGTCCGGTGGAGGACCCAGCCCACAGGCGGGGAGGGCACGGAGGATGCAGGCAAGCGGCCTGCAAGGAGGGTAGGCAGGGAGCCATGGGGGGGCTTATAGGGTGGGCGGAGGGGACACAGGCCTGAGCCCCTCAGCCTCAGACCCACTTCCCACCCCTAGTTCCATGCCTCCCCACAGCCCAAGCTGCCCACCATCCGGGAGGAGCCCTCGGAAGCTCCCCAGGGCTGTGGCTTCTGGGCACCCCTCCTCGTGGCCAGCTGCCTGTCACCTTAGCAGGCCAGTGACGACGAGCTGTCTGCCTACTGGGGGGGTGCCCCTGTGATCTCCAGGCCTCAGCAGCAGCGGGGGGGGGGGGGGGGGGGGGGAGGGGAGGGAGTGTGGGCAGGCTCTCATCCCCAGGAGCCTGGTCCCCAGTCCCAGCGAGCAGGACAGAGGTGGTGTCCAGCAGAAGGCCACTCACTGGTCTCGAAAAGTCGGCCCCAGAAAAAGCAGAATCCAGCACATATTCTCAAGGCCTCCAGCGAGAACTGTTTATGTGCCCATTTTCCAGGCAAGGACTGTGAGGTTCAGAGAGGGGAAGTGACCTGCCCAAGAGTGCGGCGATGGGGCCAGGACTGTGCCCAAGGCCGCCAGCTTGGTCTGCAACCCCAGAAGGATTTCTTCTGAGCCCCTTGCCCGGAGAGGAATGGGCCGCCCACCCTGGCTCTAAGCCCCACCGATGGGCCGTGGCCACGGGGGCCCAGCACCCAGGCCCCCACCTGCCCAGCGCTGCCTTCCAGAAGGTGCTTCAGGGCCAGTGAAGCCCCATTAGTGAATATTAGAATATTAGTGTCTGAGCCAGAAAGGTGCAGCTAATCTTGTTATCCTTTAAGGCAAGCCCCGGGCTGAGGAAAGTGGTTTGCCTAATTGAGCTCCCTAGAAGTTAATCCAGGAAAAGGGGCCCCGTCTCCGTGGACCGACATGACACAGCCCGCAGAACGCTGGCCTGCTCGGGTGACCCCGGCTGAGCGCGCTCACCTCACCGTGGCCCCCACATTACCTCTCCGGGCCTCACCCTGCCACCCCACCTGCCACGACCTACCCACCTCCCAGGGCGCCCAGAGCTGGGCAGGGCCTGTCTCTGAGAACGGGCCGCGCCGTACCAAGGACACAAACAGGTCGAGTGCAGGGGCTTTGCGTTGTGCTGGGCTTGTCTTTCACGAAGGAAGAAAGACGAGGGCGTGGCCTCTCAGGTTTCTGTGGCTGGTCCACGTCCGTTTGTCCGACCCTCAGCAGGCGGTGAGGGGGCGAGGACTGAGCGTGAACGAAGGCTGAGCCAAGGCCGGGCCTGTGTGCAGCCGTCGGGGGAAGGGGGGCAGGGCCCAAGGCCACCAGGCCACACTGGGAAGCGATGGTGGGGGGGGCGGGGTAGGGGTCTCCGCTTCCTTTCCTCAGAGATGCTGCCCTCTCTGGAGCCTCCTGAGGCCAGAAGGGGTTTGGACACGCGCCTGTGCTCCTCTCCAGCTGCCTTCCCTCGGAGGCCGGCCTCGCCGCCTCCAATCCAGTTCCTCAAACGCAGACCAACAGTGCGGGCATCCCTCGGGAGCCTCTGAGAAATGCAGACTCTTGGGCCCCGCCCCGGACCCGCCGAGTCAGTCTGCGTTTTCACCGCGTCCCCGGGGATTGCCGAGAAGGGCTATGCTGCCCCAGCATTCGGAGGGACCTCACACTCCCACTCGGTTATTGACTCAACCCCGAAACCGCTTTCACCGCCAGAAAGCTCCACGGCATCGCCCCGGCCGTTCCCGAACACAGCGTCGTGGCTCTCTACCAGGCCCACGGCACCGTGAAGGGACAACCCCCGAGATGCTCCGCCTCTAGAGGTGGCGGTCCTTTGAAGCAGTCGCGGAAGACGGTGCTCGCCACCTCCGGCCCAGGGCCCCTCTGCTCAGAACACAGCAGCGGCACCTCCCTGACAAATACTTCAAGGCCGGTCCCTGTGGCAGAGGCCAAATCAAGCTCATGCCTTCTTTCGACCTCTGAGCTTAACCATGCACGTGATTTAAGGCGACCCTAGTGACTGTCAGTTGCTTGTAACAACATGAAGCTTTGCCACCAGGGTGCTGGGGAGAGCTGAGATCCAGCTTTAAGGAACTCAGCTACTCAGCCTTGCTAGGAGAAGTCTTAATGCCTCTTCTGGGAACGGCCTAGAGGCTGGAGAGAGCACTGGACAGGGTTCAGGAGAAGCAGAGCCCCTGCTTTGTGCAGCATACCGTCCAGGGATTGTCCCCCAGAGTCCTCACCACGATCTGTGAGAAAAGCACTTCATCTGACACATAAAGGAACAGAGGCACAGAGAGGGTGAGTGACTCAGCCAAAGCCACACAGCTGAGCAGTAGTAAAGCCCAGCCTTGAATCCAGAACCTGTTTCCAATCAGTAAGCTCCCAGGACAGCTCTCCTTCGGGCTGGGTCCCCCCGATTTGCCGGGACACATCACAACCTCAGTTTCCTTGTGTGTAAAGGACAGGGGGTTAGGCTAACATCCCCACCAGCTCCAACGTCCCGCAGGTCCGTCAACGACAGCAGAACGGGGCTGCCTCCTTCACTGCTGGCCAGCAGGCGTGGGTGCCAAGAGCATTCTCCCACCGGACAGGAACTTCACCCCCACCTGAGACTGGGGCAGAAACACAGGCAGCTTGAGCCACCACACTGCCGCCTCCGGCGTTTGCGACAAGGGAGCTAGAAATGTACGTGCTTTGGAAGGCTGCATCCAGGCAATGACAGGTGACCACACCTGTGCTGTTCCTGAGTGAGCCCACCTTGGCCCCGGGCCCTCATTAACCCCACGGGGCATTTTCCACTCCAAAGGGCCACTCAGTGTCCTCAGCTTCCACAGTGGGCCGTCTGACCTGCACGTCCTCCAGTCCCCTGCCAGGCCGTACCCCCCGGAAAGCCCGACTCTCCCGGGCACGTTGAGTGCGCCGAGTGGGACCTCAGCCATGGGTGCAAGCCATGAGGCTACAGCTCCATCTAAAGCATTTTGAGACACCTCACCCACCCCCGGGGGGACCCTCAAAAGGTCAGATGCAACCACCATGAAGCTCTACACGGTCCTGGCGTCCCAGCTCACCCCAAGAGGCCGTGCACCTGCACGTGTCCCCAGCACATCCATGTCACCTGGATTCCATGACTCTCTCATACCATTCCTGCCACCGAGAAGAGCTGTCCCTGACCTCTGCCTGCCAACATCACACCTGTGCAGCCGGTCAAGCTTTAGACCCTCCTCTGGTGACCTCATCCCTGGCGGGTCCAGTCCCCAGGAGCCATTCCCACTGGCCTGGGGAGCAACACCATTTGTCCTGCGTCCTGGGTCTTGGCCTCAGCTCCTCCACCAGACTCTCGACAGCAAGGCCTAGGGGCTGGGTACATCCAATGACTCATTCATCCATTCCATTCGAGAACAAACCCTACTCCTGCCTGCTTCCCAACTTTTGCTCAAAATGTTCTCTCTTGTGATAATGAAGTTGCGCTGAGGTAGGAAATGTCCCCAGTTTCAGAGACGCTACAATGAAAGGATGAGGGGACACGTGTCACTGCACTCATGACTTCAGCAAATGTGGCAAGATGTTCTGGAATCTAGGTGAGCGTTGGGAGGTTTGTTCTCTCCACTGCTGTATACGTTTAAAATCTGTCAATTAAAAAAGTTGCCCCTGCCTGAGAACCCTATCTCTCTCCTGCCTGCCTTTTCCTACCAAAATCTCCCCAACGAAGGGGGTCTGTGCCTGTGGCCCGGCTGCTCTGTCCCTCCAAGCCCTCGGGCCACCTGCCTGTGCCTTGCTCACAGCATAGCAACTTCTGGGCCCTGAAATCTATACCCACCTTACCTCCTCAAGCATCCTCTGAACCCTGGGAAAGGGGGCCATGCCTTGTTCCTCCCCAAACCTCCCAGGTGCCCTGCACTCGGACACTGGCTGAATCCCCGACGTGCTGAGTGCCCAAGCTGAGTGCCACTTCTGCATTTGCGGTGGCCCAGTCACGGGGGAAGAAAGGAAATGACAGCATCGGGGGAGAAGAGTGTGTGCCACAGCCAAGGTAGGGGCAAGAATGGGCTGGACACCATGGCCACCACCCTGGCCTGGCCAGCCCAGCCCACACTCTCCCTCTGGCCCCGGTGCCGGCTGTGCAGTCCTGAACCCAGTGGGTGCGCATTCAAACGGCCTGGGCTCCCTCCCAGGCACAGCAAGGCCTTCCCCAGGACATTTGCAGGAGCAGGTTTCAAGCTGGTGACAACCTCCCCTGGCCAGGCCAGGGGGCGCTGGGCATAATAGGATTTAAGCAACCCAGAGCACTTCTAATGTTTGCTAAGTCTGCTAAGGGCACAGAGAGAGAAAGACAAAGATACGGCATCTGCAGGGCTGTGAACAGCAGCATGCAGCAGCCTTGTCCCTCTCTCTCTCTCTCTCTCTCTCTCTCTCTCTCTCTCACACACACACACACACACACACACACACGCTGTCCAGCCCACCAAGCCCCTTGCTCATGGACACAGCACAGAGATGCTCCAAAGCCAACCAGCCCCAGAGGAAGCCACTGTTCATCCTGGGGTGTGTGTGTAGGGGGGGGGGGGTTGGTGAACAGCTACAATTGTTACCACTGGGGGGGGAGGGGTCTGGGCATAAGAGGGAGGAGTGGCTTCCATTCAGGCGGGAAGGCTGAACCGGGCTCTGATCAGACAGCGTGGCCCTCGGTGGCCTGATGGTGCTCACAATCTGGAGCAGTCCACGGACGCCCAATTACTTCCCGGTAATTGCCAAGCTTACGTGCCGGCGAAGGCCGTCTCTTTACCCTCACAGTTGCCATCAAAGCTGAATCGGGATTATTTCATTTGCTGCATGCCGACCCGGGCCTCTGTCCACCGGGCTCAGTTTCTCCCCCCCCCCCCCCCATCTCCTTTTAAAGGACAGAGAGGAGGTGGGGAGCGGACTGGGCCTCCGCACGAGTCTGAGCGACCTGCAGGATGAAGCTGGGCGATCCGGTGACGAGGCTCGGGAAGCCTGGGCCTTTCTCGGGGGCCCCCCCGAGCTGAGCGCCGCTCTGTGGCTCCAAGCGTCCTTAACAGCAAAGCTCGGCTCCCCCATCGGGTGGCACCCAATGTTCCCTATTAGCAGCTCGCTGTTAATACAAGCAGCGACGGCAAAGACTCGAGAGAATTGATTCCACAGCAAACAGTTCTGCCAGGCAGGAGCACCGAATGCTGGTTCACGCCCGCTGATGACAGCGCGAGTATTTACGAACCAGCCCAGACTCAGCTGCAAGCGAGGGCCAGCCTCGGCCTTCCCGCCTGCGGGTCTGTCCCCTGGGCGGCTCCGGGGTACCGGCCCGTGCCAGGCGTGGCCCTCAGAAGGCCTCCGGGGTGGATCGCCAGAGTTGGCGATCTCCGGAGAATGGGTGCTGGCAGAAAGAATAGCGTGGGCTGGGGGTGTCGAGGAAGCCTCCCTGGCAGGGCGACCCGCACGCCGTGGCCTGAAAGATAAAAACGAGACCCACACAGAACACAGAAAGAAGGTTCCTCCGGGCAGGAAGACATGGAATGGCGCTCTCTGTCCTGCTCTGACCACCCTGCTTTCCTGCCGGGTGTCCGCACTGCCTGAAGCCCTCACAGCCAAATCCGGGGCAGTGAGAGTGCCAGGGTCACCCGGCCCCCCCAGTGCCTGGGCTTTGGAAGAGGGGTGGGGACAGAGCAGGCGCAAAGGTTTTGTTCTGGATCTCGGACTTGGTATCTAGCAAGGTGAGGTGTCTTCACGACAGAAGCCAGGGGTACTCACGAGGGACAAGTCTAAATCATGCGAATCAGTGACTGAGCTGGAGGGAGAGAATTGCAAATGCGGTGACAAGGGAAACTGGCTGTGGGGGGGTGAAGGGGGCAGACAAAGGCCCTAAAAGAAAGGACACCTGAACTCCAGAGAGTGTTACGGAATCAGAAGCACCAACACATGAGCCGAACCAAAGAAACCCAGAGAGAGACAGGCGGTGAGGGCGTCATCGACCTCCCCCATCCTCACAAGAACCCTCTGCGGGAGGTCAGGACCCACAGTCCACAGACGGAAGACTCAGGAGTTGGTCGGACTGCACACACCTGCAAGGGCCACCGGCACCTTGGACGGGGAGCCCCGCGGGATGGGGTTGGGGGGTGAGGGGGGCGGGAGCAGGATTCCTAGAAGCGTTGAGCAGGGCTGGGGATCATCTCGCCCCTGCCCTCGAGGGACCCAGAGGCCCCAAGGCCCATGTCCAAACTTGTCCCAGAGTCCATGGCAGGCAGTGGAATGCAGAGGTGACACAGGCCAAACACATGCCCAAACTCAGTGACATTTGTCCAGAAGGCTTACTGAGCAGGAGTGGGACGGACCCCCTGCAGTGACAAACAGCCGCGGCATTTTTATATAACGTCTTATTCTCAATACTTTTAGATTCCTAGATAAGTTGGAATGTCAGCCCAGGGTTCCCGCGTGCCTCCGGCCAGCTCCTCTGAGGTGGTCACCTCCCGGACCCACGGCCTACTGGTGACAACAGCAGCGGAGACATTTCAGCCATTCTTTGGGCAAAAGCAGTTCTGTTCTGCTGGGTGAGCGGATGGTCAGCTTTCCTGCCCAGCAGATGGGAGGGAGCCGTGTCCCGGTCACCGCCACACGGCCACACTGAGCCCGCGTGGCCCCCCAGTCCCCGTGCCCCCAAACCATGCCCACGCACCCTCCCGGAGGCTGTGAAGCGGGGAGCCAGTGTGAGCTCAGGGAGGTGAGCAACTCCACCCAATCGCAGCAAGGAACATAGAAAAGCAGCGTCCTGAGGAAACCCAATCCCCTTCACACAGCGGTGTGACTGTCCCTGAAAAGTGCCTGACAGCTGAGGGGACAGAGCACTGAGCACGAGGACTCTCTCTTCTCGCAGGGTACAGCCTGGGTTCAAGATACTGTGTTCTGTGCTAATCACCCACCCCGCCGGAACATTTCTCGTGACCTCCGAGGACGGGGACGTCTTCGGTTCTCTGTCACCCGCAGGGAGGACGAGACAGAACAGCACAACGTCTGTCTGGCCCGGTCCCTCTGGGGACGACCTCGTACAGCTTCCCTGTGCTGCCATGCAGACTGAGCTTAAACACGAGCCCCCGCTGGACGCGCAGACGCATGGCTGGGACAGCGGTTAGGGTCTCCTGTGGCACTCAGGGGTCAGAGGTCAGGCGCACCAGCCACCGGGGAGGTCTGCTCTGAGCCCCGGGGGCTTGGGCCTTCACGCACTCGCCTCCCTGCCAATCTCCGTCACAGTCACGGCCACACTGGTTCTTGGACCCCCGTTCCACTGAACGCAGATCCGAGATGTACTTGCCCGTGTGACCAAATGAGCAGGATAAGGATGTGTAACGACAGCACCGTTTACGGTGGTGAAAGTCCATGAGGGAGACAAATAAATTACAGGACACCCATACGACAGAATCCTGCGTAGCAACGGAAAAGAATATCGTAGATCTATGGACAGGAAAGTGAAAATCTCCAAGTGCGCCAAGAGCTGCTCGAAGAGTTCGGTAGAACAGGGCCTAGTGCTGAGGAAACACAACATTAGTTCCCATTACTCTTCTTTTTTTGTTTTATTAAAAAACGCTTAACGTTTATTTTGAGAAAGAGAGAGTATGAGGAGGAGCAGAGAGAGAGAGGGAGACACAGAACCTGAAGCAGGCTCCAGGCTCCGAGCTGTCAGCACAGAGCCCGACCTGGGGCTCGAACCCACGGACCGCGAGATCACGACCTGGGCCGAAGTCGGACGCTTCACCGACTGAGCCACCCAGGCGCCCCAGTTCCTGTTACTGTTCTAAGATCAGCAAGCTCCGCTTTTATGAAGGAAAAGAAGGTGGCCACCCTTGTAGGAAAGAGAGTTTCTCCACACAGAGAACCTCCCAGAAGGGAGGGCCGGGGAACAGAGTTCAAGGGAGACATTTTTACCCTATGCCCCTGGGCACCGTTTGAATTGTTATCATGTGCATGTGTCACGTACACTTACAATTTTAAACGCAATAACTGCGGGGATACTACAGACAACAAACTGACCCTGTCCCCAGGGGTGAGGGGCAGATGGCTATGTCAGGTAAGGCAGGGACCCCAGGTGGCCACCCCAGATGGCTGATCTTCAAGGTCAACCAAGGTATGCAGCTTTGCGCAGGTGTCCACTCCCAGGGCCCTCACCCGTCCAAACCAGGGGCTCGTGGGGAACGCTGACTCCTGCCTCGGGTTGACGTGCTTTTGCTTCACACATGAGTCTAACAAGCCTGACTGCGTGGCTGCCCAAAACAGCAGGAAAGCGGCAGATGGGGAGGGAGACAGGACAGGTGCACCGCAGGCGGCGAGAAGCAGGGGCGGACAGGGGTCAGAAACACTGGAACAGGCACGTGGTCCTGAAAAAGGGTAGCGTCTGGGGCCGTGTGCAGAGGGGCCCGCATCCTAGCTCCAGGACCCGCATCATGATGACACAGTTGCATTAGCCCGTCTGTGCTAGAGAGGAGGGACTTCAGAAAGAACATATGCATGATTGGTTTTTAAAGGGGTCTGGGTACCCCCGAGGCCCCACGGGCGGGAATGGACGGCAGCCCTCCTGGGTGAGGCCTCCCGTCCCTGGTGGAAATGTGCTTGCTTCATAATTAACAAGGGGTCAAGGCCAGCCTGTCACTCTTTTCTTTTCTTTTCTTTCTTTCTTTTTCTTTCTTTCTTTCTTTCTTTCTTTCTTTCTTTCTTTCTTTCCTTTCCTTTCCTTTCTTTCTTCTTTTAATTATCCAAGGCCAGCCTGTCATTCTTTTCTTCTTCTTTCTTTCTTTCTTTCTTTCTTTCTTTCCCTTTCTTTCTTTCTTTCCCTTTCTTTCTTTCTTTCTTTCCTTTTTCTTTCCTTTCTTTCTTCTTTTAATTATCCAAGGCCAGCCTGTCATTCTTTTCTTTTCTTCTCTTTTCTTTCTTTCTTTCTTTCTTCTATTAATTATCCAAGGCCAGCCTGTCATTCTTTTTTCTTTTCTTTTCTTCTCTTCTCTTTTCTTTCCTTCTTTCTTTCTTTCTTTCCTTTCTTTCTTTCTTCTTTTAATTATCCAAGGCCAGCCTGTCATTCTTTTCTTTTTTCTTTTCTTTTTTCTTCTCTTTTCTTTCTTTCCTTCTTTCTTTCTTTCTTTCTTTCTTTCTTTCTTTCTTCTTTTAATTATCCAAGGCCAGCCTGTCATTCTTTTCTTTTTTCTTTTCTTTTTTCTTCTCTTTTCTTTCTTTCCTTCTTTCTTTCTTTCTTTCTTTCTTTCTTTCTTTCTTTCTTTCTTCTTTTAATTATCCAAGGCCAGCCTGTCATTCTGTTCTTTTCTTTCTCTCTTTCTTTCTTTCCCTTTCTTTCTTTGTTTTCTTTCTTTCTTTCTTTCTTTCTTTCTTTCTTTCTTTCTTCTTTTAATTATCCAAGGCCAGCCTGTCATTCTGTTCTTTTTTCTTTCTTTCTTTCTTTCTTTCTTTCTTTCTTTCTTTCTTTCTTTTTTCTTCTTTTAATTATCCTGCTGCTGTTTTGACATGGAGACCCAAGGTCTAAAATTAGGCCACTGGATCTCGCACCTGACTTTCCAAGCTCCCCAGGAGAGGGGGGGCTGTCTCAGTCTGACCGCGGAAGGTGTCAAATCCGTGCTCAGGGAACAGTGTTTTCTGAACACACTGCTCCAGCCCGGCACGGGCTGGAGTAATATCTGTCCCACTACGCGCCAGGGGCAATGCTGAAGGGTCCTCACCCGGGAGGCACAGTCAGGGTCCGACGCCCCCACTCACCACTTCCAGAAACCCCAAGCTCAACCCATTCTTCAAAGTAACCAGCGTGCAGGTTTCCATGCAGGTGTGAAGGCACCTGGTGGGCTGGGGGTGAGAAAGGCTGTAAGATCCCCTCACGGGGGCCCCAGCACCAGGCTCTTGGGGACCCAGAAGCCACCCTCCACACGGGCCATGGCTCAGATCTGCAGCCAGAGAACAGGGGGCCAGGGCTCTGATAGCCCCCACAGAGGGAGACCGGCCCTTCCGTCAGCCACCTGGCAGTTGGGGAGAGGCCCCCCAGGTCTCCAGCTGGGCTCACAGCGCTTAGCTTCTGGAATGCAGGCAGCGCTTGCTCTTTCCATGTTCTCGCCCATAATTATCCTGTAATTATCCCTGGAGGCTGCGAGGATCAGAGAGAGAGAGAGAGAAGGCTAATGTGCACGGGAGACCGCCATTCCCAGCTGCCCACCTGGGTTTTGTTTCAGAGGGACGCCTCAAATGAAATCATGCTCCCGCCTCCCTCACCCTCTGGAGCCCCTCTAATCATGCATCTTTTAAGCCCGTGGATGCCCCTGCCGCTAACCCCGCTCAGCTCATCACGTGGGCCCTCCGCAGCATCCTTCACGGCCAGCATCTCAGCAACGTGAGGCCCCACGAACCATCCCAACCCTGCACGTCTATTTGGAAAGTCTAGCAAAATCTAGATCCTTCTTCTGTGGCTACCTATCCGTTCCCCTTTATTGCTTTTGCCTGTCTTGAAAGATGTCATATCCTTGCTGCAGCAGGGGATGGGGTACACTGGGGAGAATTGGTTCTTCCTCCCGCTGTCCCTTCCACGCAGCACATACCCTGCCAGGGGGCTGGGGCTACGCCAGCCTGGATGGTCAGAGGCTCCTGGGGGAGGGGGCATGAAACCTTCAAACTGACAGGCCAAGCCAAGGGGCCTCGCAGCAGAACCCTGCCAGCTACGGCAACGCCAGGCGCCTTCAACGCCTCCTCTCTTCTCTCCTCTTGTCTGTTTCTCTCGAAGTCACAGCTCGTGCAGGTGCTCAGCTTTTAGTGTGAGGGGACAGCACTAGGGCCCCGGACCCCTCCACCTCTGCCACCTGCTACGGGTGCCGGATCAGGCCTCCCTCCTCCAGAAAACAAGTGAAGGGCTTGGCGGTCGACGAAGACACCGACAGATGTAAACATCCTAGGCATTTACATCCTGCCCCATCCTGCCTTTGAGCTAGCTGCCATGGGCTCCAGAGGCATAAATGCGGCGCTGTGGGGAAGCATGTTCTGGCAGGTGGGGAGCTCTGCCAGCAGGGGTGCGGGAAGCTCGCCTCCAGCTGGGCCCCAGCAAATGGAGCCCTTTCACTGCAAGACTGTATCATCATCAACCAGTGCAGGGTCAGCAGATTTTTTTACAAGAACCGACAGCACGGAAGTGAAAGCGGCTGGGCTGGGGGGAGGGGGGAGGGGGCGGGAGGCATATGTCTATGCATTTATTCACCCAACATTGATAGACTGTGCACAGCCGCTGTGCCATCTGGGGATGTGACCACAGCACGCATCTGCAAGAGTGCAAACGGGCACCCTTCCAAACCCCGCCCAGGGACCAAATCACTGAATTCTCAGAGACCCAACAAGCAGATAGGCTCATTATGCCCATATCACAGAGGAGGAAACTGAGGCCAGCCGGTAAGTGGCAGAGCTAGGATCCACCCCGGGTATACCCCCCACCGTCTCTCCAAGAAGAAAGGTGACATCTAGGAAGAGAAGGTGGCACTGGGAGGGAAGTGCAGGGGCAGACGGGCCAGGCACGGGCTGGAGGACAGAGCTGCAGCACACGTGGCTTCTGCCCCCAGAGGGAGCCTGTTCAGCAGCCCCACGAGGGACCACCTCCTCCAGCGTCAGGACAGCCCAGCACTGACAAAGGCCCAGGCACCCATTTGCCACTGGCTCATGGGACACCCTTGGACAAGTGCCCTCCACCCAGGACAGTTTCCTCTTCTGAAAAGTGAGGAAGAACTTTTCCAGAACCAGTCTTCTAGGCATGCATCACAAAAGAGGGCAGGGGCCCCGTCTCTAAGGTCCGGCAGAGGAGACATTTATTTACAGCCGAGTGTTTGAATCTCCTTTTCCTCTGGCCTCTGCAGGACCTGTACTGGGGTGCCATTCAGAGAGCACTCCCGGCTTCTCTGAAGGCTGATGTGGCCTCATCGGCCCCGAGGGTGGTGGCCTGTCCATGCTGACCGCCCATGCCTGTCATGACGACCCCGGGGCCCAGTCAGACCCTGAGCTGCCCTCCATTGATGTGTGTCCTCCACAGCTGGGGCAGTCTGTTCTGCGTTAGGCTCTCTGAAAACGTGTCTGTAGCGCCCTCTCTAGACCGTCTGGCTTACTCATTTCACATATGAGGCCTCTAAGCACCGGCCACTTCAATGGGAAGTAGGGCTCAGCCATGAGCAGCTGACACATTCCTTGTCGGGGAGAAGACAGGACACATGGGCCGCACATCACACCACCTGCCCAGGCAGCGGGGCAGGGAAATGACAAGGGGGGTGACAGGCAGGTAAGGAGCCTCCCCCAGACCGTGATTCCCGATAACAGGGCCAGGTCTGTTTCAAGTTAACGACACAGTCATCGGGCCGTTGGACCCCAGCCCTGCGACCCCCATTGCCCAGACAGGAAGGCCCCCAGGGGGGAGCCTGGGTGGCTCAGTCAGTTACACATCCGACTCTTGGTCTCGGCTCAGGTGATAATCTCGCAGCTTCGGGGTTTGCGCCCCGCGTCGGGCTCTTGTGCTGGCAGTGTGGAGCCTGCTTGGGATTCTCTCTCTCCTTCTCTCTCTGCCCTTCTCCACTTGTGCTGTCTCTGTCTCTCTCAAAATAAATAAATAAACTTTAAAAAATAATACTAATAGGGGCACCGGGGTGGCTCAGCCGGTTAAGCAACCGACTTTGGCTCAGGTCATGATCTCACAGTTCGCGGGTTCGAGCCCCGCGTTGGGCTCTGTGCTGACGGCTCAGAGCCTGGAGCCTGCTTCGGATTCTGTGTCTTCCTCTCTCTCTCTACCCCTCCCTCGCTCACACTCTGTTTTTCTTTCTCTCAAAAATAAATAAACATTAAAATAATAATAATAGTAATAAAGGAAAGTCCCGAGGGAAGGGTCTGGTTGGGGTACCAGCCACGGCCGGGACTGTTCCAGGACAGAGCCTGCCTTCCGGGGGATTCCTGTGTGCTGTCCAAAGCCTCCTCCTTCCTTCCAGAGGCCTCCCGAGCTGAAGAAGAGAGCTGAGGTGCCCTTCGTTTGCAGAGAAAGCCCCTGGTGGTGTTGTTAATGGGGGAAGTGAGAGCCTCTGTAGACTATGCTGTCACCACGGCCCATGGGCTGCCACCTCTCACAGGGAAACAGAAACCAAGACTCTGTCTTCAGCAGGAAGCAGGATGCTGAAAAAACCTGGAAAAGCCTACAGCCCCAGCAGGTCCCCAGGGCCCTACCAGAGCTCTACACCTCGGACCCCGCATCCCTCCTCCGTCTCGCTGGACCCCTGGCTGCCCCCAGAGCCTTTGGCGCTCACCGACCCCTCTGACCCCCACCTCTGTGGAGCCTGTCGGTTTGCCCAGCCCTCCCCTCGTGGGGACGCACCCATGCAGGGGGGCTCGCTCCTCCCATGGCTTCCCCTGCGTGGAGACCACGCCTCAGACTGAGCCCCAAGCCCAACAGCCCCGCACTGGGCTCTGCTGGCCTTTGTCCCTACCCCATGCCTCATTCTGCAAAGGACATGGGGTGCTTACGAAAATGCACACAGCAGACCGACCAGAAATGAAAAATAAAAAATGGCGCTTGGACCAAGGCTGGTGATGCACATGGAAAGACCCGGAGGAAGAGAGCCGGGGGCTGGCCCAGGAGCCCTGAAGTCCATGGCCATGGGAAAGCCATTTCCAGCAGTCTCGTTCTGGAACTGTGACAGGGATGCTCTAGCAGAACAGAGCAGACCGTGGGTTCATCATCAGGCTCTAGAATTGGCTTCCTGTTTGTCTCTAACACCTGCCAGCTCCCAGAGCTGTGTGGAGCAAGTGCCCTGAGAGCGTTTGCGGGATGAAGGGCGCGAAGCAAACCTCAGCAGGACTGCAGGGTGGGCAGTGGGGGGCGGCGGGCAGAGTGGAGCAGAGAGCGGTGCTGCGGGAGCTGGGTGCCACGACGGGCCACACTCCCCAACCCGGGCAGAGGCAGAGGTCCAGGACTGGCAGGGGTTCCCTCGGGGCGGGGACCTGGGGGAGGTAGCCCTTGGTCAAGGCACCAGCATCCCAGGGCCCGTGGGGTGTCAAGCAGGGCAGAGAGAGCCGAGGGGCTCAGAGGGGCTAAGTGATTTGCTCAGGGCCGGCAGGAGCAGGACTGGAGCCCGGGCAGCCTATCTAAGGCCACGCTCGTCCCTCAGTGGCACTCCACGGCAGGAAGTTGCTGGGAAAGGGGGTCCGCTGGCCAGGAGCCCGGTGTGAGTGAGGGATGGAGAACATTTAGCTAGATTGCAGTTCAGGGCTAGACTCCTTGCCATAGGCCTCTGGGCCTTCACACAACAGTGGGTCCTCAGAAGCGCCCAAAAGCCAGTGTCACAGGCATGACGGGTGGACGGGCCATCATGGTGGGTGGGGAGGCAGTTTGGATGGCATATTTGGGGCTCTGGAGTGGGGTGAACATTCAGGCCTGCCTGCGAGTCATGGCTAGGATCCCCAGGAAACCCGGGGCACAGGATAGAGCCAGAGAACAGCCTCAAATACATAGAAGCAGAAAAGACTGTACTATAGGGGCACCTGGGTGGCTCAGTCGGTTAAGCATCAGACTTCAGATCAGGTCATGATCTCATGGTTCGTGAGTTCGAGCCCTGCATTGGGTTCTGTGCTGACAGCTTGGAGCCTGGAGCCTGCTTCAGATTCTGTGTCTCCCTCTCTCTCTGCCCTTCCCCACTGTCTCTCTCTCTCTCTCTCTCTCTCTCTCTCAAAAATAAACATTAAAAAAAAAAGACTGTATTATAGCCTACCTCTCCCAGTTTCTACATGGGGAAACTGAGGCTCAGAGTGGATGAGCCTGTCCCAGCTGCCAGTTGGTCAGTACATGGCTGGACTGGAACCGCACAACGAGGTTCCGTCACCCACGCGCTCCTGGGGCCCGGGTGGCCCTCCTGGATCGTCAGAGCCTTGGAGCCCTACTGGCCGCTCTAGCTCACCTGATGTCTCGCCAGACCTGCCAAGACCCGGCCTCGTGGCCAATCACAGCAAAGACACAGCTGGCCCAGGCTGGAAGGCTCCCAGATGGCCAGGATCGGGACGAGTCTCTTGTGCAACACCCCCCACACCACCACTGCCAGTCCAAACGGTGACCAGCAGGTATCCAACAGAGCCCAGCGGGCAGGCCCTGGGTTCAGCAGGGAAAGGCTCCAACATCGCACCCCTGGGCACATGGCCTGGCCACGCCTGGGAAGGGCAAGCCCCGCGTGACGGTCCCCTAACCCCGCCACCCCCACCTGTGGACCACCAGGCCCTGGGCCCTACCCCTGATGCGTATGTTTCCTCACCAAGGAAACTGAGGAGCAGAGGCAGGTCTATGCAGCCCCACGGCCCTGTCAACCACGCTACGCTTGCCTAAAGCAGGACTGAGAAGGGCCAGGAGGAGGAAGACGGTGCAGAGCCCCCAGGTGCAGGCATCAACGCCTTGTGACCAAGCAGGCCCTGACACAAAGCCACACACAGCCAGGAACAACGCAGGGACTGGGCCGGGGTCTCTGACGTGCCCACAGATCCAGTGGGCGTCATGCCTCCCCGCCTCCATCGGCTCCCTGCCACCCCCAGCGCAGGTACAAACTCCCCGGAAGGCCCCCGAGACCACCCATCCAGCCTCAGCTCCCATTACCACCCCCGACCTTCCCGAGCCTCGGATGAGGTGCGGCCCACTCTCCCCCCACCTCTCCTCCACTCACACCGCCCCGTGCTCCCGCACACTCGCCCTCCCCACTCTGGAACTGCCCTGTCACCGGCCATCTCCATGGGCCCTGCAGCCTGGGCCCAGCTGGGCACAGGCCAGGGACCCGGCGGCCACGAGCGA
The DNA here is from genome assembly GCF_046562875.1 of Panthera onca. Lineage (NCBI taxonomy): Eukaryota > Metazoa > Chordata > Mammalia > Carnivora > Felidae > Panthera > Panthera onca. The sequence goes on along the minus strand of NC_138352.1, from coordinate 28,067,014 downwards.
TGTGACCGGCAAAGGCCAGAACTTGTGTGCACGCTTTCCCATCTCTTCCGTCCTCTACAAACAATTCCCTGCCCCTTCCTCCAGGCCCCATGGTCACATCACGTGATTGGCAGGGCCAGCATGCCGGCCAGTCACCTAGCATTTCCCCGGCAGCCGTCAGACGGGACCCAGACGACAGCTCACACTTATCCGGCTTTGACTCTGCGCCTGGCACTGCCCTGCGTTCTGCACGTGGATTACTTCACTCATCTCACCACAACCCTGGGACAGAACCTTACAGTGAACCTGTTTCACAGATGAAGAAACCGAGGCACGGAACTTACGTTGAGGACTTCGTCTGAGGTCGTGCGGTCAGTAGCCGGTCATGACTTGGACCAGGCCATCGCCTCCCAAGCTGGGTGGGAAGGCCCCTGCAGGCCTGCCTGAGCCCGTCCCAAAGGACGAAAGCCACAAAGCCGCAGGACAGCTCCACAGCAGAAGCTCCCGGCCTCCAGGCCTCGAAGAACTGCCAGGCACAAAGGGGACAGTAAGAAAGAGCAAGCCACTGAGCTGGCTCAGGTGCTGTTCTGCCTACCTTCTGGTCCAACCCTTGAGGCCCTGACTACTGTGCCCATTTTTCAGATGAGAAAACCAAGGCTCCGAGAAGCCAGAAATCTTGCCCAGGTCCCTCAGCTAAGAGGTATCATCAGCGAGACAGGTTCATATGCTCAGAAACGCACGCCCCACCCCTCCCTGGCCCGGCAAGATGGGCCAGGGGGACTTGTGGGGGGACAGGGGAGGGGGACATGACTGCCCTGAGCTCCTGAGGCTGAGCAGACCGAGGACGGGCCAGGAGGACACCTGTGTCAGCCGTACCCCAGCAGAGCCTTCCCTTCCAGGTGGCTGGCCTTCATGGCCACGCACTTGTGGCCCTGCCCACAGGAAATCCACGTGCGGTCATAATATTGACACGGGCAGCGTCTACAGCAGCCCAGAAGCCGAGCTGCTGAGAAGTCAGTGCAGGATACACTCGAGCACCCCAGGCTCCAGGGGCAGGGGGGCCGCAGGGCAAGATCCCAGCAGGTGTTCTGAGGGCCTCTTCCCGCCAGCAGAGCCCCAGCGTTCTGCCTCATCCAGGCCAGGCCATGCTGCCACTGAGGGCTGTGTGTGCACCATGCAGGCCCTCCAGGGGATGGGATGGGGGCAGCAGGGTAATGCGCAGGAGCAGCAGCCCCAGCTGCCAGGTCCAGTTCTGCTCCCACAGCTGTGCGACCACGGCAGGCCAAGCAACCTCTCTGGTCTTCAGCTTCGGCTTCTGGAGAATCTGGGGCGGTGCCCTCCGCGGACGGCACTGTTCCTACCTAGGGCTGCTCTGCCCCTTCACTGTAGGCCACCGTCTCTTGGTCCCTACCCTCAAAGACTGGTGGGGAGACACAGAGCAGGGCCACCGCATCCAATCAGCTGGCTGACCGGGGCAGGTGCCCACCCCTACCCACCTCCTCTGTGACCACGCCCAAGATTCCTACCTACTTGACCAGAGACAGATTCTACAGAACAGAATACAGAGGTGTCTGCTCGGGACAGTACCAACGCCCTTCTCCAATGTTCTTCATCGCTAAGAGAAGAAAGCCTCGAGAAGGCACTAGTGCCTCGGACGCCTTATAAAAAGGTCCGCTGAGGCTGAGCGGTCTTTCTCGCAGAAACAGGGGAAAAGCTGGGCACCATTCGCCATTCGCCGCTGGGCACAAGTGGGGAGGGGGGCTCCACGCTCTGCTCAGCAGGCAGGCAGGGTCGTAGAGGCAGCACAGGTGGTCCCACGGGGTGGGAAAGAACTCGGATGTGCGCCCTTCCTCGGCAGTGAACCACGGCCCAGCTCAAGCTGCCTTTCCCGGGGCAGCACGTCCTCTGGGGCTCCCCGGGGCCCTCAGCATACATCTGACCCTGGAACTGCTGGGGCGCCTCCGGGGAGACCAACCCACCCTGCGCCTAGCCTCGTGCAGGCACACAGACCTCGAGAACCGGTGGCTGGTAACGAGTCACACCTTACTGATGGCATCCAGCCCAGGCCGGGTGGGAAGGGGTGGGCACAGGCAGGAGGGTACAGGCTTTCCTGGACAGCAGGGGCTTCTGGGCCTCCCCGGGATCCATATGAGTTCCTGTGGGTATGGCAGGCAGGGGGCCAGGGGACGGGTCTCAGCACTTCAGCGGCCCTGGGCAAACCCTCTCCCCTCACCTCACCCCTCCCACGGTGATGTGACCACCACTGGGGCTCTGTGACCCACCGTGCTCGCCACCAGGATACTCGAGAAGTCCCAGGCTTTTGGAGGGAGAAGAGCAGACCCCCCCCCCCCCTCAGGAAGAAGGGGCAAGTCTGGGCCTGAAATAGAGGCATGGTCAAAAAGGCAATTAAAACTTCATGAGCAAATAGGGACGCCTGGGTGGTTCAGTCAGTTAAGCGTCCAGCTCGATTTTGGCTCAGGTCCTGATCTCATGTTTTGTGAGATTGAGCCGCACAGCGCAGAACCTGCTTAAGATCCCCCCTCCCCCCTCCAATAAATACATCAACTCTTAAAAATAATCAAAGAAGGGGCGCCTGGGTGGCTCAGTCAGTTGAGCGTCCGACTTCGCTCGGGTCACGATCTCACAGTCTGTGAGTTCGAGCCCCGCATCAGGCTCTGTGCTGACAGCTCAGAGCCTGGAGCCTGCTTCCGATTCTGTGTCTCCCTCTCTCTCTGGCCCTCCCCCCGTTCATGCTCTGTCTCTCTCTGTCTCAAAAATAAATAAAAAATGTTAAAAAAAATAAAAAATAAAAAATAAAATAATCAAAGAAAAAACTTCATGAGCAAATAAAACTAAAAGTTACAGTAGCCTCCGATATGTGTGCTTTTCCCACGACCATCAAACAATTAACTCGGATAAGCATCCCACGAGACTGCCCCTGACGACTGATGCCGAGTTCAAGTCCGGTGGTCATCCATGCTTCTGACCGATGCATAGAAATTAGGGGGTCTAGTGACCACCTCCTCCTCCCCCAGTTTGATTAATTTGCTAGGGCAGCTCACAGAGAAAAATTCACTTCCGCAGTTACCAGTTTATTATGAAGGATGTTAACTCAGGAACAGCCAGGGGGAAGAGATACAGAGAGCGAGGTGTGGGGAAAGAGTGTGAAGATTCTTTTTTTTAAACGTTTATTTATTTATTGGGGGGGGGGGCGGTGGGCAGAGAGAGAGAGCGAGAGAGAGAATCCCAAGCAGGCTCCATGCCAGGGCGGAGCCCAACCCAGGGCTCGATGCCATGAACCGTGAGATCGTGAACTGAGCCAAAATCAAGAGCTGGAGGTTTAATTGATTGAACCACCCACCCCAAGGGTGTGGAACGTCTATGCTCCCCAAGGCCGCCACTCTCCTCTAAACTCCACATGTCCACCAACCTGGGGAAGCTCTCCAGACCCTTTTGGGTCTTTATGGAGGCTGCATTACACAGGCATGAGAGATCAAAGCATGGTCCACTGGAATTGAACTCAATCTCCAGCCTCTCTCCCCTCCTGGGAGGTCGGGGATGGGACTGGAAGTTCCAACTGTCTACGCAGGGTTGGCTCCACTGGTACCCAGCCTTAGGTGACCCAGGGACTTCCCATAAGATACCTCATTAACATAGCAGAGACTTTTTTTTTTGCGGCTCTCATCACTTAGGAAATTCAAAGGCTTTAGGAAGCCTGTGCCAGGAACAGGAATGAAGACCAAATGTATGTTTATTATAAATCACCTAACTCCTTCTGCTCGTACTTTGCTTTATTGCTTACAAATCCCCTTCATGCCTCTTAATCATGTAATGCCCATGATAGCTCTGCCTGCCGTATGGGCAGACAGATGGGGACTCAAGGCAAAGGGACTGATGCCTATTACGTGCCCGGAGTGTCACCCGCCCACCAAGCTGTATTCCCATCTAAGCCACAGGATGACCCTGAAGGATAACATCCCACCCCCTCCCCAGTCATGAAGCCGAAGGGCTGGCATCCTCACGGTCCTCACTCCATGATCCTCTGCCTGTGAGCACAGCCCTGGAAGGCTGGAGAACCTCACGCTTGCTGTGTGTGCCATTTCCCGGCCAGTTGGGAATCAATTCAAATGTCGTGCCGCAGAGGCCAGGAGGGTGAGAGCAGAGGCCTCTGCACACCCAGCCGGCACGAGCGGGCCCACCAAGCAGCATTTGCAAGCAGGGGCATTGGGACAGAGTGAAAAGTACCAAAGATGTGTAAGCAGGTGGGGTGACCACCTAAACACCTGCAGAGCCTTGTACGGGGTTAGAGCCCCGGACAAGAGGCACCTGACTTCGGAAACTACCATTGGGACATTTGCATAGGCTCCACCTCCCACCCTCTGCTCCTTGCCTTCCCCACCGCCCCCCCGCCCCCGGCCCTTCCTAATTCCCCATTTTCCAACAGTTGGCCTGGATTCTCCACTCTTCTCCACCCAGGACCTCCAGACCAGCTGCTCAGCTTTGGTTCCAGCCTCTCTTCATGATCTCTGTCCCCTGCCCAGTGCACACCTCGGTGTCTCCCAGTCAGTCCAGGCTCCCTGGAAAACCACCAAAACCTCTGGAGCCCTCAGGAGCCCAGCACCCCAGGCCTATACCGTCCCCTCGTTGAACAAACTACAATTGTTATCCCATGTCCAGCAGGCACACATGCATGGGAACCTTCCCTGAAATGCAACGGGGCATCACCCAGGGGCTTTGGAACCCAAACCCCACATTGGTCATGGCGCCTGACCACCTCCGATCTTAGCCCTCTTGAGTCTCCCTGTGCCAAGACAGGGAAGGAGGAGGGCAGGAATCGGAGACAAAGGTGGCAAGAGTGGGCAGAGGCACCCAACAACGTAGGAGAGCCTGCGGGTACCGCTTGGTGAGGCGTGGCCCCAGAGCACTGGCCAGCAACGTGCATCCCCCTCATCTTCTGAATCAAAGTCTCTCCCTGGCTGATTCCTGACTCCTGGGGACAAGGAAGGGGTCACCAGCTCTAGAACTCCCTCTCCAAGGGGTATCTGTAGGCCATGGAAGCTTTCTGGGCAGGAGATTCTGGAACAAGTGAAAACACTTGGCCTAAAGCTTGGGGAAGTGGCTGGAAGGATAAAGGCCCTAGGAGTTTCCACTGATGCAAGAGCTCTTCTGGGCGTGCCTGCGACCAGACAGCCCCCACGGCTGCCCCTCCTTCGAGCCAAATATGACACCGGACACTTCATGCCTCCAAACCCTTTTGCACCCATTCCCTCCCCGACAGCCTTGCTGCCAGATGGCAAGGAAATCGGGCAAAGGCTGCTCCCCCAGACCTAAGATGAGGCAACTGAGGTCTAGGGAAGCCAAGTGACTTGCTCCGGTCACAGAGCAAGTTAGCAATAAAACGAGACAAAAAACTCAAGCCCTGGAAATTTTCCATGGAATCTCGGCCTCAGAAGAAGACCCGGGAAGGAGGCAAAGCCAACAACACCGGCAGGCCAGCTCCCAGGCTGCTAAACCGCTCATGGCTGCATCTCATTACTTCCCGACAGGGCACTCACGGGGGCATTAGTGGGGTCAGGACCTGCCACCCTCCTCACAGATGGAGAAAGGAAGGCATGACCTTGCCTGGCCCACCACTCCCTGGGCTACTCAGAGCTCACCCTCGATGAAGGAAGGACACGTTTCCATCCACACCTTCTAGCGCTGGGCTAGACCCTGTCTCGAGCTCCAAGACGCCGCCCTCCACTTCCAGGAGCACTCAGTCTGAGGGAGGAGGCGAAACATGAATGCACAGGGCACGTGGGCGAGCAGTGCAGCTGGGCAGGAGAGCCACAGAGGGGATGCTCAGCCCTGTCTGCTTGGGCTCAGGGCTCAGGGCAGGCTGGCACAGAATACCCAGGAAAGGCTAGGGTAATAAAATTCTGCCCTGGACCCCTCCATGAGGGAAGGATCCCAGGATGTCCCCTTCCCCAAGCCACTCAGCCAGGAGCCCTTTCCAACGTGCCCATTTCAATCCCACACGTACTAACAGTGCCTGATGTCCTCACAAAGCCACAAAGTCCAGAACGAAAAACAAATCATTAATGGAAAAAGTGCTTGGACCCCCACCCCCACCCGGCACGGAATTTGTAAGAAAACTCAGATGGCATCTCCAGAATATCAGGTAGCTGAGAGCAAAGATGAGGTCATTGCAGAAAGCTGGGTCCACCAGTGTTTCGCCCGGGCTTCACGTAGGAGACAGCCTCCTTCTGCTTTTCCCACTTCTGCTCTTAACTATGTCGCTCCAAGGGATCCCGGCAAAGACTGTGAGCTGACCCAGTTCGAGGCGCCATATGCACTTCATCACCACGTTGCTCAGACACAGAGAATCTAAAGTTAGACATGGCCAATGTCACGACGCTCCCCCGCCAGGCCACTGCCCGCAGCCCCACAGAGCGACGAGTGCAGCTCTCCGTTCGGACAGGGATGGGGCCGCAGGGGGTGGCCAGGACTTCATCCAGCTAAAAACACCCATCTACTCCCTGGCTCAGAAAAGAAAACACACACACACACACACACACACACACACACACACGTCATGGGGCATCTTGCACTTGAGCTGACATTGAGATGTTAGAGGGGCAAAGCAGGGGTCCCTGGTGACAAGGAGCTGACCTCCCCAGCCATGGAGCCAAGACCGGACATGCCATTAGTTCTGCAGAATCCAGCTCTGAGCATAGCTCAGGCAGGGACAGGGAGAGCGCCAGGGCTGGGGGAGGGCTATGGTGTCCCAGGTGACACCAGTCATAAGAGACAAGTGGCTGGCCAACCAGAGTTCTGTGCTCTCTTGGCTCCAGGAGCCAAGGTCTCAGTCACGTCCAGCCAGCCAGCCAGCTCTGCGCAGTGAAAGGCCCTTCCCGTGCCACGGGCTATACCAGCAGGCCCAGCTCAGCATTCCCACAAAGGCAAGACGCACCCTGGCAGAGGCAGATGTTTTCAGATCCGGAAACACAGCCTCAGAGCCCAGTGGGTACATGGCCATGCCCTGGGAGCCAGCTCTCAAAGCCAGGTGGGGGCGAGGGTCTCAGACAGTCTGGGTTCACGCCCTGTCCCAATTCCCCAGCCTGTCTGGATAAGATGCACACACACACACACACACACACACACACACACACGTTCATGTACACTCACACACTCTCACGTGCACAGCCACACACTTACACACTCACACACACACACACTCACTGCCAGCCTGTAGCAGACAATCGGGGTTGCAAGCCAGTGTTCAGGGTCCTGCCTCCGGGGCCCCAGGCCCATCTGTCCACCTTCTCTCCATACACACCCCCTTTTCTTGGGTCTTCTCAACTCTTGCCCCCACCCTTCACCCCTGCCACTTGTCTAGAAAGCCCAGCCATACCTCAGCAGGCCCCATGCAGCTCACAAGCCCGGGAGATTCACAACCCCTCTCTCGTCTCCTCTCTTCCAGATCTGTCTCTACCGGCAAGCTTTATCATCAGTCAAGCCCTGACTTTTAGATCGCACTGCCGATAAACGCCCTCACCTCAGTGGCCCAAGAGCAGGTTCCAAGCGGGCAGGGACGTCTGCTTCCCCTGGACCCAGCAAAGGGACATTCCAGGGCAGCACTTGGTACAGTGGGTGGGTCACAGTGTCTCAGAGCTCGATAGGACCTCAGCTGAGGGTCCTCACCTCACAGATGGAGAAACCAAGGCCCAGAGTGGGGTGTGAACTACCTCCCAAGGGCCAGGCTGGTGCCCTTGCTTCAGCCCAGCGGCGTCTTCAGGGTCAGCTCCCTGGCACCGATGGGGGTCTTCTGGGGCGCCTGAAATTAACCAACGGATTGCTGGCTGGGGCTCTGAAACCAGAAAATGAGGGAGCAAGGCAAAGGCACACTGAAGGCGGCAGGCCCACCTGCCCTGCTCTGCGCTCGCCTTGCCCACAGCGCCACCTACCGTCCTGCCTTTCTGGCTCCCTCCAAAGTCCCCGGCCGCCAGCTCAGGTATTGAGCCAACAAAACATCCCTCTGCGGAGGGACCCCCCCCACCCCCACCCCACACCGGCTAGATGGCCAGTGCCCCTACTTCCTGGAGAGGAAGAGCTGCCTCCTCCCACACTCACCCTGTACAGATAGGGTGCCCAACCCAGGACTGACAGGCTCTGGGGATGCAGAAAGTTCAAGGCCAAACCCAGGAGAGGCCTGGCCAACAGGCAGGCTGGCCGTCCTGCAGATGCCGGCTGCCCTGGACACAGGCTGTAGATCCCACCCTCAGAGAGAGAAGTCTGAGGCTGGGACGCAGTGTGGGACAGCCGGTCGTGGGGGGCTTTGGCGGGGGGGGGGGCGGGAGGGGCGCTGCACATGGACCCTGGAAGGATGGGTGGTGGGTCTCAGGCAGGAGAAAGCCCGCAAGCAGGCTTGGGTGTGAGACAGCAGGCACTCCGAGAGGAGCAGAAAGCTGGGCCAGGCTGGTCGGGGGTCCCCCTTCCCACCTGCCGTCCCAGCCGGATCAATAGTAACGCCCCTGTAGCTCCCCCAAGGGCGAGAGTTTAGCACGGGTCCACACATGCTGATAGGCTCAATCAGCTTTGACGTCGGTAACAAAGCAATCTGCCTTCGATAATAGTTAAGACACCAAAGCCTGCAAACCATTTTCTTTTGTAAACAGCGAGAGGGCTCAAGGCTACCTCATCATCACCTGCCGCTGGCTCCTGCGTTCTGACTCTGGAGGGAGTTCCCAGAGCTGGAACGGCGCAAGGCTTTGTCTATCTTATCTCTACCGAGATGCCGTGAATAGCTGGGCCCACTGTGTTTCACTCCCCCCACCACCCCAGATCCCCTCCTTTGCAGAGTCTCAGTACGCAGATGCAAATGTCACAGATGGAGACGCCCCCTCCTCCGATGCCAGGGCAGAAAACTGGGGAAGAGGCCAGCTGTTGAGAACCCAGTAAACGCTGGCTGCAGGTCTGTGCAGGCAGCGCTGGGCGCACACACGGAGAGGTGAAGCAGAAACTCTGCCCTTCCTCATGGCACACGGTGCCGGGCACAGGCCAGGGTTGGGGGGACAGGGGAGCAAGGGGGGGGCTGCTCCGGCTCTCTTGGAACACTCAGGCCAAGGGGAAGGCCCAGGGGAAGCAGTGACACCAGAGGGAACACAGGACACATGCAGGGGACACAAAGGGCTGCCTCACTCAGACCAACCAGGGCAACTGTGCCCCTCAGGGACCCTGGCAACATCTGGAGACATTTGAGGCTGTCAGGACACCTAGTGGGTAGAGGCAGGCGACAGTGTTAAACATCCCACAGAGAAGAGGATGGCCCAGAATGTCAACAGTGCCAGTGTTGGCAACCTTGACCCGGAGGGTGGGCTGGGGAGGGGGTTTGTGAGAAGCAGGGACGACTGCCTGGAAGAGGTGGCACGGGGTACGCAAGAAGCCCCCGGCAAGAGGCTGAATCTCCAGGGAAGGGCAGGGACCAGGATGACTGAGTGTGCAGACAACGGGATGCCCAGCAGAGGGGCTCCAGGGGTCGGGGAAAGGGCTCACACCTTCTGCTGCAAGGTGTGGGGCACCTTTAAGCAACTGAGAGCTGGGGCACTGGGTGGTTTGGCCCTGGGCCCTGGCCTGTGTTCGTTCACAAAGGAGGGAGCGTGCGGTGTGGAAGGCTGGAAAGGCACAGGGGGTGCCGGGGAACCTGGCTGGAAGGCCACAGTGCTGACCGGGTGAGCAAGTGGACGGCTGAGGACAGGTCCTGGCGGGTGGGCGACAGTGAGGAGTGAAGGCCGGCCCCTGGATCTCTGCCCTGGGCCCCTGGTAGCGGAGCACACAGGGAGGTTCTTGGCCAGAGTTCAAACAGCAAGCTCTCTTTTGGGCCTGGACATGCCCAGGTGGAGCCACAGGTCCCGGTGCCCCGAGATGACTAATTGGGAAAAGCCCCAATTAGTCCCTCTGCAGCACCTGACCTTTTTACCATTTTAATTACAAACCTATTTGTGACCTGTAACAATGGAGACCGGGCAGCTTTATTCCCTGGGTCCTGCAGGCTCGCGCAGTGCCTGGCACACTGTTGTGTGCTATGAACGTTTGTGGAATGAGTGAATGAATGAATGAATGAATGAATGACAGGCAGAGGAAAAGCTGTTCACAAGGAACAGCCGAGCGAGCCAGAAAAGCAGTGTGAGGCACAGGGTTTCAAGAAACGGTGAAGGTCAATAGTGTCGGTTTCCCCAAAGCTTCAACAAGGAGAGGGCAGAAGCAACAAAGAGTCCTTGGCGGGGAGAGAAGGGGGCGGGAAGAAGAGAGAGATGGGCCCGGGGCCAGTGCCGGTGGGGAGGATGTGCCTACGCATCTACCCGCGACACTGACAAGTGGGCAGGCCCCTCCAGCCAATGGCGTAGCTTCTTCAAGGAGCTACAGCCCCGGGGAGGCAGACAGTGGGCCATGGAAGAATCGGAAGGCCCGGAGCCAAGGCCAGGCTCGGCCTGGGCGGCCACCCTCTGTGACTCCAGACATCATCACCAACCCCAGCCATTCCACTGCCCTGAATTCCAGACCCTCAAGGCCTGCGTCCCCACCGAGAATCTCCCAGGCACGGGCAGAACAGAGGTCTCTTCCCCACGGCCCTCAGCCCCTAGGTTGTCCCACGTGGCCATGCCCTCTACAAGTCTGTACCCACACATCCAACCAATTCTCTGACGCTAGCTGCCGGGCGAGGGGGGGAGGGGGGTCCTACAATTCAACGCAAGTCTGACACTATCTGCCCAACTCACAGACCTCAGGAAACCATTTTATTTGCTTGATGACCAGTTTACTACAAAGGATACTAAAGGGTACGAATTGTCACCCAGAGGAAAAGATGAATGGGGGGGGGGGGGGCGCGGACGGGGAAGGGGTGCAGAGTGCCCACGCTCTCTCATGCCACTCTCTCCACATCTTCATGCTCACCAACCCAGAAGCTCTTGGAACCCATCGTTTCGGGTTCTAATGGAGGCTGCGTTACAGAGGCAACTGATTACATTATTTGGTAGCCATTGGCTACTGAACTGACCTCCAGCTCCTCCCCCCTCCCCGGAGGTCAGGTGGTTGGTTCCTCTGACAAGGTTGCACCCTTCCCCAGTCCTTAGGACGGTGTGGGGGGGGTCACCTCATTAATAAGTCATTAATAAGTCACCTCATTAATAAGTCACCTCATTAATAAGTCATTAATAAGTCACCTCATTAACATCACACAAGACACCTTGATGACACTCAGCACCTAGGAAATTTCAAGGGTTCGGGGAGCTGTGAGCCAGATTGAAGACCAAATACCTATTTCTTAGGTCCCAACTAGAACTCTCTTGCACTTCCCCACCAAACCAGGGTAAATCCCGTTGACTCTTCCTGCTCTCAAATCATGCCCAGACTCTGACCACTTCTCCCACTCCTGCTGGTGCCACCCTGGTCCAGGCCACCATTGGGTCGCAAGCGCTGTGACAGCCTCCAGCCCCGCCCTCGGCCCACCCTCACCCCTCATCTGCGCTTACCAGCCCACGCCAGCCTAGAAAACCGGAGTCAGATCAGGCCATTCATTCCACGGCTCCCCACTCAGAAACCATCGCACATGCTGCCCACGGCCTACAAGGCCTGCTCTGTTAGGCCAGCCCCCTTCCTGACCTGCCGCCCTCCACGCTCTCTCTGTCGGATTCCAGCCTTGAAACCACCCAGGACTTTTGCACTTGCTTCCTCTTCTCCAGATACCCGAGGGCTCCCTCCCACACGAGGGCAGGTTTCTGCTTAAAGGTCACCCCTGCCCTGACCAGCTTCCCCCTTTCCTTGCCTCATCGCCCCCCCGCCCCAGCCCCATCCTGCTGTATGCAGTGCGTGTTTTTACCCACACGGTGTCTGCCTCCTGGAACGTCAGTTCCTTTAGAACCAGGGCAGTGTGCCGCCCACGCCTGGCATGCAGTGGGCCATCAGTAAGTAAGAGATGAGTGGACCTCTTGGAGGCTGGTCTCCCAAGGGGATAATAACAGCCTTTGCTGTGACAATCAGCTGAAATCCTGCGTGAACCGCACTCAGCACAATGGCCAAGCACGGGGAGGGAGGACTGAATCAATGCTCATCAAAGGCTTTCACAGGTGCGACCTCCCTTACTGCTGGGATTCTCGTCCCCAGGGTGTCACAGAGCTGGGGTCCCACTCAGACCAGTTCTTCCAGCCTCCCGGTCCCGTTCCCACTGCCCAGCCAGCGGCAGCCCGCTAAACCACAATATGTTTCCATAACTTCTCCCATTCTGAACCGACCGAAAAGCTCTCCCTCCCGCTAATGACCACACACTGTGCCAGCGTACAACTTCTGCAGAAACAAGGCAAATCAAACGCTACGACAAAAGAAACAAGCCTTATGACGAGCGCACAGACACGGGCTGCCTGCCTCGCAAATCTTAAGCACCTCAACCTGGCTGTGGGCCACCAAGTGACTTCAAAATGAACTTGCAAAACCACACTGTTGGAAGGCCCAGCGGGAAATAATGGAAGGGGCTTGTGCATGAAAAAGTGTCCCGGGGACCCACTGCGCACCCAGCAGGCCGGCGAGCCGAGCCCCCAGCACGGGGAGGCCAGTGGGACTGGCGGTCAAAGCCAGGCCTTCTGGGGGAGGACGGTGAACAGGGGAGAGCACCGCACACTCCTAGCCGACTGCAGGTTCTTCTCGCAGGGACCAACAACCTGTCTCATATTCTGCACCAGTTTCCTGCGGCTGCTGTAACCAATCACCACAAACCAGGTGCTTTAGAACAACAGGAATCCACGTTCTCACAGCTCCGTGGGCCACAAGTCCAAAATCTGTATCTCTAGGCCAAATTAAGGAGCCAGCAGGGCCCCACTCTCCCAGAGGCTCTAGGTGAGAATCCAGTCCTGGCCTGTGCCAGCTTCTGGTGGCCCCGCCTTCCCCACCAGTGGCCCCGCCTTCCTTGGCTGGTGGCCGTATCACCTCAGTCTCCAAAGCCAGTGTGTTCACATCTCCCTCTGCCCCCCACCCTTATAAGGACACATGTGACTACATTTCAGGCCACCCCGACAATCCACGGCAATCTCCCCATCCAGACATCCTTAACACCTGCAGAGCTCCCCTTTTCTGCCATCCAAGGTAAACCTTTACAGGTTCCAAAGATTGCGGTGTGGACATCTTTCGGGGGCCATTTTTCAGCCTGCCACATACCCTTTTTACCCTTCATTGTCTTGTGCTGCCGGAGGAAAGCTGGGGGGTGGGGACGGTGAGTGGCAGAGAAGGAACGGAGAGCAGAAATGAACAGGGAGGCGGTCCCATGTGGGGTGTGGCGGGGGTCCCCGAAGGCCCGAGGAATGGTTTTAGGCAAAGCAAGCCCTCAGAGCTCATCCCGCCCCTCAGGTCGCCTTCAGCCGGGGGCACCACCAACCACCTCAGGGTGGGCCCAGAGTGTTCAGGGCGGCCAGAGAAGGGACAGAACATTCCGAATGCGGCCTCCTTGAGATGAGCAGCCCCGCCCCCACCCCACCCCCCGCTCCCACCCACCTCCGACCTCCCAAGATAGAGAAAAGACCTAACTCATAAACCAGATGAAAAACATGTCCTGTTCTGCCCCTGGGACCAAGTGGTCACCTGAAATGAAAACAGTCTGGAACAGCGTGTTGCTAATGCTGAGCTTGGCCTTATTCTTCAGGCTACCCTCAAGGGTGATCACACGATGTCCGTGGCTCTGCATCAGCAAACCCGAGATCAGGCACAGGGCAGGAGCCTCAGGGGGCACCGCTGTCGCCCCTTTCCATGCTTCCAGAAACCCCACAAGCTTCCCCCACATCCTGGCAGGGGAGGAGGCATCTCAGAGAAAAACTACAGCAGGAGAGACTGTCCTGCATTCCCACACCTTCCTCAGAGGGTTCGGGGCCCCCTTCCCACACAGCCTGGTCCCACCCGGCTCTCCGTGCTCCAAGCGTCCCCTGGGCGTCCCCTGGGCCCACAGAAGAACTGGGTGCTGCTCTGTCTCCTGTTTTCACTGCCACCCAGCACACAAAGTCCAGCGATGTGCGAACCCTCTTGCAGGAAGCCTCATTCAGGACAAATAATCACATTTCTGGAGCACATCGGAGGGGGCGAGGATTCCCAAGAAAGCGGCTTCCCTGCGAAGCATGGCAGAGGAGGAAGGCAGCCCCCAAGCCGAGGCCGTCTACTTCACCGAGGAGAAGGCTGAGATCGTCGGGCACAGCTGGGCAGCCGCATCACAGGACAGCCCCACTGGCCCAGCCCACAGCAGCCCAGGGCTGTCGCTGTCAGGATGCTGTGGGATCCCCAAAATGAGGGGCTTCCCTGGTCCGCATCCCCTACCCGGGCTCTGAGACTGATGGGGAAACAGAAAGGACGATTCCACGCTGGCAGAGACAGACGTGGGGAGGGAAGAGCCATCCATCTGTCCGTCCGTGCAGCTGGCCCAGATAATATGGGCGCAGGGTACTTACCACATTCCAGAAGAGCGGGTTGAAGGTGATGGTGAGAATGGCAGCCACAAAGCAGGGATCCGAGGGGTCCACGTAGCCCAGCAGCCGGGTCATAACGCAGAGGTCTGCCTGCAGGGACACAGCCAGCGTCAGCAGGAGACCTGCCCAGTCCCCGCCGGCCCCCACCTGCGGGACAAGGAGTGACAAGCCTCCGGAACTCGGAAACAAAGTTACCCTCCGGGAACACGCCAGGAGGCGCGGGCACAGGCAAGTCCAGCGAAGGTTACTACTGTGTAATCATAAAACGGAAGATAAAAGGCAAAAGCCAATCAGCCGTGTGGTGCCCTGTCGAAGGGTGGCCGGGCTTGCAGCAGCAGAGCAGAGTGTGGGGACACCGTGCCCGGAAATCGGTGGCTCTGAGAGAGGATGAGCAGCCAGCACCCTGCAGGGGGAGTGACCCCGCCAGGACCAATGTCTGGGTCACCAGGTGCTGTGACTGGGACCGTGCAGAGGGCTTTGGAGCAAAGCCGAGGGGCTGGCAATCAGGTAAATGCAAACTGAAGCAACATTAATGAGCCTCCTCTCGCCAAACCTGACGACAGATAGTCTTGAGCGCTGAGGAAGTTGTGAACTGAAAGCTGTGTTCCTACTGCCTGCGATCTCACTCCCGAGCACCTGTCCCAGAGATACGCCCATGAGTGTGCAAAGCGCATGTGCAAAGATGTTTCCATCTGGCACGCCTGTCATGAAAAGCATGACCACTTAGCTGTCCACCTGTGGAAGAAGGATAAATGGAAGGTGGCCCATTCCTAACGGAGCGAAACTACAGAATTTAAACAAACTAGCCGTTTGTGTCAACTTGTGACATATATATTTTTTTAAGTAGGCTTCACACCCAGCATGGACCCCAGCGCAGGGCTTGAACTCACCACCCTGAGATCAAGAGCTGAGCTGAGATCGAGAGCTGGACGCTTCACCGACTGAGCCCCCCAGGCGCCCTGACTTGTGATGTTCTTCAAAACATGTGCTGGGGTGCCTGGGGGGCTCAGCCGGTGAAGCGTCCAACTTCAGCTCAGGTCCTGATTTCACTGTTCGTGAGTTCAAGCCCCGCATGGGACTCTGTGCTCACAGCTCAGAGCCTGGAGCCTGCTTCGCATTCTGTGCCTCCCTCTCTCTCTGCTCACCCCTGCTCACACCCTGTCTTTCTCTCTCTTTCCCTCAAAAATAAACATTAAAGAAAAGCATGTCAGATGAGGGGCACCTGGCTGGCTCAGTCAGTGGGAGCATCGACTCTTGATCTGGGGGTCGTGAGTTTGAGCCCCATGTTGGGTGGAGAGATCCCTTAAACAAATTTCAAAAAAAAAAAAAAAAGTCAAATGAATAAAGAGAGCTGTAGATTTCCCACAGCATATATACACGTTTAGAAAATAACACAAACCACATGGTGCTAAATGTTCTTTCTGTGCGTGTGTTTTAAAAAAAAAGACTGGCATGCAACATGCTAACACATTCACACTATTTGCCACATCCGTGGCGGGGTCTCCTGCCCTCCACTGTGGACACTTGGGGCAGGATCACTTTCTGTGGCGAGGCCGTCCCTGCACCCTAGGGTGTTCAAATCGCACCCCTGGCCTTCACCCACCGGGTGCTGGTAGCTCTCCCCAGTTGCGACAACCAAAAACGTCTCCAGGCACGGCCCCAGTGCATCCCCCCACAGGCAGAATTGCGACATCCTGCCTCTGGGGACAAGAAAATAGAAGAGCTGAACACTTGGAACACTGATTTCTTTCTTCAAAAAAAAGGTAGGGGGGGCCTGGGTGGCTCAGTCAGTAGAGAGCCCAACTCTTGATTTCAACTTCGGTCACGATCTCACAGTTTGTGAGTTCAAGCCCTGCATCAGACTCTTCACTGACAGTGTGGAGCCTGCTTGGGATTCTCTCCCTTTCTCTCTCTGCCCCGCCCCCACTCATGTGTGTCTTGGGGGGGGGGGGTGGTGGTGCACGCTCTCTCTCTCTCTCTCTCTCTGTCTCAAAATAAATAAATAAAAACTTAAAAAAAAAAGATAGGGGCGCCTGAGTGGCTCAGTCGGTGAAGCGTCTGACTTCGGCTCAAGTCATGATCTCATGGTGCATGAGTTTGAGCCCCACGTCAGGCTCTGGGCTGACAGATCGGAGCCTGGAGCCCACTTCAGATTCTGTGTCTCCCTGTGTCTGCCCCTCTGCTGCTTGCACTCTGTCTCTTGCATTGTCTCAAAAATAAATAAATATCAAAAAAAAAAAGATAGTAGGACACTTCCGATTTCGAGTAGTATTTGCTGTATCCCTACATTATTCTCTGGACTTTTTCTTTCTGCTTTTAGAAAGGACTTGAGGGCCAATGCACTGAAAATATGGTGACTCTCCACGTCAAATCAAAGTAAAAATAAGCCTAAATTGTAAAATAAGTCTAAGTCCATCAGAGTGACAGCGTTGTCATAATGTTGGCTTTTTTTAAAATTTTTTTTAACGTTTTATTTATTTATTTTTGAGACAGGGAGAGACAGAGCATGAACAGGGGAGGGTCAGAGAGAGGGAGACACAGAATCTGAAACAGGCTCCAGGCTCTGAGCTGTCAGCACAGAGCCTGACGCGGGACTTGAACTCACGGACCGCGAGATCATGACCTGAGCCGAAGTCGGACGCTTAACCGACTGAGCCACCGAGGTGCCCCTCATAATGTTGGCTTTGATGGTATTTTCTGTTCTGTTTCGCTTCGTTTGGGGATCCTAATAGTATCCTTTCAAGGAATATCTCCGTCTCTACCTTTCTTGGGGATTGAGTAGGCAATGCTCCTGACCTGGTCGGCCCCACAGGTCACCCAGCCCTGGAGGACAAGCAGCCCCCTCTACTCCAACTCTTGCTTCACCGAGCCCCCTTCTCCCGGCCTAACTCAGCCTGCCATCTAGACAGTGCCCAAGAGTGTGGCGTGGGAAGATTCTGGAAAGTCACTGAGCATGGAGGACGCGGCCCGGCACATCCTTCCCAGGCAAGGGCAAACCTTCACCTCTACGAGGCCAAGGGCAAAGCTAAGAATGAATGAACCCAATGAATGAACCAGCAAAGCCACAAAGGCACCACTAAGTAAACACGTGGATAAGGTGACTGAGGGGCAAAGTGGCCACATGGGCACACAAACCCATTATTAATAAACAAATGACGCAGGAGGACCCACTCAGCGAACGGGGAAGGGTGACATTCAAACAGACCCTGGCCTCACAGCGACCACAGCCTCTGGGCACCCCGGGCGCTGCCAACACCCACGAGGCCGGAAACCCCTTGGCCTGCCTTCCAGCTTCCTCCTCCGTCTGCTCCCAGGTCAGAGGTCCCCCTGCGCCAGTACCAAGCTCTCAGGGCGGGGCCCCTCATGAAGCCTCGGGCCATGACAGAAATTCCAAGTTGCCCTGGAGCACACGCCAGGAGAGGCGGAGCCACTCATGAAGGACAAAACAGCCAGAACAGGCCTCAAAACAGGCTGCCCACCCTAGAGAGAGACACGCACACCTCAGCCCCAAAGCCTCTAGAACCTGGGACTGAACCAAAGGGCGTTCTTGTCTTCTGTGTGAAAAGAAACATTCATCAAGCACCCGGGCCTGGAAGGACCCGCCCATTGAGAGTCTGTGATGGGGCTGAGGGTGGGGTTTCGGGGGGGATGGAAGGAGAGCTGGTCTGGGAAGCCACCAGAGTGCTGCTCTGGGCCTGCTCAGCCACTTACGGAGCAGCACCTGCCTCACTGCCCCTCCTCCCCGGTCCCCATCTCAACCCTCAACACCCGGCCACAACTTGCCCGTCATTGACCCTTCTCCCCTCTCGTCCATGACTCCGATATGTCCGTTGACCCCACTGATCCCACTGCCCTCAGGCTGGGGCACTCTAGCCCCAGCCAGCTTCCCATGCCTCACCTCCTGCCATGCTCCGATCCCCAGGCCTCCTCCCCTGCCCTGGGCTCACCCATCCCAGCGCTCACTGACAGGCGATGAACTCCCCTGCGTCCATCTCACCTGCCACCCTTCCTGCCCCACCCCATCACTCACACCAACACCTTGCTCCAGACCCTTTTACCATGGGTCTGCACATGTCTGAAATACTCTCCACGCCTCTGACACCTCTAGGCAAACTCCTACTCATCCCTCAAGACCCAGTGGGAGCCTCTCCTCTAACTTCACCCATGGCCCTCTCTTTTGTGCCCTTAGTGTCCACCCTGTTATGAGGATTTGGTCATCTGTCCCTATAGCATAATCGTTCCTCCAGGCTAAGGGCCATTTTTTTCCTCCCTCTCCGTATCTTCCACGAGTGGCTCTCATTTCATCACGAGCAAAACGCAGGGGCTAAAGGTACATCCCTAAGGGGCCCTCCAGCTCAGATGCCTGTGCTCCTGGGACTCCGATCCCCTCCCTCCTGGTCTCAAACTGAAGGCAGGAAATTGCCCAAATGGCCACCGTGGAGATTCTGCCGGTGGACAGCCGGCAGGCGGCTGGCGGATCCCTCTGCTTCTGAGGCCGCAGATTCACCAGCCACCCAGACGCCGCGCTTCGGAAATATTTTTACGGCATCTTTTACACTGGGAAATCAAGCAGTGTTCACAGGCATTGGCGGGAGGTGGTTTGGCCAGACCAGGGGCGGGGTAGGGCTTTCTCAGGTTCTCAGAAACCCCAGGGATGGGATCTCTTCAAGACAGGTCAGTCTCCCCGGGTGGGGCCTGCCCGTCCGTAGGGTGTACAGCTGGGTGGGAGGTGTGTGTAGAGAGGAGCACCAGGGATTACTAGGAGTTCTGAAGCCCTGACTCCCCCTTCCCTGAATTCCACTACCCATCGTCCCCTCCAGATACTACTCACCCCATTTATCAACTCTATAAGCCAGCCGTCCTCACGATCCATCCCCCCACGGCTGCCCACAAAAGGTCCTCTAAGACCCAGGCTTGCCCTCTGAATCATCAAACAGCGGAGCTTAGGGCCAGCACACCTGACACGTGAAATGTACTTTTCACCCTTGCTAGCTTTCACAAGAGCAGACACTTCCCACGGGAATTCATACGGCAACGGGACAGACAAGGATTTTATTGTTAGCCAGACTCCCTTTTAGGGCCACTATTCTTCTAAGCCAGAACCCTCTGCTCCTGTTCGCCTGCCCTCCAGCACAGTTAAGGCAGCGTTTGCTCATGACAATGAAAAAGAACAACAGTCAGGGTCTGCAGCTGGCAGTGGTCTATTCTCACGAAGTACAGAGAAGTAAAATATCCTCTCCCACAGCCCTCCCTCCAGCCCTCTCCCCCGCCATCATCAGCATCCTCATTTCAAGGATAGGCAAACTGCGTTATCTGCGGGTGTGATTCTCAGGGCCCCGTTCCATGCCCACACAGCCTGCGCTGCCTTGGGATTCCCAGCTCCTCATCACTTTTTGCCGCGAGCTAGTGGCTGGCTGAGGACAAGAAATCCCAAAGTCCCAGGCAAATCTGGCATGCCCTCAGCGTGGTGCCTCCCGTCCCACGGGCTGACCCTGTGCCAGCATGACCAAGCCAGAGGAAAGAGGGTAAAGCGTGAGGTACAGAGCAGAGTCCCAGGTAGCTGGAGAGAGGGTGCAGACGATGGCCAGGGCGTCACGGCTGGAAACCCAGGCCTGGGGACACTGAGCAGGAGAGAGCCGGACCGGTGGTTCAGTGCAGGCCTAAGAAGGCGCAGCCACCTGGACTGTGACCGCCTGGGAAGCAAGGTGGGGCACTGACTGGGAGGAGCACAGGGAACTTTCTGGGGTGATGGAAATATTCCCCATCTCAACTGGAGCCTGGACAGCCAGTCAGGAGCTTGCGTGTCAGACCTTCCAACTGGGCGCTAAGGTCTGGGCATTTCACTGCGTGTAAATTACACCTCCCCAGGGAGGAAAGTGAGCAAGAGCCTCAGCCTGGGAACTGGGAACTGTGTCCCCTATTTCCCCACCAGGCCCTTGGGGGAAAACAACGTCCTCTGGAAATGCGGCAGATATTTTTAAGGATTCAACTCCATGTCTTTCTGAGCATCTACTAGGGAGGCCCTACTCTGGGCGGGGGTCCGAGGACTAAGACCTCCTTCAAGAACCTTCACGGTGCCAGGTACCACAATCAAAAAGCATTTATTTAAAGTTCACATACCTCATCCCGGCAAGCACTATCGTAATGCCCACTTTGCAGATAAGAAAGCCAAAGGCTCAGAGAAGCTCCCAGATCACAGGAGGAGAGCAGAGCCAGGCCTTGGCCAGATCAGCCCTTCCGGATTCCTGACAGAAACTGGGGCTTTCTGTTGGGACTCAGAAGTGCTGCAGCCACTGCTTGCTGCCGGTGGGGCAAGGACAAAAGTCTTGAACGCTCCCAAAGAGACACAGCAGAGGAGCAGGAGAAATATGCTTCTTTCTTTCACCCTTTGTGGGAGCTGAAGCAGAGAAGGGAAACTGAGGTACTGAAAGGTTAACCAGCTAACACCTGCCGAAGCTGGCAGCAGGTAACATCAAGCAGGATCCCCCAATTAGGGCTGAACGGGTTAAAACCGAAACCTCGGCTCCCACCCAGGTCTCCGTGCCCTGGGGTCAAACTGTCTTGCTGGGAAGGAAGCATCCAGTCACCTCGGTCACCTTGAGAGTGGGGGATCTGCGTTGCCTGGAGAAGGGCCTGCTCAGAAGGGGAGAATGACTAATGGTCCACAGGGGTATTCCGGGCAGCAGAGGGGAGGCCCTTCTGGCTTCCCACTCCAGAGACCTGAAGGTCCTTTCCTGATTGTCGTCACTTCCCAAAACTCACCTGAAAGGGCGGACCTCCCTCCTAAAACTGGATCAGCAGAAAAGAACAAAACACCCCGGGTCACACTTGAGCAGATCAGGAGCGTCCTGGGTCCCTGGTCCCTCGGTCACCCCTGCACACAAGTGGGCAGCCTTGACTAAGGGGAGGGTCCCGCACCCCTCCCGTCCCTGCCCCAATCTTGTTAAAGCAGCAAAAATCCTGGCTTTCTCTACCGGCTGATTCTAAGAATGGAACTCGGCTCCAAGGTCACAGACTGCAGACCTCTGTGTTTGAACAGAGGAGAGGCGCTACCTACCCAACCTCGGAAGAATTCCACTCAGGTCACGGACGAATGGGCTCAGCTCCCGAAACGCTACGAGTAGGCAAGGAAGCGGCTCATGGCAATTTCACCGTACTGCCTACAGGCTCTGAGGACACTTCAGGGAAGGATTCGCCGCAGGTCAACAGCACCCAGGGTCACATTGTGACATCCAAACAAACAGTAGAGGCCCAGAGAGTCAAAGTCACATCGATCGCAAGTGGGATCCACACACCACAGACAGCAAAGGGCAGGAGGAGCGGGGTGAGGGTGGGGGCTGCCTGTCCCGGGGGACCCCGCGGGCCCCTGGCGTTCTCGGTCGATTCAGGCAACATTTACTGGGCAGCTTTTGGTTAGAGCCCTGTGTCTGACACAAGAATGAATGTGCTGGAGTCTTTTTCCTGAAAGAAGTTTTATACTCAGGCAGGCTCCCAACTTCGTTTTAGCTCCTCTGCATGCGGCGGGGGCGGGGTGGGGGGGTGCATCTGGCTCAGAAGAAGGTCTCCGGGCAGCTCACAATCTGGGCTGGGGTCAGGGTACCCCCACCCTCCAGGAAGGACCACTTGGGCAGGCCTTCCGTGACCAGTCTCAGCCCAGGGTTTCTCTTTGATGACGTAGGGGTGACAAGACTGCCCCTCGCCCCCAAGGTCACATTCTGGGCAGAGGAGAGAACGAGTATCAGAGTACGAGGTGCAGAGGGTGCTTCTAAGGCTGAGGCTCTTCTGTCCCCTCCCTCTGTTTTGCTGGCAGACATCTCGCCTCTTCTGGAGAGGCCCTCCGGGAATACAGTCATCCTGAGGAAAAGGTAGAGAGGGGACACGGATCCAAGAAAGGTAGCCCCCAGCTGGCATTTGAAGCGCTCCTAAATCCCACAACAAAAAGAAATGGCCAGCAGCTGCTCTAATTCCCCCAAATCCGCAACTCCTTTCAGGAAGGGGGAAGATGTTCATTCATGCTTCACTCAACTCGTGTGTCCCGGGCCAAGTGCAAAACCGCTCTGGCGGCTCCCGTGCACCCTCATCAGTGAGCCCCGGGCCTGGGAGTGGCATCCACGGGTCCCGGGCTTCTCAAGGCCCTCACCTCACCTTGGGTGCCCTCTCAACTCCGCAACGTGATCGTGAGCTGCAGACCCCTTTTCTTCCGTTCACCCTCAAGGGCCCTGGACACACCCCACTAGGCCGATGCTGCTGAGTACATTTATTTAAATAAGTGTCATATATTAAGAGTAATCATGACAATAAGCCAGCTGACCTTCACTGGGAAGTTACCGGGCACCCAGCCGTGGCTTTAATGAGGCAGGACAGAGAGCACAGTCCTAAGACACGGTGCATCCCAGCCTGGTCGGGCTCCACAAACCCTTCATAAGCTTGGGCAAGTCAAGTGCCCTCAGTAAGCTTTGTTTGTTTGTTTGTTTTATTTTTTTTCGTGTTTATTTATTTATTTTTTTAGAGAGAGAGAAAGGGAGGGGCAGAGAAAGAGTGACAGCGAAAGCAGGCTCCGCACTCTAGGGCAGAGCCTGATGTGGGGGCTCAATCCCACGAACCCATGAGATGGTAACCTGAACAGAAATCAAGAGTCGGACGCTCAACTGACTGAGCCACCCCCCACGAGCCCTGGTAAACTTTGTTTTTTTTTAATGTTTATGTATTTATTTTTGAGAGAGAGAGCATGAATAAGTGGGGGAAGGGGCAGAGAGAGGGGGGAGAGAATCCCAAGCAGGCTCCACACTGTTAGCACAGAGCCTCACTCGGGACTCGACCTCACAAATCGTGAGGTCATGACCTGAGGAGAAAATCAAGAGTCTGGTGCTAAACTGACTGAGCCACCCAGGTATCCTGCCCTCCATAAGCTTTGAGGTAGCGGTGCCTCCTTCACAGGACTGTCAGGAGAATTAAATGAGATAATGTGAAGAAAGCATTTAGTACCGTGTCTGGCACCTGGCACAGTCGGATCGATGTTAGTTATTATTACTGTGTTATTCAGTCCACACGACAACACTGTGAGACATGCCCATCTTGCAGATTAAAAACTGAGGCCGACAGGGGCACCTGGGTGGCGCAGTCGGTTAAGCGTCCGACTTCAGCCAGGTCACGATCTCGCGGTCCGTGAGTTCGAGCCCCGAGTCAGGCTCTGGGCTGATGGCTCGGAGCCTGGAGCCTGTTTCCGATTCTGTGTCTCCCTCTCTCTCTGCCCCTCCCCCGTTCATGCTCTGTCTCTCTCTGTCCCAAAAATAAATAAAAAACGTTGAAAAAAAAAAAAAAAAAAACTGAGGCCGACACATGAAGAAAAAACCGACGGAACTGAAAGAAGAAACAGACAAATCCACAGTGACAGTTGGAGACCTCTCTCAGAACTGAGGGAGCAGCTAGGAAGCAGGAGGGAGCAGGTAGGAGCAGCAGGAGCGAAAATCAGTAGCGACGAGGACGGCCTGAACAATACTGTCAACCCCTTGGCCTAGCTGACGTTCATAGAACGTCCCACGATAACAGCAAAACACATTCTTCCCAGGCGCATGGGAACATCCACCAAGACAGACCAAATCGGGCTGTAAAACAAATCTTAAATTTCCAAGAATCAGGGGGCACCCGGGTGGCTCGGTCATTAAGCGTCTGACTCTTGATCTCAGCTCAGGTCATGATCTCGTGGTTTAGACTCTGTGCTGACAGCGTGGAGCCTGCTTGGGATTCTCTCTCTCTCCCTCTCTCTGTTCCTCCCCCACTTGTGCTCTCTCTCTCTCTAAATAAATAAGTAAACTTAAAAAAGTTTTTAATAAATAAAAGAATCAGAAAGCATAAAAGAATGCTCCTGAACCATGACAGAATTAAACTAGAAATCAATAACAGACAGATATTTGCTAAAGAACACACTTCCAAATGATCCATGGGTCAAAGGGGAAGTCTGAAGGGAAATTTTAACATATTTTGAACTGAACGAAAATGAAAATGCAGTATCAGAAATTGCGGGCCAGAGGGCTAAGAGATAAGTGTTATCTTGATGAAAAAGAAAAGGCTCAAAACAGTAACATAGGCTTCACTCTTAACATAATAGAGAAAGAGAAGCAAATTAAACTCAAAGCAAGCAAAAGGAAAAAATAAAAGCAAAAATCAATCAAACTGAAAACAGAAATACACAGAGGAAAAAAAAAAATCAAACCCAAAACATGTATTTTGGGAAAAAATGTCTCTAGCTACATTGACCAAGGGAAAAGGAAGGCACAAATTACCAATACCGAGAATACAAGAGGGGCCTCCCCTACTGACCTCACAAACATTAGAGGGGTAATAAAGGAGCTTATGCCCATAAGTCAACAACTCAGATGAAATGGTCCAATCTTGGAAAGACATAAGCCAACAAAGTTCATTCAAGATATAGCCCTATATCTACTAAAGAAAATAAATTCACATTTAAAAACCTTCCAAAAAAGAAAGCTCCAGGCCCTGACGGTTTCATTGGATGAATTCTACTAACATTTAAGGAAGAGATAACACCAAAACCACACAATTTCCCCCAGAAATCAGTATAGGAGGGATGATTTCACAACTCACACTAAGAGGCCAGCATTACCTTAATACTAAAACCACACAAAGGCACAACAAGAAAACAACAAACCATACTCCTCATGAATACAGCCACCAAAATCCTCAACAATAAAACAAAGCAAAGCAAATCTAGCAACATATACAAAGGATTAACACATCAGGATCCTGAGTCACCCCCGGAATGCAGGGCTGGTTCAACAATCAAAGCATCAATGTGATTCCCACATTAGCAGCCAAATAAGGAAGAGCTGCATGATCATTTCAACAGAAGCAGAAGAAACTGAGGTTCTGTGAGTTTAAATGACTTCTCCAAGGTTACAATGGGGGCAGAAAAAAGCCCCAACCCTCCTGTCTTGACTGATCCAAAATACTGAAGATAAAAAGTATGTCCTCGGGAACTTCACAAAATAAGTCATCCAATAAAATGGACTGATATTTATTTAAATAAAGTAATAGCATCAAAAGATTTTTAAAAATTTCATTTGACAGGGAGAATCTTTTTTTTTTAATTTTTTAAATATTTATTTTTGAGAGTGCATACATGAGTGAGGAAGGGGCAGAGAGAGAGAGAGGGAGAGACAGAATCCCAAGCAAGCTCCACGCTAACAGCAGCAAGCACGATGTGGGGCTCGAACTCACGAACTGAGAGACCATGACTTGAGCCAAGACCAAGAGTCAGATGCTTAACGGACTCAGTCACCCAGGTGCTGAGAGAGAGAAAGAGAGAGAGAGAGAGAGAGAGAATATCTTAAGCAGGCCCCACGCTCAGTGCAGAGCCCAACGCGGGGCTTGATCTCACGACCCTGGGTCAGGTCTGAAATCAACAAGAGTCAGAGGCTCAAATGACTGAGGCACCCGGGTGCCCCACCATCAAAAGATTCTTTAAAAACAATTTCTTTGCAGGCAAGCATCTTCCCCGAAAGGCAGTCAAGACATCCCACACCTGCCACAGGGATTTTTTCTCCAATGGTTTACTCGGGCTCCTGTATCACAAATGAGGACCATACAACTGTTGCCCCCATTTTACAGATCCAGAAACTGAAGCGCGTCTCTTGACACCTGACACCATCCATCTGCTCACGAGAGCAGGTGAGTCCGTACGGAAAAGGGCATGAGAGGGGCGCCTGGGTGGCTCGGTCGGTTAAGCGTCCGACTTCGGCTCAGGTCATGATCTCACGGTCTGTGAGTTCGAGCCCCGCGTCGGGCTCTGTGCTGACAGCTCAGAGCCTGGAGCCTGTTTCAGATTCTGTGTCTCCCTCTCTCTCTGCCCCTCCCCTGTTCATGCTCTGTCTCTGTCTCAAAAAATAAATAAACGTTTAAAAAAAAAATTTTTTTTTTTAAAAAAAGGAAAAGGGCATGAGAGGCTCCCATGTGACTGTGCCCTGCCACACTGGGTTCTCCAAGAAGCCGGGACCCCTAGGCCCCACTGGAGCCATCTGCTGAGTCCTGGAGGCGTCCCTGCCTGTGAACAGCAAACTGGCAGGCTGGGGAGCAGGGCTCTGGCATCCCATGGCAGGGAGGGTAGGGAGGGCCAAGAACAACCTTGATCGGTGAGGTCACAGCAGGTCAACTCCTCATCCCAACGAGGGACTTTTTGAACTTAAAAACAAAACCAACATTCCGTACCAGCTGGAACAGGCACAAAAACTAGCTGGTTAAGAGCGTCGTACCCAAGGGCTGCCCTGTTCCGTCGAATACGGCAGCCACCTGCCACAGGTGGCTATTGAGAACCTGCAGTGTGCCACGTGACGAAATAATATTTTTCAGGTATTAGGCTAAATAAAATGTTCTGTCAAAAGTAACGTCACTGATTTCTTTTTTTTTTATTTTTATTTTTTTTAATTTTTTTTTTAACGTTTATTTTTTTGGGGGACAGAGAGAGACAGAGCATGAACGGGAGAGGGGCAGAGAGAGAGGGAGACACAGAATCGGAAGCAGGCTCCAGGCTCTGAGCCATCAGCCCAGAGCCCGACGCGGGGCTCGAACTCACGGACCGTGAGATCGTGACCTGAGCTGAAGTCGGACGCTTAGCCGACTGAGCCACCCAGGCGCCCCTTTTTTTTATTTTTTAAGTTTATTTATTTTATTTTGAGAGAGAGAAAGGGCACCAGTGGGGGAGGGGCAGAGAGACAGGGAGAGAGAATCCCAAGCAGGCTCTGCATTGTCAGCACAGAGTCCACCAGGGGGCTCGAACTCATGAACCATGAGATCATGACCTGAGCCGAAAACCAAGAGTCAGGCACTTAACTGACTGAGCCATCCAGGCGCCCCTCTTTTTACTTTTTAAAATGTGGCTACAAGTTTGTTTTTTTTTTTTAACGTTTATTTTATTTTTGAGAGAGAGAGACAGAGAGCTGAGCAGGGGAAGGGCAGAGAGGGAGTCACAGAATCTGAAGCAGGCTCCAGGCTCCGAGCTGTCAGCACGGAGACCAATGGGAGGGCTCGAACCCATGAACTTCAAAATCATGACCTGAGCTGAAGTCGGACGTTTAACCAACTGAGCCACCCAAGTGCCCCTTAGACAAGCTTAAATGATAAACGGGACATATTTTATTTCTATCGGATGGTGCTGGGCTAGCACAGATGTCCATGGAGTGAAGAGAAACCTTGGTGCTCACTTGGGCCAGGGACTGATTAAAACCAGAGATTTTGGGGGGCGCCTGAGCGTCTCAGTCGGTTGAGCATCCAACTCTTGATTTCGGCTCAGGTAACGATCCCAGGGTCATGGGATTGAGCCTCGCATCGGGCTCCCTGCTGAGTGTGGAGCTTGCTTGGGATTCCCTCTCTCCCTCTCTCTCTGCCCCTCCCCACCTCAAAATAAATAAAAAATAAACATTAAAAAAAACAGAGAGATTTTGATTGAAGGAGGAGAACTACCACAAGACAAATACATAGTAATGTTGTGTTGTTGTCGTGTTTAAGAAAAAAATCCTTCGGTAACAGGAAGCTTATCTGTATCAACAGCAGTGGAAAAAACTGAATTTTAGTCAGCTAGGGTCACCCTGACCTGTCCCTGGAAACACTCCCCGTTCTCTCCGACCGCACAGCCCCACCAAGCTCTGGAAGGGAGAGAGCGGAAAAGCCCTTCCCACACACACCCAGTTAATCATCCCCTCCCCGTGGCTGATTCTCACCCCTGCAGCCAGGTCTAGAACACAGGCCTTGCTCAGATTAGCCGGCAGCACCCTAGCATTCCACTGGGCCTGTGCTGGGCCCGCTGCCCCCTCCCGTGGTGGCCTCTGGCTCAAAGACGTCCCACCTCAGGTCAGCGGTGACCCACCCTTCCACCCGGAGTCATTCATCCAGGAAGCATCCGCCTCCTAAGCCGGGTCCCTCTGGCATTCCAAACTCCTAACGCTTGCTAAGGCAGAACACAAGAATCGCAGTCCCACCACGGACCATGTGGCCCAGAGATCCCTGGATGGCCATTTACGGTTTATGAGCGTAAGGGGGCACCTGGGTGGCTCACTTGGTTGAGCGTCCGACTGTGGCTCAGGTCATGATCTCGCAGTTCACGACTTTGAGTTCCACGTCCGGCTCTGTCCTGACAGCTCAGAGCCTGGAGCTTGCTTCCGATTCTGTGTCTTCCTCTCTCTCTCTGCCCTCCCCCACTCACGCTCTGTCTCTCTCTCTCTCAAAAATAAATAAACATTAAAAAAAAAAAAGAGCATAAGGATTCCATGGGATAACATCATCCTCATGAGGCCACCTATCCACTTGAAGTCATCCTGCACTCTCTCAGGGTCAGATGCTAGCCTGCTCTTTGTTGGATGAACAAATACTCCCCCCCCTTCAAGGCCTTTGCCCTGCTGTCCCTCCACCCACGGCATCTGGCCCCGCTGGCTTATCACTCGGGTCTCAGATTGCAGGTCAACTCCTCACAGATATAGGGATTTCAATCCCACCTCTCCACCAGCTACTCTTTAAAACATTGACCAGTTTTACCCCCATCAGAGAAGGTTCTATGCTTCTGGGCTTATTGCCTCTCAAAGTTCTCAAAGACTGGCTGTATCAGTGAATGAATAAAGGGGGGAAGATGCTCTAGATTAAAGAAAGGCCGCTTGGGGCAGAGGCACATCTCCCGGGCTCCTTAGAGAATGGCTGACAAGTGAAACAGGTGGAAAGGTGGGAAGGTGGAAAGGAAGCTGCTCTGACAGGAGGGAACACCCTGGAGAGGAACAGCCATTAGAATGGGGAGTCTGGGGAGAGACAGCAAGAACACACAAACTCTCTGGCCTATAACTTTGCAAAGGGGCTGACTCGGGCAGCTGGGTCTCCAGCCAGCAGGGCCCATCCCACCCCATCCTAGCACAACACTGAAAGGCTGTAAACTCTTTCCACCCATCCACCCGGGAAGGAGGCGACGCTCTGCAGCCGGCTCAGCGCCAGGGGGTGGAGATGCCAGGGTGCAAACCCTTCTCTTAACTCCGCTCGCTGCAGAGCTGGCCTCCAGCCCGGGAAAGGGGGGATGCAACTGCGGCAGGGGCCTCCCATGTCCCACACAGCCACATGCTGCCACCACGCACACTCCCAAATACACCTGCGTGGCCTCCCTCACACGCTTCCACGCCCAGTCCCAGTCCCACACACTCACACTCAGGGCACACACTCTTGGGGCAACTGACCACACAATCCCAGAGGCGCGCGCGCACACACACACACACACACACACCCCGCCCCCCACACACAAAATCTCAGGAACTCGTTCTGTGACATCCACGATCCCTCTCGCACGCGCGCACACGCCAGCGCCCCGCCCCCGAGCGCGCAGTCCCGCCCCCACCGCGCCCCGCCCCCGCTGCCTGGTAACGGCTGGCCCCGCCCACTGGGCGTTGGCGGCGGCGGCGGCAGAGCCCGGAAGACCCACCTGGCAGCGGGATCCCTCTCCCCGCCTCCCCAGCCGCGCGGCCCGATCAGTACCTGTCTAAAGTCAACATTGCCGAAGCCTCCGCAGCAGTCCGGCCCCGCCACCGAGCTGCTCATAGGCTCCGCTCCCGGGCCGCCAGATGCTCTCAGCCGGGCCGCCTCTAGAGAGCCTACGCCGGGGCCTCGCGGCCGCCGCCAACTCGCCCCCCGCCCCCCGCCCGAAGCCGCCCTGTCGTGCCGGGAAGCTCTGCCGCCCGGGGCGCTTTGCCTGTGACCCCAACTCCTCCCGGCCTTCTGGGAAATGTAGTCTCCTGTCCTCGCGAATCGCCACTTTCCTGGAGCTCGCGACGGCATCTCGCGGAGCCCAGAGCTATACGTCCCAGGGTCGTGCGCCGCAGTGACTGCCAGTTCCGAGGCGGCTGTCGCCTAGACCCTTCGGTCCCCGCTCCCGCACCCGGCCCGCAACTGACCTGGCTTCCCTGTCCTTGGCTGGCGGTGGGGCTCGGAGGCGGCGGCTGCGGGTCCTAGGTATAAGTAGCTTCCTGCGCAGCCCCCTGCGGACTTGGACTTTGGCCCAGGCTCGGGGTCCCCAGCCCCCTTCTGAAATTTGCTTTCGCCCAGAGGCGGTACAGGACGAGCACACTCTGTAGCCTCCAGCAGAGGCTACTCCTCGGGACCCTGGGCCCCCGCCCCTGCGGCCTCCCTATTCTTTGGCTCGGTCAGAGACACCTCCTCCACTTCTTTGTTCATTCATTTTCTGGTACACTCACCGGGTGCTTGCTGAACTTGTCTGTGTACTGCGGGTACAGTAGGGAACAACACAGGTCCCTGCCCTCACTGTTTCCTAATGGAAGAGACAAAACATGAATAACGGATTATAACTTGGGTAAGTTCTATGATGGAAGGAAACTGGGGGCTGGGTCAGATGATGACAAGGCAAAGTGCCTGAGAATCCCTTGAGGGAGGCCTGAACACAGGAGAAGGTGCAAGGCATGTGAAGTCTGAGGGCAGGACAAATTGGGAAGAGAGGCAGTATGTGCAAAGGCCAGGAGACAGGACAGGACTAGGGATATTTCAGGAATCCAGAAAGGGATGATGATCTGTGGAGTGGTGGTGGAGGAGGTGCCCACTAGAATGGGAAGGAAGTTTAGAAAAGTAGGTGGGGTTTTAGATGGTCAGGTCCCAGAGAGCCCCTTCTGTAGCCGGGTGTTACATATATAGGGAAATAGACTCAGATTCCCAGAGATTTGTGCAGTCACCCAGCAAGCTGCCAGCCCATGCAGGACGTTTGCAAGGCCAGCTGCTTCCTGATTTGGGTGGCTTGCTTCTCTCCCCCTTAGCCCTGGTGTGCTTGCCCCTGTGCTGACTGCTTTACACCTAGTCCCAACCTTGACCACATCCTTAGGATGGAGCAGGTCCACCAACAAGACAGGAAGGGCAGGAAGGACGCTGGCTTTGGAGCATGCACTAGCTGTATGACTATGGGCAAATTTCAGTTTCCTCCAAAGGAAAAGGGAAATACATGTCAGTGAAACTCAGCACACATGATCTGACCCACGGGAAGCACTTAATTACCACTGGCCACAACAGAGCTGAGTACCCAACAGGTGCTCAAAAGCTGGTTTGCCTCCTGATCAGTTAGTTACAAGAGTCGGGAGGGCTCTCTTCCTCGGGGTGTCCAGGCAGGGCCTCCTGGACCCAGAGTCCGTTCTGGGGAGCCTGCCAAGGTGGAGTGCTCCTAAGGGCCTTTCCCCTACCCCCACCACCTGTCTACTTTGCCGAAGCTCCAGTTTTCTCCTGACCTACCTGGCTGCTCTGGTTGTTTTATGAAGCCAGAAAAATTAGTTTGTGTGTGTTTGGTTTATCTGGGAACAAAGAAAGGTAAATGTCAGAGGTCACACCAGAGCTGATGCAACTAGAAAAATCCACTCCTCCACCCTTAATCCACCCCCTGCCACCTTCTGTGAAAAGAAAACACCCAGGCATAGAGAAGCCAGACTGCAGATTCAAATGTGATTGGGGCTGTTCAGATCAAAAGCCTCCTGCGGAAGATAGTTTGGGGCAGAAGGCTTTGCTCGACCATTGGAAAACTCCCAGGTCTGAAAGCTTGCAGAAATCATCCAGGCCAACCTCTCTCACTGGAATATTCCTTTCTCAGCATCCCTGGCAAATAGAAAAGCCACTTCTGTTTACATGCCCCAAGTGATGGGAGACTCATCACTCCCAAAAGTAGCCCGCTCCACTGTTGAACAGGGTATGTATTAATGATACAAACCCAAAGTCACCCTTCCTGAAGTGGTAACAAACAGAGCTCTTTTCCACCCTCAGGGTTATCTCTCTTTGCCCCTTGGTTACTCTTCAGATATGGGAAGCCATTTATCACACAACATCTCCTAGTCGGCTCCAGGGCAAACATCTGCTGATGACCTTGCTGGCCAGTGGCTGGACACTTGCTACAAAAGGAGATCAAAACTAAAAGCCACTTCTTCATTTCTTCATTGCCTTCCCCTCCTCTCCCTACCCTCCCCTGGCCTTGGATCTGGCTGCGTGGCTCCCAGTAATCACTAAAATGGGCTTCTATTTTATCAGCGTTTGCATGTTGGGTGACTTTGGGTAAAACTGAAGCCTTTCCCTATTCTGAATCACAAAATAGGCATAATATCTCTTGAGCAAGACTGACACGGGGATTAGCGTCGGTAATAAGCACAAAAGCACCCAACGTGCCGTGGGTTCTCAACAAATGTTTGTCTGCCTCTTCTGTATATAACGGAGGCTCAGCTCTTAGATCACATTCATTACCCTCATGGACATGCTGGGGTCTAGGGCCAGCCCAGCTCAGAGGCCCACTGAGTTCCCAGGAAGAGAGGGGGTGAGAAGCCAGCAGAGCAGACAGCCTGGGGAGGGGGGTGGGGGCAGGGATGGGGGGGCGGGAGTAGGCATCATGCACTGGAGACCTCATGCATGCTGTCTACAACCAGGACGATGGGGCGCCTGGGTGGTTCAGTTAAGCATCCCACTCTTGATTTCGGCTCAGGTCATGATCACATGGTCATGAGATCTAGCCTCTGTGTCAGGCTTATCGACGAGCATGAAGTCTGCTTGGGATTCTCGCTCTTTGTCCCTCTATCACCCCACGCCCCCCCCCCACCCCGCCACGCGCACACACTCTCTCTCAAAATACATAAATAAAAATAAAAACAGGAGGGTAATGAGGAGTCATAGCCACAATGCCCAATACCTCCCTCCTGTATTCAGGCCCCCCTGTCCCCACTGTGCCCGAGGAGTGTCCAGGAACCAGAGAGGAGCAGGTTCAGCGGGAGCCGGGGTGGGAGCTGGGGCAGGGCAGTGCTAGTGGTAATGAGTAAACCCTCCCTTCCTCGCCAGGCTCAGGAAGGAGCCTCTCTCCCAGCGACGACCTATGGCTGAGAAGAGGGCTCACCTGAATCCATCCATTGAAGGCCAGCAAGGAGTGGGTACTAGCAGGGCATCCCTGACCCCTTGGCGTCCACAGAGCAGACAACCCCTGCCTTCCTGCTGGCCTCTCTGTGGTTCCTGGAACACCCCAGGCACACCCTCGCCTCAGGGCCTTTGCACACGCTGCCTTGCGCCTTCTGCCTGGAATGCTGCTCCCTCAATGTCCTCAGAGCTCCCTCCCTCACCTCCTTCAGGTCGAGTATCACCTTTCTGCTCTATGAACATGTCAACCTCCCCCTCCAGTCTCCATCTTCTTCCCAACTTTATTTCCCTCCACAGCCCCTATAGTCATCTAACAAATTGATTTAGTTTACTTATTTATTCTGTGTAGTATCTGTCCCTCTCGCTAGAATGTGAGCTTCACGAGGATGGAGATTCTTATCCCTTTTATACACAACTCTCTCCGTGGCATCTGGATCATGCCTGGCATAAAGCAGGCACTCAATAAGGAATGAATGAATGAATGAATGAATGAATGGTTCTACCACTCCCACATTTGGGGTGTTCTTGGGCAAACCACTTTTCTGGGCCCCAGCGACCCTGTCCATGGAAAGCTGAGAGGGATGGGATCTGTGAGTAGGAAATCAAAGCAGCAAGTGAGACTCGAAGTCCTCCTCCCCCCCAACTTTCTGGCTGTGGGCCTGGGGCAAGTGACTTACCCTCTCTGATGCTCAGCAGAAGAGAAAACTCTACCAATTAAAACAAACAGCCAAGCTCTTCAAGCTCTTACAAAGCTGCAGACTCAGCTTAAGCCTCGGAACTGCCCTGTGAGGCGGGGAGTGTTATTCCGGCTTTCCAAATGAGGGAACCAACTTCTGGGGAAGGGACTGGCCCACAGGCAGACAGCTGAGTAAGTGATGCGCTTCAAGCCAGCCAGCCCAAAGCCAGCCCTGGCCTTTTACCACCGTGCAACCCTGCCTCCCTAGGACGGAGGAAACGACATAAAAAAGCCCAGCACAGGATCCAGCGCAGGATCAGCACTTATCCAAATACTCAATGCTCAAAACACATCGTGCTTCTGCTCCTTTCTCTGTTTCTTCCCATCACATCCACCCTTCAAGGTCCAGTTAAAGCTTCATCTTTTCTAAGAAGCCTGACTACTCCTCTAAGGACTGAGGTAAGTCATTAGTCCTCACCATGGCCTCCAGAGGTCCCATATGGCCCCGCCATTTCAGTTCTTGCTGTCTGTATTCCAGCCACACTGACCTCTTCTCAGTTGCTTCCAGCCCCAGGCCTTTGCACCTCCTGTTCCCTGTCAGGCACACCCTTCCCTCCTCTTCTTGGAGAGCAAGGGCATTTCCTGCTTTGGCCACCACTGGATCTCTAGCACCTGGCACACACCCAGCACCGGTCAGGCACTCGTCAAATGTACCAAATGAATCACTGGGTGAAGGAAGGCCCAAACTGAATTTGAGTCCAGTGAAGTCGTCCCTCAAAAATGGAAACAAAGAGGGGGGCGCCTGGGTGGCTCAGTCAGTTAAGCGTCCAGCTCGATTTGGGCTCAGGTCACCCTCTCACGGTTCTCGAGATCAAGCCCCGCGTCAGGCTCTGTGCTGACAGCTCGGAGCCTGGAGCCCGCTTCGGATTCTGGGTCTCCCTCTCTCTCTGCCCCTCCCCCACTCATGCCCGCTTGCTGTCTCTCTCTCTCTCTCTCTCTCTCTCTCTCTCGCTCTCTCAAAAATAAAAAACATTAGGGGCGCCTGGGTGGCTCAGTCGGTTAAACGTCTGACTTCGGCTCAGGTCACGATCTCGCGGTCCGTGAGTTCGAGCCCCGCGTCGGGCTCTGGGCTGATGGCTCAGAGCCTGGAGCCTGCTTCCGATTCTGTGTCTCCCTCTCTCTCTGCCCCTCCCCCGTTCATGCCCTGTCTCTCTCTGTCCCAAAAATAAATAAAACGTTAAAAAAAAAATTAAAAAAATAAATAAAAAATAATTTAAAAAAAAATAAAAAACATTAAAAATAAAAAAATAAGTTAGATGGTGAAACTAATAAAAATATCTTGTGGGGTTAAAATGTTTGTCTCAGTAACTGAGGGGAAAAGCAGGAAAAACCCTGTGGGGCTACATATTCGAACATGACGAACATGACAAGCCAGCTCTATACCATGAGCTCCTCAGAAATGGCCCTCAGGGTACCTGGCAGGCTCAATCAGTAGAATACCTGACTCCACCCCAGGGTCGTGAGTTCAAGCCCCATGTTGGGCGTGGAGCCTACTTAAAAAAAAAAAAAAAAAAAATGTCCTTCCAGCAAGTGCAGAACATATATTCTTTTCAAGGTCATATACAACATTTGCCAAAATCAACCATATGCTGGGGCATAAAGCAAATCTCAACAGATTTCAAGGGATTCCAATCACATAGTTTATTTTCCTAAACACTGGGATTAAGCTAGCAAGCAAATCCCAATGTTTGGAACATCTCCCAACGTCTGGAAATTAGATAATACGTTTGTTTTTTAAACCCCAAAGATGAGGGACACCTGGCTGGCGACTCTTGATCCCCAGGTTGTGAATTCGAGCTCCACATTGGGTGTAGAGATTACTTAAACATAAAATCCTAAAAGGGGCGACTGGGTGGTTCAGTCGGTTGAGCGTCCGACTTCAGCTCAGGTCGTGATCTCACAGTTAATGGGTTTGAGCCCCTGCGTCGGGCTGTCAGCATGGAGCCCGCTTCGGATCCTCTGTCCCCCTCTGTCTCTGCTGCTCCCCTGCTCGCTCTCTCTCTCTCTCAAAATTAAACATTTGAAACATAAAATCCTAAAAAACAATAAACCTCAGAAATGAGATCCAGTTGCTTCCACGCGAGCCAGGTGTCCATCCAGGTGGCTGAGGGTGTGAGAACTATACCTTTGGGTCAGGTGACCCACCCCAATCAAGCAACGGTGGCCGGGGAATGGCGAGTGACTGGACTCTAGGAGAAGATGGCATTTCCCATTTATTGGCTTGGTTCCAGAAACACTCTGGTGGGGGTGGGGGCGGAGCTCTGAGCGCTACTGAGTGCTGGGGAGGCAAACAGGGGCTGCCACGGGTACAGGAACAGGCAGTCGTGGCCCCAAATGCTAGAAGGTGACTTGGAAATCTCAGCAGGGGTGCACCGAGGAAGGAGGCTGGAAAGCAATGAGAACTGAGGGTTGAGAGGCCTCAGCAAAGACATTGCCTCTTGGGGCACATGGGTCATCTTAATGCGTGAAGTCTGGTTTAGGATTATTTCCTTAGGATTCACCCCCAGAGGCAAAGGGTCCAGACAGCCAAACTCCTTTCCCAAGGAGAGCAGCGACATGGATGAACCTAGAAGGCATTCTGCTAAGAGAAATGAGTCAGACAGAGAAAGACAAAGGCCATATGGTTCCACTTATATGCAGAATCCAAAGAACAAAACAAATGAACCAACAAACAAGAAGCAGAAACATCCATAAATACAGAGAACAAATCAATGGTTGCCAGAGGGGAGAGGGAGCTGTTGGGGGGGATGAGCCAAAGGGGGTGAAGAGGGAGGGGGAGATACAGGCTTCCAGCTCTGGAATGAAGAAGTCACCGGGATAAAAGGCACAGCATAGGGAATACAGTCCGTGGTGTTGAAAAAAATAGCGATGGGTGGTGACCCACGGTCGCTACACTTGGCGGTGAGCACAGCACATGGACAGACTTGTCCTATCACGATGTCATACACCTGAGACTAACACAACATCATGCATCACCTATACTTCAATAAAAAATAAATAAGGCTTTGTGCCTCTGCAGAAGGGTGAAGTTTCCATTTCCCTGACCTGCCCGCAGCGAATATTATTATTCCAAACATATTTACATTGATTTAATAGTTGAATAATTATACCTTACTTAATTTGGTTTTTTTCTCCCATTATTTACAATTTGGGGCATTTTCCCCAAGTGCTTTCCTTTCTGATTAGAATACTGTTTTATTTGCACTATTTACCAATGCACTTCCTGTGCCTTCTTTCAAAAAGACTCATGAGCCTTAATCTTTAACAATCTCTTGAACTTCTTAATGACACGAACCAGACTGCTGCACATTTTAAGTGATTAAAAACTTTTCTACCTGGAAAATTTCCCAACCCCCCAAAAACTTGCAGGAATTATACAATAAACCCATATACCTTTCACCTTGGTTTACCTATTATCGTTTCCCAGCATTTGCCTTGTCTGTTTATATGTAATTGTTTTTTTAATGTTTATTTATTTTTGAGAGAGAGAGAGTACGAGTGGGGGAGGGCCAGAGAGAGAGGGAGACACAGAATCTGAAGCAGGCTCCAAGCTCCGAGCTGTTAGCACAGAGCCTGCTGTGGGGCTCGAACTCATGAACAGTGAGATCATGACCTGAGCCGAAGTCGAATGCTTAACCAACTGAGCCACCCAAGCACCCCACATGTAATCATTTTTTTTTTATCAACTATTTGAAAGTAAATTGCAGACTCTTCGCACTAAATACTTCAGTGGCTATTTCCTAAGAACAAAGATGTTTTCCTACGAAACCTCGAGACTGTGACCCAAATCAGGAAGTGTATTATTGCTACAAGATCATATCCAACATATAGGTCACATTCGAATTTCACCGATTGTCCCGAAAACATCCTTCCTGGTGCCTTTTCTCATCAGATCCAGGCTCCAGCGCAGGACCACGTGTTGCCTTCCGCCGGCTTTGATGTGGAACATTCCTTTCGCCTGGCCTTGTCTTTCACGACACTGACACTTTGGGAGAACACAGGGTATTTTGCAGACTGCCCCTCGGGTGGGTTTTGTCTCCCATGATTCCCCGAGGCTGTGCCTCTGGCGGCCAGGACGTCACCGAAGTGCGGCTGCGCCCCGCCCCCTCCCCCTGCCTGGTGTGGTGGTGTCGCTGCCCATCCTGGGGCCGTGAGCTTTGATCGCTGTGACCGGCTGATCGCTCCTCCGCAGAGGTGTGCGTGTCGTCACCCGCTGGCCTGTTCTTGTTTTCATAAATCTGGGGCTTGGCAGCCCGGTTCAGGAGAGTAGCGCCGGTACAGCTGAGTTCCGGTGGGGCCACCCCCGGGGAAAGCTGTCATCCCACCCCCTCACCAGTGACCCCCGCTGCCTGCTCCATGCGTCCTTGTTACATGGCATCCCAGCGGCAAGCTGACTCGCTGTATTTACCGAGGAACCCCAAGGCCACCTCCCGGTCTAGCCCCCACCCCTCCTCGGGTCTCGATCTCTCCATCTGTGACACCAAGTGCCCGCGTGAGAATCTGTCCGGTTTCCGGAGGAGGGCGCTCAGCATTTGAGCGAGACCATTTTTTGTGGTGTGGGCGGGTCTTGCAAACATGGAGTGTCCCCGGCCCTCGCTTTGGAATACCACCCCCCCCCCCCAAACATTTCCAGATGGCTCTGGGAAGGGGGTTGCGGCCCCCAGGTGAGAACGGCTAGAGACAACAGCCAGTAACATCAGCTGCTGTCTGCTGAAGGCTCCCCACGTGCTGGCCTCCTGGCAAACACTTGATCTACATCATCCCATTGGTACTGCACACAACCCGTCGCACAGATGAGAAAAGTGAGGCCCGGAAAGCTTAAGCAACAGCCAGGAAGTGTCGGAGCCAGGACCTCCACCCCAGGAAGCCTGACCCTTAATGTCCCATCCTGTGCAAAGCTATCCGCCCACGGAGGCAACGTCACATACGGGTGGTGAGCCTGGGTTTCGGAGTTAAACCTGAGCATCAGATTGAATTGTCGCTCAGCGGGTATTCACCCTCACTCTTCCCCTCCCGTTGTGGGGAGAGCAGACTTCCCCGCGCCATTGACTTTGGGCCTAGGCGGCTTGCTTTGGCTAATGGAACGGGAATGGGCATAACATAAACAGAGCCCTCAAATGGGCTTGTGCGGTATGCTCTGCCCTCTGGTGCTCTGGTGACCTACCATGAGAAGCACAAATCCTGGGTGACCACCGCCCCTTTAGCCTGGGCCCCAGAACAAACCAACATGGAGGAGACCAGCTCACACCAGACCAGCCAACCTGCAGACACGTTACAGGAGCATAAACGCTCTCCGTAAGCCCCTGCGTCCGGGCTGGTTTGTTATGCAGCATTATTGTAGCAAGAGCTGACTGATACAACCTGGGTTCTAAGACCAGCTTGGGCGGGGTGTTTTGCCTCTGCAGACCTCTGTGTCCTCATCAGCATAATGGTACGAGGCTAGTACTGATCTTCTAGGCTTGTTGTGAGGATCGAAGGTGACAATGCTCTCAGCACGGTGCTTGGCACACAGAAGGTGTTTAGCAAATCGATGCTCTTCAGTAATGCTGTCACTGCTGCTGCTATTACCGTTAGCCGTGACCGTCAGGATTCAGTAACCGCCACACTCAAGGACTCTGACAGTCTGAGGTTAAGCAATTGGAAGGAGACGTGGCCCTAGGTTAAGGGGAGCAGCCCCTAGGAGCACTCCACCCTGGTCCCCGAGTTGCCCTCTCCCTGCTTCCTACTCTCCCCAGTGAGAGCAGCTGGAGCC
This sequence comes from Panthera onca, assembly GCF_046562875.1. Classification (NCBI taxonomy): domain Eukaryota; kingdom Metazoa; phylum Chordata; class Mammalia; order Carnivora; family Felidae; genus Panthera; species Panthera onca. Next base: position 28,027,149 of record NC_138352.1, on the reverse strand, counting down.
GGCTGCCTGGGCACCAGATGGCTAAGTGCCGGGTCACAGTGACCCACAGGCCACGGGAAACTCAGAGCCAGCCTGTTTCCCCCCCCTCCAGCCCAGGACTTAGGTAATCAGCACTTTTAAATTGCAGGCTGGAGCCCAGCTACCGAGCCCAGCCCCTCATGGGAGTGTGTTACTGTTTGGGTCTGTCTGTGTTTCCGCATTTGTGCGTGTCTGTGTGTGTATGAGTTGTCTGGGTCTATGTCTCACTGTGTAGGTATAAATGTCCGTTTCGGGGTGTGTGTGTGTGTGTGTGTGTGTGTGTGTGTGTGTGTGTGTGTGTTTCCAGGTGGGCGAATGTGCTTCAGCATCTGTGCGAGTGCGTGTCTAGTTCACACGTGGATGCGACTGTTTCAGTGTGAGTGCAGGTGTGTGTCCATGTGTGTTTGCCTGTATCTCAGTGCCAGCGGGTGTGTGTAGGTGTGATCCGTGCAGGGGGGAGTATACGTCCACGTGTCAGAATGTGTGAGTGTGCTTCTGTGTCTCCAGGCCAGTGGGTGTATTGTCTCCAGACTCAGGGCATTGCTGTCCAGGGGCTGCCTGGGAACTGACCCAATGGCAACGCCCCTCTCCTGTGCACACTGGGACAGGACACGCCCGCGGTCCCGCCCGGCCAGGCTCTGCCACTTAACCACTCATTGATCCTGGGCAAATGTCCTGACCTCCCTCAACCCTCGATTCCTCACGGGCTTGTCATGAGGGTCAAAGGCAACAAACAAGCCCTTTGACCAGCTCTCTGTAGGCAGCCTCTGCTGACCAAAGGGAAGCTCAGTCATTCAGAAAGAGGAAGGGGAGAACCGTGGCGGGGCCAGGGAGATGCAGGCTGGCGGTGACAACGGTTGATGCACAGGGAGGGGGTCCCCACACCTAGTAGCTTGTAGGTGGTGCCATGGGGCCCAAGGCTACAGCTTTCCTACCCTTCATGGCCACCTCGTGTTTTTCTGTGTGTTTTGTTAATTAATACACCTTAGAGTACTTTTAGCTTTCCGGGGAAAGTAAGCAGAAAGTACAGAGACTTCCCATATACTTAAAAAATATTGGCGGAGGGGATCTGGGTGGCTCGGTAGGTGGAGCACACAGCTCTTGATCTCAGGGTCATGAGTTCAAGCCCCGTACTGGGCATGGAACCTACTTTAAGAAATTTTTTTGTGTCGAGATAAACTTCATTTTATCAACCATTTTCTTTTCTTTCTTTCTTTTAAAGTTTATTTATTTATTTTGAGAGAGAGAGTGCGAACAGGGGAGGGACAGAGAGAGAGGGAGGGAGAGAATCCCAAGCAGACTCTGCACTGTCAGAGCAGAGCCCAGCACAGGGCTTGAACTCACAAATCATGAGATCATGACCCGAGCCAAAATCAAGAGTCAGACACTTAACCAACGGAGCCACCCAGGTGCCCCTTAACCATTTTATTTTATTTTATTTTATTTTTTTAACAATCGGTAATCGATGTATGAGAAATGCCGCTTAAATCACCTGCAGTGGTTGCTTCAACCTTGACCGCTGGCTCGCTGCTGATGGAGGTTATGTCTGCCGAGCAGCCGCAGGACAATGTCAACCAGTGAGTGGCTTGTGGGTCCTCATCTGGCAAAGATCCCAAGTCTTAGAACCTTCAGCACGGACAGTTTTTCTTGCAGTGTTTCTCACAGCCTTGGTAGGTATTCAAACTGGTCCCTTCACCGTGAGATTCTTTTCCTTTGCACCTCTGCTCAAGTTAGCACACACCTTCTCCAAAGATTTTACGTTATGGCTGCTCAGAGTCATCCTAATTTGGTGATCCGCCACCTCTGGTTCCAGGGCTGTCTTTCCACTATCTCAAGAAGCGGAAGCCGTGCTGTGGCCTCCTGACTGACCGGTTCCTCGTTCCTCGTTCCTCGGGGAGAGGGAACAGAAGGGAGGCAGGGGCAGGAGTAGGTGACCCCGCCTCTGCTGCAGCTGCCACCCCATCTTCCTCAAAGAACTATTTTAACCATTCTAAAGTATACTGGTCAGTCGTTTTTAGTCACATTCACAATGCCGTGTGACCATCATCACGATCTAATTCCAGAACATTTCCATCACCCCACGTAGCCGTCACCCTGCGCCCCGTCCCCGCCCCAGCCCCTGGCAGCCACTAACCTACCTTCTGTCTCTACAGATTCGCATCTTTTGGAAGAATCACACAACACGTGTGACCTTTTGTGTCTGGCTTCTTTTGCTCAGCATAACGTTTCTTTCTTTTTTTTTTTTTTAATTTTATTTATTTTTATTTATTTTTTTCAATATATGAAATTTATTGTCAAATTGGTTTCCATACAACACCCAGTGCTCATCCCAAAAAGTGCCCTCCTCAATACCCATCCCCCACCCTCCCTTCCCTCCCACCCCCCATCAACCCTCAGTTTGTTCTCAGTTTTTAAGAGTCTCTTCTGCTTTGGCTCTCTCCCCCTCTAAACTCTTTTTTTTTTTTTTTCCTTCCCCTCCCCCATGGATTTCTGTTAAGTTTCTCAGGATCCACATAAGAGTGAAAACATATGGTATCTGTCTTTCTCTGTATGGCTTATTTCACTTAGCATCACACTCTCCAGTTCCATCCACGTTGCTACAAAGGGCCATATTTCGTTCTTTCTCATTGCCACGTAGTACTCCATTGTGTATATAAACCACAATTTCTTTATCCATTCATCAGTTGATGGACATTTAGGCTCTTTCCACAATTTGGCTATTGTTGAGAGTGCTGCTCTAAACATTGGGGTACAAGTGCCCCTATGCATCAGTACTCCTGTATCCCTTGGGTAAATTCCTAGCAGTGCTATTGCTGGGTCATAGGGTAGGTCTATTTTTAATTTTCTGAGGAACCTCCACACTGCTTTCCAGAGCGGCTGCACCAGTTTGCATTCCCACCAACAGTGCAAGAGGGTTCCCTTTTCTCCTCATCCTCTCCAGCATCTATAGTCTCCTGATTTGTTCATTTTGGCCACTCTGACTGGCGTGAGGTGATACCTGAGTGTGGTTTTGATTTGTATTTCCCTGATGAGGAGCGACATTGAGCATCTTTTCATGTGCCTGTTGGCCATCCGGATGTCTTCTAGCATAACGTTTCTGAGGTCCATCCACATGGGAGCGCGTATCAGTACTTCATGCCTTTCTATGGCTGAATCATATTCCGCCGTATGGCCATACCACATTCTGTTCATCCGTTCATCCGTTGATGGATACTGGGTTGTTTCCGTATTTTGGCCGTTGTGAATAATGCTGCCGTGGACGTTTCATGTACGGGTTGATTGGTTTTATTTGTTTCTTTTTTAAATGGATTCCCTTTTCATTTCTCTTGGGTGTTCTCTAGCAGTGAAATTGTTGAGTCATACTGAGGCTTTTGAGAAACTTCCAGACTGTTTTGCACAGTGGCTACACCATGTTACATTCCCACCAGCAGTTCATGAGGGCTCCAACTCCTCCACAGCCTCAACAACACGTGTTCGTTTCTGCCTTTTTTTTTAATTTTAAAAACGTTTACTCATTTTTGAGAGAGAGAGAGACAGACAGAGCATGAGCGGGGGAGGGGCAGAGAAAGAGGGAGGCACAGAATCTGAAGCAAGCAAGCTCCAGGCTCTGAGCTGTTAGCACAGAGCCCGACGCGGGGCTTGAACTCACAGATTGTGAGCTCATGACCAGAGCTGAAGTTGGACACTTAACCAGCTGAGCCACCCAGGCACCCCTTGTTTCTGTCTTTTTGATACTCGCCCTCCTCCTAGGTGTGAAGCAGTATCTCCTTGTGGTTTTGATCTGCATTTCCCTAACGGCTAAGGATGTTGAGCATCTTTTCCTGTGCTGTCAGCTATCTGTTTATCTCCTTTGGAGAAATGCCTGTTCAGATCCTTTGCCCATTTCTAATTGGGTCATTTACCTTTCTATTATGGAGTTCAAACGTAAAGGGTAATTACACAGGAGGAGTCATTTCAAACGGAATGTTGGCCATCTCAGCTTCTCAAGGGTGTCAGCCCCTGTCTCTGAGGAAACCCTGTCTCTCAACGGCCTGCCCCCGCCCTCCGGCGTTTTCACATACACACACCCATTCCCCATCTCTGGGGGAAATGGAGCACTTCTCCCCCTTCGACCCCTGCTTCCAGGCAAACCCAAGACCTTTAACCCAGCCAAGAGCTCTTTCGACTATTCTTCCAAAGGAAAGGTGCTCTTTCTCAGAACATCAGGGCTGCGACTGCCTTGTGTGTTTGCAGAAACAGCTACAGCCAGCTTCCGAAAAGTAGAATCACGTGTTTGTTCTTGCAGGCACTACACGTGAATGACTCCTAATTTTCCATTGCTCAGTTGAACTTCCCTTTCAGACCCCAGACTCTCCCACCTGCTGGACTCCTCCCCACAAGGGGGTGTGTGGTCTTCCAGGCGCCTCGCTCCCAGCCCCCTCCGCTCCTAGTCTGTGACCCTAGGCCCCCATTCTCTGCACCACCCAGACTCCTCCCTCTCTCCCTCCCTGCCACAACGAATCAGTCATCAACAACTGTTTCTCTGAAAGAGCTCTTCTCGGCCCTCATCAGCTCCCACCTGAACAGTCACCACAGCTGGCCTCCCTGCCTCCACCCAACAGCAGGCAACTCCCCTGCTCAAAACCCTGCAATGGCTCCTTACTGCACAGACCAAAGTTCAATCTTCTTGTGCTGGATCAGTTCCTTCATTTATCGATTGATTGCTTCATTCATTCAGTAGCCTGAGCACCTACTATGTGCACAGCACTGGGACACAGTAGGACAAAAGGCAGGGTTTAGAGAAGAAGCAAATCATTGCAGCGTGACCAGTGGTACAGTGGGCCTGTACGGGGACAATAGGGACAGAGAGCCTGTGACCTGGTGGAAGTGTCTCCTCCTTTGAAAAGCGCCCTGATCCCGTGCAGCTGACCTGACGGTCCTGCCTTTGGAACACGCCCAGCCCGACAGAGACCTCGTTACAATGTTGATCTCATCTCGTTGTTATTTTAACTATGATTTTCTGGTAAATGAGTTGCCATCTTGGTTTTATTTTCTGCTGCCACAGACATGCCAGGACACAACGTGTGCCTCTCCCTCCTTGCACCTCAGCCGTCCACCAAGGAGAAGGCAGCCTTTTTTATCTAAAGTTCTGGCATCTCCTAATGCAGCGTTCTCAACCAGGTACGATTTTGCCACATACACACCCCCAGGGACATTGGGCAACGCCTGGAGACTTGGTTGTCACAGCTGGGAGGTGCTATGGACATCTTGTGGGTGGAGGACAGGCAGGCTGCTCACATCCTACCGTGTGCAGCATACCCCCACCACCAAAAGCCATCTAACCCAAAACAGAATAGTGCCGAGGTTGAGAGACCTGTTCTAACCCCAGGTGCGGGTGGCTCCAGGGAAGAGGGCCCTTCCCCGGTCAAGTGGGCTTCCTGGAGATGGCCGATGCTCAGGTGTTTATGTTGGGAAGGTACAGGTGCTCCAAGGGCCTTGACTGGCTGCTCTGTGAGGAGAAACAGCTGTAGACAGGGGCTTGGAGAGATGACGAAGGGAGACCGCTGGCCATCACCTCTGAGGGCCGACAGGTGTCCACAGTATCTCTGGGCACACAACGAGACTCCATCTCCCAGCCTCCCTTGCTGTAAGGGATGGCCACGCGACCAAGTTCCGGCCAACGGAACGTGAGAGGAAGGGATGACATCGCTCCCAGGCCAAAGACCCTCCTATGTGCCGGCCTCATCTCTCCTTCCCCATCTCCCTGCTGAATGAGAGGACCCCGAAGACCTACCTAGAGGAAGCAGAGCCACAAGACGGAAAGGCTGCACCAAGCTGACCCCCATGTGCTCACCAGCTCCCACCAGCCCACACCCAACTCACATGAACAAGAAATAAATCTTCATGGTGCTGTACCCTGAGACTTCGGGGTTTCCTCGTTATAGCAGCTAATCTTATTTAACGAAAACCAGACCGGGTCCGCAGAAATGTGAAAGGCCGAACACAAAGGTCCCCTTCGATTTTTTAGGGCTGACCAAGCCCTAAGTTCCCCGGTGATCCTGAGCAATTGTAGTTTTTGCCAAGCTTGGTATGTGGGCCTTCGAGTAGGGTTTCATCTGACTTTGCAAAGGGGAGGGATTTCTTATACCCGGAGCATTGTACAGCAGTCTGTACCAATGAACAATCTGTGTCCTCTTTTTTGATGGACCATGACCCCCTAGAGGGAAGGGTCTGGGCCCGATTTGCCGGATGTCACCAAGGCCCAGTAAAGGCCTTAGCACACAGCAGTCCTGAGGAGCAGTTATGAGCCTCTCTGAGCACGCAGGGTCCCTGATTGGCCCAACCCACCCTCTGCCTTCACTTCGGTATCAGTTAGGAACACATTCGCCTGCAAAAAACAAAACCCAGCCGATAGAGGCTTAAACAAATAGGCAGGGGGTTCTTTTTCTTTTTCACATAACACAACCAGAAGCAAGCAGCTGCTAGGATCAGGGACTGTGACTCCACCTTCCCTAATATAATTCACCCTCCATCCTCGTGCTTTGGCCTCAGAGTCACAAGATGGCTGTGCCACGGCCCTAGTCCTCACACTTGGAAACAAGACAAGTCCAAGGACGGGGAAAGGTCACGGGCCATGCTAACTACACCTGCCTCTTTTCGTCCGGAGAGCAAAAGCTTTCCCAGAAATGCCCCGAGCAGACCTTCTACTTCGGGACTGATTGCCTGGGTCACATGATCAGCATGAGCGTTTGGTGACAGAATGGTCATGGCTGGCTCTTTTGATTAAAAAGCCAAGCGATGTTTTGCCAGCACAAACAGAATAGGTATTAGGAAGTCGGTCGGCGGGGTCTGCCTCAATCCCCAGTCCTGTTTCTGGGGCTGTTGTCAGAAAGTCCCATTGTCCTAGGGCTGAGAGGGCCACCAGGCCTGGTGTTCTCCAGGCCCGAGGCTCTGTGAAGAAATAATGGCAGGAGAGTTCATGGCTCCCATCCCTATTCTCCCACATCTGCCTGCTGCCCTGTCCTGGTGCTTCTTCCCAGTAAACCTTCAGCATAGACATGACACCCTGTTCGCGTGGCCTCTCCCAGCAGAGACCATCCCAGTCACCCTGGCAAAGCTACGGAAGAAGAGTCCATGGGCCACTCCCCCAGGGAAGGCAGCTGGGTCACTGGTTTCTGCAGAATAAACATCGCGTTCCCAGTTACTCCCATTTGGGAAGCTGTCACATCGCCCCAAAGCCCTGGTCTTCTCATGCGTGCTGCAAATGACCACTGAGACGCACATCTAGAATCCAGAATTCCAAGGAAATAGAAATAAAAACAGCCAGTGGAACGAATGGAACTACAAAGAGCCAGGCAGACAACGTTTAGCCAAGTGTGGGCACCAATCCCCAGGGGCCTGGGGAACAGGGTAGCATTAGCCAACGTGTGCCAAGTACCTACTATGCACGAGGTGCTAAATGGAGCCCGTCACAGACATCAGTGAGCTCCGGTCAGATAAGGTTTCTCTCCCAGCCTGGTGATTCCCTCGCTGTACTTAAACTCCTCGTGCCTCAGTTTCCTCACCTATGCGATGGAAATGACAGCCGTCCCTATCTCACAGGCCCACTGGCGAGGCTCAGCATATTAGTGTCCATGGAGCATTCAGAAGGGCTGGTGCCAAATAAGCCCTCGACATACGTGTGGCAGAATCGTGATGCCCGTTTCACAGGCGAGGGGATGAAAATTCACGAACAAGCAAGCACATTTGCCCATGGTCATGCAACCAGGGAAAGGCGGAGCCAAGGGCCAAAGCCGGGTCTCTCTGACACCAGCCCACACGCTCGAAACCACCAACCGACGTAATAAACGAGAACAGATTCTACGCGCATCAGACGGCGCCGCGGGTCCCCCGTAGGAGACCACAGGCAAAGCCAGGGATGAGCGGTGAGACTGTGGCACCTCATCTTGCAGCACACGGCCCAGGACATGCCTCTCTGGGCCTGCGTCCCCCAGCAAAGCAGTCCAGAAGAGAAGGGCTGAATGACTTTCAAAGCCTCAAGTGACTCCCATCGGTGGGTCTGGATTACATGCGTCCTGGGACACACTGCTCCGGGGAAACTGGGAGGCGTGGAAAATGGCTCCCCTGGGGACTGGTGAGGTGGGGAGGGAGGCCCTATAATATCATCTCCCTCTTCCTCGCTCACAGAGCTCTGGTCTTTGCACAGCGACGTGCCCAACTAAGACTGCTTTTCCCGTCCTCCTTTGGAGCTGCGGTAGCCAATGATCTGGAAGCTGTTGAGTGGGACTAATAGAGACCCTCTTTAAAGAGCCAATTAGAGTAGGAGGAAGGTCTGTGCTCCTTCTCCTCTCTTCTTCTTCTTCTTGCCTATAAAACAGATGAGACAGCTGGAACTCCAGCAGCCATCTTGGGCTATGAGGTGACTTTGGCGATGGAAGCCATAAACTGAGGACGGTGGAGCCTGGGGCTCTGATGATTTTGTGCAACTGCCAAGCCAGCCCTCGACCCCACCTCCAGTCATCTTTTAGGTGACAATTGATCCCTGACTTACTTAAGGAACCACAGTCAGTTACATTTTCTACACCTTTAGAATCACCCAGAACTGGGTTTGACTTACGCCTCTACCACTTGCGTGACTAGAGTGAATCACTGACCACTCTGTGCCTCAGTTTGCTGGTCTGTTAAATGTCAATAATACTTCCATTCTCATAGGGTTCTTGTGATAAAACAATCCACGTAAAGTGGGTCCTCCAGGGCAACCCACGGGAGCTGGTGTTAGGAGCCCTGACTCGCTAGTTCCCACCCACCTCTGTGGCTGTCACCCACTCCCACGGTGGCTTCCTCTTCCCTTGGACCCTTCCAGACCATTCCCACACGGTGAGTGCCAGCTGCAGGCTGACCGCCTTGGGGAGACAAAAGCGTTTAAACACATCTCTATTGTGGGCCCCACTGCACACGGACGACGTGTCCAGAGGAAGAAGATGTCCTTGAAGATGCAGGTCAAGTGTCGCTCCCTCTGAGAGGTCCTCAGACACCCAGCCCAGCAGAGCTCTCCCTTCTTATCCCCCAGCACCCAGATTTGTGTAGTCCTCCCACCAAAGCAGGGAGCTCAGACTAAAGTCTCTAGGTGCCTTGATACATAAGGGAGGGGTACAGCCCGGCATCCAGCGAGAGCAGGCAGGCCCGCCCACTGCTCCTCCTGGGCCCACAGCATTCCACCAGTCGCTGGTCCCAGATGGGGCCTGTGTGCTACCCCCCGTCCCATTACCCAGCTGTAGCTGCTGCCCCGGTGCCCTCTCTCTCCCCTTTACCTGTGAAACCACCACTGCCCGAGGGCTGGGAGAGAAGTCCTCACCTCTGACTTCTGGGAGATAGAGTCCTGGCCACAGAGTTTTCCCGTGGTGCACAGCACGGCCTTCAAGGCACGAGACCTGCTTGCCCAGCTAAGGTGCCCACGATGTTGGGGAGAGCAGGCACAGCCTCTGAGAGCCTGCCTCCACCTCCACCCCACCCCGGCAGCCCGGGAAACATCTCGCAGGCAAGCAGTGTGGTCCCGCAACAAGCCCGGGGCAGGCCGAGGCAGGCACCGGGCAGCTGGAGAAGCAGCCTGCCAGGGCTTAAGGCAGGCAGCCGCTGACATCAGAGACAGGAAAACCAGAGACTGTGCGTCTCCTGATGGAAGAACCCAGCATTGCCTCCGAACCCTTCTCGCCAGAAACAATCCACCCCGAGTCTGCGTAAGCACTGGACCCAACCACCAAATTTCAGGAAATACAGGAGACAGAAGAACATACCAAACGCCACCACAGGCGTGCAGCCAGGAAAAATCCAGACCGTGGAGACTCTGGGGGGGTCAAGAGGTGGTTTCTCCAACAGATAAATTGCAAGGGATCAAAGAGATGGACAAGAAGCCCATAGATTAGAAGACACGCCATTATTTTGTTTTATTTTATTTTAAATCAGCTCTACACCCACCATGGGGCTTGAACTGATGATCCCGAGTTCAAGAGCCGCACGCTCTGCCGAATGAGCCAGCCAGGTGCCCCGAGTCTTTGTTCTCTAGAGGGAACTGTCAAAACATTTGCAGACAAACTAATACGATGTCTGAGATTTGCTTCAAAGTAATAAAGAGAGTGTTGGGTAGGTGTGGGAATGGAACAAGGTTGACCAGGGGTTGACAACTGTGCAGCTGGGTGACAGGTCCCGGGGGTTCTTCACCCTGTGCTCCCTGATTTTGTATCTGCTTGAAATTATCCCTAAGAGAAAAGGTGATGTCTTGGCCAAGGGCGGTTCTGCCCCGAGGGGATGTTTGGCAACATCTGGAGACATTTTTAATTGTCACAAGGGCGGGTGCTCCTGGCATCTCAGAGGCTGAGGTCAGGGATGCTGGACGTCCTACAATGGTCAGAGCAGCTCCCCCAATAGGGGATTATCCGCCCGCAGTGTCAGCGGTGCGGAAGTTGAGAAGCCACCCGGTCAGTGCTAAGCCGAGGAGTGCTAAGGTCTGCCTTTGGGCAGCCCCTTCCAAGGGAGGTCTGGAAGCGAGAAGCCAGAGCAGGGAGCTGGGCAAGGGCCGTCGATGGTCCTGGAGAGGAAGGATGAGGCCCAGCCAGGACTGTGCCCTGAGGAGCCAAGGGGGGCGGGCTGGCTGCTCTCTGACCGTCTGTGAGCATCGCCCCAACAATTCAGACAAGGCAGTTATGGCCTAGGAAAGCCTCTGCCCCGTTCATCGATGGTGATGAGGGTTCTGAAGAAAAATGAGGCAGGGAGGGCATGGGGGGGGGGGTGCAATTTTAAGTAGGAAGGTCCCCTCACTGAGAAGGTGACTTTCGGGTAAAGTTTTGAGGGCGTTTCAAGGCAGCCATAGCAGCTGACAAGGTACAGACGTTCCTGACCTTCACCTTAGGAACCATCGCTACACAGGTAGGGACGTTTCAGAACAAGCCCGGTGCTGCCCTTCCTACCCCGTGGTCTAGCCCGTGGTGTGTGCCAAGCACTGGGTGTGATTCTGGTTCTCTGGACAACCCCTCCCCGAAGCCAGAAGAAGTCGAAAGTTCTCAAGGGCACGGGTATTAGCAGGGAGGGGCATGGGAGCCCGGAGGATTTGCAGAAGCAGAAAGCACTGGGGCAGGATCCAACGCTGCTCGTGCCAAAGGGATGAATCTTTTGGCAGAAGAAAGGATTCTGAGGGGCAAAGACGAAGCCGGGCTCCCAGGAGGCCGTGCTCAGGGCTCAGCTCTGGCGGGCCCGCAGGAGGGCGAGGGTTGACCAGCTGGCCAGAGGCCCCTGCGAGCCAGCGGCCAGAAGCTGCATGGGGCAAGAGGAACCCACCCAGCTGGAATGTTCCGTTCATCCAGACCACAAAGACCCCCGACTCGGTCCCAGGCACTCAGGAGTCAGCAGGGGTGCAGCCTCAAAGGTGGGGAAGAGGCAGCCCTAGAAAGTCTGAGGAAAGGGGGAGGGGAAACCATGCAGAGGCCTGGAGGAGGAACCCCGGGGATATGCAGAGGACGAGCCTTCCAGGGGCAGGTGAGGCTCTGGAGCCTGGGGGCCTGACACCGAATTTGGGGTTATTGTGAGGGCATCTGGGGAGCCATGGGGGGGGGCGGTTGATCAGACCACATCTGATTAAACTCTGTATTGATTGTGGTAAAACACACATAACATAAAACCCACCATTCAATGTTTTAAGTATGCAGATGAAGGAGCATCTCGTTCTTTCGGTGTTGTGCAGTCGCTGCCCTCTACCTGGTTCCACAACACTCCCACCACCCCGAAAGGAAGCCCTGAACCCTTGGGCAGTCACTCCCCATCCTCCCTCCCTCCAGCCCCTGGCAACCAGCCATCTGCTCTCTGTCCCTGTGGATCGGCCTCTACTGGCCGTTTCATATACAAGGAATCATACAGTAGGGGGCCTTTGGGGTCTGGCTTCTCTCGATTTAATTTCTTAGAGGCCCCTCTGGTTGCCACAGGGAAAAGAAGAGTCTGCAGCGGGGCGTCGTTGAGGCAGGGAGGCCAGAAGGAGGCTGGAGCCCCCATCAGGTGAGGGATGCTGGCCAGCCTGGACACCCAGGAGGTAGGGAGGTGAAGAAGGAGGGGACCCAAGTGTATCTAGGAGGCAGGACCACCAGGACTTACTGACCTGGGCCGTGGCAGGGAGGGACGTCGCGGAGTCAGGGAGGACTCAGGGCTCGGGATCTGAGCAACCCGGACAATGGCGGTGGCGGAGGGAGATGGCAGAGACCAGGAGAGGAGACAGAAGACACAGGGGCGAGTACATCGAAGATCCCCCCCCCCCCCCAAGAAATTAAGAGTCAGATATGGAAGGGTTGCTGCGGAGACTTTTAACACAAGCCAAGTCTGGGCCCGCTGGAATGTGGGGGGAGGGGAAGGTAAGTGAGACATCGTGCTGGGGACATACGCAATGCTCATCAATGAGGGTGGGCCATCCACCTCCAGGTCCCTTTTGTGGAACTGGTCAGTTTCTCCTGCTCAAGGGGACGCATATCGACAAGAAGGCAAGCACACCCGCCCTCTCAAAGCTTCAGGGGACCCACTCACCTGTCTACCCAGCGGAAATATTTCTGGAGGCTCAGGGCCACCAGGCACTGTTGCACAGGATGAGCACTGTGCAACAGAAAAAGGGTACTTTTACGTAGACTGGTGTTCTGCCTGGAGTTAGGCAGTGCACAATGTGCACAATGCTGCCTGGCAGTCATGGTCATTGTAGAATTGCCGTGTTTGTAAGTAACGGGGCTCCTTTGAGAAGAGATGGGAATGTTTGTGAGAAACGGGACAACGTTCTCTGCTTCTGAAGGTCAAATGAAGTCTGGCATTTAAACACAGCTGTTGGAGTTGCCCTACATCCCGTGTTTTCTTTCTAAGAAGAGGAGCTCGGCCAGGGAAATGTCAACTCTGAGGCACAACCAGCTGGCTCACACACACCACAGCCATCGATGAGCCGTGCTATGTCACCACGTCCTCTGGGGCAGCGGGAGGCTCCCCGAGTTGTGCACGCAGGACCCGACTCTCAGGTCAGAGAGGACCCCTGCTTTGTTCAGCCTTGGGGCCAACAGACAGAGAACCTCCCAGGGCTGGGCTGCCGTGTCGGGTCATCGGGGCTGGGCACTGCGCAGCAGGGATCTGCAGTGGAGGCCGCGTAAACATGACCTGCCCTTCGGGCAGCTTCGCGGGGCAGGTCAGGAGAGCCCCAGGCCTGGCTCAAATCCCAGCTCTGCCGCTGGCTCGCTGTGCGACCTTAGGCAAGTCACTTCGCTTCTCGGAGCCTCGTTTCCTCTTCTGCAAAGTGGGGACCTGTTGGGGCTGCTGGAAGGGGCAGGGGGTGTGTGTGGAGGGTCCCTGACTGATCCTAGGTGCTGGGGGCTACGATAGCCCTTGTCATGATCCCCGTCCCCGTTCTGGGGGAGCCGAGGGGAGACACTAACATACACTCACTCACACACTCGCAAATTCACACACAGAAGCCTCGCCGAGTTTCACAACCCTCTAAATATCCACCCTAAGCCTCTTTAGTTCTTCCTCTTTAAGCAAAGTATCTAAAATACAGAAAAAGGGAAAGAATGATAAACAGCCCTTTGCCGTCACCCAGAGAAATCCTGCCAGGCAGGCAGCCACTGTTGGTGGGGACGAGCTTGGCTACAGGCACTGCCCTCTCTGCCTCACCTTTCCCCCCACTCCGGCTGACCCCCCGGGGTTCCTCTGCCCGGGAAGAGGAATTGAGGGGAGGAAAGGGGCAAAAGGGCAGAGGGGCCGTGGGCCCTGGCAACACCCTCCCCTCCCAGGTTCCAGGGAGAGCGCCTTCCTGCTAAGCCACATGAAGTTCCCTCCGCCTCTGCTCCCCTGAGGGAAGAAGGCCCCTCCGCTGGAGGGCCCCCCAACACCCCTGAGATGTCCCCTCCAAGGCGACACTTCACTCGGGCGAGAGGCCCAAGTCAGAGCAAAATGACCCTAGGAATCCATTTGCTTAAAAGTGCCAAATAGGATGGGGCGCCTGGGTGGCTCGGTCGGTTAAGCGTCCGACTTCAGCTCGGGTCATGATCTCGCGGTCCGTGAGTTCGAGCCCCGCGTCGGGCTCTGTGCTGACAGCTCGGAGCCTGGAGCCTGTTTCAGATTCTGTGTCTCCCTCTCTCTGACCCTCCCCCGTTCATGCCCTGTCTCTCTCTGTCTCAAAAATAAATAAACATTAAAAAAAAAAAAAAAAGTGCCAAATAGGAAACGGGCCTCATCTAGTCCTTTTTTTTTTTTTTTTTTTTAATTACAGACATCTTAGTAGGTGTGATGTGGTATTTCATCGTGGTATTTCATTTGTTTTTCCCTAATGAATAATGATGTGGAGCATCTTTTCATGTGCTTGTTGTCTGCTTGTATATCTACTTTGAAATCATTGGCCCACTGTTAGCATTGGTCGGTTGTTTTGTTCATGACGTACAGGAGTTCTTTATGTATTCTGGATTCCAGACCCTTGTCAGAAATATAATTTGAAAATATTTTCTCCCATTGCGTAGGCTGTCCTTTCGCTTTCTTGACGGTGTTCTGTGATGTACAAACGTTTTTGGTTTTGGTGACATTAAATTTATCTCCTTTTCCTTTTGTCATCATATCTAAGGATCCTTTGCTAAGTGCAAAGTCATGAAGGTTTCTTCCTATATTTTCACCTAAGAGTTTTATAGTTTTAGCTTTTTTTTCTTTTTTTTCTTCTTTTTTTTTTCCTTTTTTAAAAAATTTTTTTAACGTTTATTTATTTTTGATACAGAGAGAGACAGAGCATGAACAGGGGAGGAGCAGAGAGAGAGGGAGACACAGAATCTGAAACAGGCCCCAGGCTCTGAGCCGTCAGCACAGAACCCGACGTGGGGCTCAAACTCACGGACTGTGAGATCATGACCTGAGCCGAAGTCGGACGCTTAACTGACCGAGCCACCCAGGCGCCCCATAGTTTTAGCTTTTAAGTTTAGACCTTTGATCCATTTTGAGCTGGCTTTTGTCTATGGTGTGAGGTAGGGGCCCGTCTTCATTCTTTTGCACGTGACCATCTGGTCGTCCCTGCACCACTTGTCGAAGAAATTGTTCTTTCCCCCATGGAATGGTCTTGGCACCTTGTCAGAAATCAACTGGTCACAGACGTATTGGTTTATTTCCAGACTCTCAGTTCCATTCTGTTGGTCTACATGACTATCCTGTGCCAATACCACACAGAGTTGATTGATGGAGCTTTGTTATCAGGTGTAAGATCAAGAAGCGTGAATCCGGTGAGTTTACTCTTCTTTAAGAGTATCTTTGGCTCATCAGAGCCCCTCGCATCTCCATATGAATTTGAGGATTGGCTTTTCCGTGTCTGCAAAAAAGGCTATTGGGCTTTGGATCGGGATTGCATTAAATCTGCAAGCTTGACAGAACTAAGCCATCCTGACAATACTAAACCTCCCAACCCCTGAACACCCAGTGCCTTTCCATTTGTTTATATCTCCTTTAGTTTCTTTCAGCAACATTTGTCCTTGTTGGTTTCAATTATCAAAACTATTTTCTCGGAGCACCTGCCTGGCTCAAGTCAGAAGAGCATGAGACTCTTGATCTCAGAGTTGTGGGTTTGAGCCCCATGTTGGGTATAGAGATTACTGAAATAAATAAAACCTTTAAGATTTTTTTTTTGCTTTCAGTCTGCCATTTGCCTGTTAATTTCTGTGTGTGGTGTCCTTCATGAGACAGAAATCCTTCACTCTTATGTAATCAAATTCACTGCTCTCTCCTTTGTACACATGTTCTCTCTCTCTCTCTCTCTCTCTCTCTCTCCCTCTCTCTCTTTCTCTGTCTCTCTCATGCATGGGAGCACACTTTATGTTTGGGACATTTGCGATTCATCTTCCCCACCCCAGGATCACAAAGCTATCAACCAATGTTTACTCCTATTAGCTTTACCTCTTGGACACGGTATATGCAGTTTCACTTTTTAAGAGTTGGATCTTGAATTCACTGGGCCCCTCCTTTGCTCTGCTGTGAGGTGGGATCGACCTTGTTCCAGAGGCTGAACCGTCACTACTCTTAACCAGCCATCCTTCTCCCAGCTCTGTGATCCCACCTTGATGCCCATCCCACGGAGACTGGAAAGGAATGTTTTCCTTTCCACTGGAATGCACGCACCTTGGTGGGGCTGTGGGTCCAGGTGTCCATGAAAAGCAGTGAACTAGGAGCACCCAAGGCTCCTGGGACAGATCGTGATGCTCAGTTAGAGTGTTAAGGAACAGAATGAGACGTAACACGGCACCAATTGAAAACCAAGTGGTGTATTTTTACAAGTACAGAAACACACCTAAAGATGAAATACCAGTTGTCTTAAATTTTTTCATGTTTATGTATTTATTTTTGAGAGAGACAGAGCCAGAGACAGAGAGACAGAGTACGAGCAGGGGAGGGGCAGAGAGAGAGGGAGACACAGCATCCGAAGCAGGTTCCAGGCTCCGAGCTGTCAACTCAGAGCCCGACGCGGGGCTCAAACTCGTCAACTGTGAGATCATGACCTGAGCCGAAGCCGGACGCTTAACCGACTGAGCCACCCAGGCACCCCGAAATATGTTTTCTTAAGTGGGAGTCTTGGTTGGGGGGGACGGGAGTGGGGGTTGGAGATACAAGGGAACCCGTCACACAATAAAATGAATGAGAGGTGGTCTTCCACGGGCTGGTGATGATAACGCGCCAAGACTTGACTCCTGCACAGCAGCCCAGGAAGTGCAGAGGGCAGGACAGACAGCTCCAGAAAGCGTGAGGGGCTCCAGAGGGACCAAAGCCTGAGTCTGAGGGCACCAAGTGCAGGATGATGGGTTCTCCAGGGGCAAGAGGCAGAAGGGGCCTGTTTCTTCCCTACCAGAGCGGTCATGGGGCCAAGGCTCAAACTGCCTCCAAGAAATCACACCGGGGGCTCTATTTCATAGCTGAAGAAGGACCCTTAGAGAACCAACGATTTTATTCTATTCTATTCTATTCTATTCTATTCTAGTTTTGGTGCAAAAGGTGATTTTATTAAAGCACAGGCACAGGACCCGTGGGCAGGAAGAGCTACCGAGAACCAACTATTTTAAATGTTGAAGTTAAGGCCACAGGAAGGTTGAACCCAGTGAGCTGGCCTGGAACCACATCTCCGGCCCCAGCCCGGGGTCTCTCCCCCTAGACGACCCTGGACCTGCCCCAGCGTGGCGGCTCCAGACCCGCAGAGCGCGGCCGGCTGCCGCGGTTCCCTCTGGCCACTTTGGCTCGATGCCCAGGCTCGGCCCAGCCCTGCCATGGCCGCGTGAGGAAACAGCTGCCCCTTGGCCTTCCTGGGATCTGGAAACGGGTCCAAAGCTTCACCCCACATGCTCTGTGCAGGAGGCCCGAGCGGCAGCCCAGGCACTCAGTGGCCCCTGCTTTTCCATATTTATTGGGTTTTCAGATACGCAGACATCACTCCAGCTCCTGACTCGGGCTGCGACTGCTCTCCCCCTGGCTCGCTCTCTCTCACGGACTTCTCTTCCTTCCTGAGACCTGCAGACAAGAAAACCAGCTTTGCAGAGATGTTGGGGCGGAGATCTCAGACAGGGGGCCGGCAGGTACTGAGGAATGCCCAGGAACCCAGTGTGGGTGAGGGGCCGTGAGAGAGGCACGGGGAGGTGACACAGGAGGGTGGCGAGCTGGCAAGGCCAAACCCCAGCCAGGGCCGACTCCCAGACTGAGGCCAGAGCTGGCCAGCGGGGCGAGGGCAGGCTGTGGCGCCTCTGCCCCCAGTGAACCCTGGCCTGCCCATGCCTGGGCCTAGCCGAGAGTTCAGGGGCATCTGCTTCCTGGTGAGCCATCTCCATGAGCCGGACCGCGGCTGTGCAAATGCAGAGCTGGGGCTGGAGAGGGTGGTCAGGACAAGGTGCCCCAAGAGCCTGGAGGGCCTGCCCTAGCCCTTTAGCGCCCCCTAGACTTGGCCAGCGAAGAAATGGGGGCCCCATTATAGGGCCGGGTGGCTGGGGGATTGCGGAGAGCCCCTGAGGATGGTCACCATTCAGCCCATGGGAGGTGAGGAGCTACTATTATACCCATTTTCCAGCTGAAGAAACTGAGGCTCAGAGACATCCTGCGGTTTGCACAAGGTCACACAGCAGGGCTGGGATTCGAACGAGAGTTCTTCAGGGAGAATTCTCTCTCGCCACTTTGGCCAGGGCCTGGGAGACCTCACATTCAGCTTCCGGTCAGCAACCACACGCTCTCCCCAGCTGGGAACTGGACACGAGCCACACAGCACACAGTTACGTTCCAAATCCAAATGTTACCAGGAGCCTGGCTGGCAGGGCCACAGGCTTTCCACCTTCGTCGCCCCCACCAGGGGACTCCAGCAAAGTTCCGGCCCTGGCGTGGGAGACCTGGCCCAAATCGGGCTCTGCCCCAACTGGCCAGGGCTCCCAGGCCAGGCGCAGTCCCCCTTCTGGGCTGTGAGCTACTCGGTCGTGCGACCATGCCACGATTTCCCCCACGCAGTCCACGAACAGTGCCACTCGCGTTGTTTCTAACCCGTGTTACCACCAGCAGTGCCACTGAGAATGTTCGGGAACACTCGCACAGAGGTCCGCGGGCTCTCTGGGCTCACCCAGACCTCCTGAGGCTGAAACTGCCTCCCGAAAAGATTTCCCAGGTGATCCGCATGCACATCAAAGCTCCAGAAGCCCTGCTCTGGGGTCCACTCCTTGAAGCAAAGACGCATCTCCTTGACTCTGCTAAATAAGGCCAAGTTGTCTCCCCAAGTGGCTACACCAGTTTGCATCCCCACCAGGAGTGGATGAGAGCTCCCGTGGCTCAGCATCCTTGCCAAAGCTTGGCATCATCAGACTTCTTAGGATCTTCCAATCGAGTACAGAGAAAACGGTCCTCTGGTCACCTAACAATTTTCATCTGATTCATTTCTTAAACTTTCGCCTCCCCCCCGGCTCTAACACCCACGCAATCACCTTCGACGCTACATATCTGTTTTCTCCAATACGGACAAAAAGAGACGCCTATCTCTGCGAGCGTGTCTCCTTACATCAATGAGAAGAACACCCCCACAGCTCCCCGGGGAGCCAGTGGCCTCCACGGTGGTCGGTGTTTGCTCTCCCCCCACCCCGGGCCCCCCCCCCCCCCCCCCGTCCCTCAGGAGCTTTGACTGCCAGGGTCACATAGGGAGAGAGCAGTGGGGGTGGGATGCACACCGGAGGGGCGTCCCGGGTCTGACCTCGTGCCCGTCCCAGTGTTGGCGAGCAGGCAGTGCGATGCCCTAGGGACAGCAGGCCGTGCTGCCGAGCCGAGAGGCCAGTGCTGTCTGTGGTGAGGCATTGTCCGGCAGGGAGAGGCACGGAGGGTCTCAGCTGGCCCTCAAGAGGGGACTCCAGGGCGGAATAGCTTGGGCTGCCCTTGGCTCCCGGCACCTGTCAACAAGAGCCACTTCTGGGAAGGACGCAGGCCTTGGGCTCCCGGGCTGCGGAACGGTGGGTCCCTCCGTGCCCTGGGGTGCCTCGCCCCGCTAGGCCTGGCCCTCAGGAGGGGCCGCCGCCACCGTAGTGTTCAGCCCAGCCTGCCCAGAGCACTTGCCCCGCTGAGCCCATACATCTTGGGCACATTCCGGGAAATCCAGTCCAAGGACCGTGGACACCCCGAGGGGAGATGATGTGAGCCACACAGTCAGGCTTGCGGCGTTTCGAGGCCCAGCCTGGCTGCCTTGCGGCCCTGTGACCGATCTCCAGCACGCCAGCACAGGTGGCCGGCGTGTGTTCTGGACCGTGGGACGGGGCTGTGAGTGTCTCGGGGCGGGGGGGGGGGGGGGGGGGGTCCCCTCACAGGCAGACCCTGAGACAAGGAATGCCGGAGCAGTGACTTCTTTGGGAGGTGACCCCCGGCCCCCTGAGAACCCTTGGCACCTGAGCCTGCCCGTCTCACGGGCTGAGAGAGTCCCAGGGAACGCAAGGGCCAGGGGCCATGTGAACCGGGAGGACACCTCCACGTGCAGGAGGGCCCGGCCCCACTCCTGACTCTGCTCTTTCCTGGCCGCTGGCCGCAGGCAGGTTACCAAACCTCTGGAAATCCGTTTCTTTCCCCGGGAGATGAACGAACGCCTCACAGAGCAGCTGGGAGGGCGTGGAAGGAAATCAGGCAAAGCGCTTGCCCGTGGGCATCCCCAGTGAGCTCATCGCTGCCCTGGTTGGTCCAATTCCCCAGAAACTGTTCTGGCTGCTGGCTATGCAGGTGCCCAAGATCCGCAGGTGCAGCTGGAGGGTGACAGAGGAAGACACTCAAGCGTGGAGCCTCCGAGCACCAAGCCTGCTCGGCCTTCGGGACCAGGCTCCGGGGAACTGGTCCAGGAGGCACGGTCAGAGGCTGGCCTGGCCCCACAGCCACTGGGCTCTTCATCCTCCAGTACAGCCCCACCCCCACCCCCGCCACTCCCCTCTTCTCTCCCGGGCCACCACGTGCCTGCCAGGGGTCACCCTCATGTACTAGCGACCTTGTAGGACCCACGCCGGGGTTCTGACACCCACGGAGAGAAGCCGCTGGCAAACATCAGCTTCTCCCCCTGTCAGATGCGCAGCTTTAACCAAAAAAATGTAAGCAGCGGCAAACCCCCGCCGTCTGGGATGCGAGCCAGCGTTCGACACTCGCCACGACACAGGTTTATGTCCTCAGAGCGACATCCGACAGCATCCCATCCCCTTGCTTATCGTTCTTTAAATTTTTTTTTTTTTAGTTTTTTTTTTTAATGTTTATTTTTGGGAGAGACAGAGAGAGACAGAGTGGGAGCAGGGGAGGGGCAGAGAGAGAGAGGGAGACACAGAACCCGAAGCAGGCTCCGGGCTCTGCACTGTCAGCACAGAGCCCAGCGCGGGGTTCAGACTCATGGACCTCGAGATCATGACCTGAGCCGAAGTCGGATGCTTAACCGACTGAGCCCCCCAGGCACCCCAATAATAATTTTTACATAGATGTGAGCTTAGGTAGACGCTGAAAGAAAAAAAAAATTCCTGAGTGAACCCACACCAAATTGCACTGCAAATGGAACTATGTATGTAAGGCTTCACATTCTCCTGTAAGCACTTTTTTTTAAGTTAATTTATTTATTTTGAGAGAGAGAGAGAACGAGCACAAGTGGGGAGGGGGGAGAGAGAGAGAGAGAGAGAGGGAGAGAGAAAATCCCAAGCAGGCTCCACTCTGTCAGTCCGGAGTCCCATGTGGGGCTCGAACCCACAAACCAGACTGTGAGATCATGACCTGAGCAGAAATCAAGAGTCAGATGCTTAACCGACTGAGCTACCCAGGCGCCCCTACAGCAAGCACTTTTGAGGAACTTAAGAACCTGTTTATTGTAGGCAATCTAAGGTCCCACCGTGGAACTAAGGGACTCGGGGAAGAGGAGGGCGGCCGCCAAAGCCTCTTGGGAATCATTTAGACGTCAAGAAGTTGATTCCCCTGAACTTGGAAGGGCTGCGAGTTTCCACCGAGCAGACCTTACACGTCTACAAGCTCTGTCCTGTTTCATTGACCACCTGCTCCAGGCCAGACACTGTGGACTGATTTTACTCCTCTCGGCAAAATTCCAAGATGGTACCAGTTCCCCACTTACGCGGGGGGAAACAGACTCTGAGAGGTGGTTCGCTCAATGTCTCAGGGCTAGAAGGTGGTGGACTGAGACTGGCCTTCGGATCTGCCCTGACCCTTCTCCGGAGGACATGCTAAGCCACTCACATCTGAGCGCAGGGCTGGGGTCTGCAAGGATTTTCCCCACTCGGGCCATTCTTGAGAACTGAAACTCTGGCGTCTCTCTATTCCTTGCCGGTGCTCAAAAAAATGCCAAAGGAAGGGCAACTGGGTCCCAACACCAGGTGAACAGTGCCACCTGGTGGAAGACAAAGACACTACAGGTAGTGCATGAGCCGTGGGAAATGGTCTCAGGTGCCCGTGAGATTCAAAGCCAAAGGTAGAGTTGTTCCCTTTGAATTCATAAAAGGGACAGGAGAGAAGGCCCAGGGTGTTGTCACAGATGAAAATCAGAGGTCTGGCCCCTCCTGGGTGCTTCTGACAGTGAACCCAGACTTTGGAGGTGTTCCAGCATCCAACCCAACTCTCGAGTTCTCTCCACAGTGTCCTGCCAGGAGACCATCCAGTCTGGCCTTGAATACCTCCGGAAATGGGGTGCTCACTCTCTATTCGTCTTCTTCACAAAGCTCTTCCTCTTCTCTCCTCTTCACATGTGCTCTTTGCTCCTCCTCTTACCTCCGTAAACAGTTCATCTGACCCCTCTCCCCTCTGGCAGCCCCCCAGAAGTGCCGAAAAACCCACCAGCCAGGCTAGGCTTCCTCCAGCGTCACTCCTGGGACGTATGCCTGGTTCTTCTCCCCAGCATGGCTCTCCTCGTGTTAAGTGCTGGTATTTAGGGGGTGGGAAGTGAGAAACAGAGACACGGCCATTTAGCTGTTTGCTCTGACTGGTATGCTCGTCCCCCAACACTTCCCAAGGCTGGAATCTTTACCACTCGGGTCTCAGCTCAGATGTCACCTGCTCAGCAAGGCCTTCCCTGACCGCCCCAGGCTAAGATAGCCTCCCCTCGTCTCACTCCTGCCCATTCCCCGCTTGATATTCCCAGAGACGTCTTGCTGTCTACAACTACGTTGCATGTTCGCGACCCGCCTCACTCTACCCCCATCCTGGGCCATGAACTTCACGATGCCGCGGGCTTTGTCTGCTGTGTTGGGTGCTGAGCCCGGGGCCCCAGGGATAGCAGATGGTCCACAAACACTGCATTTGCTCACCTGAGTCTCCCCACGTCTGGGAGCCAAGCGGGGCTGTGGCCCAAGTGGGGTCCCCAGAAGCAGACCCTGCGACAAGGATCTGAGGGCAAGTATGGGCTGTTATGGGTTGAACTGTGCACCCCAAAATACATATGTTGGAGTCCTAACCCCCAGCGCCTCAGAAGGACACCTTACGTGGAGACAGGGTCTGTTCACAGAGGTGATCAAGTTAAGTCATTAGTCACAATTTCATTGAGTCGTAATGAGGTCATGAGGGCAGGACCTAATCCAATATGACTGGTGTCCTTACCCAAAGGGGAAATTTGGACCCAGAGACAGACATGCACAGACAACGTGAAGAGACACAGGGAGAAGACAGCCATCCGCATGCCAAGGGGAGAGGCCTGGAACCGGCCCCTCCCTCACAGCGTCAGAAGGACCCGCCCCCGCACCCCCACCCCCACACACACCTTGATGGGACGTCCCACCTCCAGAACTGTGACACCAGAAGCTTCTGTTGTTTAAGCCCCCAGCCTGAGGTGCTGTGTTATGGCGGGCCTGGGGAGCAACCACAGGCACCCACAGAAACTGCCACAGGCAGAGTTGGGATCCCCACTAACAGGGGAGAAGGCCAAGCCTGGAGGTGGGAGTGGCTTGTCCACGGTCACCCAGAGCCAGGCCACAGACTCAAGTCTCTGAACTCCACACAGGGTTAGAACAAGTCCCCCATCCCCGGCCCCCCTGGCTCTGCTCTGGCAGTGCGGAGCCTGTTTGGGATTTTCTCTCTCCCCCTCTCTCTCTGCCCACCCCCCGCTTGTGTTCTCTATCTCAAAATAAATAAACTTTTTTTTTTAATTTTTTTTTTAATGTTTATTTATCTTTGAGACAGAGAGAGACAGAGCATGAACGGGGAGGGGCAGAGAGAGAGGGAGACACAGAATCTGAAACAGGCTCCAGGCTCTGAGCAGTTAGCACAGAGCCTCATGCGGGGCTCGAACTCACGGACCGCGAGATCATGACCTGAGCCGAAGTCGGACGCTTAACCGACTGAGCCACCCAGGCGCCCCCAAAATAAATAAACTTTAAAAAATGTTTTTAAAAAAGCATTGTTCTAGGCAGAATAAACAGACACAAAAGGTCACGTAATGCATGATTCCATCTACGTGAAGTGTCCAGAACAGGCAAATGGACAGAGACCGAAAGTGGATTCGTGGTTTCCAGGACGCGGAGGGAAGGGACAATGGGGAAGCACAGGCTTTCTTTTGGGGGTGATGAAAATGTTCTGGAACTAGATAGTGTTGGTTGTGCACTGCGAATATACTAAAGACCAGGGAAATGGACACTTAAAAATGGTCAGAACAGCAAATTTTACGTTATTTGACTTTATCTCCATTTTAAAAAAATATTCTGGTGGGGGCGCGCCTGAGGGTCTCAGTCGGTTAAGCGTCCGACTCTTGAACTCAAGTCTTGATCTCAGGGTTGCGAGTTCAAGCCCCGCATGGGGCTCCACGCTGGGCATGAAGCCTACTTAAGGAAAAAAAAAATTTTTTTTTTCTTTTTTAAGAAAAGAAAGGCAGAAAGGGCCTAGCAGGCAGTAGAAAAGTGAAATCAAAGGCCTCGAGGCCTGAAGCTACAGGCCGTCTTCCAGGAATTGCAAGAACTGAGCAGAGCGGCTGGCAAGAGAGAAGGTATCACCCTAGAGCCAGGAAAGGGATCTGGTGCTGAGTCGTGTGCCAGTGGGCAGCCATGGTGGGTCCTAAGCAGGAAAGTGGCTGGGAGTGGAGGAAGGAGAGGGTCAGGGCTGCGAGGGTGAGGGAAGCGAGTCTAGGGAGGGGCAGCAGGACTGCGGGGGAGGTGAGGTCTGTCAGAGGCCAGCGCCAGGGGGACAGCAGGATGGGAGGCAGGGGAGAGAGAAGACTCAGGCTGACAGCCAGGTTTTAGGTTGGGTGACAGTATCTGACGGCCTCCCAGGTGGGAAGCACCAGGCAGGAGCACTCTGGGAGGAAGATGCATAGGTTCATTAACGTATTGGCTCGGAGGCGCCCAAGAAACATCCAGGACTGGGTCCAGGAAAGTCTGGGCAGATTACAGCAGCCCAGAAGAATCTGATTTGGAAATAAGGCCACTGTTTCAGATTCTGTGTCTCCCTCTCTTTCTCTCTGCCCCTCCCCCGCTCATTCTCTCTCTCTCTCTCTCTCTCTCTCTCTCTCTCTCTCTTTCTCTTGCCCTCTCTCTCTCAAAAGTAAATGAACATTAAAAAAATAATTTAAAAAAAAAGAAAGTAAGGCCGCTAGATGGAGGAGATGACTTGGGACAGTGGCTCTGAAATTTTGTGACAACCCAGAGGGGCGGCTTGTCCTGTGGGCTCTGAAACCACGTGGCCTGGGCTCAAATCTGAGTGCTGCCATTTTTTTGTAATTCCAGGACAGGTAACACTGAGCACTGCCATTTAGGAGCCGTGTGGCCTTGATCTCTCTGAGCCTCCTTCCCCGTTTGTGAAGTGTAGGTGGTCCTAGCTCCTATCTCACAGGTGTGCAGGGAGGACTCAATGAGTTAACATTGACGGAGCGCTCAGACGGGCACCTGTCGATCACGCAAGAAATGTTGGCTACCGAGCAGTGCGCCAGACGGTCGTTTAGGGAGCTGATTAACGAGGAAGCTTCCGGGATTCCATGCCCACAGGCTCCAGTGTGTAGACATTTTGTGATGAAGCCTGCCAATCTGGCTTTTTAACAAGCATCCCACCTGCCCACCCAGTGCCATCCTGATGCAAGTGGTCACTGGGCCTCACAGAAGGAGGACGAAAGAGCCTTGGGGACGCCCGTAATATGAGGAGCAAGAAAGAAAACCAAAGCACACGAGGGTGGAATTTCGGGAAAAGACAAGTGAGCCATAGAATCAAATGCTGCAGAAAGGCTCGGCCAGATGGGGATAGAGCAGCCTCTGCCCGGCAGACAGATAACAAGAGGATGACTGGCCACCTGTGGGGAGCTGGTTCCATGAAGTGGTGGGAACCGGACCAAGGTAAAATGAGGCCATTAGAATGCATCCTATCCAATCTGACGGGTGTCCTTATAAGAGGAAATTTGGACACAAGCATGACAGAGAAAGGACCCTGTGAAGACACAGGGAAACGGCCATCTACAAGGCAAGGGCGGAGGCCTCAGGGGAAACCAACCCTGCCTATACCTTGATCTCAGACTTCCAGCCTGAGATCAGAACTGTGAGAAATAAACGTCTGTTGCGGAAGCCCCCCATCTGTGGTACTTCACTATGGCGTCCCCAGCAAACGACTGCAGGAGGTGAGTCAGCAAGCCTCATAAAGATCCCAGATACCACCAGAAATCTGGGGCAAGCCTCTGAGGAGAAAGACAGAGACTCATATCAATAAACATGAAAAAGCAAAAAAGAAACAAACTCTGCAGGAAGAAGAAAACTTTAAAAATGAGTAACAAGAACAATAATATCTTCGGAAAGATGAGAGAATTACAGCAATAAAACAAGAACAGGATGTGGCAAAAAAAGAATCTTCATAGAACAGAAAAGGGTCCAGGAAAATTATATCTATATCTATATGTTATATTTATACTATATATTATGTTGTTGGTAAAATGTATTTATAGATACATAGACATACAGAAATTAAAACATCAGTGTAAGCGTTAAAAAATAAAATTGAATTTTTCAAGTGCATGAGATAATGAAATAAAAAATGGAAAAGATAAGAAAATGGAGCAGATCTGTACAAGAGCATCAACATCTGAGTTTTAGGAGTTCTAGAAAGTAAGAACAGAAAACAAAGAGGGAAGAAATCATCAATCATGTAAGTTATGAAAATGTGCCAGATTGATGGGGCTTTTCCTGTCCTTTGCAGATTGAAAGGGCTCACTGAGAACCCAAACAATGGATGAAAATAAGAGTCACATCAAAACATCATTGTGAAGATCAGTGACAAAGAGAAATTCCCACAGCTTCCAGAGAGGGGAAAGAGGAGTTGGTCTCCTACAAAGGATCAGAAATCGGACTGACTTCAGACTTCTCAACACTAGAAGCCAGAGGGTGATGGACTAGTGCTCTGGAAATAGTTGAAAGCGAACTACTTCCAACCTTCAATTTCATACTCAGCTAAACTAGAAACCAAATAGCAAGGTAGATTATAGACATTTTCAGACATGAAAAGTCTCAATAAATGTACTTCCTACATACTCTTTCTTGGGAAGGGTGGAAAACCAAAATAAAAGGGGGGAAAAAAAAAACAAGAAAGGGGAAATCACAGACCTAGGAAACAGGAAATCCTCCTGGGGAGAGAGGGAAGAAGTGACCGGAAAGTGATCTAAGCTGTGCACCAGGCAGAAAGGGTGGTCAGACCAGATCAGGGCAGGGCAGAAATCTCTAGAGAGATTTCTTCAGAAGAAAACTGATGGCACACATGATATATAAGAAGCGAAATTTGGTCCAGACAAATGGCCGAGGCAGGGGGTGGAGTTCACGGTAAGTGCATACAAAACAAAGCAAAACCTCTCTGTTCTAGCCGCAAGGAGCGCTAAGTGCTGTGCCGGGAAGCACATTTCATCTCGGTAGACTGCATGCCAAGTGGCGTTCACGTGGGCATGATGTCCACACCGAATATTGCCTGTGTCTGCTCAGGTTCTCCAGGGAGCAGCAGCTGAGATGATGTGAGAGCACAGAAGTTTGCTGGCGAGTGACGCCCGCGAGAGATAAAAAGGGAGGAAAGCTGAACCGGACAGCAAGGTCACTGGACTACCATGCAAATCTGCAAAAGTCTTGTCCAACCCAACCAGGAGCTCCAGAGCAAAGACTGCCCGCTTCAGGAGTTCCACGCTGGGGAGAAGTGGCTTCGGTGCATGCCGTCCCCCGTGCTCAGGAACTGGCTGAGGGCTTTCCCAGAGAGCATCACTTCAGCCCAGATGCTGCCCTGAAGCCCAGGGCTGCCACAGCTGGCCCACACTCCTTGTAGCAGAACACATTTTTTCTTAAAGGGCAGCACAAACACTGTACCTCCCTGGATGACACTTTGATCCAAGTCATGACTAATTCTTTTTTTTAATTTTTTAATGTTTATTTATTTTCGAGAGAGAGAGAGAGACAGAGAGACAGAGCATGAGCAGGGGAGGGGCAGAGAGAGAGAGGGAGACACAGAATTTGAAGCAGGCTCCAGGCTCCGAGCTGTCGGCACAGAGCCGGACGCGGGGCTGGAACCCACGAACTGTGAGATCGTGACCTGAGCCGAAGTCGGACGCTTAACCGACTGAGCCCCCCAGGCGCCCCCAAATCATAACTAATTCTAATAGAGGGTGGGGGGTCAAGATAGCCCACGTTTTTTTTTGAAAGGGGGGAGGGAGAGCACCCTATCTCCATCTTCTAGAATGGGAAGTCAGTAGATAATACCAAAGGCTGAAAAAGCAAGAAGCCGTAAGATGAGCAGTTTATTTAGAGGCATGGAGATAAACAGCAAAAGAACCAGCTAAAAAGTTCCAGAAGTGGCTTCCTCTGGGGAAGGAGGCAACTGAGGGAACGAAGAGAAACTGTTGTTGTTCCCAATAAACCTTTAAAACTACTGTACTCCTTAAGCTGTAGGCATGGATAATTTTGAAATAAAAGTTAAAGTATAAATCATCAGAACAAGACTTTGGTTAAGAACTCCAAGACCTTCAGCAAAGCTGGTCAGGAAAATCACTCTGAAAAGACGGCACCTGAGCTGAAAGGTGAAGGCTGAGAAGGAGCCAGCCTAGAGGAAGGCAGAGGAAACAATCCGTGCAAATGGCCTGGGGCAGGAGCAAGCTCGGCAACTTATAGAACCAGCAATGAACTTAGCGAAGAAAGGGGGAATGTGGGGGCTGATGAGGTGAGAGAGTAGGCAGGGCTGGGTCATGCAGGAGAAATGGGGATTTTATCTTAAGGACGACAAGAGGGACACCTGGGTGGCTCATTTGGTTAAGTGTCAGCTCAGCTCAGCTCAAGATTTCAGCTCAGGCCACGATCTCACGGTTCACGGGATCGAGCCCCACGTTCGGCTCCATGCTGACAGCGCAGAGCCTGCTTGGGATTTTCTCTCTTGCTCTCTCTCGCCCCTCCCCTGCTCACTCTCTGTCAAAATAAATAAATAAAAATTTTTAAAAGATGATAGGAAATGGGGTGGGCAGTGTGGTATAGGGCAATGATGTGGCCTGTTTGAATCGTTAAGCACTTTGGCTGCTGTGTGTGGACTTTTCAGGAAGGACAGAAGCACCACAACCCTGAGGGCTGTGGATGGTGATGGCAGCAGGATGGCAGACAGTGATGGGCTAGGGACTTCGTTTGCAGGTAGAGTGGGCTGACCTTCAAGGACCCACATGGTGCCAAGGGGGCAGAGAGAGTCAAACACCCAGGACCTCACCAGGCCTGTGCCCAGCCCACAGACACTGGTAGGCCCCATTTTCTCTTTCCTTCCTCCTAATGGGGCTTCCTGGGGCTCTACCCAGGTCCCAAGGCCTCAGTCCCGGTCTGGGCAGACCCGGTGGGCCCTGTGGCGCATTGGGCCAGCGGGTCCCACGCAGCCCCTTCCTCTAACCTCAGCACTGACAACCAGAGCCATGAATATCACCGAAAGGGAGCTAGGGGCCCGAGTGGCCCACGGCAACCGCATGCCTGGTCTTTTCTGGGACAGCCCGGTTTACGCAGAATGGCTGAGCCTCCTCTCACTTCAGAAGTGGCCCCGTGTGGCTGGTCAGTTATAGCAGGGGCCAGCAAACTTCTGCACGGGCCAGTTCTGCAGGCCACGTGGTGCCTGCCACAGCAGCCGGGCCTGGTTTCGTGGCACCAAGGCCACACTATATACCGTGTAAACGAGTGAGCGTGGCTGGTCCAATAAAACTGTATTATAAAAACAGGCAGCGGGCTGAATCCGGGCAGGATGGCAGGCCAAAGTTTGCTGGCCCCCAGATTAAATGGTCACCCTACTTAACCCTCAGTTCGGACCGGGGAAGGGAAGTGTTCTCTTCCCTTGCAAGAACTCCCAGGCCTTAGAAGCCAGGATTCTGGAAGAATACCTGTTTCCCCTACATCTCGCCATGGTGACAGGATGTTTTTCCCCATCCTCCCCTGCTTTGCCCTCAGGACTTCCAAAGGCCTGTCCAGCCTTATAGTACTGGGTCCTCCCAGTGGCCTGACGGGCTGTGACTTGCTCATCTGCACACAGCAAGTCGGGAAAAGTCAAGCTGGGCAGACCCCAGGGCACACCAACCCCTTTAGGACACATCAATCCCCAGGAATGGCCTCACATGTATTCCCCCCCCCCCCCCCCCCCCCCGGACCCATCGCAGCCCTCAGATTCCACCCCCACAAGTCTCTGGACTGAACCCCCTGCACCGGCTGACAGGTGTTGTGTAGTAGAAGCCCAAAGGCGGGTCCACGCTCTCGGCCTCCGTGGGGCGCCCTCCACATCCTGTTTCCTCCCCCAGGCTGTCCTGGGGCTGTCATTCCAGCATGGGCTCCCGTGCTCCCAGCCCTCTGGGTAAAGAAAGCTGGGGTCCAGTGTTTTTACTCCCTTTGCTGCTGTAACAAAGTAACACAGAGGCACCTGGTGGGCTCAGCCCGTTAAAGCTGCAAAGATCATGATCTTGCAGTTTGTGAGTTTCAGCCCCCCCCCCCCCCCATGTCGGATTCACTAGACTCCCTACTGATGGGCTCAGAGGTTGGAACCTGCTTCAGATTCTGTGTTTCCCTCGCTCTCTGCCCCTCCCCTACTCACCCTCTGTCTCTTTCTCACTCAAAAATAAGTAAACATTAGAAAGAATGTTTGTAACATTAAAAAAAAAAAAAAAAGTAACACAAACTTGGGGGGCTTCAAATGGCAGAAATGTTCTCTCTCACAGTTCTGGAGGCCCGAAGTCTGAACTCAGGGTGGCTGCCCGGCTGTGCTCCCCTGAGAGGCTCTAGGGGACGGTCCCTTTTCATGTTGTCCTGGAGCCTCCCGCCATTCCCTGGCCTGTGGACACATCCCTTGAATCTCTGCACCACTGCCTGTCTTCCCCTGGCCTCCGTCTGTGCGCCTCGGGTCCTCTCCTTTTCCTGAGCCAAAACCAAGAGTCGGACACTTAACCAACTGAGTCACGCAGGCTCAGGAAGGCGGTGCCCCCCTTCCCACCCCCTGTTGTGTTGATCATAGTCAAGTGGCCCTTCGCACCCATTCCCACCTCCTTCTCCTGTGTCTCTCGGGACAGTGAGGCTGGGAGGCTGAACCCACGTTCCTGGATCCCTTGCAGCTAGGGTGGGAAATTGACTCTCGATGTGCTGTCCTTCCATGTACCAGCCCAGGAGACCAGGAAGGAGGGAGTGAGAGGGGGGCTTCTCCCTGCAAGGAAGGCGTTTGCAGCAGCCGCCTCCCAGGCTCCAGGGTGCTGCTTTCTGAGTACTGAGAGGTTGCTATGGTGACAGCGGCACCCTGACTTGGCTCCTGGACTAGATCTTGATCCCCCACCGTGCAGATGGTAACAGAGCCAGCAGCTCTGCTGGGCGGTCAGCTCTGCAGCCTGGTTCTGCAGGCCAAGCAACAATTCGATTATTAACTGTTGCATTCGTCAGGACCAGCAAGGTTATGCTGTGGTAGGAAGCGTTCCCAAAACCTCAGCAGTTTTTAAGCCTTAAAAGAACAACAGTTGAGCAACGACTTTTTAGATACAACGCTAGAGGCAGGATCCATCAAGGAGTCGCTAGGTTGGCCCTCGTTACATTTTAAAATTTCTGCTCTACAAAAGACACCGTCCAAAGAATGAGGGGGCGCCTGGCTGGCTCAGTCGGTAGAGCACGCGACTCTTGATCTCGGGATTGTGTGTTCGAGCCCCGCGTTGAGGGCAGAGATTACTTAAAAAAATAAAATCTTTAAATAAACAAAAAACAAACAAGTAAATACTCCACAGCACGGGCATCAGATGCTGACAAGGACGTGGAGCGAGGCAACTGTCATTCCCTCCTTGTGGGGATGCAAAATGGTACCGCCACCCCGGAAAAATCGTTTGGCAATGTTATGGATGGATATCTGTGTCCTCGCCAAATTCATACGTGAAAGCACCGGCCCCCAATGTGACTATATTCGGAGACAGAGCCTTTATGGAGATAATTAAGGTTAAATGAGATAACCTTAAATGATTCAGTAGATTCCTATCCTTATAAGAAGAGACACTGCTTAGAGCTCTCTCCTCTCTGTCTCTCTCTTTCTCTCTCTCTCTCTCTCTCTCTCTCTCTCTGTCTTCCCCACCCCTACCATATTAAGTCACACCAAGAAGAAGGTATACCTCCAGAACTTTGAAAAATAAATTGCTGTTGTTTGGGGCACCTGGGTGGCTCGGTCATTTGAGCATCCAACTTCATTCAGCTCGGGTCACGATCTCACGGTTCCTGAGTTCGAGCCCCGTGTCGCGCTCTGTGCTGACAGCTCAGAGCCGGGAGCCTCTTCCGGTTTTGTGTCTCCCTCTCTCTCTCTGCCCCTCCCCCACTTGGGCTCTGTCTCTCTGTCTCTCAAAAATAAATAAATGTAAAAAAATAAAAAAATTAAAGTAAAAAAAAATAAATTGCTGTTGTTGAAACCACCTAGTCTGTGGCATTTTATGATGGTAGCCCCAGCTAAGACAGGCAGTTTCTTAACAAAGCAAAACACAGTCTTACCAAGGAATCCAGCCACCACGTTACCCACACGACTGGAAAACTTACGCCCTCCCAGAAACCTGCACAGAGATATTTACAGCAGCTTTCTTCATAATCTCAACCAAAACGTGCTTTAGCAAAAATAGATGGATACCCTGTGGTCCCTCCACCCACTGGCATAGGATTCAGCTCTAAACAGAATTGAGCTCTCAAGCCATGAAAAGACACGGGGACAAGTTAAATGCAGATTGCTAAGCGAAAGAAGCCGGTCTGTCAAGGCTGCACACTACATGATTCCAACTATATGGCATTCTGGGAAAGGCAAAGCTACGGAGACAACAGAAAGATCCGTGGCTGCCGGGGCTTGGAGAGGAGGGAAGGGTGATCGGCAGAGCATGGAGAGCACAGACGATTTTCGGGGCACTGAAACTGTTCTGTATGATACCATCAGAGTGGATACATGCCAGTGTGCCTTGATCAGAACCCTTGGAACCTGCACCACCAAGAGTGAACCCTAAGGTAAAGTGTGGACGGTGGGTGATAACAGTGTGTCAATGTAGGTTCATCAGCTGTGACAAATGCCCTGCTGTGGTGAGGGACTCCAAAGCTGGGGGAGGCTGGAGGGAAGGGTACGTGGGAAATCTCTGTACTCGCCATTTAATTTTGCTGTGAATCTAAAACTGCTCTAAAAAATAAAGTCAGGGGGCGCCTGGGTGGCTCAGTCGGTTAAGCATCCGACTTCGGCTCAGGTCATGATCTCACAGTTTGTGAGTTTGAGCCCCACGTCAGGCTCTGTGCTAACAGCTCGGAGCCTGGAGCCTGCTTCAGATTCTGTGTGTGTGTGTGTGTGTGTGTGTGTGTGTGTGTGTGTGACTGCCCCTCCCCTGCTCTCACTCTGTCTCTTTCTCTCTCTAAAATAAATACTTTAAAAATTGTTTTAATAAATAAATAGATAAATAAAGTCAGGAAGGAAGGAAGGAAAGATGGGAGGGAGGAAGGGATTCCTCTCACCCATGCTGCATGTCTGACCCAGGGGAGCAGGAAGACCCCCACGTGTCAGAGTCACTCCAGGGTCCAGGCTGACCAAGACTCTGTCCTGACGTGGGGTCAGCAGGTCAGGGAAAAGGGAAAGTGAAGACTTGCACACCAGCCCTCGAAGTTGCTTCCTAAAAGTGACAGGCTCACTTCTGCTATTTCATTGGCCAGAGCAGGTCACCTGCCACCCCTGACTTCAAAGCAAGGGGTGCATCCTGTCTTGCCTGGTGCTAGGAGGGGAACCAGAGTGCTCCTGATAGCCACAGACCACAGTAGTCTCCAGGAGTCCCCTCAGAAACCTTCCCCTCTCTCTTTCTCTCTCTCTCTCTCTCTCTCTCTCTCTCTCACACACACACACGCACGCACGCACGCACACACACACACACACACACACTCCTCCTCGGCAAGATCCTGATGTCCTTGTCACTCCTGCCTCGCCTGTTAAGAACAGGGGCCTTGGGGCACCTGCGTGGCTCAGTCAGTTAAGCGACCGACTCTCGATTTCAGTTCAAGTTCATGATCTCGCAGTTCACGAGTTCAAGCCCTGCTTGGGACTCCACTCTGTGACAGTGTGGAGCCTGCTTGGGGTTCTCTCTCTCCCTCTCTCCCTCTGCCCCTCCCATGTGCTCTCTCTTGCTCAAAATAAATAAATAAACTTGTAAAATTAAAAAAAAAAAAAAAAGAACAAGGGACCTCAATGTTCGGCAGGAATCATTTCCAAATCAGTCAATCAAACATTTATTGAGAAACTACCCTATGCCCAGCAGAACCAGAGGTCATGGTTTACGGCCAGAGATAGTGAAGCATAATTTACACACAATGAAATGTATCCATTTTTAGCAGACTGTTTTGTGGGTTTCAACAAATATATAACACCTTTCGACCACAACCCCCCTTGTGACATTGAACACTTCCCTCACCCCCCGGAAAGTTCCCTCATGCCCCCTGTGGTCAACCCTTTCCCCACCCCCAGCCCCGGACAACCACTGACCAGTATTCTGTCCCTATAATCTTGACACCCCCAGAATGTCACCTAAATCGAATCATAGTACCTAGTCTTTTGATCTGGCTTCTTGCACGCACCATAACGCATCTGAGATTCACCCTTGCTTTTTACATGTACCCGGTGGTGATGCCAAGAGTTCACTCTTTTTTATTACCAAATAATATTTCATCATATGGATGTATCACATTTTGCTTCTCCGTTCATCAGCTGATGAACATTTGGGTTGTTTTCAGTTTGGGGCAATTACGCAGAAAACCGCCATGAGCATATGTGTGGACATATGTTTTCATTTCTCTTGGGTAAACACCTAGAAGTGAAAAGGGTTGCGTCATATGGTAAGTGCATATTTAGCTGCATAAGAAACTGCCAGAGCGTTTCCCGAAGTGACTGCGGTATTTTACCTCCTCGCAAGCAACGTACGAGAGCTCCCATTGTCCCAGATTTTTTCACCAGTACTTGGTATTATCCGATTTTTACATTTTAGCAATCCTAGTGGGGGTGGCGTGGTGTCTCGTGGAGGTTTTGACTTGATTTCCCTAGATGACCGACGCGGAGCCTCTCTTCACGTGCTCGCACACCTTCTGCACGTCTTTGGAGAAGGGGCAGATCTTTCGCTCGTGTTGATTAGGTTCTTTTCATGTCGTCGGGTTGTGAGAGTTCTAGGTTCGCTTTGCCAAGCCCAGCGCGCACGGGAGCCAGAGCAGAATCCCTCTGTGCAGGAGGGGAGGACTGTCACCCGCCTCCTGGGCCCTTCATGCATCTTCAACACCAGTCCCCAGACGTATGGGGCCTTTCCTATGTGAAGACCTGTCCAGGCTTTCTTGGCCCTAAACTCCATCCTCGGGCCCAGCATCCAAGCCCCCAGCCTACCCAGGCCTACTCTCTCTTCTCCTTCCGTCCACCTCCTGCTACCTCACAGCCTTCTCACTGTGGAGCCCACGTGGTTCCAGCACATCGACTGTTCCACGGGCACCCGAACCTCGGCCCAACCTCAGGGCCTTTGCCTTTGCTGTTCCCTCCGCTTGCAACGCTCTCCCAATGACTTTGTCCCTCCTTCCATCAGGCCTCGGCTCAAAGGTCACCTCCCTGACCACGCCACCCTCAGAATTCACCCCCCATGTCTCGGCACCCTCGTCTTGCTGGCATCCCTGTGTTGCCATTTGCTCACTTGGACCTTGTCCGACTTCCACCAGGCTCCGGACTCCCGAGGGAGGGAAATTTGATCACGCTGTAACCCCAGAAGCTGGCATGTCATCAGCCCTCAATAAATATGTGTTGAATGAACGCATGTACCGATGAGGATTGCGTGAGCTATCGAGTTTGAATGCCCTTCACACCTTGCCGTGCCTCCGGGGCTCCAAAAGCTCCAGTGACCCACCAGGGCCACACGGAGCAAAGGACACCTGAGCCCACATCCCTCCCCACTGAGCCAGCCTCCCGCCCACCCTGCCCTGGGGCTGGCATCCCAGAGATACACGCCCCAAACACCCAGACCACACACGACTCCGACGCCACCCCTCCGTGCGGAGTCACCCACAACACCGACACCCCCAGCCCCACGCCTGCGGGAATTCTGCTCACGCTCCCACGTGCAGGCAGGTGGCCTCCGTGCCCACAGGAATTCTCTCCATACGCCCATACACACAGGGGCATTGCCTCGCACACTCGGGAATTTCACTTGCGCGCACACACAGGCGCACGGATTATGCACACCCTGCGTCCCACACCCTCCCGCCGATGTGCCCGCAGCAGCAGGCCGAGGTGACTGACGGGCCCAGGACTCCAGTGGGCCCCCGTCGCCATGACAACAGACAGCTCCTGTGTCTCAGGCTGCACGCCACGGCCAGGGGAAGGATGCACGGCATAGCCGCGGTGGACGCTTTCCAGAGCAGGAGTGACCCAGGCCTCCTTGTAGACCCCTAGCGCCGGCCCCTCACGGCACAGAGCAGACCCTTCAGATGTGTGTGGAAGGAGCAGTGTCACTGTCCACAGAAAAGATGTGGCCCTCACTCTTGCGTGCCTGCTGTGTGCCTGGCACAGGCATGTGCCCAAAAGCTTGCACGCGTTTCCTGCCACCCCACCCTCCCCCCCACGATGTCCTGACATGAATACTGCCAGGAAACCCATTTTCCAGGTGGTGAAACTGAGGATCAGAGAGGGAGAGTGTCTTGCTCGGGGTCACATGGTGAGTCACCACCAGTGCTATCATTGGAACCCAGGCCTGCCAGATCATGAGGGTCCTCTTTCCACCGCCCCGCACTGTATCTGAGCCAGGAGGGCTCCTTCAGGAGTGGCCCGGCTGTCCCCTCATCTCATCTTCTTGCACACACCCTTTCCAGACAGGAGCAATCAGTGATCAGCCCTCACTAGTGGAAGAATTGGTTCTACCCTTTTGGAGCTTGATAAGTAGTGAAACCCCTATCATGAGTGGCATTCAAGCTATCAGAGCTGCTGTAGAGAAGGATCGGGCATCAGGGAGTAAGGGGTGAGATGAGATGGCCCCTTAAGATTAGTCTTTGAGTCACAAATGACAGGAAAAAAATTATTGGCAAACGTAACTAGAAAGAAACCAGCTTCAGGAACAGCTGGATCCAGCTCTCAGATATCAACAAGAACCTTCCTCTGGATTCACTTTATTCTCAGAGCAACTTTCCCTCCCCCCAGGGTGGCCCCCACAGCTCCAGATCTACATCATACAACTTATAGCGCCCCCCCCCCCAAAGCCAGCTCAGTACGTGTTCATCAAGTGAATGCTAGAAGCGTGAATGAGACTGGGAGTCTGATTTTAAGCAAATCCCGGCCCCGAGGTGTCAGTGGTCACTCTGATGCACTCTGACTTGGAAATTACTGTGTACCTGGCGGTGTCCTGAGCATTTTACAAATGTTAACTCACAGAAATCACATGGCAGCCCCAGGAGGCTGTCACAATCTCCATCTCATGCATGGGGAAACTGAGTCACAAAGGAGTGAAGTATCAGGCCTGAGACAGGGCTTGGAGCCACACAGCTCCTTAACAAGCTGAGCTCAGGGCTGGCTGTACCTCTAAACAAAGACAGGACTGTTCTCCGGAAGCCAACTTCCCCCAGGGACGCAGAGGATGGCCCCGGGGTGAGTGGCCTGTCTAGTCCAAGCATCCCCACCTGTAGGACGGGCAGATTACTCCTTTCAAAAGGGTAGAACTTGGGGCGCCTGTGTGGCTCAGTCGGTTAAGCGGCCGACTTCGGCTCAGGTCGTGATCTCTCAGTCCGTGAGTTCAAGCCCCGCGTCGGGCTCTGTGCCAACAGCTCGGAGCCTGGAGCCTGTTTCAGATTCTGTGTCTCCCTCTCTCTCTGACCCTCCCCCGTTCATGCTCTGTCCCTCTCTGTCTCAAAAATAAATAAACATTAAAAAAATTTTTTGAAAAAAAAGGGTAGAACTTATGCCAGTGCTAGAACTTTCTGTAGCAAGTTCTGTAGAACATCCTCACCACACGCAGCTTCTGAAAACTTGAAATGTAGCTCATGTGACTGAGGAACACCACATTAAATGTTTTTGTGTTTCATTTTAATTAATAGAAATCCAAATCGCCACACGTAGCTAACGCCACGACACCTCTACGGAGCAGCACAACTGTACTGTTCTAGATGAATACCGGATATTAATTTGGGTTCTGTTCTATTTTTACCCACCGCTGCCCCACGCTCCAATTCCAGGCAGGCTTCTTGCATTTCCCGTCTAAGGGAGTGTTGCTGGTCTCTCCACCAGCCAGGAAGTGTCGGTTACCTGTTCTGACCCACGGTCCTGCCAGAGGTGGTAGCCAGGCTGTGCGGCCCCAGGACCTTTGCATCACTCTGGAGGGGAAAAGGAGTCCCAAGAATAGCGGAGATGCAATTTTCCACCAGTCAGCAGAATGGGGGCTTAGAACAGGATTTAAGTTGATTGAAAGAAAATTATGTAGGCTCTTTCTGGGACACCTGGGTTTTCAGCTGGGCCTCTATCACATGCACATGCACCTGCTCCCTACCAGTACGGGCAGGCTGCATCTGGGCCCACATATATATGTACATGCACCAGCCCCACCCCCACAGACACACACAGATGCGCGTGGACACACAGGCAGCCACCACCTACGCTGCGGGCTTTTTCCTCCCATGCTCCCTGCGTGCGTCTGCATCCACGGGTGACGGCTTTCTGTGCCCTCTGGGGAGGCTCAAGGGGACCTGTGGCCTCCCCAGGGAGGATCTCAGCTCCACTCCAACCCACAAAGGAGCTGTGGAGAGATCAGACGGGGCCAGGCCAGGGCAGTCCAGTGCAGCCACTGCTCCCAGCATCCCTGGGGATCCCAGGCCCGAGTTGAGGTCAGGCAGCTCACAGAACACCAACATTGTCCGGGCTCCCCTCCACCCGCCCTGTCCCCCACCAGCCCCTGGGCCCCCGCCGCTGGCCTGCAGGAGTGAACGAACACCTACCCACCGACCCTACCCGATCACGTCCCAGCTCTGGTGAGCAGCGGGCAGGGAGGGGGCTCAGGGTGGTAGTCGAGAAATCCTAAAATGTACGTGTATTAGTTTCCTGTGGCCGCTGTAACAAATTACCACACATTTGGTGGCTTAAAGCACAGACATTTATTCTCTCAGTTCCGGAGGCCAGAAGTGTGAGATCAGTATCACGGGGCTGACTTCCAGGGGTCAGCAGGGCACCCTCCCTCCGGAGGCTCCAGGGGGTAAAATTCATTCCTTCCCTCTTCCTGCTTCTGGTGGCTGTGCCCTTCCTTGGCTCCCGCCGCATCACTCCAGTCTCTGCCTCTGTGGTAACGTGTGTGACCTCATGTGTCACCTCCCCCCCACCCATGTCTGTCACTTCTCTTAGAAGGACGCTGGTGATGGCATATAGGGCCCACCCAGATCAGCCAGGATGATCTCCCCATCTCAAGGTCCTTAACTAAGTCAGACCTGTTAAAGACCCTTTTTGGGCCACAAGTTCCAGGGTTTAGGATTTAGGTATGTTTGGGGGCCCATTTTCAATTAAAAAAAAAAATTTAATGTCTATTTATTTTTGAGAGAGAGAGAAAGAGAGCAAGTCAGGGAGGGGCAGAGAGAGAGGGAGACACAGAACGCAAAGTAGGCTCCAGGCTCTGAGCTGTCAGCACAGAGCCCGATGTGGGGCTCGAACTCATGAACTGCGAGCTCATGACTTGAGCCAAAGTCGGATGCTCAAACCGACCGGGCCACCCAGGCACCCCTGGGGGCCATTTTCAGTCTGCCACGGTGAGCCACACGGACTCTGAGCTGGAGCTCTGTGGCCAGCTCCTAAAGCCAGCCGGGTAACCGAGCAGGGCCATTTACAGCGACAGCCTTTGGAGACCCTGTGTGGTACCAACGTTGTGGGTCTGGTGGGCCTGTGGTCACAGCCTAACGAGAGCCGCCTAGAATTGGGGGTGGGGAGTTCCAGAGAAGCAGAGTGGGGAGACGGGGAGACAGGACTGGGTTCCAGGGCAGGAGAAAGGAATGAATGTGGGGAAAAGGCGTACCGTGACCTGGGCACAGATAGTGTCTCTTTTTATCTTCCCTCAGCCCTCCTTGACAGATTAGGAAACTGAGGCTCACAGAGATAACAGCTGAACAACCCCCACAGGACAGGTGCTATCAGCTCTTGGCTCCTACTTACACAGGGAAGAAGCGTCAGCTCAGAGAGGTGAAGTGACTTGCCCCAGGTCACACAGCAGCAAGTGGCAGACTTAAGTACCCCCTGGCTGACTCCAGTACCCACCTTGCTGGTGTCTCACCAGACTCCTTTAAACCAGAGTTTGAGGGGCGCCTGGGTGGCTTGGTCGGTTAAGCGTCCGACTTCAGCTCGGGTCATGATCTCGCAGTCCGTGAGTTCGAGCCCCGCGTCGGGCTCTGTGCTGACTGCTCAGAGCCCGGAGCCTGTTTCAGATTCTGTGTCTCCCTCTCTCTCTGCCGCTCCCCTGTTCATACTCTGTCTCTCTCTGTCTCAAAAATAAATAAATGTTAAAAAAAAATTAAAAAAAAAAACCCGGAGTTTGAGCTGCTCTTGGAGGATGGACAGGAATCGGGGGAGTGGAGAAGGAAAGTGAATGCATTCTGAGAGCTGAATGGACCAGTGAGATTCTCTCTGGTTTCTGGAAGGAGGTGACGTGGAAGGTGAGAGCCAGTGTCTCTGCTCTTGGGGAGGTGTCCCCTCTCAGGGCCTCCAGGACAGACGCCACCAGCTGGTGGTGCCCAGAGAAGGGGTAGACCTAAAGTGCCCATTTTTACCCATAAATGTTTCTCAAGCACCTGCCATGGCCCCTCCCTCCCTGGTTTCCTCTCTCTGCTGTCCGCTCCCAGCCCACAGGCCCTGGCGACGGCAGGGATGAGACAGGGCTGTGCACACACACCTGCCCCCACACAGCGGGGCCTGAGAGCAATGATCAGACGCCCACAGACACACAGTGCCAATGGCTCAGGCCAAAACTCTGGAGTGCCCAGGACGCCTCTCTTTCTCTTCCCACGTCTGCAAATCCTGTCAATTTTACCTTCAAAATATATTTGGGATCGGTAACTCTTCACACCGTCCCGGCTCGCACCCTGACCAGGCCCTGTTGATGCCCATCTGGACTCATGCAGCCGCGGCCTGGCGGCATCCATGCTGCTGCCCCCGGCCCACGTCTGTTCTCTTCGGCCTAGGATTGTTGTGGGGCTTCAAGGGAGATCACCCACTCACTCAGCGTCAGAGCCAGAGGCCTCGCTGTGGCCACCCAAACCTTTCCTGACCCTCTGTGCCCTCGCACCCACTCCAGCCCCCCAGGGGCTAAGCTTCCCGGCACACTCCTGCCTCAGGGCCTTTGCACTTGCTGTTTGCAGGGCCAAGCATGTTCTTCTTTAGTTCTCCACGACTTCCTTACAGAACTAAGAAGCCGCTTCCCCGCTCTCCCACCCCCTCTACGAATCCCTGGCACATAATTATCCAGAGTCTCCCTATTTACTTTTCTGTTTTATTTGTCTGACTCTCCACCCCCAAAAGTCGACCCCAAGAGGAAGAGGAGTTGTGTCTGCCTGGGTCACCGGTGCACCCCTGTCCAGCCCAGCCCCCCGGCATCGCAGGCGCTAACACCCGTGGAGCGAAGGAACCACATAGACACAGGTGGACACCCACGGAGACTGGCAGGGGCAGGTGATCCGCGCACGTCTGTACGCTTGGGGGCGGCGAGG
Organism: Panthera onca; assembly: GCF_046562875.1. NCBI lineage: Eukaryota > Metazoa > Chordata > Mammalia > Carnivora > Felidae > Panthera > Panthera onca. The sequence goes on along the minus strand of NC_138352.1, from coordinate 27,985,489 downwards.
CCCACACGTATGCGCACACGGGCACGTACGCGTCCTGCGGGGAAGCCGCTCCCGGTCCCCGGAGGCCCTGGACAATGGCCCTGACCCCGGCCCCGGCAGCATAGACGGCTGGAGCGTTTGTCCCCAGCGGAGGCCACTGGGTCCTTCCCCAGCCGTGGCTGCCCATCCCGCAGGTGGGCACCTGACGAACCTGACGCCAGTTCCCGGGAAGAGAAAGGACAAGTTCCCTGCGGCTGGACCTCGGGGCACAGAGAACGGCCTCACAGCCTTCCACACATCAGCCAGATCCCTAGCCCCTGTCTCGTCCCCTCCGTCCCTGACTCCGCGCGCATCCAGCCCAGGTGTAACTGTCCCACTGGGCACAAGGGGCCAGAGGGCCAGGGCCGATGAATGCGGCTCCCTGCCCAGCCTCCCGATCCGCCCCCAGTCCTGGTGGCCACCCTGGGTGCCACGGGCGGAGGAGTGTGCAGCCGTCATGCGCACTCCCACCAGCCAGGCCCCTCCAGCCCTGTCTTGGCTGGAGGAGCTTATCACTGATGACTCTCCCGACAAAGATCGATAGAAAACATTTTATCTCCTTCCCCAGGGGCAGCTCAGCCTCAGAGCGGCACGGACTCCCGTTACTATGGCGACCCTCCCGGACCTCCCATCTCCCCCCTCCCCCACTCCCCACTTCCTAATCCCTCCCCTTCCTCCATCACCCCAGTCCCCCCTCCCCCTCCCTCTCTACCCCACTCCCCACTCCCTCCTCCACCCGCCCAGGCTCTGTACCCCCACTCCCTACTTTGCACGCCCTCCCTACCCCCAGCCCCCCATTGCTTACCTCCCACCACCTTCTCTTTGCCCCCACCCCACAGCCCAGGACCAGCATTCTCTCCCCCTCGAGGCCTGGCAGCTAGACAGAGCCTGCACACCCTCGGGCTCCAGCGTGGCTGTTCCGTGAACCTGACAGGGAGCGGCCTGGGGGCTGTCTACCCAGACCAGACCTTGCCGGCCCTCCATTTCCCCTCCAGACTGCAGCTCTGGAGCCCAGCTCAGCCTCGTCCGTCAAGTGCCCTCAGTGTTCTGTGACTAGTGGCCGTACCATTAAGCTCAGTTTCCTCTCTGTACCTTCATGGGGATCACAGTACCTCCCTTACAGGGCCCCTGTGAGCACCGCCCGAGCATATGAACCCGTGAAATATGGTGCACAGGGTGTGGCCGCGGCCATGGTTGACAGTCGATGCTCAAGAAATACCAGCCGCTGTTGGTAAGTCTCAACCTGCACATCCATAGAATGGGTATATGAGGGATGATGGTTTAGAGACTCAATGACAGATGGGAACAGTTTGACCCACTGCCTGGCACATTCTAAAGACTGAATTCTCAGTAAAGACCCTGGTCTGGGCCCTGCTGACCACCGGGGATGTGGGGTTGGGGAGGAGGTGGGAGGAACGGCTGTGCCCTGTCTTGCTGGCAGTGGCCTCGAGGCCTCATCAGGGTCCAAGTAACTCATGCCCCACCCCACTCGGGGGCACTTCTGTGTCGGCTGAATAATGGCCCCCAAAGACAGCCCCAAACCCCGAACGCTTTGCACGTGACCTCAGATGGCAAAAGAGACTCTGCAGTGATGAAGACAAAGATCTTGAGATGGGAGAGGAATCGCTTATCTGGAGGGCCCAATGTCATCACAAGTGTCGTCTAAGACAGAGGCAGCCGGAGATGTGACAAAGAGGAGAAGGAGATGTGACAACAGAAGCCAGAAGCAGCAGTGACCGAGGAAGGGGCCACAGGCTGAGGAACGCAGGCAGCCCCTGGCATCTGAAAAGAAAACGACACGGATTCTCCCCTGGAGCCTCCAGAAAGAACCAGCTCTGCTCAGAGAAATGGATTCTGGACTCCTGACCTCCAGAACAGTAAGAGAACGAATCTGTGTTGTTTTCAGCCACTAGGTTAGTGGTGACTTGTTACGGCAGCCGCAGGCAACATACACACCCTCCCCGTGCCTCCCCTCCTCATCTGTAAAATGGGCTGATTTAGTACTTCCCTTGCTGAGCCCTTATGAGGCTGAAATGAATTGGTAGGTGCAAAGAGCCTAGAAGAGTAAATGCTACTGTTTTTAATCATTGCTGTGCAAAAACTATCTGCCAAACCCTGAAGAGGACAGCACTCTTGCCCTCAAGAAACTCTCCACCCCGAGCAAGAAAGACTCATAAAAAATAGCGATCACCCAGAATTCCATGGGACAGTAAGCATCCAGGCACCCGGCTGAGGGAGTAAAGGCCTGATTTGACCCGAGGAGCTCCGGGAGGGCACCCTGGAGGAGCCCACTGTTTTGTTTTTTTTTTTTTTTAATTTTTTAATGTTTATTTGTTTTTGAGAGAGACAGAGCCCAAGTTGGGGAGAAGCAGAGAGAGGGGGAGACACAGAATCCGAAGCAGGCTCCAGGCTCCGAGCTGACAGCACAGAGCCCGACGCGGGACTCGAACCCACGAACCGTGACATCATGACCTGAGCTGAAGTCGGACGCTTAACCAGCTGAGCCCCCCAGGCGCCCGGACCCTGGAGGAACCCACTCTCGAGTTGAGCCTGCAAGGGTGTGGAGGGAGCCCCCGGACAGAGCAAAAAGAGAAAGGTGCAGAGAGAATAGTAGGTGGGGACGCTGGGAGGAGGAAGGGATGGGGCTGGGAAGGACACGGAAAGGCCAAGCCAGGCTTGGGGTGGGTTGCGGAGTGGAGGGAGGCAAGCCCGGGAGGAACACACTGGAAGGGAAGAACTGTCTGGGCCACCGTAAGGAGGGCGGATGTTGGGGGGTTAAAACTGAAGGCAAGAGACCGGTTCCAGAGGCTGTCATCGGGGGACGACCAGAGGCTGAAACTGTCAGGATTTCACGACCACCGGGACCAGGGGGTGAGCAGAGGGAGGAGGGTGACAGTTTCTCCACTGAGGGGAGTGGCTGGGGGTGGGGAGCAGTTCCTGAAAAGCATGACAGTTCCAACTGGTGCTATAACTGAGCACTTACTACACCCCGGGGCAGGAGCAGAGCCCTTGATCCACCTTATCTCCGGCTCAGCCCCCACAGCGCTGAGGGTGAGGGAGCCCCGAACAGCAGAACAGGGGAGGCGGCGGGGGCGGGGGGTGGGGGGGGGGCGCCGGAGGTGGAGAGGGGGTCATGGAGTTGCTTTTATAAACACAAGATGAAAAACTGTTTGGGGACTGCTTTTGTAATACTTTTCTATTATTAAAAAAGAAAGAAAGAAAGAAGGAAAATATATGTTTTCTTAGTGGCCAACTGCTTTTATTTTCACCACTGGCAATCACAAAAAATTCTGTAGGGCCCAAAAGTATGGCAAGTCCCACCCCTCGATTTAAGAGAGACCCGTGAACTACATGTCCCTTGGGCCTGTGCGTATGTAATAAAAGCTTAAAGACCAGCAAGGGGACGGTGGGGGTGGAGGTGGGAGTCTGCCATCAGGAGCAAGGCTGCATTGGCAAAGTTTTATTTCTTGAGCTGACAAGAATGGATTCAGGGGCGATCGCTGAATTACTGTCTTATCTTCTTGAATATTTGAAACCTTTTTAAATTTTTGTATTACTTTATTTATGTTTGATAGACAAAGAGAGACAGAGCACGAGCAGGGGAAGGGCAGAGTGAGAGGGAGACACGGAATCCGAAGGAGGCTCCAGGCCCCGAGCTGTCAGCACAGAGCCAGACGCGGGGCTCGAACCCACAAACCGCGAGATCATGACCTGAGCCGAAGTCGGACGCTTAACCGACTGAGTCGCTCAGGCGCCCTTTGAAATATTTTACAATGAAAAATGGCGAGCAAATGGTATTCTCCAGCTCTCCACTGAAGCTGGCCTGAGGTACGGAGTCATAGTCAATTACAGGATTGCTGTTCTAGCCAGCCTCAGTCCCTTTCATCACATCCTGCTTCTGTTTGCGTACCCCCAGAGACAGGAAGTTACCCTCTCCCTCCAGGTGGCGCGGGGTCCTCTTTGAACAGCTCTAACTGTGGGAAAGTTCTTCCTCATAGAGCCAACATCCTGCTCCAGATCCTCCTGCCCACTGGAACCACACAATCTGTATACAAGGCCAGGGCAACCCTTCGGCTCTTTGGAGATAGTGGCCCTGCTCTCATTCTCACGTTCCTAATTATTCTTCTCCAGGCAAAGCAGCTTCGGTTCTCTCTGAGACAAGCAACAGAAGATCAGCTCACACTAATTTATGCAAACGGGCGGATTTATTGGTTTGTGAAACTGCAAGCCCAGGAGTTTCTGAGCTTCAGGCATAGCTGGATCCAGGTGCCCAGGTGGTATCTCTGGGTGTATCTGCAGACAGCTTCTCTCCATATTGGCTTTATTCCCAGGCCCACAGCCAACTGGCTTAACAACTCCTGGAGGGCCTGGCAAAGCTCAATGCTTCCAGCAAAACTCCCAGAGGGCTTGGGTCCTGTGGCCTTTCCTGAACCAGTTACGGTGGCCAGGCAAACAGGGCATTTTGGTTGGCTAAATCTGAGTCATACGACCACCTCTGCATCCCAGAAGTAGAGGGGTTATTACCACCAAAAGACAAGGTTCTGGAAAGAGACCCATAATGGCTGAGACAAGATGGAATTTTATCCGCCCCCCTCCTATAATTCTCGATGCAACCGTTCCTGGGCTGACCCAGCTAATCCAGGTGATGGGGGTCCCCAGCAGCTGAGCGTTTGTTATCTGCATTGGAAGTAAAAACTGTTAAAACGTGACCAGATTTGCCACTGTCCTGACGGCTTACAAACTTAGCCCCCACCCCCGCTGTTTAGCACCACGTCTCCCCCGGCCCCTGCCGTGGGCATCTTTTCCATCAGTTTCACTTACACAAGTTGATGGTGAAGGAAATCTTCAAATCTTAACCAAAGCTGTAGAATCTCACAAAGTTGGTGAGAAGGATATTGGAGAACTCCTGGGGGCTCGTGCCCCGTGGCTGACAAATCGAGGCTCCATCTATCTGGCTGGGTCAGCCCCATCTCAACAAGGAAAACCCCGCACATGAAGTGTTTCAGAACAGGATGGAACTCAGCGGATGGAATTCAGTGGCCCGAAGAATGCCCGGACTAAGCCGACAGCTACAAGCACTGAGCTGACCAATTCTGGGAATGTTCTCTCCCCTCTCTGGGCCTCTGGTTTCTCATCTGCAAAATGCAGACCGTGAGTCTCCACCTCACAGACCAAAATGCACAGGGCCTGGCACATAGTAAGTGCTCAGTAAATGCTGGTTATGTACTTATGAATGGGAGGCTGCTGCACATCCTAAATTCTGCCTTGAGCCCCCAGGTGCTTTGGCCCTAAGACAGGAGGCTGGCCGTGCGGTTGAGTTCCAGCAGGGCACTTACACACCCCCGAATCCCACTCTGTACTTTCTTGCTCTAGGTACTTCCCCTCCCTGGCCTCAGTTTCCTTGTGTGAACCAGGGGGCTATTTGAATGGGGGTGTCTACCCAATGAGGCTGAGGCTTGGTGAAAGGCTTGCTTTGTATTCTGTTGAGTGAGCAAATGATAAATAAGGCTATTCGCTCAGGATGCTCGATCCAATCTTGAGAAAGATCCTTCCCCTTTTCCTATCCTCCAGCCCACAAGGGTCTTTCTCCCTCCCCTAGGTAGAGGTCTTTGTCTCCTTTCAACCTGTGACAAAACTAAGGGTAGCCCAAGGCCAAGGCCACACAGAGGCAGAACTAGGTCTTAAGACCCCTGGGAAGAGGGAGGGTATCCAAATTCAAATGCATCTGGGGATTTAAAAGAGGGTATAGAACAAGAAGTAGAATTTATATTCCTTAAAGGTATCTCAAGGGTGACTGGGTGGCTCAGTCAGTTGAGCATCTGACTCTTGATTTCAGCGCAGGTCATGATCTCATGATTCGTGGGTTCGAGCCACACATCGGGCTCTGCACTGACCATGACAGAGCCTACTTGGGATTCTCTCTCTCTGCCCCTCCCCTGCTCTTGCTCTCTCTTTCTCTCAAAATAAATAAATAAACTTAAAAAGAAAAAACAAAACAGGTATTTCAACTCACCAAGAACTTAGATTCCTTAAAGGTACTCAACTCCAGATTTTCAAACACTTTGCTCTCCTCTCCAGTCCAAACAAACCCAGCACCCTGGATTCCACATTCAAGCTGCAAGTTTGAGACTTGTACCAACAGCGTCTTTACTGGGAGTCTGTTGAACGGTGGCCCCCTCCCTCCTGGCCCTCTTACCGCATCTGGCTAAGGATGACGAAGCAGTTCTCAGCAGAAATCTCTCGGGCACTGGCTTTGCTGACAGTGACCCCTGTTCAGTTCCCTGCTCTCTTCTGAGAAGCCCCATGCCCTCCCCTGACTAAAACACACTGGGGAAAATCACTCTTCAGATCTCAGCTCACAGGTCACCTCCTTCAGGAAGCCTTTCGGGAATTCCTTGACAGGCAATGGGTGAATAAACTCATGTGCTGGATGACCTTGGACAAGTGACTTCACCTCTCTGAGCCTTGATGATTTTCTTATCTGTAAAAGGAGTTATGATGAGGGAGAATTCAGAGAATGCATGGAGTGTGAGGCTAAACAATGACTCACAAAGATATTCATGTCTTAATCCCTGGCCCCCGTGGATGTTCTCTTATATGGAAAAAAAAAAATCGGGGGGGGGGGGGGAGGGGGTGGGGGTGGTGTCCTTGCAGGTGTGATTAAATTAAGGGTCTGGAATATACAGGTGTCCCTAATGTAATCACAAAGGTCCTTAGAAGAGGAGGCAGGAAGGTCAAGGGAGGAAGTAGGAGGCGGGACAACAGAAGCTATTGTTTTCTTGCCTTTTCTAGCTTCTGGAGGTCGCCACGCCATCACAAGCCATGAAATGCAGGTGGTCTCCAGAAGCTAGAAAAGACAGGGAACAGATTCTTCCCTAGAGTCTCCAGAAAGAGCCAGCCCTCCCAACACCTTGACTTTAGCCGTGGGAAGCTGATTTCAGACTCTTCGGACCTCTAGAACGGTAAAGAGTAGATGCGTGTTGTTTTAAGCCACTGAAATTGTGGTCATTTGTCACAGCAGCTGCAGGAAATAATACATACGGAAGGCAGCGGGTGCACGTAGGTGCTCGACAATGGCAGTTGTGAGTATTTGGACCCCACGCAATCTCCTTCCCGCAGCGAGGCCGCCTCCTCCAGCTCCCACTGAGGTTCCTGGCGTCAGGCCTGCCCCTGGGCTCTCCCAAAAGCAGGTTAAGGCAGGGAGGGCAGGAGAGTGGACCATGGTGGGGGTTAAAAAGCCCCTGAACGGATGAAAGCAGCCATTCCCACTCAGCTAGTATTTGACCTCTGGGCTTAATGCTTCACCCACCTTACTTAATTCAATCCTCTCAACAACCCCAGGAAGCAGGTACTGCTGTGACCCCCGTTTTACAGACGAGGAAACCGAGACTCAGCAAGTCAAGTGGTCTGCCCAAAGCTGGCACAAAAGAGCCAGATTTAGAAACCAGGTTGGTCTCCCCCCAGCTCCCCCCAGAACGTGTGCTTAGAACTAGCTTAAAACGGTGCAGCTCACTTTGTGACCCAGCCCCCGCCTCGCTCTTACCATTCGCCACTCTCCATGGGAGATAGGTGACTGAGCCTCAGTGGGAAGGGTGCAGGTCTTGGCTCTGACACGTTAGCTTGGGAACCTGGGCGGGTGATTTCACCACTCTGTGCCACATGAACAAAATGTGATGAGTGAGCCAGCCTCACAAAAGGGCTGCCAGGATCGAATGAGACAACCCATACAAAGAAGGACAGTATCTCAGGGCACCTACGTGGCTCAGTCGGTTGGTGAAGCAGCTGACTCTTGATCTCGGCTCAGGTCACGATCTCATAGTTCGTGAGTCTCAGCCCCGCATCTGGCTCTGCACTGATGGTGTGGAGCCTGCTTGGGGATTCTGTCTTTCCTTCTCTCTGACCCTCACCTGCTTGTGCTCTCTCTCTCTCTCTCAAAATAAATACATAAGCCTTAAAAAAGAAAGAAAAAGAAAGAAAGAAAGAAAGAAAGAAAGAAAGAAAGAAAGAAAGAGAAAGAAAGAAAAAGAAAGAGAAAGAAAGAAAAAGAAAGAGAAAGAAAAGGAAAGAAAGAAAAAAAGAAAGAGAAAGAAAAAGAAAGAGAAAGAAAGAAGAGAAAGAAAGAAAGAAAGAGAAAGAAAGAAAGAAAGAGAAAGAAAGAAAAAAGAAAGAAAGAAAGAAAGAAAGAAAGAAAGAAAGAAAGAAAGACAGACAGACAGTATCTGGCACAGAGTAAGGGCACTGTACCTACTACAGCCTATTTTACCAATGAGGAAGCTGAGGTTAGATAGGGGACCTCACTAGCCCCGGGTCACCTGGGAGCTCTGATGCTCTGCCCTCCCCTCCATAGGACCAACAGACCCCAGAGGCTGGGGGGCTGGTGGGGAGGCTCCCAGAGCAGGTGTCTGTGGGTTTCTGCCTGAGCCCTGGTGAGTCAAAGCGTTAGAGCAGCAATTGTCTATAAGTTCACAGGCTCATTCACTCACTCGTTTATTCAACATTCCTCTGCTTAAAATCTGCCAACGGCTTCCTTCCCGCGGCACCAGAATCGCATCCAAATTCCTCACCAGGCCCTCTGTAGCCTTGAAGACTGAGGTCTTCCGTTATGGTTCTGCCTTCAGTGTGCCCACCACCTATCTCCTGGCCCTTTACACATCGAGCTGTCTCCTGCCTCAGGGCCTTTGTACTTGATCTTTCCTCTGCTGGGAATGGTCTTCCCCTGGCTCTACTCATGGCAGGCTGCCTTCCTGTTTTTCAGTTCTGTGCTCAGGCCTCCTTCTCTCACTTCCAGCTAAGTAGCCCCTCTCTGTCACTTCACCTGCTAATTTGCTTCCTAGGACTCATTACTCCCTGAAATTATCTTCTTTACGTATGTAAGCATTTGTTTGTTGTCTGTCTGTCCCCCACAGGAGGTTAGCTCCCTGACAGCTTGGGACCATTTGTCTCTGCTGATTCCCCAGCGCCCAGCAAGGTGCCGGGAACCCAGTAAGTGGAGAAATTTATGTGCGACCTATTGAGTTTAGACGTCAAAAATGTTTCCCACCCTGTAAAGAGGAGGTCACGGTGACGGCTGATGGTGGGGTGAGGGTGGGAGCCTGGCCTAGGAACCAGGCCAGAGACTGGAAGCATCTGAGGGCAAGGTGCCAGTCCAAATCCGCCCGAGGTTCCAGCCCTCACCCAGCCCCCAGTCCCATGGCGTCCCCAGAACCCAGGCTGGGCGTGCGAGTCCGGGAGGGCTCCACCTGGATCCCACGCAAGGCGCCCTCCCCCCAAAGCCGGCGGGCAGGCGGTGGGGGGGGGGGGGGGGTGACGCGCAGTGGGGCGCGCGGACCGCCAGGGGGTGCTGTCGGGGCGCGCACGGCCCACCTGGCGCCCGGGGCCTCGAGCGAGCGCAGCCAGGCCGCCCGGGAACTTTTTTCCTCCCGCTCTCGCTCTCCTTCTCCCCCCGCGCGTCGCCCGCCCGCCCGCCCGCTCGCTCTTCCTGTGCGGAGGGGATCGCATTTCCCCGCGGCACCCGCGGACACCAGGCAGGCCCGGCCGGGTGCGCGGCCAGGGCCCGCTCCCCGCGCCGCCCGCTCCCCGCGCCCCCGGGCGCCGCCCCCGCCGCGGCTGGGCTCGGAGAGTCGAGGCGGAGAGCGAGGCGGCGGCGAGGGCGAGAGGCGAGCCGAGCAGGCCGCCCTGCCCGCCGCCCGAGCGCCGGCGCGAGGAGGGGGCGCCGCGGCCCACCCTCCTTCCTGCCTGGCCGCCGGCCGGCCGGGCCGCCGCGCCCTGACCCCCATGGCCGCCCGGGCCTGCGGGCCGCGAAGTCGCAGCGCGAGACCCAGGACCCCCGAGTGAGCGCGGGCGCCGAGGTGAGCACGGAGCGCTGGGGCGCGGGGGCTGCGGGGGGCGCTGCCGGGGTGGGGGCGGCGCGAGGCGGCGGGAGCCGAGGCAGGGTGAGGAGCGGAGGCGGGCTCGGGGGCCGAGCGCGCCGCGGGCCGCGACGTGGGGGTCCGCGGGGTCACCGCTTTGTGTGGTGTGGGGGTGCGCGAGGTCACCGGAGGGCCGCCCCGGGGGCGGTGCGTGGCGTGGGGGCGCGAGCGGCGAGGGGCGCGTGTGGCCCGGGGCTGTGTGTGCGCCGGGGCGCGGAGTGCTGCCGCGCGGGGCGTGGGGACGCGGGGGGACACTCGCCCGGCGCCGGGGCGGGAGGGGAGCTTTGTGAGTGCGCCCGGGGTGGGGGGCGGGGAGCCGACTTGAGCGTGTGGGACTCGGGGCCTGGCGTGCGGCACGGCGTGGGAGGCAGGGCGCCGGGGGCGGTGAGGGCCGTGCGTGGGGGAGATGGGGCGCGCCGGGGGTCCCCGCGGTGCCCCCACGCGGGCATCGGCGCCCGGGCCTGTGCGCAGGCCCCGCGACCGGGCAGGAAACGGCCCTAAGGCCCGGGGAGCTCCGGCGCGGCCAGGCCCCGGGCTCACGGGCCCTTCGGGGGTGACGTCACGGTCGGGGGCACCGGACGCGTGAGCCCCGGGCCCCCGGACAGCGGCGCGGCGAGCCGGCCGGGTCCCCGGCCCCCCGCGCCCTAGGAGGCAGGGGCCCGGGGAGGAGACGTGGAGGCCGGGCGCCGGGCGGCGTCGCCGAGTGCGGAGGGGGCGAAGGGGTGTCAGGGCGCGGGGGTGACATTTGGAGCCTTGGTCGCGCCGGGGGCCTCGGAGGAGGGGCGGAGGGGAAGCGAAACATCAGTCAGGCCCGAGGCCGCTGCGGCCCCAGCTTCCTGGGGCGCCCGTTTTCCCAGCGAGCCCGTTTCCCTTCTGGGGGCTCTGAGTCCACGCCGAGGGCCGGAGTGCCGGCCGAAGCTGTGCCCTCTTGGAAGCCCTCGATCGGGGGCGGAGGGGGCGGGGAGCGCTGGGGTTTCGGCTCCGGACGGACAAAACCGAGCGTAACAATGCGCTATTGGGGGGCTGGGGGAGGGGAGCCAGCGCGCCTGAATGGCGGACCCGGGCCCCGAGCTGCCCCGCTCGTAGCTCTCCCTCCCGCAACGCCTTTCCCGTGGTTTCGGCAGGCTCGGATCCCAGGACCCACGCGGGACCCGCACGGTTCCCTCCCACGCAGAGCGCCGCACCTCCACCCCCCTCCTGCTTTTATTTCTCCAACGCAGCGGTGTGTTGACGATTCAAGGGCATTACATCTGGTTGCAATCCAGTTTTCATGCCGCTGCCGGGCTGTTAAAACCTCGCGCTGACGTCAGAGCAGGGGAATTACTTCTTTTTTATTTTATCTTTTTTTAGTTGTCTGCTGCCCTGGGAGGGGAGGCGGGGGTGGGTTAGGCGAGCTGCGAAGTGGGGGCGCCAGCGCCCTGGGAGCCCCAGGCCGGGGGCTCTGCTTCCCTTCCCCCACCCCATTCTCCATAAAGACCTCTCTCTGCCCAGGTCGGGCTCACCCAGGGTGGGGGCAGCCCTCGCTGCAGACTCAGTGGAGGCCCCTCCCGATTGACCACACAGCTGTGTTTCCAGAGGCTTCCCTGGGATGTGGCTCTGGGGATGTGGAAGCTGGAAAAGAATCTTGTTTCCCACCCCGCCCGTTTGACGGCAGAGGGTGTACATGGGACCCCAGGAGCATCCTTAGGAGCTCTGGGTGCCACAGAGGAGTGAACACAGACCTTCTGGTCTCTGGGAGGCTGGTTCCCAGAAATCTGGCCAAGCCTCTCACAGGCAAAAGCCTTGGAGGGAAGCAGTCTTATCAAGAGATGATCCAGGCCCCAGAAGCCAACTCTGGAGTGGGCTAAATAGGGCTTTTCCAAGAACCAGGGGCCCCTCTGGATTCTTCCCAGAGTTGGAACTCACCCACTCAGACCGGACCAAGAGGCTCTTGCAGGTGCCCCCTCCCCCATTCCTTTCAGACGCCCCCCCCCCCCCCAAGTCTCTACCCATGGTTTTCAAACTCTTGCCAGTAGGAAGAAGTACATGTTAGGTCACAATTCTGTTCACCCCACTATCTAAAACTGAAACAAAAGTTGAGTGAAATAACTGTATCCTCTACTTTGCTGAGCGGATACTTTCTGTTCTAGCCTATTTGAAAAAAAAAATTTTTTTAAATGCCGGTTGCAGCCCACTAAATTGATTTCACAATCCACGAATGGGTCATACCCAGACTTAGAAGAAAACAGTCCAACAAAATGAATCTGGCTTCTATTCATTCCACACACATAAACTGAGGCCCTGACAAGTTCTCCCTTTTTAAATTACTCGACTAACACGTGGATTCATGCTTACTGTGAAAAATGCAAATAACCCAGAAGTATATAGAATAAATATACTCCACAACGCCCCCCCCCCCAGGTAACCTTAGTTAAGAGTTTGAATGTATCCTTCTAGATGATTTGCTACTTGCATACATATACATATATCATATATATCAGTATATAGCTTTCTTTTACCCCCAATGAAAATGTATCTCAGGCTCTTACTGTTTCGCTTCCTTTTTCCTTTCCATTTGTCTTTGGAAAGTCACAGGGCGAGGTGCTCCGGGGCCAGGCTTTGGATTGACTCCTGGTTCCCCCCAACCCCACACACACACACTGAATGAGTCATTTACCTCTCTGTGTCTCAGTGTCCTATCTTTTGTTACTTATTTCGAGAGAGAGCATGAGTAGGGGAGGAGCGGAGAGAGAGAGGGAGAGAGAGAAAGAGAGAGAATCCCAAGAAGGCTCTGTGCTGTAAGCGTGGAACCTGATGCAGGGCTTGAACTCACTAAGCACGAAATCATGACCTGAGCCGAAGTCAAGAGTTAGACGCTTAACCAACGGAGCCACCCAGGCGCCCCTGTCTTGTTGCTTGTGATAGCCACCTGTGGTTGTGCCCCCTCCCCCCTTTTAATGTGTGGGTCACAGGGAGGGACAAGGTGAAGCCATGCGCAGTGGGGGCAGTGTTTCTGTGGGAAAGGTGCCTAAGCTTACCGGCCCCAAGGGAACAGGTGTTTTCTAAGGACCCAGCATTTCTGAGGCCCTGTACACCTGCCTCCAAAAAGGTCACAGCCCGGTGGGTGACTGAGACCCAGATAATACCCAAGGGAACCAGCATTGTCATGGGAGCTCGAGCCAGGTTTCAAGCAGGAAGCGGGTCCCCCGGTGAAGGCACCCTGTAGGTGTTACGGGGATCATAAGGGCAAGAGTGTGGGGCAGCATCTTGGGTAAGACTTGCCCCCGTGAAGAAGAGCGGAGGGAGCCACTGCAGAATTTCTTTCCCAGATGGGTGGGACAGAGAAGTTGGGCTTTAGGATTCAGTCTTGACCAGAGTTGGGAGCTTTATGGAGGCAGGGGCTTCAAGCGTAGGTAAGTAAGAAGAGGGGCGTTCCTGGCAGAGGGAACACACGAGCAAGTGTTTGGAGGCTGGAACGGACGTGGCCTGTGTACCGCGGCCAAGAGGGGTGGAACTAGCTCAGAACGAATGGTGGCCAAAGAGGTTGTGCTGGGCCTCACTGGCCTCCCTGCCTCCACCCTGCCCCTCCCAGCGGGGTCCACACTACCAGAGTGATCTTTCTCAACCTCAGCAGATAACTTCCAAGGGCTCCTGCTGGACTGAATACAGGTCCGGTCCGTGGTCCTTCCCACACTGTAGGGGCCCTTCCTGGTGTGTCCCTCCCTCCCCCCGCCTGCTCTGCCCTATTCAAGCCCCTTCCTCTCCCTCCAGCCACGGCACAGCCTTCTTCCCAGGACTCAGCCACGGACATCCCTGCCTGCGTGCATTTCCCTGGCCGCTGCTTCCACCTAGGATGCCTTTCACCTTCCTCCCTGCCTCCCAAGACCAAAACAGACGTCCTGTCTCCTCCTCCTCTGACCTGTGAGGCAGACTGAGTCATCTCCCTTTGTCTATACCCGTGGCATAGTGTTTATCATGGAATTATCGGTAATTCTGTCAGTGTCTGTCCTCCCCACCAGGCTGGAGCATCTAGGCCTGAGAGCACACCTCCCTCCTCTCCCAGCCCCAGTGCCAAGGGCGAGGCCTGGAACACGGGGAGACGCTTGGAAATGCTTCCTGGCAGGAAGGGCTAGGTGCGGTGGGCCGGGTGAGAGCCTGACGCTGTTTCTGTGGGCCCCTGAGATCCTTGGCAGGTGCTCAGGGCCCTAGTCAGAGGATTCTGTTCTGTCAGACTTCTGAGTGACAGGCAGGGCCAGAGAGGGGCCCAGCACCCCCAGGCTGCCCCCTGAGGGGGCTGAGGAGAAACTGGCTCATCCTGTTTCCCCGGGGGATCAAGGAGACGACGGTTTGAGGCAGGGCTGTGCCCTGTGCCGGGGTGGGTCACTGGGGATCTGAGACTGGAATGTGATGGGGGGCGGGGTGGGGGGGATGCCAGGGGCTGGAGGCAAAGACTGGGGCTCCACTGGCAAAGGAGAGATTTTGTTCTGCTGGTTCTTCAACTCTGAGTGAATAGTGTGTGTGGGACAGAGGGAGGGAGGGAGGGAGGGAGACAGGGATGAAGGTGAGGCAGGAGAAGAGAGAAGGCAGGGGAGAGAGAGAAAGACGCGGAGGGAGGGGGGGAGAAGGAGATGCTCCTGAGGCTAAATTGTATGCTCAGGATCAGCAAAGGAAGTACCCAGGAGTTCTAGGCCTCTGACACTGAACCTTGCTCCCTTCCTTCCATCCTTCCTTCCTTCCTTCCTTCCTTCCTTCCTTCCTTCCCTCAGCAGACATCCCCTCGGGTTTTTGGCCTCAGCCCCATGCTCAAACTGGGCCCCAGAGAAGAACCACCTGTGGTCTGGCCTTCCGGGCCTTCCAAGTCCAAGAGCCAGGTGGACCCTGAACATCCAGCTTCTATATAAAGTGGTCAGGCTCGGGGCGCCTGGGTGGCGCAGTCGGTTAAGCGTCCGACTTCAGCCAGGTCACGGTCTCGCGGTCCGTGAGTTCGAGCCCCGCGTCAGGCTCTGGGCTGATGGCTCGGAGCCTGGAGCCTGTTTCCGATTCTGTGTCTCCCTCTCTCTCTGCCCCTCCCCCGTTCATGCTCTGTCTCTCTCTGCCCCAAAAATAAATTAAAAAAAAAAAAAAAAAAGTTGAAAAAAAAAAAAAATAAAGTGGTCAGGCTCAGGTCAACAGGCGCCCGGGGTGCCACGGAGGGGCACGAGCGAGTCCTGGGAGGGGAAACAGATGCAGCCGGCCAGGGACCGGGCGCTGGCAGCCATCGGCGAGGAGCTGTGGGGACATGTCCCCTCTTCCCTCAGGCCTCCGTTTCAGCTGTAAACTGGGAGAAGGTCAGCTGCTTTCAGACTGATGGTGCGTGAGCCCAAGTCAGCAACTCTGCATGAAGAAAGTAGGGGACCGAGTGGAGGGGGCAGACAGAACAGGGACGGCGGGGGGGCTCACTCAGAGCGTGGGCAGGCCCGGGGCTGGGGGTCCAGAGGCAGGACCTGCAGACCGGAGCAGAGCTGGGGCCCCCTTTCCTCGAGCCCCCTCCTTGGAGACTGGGCACAGGACAGCGTGGTGGGGGAACAGCAGAAGCGCTGGTTGAGAACCAGGAAAAGGTTTTGTTCCAGCTGCTGCTTCAGGCCCGGCACCTCCCTCCCCCGTCAAAGATGCGAGCGTTAATTTCTGCAAACTTTAAACGTGCTGCCGGTGTTAGGGTGTCTTAGGATCTGGGATGCAAGGGAGGGTCTGAACCTGGGGCCATAAACACAGGCTTTGGGGTTCGGCCCGCCTGGGCCAAATCTGGGTACTGACTGCCCTCTCTAGGCTACGTACCCCCACCTTTATGATGGGCATAATCAAAAATAATAATAACGGGGCGTAATCACAGGCCCCTCCTGATTGCGCGCAGAAAAGACGGCAGGTCCGTGCCGGGTTGCCTCTAAACCTTCCCCGCCGCGACACTGGCCAAAACAAAGTTTCTTTTCCAGCCCGGTGGAGGAGGTGGATTGCAGGGGTCTTTGTTACACAGCGGGGCAGGTGAGAATTCTACGAGCTTTCTGGCCAGAGCTTCTGTTTCCAGAGAGGCTCTGTCCCAGCGCTGTGGGTGGGCTCTGAGAAAGCATCCGGCAACTTGTGACTTCGGCGGCAGTGGGTGTGGCCGTGTGACCACAGACTCACTCGTTTGTTCGTGCACTCATTCACAAATCGCACATTGAGACCCTGTTGCACACCAGCGTGCTGGGAGCACGGCCACAAGTGCGATGCCTCTCTCCTACGGCCTCGCCGACAGACGAGCACTTGTATTTGGAGTTCAGCGGCCGCAGTTCCCATCCCCAGCTCCGCCACTGACTGACTGGCACAAGTTACTTATTTTCTTTGCTCGTGTGCCTCATCCGTAAGATAGAGAAGATGGCAGCACCTACCTCATAGAATTGTTGGAAGGATTAGTGAGTTAACGCAGGTAACATACAGCACTGCCTGGTACCTAGAAGGTGCTAGGGAATGGTTCCTCCTCGTTGGTTTTTTTGTGGTGTTCTTTTAAGTCGATCTGTTTATTCTGAGACGCCGAGGATGGGAGAGGGGGAGGAGCAGAGAAAGAGGGAGAATCTCAAGCAGGCTCTGTGCTGGCAGCGCCCAGCTCATGTTGGGGCTCGATCTCAGAAAACTGTGAGATGGTGACCTGAGCGGAAATCAGGAGTCAGGTGCTCAACCGACCGGAGCCACCCAGGTGTCCCCGCTCCTGCTTGTTTTTTATTCCCTCCCTGAAGAATCTTAAAGGGCGGCTCTGTGCTGGGGGAAGTGTTTCCCAGCCTGGGCTCTCCTGAGCAGAGTGATGACGCCCCAGGAAGGGAAAGGAAGGGAGCAGTGGGTGGCCCTCCAAACCCCGTCAAGGCAGACCGATTTCAACGAGCACTTACCACCTCCTGGACTCTGTTGGACCTTTCTGTGGTGACCTGAGCTCCTTCTCTACCCAGGGGGCTCCCAGGGTAAGGCCTGATGATAGGAATAAGGCCGCAAGAGCCTTAATCACTGGGAAAGGCGGGCTTCAGACTGTAGGAAAGATTTCAGGATCAAGTATTGAAGCCAACAGTTTTCTGATGAAGGGGCGCCTGGGTGGCTCAGTCAGTTAAGCGTCCCACTTCCCCTCACGTCTTGATCTCGCGGTTCGTGGGTTCGAGGCCCGCGTCGGCTTTGTGTTGGCAGCTCGGAGCCTGGAGCCTGCTTCGGATTCTGTGTCTCCCTCTCTCTCTCTGCCCCTCTCCCACTCGCACTCTGTCTCTCTCTCTCTCTCTCTCTCAAAAGTAAATAAACGTTTAAAAAAAAAAAAAAGTGTTTTCTGATGGAGACATTCTCAGGTGCCAGAGGCTACCAGGCCACATATGCGTGTCTTAGGCAGGCCCCTCCAGCGCTCTGAGCCACTATTTCCTCACCTATCAAGAAACGAAAATAATAGTACCTGCTTCATAGTTTTCTTTCTTTTTTTTTTTTAACGTTTATTTATTTTTGAGACAGAGAGAGACAGAGCATGAACGGGGGAGGGTCAGAGAGAGGGAGACACAGAATCTGAAACAGGCTCCAGGCTCCGAGCTGTCAGCGCAGAGCCGGACGCGGGGCTCGAACTCGTGGACCGCGAGATCACGACCTGAGCCGAAGTCGGCCGCTTAACCGACTGAGCCACCCAGGCGCCCCTTTAGTTTTCTTTTTAAGAGGATTGAATGAGATGGTGCCTCTAAAGCACTTAGCTGTGCTCGGCACATTGCAAAGTGCTTTATCAGTGTCACCAGTTTTGATAATAAAAATTCTCAGAATATGTAAATGTAAATTGAAAACCACCGGAAAGACTCGTGTCCAGTAGGACAGAGACTTGTGACAGTGACTGGAGAGACACCGACGCCCAGAGAAGTTTAGCTAGCGTAGCAAAGTCACACAGTCATCCAGGGCATTGGCAAAGGGGGAGCCAGAACTAGGCCTCGGTCTGGCGCTCTCTGATACCTTGAGAGTTGTTTTTCCAGGGAATAGTTACGGGCAGTCAGCATTGATACACGGCTGAGGTCACATGGGCCTGTCTTCTGGAAGCTTCTGGTCCGATAGGGAAAATTAATTTTGCACATGATTATGATAATAGGTAAAGAGATAAAATAAAAATCGCCTGTTCTGTTAGGGGGAGGAAGGAGGAAGCACGCATTCATTCATTTTCGGAGGGCACTGTGCCAGGCCTCAGAGCTGTAGTTCTCAGGTGGGGGCGAGGGCACATGTGGGCCACGTCTGGAGACATTTTTGGTTGTCTCAGCTGGGGAGGCGCTGGCATCTAGTGGGTAGAGGCTAGGGCTGCTGCTAAACATTCCAGGATGCACAGGAAGAGCCCCCACAACAAATTATCTGGTCCACGATGTCAACAGTGCCAAGGGTGGGTGACCCCACCCTGTAGAAACGGCAGTGACCAAGTGGATGCTGCCCCTGCCCTTTTGGAGCTTAGAGTCTGGCAGGTTCGCAGACATTAAAGACATGATTGCATAGATGCGGATTTCATTGTAATTGCGTTGCAAGCCAAGAAGGTAAACTGCACTCTATGGAGGAGAGACCTTGGGGGAGGTTTTTCCAGGCAGAGGGCACAGCCCAAGCAAAAGCTCCCAGAGGTGGGGAGGAGAGAAAGTTCCAGTAGGCACTCTCACCCTGCAGCCTGGTTTGAGGGAACTACAGCTCCCAGTGCTCTGGGGGCCTGAGCTGTGGGGCCCCCCCACTGAGACCTCATGGGTGGGAGTGCTGCCCTCCTGTGGGGGCCCGGCCTCCTCCCTTTCTCTCATTTGCATCCCTCTGATAGGTGGGAAAGAGAGGCAGAAAAAAGGAAAGAGAGAGAAGAGGAAGAACATATTTTCATTTCAAACACAGGAGGGGTGGGGGAGGTAGGAAGGAATCTGGTTTAGGGTACCTTTGAGACAAGCACAGAAAATCCCCACCGTGGCCCGAAATAGCACTAAAAACAGACGTTTTGGCAAATCAGACTTAATTGAGTGGTTCTCTTTTCTGGAGTCCAGCAGGATGTGGACGGAGCTGGCTTTGTTCCCTTAGGGTGACATTGTCTCCTGGGGCCCTCACCCTGGCTAATTAAACAGAGAGGCCCTGATCTCCTAGGCAGGACGGGAGCCTGGGGAGCTCAGCTTGGCAGCCCTTGGCCTTAGCCTTGAGTGTTCCAGAGGGCCAGAGAGGGTGACTTGGTGGGGGGAGGGGGGACCAGGGGACCACTGGCAACAGGGCCAGATGGGTGAAAGCAGAGGTGGAGAGGTCTGGTTCCTCTAAGGAATGGAGGTCTCTCTGGATGCTGAAAGGGATCATAAAGAAAAGCCATCATTTAATGAGTGCCTGCTATTTTTCTGGGCATCTGTCCTCTCTGAGCCTTATCAGCTGCCCTATACAGATTCTCAAGGAAGCTGAAGCCCAGAGAGGTTAAGCGACCTGCTTGAGGTCACACAGCAAGCAAGTGGCAGAGCTGACATTGGAAGCGACATCTGCTGGCTGTACCTGCCTACTCCTCAGTCACCTCCGCGTGGTGGTCACTCATCCACTTGGCAGATTTCACTAGCCGTGAAATGATACTGCAGCCTGGTGGGAAGTTTTTAGGGCTTAGAGTCCAACAGAAATGAGCCTGAATTCTGAGTGGGGCAATTGGTCTCTGTGGCTTTCTCTCTTAGGGCTTCCTGTCGTTTGTCAAGTGAGCATAATCATGCCTTTATCCTGAGTTGCTGTAAGGGTTAAACTCTGCGTGGAGGGGACAGGAAGGGGAAGAGGGAGGCCCAGGGAGGTTAGGACCTGCCCTGGGCCACCCAGTGTGGCAGGGTGCAATAAAAGAGCCCTGGGTTGAGGGGAACCGGGAGAGATTGTTGTATCTTGTGCAGTATCCGTATTGGGTTTCTTTATTTGAACGGGGAGAGAGGGCAACCCCTACTCTGCAGGTAGAGAAGGTGGTGTGGAATGCGGGTGTTTATTTTTCTTTGCCTGTGAAAGCCCTGTTTCAGCTCAGGCTGATGAGGCTTCCCAGGACACTGCAGAGGGTGCCCGAGGCTGCACGCTCTGGGGTGCCCACCATGTAGAGGCACCTTCTCAGGTGCCTGCCCAGGATGGGCACTGAGGGGGCACCTACCGTGTAAGGCTCCCAGTGCAGCCTGTAAGCTCTTGTCCCAGAGCCCGGGATACCCAGGACGCCCCAGAAAGACTGGTGGGGGGAGGGCCATAAAACCAGGGTGTCCCTCTGCCGCCTCCAGTTCAGCCCTCCTGGCCCCATTCATCTCCTTATCTCCTGGCAGCCCGTGGGTTGCTGGGAAGTCAGGGCAGCCTTCCTGATTGACGAACAAAACAAGCCTTGCTCACAAAAGGAGAGGGGAGGTTGGCTGGGCCTCTTGGGCTCCCCTCCCCCTGCCCCAGCCCCTGGCTGCAGGCATCTTTCCTGTTCCACCCCGCTGGCACCCTACGTTTTCTGAGAGGCAGCAAGGGGGCTGCAAAGCCATTGTGGGTCACGCTGCCCCAGCTGGGTGCCCTGGCACTGGGGAGGTGGATTCGAGGAATGTTGGGGTGGCTGTGAGGCGGGGCTTGCTGGAATGGCCGCCCCCTTCTTCCCTTCAGCTGGCTGGGAGGGCAGCTTGGAGAGGAAGCCAGGCCGGCAGGTAGCAGAGAAAGACATCGGATCCAGGGGGAGCAGCAGAGAAAGCAAACAAACAGGGCTTTGTGTGGCTGCAGATTGGCGTCTCAGAAGGGAAGCCAGGCCTGTGGTAGTGGGGAGGAGGAGGGACTGGGAGACCAGGCCATCGCTCTGGGCCAGAGATAGGCAGCCGGACCAGCCCTAGCTAGGCGGCCTGGGAGCAGGGAGTGCCACTGTGTGTGGACAGGCATCCGGAGTACTTCACTCCTTAACAGATCTGGGCTTGTTTGCCCACGGAACCTGGGCAGAGTCACTCACATGCAGAACTCGGGAAGATAGTCATCTGGCCAAACTGGCCTGGCCCAGTCAGTGTGAGTTCCCATCCTACTCTTGTCCCTCATTGTTGCTGGGAGAACACAGGGTAAGAGGGGATCAGGGTCTCCCTAGGGGAGCTGTCAGCTCAGCTGGGTCTCCTGGAAGGGCAGGGATGGCTGCTCAGAGCTGCGGGCGCTTTGGGGGCTTCGAAGGCAGCCCCACTGAAGGGGAAGGGGTCCGTGCTGTCCAGTAACAGATGCCTCGGGTGTAGGTGGGTAGAGGCGGGCATCTCAGGCCCCCAGACCTGGGGAACCAAATACTGTCCGCTTCACTGGCGCACTCGGTTGGGGGAAGGGACACAGCCAGGAAGACGGGGGCCTTCTGGGACCTTCTTTCCGAGAGGGCGAGGGGGCGTTTGGTGGGGGGGGGGGGGGGGGGGTGCGCGGGTGGGGGGAGGGGACGGATGTCAAATTCTGGATCCTAGCGCGGGCTGTCCCAGCTCGGCCCGCCTCTGGGGGCCGGGCAGACCTCGGGCCTCCGGGGAAAGGCTTAGTTAGGTAGGAGCTGTCAGGCCAGACACACTGGCAGCTCGATTATCGCCTCCGGGGCCATTTCCTCTCCTCTCCTCAACCTCGAGAGGGGGCGGCGAGAGGGCAAACGCCCGCGCTTCCTGCCCTCCCCTCCGCTCCCCTCCCGCGGCGCCCACCATCTTGGCCGCGCCGGGGCCTCCTCCGCGGCGTCCGGCCTGACAAGCCCCGGCCGGCGGGCCGGCGACGCCGGGAGGGGTCGGGAGCCTCGCGGCGGGGGGGGGGGGGGGGGGGGGGGGCGCGGGGCGGGGCAGCCCGCTCCCGTCGCCATGGCAGCGCTCCGTCCCGGCGTGCTCCGCGGGGGCGCGGGGCGGGGCTACCGAGGCTCCGCCCCCCTCGCCGAACCGCTGTCTTTCCGGGAACCCGGGACTGAGGGTAGCGGCCTCCAATCCCGGCGCCGCGGCTCGAGCCCCGCCCGACGACCGGGCTCTGCGTCCGAAGCCCCGCAAGCCCACGTCAGGGGCAGCAGGAAGCGCCTCCCGGGGCCAGGCTCGTGGGAAGGCTGCACCGCTGACTCCCGCGGCAGGGAAGTTGAAAGTAGCGGCCAGCCTCCGGGCCGCGCTGCCCCGGAGCAGCAGGCTCCCGGCGGCCTCCAACTCTGTCCTTCTGGTGCTGCCCGTGGGTCAGTCGGGCCTACCTCCCCGCTAAGGGCCAGGGACGCACCCCACGCACGCACCACGTCGTCCAGGCCTGGACTCTGCCGCTCAGACGGCCTGCCTCCAGCCCAGGAGCACGGGCCTCCCCTAGTTGGCAGCCAGTGGACTGTCTGGCCAGGAGACACATTCCTACCTCCCTAGCCCGGGCACTTCGCCTGCCCTGGGGGCAGCCTCTTCCGGAACTTTGCTGCCAACGCCTTAAGACCCGGCACTCCAGGGCCGGAGTGCCGCCTTCTTTCCCCCAGTCTCTTCCGAGGTACCGACCCAGCTGACCCCTCTGTTCCCTCCTACCTGGATTGGGCAGGAAGCAAAATTTAATGCCAGCCTTTAGGTGTTGGAAGGGAGGCTGTGTGCCTGTTGGGCAGCTGCCCTTCGGCCTTTCTCAAGCCTCACCCGGTGCGCACACACGGAGGGAGAGTGAGTACGTTCAGTGTGACCCCTCAGTTGCAGCAGGAGAGACTCAGGCTTGATATCAAAAAGAACTTCCCAGTCCTAAGCATTTTGTTTTTAATGAAATTATCATGTTATTAATATGTTGAATTTAGAAAAATCTATATACAGGAAAACAAGTAAAAAATTCCGTATGTTTCTACTCCTAGGACATAATCTCTGTCAACATCCTGTTCTAGACACATGGTAAAGAATATATGATAAATACGTGTAAAATATGGGACCATTCTATATATTTGGTTTTGTAAGGCACTTGCTGGTTTTAGCAGCTTTTTTCCCTCTATAAAAGGAGGACAAGCTTATTACAGACTTTTGGAAAATATGACAAGTTAGAAGAAAAACAATTCACCCGTAATCCCAGTCTTCGAAGCTAGGCACATTTGACTTTGCCCCCCTGTTCATTGGTTTTGTGTTGTTCAAGCATGCCATAGCTCATCCTGTGTATACCATTTGATATCCTGCTTTTCTCAAAGTTGTGTAACACTCTCCTTTTTCCTGAGTCTGTGGGAGTTTTCAGAGAACTGGAACCACGTTCTTGTGAGAACTTCAGAAAAGCCAGGCTAGATGATCCCTTTCTCTCTTTTTTTTTTTTCAAGTTTATTTATTTATTTTGAGCAAGTGTGTGGGAGGGGCAGAGAGAGGGTGAGAGAGAAAACCCCAAGCAGGCTCCACACTGTCCGCGCAGAGCCTGCCGCGGGGCTCAGACTCGCAAACTGTGACATCATGGCCTGAGCCGAAAACCAAGAGTTGGCCACGTAACCGACTGAGCCACCCAGGTGCCCTTAGATGGTCCCTTTCTGACTTTGTTTATCCTCTCTCCATCTGCATACCCCAGGCAGGAGCCCTTCCTCATTGCCACTAATAATGAAATAATAAATAATAAAATAATAAAAATAATAAAAAGCAGCTTGGGCCAGGAGGTTCTGCTAGCTCCGGGCCAGGAGATCACCTGGCCTGGTCCGGGACACTGAAGACTCATGGCCCCAGCTGAGAGTCAGGTCCCAGCAGCAAGGGGCTTTTACTGGCCCCAGCTGTATGAGGCTGCAGTGAGGTCTCATTCCAGCCTCCTTTGCCCCAGCCATCCTCAGACCCAAAGACACCTTGTTGGTCCTGGAACACACCTTCTGTTCCCTCTCTACATCCTAGAGCCATTTTTGCTGCCCAAAGCTCCTCCCTGGGGGGTGGCGAGCCGGGCACCAGGCTCAGCCTCCCTATGCCCGGCTGCCCTTCAGGCCTCGCCACAAGCTGGCCTCGCCCCCACTGATCCCTGCAGCACGGGCTTCTCTTCTTCCCCGTTCCTGAGCAGTTCAGTTCTAACACATCCAAGCCCCGTGTGAAACAGGCCTTGGAAAATCACAGTTGCCAGGGATGGATTGGCATTTAAAAGGCATCCAAGGCTTGGGGGGGGACAAAAGCCAAAGAGACAAGAGAATGCAGGGCCCTGTCTCTGAGCAGCAGCTGGATTTAGTGGATGGAAAATCACAGAATGCCCCTTTCCCTGGGAATAACACCCCTGGCAGAAGGGCAGCGGGTGGGGCACCAGACATCATGCCCCAGTGGCCACCACCTGCCACCACCACGTGCTCTCCAAAATGAAAAGAGGTGGGAGGGATATTGTGAGCCTACAGCCAATGGCCCTGTAAATTACATTCTCTTAACAGGTTTATTCATTTATAAAATATTTAAGACCCGTTTCGCTTTACCTGCAGCAAAGAGGCAGCCAGGTTGGGGCCGAGATTGATGCTCTGAACATGATTTATTTATCTGGATTTGCTCTTCTGGGCTGGGCACCGCCTGCCATGTGGAATTTAACCAAGTGGCAAGATGGGTGTGTATGTGTGTGTGTTCCTGGGCTTGGAGGCCTGTGTGTGCAGCATGTGGCTGTGTCCGTTGAGGGGGGGTGGGTTCTGTACATGGAGGGGGTGATGGTTCTCCTGTGGCTGCCGCATCCAGGCAAGTGTATGAGTCTATCTGTGCTGGATTGCTGAATATGTGCCTGTGTGTGTGATTTGTGCGTATTGTGGGGGTGTCTGTGTTTGCGACTAGGATAGATGTGCGGGTGTGTGTGTGTGTCTTGGAGAAATGACAGAGGGTTGGTTTGTCAGAGCATCTCCTGGGTACCCATACATGCACTGGTACGGTAGGGGCGCCTGTGCGCCTCTGTGTGTGAGTGTGGTTTGTGTGTCTGTGTTTGTGGGCAGAGAACCTGGGTATGTGGCTCAGTGTCTGTCTCTGTGTTCATGTGTATATCCTGTGGTGCGAGGCCTGTTCCTGTGTGCATGTGGAGTGCGGTATTAGACTTTTCCCACCTGCTTTTTATCAATGGTAGAGGGAGTGGTCAGTGACTGGGTTGCTGGGCATCTGTTTTTTCCCCCAGCCCTGGGCGCCGGGAGCAACTCGGCACCTAGGAAGTCTGAGTTCTGTGACCCCTGTGTGTAGCTGTGCGTCGGGCTCCAGGGAGGGCTGGCTTTGGGGGCTGAAAGGACACCGATAATCCCTGACCCTGGCCCAAAGGCCAGAGGAAACTCCAGGGTCACTGTGGTCCAGGCCTGTGTTTCACATATGGAGAAACTGAGGTCCAGAGGCCAGGCAGCTTATTAGTGGCCTGGCCAGGACCTTAATGCGGAGCCTGGCACCCACTCTAGTACTCTGCTCTGGAGCAGCACCTCCCTGGGCCTCAGTTTCCTCTTCTGTTACACGGGAATGGGTTCCCAGCTTTCCTGGGTTCCTCTCGCACAGAGCATTGAGACTGTAAGGGCTGAGGCACGGAGAGAACAGGTTTGTCAAGGATCACTCAGTGAGTCGATTCCAGCTAGGAGGCAGGCAGCAAGAACAGCAAGAATGACGGGAAGATCCCTGCTCTGGGCCCTGAGACCCAGGGGTGAGTCCCAGCTCTGGGGGCGATTCTGTACTTGGGGCATTGTCTGTGTCCCTTCCCCAGCCACAGCCCCTGGCACAGATGGGGCCCAGTGACCCAGGAAGTGGCAGGCATTTGGTTTTCTTCAGCCTTGTGACAGCCCTCAGGCACCCCCCCCACACACACACACACCCTTAGCAGCTAATGCGTCTGTCACTACTTTCCTAATGAGGCTGCTGAGGGCCCCCCTGGGACAGATACCTTTGCAGGCCCGCCAGCAGCTGAGGGGGTGGGCTGGCCGCAGGGTCAGGTTAGGAAGAGGGGGGCTGAGCCCCTCTCCTGCCTATGGAGGCATCGAGGCCCATCCAGGTCCATGAGCCAGCTGTGTGGGGATGTGCTTGGGGATGCGTGTCGGGGTGGGGGGGATGTCTGAGGGCTTGGGGAAGCAGGAAAGCCCACACCAAGCATTTTTCTTTGGCACTGTGACTGTTTGTAGTAATAATACTTCGTCTGGTGGACAGATACGTTTGCAAGCCTACTTCGTTCCAGGACTGAGATCCGCCATGATCTGGGTTTTCGTAATCCCTGCCCCTGGGATGTGTGGCCAAGGGGGAAAAGACGGTAATCGAACAGTCAAATTACTGGTGTCATTATACGTTCATGTATGGGAATGCACATCATCACAAGCCAAGACAGAGGCATGAAGATACGTGCAGAGCTGTTTATGGAGAGAGAAGTCCTGTGTTTTGGCTGCAGGCTGCTCCAGACACCTGCTAAGGGCATATCTAGGACTGCATGAGTCAGGAGATTTGGTTTTTTTTTTCCTTTTTGCTGTGTGGCCCCTGGCAACTCCCTCCCTTCTCTGAGCTCCTCAGGGGCCAGAAGTTTCCTTCTAGCTCCATCCCCTCAGAGTGGAACTCAGGCGGCCTGTGTCTCCTCTTCCTGTGCTCTTTGCCTTAACCACCAGGCCCTCAAGACATCTTTCGGCAACAACCTTGACTTTGGAATGCCCGAGGCACTGCCCCAGGGGACACCCAGAGCCACAGCACAGCAAGGCTGCCTCAGGCCCCACCTGCCATTTCGCCTTAGCCCTTTTGCTCTCACAGAGCCACCTCCTGAGCCGAAGGAAACCTGGAAGAGATGAAGTCTGAGGACCGGTCCCGTCCCCCTCCCCCCAATGCTGTAGAGGGAGGCACGTATCCGTGCATTCACTTGTTCATTTGCTCAGCCCGTGTTTCTTGAATTCCTGTTAATTGCCAGGCATTAGGCAAAGTGGCAAACTGGTTGTCCTCTTGCCGCATCTGGCCCAGACCCATTTTGAAGGCCCACCAAATGTTTGTGGGGGAAAAATCAAATGATTGCCAGTGAATAATCAATCCTTGGGCACGATTTTACCCCCAGTTTCCAGTTTACTGGAATTCTGTATTATTACAACCTGCTTCCCCCAAGGCCATGATTGGTGGCACTGGCTTCAGTCTGACCCCCAGTTGGGGTGGGACGGACCGACCCCCACCTAGCCACAGCCCCCTCCTCCTCCCTGGTAACCCCTCCTGGCTGTTGTGTGATTTCCTGGTTATGAGCCCCGCCTCAGGAGCCAGACTGCCCTGGTGCAAATCCTACTGTTGGCTTTTTACCAGCCATGGGACCTGAGATAAAGTCCATCTCCCAAGCCTCATTTCCCTGCTCCGTAAAGTGGGGATCACAATTGCAAGTACCCACTAGCTCTGGGTGTTGCTGGGGGTGGGGGATTAAGTGAGAGAGTTTCTGCTAAGTGCTCAGAAACAAGGCTTAAGTGTGGGCTGCTACTATTGTTAATAAAGGAACCACTTGCAGGCTGAGACTTGGGCTCTCGCTCCCGGGTTGTGGGACCCCTGTGTGAGTCACATGGCACCTGCAGGCCTCAGTTTACCCAACTGTTTCTTTGGGAGAGAGACACCTGCCCTCGCTGGTGGGCCTCCTCCCTCGCCCTCCCAAGACCCCTTCTTGGGACCTGGGCGCGGTCGCGGCCAGACCTACACCCCTCTTCCCTGGCGGGACGCTCGGCGGCCGGCGGTGGGGGGGGGGGGGGGTTCGTCCCCGGGGCTGCAGGCTCCGCTCGAGCCCCCGGCTCTGGGCGGCCGCACCCCGCCGCCCCTCCGGCGCTCGCCCGCTGCCCCTGCGGGGTTGCCGCCATCAAAGCGCCTTCTCGTTCTTATGCTAATGAGCTGCATTAATGCTTAATGGCCGCGAACGCGCGGGTTTAATTGCACCTGCCCGGGCCGGAGGCGCGGCCGGCCGCGGAAGCAGCTGCGCGCCCGCCTGGACGGCCTTAATTACCTGGAAAACGGCGCCCGGCGGGGAGGGGACGGAGGGAGGGAGCGGCTGGGCCTCGGCCGGCGCTCCTGCCTCCGCCGGGCCGCGGCCCGGCCCCGCTCATCCTCGGAGCGCGGCGCAGGGTGGGGAGAGGCTGGCGTGGCAGGTTCATTTAATTAATTTATCGCCCTGCCTCGGCGGAGACCTGCTCCGCCGGCGGCCCGGCGTTCGATCGCGCGGCGCTCCCTCCGGCCCGCGGCCGCCGCCGGCTGCCCAGCACCGGGCCACCTTTGGCTTGGCATTCAAGGCCCTTCGGGACGGCCGCTGCCCGCGACCCGGCCGGTGCCACGGTGCTCGGCGGCGACAATAAAGGTGGTCGCTCGCTGTGGGCCACGTGCCCTGGAGGGCGTTCAGCGTGACCTCTCAGAGGCCCCCAGATGGCTCGCTCTCTCTCCGCCTTACCTTCCTTGCCTTTCAGGAACTGTCCCTGCTGCCTGGAACGAGGGCCCCTCTCCTCCCTCTCTCAACCCGCCCTGAAATCCATCCCCGTCCCCTCCAACAAGGCAGCCTCTGTCTTTCTGCTCCCTCTCTTGAGGGAAGGGGCGGCTCAGGATGCGGGGTATCTTGGTGTCTCCTGCTCCCCCAGACCGACAGTTCCTTGGGGCCAGTCTGGTCTGATTGTCCCAGCATGCAGTGCTGCCCTGGGCCCTCTGCCCAGACTGGGGGTCCTGGGGGCTGTAGAAAATGATAGGTCAGGACGCCTCAGATGCCAGGTGTTCTCTGTGGGACCTGCCTGTGCTCCTCCCCTCGGGGTGAGCCACTGGCAGGGGCCTGCACCCCGGGTCTCTCCCTCAGTCCTGCTTCTCCCCACCCCCCATCTCCTCTCTGCAGACAGAGGGAGAAAACGGGAGGAGCAGGCTCCTCCTGGTTCTATAGTTTCTCCAAGTTTCTCCCCAACCCCCTTCTTCACTCCTCCCTTCTGCACTGCCCCTTGCCCACCGGCCCCTCCTTTCTGCTGCCCCTGCCCCAATTTCTCTTCCCCTCTGGTCTGCACCAACGACCTCGACCTCGTTTCCCCAAGTGGGTTCCTGTGTCCTTCCTTTGTGCCATCTCAGAGACAGAATTCTAAAGGCTAAAGTGATGTCCATCAGGAAACCACCGATCCCTGCCCTGCTCTGTGTCAGGCAGTGCTGGGGCGCGGAGGGGAGTCAGATCAGGACTCTGCCCTCCAAGGACTCCTGTCGGGGCAAGGTGGCCCGAGAAAGGAATACTTGTGCTCTAATGTAGGGAGGACCAGTTTGCAGGAGGCAGAGAACTGACTTTGAGCCCAGACGGGGAGGGTCCGGAGAGGCTTCTAAACTCAACATAGAAGGAGAAGCGTGAGCTAATCAGAAGGGCCGGGAACGGTTTGAGGGGAAGAACATTTGGGGCAAAGATTTGGGGCAGAACATGGACTCGTATTCGGAGTGGGGGGAGTAAGGGACAACTACAAAAAGCTCAAGCTTACTAGAGGGTGGGGAAGCACGAGGCTCGGGAGGTGGGCAGAAGTCCCTCTGCTGGCCAGCAACCTTCCGTGGCTCCCTATTGCTGAGACATCAAATTCAGTTCCTCTCATGGCCAGCTCGTACTACCCACCTCATCTCACGGCACAACCTAGCCTCAGCCCGTTCCCCACCCCACCTAGGATGTTTACTGTGGACCTACTGTGTGAGCGCAGCGTGTGTGCGGTGTGTCGACAGTGACCTTGTGTGGGCTCAATGGCGGTGGGGCCTGCTGGGTGAGCCTCTTCTGGTTTGCTGGGGTCCCAGCATGCCTGGCCTTCAGCCAGAACTTGGCATGCTCCGTCCCCATCCCCAGATGTCCTTGCAGACAAGATGGAGGTGAATGGGCAGGCTGCCAGGGGCGTCAGGTGGCATCCTAGCCGGGTGGACAGTCCTTTCTGATTAATGAGGTGGTGGAAGCCTGGAGGGAGGTCTATTCTGGCATGCCTCGGGACTCTGCCCTTGCCCAGTCAAGGCGAGGAATGAGGCTGAACGTGGGTTGACCTCCTATTATGTGCCGGGCTCTGTGCAAAGCTCTTGGTACCCGGAAACTTGTCACCACCCACGAGGTAGATTCCGTTACCATCTCATTCTGCCCATGGAGACACTGAGGTTAGTGGGGGTGATGCCGTGTGTCCAAAGCGTCTCTCAGCTGGGAGGTGGC
Source organism: Panthera onca (assembly GCF_046562875.1). Taxonomy (NCBI): domain Eukaryota; kingdom Metazoa; phylum Chordata; class Mammalia; order Carnivora; family Felidae; genus Panthera; species Panthera onca. The sequence goes on along the minus strand of NC_138352.1, from coordinate 27,955,607 downwards.
AGGACTGGGCCTCGAATCCAGCTCTGTGCAACTTCAAAGCCTGTGTTAGTAACCACCGGGCTGTGGAGCGTCACTAATGCATATGATGTTTCTGCTGCACTCTGGGCTCACGGGGACGCGGGGCCATGCCCTTTCAACTCTGCCTCTCTTATGGTGCCTGGCCTGGTGCTCTGCGTGTAGTAGGTGTTCAATAAATGCTTATGGACTGGATGATTGGGGCAGGGAACTATGCGTAGGATTCATAGGCAGTGGAAAGGCTCCAGGAGCTGGGGGACAAGGGGCGAAAGGGTAAGGAGACTTGGAGGCTCCGGGCTTCCTAGCAGAGGGTGGGCTCAGAGGAGGCTGGGAAGGCCTTGACTTCCTGTCCACATTAGGAGGGTGGCTGCCCTTGGAGGCTGAGCTGCTGGGGCGGACCACGTTGTGAGTCTCTGGCACTGCTTGGGGGTATGCATGCCACGCAGGGTTTGCGTGCAGGGTGGGGGCTCATTCTGACCAAACTTCGAGGCATAAAGTCTTTGGGAGGAGGGGCTGTGTGAGGGGAATGCATTCTTGGGGCTGCCAGAGTGAGAGTCTTTAGCCATAACCTTTCTGGTACGGAGGCCCCACTGCAGCTCAGGAAGAGTTCATCATGGTCTGGGGCCCAGGTTTGGGATGGGAAGTGGAAATTGGTGGGCAAAAACAGAAAAAAAAAAAACTAAAAGAAAACCCAGCTGCAATCATAACAGCCACAGTGTTTGTTGAGTACCTACTAGGTGTCAGATATGGGCTATGTCAGCTGTAATCTTGATCGCCACCCCATTTCACAGATGACAAGACCAAGGCTCAGAGAGATTAAGATCACAGAGCAGGGCTGGGATCTGATTCCAGGTAGGTGTCTCTCCCTCTCTCTCAAAAATAAGCCCACATTAAGAAAACCTTTTTGAGATGGTTGGGGACCCTCAGAGTACCGTGGACAGAGACTTAAGATCTCATCTCAGCCCTGCACAGCCCAACAGTGTGACCTTGACTCAGTCACCGGTCCCTCTGAGCCTCAGTGTCTCTCTCAGTGACATTTGGGACCAGCCTCATCGCCTTCGGGGGTTGGGGCACTGGAGAAGTCTGGGAATGTGCTGTGGCAGTGGTGAGGAGGCACGGTCAGTATGGCCTTCTGCATGAGGGGACTTCTGGTCTGAGGCCCATCCTTGACCCCAGGGCAATGGGGTGCACAAGGGCCTGGAATCACAGATGGGAGTTCCGATCTCAGCCCTACCACCTACAAGCTGTGTGACCGTGGTGAGTCGCTTCACTGGCTGGACTCCAGCTGTCTTTTCTGGGAAATGGGAATATTCATAGCAGCGGCCTCAGAGCGATCCTACGAGTATTAAGTAAAACTCCACTTCCAGTCCTAAGCCCAGTGCCCAGGACACAGGAAATAATAAATGGCCTCTGCTGTTCATAGTGGTGTTGGTGTTTCTGGAAGTGTCATTAGAGTTGTTGGCCAAGACTTCCAGTTCCTCATCCTCCCAAGCCCGTGGTGGGATCATGCTTCCTGGACGGCTTGTGGTTGGGCGGGGTCACGTGACCGGTTCTGGCCAATGATCTGTGCGTGTCTCTCAGGCTGAACATCTCACTACTGCCGGCGAGATGCCAGAACTCTCTTTCTCTCTGGCAGCCCAGAGCGGTGACTGCTCAGTGGGCGGGAGCCTCCCTGCCACCCTGCTGGATGCGTGGTGTGAACGAGTGAACGAGAAGTAAACTTTGGTTGTTTCAAGCCCTTGAGATTTGGGGGGTTTTGTCGTAGCAAGGTAGCCTAGCCTAGGCTGACAGGTAGGTCTGTTCATATCATTGTCACTCAAATGTCATTCCCACACACACCAGGGGTCCCTACAAGGGAACAGTGAGCTGCAGAGAAGGCCTGCCATTTCAAGAATGACCTATTTCTAGAATTGTCCCACTCAGACTCTCACTTATTCACCTTCTTCCTCATTTGTGTACATCATTCATTCGTTTGTTCATTCATTCATTCATTCATTCAGCAAATGTCACGTGGGCACCTGTTTCGTAGGCCGGGGGAGCTGACAATTGTTGTGCAGAGCAACAGCACGTGGCCCAGGGGGGACGGGGTGGGCTCCCCTGTGGGGCTCAGAGGTGGGGAATGCTGGAAGGGCAGGGCGGGCCTCAGACTCGCAGAGCCAGGCGGAGGAACAGACTGGCCTTCTCAGCAGTGGGTCCTGCTTGAGAAAAGGCGCAGGGGTGGCAGCTGGGTCTGGCCAGGCTGCAGGGAGACTTTGGCCTTGGGCCTAGTTAGTGCTCTGGGCTGAAGGATGAGGAGGCCACGTAGGTAAAATGAAAGACCAGCCGTAGGAGGGAGGGAGGGAGGGAGGGAGGTCAGGCCAAGGATCTAGGTGGGTGAGGGTTGAACAGCGGTCTGAAAAGGAAGCCCAGGGACCGGGAGAGCCCAGGGCTGGGGGCCAGTGGTCGTGGGCAGCACCTGCAGCCTGGGGGAGTAGTGGGGTGGATGGGGTTCCCTGCACGGTTACCGAGAAGATTTGGGGGGTGGGTGTAGAGTCAGTGGCCCAAGCAACATCTAGGGTAGCTGTCCAGGAAGGGGGGTTGCTTAGTCGACTGAACATGGTTTCAAGAAAAAACGAGGTCTGCCTGTCTCATCCAGAGCAAACCATTGATTTGGGGGTGGGGCCTAAGCTGAGAGCGGATGGCACAAGTTTCCTCCCTGCACTGTCTCAGAAGAAAAAAAGAATTGAAACTCCCACAGGGGTAAGGTTTCTAAAGATTTCACCACTCAAATGGAGGCTTTCCTTTCTTGAATCACAGGGCGTGCTATTCATTCCCCCACATGGTTATTGATCCCCTACTGTGTGCCCGGCACTGTTCTAGGTGCACGTCGATGAACAAAGCAGAGACCCCTCCCCTGGTGGAACTGCTGTTCTATGGGGAGACAGTACCTCAGAGTATGCTAGAAGGCACCGTGTGCAACGAGGAAAATAGCAGAGAAGGGGCTCGGGAGTTGGAAGGTGTTTGTTTGTTTACATGTTCGTTTACTTGTTCTGAGAGAGAGAGCCGGGGAGGGGCAGAGAGAGAGGGAGAGAGAGAATCCCAAGCAGGCTCTGCTGTCTCAGTGCAGAGCCCAGTGCAGGGCTAGAACCCACGAACCGGGAGCTCATGACCTGAGCCGAAATCAAGAGTCTGACGCCGACCCGACTGAGCCACCCGGGCGCCCCTACAGTTTTAACTTCGGGAATCAGGAAGAGGCCTCGCGAACAGGTGACGTGTGAGGGAGGCAAGCGAGGTCTGGGGGGGGTCTGGGGATGGGGCACTGCGGGCAGAGGGAGTGGCCGTGCAGAGGCCCGAGGCAGGAACGTGCTTCATGTGTTGCAAAAACAGCAAAGGGGCCTGTGTGAGGGTGGTGTGAGGGGAGAGGGTTCGTGAACAATCTGCAGGCTGTGGCCAGGACTTCAGCTTTCAGTCTGAGTTGGGGGGGTGGGGGGGAGGGAGGCCTCTCCCTCCCCTGTCGCCTCGGGGCCTTGGTCAGGGCGGAACCCCCGTCCAGGCTCCCTGAACCCCAACACCAGCTTCAAAGTGGTGTGTGTCAGGGCATCTGTCTGGGCAGAGGGCCTGGAGCTTGGCTCTGAATCCTAAGGGGGCACACAGATACGAGGCCCCTGTGCACGCGTGGGTGCTGCCGCGGGGGGGGGGGGGGGGCTTTGGAAACCCCTTTGTCATGGAGCCACAGAGCCCGAGGGCCCCGAGGAGGCATCTCAGCCTGGGCGGAGGCCGAGCTGGGGACTGACTGGGGCAGTCCTGGAGCTGGCGCTCCCGGCAGACATCCTCTCGCACGCACAGCCCTAGATGCCAGCCCGCTGTGGCACTACCCATACTCACCCACGCTCAGACACACCCACACACCCCTGCCACGTGTGCTCGCATTCGTGGACGCTCACACCCCCCGAAATCTGTCACACATACGCAGGCGTGCTTCCCACTGCTCGCCGGCCCTCGGCCAGGCGACCACTTCTGCGCTCGCTTTGGGGCTCTGAGGACGCGCAGGCACAGGGAGACGCGGGGGTGAGGGCCCCCAGGCTGGTGCACACACCCACCTGTCAAAGGTGACGGCTGCAGTGAGGGTGACTGAGAAGCTGGATTTTCACAAAGAAACAGAGCCCAGAGGGTGCTTCAGCCCCAAGAGAGGGCATGTGAGGGAGACCCTCTGCACCGGCCCCCCATCCTTCCCTCACGTGCCATGTGTCCAGACATGTACAAGCACACAGATGTTTGCACACAGTCCTTATCGATTTGGACCACCGGCTTCCAGCATCTGAGCCACACGACCACGGTCTCCTGTGGGACCTGCCCACCCCCCCGCCCCCACTCGCCCACGCATGCACACGCACACCCACGTACACGCACACACGGGCATACAGCCACAGCCATTTTGCTCTTCATTGCTGGTGTGGGGACTTTTTCCTCCTTTTCCCAGCACCGTCTCATCCCCCCCCCGCCCCCCCTTCCCCCAGAGCTGGGGTCTGCCCATAGAGACACTCCTGATGGCCTGGCCCCTGGCTCTGTGACTCAGACGCCCAGTCCCCCTAACCCCACCAGCCCGGGGAAATGCCTGCACAGGGAGGCCTCAGTGCAGGAGACTGGGACTTCCTGTGGGAGGACCCCCTGGCCCAGCGTTGGGGCCCCAGGCTGGCCTGGGCTCCGTGATCGTTGGCACCAGCTGCTCTGCCCGCGCTGAGGCCCCCTGCCCAGCTGCACCTGTCAGATGTGCCCCCTGTCCCCTGTGCCTACCAGGGACTTGCCCTCTCATTTCAGAGGTGGGGAAACTGAGACGAGGCAGCGGGCAGGCTGCTTTGAGGACACCCATGCACGCGTGCACACACACACACACACACACACACACTGCTTCATTTGATACAGTTTGCCTTGGAAGCCTATGCATCCTGGAGGGGGAGACCTTCAGGGTCATTTTCTCCAGGGGCCCAGAGAGGGCAGGGTCTTGCCCAAGGTCACACAGCAAGTCCACGGTACAAGCTGACCAGACTCTTATTCCAGAGCTTTCCTGGTCCAGGGGATGGGATGCATATGTGCATGGGAGGGGGCATCGACGATGATGAGATGACGGAGATGACGACAGGGAGCAGGAGAGAGGGAGGAGGCGGGGCTGGGTTTGCATCCAGCCTCCCCTCTCCCCCTCCCCTGCTCCCTTCTCTCCTTTGCACGCAGGGGTTTGTTTGGAGAATGACTCACAGGAATGCAGCAAAATCCTGATGGATGGGAAGGCAGGGCTGCAGTACCCTGAAAACCTCTTCAGGGTGGGGAGGCGGGACTGAACCATGGGGCCAGAGAGGGTGATGATCAGGGGAGCCCTGCATCAGGGGAGACTGAGGCCCTAGGAGAATAGCAGACACTGCCCGCCATGGAGCCCTCCTTCATCAGCATGAGCAGGCACGCACACACACTCGCACACGCACACGCACAACTGCAGCAGCACACCCGGGCTCCAGCCGTGCCGCCTTCTCTCTGGACCCGTCTCCCCCCTGCTGGCCCTGCCCAGGTTTTCCGTCTTTGCGCACTGGCCCACAGTAGGTGATTGAGCAAGTGCATGCTGGCAATGACCGTGACCCAAGCCGGACCCTCCCAGGTGCACGTGTTATCCCTTCGTTCCTCCAGCCCTTAAGGGTGCGTGCTATTCTCCTAGTCCTTTAGCCAAGCTTCCTGAGGGCCTACTGTGCGCCGGGCACTGCCAGGGCTGGGGAGGCCGGGATGAGAGGGTGCCACCCTCTGTTCTCCACCTCACAGTCAGAAGGAAGTGGCGTGTGTGTGTGTGGGGGGGTCTCAACGGGCCATCAGGGTCAGGTGAGGCCCCGAGGATGAAGTTGAGAGCAGGCATAGGGCACGGTAGCTGCAAAGGGTGACCGAGCTTGGTGAGCCCGGGCAGGTGCTGCTAGCTCCCATGGCTGGAATCGTAAAGGTGGATGAGAGATGAGGCTGGGGTCAGCCAGGGCCCCCGATGCTGGGGAGCAGCCGTAGGGGAGGCCTTCCTCCAGGGTGCCACATCTGGGCGTCTCTGAGGAACCACAAGGCATTCACCTGGCAGGACCTCGTGGCCTCCCACTGGGGGATGCCCCCCCCCCCCAGCAGAGGCAGCCCCCTAGCCTGGCCTCAGACCCCAGAGCCAGGACCCTAGGGCCCCCCCCCCCCCGCCCCCGGGCCCTGCCTCTCAGTGCCTGCTGACAGTCGTCACGCGGGTGTGCGGCCCGGGATGACCAGATCTGTGTTTTCAAGAGAAACCGGAATTTGGATTTTTATGTGAATGCTCCTGGCTCAATTAACAAAAGGCATAGTGTGGTTTAAACCGCACATGTCCACAGGCAGAGGGCCTCGTTCATAACGTCTGCTCTGTGGGGCGCTCGGTTTTTTGCATTTGTTCCTTTTATGTTGCTGACTTCACTGGAGACAGCCCAGATATTCACTGAGCTGCAACTCCATGCTAGGCGCAAACAAGACGCCAAGCGATGGAGCGGCCATTTTAGCGGAGGGGAAGACAGCGGACAGAAAGACAGATAAGGCAGGTGATAAGAGTTAATGAAGAAAAAGCGGGGCTGCAGAGACGGTGGTGGGAAAAGCTGAGCAGACGTCTAGGAGAAGGATGTTGTAGGTAGCAGGAACAGCCAGTGCAAAGGCCCTGAGGCCGGGGCGTGCCGGATGCATTTGAGGAGCCCCGAGGAGGCCCGCGTGGCTGGAGCAGGAGGAGGAGGGGGAGAATGTCAAGAGATGAGGTCAAGGTAATAGAGATCAGATTGTGTAGGTGATTGTAGGCTGTGGTACAAGTTTGGTTTTAACTCTTGTGTGAGGTGGGAGGCACGGAGTGAGGGAGGGATGCATCCGACTTGGGTTTCAGCAGGCTCCCTCTGGCTGCCAGAAGGGCTGAAGGGGGCAGGGGTGGGCCCAGGGAGGCTGAGAAGAAGCACTTTGCGCTTACATGTAAAGACAGAGGGTAAATTCGTGGTTGACAGGGGCTATGGTGTGGAGGAGTCATGGGGAGTAACTACTCACGGGTATAGGTTTCTTCGGGGGGCCATGAAAATGTTCTGAAATCAGACAGTGATTATAGCTGTACCACGCCATGAATATACCCAAAACCACTTTTAATTTTTTTTAAATGTTTATTTATTTTTGAAAGAGAGAGAGAGAGAGAGAGAGAGAGACAGAGCATGAGTGGGGGAGGGACAGCAAGAGAGGGAGACACAGAATCCGAACCAGGCTCCAGGCTCCCAGCTGTCGGCACAGAGCCTGACGCGGGGCTCGAACCCACGGACCGCGAGATCGTGACCTGAGCCGAAGTCGGACGCCTAACCGACTGAGCCACCCAGGCGCCCCCAAAACCACTTTTTTTTTTTTAACGTTTATTTATTTTTGAGACAGAGAGACACAGAGCATGAACGGGGGAGGGGCAGAGAGAGAGGGAGACACAGAATCGGAAGCAGGCTCCAGGCTCTGAGCCATCAGCCCAGAGCCCGACACGGGGCTCAAACTCACGGACCGTGAGATCGTGACCTGAGCTGAAGTCGGACGCTTAACCGACTGAGCCACCCAGGCGCCCCCAAAACCACTTTTTTTTTAATTTTTTTTTTTTTAACGTTTATTTATTTTTGAGACAGAGAGAGACAGAGCATGAACGGGGGAGGGGCAGAGAGAGAGGGAGACACAGAATCTGAAACAGGCTCCAGGCTCCGAGCCATCAGCACAGAGCCCGACGCGGGGCTCGAACTCGCGGACCGCGAGAGAGCCGAAGTCGGACGCTTAACCGACTGAACCACCCAGGCGCCCCTCAAAACCACTTTTAAAGAGTGAATTGTATAGTATGTGGATTGTATCTCACTTAAAAAATATATATATTTTTAGCGCATACTAGGACTTCTAACCAAAATAGATGCCCATGGAGAAGAGTGGAAGGAAATATTAACAGGAATTGTCACAGGGTGAGGGGGATTCGGGGTTTTGTTTTGTTTTGTTTTTCCTTTCTACTTTCGTATACTTTCCAGCTTTCAAAATTGAAAGTAGGTATTTCCTTCTAAGAAATAAATGCTTTGCAATCTGGGAGGTGGGCATGGGATTGATGGGGAGGGCTGGGCCTCTGTCCGCTGGGCTTTCACGTGACAGGTTTGGAGCAGGAGAGCGCTTGTCCGGGCCCCCAGCTCTGACCTTCTGGGATTCCATTCCTGCTCACATGGCCTTGGTCAAGTCACAGGACAAGAGCTCCCAGCCTCCTCCCCCAACTACTGTCTGAGCCGCCCGCCCGCGTGCCGTCTCCACCCAGAGACCTCCTTCTTTCCCTTGCACGCCTTCAGCCACGGGTCGCTCACCACCTCCCAAGGCAGTTCACTCATTCCATTTCTGGGCAGCTCTGCCTGTTAGCAAGCTCTTCCTTATATGGAGGTGAAATCTGTCTTCCTGTTGCTTCTACTTCTCCTAAGCTCCCTCTCTGAGCCCCAGCGTCTGGGTCTGCAGCACCGGGCCTCCGGGCCCCTTGCTTGGTTGTGGGGTGGGTGGTGGTTGTGAAGGGATTTGGGGACTAGCAGCCCAGAGCACATGTCAGTGGTCACTCAGCACGGGGGACAAAGTGCGGGTGGGCCTTCGCCTCGGCAGCACAGCCAAGTAGGATTTCCGAATTAAATGTTCAGACCACCACCGTGAAATTGAGACTTGATACTTATCCCGGCGATCGAGAACTCCCATCTCTCCGTAGGCCAGGAGGGACTAATAGCCTTCAGAGCTGGCATTTTTCAGGGGTTCGCGACGAGGCAAACCCCACAATGACTTTCACGTGCTCATTTCCATGCCTCCTCAACACACAACCCAGGCCCTGCCAGTCTCCCATTTTAAAGGTGAAAAAACCTAAGGCACATCACGCGAAGCAGCTGGGTGTGAGTCTCGTCACGCGTTTCGGGAGTGGTGTGGACTGTCTAAGAAAGTTGACCGCAGTCCTCCCCACCACAAAAATGTATGAAAACGGGGCCGGGGGGACGTCATACTTGTGGCTGGCTGGACCTGGCTCTTGGCCCTGTCAGTCTGTCTGGTGAAAGCCCCTTGTAGCTGCCTCGTCTCGGGGGCCGGGCTGGGGAGGGTTCTCCTGGTCTCGGACGGTGGACCATGTGCCAAATTTAGGGAGAAAGATTACAGCTTAGAAGGCTGCTTTCCGGCCCATAACCCGCCCCCCCCCCCCCCCCCCCCGCTGCCCTCACCCCCTCCGCTGCCCCCACCATGAGGCAATAAGCAGGAGCAGAGAAGCATCACCTCTCTTCCCAGCTGTGGCGACTGTGGCCCAGAGAGGGTGCACAGCTGCCCAGAGACACACAGCCACGGTGTGGCAGGACCGGACTTGCACCGGGGAGGACAGAGGCAGCCCTTTTCCTGGTTTAAGGTGTGTGGGGAGGATGGGAGCCACGATTGCATCAGCCGGTAACTCTCCTGGAGGTCAGAACCCAGGCAGGCGTGCGAAGCCGGGGGTTCGACTCCTTTCCTCCACACTCGTGCCCGGGCTGGACTGCTCTGAGTCGGGCCCCGGATGGAACAGGTGAATGAGAACGGCTCCCGAGACAGGACAGTGGTTCAGGCTCCACCCAAAGCCACTCAGACCTCGTGCTCTCCCGTCTGCACATCTCCGTTTCCACATCTCCAAAATGGGCTAAGGACGCCTCCCTCAGAGGATTTCTGGGAGGATTCCACACGGGTGCTTGGCAGAGTCAACATCCCCTCCCCGCCCGCCACCCCTGCCCCGTGGCACAGTCACCTGGGTTCCGCCGGGGAATTTGGGGATGAAGCCAAACTGGGCGGAAAAGCATTAGAACAATAATCCCCTCCTCCTCCCACCCCTCCCTCCTCCCTCCTTGCCCTCCCCACCGGCGCCCCTCCTCCTCCTCCTCATACACTCATGTGGTAAAAAATTCACACCGCACAATTAGCATCCCTCCCACCCCTACCCTCCTTTTTGATCAGCAGTTTCTTCTCCATCCTTCCAGAGGCAATCTGTGCAGATTCAGGCACCCCCTGAAAAGGGCTTTCCATTTGAATGTTCCTGGGGACTCACCCACCCTGGGAGAAGCTGAGCAGGGCCTGGGTCTCTTGTCACATTCCCACAGCTGACAGGTGGAGGTGACAGGGCTGGGTCGTCCCCCAGGAGCGAGGGAGTTGGCCTCCTTGTGCCAGAGACAGAGGGCATGCCGTAGCCAGCCCAGGTCCAGGCGGGACGAGGTCAGGAGGACTTCGGGGGTCCTCACCTGGCTGGGGTCAGGAACTGGAGGCCGGGAGAAGCCCCGGGGCAGCATCCCCAGTGCCACCAGGCAGAGGGAGGGCGCAGGCCCACAGAGCTCTCGGTTGAGACAGGAAGGGGCTGGAGGGGCACCTGAGGAGTGGTTGAGCCACCTAGAGTGACCCCTGGTCTCTGGGGTCCCCGTCCCTGGAGACTGCGGGGTCAGGGAACAAATGATGTGTGGAGGCAGGTGTGCCTACGCACTCTTACACAGAGGAGTCTGTGTGTGTCCTTACGTGTGCACTGTGTCACTTTTACACGGGTACATTTGTGTAGGTCCCTGCAGTACACGTCCTCGCATGCAAACGAGCACATGCGTGTCTCTGATTTTGTGAGTGTGCGTACACATGGACGTGTGTGCCTGTGTCTTTCCACCTAGGAGACCCTGTGTGTTTGTGCACATCTTGGCCCCCCTCCCCGTCTGCTGTGTGACATGGGGCAGGCCCTCTGTGTAGAAAATGGCATCCATGACCCCCCTGAATTCGGAGGAGGGAGTAATCCTTGGGCTCTTGCTGGGGTCTCTTCCCCGGGGGGGCAGAGGAAGCTGCTGGGGCTCAGGGTAGGTTCCACATGCTCTTGGAAGGAGAGGAAGAGGAGGGAGCTGTTGTCATTCCCATTCTTGGGTACCGGGGGACCCGCTGGGCCCGGGCCAGAGAAGCCGTGCGGCTCAGCGAAAAGGGGCAGGGACAGTCCGTGTGTGCGTGTATCTGGTTCCATGGCTTTGCTTTACATCCATGTGCTGGTACCTGTGCATCTCGGGCTCCGTGTGTCTTTGCAGGTGAGTTTTGGTGTGGGAGCGTCTCAGGGACTGGGCTGCTGGGTCTGACTGTGTGTGTCGGTCTGTCAGTTCCTGAGTATGTCTGTGTGTTTGTCTGGCCTGCTCGCTCTGGTCCAGGCAGGCTTCCCGCTCCGCGCCAGTGAATTCTGCTTGGGGAAAGTGTCAGTGGCCTCGGCCCCCCCCCCCCCCCCCTTGGTCACCGCCTGACCCTGAGGTCTCGGCGTGGACCATGTACGGGGTTGATGGTGCTTCTTACCACGGCTCTGCGCTGGGCCCCTTCCGTCTTCCCACATGGTCCCCAGTGGCCTGGGGGAATGTGTGCACAGGATGGTCCCCAGAATGGCAGAGTGCCTCTGCCAGCATCAGAGTTCAGGCTCAGGCTGGGACTGGGGCCCCAGGTCGATCCCCAGCAAGAGCCAGATGTTGGTCTGCGGCTAGGGACTATGGCTGAGGTCAGAAGCCCATTCGTGGCAGAGGGCAGGGGTCAGTCTGTGGCTGGAGTTGGGGCAGGAGGCTCACACTGACTGGGGTCAAGGGTCCAATGTGGCTGTGGCTAAGGGTCGGTCGGTGGCTGGGTCAGGGGGCCATCTGTGTTGACGTCGAGGACCGGATAGGACTCCCAGCCCCTTGGCGGCTCCCTCACCGTGGAGACAGGTTTGAGCCCTGGGCTGCAGCTGCTTGAGAGGTGGGGGCTCAGAGGCAAGAAGGTTCACATGGCTCCCAGCCGGGCCACATGTGCGAGGAATTGGTGGCATTGGTCACAGCCGGGAACGAAGGGCTGTCCTCCAGACGCAGGACTGCTCAGGAGAACATGTGGCAGGGGCAGGCCGTCCCCAGGCTGAGGGGATGCTGCCTGGTGGACCTGGTGCCCTCCCCTCCCTTCATCCCTGTTGCCCTGTCATCCCTGCTCCCCTCTCCCCTCTCCCCTTCATTTGCTCTGGCACCCTCCACACACTTCCTGCTCCTCAGCCGTCTGCCTTCCCCTGTCCCTCCTCTGTCTGTCTATCCGGCTGTCCTGTCCGGCCCGCCTCTTTTTCCCACTGACTCCCCACACAGCCCTGCCTGCGGCCTCCGCCCTCTGACTGCAGGGCCTCGCCGCCTCCTCCGAGCTCAGGGATACAAGCCCAGCACCTTCTAGCGCAGTCAGATGCTGAGAAAGGGAGGTGACTGCCCCCGGGGGTCAGGCGCCAGCCTGGATCGCGCGGGACATGGAGGCTGTAGGGGCTATGGGGTGAGAGAGAGTGTGCGCCCCCCTGCACAGCGTTCCTCCTCTGGGGCCCACACCCAGTGAAGGGTAGCCCATAGCGGGTCGGTCTGCCCCGTCTGAGCCTGAAGCTGTGTGACCTCATCTGGTGGCCTCCCACAGCCTAGTGAAGAAGGATGGACAGACAGACAGATGGCAGAGAAAGCCACAGACAGCAGAGATCAAAGGTCGTGCTGATCAAAGGCAGGAAATGGTTTGGTGTCTGCAGAGCCCGATGGGCAGACCAGCCCAAGGCAGATTGTGAAGGACTTGCCCCCTGCCCCCAGGGCTTTCTCCTGCCCCGACTCGGGCCGGAACCCGAATAAGGAGACCCCAGACCCTCCTCTGCCCTCCACTGCCCTCCCTGAGATTTGGGGCAGGGGGCGTACCAAGTGTTTGGAATGTTCTGAGAGTTTAAGAGGACTTGGATGTTTATGATCCTGGCCCCCCACCCCCAGAAGCTGAACCGCCCAAGTGCTTTGCTTTCAAAGAAAAACATCTTCTCAAGTGTTTTTGCTCTCGGTCTCACATGGTGGCCCAGCTCTTAGGAAGTGCCAGGTGGGTAGAGGGTTTTGGCGGGGGACAGAAAGTAACAGGGCTGGAATTGCTTAGTGACCACGAGGGCAGGGGGTCTGTCTGTTTTGTGCATTGTCGTCTCCCCTGTTCCCCCCAACAATGGCACTTGGCGGGCACTCCAGAAATGCACCCTGGAGCAGAGATTTGCGGAGCGGGTCTCACTCGGTTGGCCTGCGAGAACAGCAGTGGCCACAAGGGAGGGAAGGCCAGGCGGGCCCTCGGGCTGCTGCCCTGGACTGACGTGTTCCCGAAAAGGGGAAACTGAGGCTTGGAGTGGGAAAATGACTCGGCAGGGCGCTACTCCCAGTACATCTGATAAAAACGGGGCCTCTTCAGCTATCTGCTCTGACACATTGGCATGAAGTTCATTAACCTGTCAGATGGGGCAGGTTTGTGCCCTTCCTAAGGAAGTGCCCTCCCCCTAGCCTGGGGCACCTGCCCCAGACCACTCTGCCAGCAGGCCTGGCTGCTCTGTCTGTCTGGTTCCTCAGGCCAGATGCACCAGCTAGTCCTGTTAGCCCCGCCTCCAAAATAAAGGCAGCATTCTGCGCCTTCTTGGCTCTCCACGATCCGCACCCTGGCCAGGCCCTGTCCTCGTCCACCTGGACCTCTGGCCTCCCTGCTCCTGCCCTGCCCGCATGTCTGTTGTCTTCGCGGCTGCTGGGGATACTAGGAGGAAGGCCCTCAAAGAGATCGTGTCCCACTTCTGCTCAGAACATTGCAGACACCTCATCTCACTCCCTGTAAAAGCCAAAGTTCTTACTAAGGTGTATAGGGTCCTGTGGTGTGGCTTCTGTCCCCTCTCTGTCCCCATCTGTTCCCACTTGCCCCATGGCTCACTCAGCTCCAGCCACACCAGCCTGTGCTGTTCCATGAAAATTCTCACCCTGCTTCTGCCTCAGGACCTTTGCACTAGCTGTTCCCTCTGCCTGCACAGCTTTTCCCCCGACATAGCTGCACGCCCTACTATCTCAGTCTTTCAAGTCTGTTCTCGAATGTTTTTAAGTGCAAGTTCCCTGACCACCCAACGTGAAAACACAGCCCTTCCCCAGATGCTCCCAGTCCCCTTCCCTGGCTTTATTTATTTTTCCGCCTAAGTGTAACATACTATATAATTTACCCATTCATTCTGTTTCTTGTCTGACTCATGACCACAAAGAACAGAAGCTTTGTCTTGTTCCTTGCTCTGAATGCTCAACACATAGAACAGTGCCTAGAACATAGTAGGTGCTCAGTAAATATTGGCCAGGCAAATGGATGAGTACTTCTGCTACACTCAAGTTCTGTGACCTTGGACAAGTCAATTGTTTGGACTTCAGAGACCCCGTCTTTGAAACGGTGACTGATGTGAGGGAAAGGTAGAGATTTGAAACCTGACTCTCTATAAATATGTATAAGATAGATGTTGCAACCTGCCTGGCCCACCTCTGACCCGGGACCTGCAGACTTGCGTGTCTTCTCCTCGGAGAGCCATGGCATCTCAAAGCCAGGAGGGCCTGGGGGTTACCAGATCAGGGCTGAGCTTGAATGAGACTTCGGTGTCTCAGTGGCACCCGCCTAGCCTGGTAGGTGGAGTCTAGGCCCCTCTTCCCTGCCTGTTGTGCCCACCTGGGTGGCCCTTGGCTAACCCCTGTCCCTGGTGGCCCGTCAGTGAGCCTAACATCTGGCAGCTCCACTCACCCCATTGCCTGTTCTCCCCAGGCCCCTGCCTGGCGTCTCCTCCCTGGCTCCTGTTTATTATTTAACACTGGAATGGTATTTGGACACACACTTTGCAGGAAAGCAGCTCTATCCAGATTGCACTGGGCAAACAAAGGGCTGACCTGTCCAGGCCCAGGCTCTCCTGAGCACAGCCGCACCTCCCCAGGAAGCATCTGGCCCTTTGACACCCGTGAGCACTCCCAGCACTCCCACCGTGGCCCATAAAACTCTCCTGCCAGCCAAGCATGAGGGGGTCCCCCTCCCTACTGAGCCTGGGGAAGGACTCATGTGGTGAGCAGTGGAGTCAGACCCCTGGCCGGAGCAGGGAACCTGCCAGATAGACAGCCTCCCCGGCCAGTCATTCCCTCAGCATTTATGAAGTACCTGCTATGTGCTGGGTACTACCACCATGATCCCATGGTCACGATCCCATGATCCCCCCCCCCCCCCGCCAACCAGTGGGGTCTGATGGAACAGGCGAGGGTTCGGGGGCCATGTAGACCTAAGTTTGAACCTTGACACTGTCTCTCCTTCATTCGTTCATTTGCTAAATGCATACTGAGCACCTGCTCTGTGCCAGGCAGAGGTGAGCAAGGTTTCCCTAGAAACTAATAGTCCAGTAGGGATCAGATTGTCTTCCTGTGTGTTCTTGATGCATCCTGAGATGGCCCTCAGCCTGGGTGTCTCCTCTCAGAGATGAGTAGGTCCCCACTTGAGGGGTTGTCTTGGTGACCCTCTGTGACAACACTTACAGAAGGGCTCTGGTCAGGTTGGGGGTTTCCAACCGCCCCCCCCCGGCAGATGTGAATCTGGACCCCTCTTCTACACTGCCCCCAGAATGACAGAGAGACCCCTGGGACAGATGAAGGGCTCTGCTCTCCTTTGGGACAAGCCATCCCCCCACCGTGTTATTCCTCCAAACCCTTAGGATGTGTGCCCAGATTCCAGAATGGGTGAAGGGTACTCACTGAGTGACCTCGGATGAGTCATGTGATGTATCTTGCCCTGATGTTCTCCATCCCCTTCCCCCATTCTTCTCCAAGGGGGCTATTGGTTCAAAGAAGAGAAAGCCCTGGGCTGGGATAGGCTCCCAAGAAGAAGGCTTGGGTCAACCTCATTCATTCATTCACTCGTTCACTCATTTATTCATTCAACACCTACTGAATGTGTGCCAGCCTCCATTCTAGGTACAGAGGGTACACAGTGAGCGCACAGACAAAAATAACTGCAAAACACTTAAATAAACAAAGTATATGGTACATTAGAAGGTGGGGAAGAGCATTGCAGCCAGAGGGATAAGCAAGTGCAAAGGCCCTGAGGTAAGAGTGTGTCTGGTGAATTCAAGGACCATCTAGAAGACAAAGTAGTGGGTAAGGGGGAGGGGCATGAGGCCAGAGAGGTGGGGGGGGGGGGCCTGACTGTGTGGGATTTCATCAGAGACTGTGAGGACTTTTACTTCACTCTGAAACCAGAGAGGGGAGGGGAGCCTGTCCCTCCCCTCCTCATAAAGGGGGCACACGCTACCACCCTCACACCCTACCTGCCAATCTTGACCTTGTGGGTGGCTGTATGGAGGAGGTGGCTGAGTCAGATGTGACAGGGACAGTCTGAGGCTGAGGGGTCAGGGAGCACTATGATAGGGGTTGCAGGCCAGTCTGCGGCTGGGTTGGTGATCCCCAGCAGGGATTTGGGGTGGTTTTTTTTTTTTTTTTTTTTTGTCTAATGTTGCCTTTCCGCAGCCTCAGGACTGAGAACCCTGGTTCCCAAGGCCAGATCATTGAAGATAGGGGCTAAGTAGCCTGGGTCCTACAGATGGGAGGACCAGAGGGCACATTAGGGTCCATTTATGGGAGTGAGGCTGGCTCTTTGCCCCTGGGCAGATGCACCCAGCAGTCTGGGGAGCCTGTAAGACGTTCCAGGCCAGTGACCACTGTAGAGCCTGGCTATAAGCTGTTGATTCCTAGGCAGGGGAAAGAGCATGTACAAAGGCCCTGGGCACTTGGATTGGTTAGGTCTGGGCTAGGGCCCAGGAATCTGTGCTTTTGGTTTCCCACTTGACGCTGTACCAATGGTAGGTTTGGGAGTGACTATTCAAGCCACTGGGGTACTGGCGGCCTCTGTGCCATCAGGCCCTAAGCCTGCACAGCCCTTAGCCAAAGACCTGGACACACAGCAATCCATGAAACCCCTTCTAGTCCCCATTCCTCCCTCCCCTCTACGCAGCCTACAGGAGGCTGGGCCTTAAGAAGAGCTCAGGCAGTGGCAGTTGCCTGCCACTGCCCTCTCTAAGGAGCCACCAGACCTCAGGGAGGGCCGGCAGGGTGGGGAAAAGGCTCCCCACACCCAGTTGGCTCATAATTGCTGCGGGAGTAGAGTGTAGGATGTATGGAGAGGTTAGTAGGGGCAGGGTGGGGGTTAATAGAGGAAGTCGGGCAATCACTGAACAGCAAAACCTAAGTGTGATAGAGGTCGTGGGTGCACTCCTCCCCGCTTGGCAGAACAGAGAGGGGCCCCGAGCGGGGAGCATCGGTGGGGGGGCCCGAGGAAAGCAAGACAAGCAACACTGGCAAGCAGGAGAGAGAGTGGAGAGAGCTGGGTCTGACACGTCGGTGTGATCCCTGGCGCGATAATTGGGTGAACGGACGATAGGTCGGACACGTGTCTGGATGGAAGGGTGGGTAGAAGGAGAGACGGATAGATGAATGAATGAATGGCTGCGTGGGCGGTGAGCAGCCTGGCGAGGGGCGGGCCAGGCTAGCGCTCAATCACAGCCCCGGGGCGCTGGCGTCCGCCTGCTAAGCTCAGAACCCGCCCCCCCCCTCCCACCCCGCTACGGCGGCCCCTCCCGGGGCGTGTAATTCCGTGCCCCCCGGGGCCCTGGAGCTGCTCCCCGAGGCGGCTCCCGGACTGGGGCTTAGAGGGGCTGCGCCACCGCACCACCGCCCCGGGGCTCCACGCGACAGCCTGAAGCGCGCGGGCTGGGCTGCCCCTCCGCCGCGGGGGGGGGGGGGGGGGAACCTGGAGGTGCGGTCCCGCCTCGAGGCCCCGGCCCCGCTCTCCTTTGTCTTGGCCCAGTCCTCTGCCGTCTCCAGGCTGCCGCCCGCCTCTCCAGGCAGCCCTCGCCGCGCACTTGTGAGCTGCTCCGGATCTCCAGAGTCTCAGTTCCCACTGCCCCCACCAGCCCATAGGCGTCTCCCCCGCCCAGCAGGGTCCCCCAAACCCAGTGCCTCTAGGACCGCGGAGCCGGCAAGTACCAGGATCTCCAAGCTGCGTTTCTGGTGCGGAGGTGGGGGGGGGGGGGGGCGCGAGATGAAGGCCCCCTCGTCTCCGCCTTCTCTACCCGCCCCTCCTCCGCCACTACTCGTCGCGCTGCGCCCCGACCCCAGCGCAGCCTGTTCGCGCCTTAAACGGCTCTTCTGCGGCGGTGCCATCGTCGACACCACGCGGAGCCCCCCTCCTGACCCCCGCGCCCGCCAGGCCTCAGACCCGCACGCAGAACACAGCCCTACGCAGCCACACACAAGACCGCCTGCAGACGCACACCACAGCCTCACGTCGACCCACAGCCCTGCACAGGCGTACTGCCCCCTCCACGCGCAGACCCACAGCCCCAACAACCGCAATCCCACTCGCAAACAAACCCACACAGACACACAACACCCCTGAGGCACACTCGGGCCCACGCAGACACGATCCTGTACACACAGCCCCTCGGATACATGCAGCCCCACATGGGCGCAGTCCCACCCACGCAGTCACAGAACCCTCCATAAACGATCGCACACAAACACAACTCCACGCAGGCACCGCATCACTCAGTTCCTCCGAGGCCCAGCAAGACACTCGCAAGCTCGTAGCCAGACCCCCAAACCCCGTGACATTCACACGTCGGGCAGACCAGAAATACACGGCCACACCGACACACACACGGACCTAACCGCGCAGCCAAGAGCTCACCCACGGGCTCGTAAGTCACTGGAAAAATATTAAAGCGTTTCCCTCCCTCCCCTTCCATCTCTGACACACGCGCGCGTGCGCGCGCGCACAAACACACACACACACACACACACACACACACACACACACACACACACACAGACACTCGCCCCCACCCCCGGTCCCTAAGCGCCTTGGAGCCTCCTAGCCGGTGACCCCGAGCCCCCGCGGTGAGAGCCGCGGGAGCGTCTCCCCGGCGCCCCCTCCTCCCGCTCCCTACCCGAGCTCACCACTCCTCCCCTCGCCTCCTCCCTCCCTGCCCCCTCCTCCTCCTCCTCCCCCTCCCCCGCGTCTGGGGCGCGGGCTGCGCGCAGCCAAGCCCCCTCGTCGCGCGCCCCTCCCCGCGCGCACCCCGAGCCCGCATCGCGCTTGCAGAGTGGATGCGGCCACGGGGCGGTCTCTAATTACCTCCTGTCCTCCGGTGGCCCGTGAATAATGGCTACTGAGGGCGCTCGCAGGGGCTGCTGAGAAGGAAACGCGGGGCGCGAGAGGCGCGGCGCGCGCGGGAGCGCGAGGGAGAAAGGAGCGAGCCCGGTGCCGCCGCGAGCGGCGGGCGGAGAGAAAGGAATCGTGCGAGCGCTCACATTTTTTTCTCCCAAGGATCTCATCTGGCCGCCGCGTTCTGGAAGAGGCGAGGGGGAGAGCGCGCGCGAGAGGAGGAGGAGGAGGAGGAGAGAGACGGCGCGGGGAAGGGGAGACGGCGAGACGCGCAGCGCCGGCGCCCGGGAGATCCAGGAGGAACCCGCAGGTATTGTTGGCGGCAGAGCTTTGTGTCTTCGGGGGGCCGTTCGGGGGCGCGAGGGCTCCCGGAGCCCCTGGGACGCCGCCGCGCTCAGACCTGCCCCAAGCCCGGGGCTGCCGGCGCTGGTGGCCGCCGGCCGCGGGCACCCCTCCCGCCGCGCCGCGATCTTGGCTGGAGTTGCAGATTTGCCTGTTTGGGGGTTTTCCACGCTGGTTGAGGGAATCGGTCTCAGGAGAAGGAATTTCTTTCTTTCCTTTTTTGTTTGTTTCTTTTTCTTTTTCTTTTCTTTCTTTTTTTTGTGTGTGTGTGTGTGTGGCCGCAGTTCGGTTGTGTTGGGGACTTTCCCCTCTCCTTTCTTCCACAATACGTTGGTGAGAGGTCTTGGCGACTGTGGCACTGGTGGACGACAGGGGGCTGAGATGGCGGGGCTGGTGGCCGCGGATGGGAAGGTGACGGACGCCAGAGACGAAGGAGTTTTGCTCAAGTTCGCAGTTTGCGCGCTGGAGCCGGTCAGCCCGGGGAGGGCCGTCTGCGCACCCTGTCCTGCTCCAGGCAACCGGTGGGAAACTTCCCGAGAGCGCTGCCTCCCCGGGGACTCGGCGCCCCCGACGCCTCCGGGCGCTTCCTCCGGCCGCCGCGGCCCCTCCTTGCCGCCTGCGAGCGCTTAAGGTCGCGCTCTCCCCACCCCCGCCTTCCTCCCTCCCCCGGCAGCTTCCGGATCTGGACAGAGCTGGAGGAGCAGCTTCAAACACTTCCCCTGGAGACCCCTCCCCACTCCCCGCGCCGGAGCCTGCCACACAGGCCCCCCTGCCCTGCACCCCCGCCTCACGCGCGCCTGAGTGGCCAGGCTGACAATGAAATCTCGCGCCTTGCCGTCGGGGGTGGGGGTCGTAGCTGGGTCTCTCTGGGGGCTGGTGACCCGGAGCAGGGGGAGGGGGAGGGAGGGGCTTGTTTGGGTTGGAGACGTTGACGTCGGTGGTGCTGTGCTGGGGGAGGGGGCGGGGGTAAGGTGGGGTGCTCCGCCCGGCCGGGGGTCGTGGATTCTAGCCCCTCTTGGATTTGTTGATTGGCTGGTGACTTCAGGCACGTCGGCCCCCCCCCCCCCCCCCCGCCCCCAACCTCAACCTCCTCCCTGCAACTCGGCCTCCTCCCCTCCCCGTACAATGCGGGCTTCAGAGGTGATCCCGAGGGTGATTGTGTGTGTGTGTGTGTGTGTGTGTGTGTGTGTGTGTGTGTGTGTGAGAGAGAGAGAGAGAGAGAGAGAGAGAGTGTGACGGAGTGTTTGTCTCCTGCGATCCACAGCAGACGCTGCTCCGGTGACCCGGAGATCCGGACGCCTCTCTCTCTCCCTGGGGGGGGGGGGGGGGAGGGGGGAGGGGAAGAAAGGGGGAGGGGAGTGGTGGGAACTTCTCCTTTTCCCACTGGGGCCATGGGAGGGGAGTTCTAGACCGGAGAATTTCTGGGGACCGCAGGCCTGTGAGGGTGTGCTCAAGGCAAAGTAGGGGTCTTGGGGTCAGAAGCTTCTCGTCACTCCAAGCGCCCAGATCCTTTTGCTCTGGGGGGTAAGGTGTGGATCGGGTGAAAGGCTACTTGGAACAGGACTAGGGGCCGAGAAGAGTCCATGGAAATCTGCCTCAATTGATTCCCAGGCGAGCTTCCTGGGCTCCTCCTTCTCTTCCCGGAGTAGGGAGGCCGGGGGACCCCAGGCTGGCAACCCAGGCGGGGGAAAGAAACCCTTCTGCCTAGTTAAAGAGAGGACTCCTGGGCAGGGGGGCGGGGCAGGGGAGCAAGGCACCTTGGATGGGGGTGTGGGGGGGGGTGGCAGACTGTTTTCAGGCTGTTCTGTGGCTTGGTTCAGGAATGTCAAGAGTTAACCCTTCCCAGAAATCTGTCAGCCCCCACACAGCAGGGACACACTGTGGGACCCTTTGACGTGCTAACAGCGTGACACTGGCTGACAGGAGCTAGCAGATTCCATACTCTGCTTCCCTTCTCAGCAGCCTCAGGCAGCGGGACAGGGCCTGGCTGGGTGGTGCCTTGTTCAAGGGAAGCAGAAATCAGAGCCCAGGGAGGGTACAGCAGCCAGGTAGCCACCATGCGCCAGGGTTATGGGAACTTGAAGTAGAATCACCATGTGGGCTAAGGGGTGGGTCTTTGCCCACTTTGCCCTGCTCCCCACCTTGACCCTTAAACCACCCACAGCTGGATGGCTGGCGGTGAAGGGTGAGTTTCTGACCCGTGGGCTGGGCTACCAGACCCTAGGAGCTGAGGGCAGGCCTGGTGGAGGCCAGGGGGAGGCAGGGCTGAAACCTGCAAGATTGATTTCTGTTCCCTACCCCCCAGGGCCCCATTATGGGGGAGTGCCTTGGTGTAGCTGTCTCCCTACCCACCCCCCTCCCCCCCCCCACCCCCGCCCACGCATTTGTTTCCTGCAGGTGAGAAGTATTCCCTGCAGGTCTTAGAGCCCTGGGCCTGGCACACCATGGGCACTCCGCTTTGGCTGGACAAACACAGGAGTGAATGAATCAATGATGAATGAATGAATACATGAATGAAAGGGGAAAGTTTCTCAATAGCAGACATGTAGTCATTAAAAAAAAAAACAAAAAAAAAAACCTTTTCAATATATACACATTTTACAATATGGTTCAGAGAACCATCTGAAATCTAGAGAAAGAAACAAGGATACTGACAGTGGGCTACGACAATGTTAATATTTTGATGTTCTTTACAGACTTGGTGGTTGGTTTGTTTTTTTTAAAAGACTTTGTAGCCATTCTCTGTATTCAGATGTATATCCTGCTTTCTTGGTTGGCCCTAACAGGAGCCTTTTCCTGTTTTGTAACCAACTGTTCCTAAACACCATGGTTAATATCTTCGGGCTTTTCCAATCGGGGGGATGTACCATCATTTACTTTCTATTCCCCTTTTGTTCAACATCCCGGATGCTCCTGATGCACGAGGTAGTGAATATATTTTGCACAGAGCACTTTTTTGTGATGTTTAAGATGATTTCCTCAAAATGACGTTGCTGTTGCTGAAGATTCCGACATTTCTGCAGTGGAAGAAATGGGCTTCTCGTTTTCCCAGAAGTGGGGCACTATTCCCCTTCCTTCCTCACAACCTAGAACCCTCTGTCAGAACTGAAAAGAGCCTGGGCAGTGAATCACCTGTCTGAGCCCCCTCCTTTGACAGAGGAGGAAACCGGGGGCCCAGAGAGGGGAAGTGAGTCCCAAGGTCACACAGCAGTCGCTGGGCCTTGCAGCAGCCAGGAACCAACTAGTGATCTGTCATTTTGGTTTCTACGTGTGGGAAGAGTTCCCAGGGATCTTTTAGGCTGACCTTGTCCCATTTCAAAGATTGCAGGGGTGGGGGCACTGAGAATCCAAGAGAGAAGCCCCCAGCTTGCCCCTGGCATCAATGGCCAGCTGGTGCAACAGATAGGCTCCTAAGCCTGTCACATACTTTCTGTGTCACATACACTGGCCCTGCCCACAGGATCTGGGGTCACCAAAGTTGCTAGCCTGTGGTTGGCCAGCGGGGGGCTCCCGTGTTGCCCCTCCTCAAAACTCCTCCTTGCTCTCTGCCATCCCATTTTCCAGAAGGAGAAGTCGAGGATCCAAAGCAGGTGCAGTGAGAGGAGTGGGGCTCCTGTCAGAGGATCCCAGTGGTTGTGCCCTTACCCCTGTGCCTCGGCTTACTTGTCCAAAGACCAAGCTCTGGGTCTGTTCAGGAGCTGGGGTGGGGGTGGGGGGGCAGGTGTTGGCACAGATATCCACTGTGGGGGAGTGGGGAACGACCAGCCACATCTTCAACTTGTTTGGATCTTAGATTGACCTCAGGAGAGCCCCTGGGGAGGAAGGGGGAGGAGGGGGAAAGGGGGGGAGAGAAAGGAACTGAAGGGGAGATCAGTGAGGGAGGGATTAGAAAAGAGGGAAGGGAGCTCAGGAAGGAGGAGAATGAAAATGAAGAAGAGAAGAGGGCACCCAGAGGACAGACTGGGGGACATCACTCCCAGGGCAGGTGTCAGGGCTAGCCAGCGCTGGACCGCCAGGAAAGGCTGGATGTTCTGGGGTGGGCTCTGTGAGGGCTGAGTGAAACAGCTGTTAGCCGGGCTCTGGGATCAGAAGGATCCAGACCAGGTGCGTGGCAGGGAGGCAAGACCTGGGAGGCTTCTGTTCCCGGGTTTCCCTGCAGGGCAGGTGGCGGGGCACCAGGGAGGGGGCTGGGGCAATGGGCACTCCTAGGGGACAAGGTGATTGTGGCTCTGACTTCCCATCGAAGGATAGGAACCTTCTGTTTCCCCACTGCCAGCACACCAGCTGGCCACCGAGGTTCAGAACAACCCTCCCATGAGCGTCGGTTATTTGGGCATTTCTGTGGTGCATCTCTGTGCTTGGACATGTCCCCGTGCATGTGTACACATCCACGCATGCCTGTGTGTGCATGTCTGTGTGTCTGATCCTATTTGTATGGGGGTGGGTTTGCCTGCCAGCCTGTGTGTGTGTGTGTGTGTGTGTGTGTGTGTGTGTGTGTGTGCCATGTCTGTCTGCCTTGGACCCTATTTGTATGTTTTTTAAGGGGTCTGTGTGTCTTCCAGCTTGGGCACGTGTGCATGCACGCACGTCTGTGTGTGTGTGCGAATCTGTGTGTAGCCCTGTGTGTGCCATGTCCGTGGGTGTGTGCATATGTCTCTGAGTCTCTGATCCCATTTGTGCATTTCCGGCGGGGGGAGAGCGTGCCCCTGAGCTTGGGCACGTGCATGTTTGTCTGTGTGTGAGCACACACTTTCCTCCTAATGGCCCCAAGAGGGATCCAGGCAGCAGGCTTTTGTGCTGCTTTCAAGGTTGCGGCTGGGTGGGTGAAGGGGGGGGGGGGCGGCCTTCAACTGGGAACAGGGGGAGGCAAAAGAAAATCTTAAAAGACCGTCTTCCCTCTGGTCTCCAAGGAGATCAGCCTGTGAAATGATCCGCACGTTAATTAAAAACGATTATATCCTGATTGAGCCATTCCTGCTCACATCCCCCGGCCGGGAAAAGCTGAGACTGAGGCCAGAGGATGCAGAATGGGGCAGGTCTGGCTGCAGGGCGCAGCCCAAGGGAGGGGAGCCCGCCTGGGGAGGGGGCACTGAGTGGCCGGGTGTTGGAGTTATATGCCCAAGACAGATTTGAGCTTCTCCTTTGAATTTTAAAGACCACCACCCCACCCCGCTCCTCCCCTCCCCCCCCCCCCCAAGGTGGTGCTCTCCGAGGTCCTGGGAGCTGGTTGGCAGGATCCCAGACTTCATGGATGCCCCACTCGTGTGCACGACACTGGCCTTGTCGTTAACACAGATCCTGAAAGTCAGTATTCATGGTTCAGGTTTCACAGAGAAGTGACATGCTTGAGGTCAAGGAGTCAGAAGTTAGGGACCCCAGGCTGGACCCAGTTCTCTGACCCTAAGCTCCAGACCCCACTTCCGAGCTCCCAGCTGCCCCTGACTCTCATGATTAGGGATCCTCCCTCTGTAGGACCCTGGGACGCTGAGGTGTCGATGACAGGCCTTCTTATCCTTCGTGGCATCCTGAGATTGTTCCTTTCTCATCCAAGCTGCACAGGACATAGGGCTGTGGTGTCCATTCATGTGGGGAGCCAGATGACTCCCTGGCCCTGGGCAGCTCTGGTCTGACTCTTGTGACTTTCGCCATCCTGGCTGGGCAGGGCCTCTTCTTCCTCCCTCCCACTGTCCCCCGTGAGGTGGCTGACAGTGTGACACCAGACCAGCCACAGGTGCTCCTCAGGGCCTGCTGGATACCGTGCACCCATAGTCCTGGGTATCTGCCACCAAGACCTTTCTGGAAAAAACCTGGGCCTGGTCACGCTCTGCCTTACCTGGTTATCTCCCCCCAGTCAGCCTTGGAAAGACTACTGTCGTAGAAAGTAGTCATAATAATAATAAAGCAGGTGACCCTCAGCTTACACCCCAGAATTAAGTGTTGCCCTGGTTCCTAAGTGCTAGGTGCTTCGGTAAACCTTTTTAGCTCAGCATTTGTGGGGACCCAACTGTCCACAAGCATGGCCCACTGCCCTATCCCTTTTTGTTCCACACACTTGTGCATCTAGGCCCGGCTTCTCTGAGAGGAGGAGACCCTTCTTTAGGTCAGCCACACCCAAAAGCACATGAGAACATTGGCCTCGAGCAAGGACCTTTCTCTTCACTGAGCCTTGGTTTCCCCTTTGGGCAATGGGGATCGTGGCTTTTTCCGGACTGGACTGTCAGAAAAGTAAAGAAAACCAGGTCAGGTTTGTTCAAACGTCTAGCAGCATCGGGACGCACAGAGGGCCTCATTAAGCATTCGTCTGTCCATTCAGGGCATCTGTGTGTAGCACGACAGGGGCCTTGGGTTTGCCGGCTTGTAGGGTGGGAGACATGTTGTATTCCATGCTTCCTAGGAGACGGTCTGGGGTTGAGGTGACTGTCATTTCAGTAGAAACCTTCAGGGAGCCAAGAATCTCACTGGACACCCCCTGCAGGTGCATTATCAAAGATAGTGTCTGTGAAAAGGGAGGGGATGTTCCTCCTGAGCCAAGTTCCACATTCTTAGGGGGACCTTGACCAAGGGGAGGGTTCTGAGATCAGAAATGATGTCATGGGGAGTTAGAGGGGCAGATGGGACCCAAAAAAGTCAGCATCCCCCTGTTCCCAAGGTCAGACTTGGAAGAGAGGCACGCAGATGTCACTCATCGCACAAAAAGCATTTCGAGCTGAAGCAGGCGGAGACACTATGCCTACCCCAGGTCATCCCTTGCAAGGTGCCACCTCCCAGGAGCACTTTGACCCATAGGGTGCCTGCTTTCCCAAAAAATACCCGCTTCTTGCCTTTCTCAGGGCCTGAGATGCCTCCTTTTGTCACTGCCAAAGGGTCAAAACATTGAAAGTTCTGCTTAAAATGCAAACCTATTACCTTGCAGGAGTGATCAGAAACTAAACTCATGTTTGCATAATGTGGGGGCCAGCAACCTCGAAGTCCCACAGGGCCAGTGGGCAAAGCTAATGAGGATGTGAGGGCTGTCTGGCCTTCGTGGGGCTCAGCAGCTCAGCTCTGCCAGGGTGGCCTGTGGGGATGCAGCCCAGGGTGCCTGTCACCTACCTTCTTAGGAAGCAGGATTGCGATGTTTACATGACATCTCCTGGTTTGTGTCTGTTGTCACCTGATCCAGCAACCCACCTGTGGCCAAATTCAGACACCCCCCCCCCCCTCCCCCAACCAGGCTGCCAGTCTGGAGCCTCTTGGCTTAATAGCTATTATCCAGGAGGCACTATATCCGCCCTCTGTGCCTGGCCTTGAACCTCAGTCTGCAGGGCCCTGAAAACCGTGCACAGGGCCAGCCTCGTGCACATCCCACACTCGCCCTGGCCCTCGTTAGTGGTCTTAGAAGTGAGGGTGTGGGAGCGTGGAGATCACACACAGGGGTGCTGGGACCCGACTGGAACAGGTCGGCCTGACCCTGTCCGTGTGGCTCACCGTGGCCTGACCCAGTCTTGTACATGCACGACTGAGTTCCCACAGCTGCTGCCATTGACGGGGCTCAGTGGGGGGGGGGGGGGGGGGGGTTGGGGAGGGACAGCAGGCGTCTGGTGGGAGCCTGGTTTATAGGTCGAGTTTCATTTCCTACAATCCTTCATTCGGTGGATGTTTACTGACAGCCCAGAGAGGCACATTCAGGCCATGTCCAGGGAGAGTCAGGGTGGACCTCCCAGTGGAGGAAACATGGGCCCTGGGTCTGAAAGGGGGAGCATTTGACCACAGGAGGGACTGTCACTATACAGCCTGCCGGGAAGCCCAGAGGCACAAAAGGGCCAGGAGAGCTCTAGAAAGACAGGCAGGGGGGGGGGGAGGCAAGGAGGCAGAGAGGCAGGAGTGGAGGCTGAAAAGGAGTCTGGGGCCTTGACCGTGGTGAAGGGTTTTACCCTGAAGGCAGTGGGAAAAGAAGGCTGTTCCAGGCAGGGAACACAGCTGGAGTCAGGGCTCGAATGAGCCAAGGAGGAGAAAAGCCAGGGATGATCAGAAAAGGACCCGGTGGGGCTGTGAGTCCTTTGGCTGGCCGGCCAGTTCTCCTTTCAGAGCCTCTGTCCTCCCTCGGCACTGAGGCCTCCAGTTCTAAGTGCTGGGGCCTGAACTGGACGAGAGCATCCTCCCTCCTTGGACGGAGCCTTCGCCGACCCGCTGCCGAATTCCTGCCTCAGTTTGGAGCAGCTCCGCCCAGCCCTGCGGCGTCTGAGTCTTGGGAGGGATGATTACCTCTCGCTGGGGAAAGAGGTGGATGTCCTCGGGGACCAGTAATTAAAGCCCAGCAGATTGTAATTCCCTAAAAAGAAGGCTCAGCACGGAGAGAGAGGAGTGGTACCCAGGGCCCCAGGGAGGACAGGAGGAGGAGCAGCATGGGGGTTGCGGGCCGCACAGGGTCGGGGGTGATAAAATAATACCTGAAATCCTATTATTCAGAATGTTCTCTCAGCGAGGCCTCCCCAGTGCTGGGTCCTGAGCTCTTGGTTATTTCCCGTCTTCACTCCCGTTTCACGGGGTGAGGGAGGGAGAGGTCCCACCATCCCCATTCCACAGATGAAGAAACTGAGGCTTGGAGAAGTCAGGCAACTCTGGCTCAAGGCCCCTCTGGCCTAGTAAGAAGCCGGGGATGAACCCAGGGCCGTGTCCGAGCATGGCCCTCCTTGCTGGGTATTTGTGGTGCGGAGGGCAACTGCCCAACCCCAGGGGAGGCCCAGCGGGGCACCCCTCCTGACACTCCCCATGTTTGGAGTCTCCTGTCTAGGGGAGGAGCAAGGGGATCATGCGTCCCACTGTGGTGACTGAAAGGAGTCTGTCATCCAGGGCTGACACTGTCATTCACTTACTCACCTGCTCTGTGATGCGAGGCGAGAGCCGCTTCCCCCTGGTCATCTCCTCATCTGTAAAAGGCTCGGATTATCTTAAGGTTCCTTGTAGCCCAAACAGCTGGATTGGCCAGTAGGGCAAATCCTGACAGCGGAGGTAAGTAACCTTTGAGAATTTTGCACCCTCGGAGCCCTTTGTGATGTTAAGGGGCTTCAGCTTTTGCATGCTGGAGGGAGGCCGGCTCTGTTATCATCCCCGTGTGTCACAAAAGCACACAGAGGCTCAAAGAGGTCCCTGCTGCTCTGGGGAGAGCCCTCTCCTAGAAAATTAAGACCTACTTTCCACAGTCCTGCTGCCCAGCCCTAACTCCCCTTCTACCCTCTTCCAGGGAGAGGTAGAGAGACCAGGGCCTGAGAACCCAGACCAGAAACTGTTGGCTGTGTGATGCCCTCAGATGGGTGCTGTTTGAGCAGCGCATAGTTTAAAAAAATTTTTTTCAATGTTTATTTATTTTTTGAAAGAGAGAGAGAGAGACAGAGACAGAGCATGAGCGGGGTAGGGGCACAGAGAGACAGACACAGAATTCGAACAGGCTCCGGGCTCCAAGCTGTCAGCACAGAGCCCGACGCGGGGCCCGAACCCATGAACCACGAGATCACGACCTGAGCTGAAGCTGGACGCTTACCGACTGAGCCACCCAGGTGCCCCGTCCAGCACACCAGTTGAAAATATAACATGAGATTTCACATGAAAATCCTACTTTTTGCTTCTCTGAAACTAGAAACCCACCTGTGCCCACGGGGTGCTAAAGGCAGAGCTGAGATGGGCTGCCACCTTCTGCCCGGTCCTGTGCGGTCCTCACCCTGTCCAGTTGCACCCCCACCCCGCCCCCACCTCCATCCTGCCTGGCCCTCTGTTCCCATCCTGGCCCCTGGCTCTCACTTGTCTTGGGTAGATTACATCTTTGAACCTCACCTGTAAAATGTCAGAACCAAGGAACTGATTTCAAACCGTGTCTTGAAGTGTTTTCCAGAAATTCTCCAGGCAGGAAAAAAAAAGAAAAAGGAAAGGGTGCCCCACGTGGGGGGGGGGACCTCCTGGAGAAAAACAAGGAGGTGCAAAAGGGCTCAGAGTAGTACTTGAGGAGAAGCATCGAACTCTCCTTGCCTGTTACCGCCGCGCTTGGGGGGGCCTGGACACAGACACCCATTGGACTCTTCCGGTTCCATAGCACGGTTCATTCATTGCAGTCACTCATATGGCCCTCACAGCACCCCTGATAGAGCACCATTGTGGGGGCTTTTATTCTCATGTTTACTGGACAGAGAGAAGTGGGGGGCAGAGAGGTGAA
Organism: Panthera onca; assembly: GCF_046562875.1. Lineage (NCBI taxonomy): Eukaryota > Metazoa > Chordata > Mammalia > Carnivora > Felidae > Panthera > Panthera onca. The sequence continues at coordinate 27,926,035 of NC_138352.1, read as the reverse complement.
GTGACATGCCCTGGGTCCCAGCGAGGGCGGGATTCTGACAAGGGCCCTGTTCTTGACTGTTGGCCCAGCGCTCGTTCTGATCTAAGATACTGTAAAAATTGGCTCTTAGGTGAGCTGCTTTTTCCTGTGCATTTTAAAAAATGCTCTTTTAGTTAATATGCGGGAGGGATTTCGATGTTCTCGTACATAACCTTTTGCTGAAGCGACAACGTGCGATAAAAGGGTCCCAGGAGAGCTGGTGTAATTTGGGCTGTGAGGGACAGAGAATACCAATGCAGAAGCCTCTCCAGAAAGCCCGCTGCTCCTGGGAACTAGGATACGGGGGTGGGGGCAGCCCTCTCACCTCACCATGCCGAGGCCAGGCCCTGAGCTGTCTCCCAACTTGAACCCTGGGACCATGTGTTCATTCAGATCATGCTTGACTATTTGGCTTTTTTTATTCCCTCACAGTTTTGAGTGAAGGTCTCAGTTCCTACAGGAGGAGGTCTAGGTAGAGAGGGACAGAGTATTCAGAACACAAAGAGCCTAAGAGTGGGGTGGTGGCTGTGGGACCGACCCGAAAGCCCCATTTGTAGGCAAGAGCTGGCCAGTTGGCGGGGAGGTAGACAAAGGGGCCCATGCTGAGGGCAAATTGAAGGGCACCTTCAAGGTCTTTTCAGCATTTGCCCTTGGTCCCAAAGGATCCAAAAAGGGGGCTTGGGAGGTTCCAGTTAATTGAGGCTGATTCTAAATCGGGAGGCTTAATAAATGGTAATTATCATCCTGTGGGAGCAGACCAGAGCTCCCAATGCTGCCAGGAACAGAGATCATGGATCCGGGGCCCCTTTCCCCTCCCACACCTAGAGGCTCAGAGCTTCCACCCGCAGAGGGGTCCGGGACCTGGTGCAGACCAGGGGCCACCCCCTCCTTCCTGTGTGTGGGTCCCGGGCATGAAGGTGTATTGCATCCCTGCCTGTGTGCCTGCGCGTGAGATCTTTAGACACTGAGGCACATCGCGTGTCTGCATGTGTACGAGTGTGCATGCACGCACGTGAGTGTGCATACGCGAGTGCCGGTACCGGGCCACCCTCCGCTCAGCCACCTCCAGGCCCCCTTCCTTCCCCACCCGTCAAGGGACAGAGACAAGAGACTCTCCCATGTAGAATCTCAGCAGGGCATGGACTTTGCGACTCTGGAAAGCAGCGCCCTGTGGACAGAGGTGACCGTGCAAGGTTTTGGTTCCACCCAAAGAGGGACTTCTGTCATGTAGAGTGTCATTTAGCAGAGGTGGCCTGGGGGGGGGGGGGTGGCTGCTCCAAGGGGAAGGGAGTGTCCCCTCTCAGCAGGTTTGCAAGCAGATGCCGAACATGTCCTTTCCTGTCTTTTGCAGTCCCTTCTAAGCCCAAGTCCTGGCGCCGTGAATCCCCTCCCCCCACACCCCTCCACCCCCACCCCCACCCACCCCCCTCCCCTTGCTGGCACGCATCGGTCACTGAGGCTGCTGCTCCGTCTTGCCAACCCAGACTGGTCTGAGGGACTGGCAGAGGGCTTCTGCCCCTTGGTGTCTGCAGAACTTGGCTCAGAGAGCCCCAGGGAATGTGGATGAGGAGGATAGCTGTCAGTGTGTGTGTGTGTATCTGTGTTGTGTGTGTGCCTTTGCGTGTGTTCTGTACACTTGAATGAGCAGGGCTGCGTTGAGTGTGGATCTCCATGTAGAGAGTGTGTATAATGTGTGTGGCTCTGAGGGGTGGGAGGTGGGCTGAGGGTGTTTCCGTGCACTGTAGGTATTGACCATCAAGTGTGCATGTGGGCCAGTGGATATGCTTGTGACCAGGGTGTGGGGGGGGGGGGGCGGGGGCTGTGTCCCGCCACCTCCTTCCTGGTCCGTTTCTTCCCACCCCAGGTCCCTGTCACCACCCTTGCCCCCAGATCAGATCCTCAGGGGCTCCCAGCCACCCCAGACCCTAACCATCCTCACCCCCACTGATGGGGACCTTGACACCTGCCAGCCCAGGTCTTAGCACAATAGCAGGCCCAGCATGGGGCTGAGAGACCCCAGGGGGCATCCCATAGGGACAAGGGAGGAGGAGGAAGAGGAGGCCTCCGGTTCACTGCTCAGCCCCTCCCCAGAAGGTCCTGAAGGACGTGGGTTTCTGTGTTTCTGCAGCCTCTGGGCCACACAGGGAGGGAGGCCTTTCTGGGGCTACCACCGACATTTCTAGATGCGAGCCGGGACATTTCCAGAGATGGAATGTTTTTAGAACGTGAGACCTGGCACTTCTGGAGACAGGATGAGGACGTTTCTAGAGATAAGATGGAAAGCATTTCTGGAGGAGGGACAGGTGTGAGGATGAAATGGGGGCATTTTGAGAAACGAAGTCTGAACATTTCTGGAGATAGGGGAGGGCGTTTTCTGGAGTAAAGATAAAGCCTTTCTGGATTCCAAACATTGCTAGAGATGAAACATTTCTGGAAATGGACTATTTCTAGAGATCAACTGTAGTACCTCTGGAAATGGAGTGTTTTTGAAGATGATGCAGGAGTATTTCTGGGAATAAAATAGGGCATTTCTGGATTTGAGGTATTTTTGGAGCTGAAATGGAACATCTCTAGAGATGGGATGTGATATTTCTGGAAGTGGAACATTCTCGGAGCTAAGATGGAGCCTTTATAGAGAGCACTGGCATTTATGGAGATGGATTATATTTGAAGATGAGAGAGGATTTCTGGAGATCAGATGGAACGTTTCTGGAGATGGAACATTCTGGAGATGGAATGTTCTGGAGCTGAGAATTTCTGGATTCAAACCAAGCGTTTCTGGAGAGGAAATGTGTCATTCTCAGAAAAGGATCAAAGATGGGATATTGCTGGAGATGGTGTTTTCTGGAGACGAGAGGGCTGTTGCTAAAGCTGGCTGTTTGCCTCTTGGAGTAGTAAATGGGAGAGGGTCTCCTGGGGGTGGGGGGGGGGGTGGGCAGGAACGCCCCCCTACCTGTGCAGGAGGATGGGCCTGAGGTCCAGAGGGGAGGCCCTTGCCCAAGCCCACTCCTCCTGTGAGTGGCAGAGCAGCCCTTCTGGGGACCTTTCCAGAGCCACCCCCTCCCTCAGGCTTGTGCTGGAATCCTCCCCCAAGGGAGGCTAGAACCCTCTCAGTTCTGTTCTTGGGGTCCCCACCCCGATCCTGGTGGGGCCCTGGCAGTCTCCAGGCTCACTGCAGGAACAGGCAGTGACTGAATGGTTAAATTTAATTTAATTCCATTTCTTTGGAGCCATCTGAGGCTTACTCCCCAGCCCCCTCTGCCAGAAGCCTCCACCCTCTCTGGAGCCAATATCCCCACCACCCCCCTACCTTGGAGCAGCCCTGAGGTTGGCCTTGCTTCAGCAGAAGGGAAAGAGGGGTACAAGGCTGAACACTGGTGAAGGTCCAGGTCCCTCCCTGCTCAGGCCCAGGCTGACCGTGGGGGTGCCAGGCTACCTCCCCCACCCCCCGCCCCAGCCCCGACTCCCAGGAAGCGGCTATTGAGGCCTGTCAGCACTTGAGCCGGCCTGGAGCCCCGGAGTAATTATTTCTCTTCCTTAATTGAAATTTCAGCCTCAGTGATCCTGCCTCAGAAGTGTGAGGTGGGGGAGGGTGGGGAGCCCCCTTCCCTGCCCCCAGTGCCAGCCTCCATGCCCCAAACGCTGGTGTAGGGGATGGGGTGGAGGGCCGCAGCTCAGGGAGATGAGGGTTAGGGTTAGTTACGGCCACACTGCAGTTAAAAAGCTGACCCTTTCACCTGACGGTTTGGGCGAAGGTCGAGGGGCGGAGGGCGGCTGGCCTGAGGCAGGTGTACAATTGGGGGCAGCCACGCTGGGGGGTTCTGAGCCAGGGTAGCAGGAGGGAGTGGGCTTCCAGGGGCGCCCCTGCCTCCTCCCGGATCTGGCAGGGATCTGAGGGGGTAGCCTGGGGGGCTGTGACTCCGGCTGAGCAGGCCATGATGGCGGCAGAGGCCCAGTTCCTGGTTCAGGGCTGGGTGAGGCAGCTGGCCTGGTGGGGTGGGGTGGGCTGTGGCTGGTGGGGGCAGCTGAGGAGGCTGTTTTCCCAGCTGCGGTCAGGCTGGGCGGAGCATCCGGGCTGGGCGCTGGGTCACCACACACACACACACACACACACACACACACACACACACACACACACCCTCTTTCCCTCTCTCTCTTTTCCTCTCTCTCTCTCTCTCTCTCTCCCCCTACCCTCCTCCCTTTCTCCCTCTCCCTCTCTGTCTACCTGGGTGGTCCCTGCCACCCCACAGGGCCTGAGGCTTGTCTGCTGGTGGAAACGGAGGACTCTAGGGGCCAGCCAGGAAAAGCCATGGGCTCCAGACAGGCCAAGAGCCCACCCCTCCTGAGCTTCTGAGAGGCGGCTGTGAGGGGCTCAGGCTAAATGCAGAGGCTCCCAGCAGCTTCTACCCACAACTGCCCAGACTCAGGCCAGTGTTCCCATCACAAGGGAGCAACTGTGGTCACCCTCCCCACCCCACCCCCAGCCCCTGGTGCTTGCCCTCAGGGTCTCAGTCTTCCCCAACTGGGAAATGGGGTTTGTGGTCAGCTTCGTGGGAGTTTTCAGGGCTGAAATGCCTGCCAGGTGCTCCACGAACACTGGAAGCACAGGCTGTTCTTCGCGCTGTTGTTATTAATAAATGTGCCTAAGCCTGAGCAGGCCCAGGCCAGCCCCCCGCAGGTAGTAGGAGCTCAGGGAATGGCAGCAGCTGTCATCATGGTTGTTACCGGGAGGGTGTTTTCCCGGCACCCAGAAATGTCCGTCGGGGAGCTCCCGGCCTGGGGCCTTCTCTGCCCCTGGGTGGGCAGGTTTTGTGACTAGGGAGACTAAGGCCTTTGGGAGTCAGGACAGGGTGGGGACAGAGAGCAGGAGATGGCTGCCTCCTCCGTGCACACGGCACTCGCTCTCTCTCTCTCTCTCTCACACACACACACACACACACACACACACACACACACACACACAGGGCATCACACATCATCCATTAAGAGCTCCTGGAAAACCCACTGAGGGAAGAGCTCTGCTCAGCAAGGCCATGTCACTGCAGCTTGCCTGACCCCTGGGTCGCAGAAGCTCACAGCCCATCTTCAGTGGGGAGCGGGCTACCACTGGCCTCCGAGGACAAGAGGGACAGAGGGAGCTGGATGGAAGGGACAGGTCAGCTCCAGCAGCTGAGAAAGGGGGCTGAAGAAGGCAGTGCCCACGAGTGGCCCATTTGCTTAGAGGGCGGGGGGGGGGGGGGGTGGGCAGGACAGACACAGGGGGAGATGGGGAGGGATGAGGGTGCAGGGAGACGACCTGGCAGCAGGCGTTGGGGGCCTGTGGCATTGGAACCTGAGCTTGGCCCAGCTGCGGGATGCCTGCTGCTCATCTGGGCTGTGGCCCCCTCCGCCCGCAGAGCTTGGGGACCTCTGTTCTGGCTCTGCTCCAGACATATTCCAATACCTGCCTTTTCCCCTGACCTCCTGCTGCCACACTGGCTTCCCTTGCCCCTCTGCGTGCGAATTTTGAGGCCTTGAGCCGCCACCTGCCAGGAGCTGGGCTTGGTCCTCCTGGCAGTGGGGGCCTGGGGGGACCGGAGCAGTGGGGGCGCCCCAGAGGCCGCCCGGGGTGGGTCCCAGGCGCCAGTCCAGCTCGTCAGTCGGCTGCTGGGCTGACCTTGTCACCTCGGGTCCAGAGAGAGGGCAGCCCCTCCCCCACACGCACAGAGCCAGCAGAGCTGACATGACTCACCTCACCGGTGCAAACAACTCCCTCTTCCCACTGGGGGGAAGCAGGAAGCTTCCTGAAGCTGCAGCCCTCCACAGCTGGCTTCCCAGAGGATATGGGGATCGCTCACCTCCATGGGTCAGACCCTGTGCCGCTCCAGGACCCACCCAGAACCTTGGGAGATCCTTCGGGACCGCCACGTTTAGGAGGGAAGGAGGTACGCAGACACGCAGATGCGGACCTTTGCAGTCCCGTGCTCAGGGCCTCCCAGCTCCTTCTCCGCCCACAGAAACCCTGGGCCCCGGCGGCCAGCGCTGTGCCTTCTCCCTAACACGGCTGTCCCTGGAGGATTGGGATCACTGTCCCCCCCCCGATGCGTCACATCTACCGAATTGGAAGAATGGCGCGTCCGCTCTCAGCCTGGAGATGGCCAGTGTGGGGAGAGACCTGACACTGGATCAGGGGCTTCCTATGGGTTGAGAGTAAAAGAACTTAACACCAGGCCACACGGCTAGGATTTGAACTGGCTTCTGCCAACCACAGCTCCCGGGCGGAGAGGTCCAAGCAGCACAGGCCTGTGGGACAGTGCTATTTTTTGTATTTACTTCTGCCCCCCACCTCTTCGCCCACCCTGTCAGGCCTCCAGGGCAGACCCTGTCTTGATTTTCCCCAGAACAAAGCGGCCTCTACTAGACATGCCAAAGCGGAGGCTTCAATCAGAGCAGGTGAAAGGGAACTCCGTCTGGCCTTTTGTTACTCAAGGAGGGAGTGAAGGAAATGGATTTGCCCTTGAACAGGGAGAGAGGGAGACCAGGGAGGGGGTGGGGGGCATGTGCTCAAGGATGGGGCACACCTGAGATGAGACTTCTCCCCACCCGCTAGAGCATCAAGAGCGGGGTCGTCATTTTAGTATTCCGCATGCACACGCACGCACACACACTCACCCGGGCGCGCGCACACACTCAGATGCACTCACACGTGTCAATCCCATCTCCCCCCCCCCACCTCCCCCCCCCACCTCCCCCCCCCCCCCCAACCGTCTGAGGTTCCCTCCAAACCAGGAAGCAGAGAAAAAAAGGAGAAAGGGAAAGAGAAAAAGAGATTAGTGGGAAGAAAATCCGATTCTGGAGTTACCTTAGTTACCAGCTCTAATGACTCGTGGGGCGGGCTCGGCCACCTTCCTGCGCAGGAGGACCCTCCCTCCCAGGCCCCTCCATCACCCCATTAATAAGACGGGGCCCTTGTTCATGAGTTCTGCAGCAGAAAGGGAAGAATCAAGGACTTTTCAATAAGAGAGAACTCCCTGGGTGGTTTTGAATAGTTGCTTTTTGTGTGGCAGCGGAGGGACTGTCCTCTCCTCGGCGCCCTGCCCTGCCCGCCTCCCTCCGCTGCTCCGTCTGGAGCCGCCTGCTCCTGGGTCTCCAGATGGATGAGCTTGTTTCTCGGGAGCCCAATCTTTTATTGTTCCTGCCTTTCCCTCATGATACCCTCAGCTTACCAGAAGCCAAGGGCAGCCTTTGCATCTCAGGAAAGCTAGAGAATCCCCAAGGTAATTCTAAAAAGGCTGAAACCCAGGGAGTGGGGCTCAGCGGGAGCACCTGGTTCCTGTCCTGTGCCAGGAAACAAAGGCACGCTCCCCACATCCCTTCCCAGGTGATAGGCCTGCTGGCCGAGGCCAAGCTCACGGCCATTGCTTCGGTGCCAGTAGAAGGGGCGTGAATGGAGGAGAGACGGGCCAAGGGGAGATGTTGGTGGAAAAGGAGAGAGACAAGCAAATCCGTTTTATCAGAAGCTGCATATCTTAGGAAAGCACATTTCAGCTCTTTTGGCTTTTGGCAAGCTGGTCCTACCCTTTAATTTTCTAATAAAAAGGAATTACGTTTGCTGAAAAGGCAGTAACCAGTTTCATGTCAGTATCTCTTGTAGAGACCATAATTCCCGTCTTGGGTGCCTGCCGGCTCAGGGATAGGGGGTGGGCTCCTGTGACCACCGGTGACGCTGTACAGGGCCCAAGGGGCAGGGACATTGGGGCAGACGGCAGGGAGTGCCCCGTGGCTTTGCCCTGCCCGGCCTGCCCTGGGCTGTCCACCCCCAGCCAGGCCTCAAGCTATGGTTCCAGGCTCACCACCAAGGCCCCAAGACTCATAGCAGACGCTTAATAAATATTTGTGGCGTGAATGAAAGCACGAATTCCTATAGCTGGGGCCTGGGGTAGCCGGCAGGATGCTCAGAGTGTTGGATCTTTGTCGAATGAATGGATGCATGAGCGCGTGCACGAATCCATGCTCCCCAGTCTGAAACAACCTATCTGGCTCCCTGCCCCCACCCCCAAACCCTGGCCCTGAATTTACTGCAAACCTCGCCAAAAATCCTCTAATCTTTTTTTTTTTTTTTTTTTAAAGACAAAACAGAAGTGTGTAAAGTTGGAAGTTTCTATCCCCACAGCTCTGTGCCTGAGTCCCCAGAGTCAAGGGCAGGGGCCTCATCCTTTACCCCTTCCTCCTGTCACTGGGAATTCTGTGCCTTAGGTCCAGTTTGGGGGTGTCCTCCAGGGGACCCTTTCACACACACTGTTCTGGGGCGCCGTGGGGCTCCTTAGTCGTCCCCTGCCCACTCTTCAACCTGGGCCAAAGGAAACACGCAGGAGGTACTTTTGGAAGTGCCTTGTCTCTGCAGGGTGGACACAGGGACGGCTTCCTTTTGCTGTTACAAGTACCTTCATTCCAGTCCCAGTTTTAAACAAGCTCATGTAGGCAGAATACTTACCACAGGCGGGCATTTGATAAGCGGTAGCCTTTGTGATTTGGAAGGAATCTGTTCCATGCCCCCAAACGTTTCTTGTACCCCTTCTGTGTGCCAGGGACCCCACGGTTCCGGAGGGGTGAGGAGGCCCCTGAGCCCAGCTGCCCCTGCCCCCCACTCCCCCAGCAGCTCATCACTGCTGACACCTGGGCACTGTCAGACTGATTTATGCCACTGGAAATGCCAGGGCATGCAGGACAGCAGATCTCACACACAGCATTCTTTCTGGGGCTGACCTCAGCGTGAAGGCACGGAGGCAGCCCCCTGCCCCTGCCCCACATCCAGCTCCCAGGCACCAGGCCCCTGTGCTTCCGCCCACAGACATGGGAGCAGCGTGGGGCTCATCTGCTTGGTCACTTGGGAAGAGACACTCAGAAATGCCCAGCATAGCATCCTTGGGCCTGCCTGAATTACAGTCCCTGGGGGCGGCCAGGAATTGGAACTATAATAAACCCCTCAGGTACTGCTGTATGCCAGCCGGGACTGGGAACCAATATAAGTGTGCAGCAATATCAAGGACATCTTTTAGGCTGGCCAGGGCCTGGTTCTTTTGGCAGTGGGAGAGCTGATGGGCCCAGGGTAGGGAGGGGAAGGGAGACCGAATTGAGTACTGGTGAGGGCACCAGCAGGAGGTGTTGCTTCCTAAGATTCTGGTTTGGGCAGTGAGATAGGTCACCTTTGTGTCTCCTGCACTGTCCTTTGCACGTGGTGAATGCTTAACAGACTTTGCTTACAGACACAAGTGACTTTGTGAATCGTGGCACTTGTGTATATGCTGATTTCGGGGTCCCTGTGGGACTGCCAGGATCGGCCCCACTTTCTCACTGACAGCCGACTTGTCTGGGGGAGACCCAGCTGCAGCCTGGGGTATCGTGGGTTTCAGGTTCCCCATGGTTCAAATACCAGCTCATCTGCCCTGGATGACCTTCCCTGCCCTGAGCCTCTGTTGGCTGGTCCGTAAAGTGGACCACATCATCTTGGCACACCCAGGGTGGCCATGAGTGTTAGCAGCCAAGGAGGCAAGCCCCTGCACAGAACAGGGTCCGTACCAGGAGGTTTCCCGTAAGTCTCCTTGCTGTGGTTTTCCTTCAAAATCACTTTTTAATTACAAAAGGAGAGAGATGATCGTTGTAAATAGAGAAGAAACGTTGGAGGTACATAACATAATAGGTCAGAGCTTCTCTGCACAGAGGCTTCCTTGGAAGTCATTACTTTCCTAGTCTAATGTGGACCTTTGGATTCGAGGGAGGGGGAGCACGCATTTGTGCGCGCGCGCGCGCGCGCACACACACACACACACACACACACACACACACACACGCGCTTAATTCTTCATTGAGCACCTACTGTGTGTGGAACTCTGAGCGTTTAGAGACGACTCAGACCCGGGCTCTGCCTTTAGGGGGCGCTCTGGGTCCTGCCGGGGAGGCTGACAGGAAACTGATCAATTACCCTGTGACGGGGAGCCTGCTGTAAGATGAGGCAAGAGGGGGTGCACAAAGGAAGGGGTTAACCGTGGGTGGCAGGGTCGGGAGGGGGAGTCGGGAAGGGCTTGACAGGACCCGTGGGGTTTAAACTGGGCCTGCACAAACGCTGGTAAGTGTTTAGGTGGAGAGGAGAGGGGAGCAGGAAAGGCATTCGGGTCGGGGAGAGGGAGGTGGTTTGGGACGCGCGGGCTTTGGGATCCCGGCAGGACCGCCAGGGTCAGCCCCTCCGTGCGAAGCCACCCGTGAGAGCCTGGCCGCGGCGCGCAGCGTGTGTGTGCTGGAGGGCGGGTGGCGCGGGGCCCCGAACCCCTGGGCCGGAGTTTCTGCTGTGCTCTGTAAGTAATAGGAGCCACTGAAGGCTTTTAAGCCGGGAAGTGACCTGGCCCGGTGTGCCAGGTCTCCCTCGAGCACGGTCTCCCTCGAGCACGGCTTGCAGGAGGGTGAGAGGGTCAGGGAGCCCCCCGGGAGGCTTGTGCGGTGGTCCGGGGCGCTGCGGAGCAGCGCTGGTGGCCGGGACGTGGCCAGAGGGGGGAGACGGGCTCGGCGGTGGGGGTGGGAGCGGCTGTGCCGGCGGCGATTGGACGCGGGCGGAGGGGGCGGGGTCTGGGGCGAGGACCGGGAATGGACGGTGTGCGGCTCCTGACGTGGGCGGGCGCGACGTGGGGTGGCTGGGCCTGCGTGGCCTTCCTCTCCGGCCGGGGTCCGCTCTCAGCTCCGGGCGCGCCTGCCCATCAGGCCTCCATTCCCCCTTTCCGGGCAGAATGCCCTCCACCAGCACCTGGCCGACCCGCGTTGCAAACAGCAGCGGGCGGAGGCCTTTGTGCCTTCCAAGTCCTCCTCCAGGGACGCGGGTGATGACCGAGCCGGCAGATGCCCCGCTGGTGTGCCACCACCGCCACCCACCACTCTCTGACGCTCAGCTGCTCCCCAGAAAGAAAGACCTTGTCACAAAGGGAGGGAGGGAGAGGACGCGCTTCCGAGACGCAGCCCATCTGGGAGCCAACGTTATTTTCCTGATTCAAGGAAACATCTGTTCATGCGTCTCCTTTCAGAGAGAGGCGGGCAGCCGACCCAGGACGAGGGAAGCCGCGAGGCTGTCCCTGGCGCTGGGCAGGAGGGTGGAGATCGTGGGCTAAGCCCAGGACCCCTGTCCTAAGGGGTTTCGGACAAACCACCACCGTTCTCTGCCGGATTTCCACCCACCTGCTGCCACCTGGCCTGCCTCTGGCCGTCTGTGGACTTCTGGTCAAGAGCTCCCACCACCCCCTGGGTGCCCGTGGCTGTCACTGCCTCCTCTCAAGTACAGGGGCTCCTGGGGCAAAAACTGTAGCCTCCCCCAGAGTGCCATATGTGTTTATCGAGGGACCCCTTCATTATTTCTCACACACAAGCCATGTTTTTGAAAGATACGGCTGCCAAACAAACTGCATTTATTACATAATGATTAATTCATTGCCCCCATTTCTTATTAATCAAAGACATCCATAACTGCCTATCCAAGCTTTGGGTGGGGGAGATAGCCAGCAGGGCCTCGAGCTGACAGCCTTCTGGCCCAGAGCAGGGGTACTGCTAGATTTGTGTCACTGTGGCCTCGTTTGGGTAAACGCACAGTACCCCTGAGGTTTCTAGAAGAAATACAGACAGCTCGTGGACCCCCCCATACATCGCCTCGCCAAACCCCTGGGGCCACCTGGGATGTTTTATCACCCCCCTCTCCAGCCAGCTCTGAGCTCAGGCTGACTGCTTGGCACTTGGCCACTGGCTGACCGGCGGCTTGGCAGAGAATGAGGGAGATGGAGTAGGCTTGTCCCCATCCCTGGACGCTGCCATTAGTGGCAGCCCGGGAAGGAGCTGGGGGCCTGGGCTGAGGTCAGGACCGTTCTGGGCAGAGCCAGAGGGCAGCTGACAGAGCACTGTCCTGGCAAGCTGGTCCCAGGCACAGAGGCTGAGAATCTTGGGGTTCCAGGGCATTTGAGATGTTTATCCTCTCCCCTCCCAGGGGCAAGGCAAGCTTGTGTTTTTAGCTCTTGGGATACATGAGGTTGGGCCAATGCCATCCATCCCTTCTTCACTTACCCATCCAACACTGAATGCGTGGCCTGGCACCCACCAGGGATGTCCCTGCCCTCAAGGTGTTCACAGTCTAGTGGGGACAGGGGCAGATGCCCAAATAAGTCATTGCTGTCCTGTGTGCTGTCCAGCCACAGGTTGCCCAGGAAGGTAGGGACCAACAAGAAGGCACCCAACCCAAACGGGGACATGTGGTCCAGGAAGCCTTCCAGGAAGAGGTGCTGTTGCTAAGTGCTGTTAGTTAATTTCGTTTTGTTTTGTTTTGGTCTACTTTTTAAATAACTTCTTTGTGCCACGTGCCATTAGGTGCTTTTCACATACGTTGTCGTGTTTAATTTGCACCAACAACCCTGTGAGGTAGGAAATAGCTTCCGCATGTTCTCGATGAGTAAGCTAAGTATCAGAGGGGAGGTTGCTTGGCCAGCTCACTCAGCCAGGATTAGAACTCCAAGTGGTTCTCAAAAGATGACAGAAAAGATGTAAGGGGATGGGCAGTGAGTCTGGCATGCCTGGCAGAAGAAACCGCAAATGCAAAAGTATGGCTGTGGGAGCAGCTGGGGCATGAAGGTCTGTAATGCTAGAGCAAGCAGAGGTGGGCTTGGGTCATGGAGAGCTGGCAGCAGAAGAGCTAGGGAGCCACAGCAGGTATGTGAGTTGGGGGTGATGTCCCACTGCACGGGGCTCCATTGGTCTCACTCAGGGCTCCAGCTCCTAGGCAGACCTCCCTTGCCAGCACTCCCCACTGCCTGCCTGTGTCTCTTCAGGCACCTGGCTACAGGCACCCCTCCCAGATCTGGTACATGTCTTCCTGCTTCTGACCTCAGGAGACAGGAGTCGGGCTGGCATCGAGCATCAGGGAAATGCCCAACACATCAGTCCCCGAGGGCCTCCTGGACCTCTCCACGAATCCTGCAGTGCCCATCTCAACTGTCCCTGTCCACAAAGAGGCTGAATGGCGGCCAGCATCTGCCCGTCAGCAGAGAGTTCCCGCTCTTAGCACCAGCTCGCTGAGCTGCCTCCAGGGACAGTCCTGCCCGCCTCCCCAGAGAGCCAGCACTTCCGCTGCTGCCTAATGGCTCTCCCAGCTGGAGACAATCCTTGATATTTAGCCCGCGTGGCAGGAGCCTTAATAGCAGCAACTCTCCCTCCCTGCTCCTGCCTCCTGTGCCCCAGAGACAGCCCTGCTCACCTTCTGAGCTGACCATGCTACCCCCATCAGGCAGAGGCCTTTCTGCCCACTCTTGGTAATAATCTGGAATGAACAGGCACCCAGCGGCACCGTGCATGTGGTGTTTTTTCTTCTGAGATCCAGAGATGCCCTGTGAGAGAGTGTTATTAGTGTGGCCTCCTTTTTTTTTTTTTTTTTTTAAGACAGAGAGTGAGTAGGAAAGGGGAAGAGAGGGAGAGAGAGGGGAGGAGAGGGAGAGAGAGAGAGGATCCTAAGCAGGCTCCACACTGAGTGGGGAGCCCTATGCATGGCTAGATCCCACGACCCTGGGATCATGACCTGAGTGAAATCAAAAGTTGGATGCTCAACCAACTGAGCCACCTGGCACCCCAGCCTCTATTTCAAAGATGAGAAAACTGAGCCTCAGAAAGGAGCCGTGATGAAGACTGATCATTTTGGCCTCACCTCTCTCCTCTTGGTGCCAGGAAGTGGACTGCGTTCCCTCACACCCATAGGACCTTTACTGCTGCTGGTCTCTCTACCCAGAACTCTATTCTCCCTTCTCTCCCCCTCCCTGTCCCAGTATGTCTGCCCTTTGTATTTATTAATGATGGCCTTCCTCTATACACTAGGTAAGCTCCACAAGGGCAGGACTCCCCTCCCCCCCCCCCCATCCCTAGCACCCAATATGGGGCATGCAGGCCCTCAGAAATATTTACTGAATGAGTAAATGAGTAAGTGAACAAACCCTAACGTTTCTAGAAGTTTATCCTCCGTGTGTGAGGGCAGCAAGAGTTCCTGGTTGGTGGACGGTTTCCCCCATGGGGTGACGATATATTTTAGCCTTCCGACCTCAGGGTGGTCCTCATACCTGGAATGGGTGCATAGATCCTACTCAAATTCCATTGGCTAGAACTCAAGTCGTGTGACCATGTCCATTTGCAAGGGAGGCTGGGAAATGTAGTCCAGCTGTGGCTCTGAGGCCAGACACCGGTTTTGTTGACTCCAAAGCTTCCTGTTCAGGTCTCTCTAACCACCACAGCCAACCTTTACTGGGTCCTTACCATGGTTCTAAGCTTTTCTCACGTTGGCCCATTTTGTTTTCATAACAGCCTGCAAGGCGGTTTTTTTATTTTTTATTTTTTATTTTTATATTTATTGTCCCCATCCACAAATGAGGAAGGAGGCCAAGGCTCAAATGACCTGTTAAGGGGCAGAGCTGACTCAGGGACCCTGCCCTGCTTCCTTAAAGTACCTGCCTCCCCACAGGTATTTAAGTAAACAGGCCAGTGTCCAGAAGAAATGAACTATATGCAGGCTGAGCGGCAGTTGCTGGCTTCCCTTTTTCCTGGTCTGTGAAGGTTCTGCCCTTGCCTGAGATGGGGGCTACATCTCCCTGAGGGCTCAGCACTCTTCCATCGTTTCAGCTGCCCGTTTTTGGAGGGCTTCTTCTGTTCCTTGCCACCTCCCCAGCTCCAGGCCTGCGCCTGGCACCACCTGTGACTGGTGGGGTAAGACAGGACCCACCCTCCCACACAGGAGGGGAAGGCACACACGTGGCTACCAACTATTGGCCGTCCACTTTGGGTTTTCTCTTCCAGCCCCTTATGACTGGCAGGTGCTCTCCTGCGGGCCTTTCTGCCACTTAGCAGCAGCCCCCCTGCCTCTCACCCCATGCAGAGAAACGACAAAAGTCCCTGGTAGGAAAGCTGCAGGGGAATGTGCTGTGATTGGGTCTCTATGGAGGACAGCTCTGGGGAGTGGCATCTTACCAAGTCAGGTAGCCCAGGCTTCCTGGAGGAGGTGACATTTGATTGTCCCTTGAAGGCTAAGGCAGTAGTTTGTTAGATTGAGAGATGGGAAGGGCATTCCAGGCAGAGGTGACAGTTTGCACACAGCCTAAAGGAGTCTGGCTTCTTGGCTCCTATCTCTGCCTTCACCCCCAGAGCCAGGTTTGTTGCCCAGACCAGTGACCCAGGTCCTTCTGACCTATGCTGATAAGGGAATGTCTCCTAGTCCATGGAGGAGGAGAGGGGGCATGGGAAGAGAAGAGGAAGGAGGAGGAAAGGACACCCTAAAAGGAAGAAGGTGAGGAGGGAAAAGGAGATGTTGACCGGGCTGAGCACCTGCTGAGGCCTTGAGGGGCCTGGATCTTTTTGCTGTAACCTCAGGCCTCATCTCCTCTTCTCCCCTTGTTCACTCAGCTATGGATGCAGTGGCCTCCTTGTTCTCCATCAGGCACACTGATGCCTCAGGGCCTTTGCACTGGCTGTTTGTTCTGGCTCTGGCTCTGATTCCAGTGCTCTCGCCACAGATGGCCATGCAGCTGATTCCCCCTCCCCTTTAGCCTTCCCTCAAAGGTCACCTCTTGAGGAGACTTACCAGATCAACCCTAAACCATCCCCCTCACATTCCCACTCTCCTTACTCCAAACCTGTTTTCTCCAAAGCACTTAGTCACCTTCTAACGTCCTGTATGCTTTACTTATTTGTGTTTTTGCTTATTGGCTGTCTCCCTTCCCCCCACCCCCAACTTCCCCACGCCCCAAAGTATAATCCCACCCTAGGGCCAGATTTCTTTTAAGTAAAGTCTACCCCCAAGTGGGGCGTTGCACTCACCACCCCAAGATCAAGAGTCGCATGCCCTCACCTACTGAGCCCAGCCAGGTGCCCCCGAATTTTTGGTATTTAATCTGTCTGCATCTCTAGCCCCTGAACACAGTTGGCACTCAAGAAGTGGTGAAATCAACGAGGGAATTCAGCCCTGTGACCCCATTTCACAGACGAAGGAGTAGAGGCCCAGGGTCTCGCGGCCACGTGGTGGGGGGCGGCCCAGCATCCCATGGGAGAGATATTTACCAGTCTCTAGCATCCTGCTGTCACAGGGCTCGGGGCGGTGCGAGGGCGCAGGTAGTCATGGTTACAGCGCCAGAGACGCCTTGTATTTCCTGCCTTTTGTGTTCGCACAGGCCCCAGCCCCCAGCCCAGGCCGCCGTCCCTGATTAGCCGGCACGCCGCGGAGGGGCGGGGCGGCCCCATGAGCCCCGCCCGGCCCCGGAAACGGGCGGGGCTAAAACGTGTGGGCGGGGCACCGGGGTGAGGCGTGTCAGTCCTCAGGCGCGCGCGGCCCGTGATTAACAAGCCGATGTGGGCGCGCGCGGCTGGAAAAGGGCGGGGCTTCCGGAACAGCAGCCCTGGGAGCTTGGTTTGGGGGGTGAGTGCGCCATGTTGGCGGCCCCCAACAAAGGGCGCCTCGTGCCAGCGGCTCTGTCTCTTGCAGTTTTTTCTGGTCCCCCGGGGTCTGAGAGTGAGAGGCCCGACTGTGCCGGCGCTTGGTGGTCCACCCCCGCTGACCTGTCCCTAGTGGCCGACCCATCACGGGGGCTGACCACCATACTTACACGCCGGCCTGTGCCGCCCCTTCCCACCGAAGGGCCTTTGCACACTATTCTCTGTTCTTGGACATTCTACTTCCCTTTCCCTGGCCAGTTTCTCACTCTTCCTCAGGAAGCTTTCCACATGGGCTGCTTGCCTGGTTCTGCTTAACAGCTTGTCTCCCTTGCAGTTGTGCCTTTATCTGTGCGTCCTCCTCCCACACCAGACTTGAGTGCCATCAGGGCGGGGGTCCTGCCTACGGCCTGGCACACAGTAGGTGCTCAATTTGTATTGTTGAATGAACCCATTCATCAGGCTGCCCCCAAGGCCTCCTTGGCAGGCCCAGTGCTGGATGCCGGGACTTGGGAGAAAGGGAGACAGATGCTCCTTCACTACCAGACACAGAAGAGCTTGTGTCCAAGGCCGGGCCATGGGGTGAGTGTCTGGCCTGAACCCCAGGCCAGAGGAGCCTGGTTTGGTGTGTGCCCTTGGTGAATAGCCCACTGTGTTGGCCAGATGGGCAGCCCTGGGGCTGGCCCTAGGAGGCAGGCGTGAAACAGAAGTGGGCTGGTGAGGGCTGCTGAGCACACACTGGGGCCAGAGACTCCTGGGAGGCCCAGCCGTCTGACTTCTTTGTGGAGCACTCACGGTGCCCTTCCCTGGCTTGATGGGGTGTGCATGACCAAATCTCCAGAGGCCTTACCCCCACCGCACTCTGATGATGAAAAGGGAACTAAAGTCATAAAATCAGTTAAATAGTTATATGCATAGATATGCTTTTGGGGGTTTCGATGGACTTTGGGGTGTATACGTTGCTCTGCACCGATACCAAAAGAAAAACTACAACCCACAGCAGAGCCAGTAACAATGTAGTATTACATCAGACCTTCAGGAGTTTTGGAATTTGTATCAGGGCAATTCCTGGGCCCAGGGCACCCCAAATCACAGATCTTCAGGGGTGGGACCCACAAATTATCCCTTTTTCAAGCCTGTGTGGTTTTGATGGTCAGAATCTTAAATCCAATATTTGAGAAACAGAATGGCAAATGTTTGTGCTCCCGAACACGTTCAGATCCCTTCCCGGGCTCTAGCAAGACCCCCCTCTACCATTCTTTAGCCCAGACTTAGGCCCAGACTTGAGGGACTCTGAACCCTTTGGGAATTGGGAAAAAAAGCTCTGCGTCCTCTTCAGAAAAATGTGCTGTGCACCCACATATACACAAACTTTGCAGGTGATTTCAGGAAGTTCTCACACCTGGCTTGAGTGGTCTGAAAAGCAGGAGAGACCTGTTTGGTAAAAGGCCTCCATGCTGACGCTCACCTGAACCAGGGCCAGAGGGCACAGTTGTATGGGTTGTATATGGCACAAGGGCTCCTGGCAGAAATCCAGCCTGCCCTCCACTAGCTGAGCTGTGCAGCCTGGCACGTGGGGTGTCTTTTCCTATTTTGTACAAAGGCATCATATAGCATGCCCTAGCCCTCCTGCCTCCCATGACAACTCAGGTTATGGCACTGAAGAAGTTGGAGAAATGGTGCCCCCTATTGCTGACTAGATGACCTTCCGGAAACCCCATTATTAAAGCCATAACGAATGACCCAGCAGCCCTCACCCACCAATGCTTACTTAGTTCCTGGTGCTTCTAGAATCCTGGGCTTTCACTGGGCAGTAGTTGGGGGCTGTCCACAGGCTTCACTTGGGATAGGAAGCTGGTCACGACAGCTGGGCCTGTCTCTCAGCAGAGAGTGGGGAGAAGAATAGTGGGTAGAGAGCACCTACTATGTAAATGTTTATCCACTCGACATGGGTGATTTCATCGCGTCCATTCTATACATCAGGAAAACTGAGGCCCTGAGATAGCTGGAGGTTTGGAGTGGAGATCTACCTGTTTGGGGAGACTTGATGAACAAAACCTCTGGAGTAGGACAGAAAGGAGGCCAAGGAGGGGAGAGGAAGTCGCTAAAGCCATACCTGACTACACCTCACAGCATGCAGCCGGCCTCCTGGAAGCCTCCCCTGACCTTTGGACTGGTTAGAGGCCTCCTCTGGGCTCACACAGCCTGGACTTTGTTGTCATGGTGCTGCCCCCCTCGTTTGGCAGGCCCATTTCTGCACTGTCTCCCCCAACAACCTGGCAGCAGCCCAGCACTAAACTGACAGCCCTAGACACAGGGCCTGGCGCATAGTGTAAAATGCAACTTTGTTGAGTGAGTGAGTGAGTGAGTAAGTGGCTGATTAAGGGGCCTCTAGGCTCCCGGCACCTTTGTTTCTAGACCCCCGTGGGAGAAGACCTGGCCAGTGGGGTTGGTCAGAACAGCAAGACTGGGAGGCCTGGGGTGGGAGAGGCTGGGGCAGGAAGGAGAGGCACAGGCCTGGGGTTAGAGAGGCCAAGGGGAGCATCGGGCACTGGAGCCGTCTCCCAAGGGTGAGTTGGCATTTCCTGTTTGCCAAGGCCCCGGCAGCCACCCTCAGTGACCTCCCGTCCCAGCTCAGCCAGCCGAAGGGCAGCGGAGCCCAGACGGTGAGGCTCTGGGAGGCTGGAGGCTGCCAGACATTGAAGCAGAGCTCTCCACACCGGGGTCTGTCTCCACTGGGGCGTCTCTCTACTGGACACCCACAGACCCTCCCCACCTGCAGGCTGCGCACAGCCTTCTGGGGGATCCCTGCCCTCTGGGGACTAAGGGCCCTGAAGATATCAGGGGTCCGTGACCGTTTAAAGCCCCCTCCCCAGGAAGCACTCCCACTCACCATCAGCGTCCCCACCAACAGGGGTGCTTTCCTGAGCCAGAAAAGGGGGCACCCCTCACCCCCTGTCTCTTCCCTGCTTATCCCTCCAAGCCTGGGCCCCCCTCACCCTCAGATATGACTGGGTCACTTCGTGGCTCCTAACCGGGCACCTGGGACACCGCAGACCTGCTCCACACTCTCCCATGAAGACAATAATCAGTGTGTCCCTTGGGGTGCCCTCCAGCTGGGGACCAGGTCCAATTCCTTCAGTGTCCCCAGCATGTGCCCCACAGGGCCTGGCTCCGAGGAGGGCCTTGGAATATTCGGTGAGTGGGTGATACCCATAATTCCTGCAGGGGCTGGCTTCCTGGAGGAATGTGACATGGGGGTGGGGCGGGGTCTCGCCCAGGCAGGCAGGCAGGCAGGAGGCCTTACCTCCCAGGAGAAGCCTCTGCCTTGAGGCACAGTGCCTACGGCGGCCCTGTCAGCACCGGGGAGCAGGGGGCTGGTACAGCCTTCCATGGCCCCAATCCTTGCATGAGTCCCAACCACTCTGGGAGGGTCAGGAGGGCCAGAGCAGCTTCCATTTGGGGCGTGGGTGATTATTTAAGAGCCTGTAGGTGGGTCTGTGTGCCCTGGCTCCCCTTCGGATGGGAGCTCCAGGGTCACCACTTGAGAGCATTCTGGAACCTGGGACACTTAAATGCCTCACACAGGGACGGGTATAGGGGGTGCCTGGGGACGCGCGAGTGTAGCACGAGTGAATGAGTGAATGGATGAAGAAGGGATGAGGGAGAGCGGGATGGGGCAAGCCCGTGATTATACCCATGCCCTTGCACCCCCCTGCTGACCCCTGTGCCCCCAGGCCAGCCCTGATTTATGTGAGGGCTCAGGAAGGGCTTGTTGTACACACAGGCGGGGTTCGTTCGTTCATGCGTTCGTGCATTAATTCATTCCTTCTTTCCTTTATCCATTCAGCTTAACCCCTGTCATACACCTCCTATGTGCCAGGCTGTCCCAGGTGCTGAGGGCACAGCGGTGGTCAAGACAGACAAAAACCCTTGTTTGTGAAGCTGATGTGTGAATGGGAGGCACTGAAAAAAGGAGATGAGCCAGTCAGTGATGGAGCAGGGAGGTGGGATGGGGGGCCAGGGGAGGGGGTTTCTGTAGAGGTGGTCCGAGTAGGCCTCTCTCTATGGGGAGATGGGCTCACCCGCAAGAATGGGGTTCTGGTCATAGTTATTGTCAGTTATTAACAGCATTGCCACAGCCCTTCAGAGTTTGTGGGCCTTCACGTGCTGCCCCAAGAGGGTGTCTGTGGGGGAAGGGGTGTCACTCTCCTCCTTCTGGCCCCATGGTTGCTTGTGGGTCCACACTAGGCCCGTGCTGAACGCTGGGGACCGGCTCCCTGCACGGGGAAACAGAGGCCGGAGAGGGGCAGGGTCCTCCCATCTGCTTGGTAAGTGAAGGCTCCTAGACACGTTCAGGGTCTGAGGAATGACGCAGAACACTGAGCCCAGACATACCCACATTTGTAAGTGGGAGATGATGTGATTTGGGGGGACAGAGCTGTGGAGGTGAGGGGATGTCATCTGGGTGTTGGGATATCCTGGCCCGGTTTCTCTTGCCCAGAGACCCGGGTCTCGGGGATTCAGGGAGGAGAGAGCCCATCTGGGCTGCCGTGTCAGGAAAGATTTCCTAGGCTGGAGTGAGAGGCCAAGCAGGGTTAGACGAAGGAGGCAGGAAAGAATTCCAGATGAAAAGACCAGCATGGGCAGAGGCTTGGTGGGGAAAGTCCAAAGGGAAGGCACCCTCTAAAAAAACCAGCTCAATTTCGGGGGTTGCCTCAGCAGGGGAGCGGCCCCACGGCAGGGTGGGGCGGCCTGAGCCCACGTTCAGGTGTGTGTCCATCCGGGCATGCGTGCGGGGGACTGAATGGCAGACCCAGTGGCCACATTGCCTCCAGGACAGCCCCCTATGCCCTTGCCCCCACTCCCCCCCCTCCCAGCCCCTCGGGCTCTGAGCACCCCAGCAAACGGCTCTGCTTCCTGCCCAGCCTCACCGCCTGCTCTCCGAGGGAGGCTATTTTTCCCCCGACTCAACAACAGCCGCCACTTGCAGCTAAGCAGAAGGGAAGTTGGGACTTGCATTTTGCCTTCCTAGCGCCTCTAATCAGCCCCACACAGCCCCCGCCACAGGCTCCCATCAGTGCTGCTTCCGGAGACTACTTGAGATACACCTGCTCGCGCTAAAAGGAGAAGCTGCAATCCATCAAAACAACCCCAGGCGCGGGGCGGGAGGGGCCGGGACTTAGTTTCTCCTCCCAGGGACCGGGGCAGCACGGGGCATCTGGATCCCACGGCTCCTTGGCTTCACCCCTCGGGCCTCGGTTTCCCGGCCTGTCAACGGGGGCAGGGGGATGAGCTCCCGGCTCCTGCCTCTGGGCCTCCTCCCTCGCCCCCACCCTCATCTCTCCCTTTCCAGAGACATTATAAATCAAACGGCTTAGAACGTAAGGCATCAAAAATTCTGAAACCTTCATCTATTATTAACGCTGACAGTAAATTCCCCCTCCGAGCGTTTTACATAGCAACTGTTACCAAGACTCGCTGGTGGAGCTGCCGCATCCCACAGCTCCGGGCGGGATGGCAGCCTCACCCGAGCCTGTACCCGACCGGCCGCCACCTGGGCACCTGCCGGTGCCTCCCCGGGGGTGGGTGGGAGGGCCCTCGGCAGGGGCAACGGTTGGCTTCCTGCTGCAAGGGGGCCCAGGCTGCTCTCGGTGAGCCCGGCCGGAGGTGCCCGGCGAACCTCAGCTCCTGCCTGGGGAGAGAGAAGGGGCCCCCCCAAAGCTCTTCGAAGGCAGCGGGAGCCTTCCCTCCTCGCTGCCCTGGTGAGATAGAGGACGGGAAAAGGCTTCGTAAACTGTAAAGGGCTGTGCAGATGTTGTTTACCAACTCACCCACCTGTCAGCTAGACGCTCCCGCGTGCCTGTTTGTCTGCAGGCGGTCTCTGGGCACCAGGGATTTAAAACAAAGACAAAAAGGCCCAGTCCCCGTCGCGTCCGGTTTGGTAGGAGACAGACTTGTCAACCCCTAATTGCATTGAGTGTGATAATCAATGTGTGTTTGAAGAGCAGGAACGGGAGGGGTGAGTCACCAGATCTGGGGGAGGGTAAGGGATCAGGAAGGGTTCTTCGTAGGAGCCTGAAACCTGGGCAGGGTTTTGAAGGATGAATAGGGGTGGGTCTGCCTGTTCTGGATAGAGGGACTAGCATGTGCAAAGGCCCAGGGGCGTGAGGCAGACCCACTAGCAGGTGCCTTATAGGCTGGCCTGTTTGGGTGGAGGAGAGGACATAGGGGAGGGAGCAGGTTTCAGAGGGTGCAAGACCTTAGATAACAAAGCTCAGAGGGGCGTGGTTATTTCAGGACGCTGGGGAGCTATGAAAGATTTTAGACTGGGGAGGAACAAAGTCGGATTTGGGCTTGCAGGAGAACCATAGATGTCGTCTGTCCGGTTCCAGTGTGGGGATGCTGCGGTGGGTGATTAGCTAACATCTGCAGGGGCTGCTGTTAGCGGCCTCCTTGTCCTGGAGAGGTGAGACCCCTTGCCAGGTGTGAAGCAGAGGCCACTCTGTGCAAGCTGTTATTTTGCACCTACTGTATGCCCAGCCCCGTGTTGGGCCTGTGGTCTCTGCCTTGGGGAACTTGTCATCACAGTGAGGGGCCAGATGACTACAGACCCCCTGAGGGAACCGAAGCATACGCAGGCTGTGTGAGGCCTCTGCTGTTGGGGCTGGCAAGGGCCCAGGTGAAGGTCTGGGTGACTGCCTAGAGAAACACTGGCTCCCAGGCCGGGAGCCTGCGAACCCCTTCCCATGAGGAGTTCTGTCACTTGCTCTGTGCTGCTCCAGAAAGCAGGGCACAAACCGGGACACAGACTTCGGCCCAGCCAAGTGGAGGCGTTGATTGGCAGAGTTCCCCCCTAGTGACGAATAATATACGTTCATTGTGGAAAATTCAGCAAATAGACAAGAGTCTCATGAAAATAAGGCTCCCCTGGGATCTTTCCACCTACCAATGGCCAGGTCACATTTTGGGCCCAGTTGCTCCCGAACCAGGGACGGTTATACATTTTTTTAAGACAGCAGTGGCATCATATTCTTTCTGCGTCCCTTTGGTGACCTGCTTTTCTCACCTAACGCATTGGGAATAGTTCCCCACGTCCTCACAGATCCAGGGGTGAAGCTTGCCAAGGGCTGAGCCACCCGGAGGGGACCCCGCTGACCTAGAATGTCCAGTGCTTGTTTCGGGGCAGAGGCCATGGCTGTCCTACTGTTACACACGGCACTCAGCACAGAGGCTAGCACCCAGTGGGTGCTGAGTGAAGAATTATAGGAAGAAGTAAGCGCTCCAGCCCCAGAGGTGAGTGAGCAGAAGTGGGGTGGAGCCCACAGGCATCTGCGAGTTAGACCTGGGGTTAAGTGGAGTTTGGGGTGAGGTCTGTGCTTACCGAGGATTCCCACTGATTAGGGTTAGGGGGGTAGGGTGTTCAGAGAGGGCTTCCTGGAGGAAGCGGGCCGTGGAACATTACAGAAGGGAAGTAAACGCGTAACGGTCCATTCAGTCATCTAACAGTTGCTAAGGGCTCCCTCCCGGTCAGAACCCTACCCTGTGTGGGCAGGTCTGGGGACCTTGACAGGGTTCTGCCCCCACGGTGCCGCCAGGCTTGAGGGAGAGACAGACAAGTGCCCCAGGACGTGTGGGTGTCCAGTACCCCTTGGCCTTTTGGGAGCTTCTGGACGTCGGGGGTTGTTGGCAGCTCAGTTGGTTCCCCGGTCCCAGGTTTCCCTGCCTTGGAGAAGGGCCCCCGCAGCCCAGTGCCCACTCCCAGAAGCCAGAATTGGAAATGCAGCTGTGTGGCCGGGGGCAGATCCCTTAACCTCTCTGAGCCTCGGTTTCATCAGCCGTCAGATGGTGGCGCTGCCCACCCTGCAAGGCCCCAGCTGCCCAGGGCCACGCTGAAAAAGGCTCCAGGGAGAAGCCCTCACCTCCCAGAAGTGGGGGATGGCTGAACGGAAAGAGCAGTTTGGCAACAAGTTATGGCTGTAGTCAGAGGGCAACAGGCGTTCGGGAAGGAACGCTGACGCTCGGCCCTTCCTTCCCCAGAGCCCCTGAAGCCTCCTAGAACTGCATGCTTGGATGGCAGTGGCCCCTCTCAGTTCAAGACCCTGTGTTTTGGAGTCCCAACAGACCTGGGTTCAAGTCCTAGCTCCCTCACTTCCCGGCTGTGTAGCCTTGGGCTAGTTCCTTGTCCTCTCTGTACTCCGTGTACCTATCTCTACGTTGAGGATGGTGACGACACCCGTGTTGACTTGAGGGTTGAAAGAGGAGACCCTTGTGTGAGTGGCCTCAGCATAGTGCCTGGTGCCCAGCAAGCACGTGGAAGGTGTTGTTTTTACTGTTGCCCGGGGCAGTGGGGGTGGCAGGCTCCTCGCTGGTGTCTTAGGTCCCTGGCACACGTCCAGCTACCGGCTTCGGCCTCTGGAGTCACACGGCACCGGTCTACTCACCAGCCCGCGTCCTTGGCTCTCTCTGAGCACCTACTGTGCGCCAGGCACCGGGGCCGCCGTGAGGGGACCAGAAGCTGCAGCTCGCCGGGAGGCAGACAGCTGCCGGTCCTGACAGGCAAGTGACCGATGCGACAGTGGATGGTAGCCGGGGGGCTGGGAGGGAAGCCAGGAAGGTGTCTATGGAAGGTCACAGCGAGAGTTGAGAGGAGATGATCTTGAGCTGAGGTAAGAAGGCCTACTCGCGTTTTGCCAGGCAGACAAGGAGGGGCAGGCTCGCCCCAGGATCGTGCCCGGTGTGTTCAAAGGCTGGGGGGGCATGAAAGAGCTGGTAGGTGCAAGTAGCTCCTGGGGGTACAGTGCTACTGGGGCTTGAGGTTTGGGGGCCGGGAAGGTGGGTGGAGGTCACCCCTGAATGCCAGGCCAAGGAGGCAGGGACATTGTCCCATGGTGACGGGGGGGCCGGGAGGGTTATGAGCAGAGGGCAGGGCCAGGAGAAAGACGGTGGAGTCTGAGGGGGAAGGGAGGGCAGGAGAGGTAGAGCGGGCTCAGGACGTGGGCCAGCAGGTGCAGGGTGAAGGGAGGGAGGACCTCCGGTGCTCCAGGGCCTGCAGGCTGAACCTGAACATGAGGATGTCCTGGGACCCAGAAGTAGCCCCAGGCTTCACTCCCAGCCCCGGGTCCTGCGCCTGGGTCAGGACTGGGAGTGCTGGCATCCACCACCGTCCCTTCAGCAAGCATGTGCCTGCTGTGTGCTCTGACAAGATAGACAGGACCCTGCCTCATGGAGCTCACCATCCTTGGGGCAGACAGACAAAAAGTGAGTCAACACATACACGAGGGAAGTGATCTCAGAGAGTGGGAAGAGCTGTAGGGGTGGAGGGCTGCCTAGGCCAGCAGTCAGGGAGGGCTTCCAGGAAGAGGTGGCTTTTGAGCAGAGAAGATTTAGGGGCCTAGGCAGAGGGAAGGATGTGCACAAAGGCCCCGGGGGGGGGGGGGGTCAGAGCCTGATGTGCAGGAGGAGCCGGTGGGAGCCAGTGGCTAGAGAACATGTGGGGCAAAGGGTTTAGAGATGAAGCTGAAGAGGGGTGGCTTCAGAGCAGTGCCGGCTGAGCCAAGGGGTTCAGTCTGACCTGAAGGGAAGGTCTACACCCCTGGCAGCCAGGGAGCCCCCCCACCAAGGCAGGAAAGCTAGCCCACTATATTAATTAGCTTTCCTGTGTGACTTTGAACAAGTCACCCGCCCTCTCTGAGTCTCCAGGCTCTCCTGTGGCAGCGCAGAGGAAGACAGGTGCTTGCTCAGAGCCCTCCCAGCTGTGACTGGGTGGGCGTTTGGGACTTGGGAGGAGCAGGTAGAGACAGCTTAGTGGAATCAAGGGAATCGGGACACAGCGGGTCCAGGAGGCCTTTGATTCCATGGCCGATCGGCTCCCTGGTGCACCCCCAGATTCTTGCCCACACAGCTCCCATTCAGCCCTCTCCTGTCACCAGGCTGGAGCAAGCTACAGCCGAGGTTCCCCCAGGACTATGCAGTGATTGGCCACTCTGAAACCCTGCTGCTCTGGGAGGTTCCCTGGCAGCCTTTGTAGCTGGGAACCGGGGCCAGTGCTGAGCTGGGATCATTTATCACGTGGCCTCAAAGGGAGGCCTTTCTGGAAAAAATGTTCTTCCCCTGGGGTTCCAATCTGTATCACCTAAAATAGGTTAATCGGCAGCACCGTTTCCCCCAAGGGGCCCCAGATCCTTCCTTGTCCCCCACAACTCTCCCCAGCCGGCAGGAGGCCCTCGGGTGGGGGTGGCGTCCCGTAGAAACGTGAGAAGAGAGGGGAGGTGTAAGACAAGCCGTGTGGAGCTGCAGGAGTTGGCAGAGAGCTTGGACGCTGTGGGGAGGGGGGCCTCGAGATCCACCAGGCACCTGGCTTTGTGATGACTCACGCAGGAGCTTCACTGGAGGTCCCTCCTGAGGAGCGGGGGGCCAGGCCTGTGTGTCTTTACTTCCCTCCTTGCTTGTTCTCGTGGGAAATAATGACTGCCCACCGACCGCAGCAAAAGAAGGTGATTCGGCTGGGGTCGTGGGATCCAGAAGGGGAGCAGCCACAGATGGCAGTGTGCCTGGGAGGCAGGGCAGGGGTGGGATGCTGGGGAGTGCCAGGGGCACAGGATGTGAAAAAACAGGGTGCATTCGTACAGCCGATGTCCCCGCGTGCTCAAAGCCAGAACGTTTCCATTTCACAAAGCTGGGGAGGCTGTCAGGGCACAGGCCACAGAGACCCTGAATGCCTGGTGTACTAGTCAGGATGGGCTAGTTACACCACATAACAAACATCCCCAAAAGATGAGCACCCTAAGACACGGTTTATTCCTCGTCGGTGCTGTGTCTGTGGCCAGACAGGAGGGACTGCTCACTGCTGTCACTCGGGGATCCGAGCGGACAGAGCAGCAGCCTTCTGGAACGCTTGCGTGTCACAGAGGGAAAGAGACAGAGGCAGGTGGGCTTGTGGAGCTCTCCCCTAAAGTAGCACTGCCACTGTCGCTTGAATTCCATTGACCAAAGCAGGCTACGCCCACCCTGACTTCTTGAGGGGAGGGGACGCACACGCTACCTGTGGCCGAGAAGACAGGGACATATCTGGTGGTGGGTTGACGTTGACCACCTAGGCCAGGGTGGGTTCTGTACTCCGTCCCAAGCCAAGTGAGGAGCCCCAGGAGGCACTGAGTCAAGGAAGCTGAAGTCTCCTTTGTTTTCATTTTGCACTTTTCCTTGACTTGCATACAGAGAAGGGCATAAATGAACAGCTGATGAATTGCTACCAATTGAACATACGTGTATGTAACCAGCACTCACATCGACAGAAAGAGCAGCACCACCCCCGAAGCAGGCATTGCCTGCCCAGGACCCATTTTTCAGCTTGCGAATTTCATCCGTATGCAACCTCATTGGTCCGATTTCTTTTTTTTTCTTTTTTAACGTTTATTTGCTTTTGAGAGAGAGAGAGAGACAGAGACAGAGCGAGAGCGCGCACGTTTGCATGAGCTGGGGAGGGGCAGAGAGAGAGGGAGACAGGATCCGAAGCAGGCTCTGTGCCATCAGCACAGAGCCCAGTGCTGGGCTTGAACTCATGAACCGTGAGATCATGACCTGAGCCGAAGTCTGACGCTTAACTGACTGAGCCACCCAGGCGCCCCTCGTTGGCCCGATTTCTTTTACCCAACAAGCCATTCTGCCCGTGTTGAGTACGGTACCTGCTTTCTTCCACTGCTGTGTAGTATTCCATTGTGTGCATATACCAGTTTGTTTATCCCTTCTTTGATGAGCATTTGGGTAGTTTACAGTTTGAGGATCTTATGAGTAAACCTGCCATGAACATTCTAGAGCATGTGGTTTGGTGCCCCAGCATAGCATTCCCACTGGCTATGTGCCTGGGAGTGGAATTATCATGGCCTCGTGGTATGTAAGAAGTCTCCTGGGCACTGTGGAGACACCGAGGCAGTGACCCAGGCCAGGAGCAGGGAGAGGGACAAAGGAATGGGCCAGGCCCTCAGCTCCCTCAACCCCAGAATCCGGAAACATCGCCGGCAGTCCCTCTTCCACAGAACTGGGGCATCTGTGTTGTGAACAGAAGATGAAAATCACATATAGTCAGCGCCCCCTAAAATCACATTAAAAAAGGCCCGTACCCGGGGCTGTGCGCTCAGCCCCAAACCATAGCCTGTAGGCCTTACTGTGAGTCATGCGGTGACATAGCACGTTCTGGTACGCAGGCAAGAATAATCGTGTCATATTTGAATGCATGGAACTCACATCTGCCAGGCGCATGTGCGAGGAGCACCCTCGTTCACAAGTCGTCCGGTTGTGCCTCCTCGCCCACCTGACATGCAGGAAGACTGAGGCCATCCAGTGAGTCAGCAGAGGGGACTTGCGGGGCAGCCCAACTGGTCGAGCCCTCCCCCCCACCCCCCGCTCCTCCCTGCTCCTGGCTGCACAGGATCAAGGGTCCGGGGTCATTTGCTCAGAGGGTGGTGAGACTTGCTCTGTTACCTCTTGGGGTGGCATTTCTTAATAGAGGAGCCCAGAGAGGGTAGTTCTCCGCCCAACGTGAAGCCAAGAGAACAGTGGGGTTTTAGGCTTTGGCCATTGGGAGACAGGACTGTTGGGGAGCCTTACCTGCAGCTCGCCCCGGCCTCTCTGCCTGGCCGGCCCTCATTCACAAGGGCTGAGCACAGGAGGCCATGGGCCCTGCAGCCGGAGTCCCCAAGCCGGGGGCCTCAGTGCTGGGCAGACTTGGCCTGTAGGCCTGGTCTGCGATGCTGGACAGGTGACCTGCTCGGTGGGGCCGTCTCACACGTGAACTTACACGGGTGCACGTGAGGCCACTGTGTGCAGCCAGCCCGCATCCTGCCAACACCCTTTTATTTGTCTGAGGCCAGAGCAAGGCTCTGCTGAGATCCTTAGACCCATGTGGTTGGATGCATGGCCCCTCCCCCAGGCCCTTCCGGGTTGGTGGGGTTTTGTTTTGTTTTTGTTTTAGTAAAGACATGGCGTGGTTATTCTTTTGGCTGACCTCCCCTGGCCCCATGTCTGGGTGACCCAGGCATGAGGTGGTCCCTGAGACCCCCCCCCAACTCCTGGAGAAGTGGGCCAGGCGCTGAAGGTGGGGGCCAGGGGGCACCCGGGGAAGCAGAGGGGGGTCACTGGCCAGTCGTGAGAAGAAATGCATCTTTGTCACAGACACATGTGGGGCTCTTAATGTAAATTGTTTCAGTGCCCAACAGGAAGAAGAAAAATGAGGCTTTGCTGTAAGCCGCCGCCTCTCGGCCTGGCGCGATGTCACTCAGGCGCGTCTGTGGCCCGCTTTTATTAAGGAGCTGTCTCAGCTCTTCTCAGGCCAGAGACCCAGGGGGCTCTCCGGGCAGGAGGTGGCTCGGAGCTGTCGGCGGAAGGCCCAGCGTCAGCGTGGGGGGCGCTGGGGGCCCCAACTCCAAAGGGCACAGGAGACTGTTGATGGATTCTCTGAGCACTGCACTAGGCCTGGGAGCTGGGGACATAGAAGGACATGGCCACCCGCTCTGGGCGGAGTGGGTGCGAGGGCAGGTGTTCCAGGAAAGGGACTGCAAAGGTGCGGAGACAGGAGTGTCCGAGGAGTGAGCCGTGGTCTCTGAACACTGGCCGTGGCCAGAGAACGCTGGGGGCACTGGGATGAGGCCAGAAAGAGGTAGCAAGGGCCACCTGTGGGGGAGGGGCAGGAGTCTGGTCTTGTGGATCTCGGGGATCTGATTGGCTGTGATGCAGGGGGCAGGGGGTGGGGGAGGCGGGAGGCTCTGGTCTGAGGGAGGCCTCTGGGATAGAAGTGGGGACCAGTGGAGGGCAGAGTGGCTGTCCAGGCAAGATGACAGAACACATTGGGACACACTTCATAACCAGCCAGGGTGACACCGAGACTCCCAGCTCCCGGAAGCCCACACCATCCAGAGCGTTCAGACTTCCCTGGAGAACCAGGCAGAAACAACCCAGGAATAATCCCAGGCCCCCAGATTCTGAGGAACCTTCTGAACCCTCCTCAATGAAGGGAAGAGGGACCCAGACCAGCACGGCCCGAAACTAGTCTGCTGTGCTCTAGTTCTTGGGGGGTATGTAAATCCCTGCCCGGTATCTATGGTAACTCTCTATTAACCACAACTTGCTTCCACAGACTCCTGTTCCCTGTTCATTCTAAAAAACTCAGAGCTGTTGGTCTTTTGAAAACAAATCTTATCTCACAGGAGAAAATACAGAAAATACCAAAGAGGGAAAAGAAGAAAATAGAAGTCATCTCTAGGCCCCTCTGATGAGGAGACACTGGCGTTAAGCATTGTTGTGCATTTCCAGCCAGTTTGTTAAACAAAATCAGGATCGTGAGCGCTTGCCCGAGGGGCAGAAAAGGGTCTTTGGAAACAGGGCTGCTGGGGACTAGGATTGGGGGTGCTGCTGCGCCCTGTGACCTTGTAAGAGCTGGGCGCCCTCCGAGGAGCCTGTTTCTGGGTCTCTACGAGGAGAGGAGAGGTAGAGCCCACATCAGGAGTGTAGATGTTTTGACTGCCGCAGTGGTCTGTCTGCTCCAGGCTCGGCCCCCGGGAGAGCCTGGTGATGTTTGTTGCAGGGTGGGCACGGGGTGGCGCCCCTGCCTGGCCTGTGGTTGAGGTTGGGAGGCAGCCCCTGGAGTCCAGGCCGCCGGGGCTCACTCCTGCTTCCAGCACTTTCCCACTGTGCGATCTTGGGCAATTACGTTGCCCTTCCAAATCTCCATCTCACAAGCTGTAGAAGTGGGTGGTTGTGATAGTTTGCTGACTCCATATGTGCAAAGCACTGAGCACATAGTAAGTGCTCAGCAAATGGGAACTATCATCAATATTACGGTTCATGTTATCTGTGACTTCTCAGGTGTGACTTGGGGCTTAAGTCACAATCTTCCCGCAGTGTTCCGTAGAGCGCTTGGGGCCTAGGGAACGTGGCCAGGGTGTGGCAGCTGGTACAGTGACCTTCTCCCAGCCAGGGCCGGCTTTGTGACCCTGTGACCTGTGCAGCCACACAGGGCCTGCGCTCAGAAATGCCCTGTGCTTGGTCTGGTGCTTTGCCGTCGCTGTCTTAAGACTCATGCTTTTTTTTTTTTTTTTTAAATGTTTATTTTATTTTTAGGAGAGAGAGAGAGAGAGAGAGGGAGAGTACAAGCGGGGAAGGGGCAGAGAGAGGAAGACAGAATCTGAAGCAGGCTCCAGGCTCCGAGCTGTCAGCACAGAGCCCGATGCGGGGCTCGAACTCACGTATTGAGAGATCATGATCTGAGCTGAAGTTGGCCGCGTAACCGACTGAGCCACCCAGGCACCCCGAGGTTCATACTTTTTGAGCAGGGAGGTTCCTGCATTTTTATTCCGGAAGGGGCCCTGCTCATCGCAGAGCTCGCCCCGGACTTTACAGGATTCCTCACAGCAGTCCATGGGCTTGCCTGGGTCCCCACGTGGAGTCTGTGCTCAGAGCTATTCTCAAGGTAGAAGCCTGGCCAGGCAGGCCCCCCCCCCCCCAACCCCCGATCAGAGAGAACACTCCCCTGTGAGGTCTGGTGCCGTGCCCCAGGGCACACGTGGAGGCAGGCGCCGAGGAGGGCTCCGACTGTCACGCCAGGGGCTGCTGGTGCCGTGCTTGAAACCTGCCAAGGGCAGGAAGCCGTCTGGGTGGAATGCCAGCCGGGGCGGGCAGGGCAGGGCAGAGCAAGGGGCCTGCCGAGCTGCGGCCAGACAGACTGGGGAGACGCAAAACGACTCAGGTTGGAATCGATTGAAAGCGAGCCAAGCACTCGGGCCGCCGAGCCCACGTGAAGAGGAGAGGGCGGCACACCCACCCAGCACTGAAATGTTCGGGTGATCTGTTCCCCTCCCTCCGATCTCGGGGAGGCTGGCCTGATGCGCGTCCCCCCCCACCACCCTCCAGCACCCAAACATGCGGGGAGAGAGGAAAGGAGCGGGCAGCAGGCCACGTGGTGTCCGGGAGGCCAGGGCAGCATCACAGGACAGGTGGGACTTGGGTCACCTGCATGTGCAGGGAAGGGGCATCCAGGACCCCGGTGGCCGGGCTGGGGAGGGGGGGGGGGGGGGCGGGGCCTCTGGCTGGTGAAGGCAGCTCAGCAGAAGGGAACAGAGGAAGCGGAGGAAAGACAGAGAAGGAATACCTCTTGTGTCTTCCCAAGGTGCACATGCCTCCCCACGAAGGAGCCAGGGTACCCGAGGGGGTGCCTGCTGTCTCCCTGCTGGGTTACCCCCCGAGGGGTGCTGGCCCCAGAGAGAGAGTGACAGGGGGTGTACCCAGAAAGGAGAGGGAGTCAAGGAGAGGCTCCGCCTTTAAGCATCTCATGTCGGCCTTTGTGGGGTGACTGACACAGGAAGCCAGGTGCCCGGTCCAAGGAGACGAGGCACCCCATAAGACATAGGAGTCCTATGAGGGGATTATGTGGGAAGATTACGTGAGATGAAGAAAGGGAAGAACTTCATCTAGGGAGGAAGTCAGGGAAGGCCCTCAGGGGCCTCTGCTGCCTTGCATATGGACCTGCAGAGGTGCAGAAGGGTAGCCCAGGAGGCGTGAACCTGCCTGGTGATGGGACAGCTGAGGCCTGATCCCCACCGCAGAGCAGGGAAGCTGGAGCCGGCTCTCCCCAGGGTGCTGGGGCTGGAGAGGTCTGAGCACCATACTGAGAATAGGAACTTGAGTAGGTGAACGTACTGAGGAGTCACTGAAGGTGTTATCACAAGGGAGTGCCCTGAGCCAAGCCTGTGAGACTCCATACAGGGCTGAGGCTGGGAACCTGGAAACCCAGCATGGATCTAGGTCATGGAATTTCCGGCAGGAGGTGATCAGGCCAGATTCTAGGCTGTGGCGATGAGGGCGGGAAGGAGGGGTCTGACGAGGACTTTGAGGCCTCCTCAGAGACAGGCCACAGAAGGACATGGGGCAGAAGGCAAGGTCTTTGGACGGAAGGGGGCCTAGGATGTCTAGGATGTATTGGATCCAGGGGTCTGGAGCTGCAGGGGTGGTTGGGGTGCGAGGAGGTGGGGGAGCTTTGTCCTCAGGAGGCAGCCAGGGCTCTGGGAGGAGAAGAGGTCAGCCAGAAAGAGAGGCCAAACGATGGGACTGAGGACCAGTGCCATTGGGGAGGTGGGCGTGGCCCAGGGCCCTCCTGGACCCTGGTGTGGACAGGAGGGACGAGCTGTAATGGGAGGGACGGGGGAGTGGTGTCAGGAGGGCCTGGCGACCGG
Source organism: Panthera onca (assembly GCF_046562875.1). Classification (NCBI taxonomy): domain Eukaryota; kingdom Metazoa; phylum Chordata; class Mammalia; order Carnivora; family Felidae; genus Panthera; species Panthera onca. The sequence goes on along the minus strand of NC_138352.1, from coordinate 27,892,334 downwards.
AAGTCTGCATCCACAGGGCCGTCCTGAGTGAGTCCTCTGGCCGAGGTCCTTGTCCACCTGCTGGGGGAGGACGGCCTGTCTCCCAAAGGGCGGTGGGGCTGCCAGGCCTCAAGGACAAAGGCAGGCGGGGGCAGGGGAAGGAGCTTGTGGCTGGGAGCTTAATGGCCCCGAAAAAAAACCATAAAACTGGAGAATTATGGGAGACATAAACAGAGCTGTCAGGGATTAGCCTGGGGAAGAGATGCCAGCGGCTGAGCCGGGATCCTTGCGTGTGCATAAAAGAGACAGAAGTTATAAAAGGAGAGAGATTAAGAAGATGCTGCCTCCACGCTTGGGCTCCCTGGCCGATTCCTTTCTCACGCCCTGGCGGAGGCCCCAGCCGCATGTTGACCCCGGGGGCCCCGGCCTGCGTGGCCTGGCCGGGGCAGGGGCCGGGCCCGCCGGAGTCGGCATTGCAGGGACCGTGGGGGGGGGGGGGGGGGGGGGGACTCGGCCCAGGCGGGCGGAGGGGCCGGGGGGCCGGGGAGCCAGGCCCAAGGACGGAGGCGGCGCCAGCTCTGACAATTTATGGGCGCTCACACACCCTGCCGTCTTCATTTTCGCCGTTCTGCTGATGTCATTAGCCAAGCACTAATGGGCTTAAATTTCACCTTAAACCATCCCCACTGTCCTCAGCAGATGACAAACGTCCTGCTCTCTCCAGCTCTGCAAAGCTGCCGGGCGGGCTCTGGCAGCCACCTGCCCCTCCTTCCTCACACGCCCTTCTGGCCTCCCAAGGAGAGGCTCCCTGGGACCCTCGGCCTGGGGACACCTACAGGTCAGGGGAATTCCCAGGGGTCTCTGGGAGCCGCAAGGGGCGGGGGGCAGGGCGCAAAAAGGGGAACTTCGGAGGATGTGGGATGACACGACCTGGGGAGGCAGGAGCCCGGGGTCCAGCAGGGCTGCTCCCCTCTGAGTGAACCGGCCCGGGTATCATGAAAGGTGGCTGCAGAGGGGACTTCTAGGACCCCGGGAATTACCTGCCATGTTCTCGTAAGCCTTAGGGAAATCGCATTTTGTTCAAGCTAACAAAAATAGCCATGGCTTTACTTGGGGCTGGAATCCCATCCCATCAGCCCACGTGCCCACCCGCACCTATCCCCCATCCCCCACTCATTCATTCCAGAAACATGCAGTCCACGAATCCCTGGCTTGCTCACGTCCATCAAAGGCCCCAGTTAGCTGTTGGATCCCCACGAGAGAGAACAGTGGGTGAACTCGAAACTCAGTTTGTTTGAGAGACAACATCTTCCCAGCCGCGGGTCTGAGGGTGGGAGGGGTAGGGACAAAGGAGCTCAGGGGACGGGGTGTGTGTGTCCTGTGGACCTGATGGCCCGTCTGGCCCTTGAGGGGCATGTGTGCCTGAAAAGGAGGGACACGAATAAAGAGAGTGCCTAGGGGGCATCTGGGGGGCTCAGTCCGTTGAGCGTCCAACTTCGCTCAGGTCGTGATCTCACGGTCCATGAGTTCAAGCCCCGCGTCAGGCTCTGTGCTGACAGCTCAGAGCCTGGAGCCTGCTTCGGATTCTGTGTTTCCCTCTCTCTCTGCCCCTCCCCTGCTCATGCTCTGTCTCTCAAAAATAAGTAAATGTGGAAAAAAATAATAAATAATAAATAAAAATAAAGAGAGTGCCTGGGCAGAAGCACAAGGTCAGGCAGCTTGGGGGTTTCCCTGCTGATGTTTGCACATGTCCATGCTTGTTTCGCAGTGAGGGGCAGATGCCCAAGGAGCTGGCTGGGACTTACCTGCCAGTAAAGCTGGCCTGTGGGGGGCCAGGCCCCTGGGTACCCCTTTCCCATGGGAATCATGCTCCCTCCCAAGTCCCCAGCACCAGCCTTTCATCACTGTGTCCCACCACGCCCAGACAGCCTGATGCCACACTGTCCCTGCAGTGCGATGGGGAGGGAAGAGGCTGGTGCCGGTCCATGGGTAGGACAGGAGGCTGGAGATGTGGACCTGGAGGGGTCCGCTCTGAGCCGCTGTGCCGCCTGGCCTCCTTGCCCTCGCTGGGATCCAGACTCGAGATCTGCCACCTAAGGGTGTTCGCCCTGACGGGCGCTGACACACTGGCAGCCATGAGCCAGACTCAGGTCAGCGATACGTCCAGGAGAGGCTTTGGTGGGGCGGGTCTGAAGGGAGCAGGAGGGTAAGGATCACCTCACAGTTGAGAGAATGGGCTCTGGACAAACCCGGAGGGTTGTCCCCTCTTCTCCACCACTGTTTGGAATTGGCCGTTGAGTCCCAAAGTGCTCTGTTCCTGACATTTCTAGAATCTCACCCTTCCTGTCTGGCCTGGCACCCCTCATTGCTCCCTGGGAAACTGTCCTAGCTTCCTGGCCCCCTCTCCCCACATTCACCAATCTGCTCTCCACCACTGCCACACTGGGAGCTTACAACACACGTGTCCCGTAGTGTCACTCACTCCCTTGCTTGTCCTCTATGGCTCCCCATTGTCGACGCACAATATCCAAGATCTTCATGTGGCTCACAAGGCCTATACCACGTGGGCCCTGCCTGTTTCTCACCTCCTGCCCCTCACTCACGTTCAACTTGCAGGCCATGGTCAGTCACATTTTTATTACCTTCGCCCTCCCTCTCTCATCTTCCAGAGGCCTTTCTTCATCCCCTCACTGACCTCAGGTCTCAGGCGAGGGCTTTCCTTTGGGAAGTCTTTTCTGATCCACTGGTCCCACTCAGGTATGATTTGGGGGCCTTCCCTGTGTTTCGGCATTACCGGCTTTCGAAATCTAAGAGGCTCTAAAGCCCACGCCTGTCTCAGTACCTAGCACGTCTGTGCTATACAGGAGGCACTCAGTAACTACTTCTTCGATGCATGGATGGATGGATGGATGGATGGATGGATGGATGGATGGACGGATGGACGGATGGACGGATGGATGTGAGGGTGGGTGAGTGAGGGGGTGGATGGATAGGTGGATGAATACACGGAGGGGGTGTGAGGGTAAAGAAGGGACTGTGTGGTCTGTGACAGGAGCCCATAGGTACCCAGAAGTGGTTCTGAGCCATGGAGCAAATCCCTGCCTTTCAGCGGGCCTCAATTTCCCCATCTGTAAAATGGTCCACCCAGAACCTGTGGCTAGTAAGGAGGCTCACGGTGAGGTGAAGTGAAGGCATAAGCCCAGAAGCAGCAGATCGGATGTCCCAAGGACAGTGCATGGGACAGAGCAAAATTTCTGGGAATCCCTGCAGTGTCCAAAAGTCTCCCTTCTTCAGGGGGGGGTCTCTGATGCCCACTGTTTTTGCTTGTGCCCAGGATCCTTGTCCTGAGTAGTGGACTTGGAGCCAGACGAGCCGAGTTTAAGTCTTAAGTGTTGCTGCTCACCAAGAAGTTCCCTTTGCCTCCAGACCTTAATTGTGCTGTCTGTGAAATGGGCATGCTTATACATTGCTTACACAGTTACTCTTGGAATTAAAATGCTGTGGCAGGGAAGAATGCACCTCTGTCGATGCCCTGCATATGGAGGGCACCCGGGAAATAGGGGACTCAAAATCCCAGTGCCGAGAGAGCAACTTCTGCCCCAGGGCCTGCCATGAAAATCAGAGCCAACTACAACACAGTGCTCCCTCCGGGGGCTCCGGGAATGGAGTTTGAAGCTTTCAGATCCTAGGCCTGACTTCATAGCGTGAATTATAACGATAATGTCAGACTTCCCATTACTGACCTACTATACTGCTTCTGACTCCTCACGAGCTATGTGACTTCGACCAAGTGACCTAACCTCTCTGAGCTTCTGTTGCCTCACCTGTCAGAGGAGTTAAAATACGCACGCTGCTTCTTAAAACAGGGCCCTGCACACGTAAGCACTGCGTGAAAATTAGTTGCGAGGGTGATGATGACAGAGCATGTCCATTTTCCTGTTGGGTCTTTGCTTAACGCTGTGGGGGGGGGGGGGGTACTTGTCCCAATCCACATTTGACAGGGGAAGAAACAGAGGCCCAGAGAGGTGGGGTGACTCACCTGGGGTCACACAGAAAGTCAGTGCAGGGCCTTGGGTACTGGATGTTCTTTCCAAAGACTCACGAGGCTCTGGTCTGGAAAAAGCCAGCCTTAGAGCCGGGTGGAACACAGGAGGCTTTCTGAGCCCTCTCTCCACGGGCCTGGGGCTGTAGAGGCCTCCGGCCAAGTCTGTTCCACCCGACGTGCCAGCTAGGGAACACAGACGGCCAGCCCTGCTCCGGCCACACTGCCTGCCTGTGCCAGGACAGTGTGCCTGCCCACCCGGGCAGAGACCAGCTGCTCCTGGGGCCGGGTGCGTGGGGGAGTGCTGAGCTAGGTTCTTGTCACTCCAAGGAGCTCCCCACCGCCCCCCCACCCCCCAGCCCCACCTCCAAAGCCAGCTAGGACCAGTCAGGGATTTTCCTGAACTTTCCCTCTGTTAGAAAAAATTATATAAATATTTACCCTTTAGAAATAACAGCTCACTTGTTGGGCCCTCCTCTGCGAGGCATGGCTTGGATGACTGTCCACTTTCTCATTTAATTCTCACCCACCCTCTGAGGTACTTACTCATACTGCTGTTTCACAGATGAGGAAACTGAGGCACGGACGCTGGAGTTGCCTGCTGAGGCCCCACAGCTCAGCGGTGTGTCTAAGCCAGGATTCGGCCCCCGACCGTCCTGGACTGCCTCCCGATCAGGCCACGCCCTTGGGGCCCATGAGCGCCCAGAATGGCCCCTACTTTTAAGTTTTATAATGTGTGTTGCCTTTGTTCTGATGACTGAAGGAAGCACACTGTGGTAGAAATGGAGTGGAACACACAATCACACACAACACCAGGAGTGGTCCCGGGGAGTTCTGCGCCGGCCCGTGGTTTATCAGCGGCCCTGCTGCCCGCACAGCTTGGGCACGTTGTGTCCCCCAAGGCGGTGCCCCCAGAAGTGATGATCCAGACTCTAGGGGGATTCAGGCTTGGTCCCCCACCACTCGGAGCCTCAGTTTCCCACCTGTAAAATGGGGAATGATCCCCGTCTTGCCCATTGCAGGATGCAGGAGCGCTGACTCCTCTCGGCAGCCAGCCTCAGGCCATCCTACTGATGAGGAATCTGAGGTCACGTAACCTGCTGGCCTCTAGACCAACAGCATGGACCGGGCCATGTCAGATTGGAGCCCAAACCCCAGGCTTCTTCAGCCACCCTGCATAGCCCAGAGGATGGACATTCATTCATATAATAAGTTTTAAAACCTTTTTGTAAGGGTTATATGCTCATGGCATAAAAAAAAAATTTTTTTTTTTTAAATACACCGTCCCCTTTGATGCGACAAAGCACCTCTGCACACTTTCTGCCCTGTGCCTTTCTCCCCAGCTTGGAGGCTGCACCCCCTGAATACATGGGGCCCTTCCTCACTCCCTAGACTCCACTCTGGAATTCCCCAAATGTATTTCTTTCATCCCCCTCACACGGACATTTTAGGGGATCTCCAGTCTTTTCACTGCTGCAAAGGACATCACAGTCCTAGCCCCGTGCGGAGGAATCTGGGCCTGGCTGGGAGCCGGACTGCAGGGCGGAGGGTGCATGCACTTTTTATTTGGGTCTGTCTTGCCCCCAAACTCTCCCCAGAGATTGTACTGGCTTCTCCCCACATCCCCAGGTGGATGCAGTATGCCATGCTCACCCCTGCTCCGTGCCTAGAAAATCTAACTGGGTATTCCCCATAAGGAAATCCTCAAAGGCCCCCATGTACGGTTGGGGGTCAGGCTGGGGAGAATCTGAGTCTAGTCACTGCGGGCCCGGCACCCCTTCACAGCGGTGTGACCTCGGGCAGTGGGGTTTCAGCTCTCTGGGTTGCAGTGTCTTCAACCCATAAAACAAGGGTGATAACAGTACCCCCCCCCCCCCCCACATGGAGCTGTCCTGTGGGTGAGGTTTGTACATGCAAAGTGCTTATTAGGACAGTGCCCGGCGCAAAAGGCTTCCAGCAAGAAGTGGCTGCTGCTGTTTGTGGTTAGTCTGGGTGACCTTTGGTCCCCCAGGACTGCAGCCCCTCGGGTCCGCCCCTGGGGTCAGTGCTTGGGTTGAGATCTGTTGTACCTTTGGAAGGGGTCTGGGACGGGAAGAGGGTGTGGGGAGCCATCAATGGCAGCCGTGGGATCAGTTTATCCCAGCTTCCCGCTCTGCCGACGGGGGGGGGCACTGAGGCCCGGGAAGCCGGGAATCGCGGTGTGAAGCTGCCTTTTAGCGGCGTGTTGTGGCCAGGAAGCGGTGCCAAATGCAGGGTCCCGGGGGCTCACACCACTGCAGGGACTCAGCTGTGAGGTGCAGAACTCAGAGACACAGAGCCAGAGCCTTGTACTGGGTCCTCAAGAGGACAGGACAGGACCCGTAGCCCTTGGCTGAGCCTCGCCTCCAGGACTCAGCGGGACCCGAAGTGTTGGAGAGCCGAGATCTCACTCTGCCTGGAGAGGCCCATGACTGTTTGATTGCCGAATCCTGGGCCCCACCCCCAGCCCGCCACAGCAGAATCTGCCTCTTCCTAAGATGTGCACAGTAGTGTATGAGAAACACCGAGATTCCATCCAGGAAGACAACCCTCCTGCCATGGGGGGACAGGGCACAGTCTGTGGACAGGACTTAACGCTCAGTCCCAGAAGCTTCCCTGGCTCTGGGGGTACATCATCCCCCATAAGGCCCTACCTACCAGAAGACCTGCTCTGTCTCAGACACACACAGTTCCCTGGAAGACGAGTACAACACTTGGCCCTTGCCCCCCAGGGACAATGCCAGAGGCTCTGGAAGTTACCACCCGACCCTGGGGTTCTGCCACGTATAAAACACAGCAGATCCTTCCCTCTCACGTCAACCCTGTGAGTGCAGTGTAAGTAAGAATAGGTTTCAGGGGGCGCCTGGGTGGCTCAGTCGGTTAGGCGGCTGACTTCGGCTCAGGTCATGATCTCGCGGTCTGTGAGTTTGAGCCCCGCGTCGGGCTCTGTGCTGACAGCTCAGAGCCTGGAGCCTGTTTCAGATTCTGTGTCTCCTTCTCTCTGACCCTCCCCCATTCATGCTCTGTCTCTCTCTGTCTCAAAAATAAATAAACGTTAAGAAAAATTAAAAAAAAAAAAAAAAAAAGAATAGGTTTCAGGTTTCATGAAGCCCAGAGAGGTTAAGTGAATTGCCCAGGGACACCCAGCAGGTCGAGTGCAGAACTGAGATCTGAACCCAGAGCTGTGTGGCATCAGGGCACAGGCATTTACAATCAGGGTGGGATTGGGGGAAGATGAGCCTCCCTGCACCCCAAAGCCACACAGCTAGCCGCCTGTGAGCCCTCACAGCTGGCTGGCCTGGCCCCTTGTGAATCTGACATGTCTCAGGAGCAGGAGAGACCTGCCATCACCAGCCCCACAGAACATGCCAGGAAGCATTCTCCTGCAGCCTTCCAGAACAAGACAGTGCTGGGGTCAGGCTGAGTTAGCTCTGTAGGGCTGGAAGAGGCTCTCTCCCCCAGATGCTGAGTGACTGGAAGCCAGCAGGGAGGGAGTTCTGGCAGGGCCTGCTGCCGCTGGAGGTGAGGCCCGAGGGGGCTGGGCCTGAGGCTGGGCAGAGGGAACACGGGGTGCAGAAAACCGGCGCACGGGACAGCGACAGAAAGTATTCTGTTCCACCTTGGGAGAAAAATAGTGCTGTTCAAAAGGGCCAGACACTGGACTCTGACGGTTGCCCTCCCTTCATTTTGACCCTTAAGCACCTCCACATTTCACGTCTGTGTGGAAGAGAGGGAAATCAGGCAGGATGAGGCGGCAGCTGAAAACCAAAGGCAAATATTTTCCGTCCTGAGGCAAGCGGTCGGTCCCAGGCCGCCTCCGGACCAGCCTCTGGGGCAGTGGCTGGTGGTTCACTTTCCCCAAAGGTCAATGCTTGTGGTCACCGGGCTACGTGTCCCGGGGGGGCTGGCCAGGCTCCTCCCCCACCCAGAGATTTCTGGGGGCATCACGCTGTCCATCCAAGCTTTGTCCAGAAACGGAAGCTTCCTTCCTGGAAAGGGGCGGGGGCAGCCAGGGCACTGGTGGACAAGGTGGTCCCACGGTCCCAGATGTTCATCGGTAAGGGGTCCCCCGACTCGGCACCCAGTCCTGAGCCAGAGACGCCTTTCATGCCAAAATAGGAGCTGTTAGTCTGTTGTTGGGGGCAGGAGGATATAACCACACAGAGCCACTAGGCCCTAAATGAATTTGTAATTTATTCATCACAACGGCCGTACGCATTTGAAGAGCGCAATGGTACCTGGCTGTGTGAGATTTATATTCGGGCTACAGATGAATAAATGAGGCCTGTGTGGACTCCAGGCCTCACTACAATAACTCTGCAGCCCCAGGAGCCAACCCCCCACCTGGGAACCCTCAGTAGGGGGCCTGGCGCCTTGGGTAACTGGATCTGCCAGAGGAACTGGGTGGAGGGAGTTGGTGGTGGGCACTGTGACTTCTCTCTCCAGTTTCCCCCACACCAACCCCTTGCCCTTTTTTTTATCTCCCAAGGAAAGGAGTTTTCTGAAATTGCCGAAGGAGCAAACCAGGACCTCATTATCTTGCGCCCTCAAGCCCCTGGGCACCTCCCTGATGCCCAGCTGCCGGGAAGCAGAACAAACAAGCTTGAGGCCCTACCCACGGGCCCAGGCAGGGGGACTGAGAAAGGTCCCCAGAATGGCCCCTTCCCCCCTCTGGAGCTCAGTTTCCACGGCTGTGAAATGAGAGGTGACGTCACCTCCTAGAAGGGCAATTTGAGGGTTAGAAGTAAAATGTATCAAGGCACCTTGGCCATAGGAGGGGGCCAGACAGCATGCCGTCTGATGCCGCTGCTGTTAATAGCCCAGCTGACAGTCTGAGGTTACTGAGAACTTTCTAGATGTGAGGGTGGCCCCGGGCTCAGTATCCAGGCTGGCTGGGGGGGAGAAGCCCCTTAAGAAGCCCACTGTGCCCTGCCAGGTCCTGCTTGCGCTAAGGGACCCGCTCTCTCCTGCCGCCTCTCACCTCCAGGGCAGGCTGGGCCCCCCAGCTGCAGCTTCTGGCCCAAAGGTGTCATCGGATAAGCCCAGTGGCACCTGCTGTCCTCACATCTGTAGTCCACATGCATCTTCACACCCTCTGCCCGCCGCGCCCCCCCCCCCCCCAGGCCTGCCAGGCTTACCATAATCCTGGCCAGAGGCTGCTCCCATGGGGTGGGGGCCGGACCCTCCCCCACCTTCCAGCTAAGCTGGGGAGAGAAATCCGGCTCAGATTCCCAAATACGCTGTGTTCTTTCCTGCCACTAAGCCAGGCAGCTCCTTGCCGCTGGAACGCCCTTTTCCCTCCTTCTCAGCCCACCACTTCCTCCACAGTTTTCCCCTGTATTTTGCAGCGGCTGTCTTTTACCCCACCTCATTCAGGAGGGGGTCCTTAGGGGGCCCTGTGCCTGTGGGTCTCCAGGATTGGGCGTGAGCAGAGTCTGGAAAATGTCAAGTGCCTGATCCAGTCAAAGCCTGGAGGGGGGTTCTGAGCTCAGCCAGCTCTTCTACTGCCCCCTCCCTTGGGGGTAAGGACAGGCTGGGGTTTGGGTGGGTGGCCTTTTGGAGAGCAAGGTAATGGGAATGGACGTGAACTTCCTGCTGCCTCATTCCCCCAGAGGAAGGGGGGGGGGGTGGGGGTAGGGGTCTGGGCTGCTGGGCGCGACGGGGAAGGGAGTGGGAGCGAAAGGGGGCCTTACGGAGGCCAAAGCCCGAGAGGAGGGAGACAGGCTGGGGAAAGAGGCCCCCCCGGTGCGCCTTGGGCACGGGCACGGGCGGGGTCCGCCTTGAAGTTGGTGTGCAAACCCGCTGCTGTTTAAATGGTGTGTTTGTTTGGAGTGGCTCAGGGAGGAGGCTGAGATGGGGGGAGGCGGCACCCCACTTGGCGCCGCCGCTGCCGGAGGGTCGGTGTGTTAGAAGCTCCAGCTTTGTCGATGACTGAAGGGTGGGCGTTGAGGAGTGAAGGGCGAAAAGCGAAGGGGGGCTCGGCGCCCCGGCCCGGCCGCCCCCTGTTTTGCGGAGGGAGCGCCGGAGCCGCCTCTCGCAGTCACGGCAAGCAGGGAGGGAGGCGAGGGGACGAGAGCGCCGGGCTCCCCGCCCCCACCCCACCCGGTTCCAATATTTCGCAGAAAGGCACGCGGCTCCTAATCGGTCCTTTCCAGGCTGAGATTTAGCCGCGCGATGCCCGCGCAGGGGCGGGGGCCGCGGGCCGGGGGAGGCGCTCAGAGGCCGGAGCCGCCGAGCGAGGTGAGGAGCCCGCGTCCTCGGCTGGTGGAGCGGGCGGGCGGGCGCGCAAACCCGAGAGGCAGATATAGAAAGGGGGGCAGGTTAAAAATAACCCTCTCCGGCTGGGAAGCTCGCGCGCGCTCTCTCGCCTCGTTCGGTGCCAGAGGACTCCAGGGGAGGTGGCGTTGGGGAGGGCAGCGCGGGATTCCCCCTCCTCCGCGGGGCGGGGTGCCCGCCTGCGCGCCGCGGCTGCACGTGTGCGGGGCCGCGCGCCCGGGCCCCCTGCACCCGGCCGGGGGGCGCCCCCTCCCCAGGCCCGGGCGCAGCTGGCGGTGGCCCCCGCCCGCAGCCTGCGCGGCTGGAGGGAAGCGCTCCATTATTCATTATTTACGAGCGTTAATAGGTTTGAGGCACCGGGGTGGGGGGGGGGGGGTGGGGGACGAGGGCGCCGTGGGGACCGCGGCCTTAGGGGAAGAGGTGGGGAGGGAGGGGGCAGGGCGGGGGCGGGGCTGCGGCGCGGGCCGCGAGGAAGAGGTCTCCGCCTCGGCCCCGGCGTTCCGGGCGCACCTCCGCCCGCCGCCTTCTGGCAGCCGGGTGCGGGGGCTGCGCGGGGCGCCGGGAGGGAAGCGCGGCCCTTTGATTGTGCCTCTCGGCCTCTGTCCTCCGCGTCCTCGCCCTTTCCGAGGCGCGGGCAGGGGGCGGTGGGCCGTACGCCCCGCCCTGCGCGCCCCTCGCGGCCGCCGCCGCGTCCCCGACGCAGCCCGGGCCTCATTTATCATCATCTTTGGTCAAGTGGAGTGTGCAAGGAACAGCTGCTTCACTCGGCTGACTTCCGAGGGCGGATACAGCGGGAATCAGGGAGATGAATGATGGGGGCTGGGGGGGGGCGGTGCAGAGCCCCCCGGGGTCCCAGCGCTGGCAGGAGGGAGGCGCGGAGCGTCCAGCGCCGCCTCCGCCTCGTGGCGAGTGCAGCGCCCCCTTCCTCTCGCGCCCGGTGCCTCCAATTACCGCGGATCGCGGACGGGGGGCGCCCCGGGAGGGGGGCCGGGCGCGGAGAGGCACCCCTCGCCGGCGGACGACTGGCGGGCGCGCTGCTGGCGGAGCCCGAGGTCGCCGTGACCTTGCTGGGGTCAGCGGGTTGGGCTGCGGAGGAGGCGGCGCGGCGTGTTTGGTGGCGCTTTCCGGATTGGCGCAGAGGCCGGGAAACCGGGCGGGGGCGAGCGGGGGTGCGAGGGGGGAACACAAATAGAAGGTGAAATTTTACCTGCCCCTGAGGGAGTCCTGCGGATTTTCTCCCGGCAGCAGCAGGCGCTCTGCCTTTGTCTTACACGGCTGAAACATCTGTTGCAGAGGGGCGGCGAGGCCGCAAACAACCCCCACACACCCAGCGCGGCTCCCCCATCCCCAGCTCGGCCGTAGCCGAGCTCCCGGACTCTCGGCACCGCGTTAACCCTGCTCGCGCTGGGGCGCCCGCCCAGCAGCCCCCCCCCCGCCGCGGTACGCGTCGCCTTGCGCGGCTCCCTGCCCCCCCCAGCCTCAGAATGGGTTCTCGCGGGGGGTGCCCGGTGACCCACCCCCGCTTGGAGTGGGTGCGTGCTATCCATCGGGGGTGGGGGGCGGATGCAGAAAGGGTTAATGGCCTAGTCGCAGACCCTAATTGTCAGACCTGGGCCCCGCTTCGTTTCAATTACCCTAAGTAGAGACTGAATGCGCAATTAACGAAGTCAGCTTGCCAACTGGAAAGCCGTCCCCGCTTTCACATTGAGCAGAATACTCCACCAGCTGACTTGGACTAAGCAATTTCCTCCTCTCTCCCTTTCTCTCTCTCTCTCTCTCTCTCTCTCTCTCTCTCTCTCTCTTCTCTCTCTCTCTCTCTCTCCCTCTCTCCCCCCTCCCTCTCTCCCTCCCAACCCCCTCCCTTTTTTTCTCTCTCCTTAATAATAAAATTATACCAAGCAGTTTGCGGTGTGGCAGGCGGCCAGAAAAGCGTTTCTTTAAACGCCGCCGTCTCACAATTAGGCAGCAAGAGGATTTGACACGCCGTGGCGGCCTGACAGGCGGCTTCCTCCCCTGGGGGCTGGGGGGAGGGGGGGCGCCAATTCCCTGGCTCCCCCAGGTGGAACGGGGCTGGGAGGGGCTGGTTTGCTGAGCCTCCCCGACTGGGATGCTGACTGTGGGATGCTGCGGAGAGGGGGTGTCAAAGGCAGGGAAGGGAGAGGTGGTTCCCGCCCAGGCTGGGAAAGGCGGGGGAGGGGGGCGCATTCCCTGGCTCCTCTGGGGTGTCCAGCTGGAAGACCTTGACCCCTCCTCTTTTTGGCTTCCAGCTCTGAGTTCATTTTCTGGTTGACCAAGGGGCACAGAGCTGTAGAGGGATCTCAACCCTGCTGGACCTCTTGGACAAGTCACTGGCCCTCTCTGGGCTTCTGTTAATCCTTCTGCAAAATGAGGGGGGAGTTTGACCTAGAACGTGCTCTGTGGAAAGTGGCTTCTGGTGGCTCACTGCTGCTAGCAGCTGGCCTTGTTGGCGGGAGGCAGAGGTAGGCAGCACCAGGTCAGAAACAAGCCAGAGACCCCTCTCCAGCTTGGACCCCAAAGGCATGTGGGAGAGTGTCCGCCACCGCCCCTCCCCCAGCAGCCATATCGGCAGCTAACAAATCGGGGTGACTTTGCAGGATTGCCAGGGATTGGAGCCATGAGAACAGAGGGCATTTGACCATTGGCTGTGGCAGCCAGGCCACCTGAGGGGGAGGAGGGGACATCATGGTAGTGGCCCCACTTGCTCAGTCCTGCCTCCGGCCTCATTCAGGCCATTCCTTCCATCTGGTAGGCCCTCACCCTTTCTCACATAATGGCCCCTTCCTTCCAGCCTCCCCTGACAACCTCCACTCTCCACTGCGCAGCCTCCTGAGGGTCTGTTGGCCTCAGGAGGGCAGGGGCCCTGCTGCTTTTTCCTCTGGATCCTCAGCACCCAGCTCTCCCCCACCCCACTGTGAGCTGAGCCAAAAAGGACCTGACCCGAGAGGGGAGGGGCTGTGACCCAGGTCTGGAGTACAGAGCTTTTTGTCTTTCCTTCCTGGCTGGCTATTGCACGTGTCCTGGCTGGCCTTCAGGCCTGTCGTCATCAGGCTTCTCTTTGGGCAGCATCCTTTAGAGCTGTGGTGAGGATGGCTAATGCCCTCAACCCAGAGCCGAGCCCGTCACCCATCCCATCTGCCCATCTGTCCAGGCAGTGTTTAACTGGCACCCACTCGGGACAGTCTCCGCCATTAGGGCTTAGGACCAAACAGATGAAGAAGCCCCTGCCCTCATCAGGCTGCATTCTGGTGAGGGAGGCACACGTAACACAGCTCATTACACCATTAATTATGTAATTGCCACTGTGATAAGTGCCACCAGGGAACCCCGCAGGGACCCAGCAAGGGGGGGGGGGGGCGGGGCGGGCAGCAAGGCCTCCTCATTTGGTGCCTGGGGTGGAATATGCCCTGAAGGTTGTTAGCACCCCTGGGGCCTCAGCTCCCCCACGGCTCCTCCTTTCCAGCGCTCCTCAGCTCTACCCTGCGGCTCCACGACATCGCTGGTTCGTGCTGGTCTCAGGACTTCTCCCAGGGGCCAGGGAAGGTTCTGGGTGCTCCTCCTGTTCTCATTCCTTCACACTGAGCTCCTGCGCCTGCCATTGAGCACGTGCGAGGTGCCCAAATTCTCCCAACAAGGCCCTGGCTCTGCCCTAGCAAAGCTCTGTGTGCCTCAGTTACACAGCATTTGACCCCTGGGAGCTTGTGATGGTGTCAGCCCACATGGCTTCTCCCGAACTCCGGGTGTTAAGACTTTTAAAAAAAAAAAATTTTTTTTTAATGTTTATTTATTTTTGAGACAGAGAGAGACAGAGCGTGAACGGGGGAGGGTCAGAGAGAGGGAGACACAGAATCTGAAACAGGCTCCAGGCTCTGAGCTGTCAGCACAGAGCCCGACGCGGGGCTCGACCTCACGGACCGCGAGATCATGACCTGAGCCGAAGTTGGCCGCTTAACCGACTGAGCCACCCAGGTGCCCCAAGACTTTTTACTTGGTTGATAGCATATATTAAAAGGCGAGACTTCCCTTTAAATGCATGTATATGTGAAATACAACTCAGAAGCTCTGGAGTTCAGTGGGGCTCCCCCTCGCTTTGGGACCAGGACCCTTAGTTTGCCTCCCTCCCCACCTGTTCACTTCACTCACGGGCATCGCCTGCCAGGCCCGAAGGAGATTGTTCTTTGTCGAATGAATGAGGGGTTGTGGCAATAAGCCTCCCGTGCCCCGCCCTCCCCACCCCCACCCCGGCATTCGTTTTGCCATTGACTGCTTGTTCTGGATATTTTCTAGAGTTAATGTCACATTTACACATTATTCGTTCAACAAATATTTATTGTTCTGGGATACGGGGATGTAGCTGCGAACAAAACCGGCCAAAATGCCTGCTCTCACGGAACTGTAGTTCTAAGAGGAGAGACCAGTCATAAAGCCCGCCAGCCACATGGCGTACTAAAAGGAGGTGAGCACTTGGTAGGAGCAGGAGAGGAGGAGCGCAAGGGGTGTTCTTCCAAGCACAGTGGTCAGAGAGGGGTACTGGGGAGGGTGACCTGAGCAAAGGCTTAGAGTCGAGGAGCAAGCTGTGTAGATATCAGAATGGTATTCCTAGCAGATGAAACAGCCAGTGCAAAGGCCCTGAGGTCCGGGGAGGCGAAAAGGTTTGCCCAAAGCCACAGAGTCCACAGCGGCACAGGCCACTGGCTTGGGGCCTTGGTGCTTCCACTTCCGCAGGGAAGTGACGGTCCCTTGGGGCACATGGGACAAGCTGGGGTGAGAGGTTGGGCTCTCTCTCGCCACCTTTGCCTCCCCTCAAAGCCAGCAGACACCCAGATCCAATGTCATATCCACACTGTGCAGTTGCCTACAAGACCAGGGACTTCTGGGGGTTTGGTGGAGAGGCTAGCAGAACAGACTGGGAAGACCCCCTGTGGGTCCCTGAATGTGTGGGCCACCAGACCCCAGGCCTCTTAGCTGTTTGCATCTCAGCAGTCAATACCTCCCATTTTTCTGGTCCTCATTTTGACGATCGGGAGAGGTGGTGATTTTGTTTTTCTTGAATGGTGAATAAAATGATCTAAAAACAATTCCTGTCCACAAGAGACTGGTAAGTACAGAGCTGAGAATAGTTGAGCCCTCCCCACCCCAGGGGGGCTCTGGAGTACCAAGGGCACAGCTGCTGCTGAATCCTTCTTGCTACCCCCACAGCTCCCAGTGGGGGAGGGCTGGCTGGCCATCTGCCCCTTCACCACACCTGGACCGTGCCCCCCCCCCAACCCCCGACGGCCCAGATCTGTGGGCCTGCTGGCCACCGCATCCCAGAAACCACACCATGGGGCAGTGGGGTGTGGGTGCGGAGCGGGGCTCAGCTTTAGAAGTCAGGCACCCAAGTTGAGATCTGGCTTCTGCTGCCCAGTCGCTGGGCTGTGGGACTTCCGCGGTGGCTCCTCCTGGAAATGGTGTTGTGGCTTCCTAGCTGGGCCTGGAGCTTCCAGGAGTTAGCACACTCCATACACCCTGCCTGTGCCCCAGGGCCGGGTGGGGCGACCTCCTGGTGGGTTAGACCCTGAGGACGAGATATTCGAGATATTCGAGTGCCTTAGGAGGGTCTCTGGGGCCTCCGCAGCTGGGTCCTTGGAATAGACCGAGTTGGTGGGCTTTGAGGGAAGGCATTTCAAACGTCTGGAGTGTCCAGAAGCCTCTGCTCCCTATTCAGACCTCCTCCAAAGAGCCCTGAGATCCCCGCCTCACTGGGGGGCTCCTAGTCTCAGCTACAGAGCCTGGCTGGGGACCCCCCTGATGTCTGGAGAGCATGGTGAGGCAGCCTTCCATGGCAGTTTCCAGGCAGTTTCTTGTCCTTCTTGCCTAATATTCAGGACCTCCAGCCCCCAGCTCCTCCCACCCAAGGGCTGTAGAGGGGTATGGTGGATTGGGTTCTTCTGAGAGCACACATGGATGCCCACCATGAGAAGGGGTGCATGCCATGTGTGTTGGGGGGGAGCGCCCACACGAGGTGGTCTCCAGAGACCATCCTTTGAGGTGGGGCTGCCTTGTTCTCTGGGATTCTTTCTGCCCCAGGATCGTTCCCCTGTGCCCCAGGCAAGGCTCTCCCAGCTGGCTCCAGTCCCTCCCTCCCAACGAGCCCCTGGGCCCGAGGACCCTAACCTGTCCCAGGGGCCTGCAGGGACTGGGCTGTTGGTCTTGTGTGCTCCTTGGGAGCTCGTCCCTTCCCCTGTTCAAGCCAGGCCCTTAGTATTCAAGATAGACCCCACAGGACAGCAGGAAACCTGGCTAGTGATTTATCATTTTAATCAAGGCTTCACATTTAGTATTCATTACCCACCGCAGATGGGGAGGCTTGAGGTGGTCCTACATTCTTCACTCCTCCCTGGACACCCCCCGGCCCCATCCCCAGCCTCTTGACCCAGGTAACTTCCTCCTTCCTAGTTCCCAGGCCTTGAGTGGGTTGGGTTTTTACATTTTTCCCCTGCAGCTACAAATCAGGAAACCGGGTCATAAAACAACCTTGGATAAGTGGGTGGGATGGAACCAGTGGCCTCAGAGCCGCTGCTGGGAAACAGAAAGCTTCCTTCTCTCTCTCCTTTCCTTCCTCTCTCTTCCTCTCCGTCTCCCCACCCTTCCCTTCTCCCACCACCCCTCGCTCTCAGGAAAACCTCCAGCCACAGCCTCCCAGCTGGGTTCCATCAGGTCCCCTGTGGGGGCCGTGGCCGCTCTGGCCCACACTGTGCCCGTGTCCCTGACCAGGGGGACTGCCCTGGGGAACTGGAGGGGCTGTGGGCCCAGGGACAGCAGTTACCATGGTGATAGTGGGAGGCCAGTGAGCACCACTGCTCATGAGTGGACCTCCCTAAGGTGGATCTGGCTCCCTGAATAAAAGGGGGGTCCTGGCCTAGTTTTCAGGGCCTCACATGCTGCAGAGGGGACCGCTGCCCTTCCCTGGCAGCACCTTCTTGTTGTCACACTCCGAGATGTCTTCCTCTAGGTGGGAGTTCTTGGTGTGGGGTCCAGGGGAGGGGACGTGCACCCTTGGTCTGGTCGCAGCTGCCGCTGCAGGCATCCCACAAAGGGAACTTCGCTGTGGGTGGGCTCGAAGGTAGGTCTCTCGCCCTCTGAACCTCACCCTTTTCTCTAGAAGGGCAGAATAGTCAAAGCATGCACTGAACAAACCTGCACAGACTAAGCACCCAGGGCCAAAGGATGCCCCTGCGCCCTTGGACCTATAGTGCCTTTGGCGGGGAGCGGAGAGGCCTGGGCTCATCTCCCCCCACCCCTCCAGTTTCATGGCTGTGGAAATGGAGTGGGGAGGAGCAGTGAGGCCCATTGCTGTGCTAAAGGAAGTCCTGGGGCACTGGCTGCAAGGGCCGGGTCCTTGAACCAGCTTTGTGCTGTGTGTGGCCTCGAGAGCGTGCCTGTCCCTGACACGCTCAGTCCAGTGGCCGGGGAAACCAACTTCCAGGAGTTGTTATAAGGGACTTCTGTCATAAGCATTGCGGTCTGGTGCCTAGAGGACACTCAAGACTGACCTCCCCCTCGAGAACTTCAGAGATCAGGCCTTGACCAAGTGTCCACAAGAAGCAGGTGGGGGAGGCGAGGATGGGGAGGCTGGGCTGGCCCAGAGGGAGCCCCATGAGGATGTGTTAGAGGGGGTGCCCTCCCCCGACCCCCACCCCTTCTCCCTCCTGCTGAACCTACGGAGGCTGAACGCCCCAGGCTGCTCCCCCCATTGTCCCCTCTTGCCCTCCCCGGGTGGGTTCAGAGGTCACCATCTCTCTGCCAAAGGGGCCTCTCTCTGCCCCCCCTCCTGGTGCCGCCCACCCCTGCCTGCCGCCTGCCTCTCTCCCCCTCCTTGTCCTTTCCTAGTGCTCTTGAAAAGTAATCATAATCATAATAATTAATAACAACAGAGCCCGTGGCAGGCCTGAGGCAGCTCTTAAAGAGCCAGAGCCCCATTTTCTCCTGGCGGATCCAGCGGACCTTGTTGGCTCAGAGAGACCCGAGACCGGCATGGCATCGGCTTTGATGCCGTGCCTTTGTTCCCGCAGCCCTCCCTCTCCCCCTCCCGCCGCCTGGGGTTGGAGGGTGGTGTTGGGGTGAGCATTTTTGCCTGCGTTCTCCATCAGGCACTGGGCTTCTCGTATTTTAATTGAACTGTCTTTTCTTAGAGATAGATGCTTTCACCGCATCCAGCTGCTCGTGTATTGGGAAACCCGCCTTTAATACGGCTCGGCTAAATTAAAAGACGCAGCAGCTGGACTGATTAAAGGGGGGGGGGGGGCGGGACACTGGTCCTAGTACTCTCTCTTTTTAAGTAATGTTTCTGGTAATGCATTTTGGAGAATGTGAAGAAAAATAAAAAATAAAAACATACAAAAGCTGTAGAAATGTTAATGATATCCACAGGACACTCAGCAGGAAATGGGAGCGATCTGGGACTAATAAAAGCCGAAATGTAATTTGTGCAGATATACGAGGCACAGCCTCCAGAGTGGTCCTGGGTTTGCGCGTTTCGGGCTCATAAACACAGGCCGGGGAGGCAGAGCGCCGTAGGATGTCCTCGGGAGCGGGCCTTCCTCGCCACTGCCTGCCAGCCAGTGACACCCGAATAAAAGTGACGGCTGCTGCCAGCCGGTTGCGTGCCTGCTCGTTTCCTGTGCCTGAGCATGGGAGGGGGCCGCCCGCCCGGCAGCCTTCTCTGGAAGGTCAGGTCAGGAGGCACGGGGCCAAGCGATGCCTCCCGCTCCTCTGGGTTGGCGTGTCACAGCAGGCACCCCCTGTAACGTTTGATCCCAGCCGCCAGGGATGGGATTGAAGTGGGTCACAAGGGCGGGCGCGCTTTTCCTTGTTGGGGTGCCTGTGATAAATCCAGGGAGAGGCAGGAGGGAAGGAGCAGGGCTGTGTTTGCCAGGGGCCTGCTGGCTTTGATGGGCCCGGTGGGAAGGGGCTTGCCTTGTGGGACACTGGTCCCCTCTGCAGCCAGGGCCTTCTGTCCCCGAGTCAGGGCCGGCTGACTGCCGAGGTCAGGGGAGGTGGGCCTGGGCCGTGCTAACAGGGCTCCCGGGGGCTTCTGGCCGCCCCAGACTGGCCCTGCTCGGCCGGATGGAGCCCCTCCCTGGGCCCCAGCACTGAGAAAGGAATCTGAGTGGGATCCAGGGGAAGAGCTGAGGAGTGAGCTGGACCTCCTGGGGGAGCCCCCATCCCCCACTCATCACTCTCTCTCCTCGTTCTCACATCTGCGCACATCCATCCGTCCGTCCGTCTATCTCTCCTCTGTGTCTCTTTTTCATTTCTGGTCCCTCCTATAACTCTGGGAGCCTGTGGCCCCCGGCAGGCCACCCCTTCCTCTTTCGGTGTTGGGAATGAACGGCTGGGAACTGGAAAGTCCCTGGTGCCCCTGTGGGGGCCTGGGCCTTTCTGTCTGCCTCTTGGCTCACCCACCAGCGGCACAGTTGTGGGTTAAATCCTGACGCCCCTGGGCCTCTGGCTGAACGCCGGACTCCTTGATGTGATTTCTCTTGAGCCTGCAACGTTCCTCGCTCCTGTCTCCATCCCTCCCTCCTTTGAGGGTCTGCTGGGGTGACCCGGCCCCCGGTCAGTTAGGGGGACCGTTAGCCTGGATGCTTTGGGCCAGCCTGTGTTTGTGACTCCGGTTGCCCTGCCCTGAAGGGCCCACTCCTTCTCCGGGGTCATTTCCTGATCCAAGATCCTGCTTTGGGGCTGGTTAGACCTCACCAGGGGCGCGAGTCCCTAAAATAGTAACCAGATGGGCTCTTGGCCTGGTGTGCCCTGATCCTGACCCTGTAGAGTTGGAGACGGGAGGGGCCGACCAGGAGGGCTGGGGCTGCGTCATACCCAGCTGTGGGGCGCTCCTCCGTGGCCAAGGGACTGCGGCTGTGTCCCCCATTAGCATGCACTCCCTCACTCTGGGCCACGTAATCTGTTTACGCACCTATGATATCAAAAACAGGAGGCAGGTGCCGCTGTCCTGCGTTACTGGGAGTCAGGGAAGGGGACGTTTTATGCCTACAATGGCTCCACAGCCCCTAATCGACGTCTGCTAGAAGGAACAGACAGATTCCAGATGGCATGGCAGTGATAGAGGAGGTGTGTGTGTGCACGCGCGTGCGGGCTGTGCGCGCGCCTCTGTGCGTCTGTGTGTGTGTGTGCGTGCGTGTGTGTGTGTGTGTGTGTGTGTGTGTGCGCGCGCGCTCTCGCTCTCTCTCTCCACAGGCCTTGGTGAGTAGCTTCTCTGGGCAGGGGCAAACCTTCCTTGGTCCCTGCATGGCTGGGTCACGCTTGAACACTGCCGCGCTGGGACTGGATTGCAGGACCCAGGCGGCCCCGGGCGGGGGGGTGGGGGGGGGGTGGGGGACAGGGGAGTGGGATTGCTCTGCTAAACGATTTTACTTACGCCAGCAGGGGAGTGCTGGGGGTGGGGGGCGTGGAGGGGAGGAGCTGGCTGGGAGCAGGGTGGGGTGGCGCCTCCCGCAGCGGTGGCCATCCTTGGCAAGGCTCAGCTGGCAGCGGGCGATGTTGGAGCGGGAATTACAGAGCACACCTCCCTGACACAGAAGTTGTCAATATGTGCACAGCTGGTGGGGAGGCTCAGGCAAAGGGGAGACCGTTAAGAGCTGCGGGGAGAGGGCAGGGCGGGAGAGGGGTGGGAGGCAGGCGTTCTGAGGGGAAGGGAAATGGCCCGTCTGAATCGCTCTCCCTTCCCCCCCCCTCCCCGCCCCCCCTCCCTCTCTCCCTTTCTCTTTTCACAGATAACCAGCCCGAGTCATGCAGTCTTTTCGAGAAAGGTGTGGTTTCCATGGCAAACAACAGAACTACCAGCAGACCTCACAGGAGACATCTCGCCTGGAGAATTACAGACAGCCGAGCCAGGCCGGGCTGAGCTGTGACCGGCAGCGGCTGCTGGCCAAGGACTATTATAACCCGCAGCCGTACCCGGGCTACGAGGGCGGCGCAGGCTCGGCCGCCGCCGCGGCCACCGCGCGGGGCAGCAAGGGGCTCCCCTCCCAGCAGTCCCTGCAGGGCAGGCCGGCCTTCTCGGGCTACAGCGTGCAGGACAGCAGCCCGTACCCCGGCCGCTACTCGGGTGAGGAGAGCCTGCAGGCTTGGGGGGCCCCCCAGCCGCCGCCCCCCCAGCCGCAGCCCCTGCCAGGGGGGGTGGGCAAATATGAGGACAACTTGATGAAAAAGGCCGCGGTGCCCCCCGGCAGGCAGTACCCAGAGCAGGGCGCCCAGCTGCCCTTTCGGACTCACTCCCTGCACGTCCAGCAGCAGCTGCCGCAGCCCCAGCAGCCCCTGGCGTACCCCAAACTCCAAAGGCAGAAGCTGCAGAACGACATGGCCTCACCTCTGCCCTTCCCCCAGGGCGGCCACTTCCCCCAGCACACGCAGTCCTTCCCCGCCTCCTCCACCTACTCCTCCCCGGGCCAGGGCGGCGGCGGCGGGCAGGGCGCCCACTCCTACAAGAGCTGCACCGCACCGTCCGCCCAGCCCCACGACAGGCCGCTGACCGCCACCGCCAGCCTGGCCCCGGGGCAGCGGGTCCAGAACCTTCACGCCTACCAGTCCGGCCGCCTCAGCTACGACCAACAGAAGCAGCAGCAGCAGCAGCAGCAGCAGCAGCAGCAGGCCCTTCAGAGCCGGCACCACGCCCAGGAAACCCTCCACTACCAAAACCTCGCCAAGTACCAACACTACGGGCAGCAAGGCCCTGGCTACTGCCAGCCGGACGCGGCCGTCAGGACTCCGGAGCAGTACTATCAGACCTTCAGCCCCAGCTCTGGCCACTCGCCCGCTCGCTCCGTGGGCCGCTCCCCCTCCTACAGCTCCACCCCGTCGCCCCTGATGCCCAACCTGGAGAACTTCCCCTACAACCAGCAGGCGCTCGGCACCGGGGCCTTCCCCGCCGGCATCGCCGACCACAGCCACTTCATGCCCCTGCTCAACCCCTCCCCGACCGACGCCGCCGGCTCGGTGGACGCCCAGGCTGGCAACTGCAAGCCGCTGCAGAAGGACAAGCTGCCTGAGAACCTGCTGTCGGATCTCAGCCTGCAGAGCCTCACGGCCCTGACCTCGCAGGTGGAGAACATCTCCAACACGGTCCAGCAGCTGCTGCTCTCCAAGGCGGCCGTGCCGCAGAAGAAGGGCGTCAAGAACCTGGTGTCCAGGACCCCGGAACAGCACAAGAGCCAGCACTGCAGCCCCGAGGGCAGCGGCTACTCGGCCGAGCCGGCGGGCACGCCGCTGTCCGAGCCGCTGAGCAGCACGCCGCAGTCCACGCACGCCGAGCCGCCCGAGGCCGACTACCTGAGCGGCTCCGAGGATCCGCTGGAGCGCAGCTTCCTCTACTGCAGCCAGGCCCGGGGCAGCCCCGCCAGGGTCAACAGCAACTCGAAGGCCAAGCCCGAGTCCGTGTCCACCTGCTCCGTGACGTCGCCCGACGACATGTCCACCAAGTCCGACGACTCCTTCCAGAGTCTGCACAGCAGCCTGCCGCTCGACAGCTTCTCCAAGTTCGTGGCGGGCGAGCGGGACTGCCCGCGGCTGCTGCTCAGCGCCCTGGCGCAGGAGGACCTGGCGTCCGAGATCCTGGGGCTGCAGGAGGCCATCGGCGAGAAGGCCGACAAGGCCTGGGCCGAGCCGCCCGGCCTGGCCAAGGACGCCGGCAAGCCCCCCTTCTCGCTGGAGAACCACAGCGCCTGCCTGGACTCCGTGGCCAAGAACGCGTGGCCGCGGCCAGGGGAGCCGGAGGCCCTGCCCGAGTCCTTGCAGCTGGACAAGGGTGGCAGCGCCAAGGACTTCAGCCCGGGGCTGTTTGAAGATCCCTCTGTGGGCTTCGCCACCCCTGACCCCAAGAAGACGGCCGGTCCCCTCTCCTTCAGCAGCAAGCCCACCCTGGGGGCCGCGGTGTCGGACCCTGCCGCCGCGGCTTTTGACTGCTTCCCGGACACGACCGCCGCCGGCTCCGCGGACGGCGCCAACCCCTTTGCCTGGCCCGAGGAAAACCTGGGGGACGCCTGTCCCCGGTGGGGCCTCCACCCCAGTGAGCTCACCAAGGGCCTGGAGCAGGGCGGGAAGGCCTCGGATGGCGCGGGCAAGGAGAACGCCCACGAGGCTTCGGCCTGCCCGGTCTTCCAGGAGGAGGAGCCCCCCAGGGAGAAGGCCACGGTGCCTCGGGACTCCGAGCAGGAGGAGGCGGGTGGGGTGAAGGAGGAGGTGGGCGGGCTGCTGCAGTGCCCCGAGGTGGGCAAGGCCGACAGGTGGCTGGAGGAGGGCCGGCACTGCTGCTCAGCGGCCGACTTCGGGGACCTCCCCCTGCTGCCACCCACCGGGAGGAAAGACGACCTGGAGGCCGAGGAGGAGTACTCCTCCCTGTGTGAGCTCCTGGGCAGCCCCGAGCAGAGGCCCGGCATGCAGGACCCGCTGTCGCCAAAGGCCCCGCTGATGTGCACCAAGGAGGAGGTGGAGGGGGTGCTGGACACCAAGGCCGGCTGGGGCTCCCCGTGCCACCTCTCCGGGGAGTCTGTCATTTTGCTGGGCCCCACCGTGGGCGCGGAGTCGAAGGTCCAGAGTTGGTTCGAGTCCTCCCTGTCCCACATGAAGCCAGGCGAAGAAGGACCCGACAGGGCGCTGGCTCCAGGGGACTCCGCCACCCTGGCCCCGGACGCCTCCCTGGCCCAGAAGCCGAACAAGCCCGCTGTGCCCGAGGCTCCCATTGCCAAGAAAGAGCCTGTGCCGCGCGGCAAAAGTTTACGGAGCCGGCGGGTGCACCGGGGGCTGCCCGAGGCCGAGGACTCCCCGTGCAGGGCACCTGTGCTGCCCAAAGACCTCCTGCTCCCCGAATCCTGCACGGGGCCCCCCCAGGGACAGATGGAAGGAGCAGGAGCCCCGGGTCGGGGGGCCTCAGAAGGGCTCCCCAGGATGTGCACACGCTCCTTCACGGCCCTGAGTGAGCCCCGCACACCTGGACCCCCGGGCCTCACCACCACCCCCGCGCCCCCAGACAAACTGGGGGGCAAGCAGCGAGCCGCCTTCAAGTCTGGCAAGCGGGTGGGCAAGCCGTCACCCAAGGCGGCATCCAGCCCCAGTAACCCGGCCGCCCTGCCCGTGGCCTCCGACAGCAGCCCCATGGGCTCCAAGACCAAGGAAACAGACTCGCCCGGCACCCCGGGCAAGGACCAGCGCTCCATGATCCTGCGGTCCCGCACGAAAACCCAGGAAGTGTTCCACTCCAAGAGACGGCGGCCCTCAGAGAGCCGGCTCCCCAACTGCCGTGCCACCAAGAAGCTCCTCGCCAACAACCACCTGCCCGCCACGTTCAAGGTCGCCGGCAGCCCCCAGAAGGAGGGCAGGGCCAGCCAGCGGGCGAGGGTCCCCAAGCCCGGGGCAGGCAGCAAGCTCTCCGATCGGCCCCTCCACTCACTCAAAAGGAAGTCAGCCTTCATGGCGCCTGTCCCCACCAAGAAGCGGAACCTGGTTTTGCGTAGCGGCGGTGGGGGGGACGTGAAGGAGGAGGGAGCCGAGGACTCCTCCACCCTCTTCAAGAGGATGTCTTCCCCCAAGAAGGCCAAGCCCACCAAGGGCAACGGTGAGCCCGCCGTGAAGCCCCCGCCCCCGGAGACCCCGGATGCCTGCCTGAAGCTCGCCTCTCGGGCGGCCTTCCAGGGGGCCATGAAGACCAAGGTGCTGCCGCCCCGGAAGGGCCGGGGCCTGAAGTTGGAGGCCATCGTGCAGAAGATCACCTCGCCCAGCCTGAAAAAGTTTGCGTGCAAAACGCCGGGGGCCCCTCCTGGTAATCCTCTGAGCCCATCTCTCCCTGAGAAGGACCGAGGGCTCAAGAGCGCCGGGGGCAGCCCAGTTGGGGCAGGCGAAGGTCTCTTAAATGTGGGCACCGGGCAGAAGCTCCCAGCAGCTTTGGGGGCCGACCCGTTATGCAGAAATCCAACCAACAGATCCTTAAAAGGCAAACTCCTGAACAGTAAGAAACTGTCCTCGACTGACTGTTTCAAAACTGAGGCCTTCACGTCCCCGGAGGCCCTGTTGCCCGGGGGGACTGCCCTGGCGCCTAAGAAGAGAAGCCGGAAAGGCAGGGCCGGAGCCCTCGGACTCCCTAAAGGTCCCCTGGAGAAGCGGCCCCACCTAGGCCCGGCTCTGCTCCTGACTCCCCGAGACAGGGCCAATGGCACTCAGGGGGGCGGTGAGGACAGCTCTGGTGGAGGAGGCAAGAAGCCAAAGACAGAGGAGCTGGGCCTGGCCTCCCAGTCCCCTGAGGGCCGGCCCTGCCAGCCCCAGACAAGGGCGCAGAAGCAGCCGGGCCATGCCAACTACGCCAGCTATTCCAAGCGCAAGCGCCTCACTCGGGGCCGGGCCAAGAACACCACCTCCTCCCCCTGTAAGGGGCGCGCCAAGCGGCGGCGGCAGCAGCAGGTGCTGCCCCTGGATCCCACAGAGCCTGAAATCCGCCTCAAGTACATTTCCTCCTGCAAGCGGCTTCGAGCAGACAGCCGCACCCCGGCCTTCTCGCCCTTTGTGCGGGTGGAGAAGAGAGACGCGTTCACCACCATATGCACTGTCGTCAACTCCCCGGGGGAGGAGCCCAAGCCCCACAGGAAGCCTTCCTCCTCTGCCTCCTCTTCCTCATCCTCGTGCTCCTTCTCCTTGGATGCGACCGGGGCCTCCCTGGCCACGCTCCCCGGAGGCTCTGTCCTGCAGCCACGCCCCTCCCTGCCCCTGTCCTCCACCATGCATCTGGGGCCCGTGGTTTCCAAGGCCCTGAGTACCTCTTGCCTTGTTTGCTGCCTCTGCCAAAACCCGGCCAACTTCAAGGACCTCGGGGACCTCTGTGGGCCCTACTACCCCGAACACTGCCTCCCCAAAAAGAAGCCAAAACTCAAGGAGAAGGTGCGGCCGGAGGGCACCTGTGGGGAGGCCTCGCCGCCCCTCGAGAGAACACTCAAAGACCTTGAATGTGCCGCCGCCGCCGCCGCCGCCCCTGGAAAAGCCCCGAGGCCCGACGGCCCGGCCGATGCCGCCAAGCAGGGCTCCCTGCGCACCAGCGCCCGGGGCCTGTCCCGGCGGCTGCAGAGCTGTTACTGCTGCGACGGTCGGGGGGATGGGGGCGAGGAGGTGGCCCCAGCTGACAAGAGCCGCAAGCATGACTGCAGCAAGGAGCCGCCGGCAGAGCCTGGCGGGGACACCCAGGAGCACTGGGTGCACGAGGCCTGCGCCGTGTGGACGGGCGGGGTCTACCTGGTAGCCGGGAAGCTCTTTGGGCTGCAGGAGGCCATGAAGGTGGCCGTGGACATGGTAAGAGGCCAGCCCAGTTGCGGTGGGGGAGCTCAGGGTCCGCAGCTCAGGCAGGCAGGCAGTTGGGAATCCCCCCTCATCTCTCCGGTGCCACGGTTTGGGCCAAACACACCCACGATCACAGACTCACGCGTCAGGCGCTCGGGGGTGGAGTCGAATGGAGGCAGCGCGGGCTCGCCCACCCCTGTCCAGGACTTGCAGCTTCAGCCCCTCAGCACCCGGCCCGTCCCCCATACACACACCTGACACCCACCGTCGGGCTCCGGTCGCCCACCCCCAACCCCCAGTCCACCTGGCCCCGTCTGGTGCCATGAGCTGACACGCCAAGACCCCCCCCCCCAAAACAGGCAGCCTCCCAGAATTGAACATCCGGGCAGCCTAAAAAAAGCAGGGCCCCCCCCTTCCAGTACGTGTCTCCTTGGCCTCTGAGGTGGAGCACAGGCCGAGGGAAAGAGCCTCTCGGGAGGTATTTGGGATGCGTCCCCCTCCGAGGGCCGGGTGGTCTGGGAACCTCTCGTGAAACAGTCACAAAATGCTCCTTGAGGAACCGTCACTGAGGTCCCTGAGCAAGAACGCAGGCTGGCTTTTCGGTTCAGACCCCGGCACTGCCCGTCACGCACCGTGTGACTCTGGGCGTGGGGCTCAGCCCCTCTGTGCCTCCGTGTCCTCCTCTCTAACGCGGGCAGGGTGGGTCCCCGCCGCGGAGGGGCTGTGGGGCCCGAGCGGGTTCGTGCCCGTGAAGCTGTCAGAGCCGTGCCTGGCCTCCGTGCCCGCCGACCGTCCTCTGCTCCCTGCTAGGCCCAGTGATAGCGGCTGGGCCACATCACACTAGGTGATGCCGCCAGTCCGGCTACCGGGGGATCTTGCTCCTCACGCTCCCTTCTGAGGGGTGCGGGCGGCCGGAGTGAGCAGGCAGCTGGGGGCGCATCTGGGAGCCCCCTCAGGTCTGCCTGGTGGCAGTCGGCGGAATGTGCCCGGGACGTGGTGGTGGGGCCAGCATTCTGTTCCTGAGGCCTGTGCTCTTGCCCTCCCCCTCCCCCACTCGGCCCACCCCCCTCCTACTGCCTGTGCTGGGGGTCCCCACCCCCAGCCACTGGGACCCGCCCCTGTGCCCGAGGGCCTCAGCCTCCCCTCCTTTCCTGCACCAGACCTTACACAGCCCCGGGGGCATGGTTAGAGACCTCTCCACGCCCAGGCTTCCAGCCTGACTGAGGCAACCCCAGTTCCCAACAGGACATCTGCTACTTTGTCTTCCTCTCTCCCTGTCTCCTTCTCTCTCTCTCTCTCTCTCTCTCTATCTCTCTCTCTCTGTCACTGGCTCCCGGCTCCTGCCCAACCTGTCTGACATAGGCTCAAGTCTCTCCCATCATTAAAAAGTAATACCCTCAGATCACCGCCTCCCCCCTCCAGCATGCACGGCCCACCCACCCCCCCGCGACTCTGGCCTGCCTGTGCTGCCTCTCTGAGCCGGGGCCTGGTCCAGCCTTTTCCCAGCCACCTGCACCCATCGTGGTGGGTAAGCTGCCCACGTGCCCCCGGCCTGTTCCGGGCGCCCTGGTCTCACCTCGCGGACCCGCACGCGAGTCCTGTTGGGCCGACGAGGAAGCCGGGGTCACAGCGGCGCCGTGCCTTCCTGGTGTCCCGCGGCTGTTGAGTACCGGAGCTGGAAGTCAGCCCGGTCGGCCCATCTCTGCCCGCTGTGCCCTACGCCAAAAACGGCGTGGTAGCCTGGCACCACCGGGGGCCTCCCCAGGAAGGTCGGGACGGGGCCGCGGCAAGGACACATAGCAGCAGGCACCTGCCGTTCACCGGCCGCACCTCCCTCCCTCACCGGAGGCAGCTCAGATGGGATCTGAAGGGCCGCCGAGCCAGAGATGGTCCAGCCAGGCCAGGGCTTGTGAGCCTCAGAGGGGATCATTAAGGCAGCCCTCCCCGCCCCCCCCCCCCCCCAGCCGGAGGAGCAGACCGTGCCACAGAACGCTCTGGAGAGACGGGCGGGCTCTGGGACTTCTGAGGGGCACGGCTCCATGCCCCCTGCTCCCATAGCCCGGGCATCCTAGGCCTCCTGTCCCCGCCAAGACCTCTTGCTGCCTGGACAGCTCAGTGGCAGCACACTCCCTTAGAGAGACGCAGACCCGGGTTCGAATCGCAGCTCTGCTGAGGGCAGGTTCTGTGACTCCAGCAAGTCACTGGCCCCTGCGAACCTCAGGAGGCCAAACCCCGCTGGCAGGGCCGCAGGGTTGCGGGGCTGTGGGGGTGGTCTTCCCTCCCCAGCACGCAGTAGGGGCCCTGTGCATCAGGGCTCCAGGCCCCGGCACACCTGTTGCTACCTTGGCCTCACTTTTGCTCTCTGGGGGACAGAACTTCCGTGTGGCCCCTCGGGGGCAGCCCCGTTTCTTCTCTGTCCCCTCCCGAGAGCCCCCACACGGCTTGCTGTCCCTGAGCCCTACCATGCCCACCCCCTGGGACCTCGGGTTCTCTCTCCACCAGCCTGGAGGCCTTTGTCAGGTTCACAAGCCCTGCCGGGGGAGCAGAGGATCAGAGCCTGGGTGTGACGGTCAGAAGGGCCCAAGGCCTCTGTCCCTCTGTCCCTTGATTTCTTCACGTCTGCAGTGCCACTCGGGATTGGGGGAGGGAGGGACACGGTGCAGGCATGGTAGCGTGAGGCTGCTCTTGCGCCTGTTGTCCTGTAAGCGACAAAAGCCCTGAGGCCGCAGCCCTGGTTTGGGCCCCAGTCCTGCCTTATTCCCTCCTTGTGGGCCAGAAATTGAGGGAATTTGGGGCCTCACGGTCCCAGGAGATCTCAGCCCTGACCGCAAGGAAACTGCGCGTCTAAAGGCATTGTATGAAAACCTGATGTTCCAGAATATACCCAGCCCCCATCCCTGCACCTCCCCGCTCCCACCTTGATGCCAGAGGGAGCATTCCTGGGCATCTTCCCCAGGAAGGTGGGAGAAGACTCTCATTCCTAGTCTCCCCCAGATGCTGGGGATGGGATCTGTCTTAGTCCAGGGACCTGGCATGGAGCCCCTGCCTCGAACAGTATGGGGGGGTGATCGCCAGCCTGTGCTCCAGCCGGGCAGCTGGGCTCAAAGCCCGGCTCGGAGACTTAGGGGCTGTGTGCCCTCAGGCAGTTTAATCAGTCTCTCTGAGCTCTCGTTGGTAACCTGGGTAGAATTACGAGGATATCAACATAAGGTTATGGGGAGGCTGCTTCCAGGCACATGGGGCACATCGTAAGCTGCCGTCACCTGTCGGTAGCTTAGCAACCACAGCTTAGTCCTGCCACAGCTGCGCTGCCCTCCTGTGCGCTGCCCTCCCCAACCCATATAGTGAGGCTTCTCGTTTTGCGTCGCCTCCTTGGCATCGCCCAGCCATCCCGGCCAAGTCCCTGTTCAGACAAGTGGGCCGGGCGTGGGGCAGAGTGGGCTGGCCGCTGTGCTGCCTCGCGTGAGATTTACATCACCTCGGCATGTCAGGACTGGCTGTGTCCTCTTCTCCGGGGATCTGGCGAGGATGAGTGGCCCATCGAAGGGCGGGAGAGTGTCTTTCTGGGTAGAAAGCAATGCTTCTTGCCTTCACTCTTGCCTGGAGCGGAAGCCTCAGTTTCACCATCTAGAAAATGGGGTTTGTGAAAGTTACCTGCCTGAAGGGCCGGTGGGAGGAACCAGTGGGTAAGGACGCACACACAAACCTGCTCAGTGCTGGCCGATAGCCACAGCCGTAGGGTGAGTGGCCTCACGAGTTCTTGTCATCTGCTGGGCACACGGCGTCTCTTATTTAATCTTCACGACTGTCCCGTAAGGGAGGCACTGTCCCCACTGCACAGACGGGGCACGGAGAGTTTGAGTTAGCGGCTGAGGTCACGTGGGGCAGAATGGCGGAGCTGAGATTTGAACCCAGGTCTGTGTGATGCCTAGACCCTGATACTTATCCACGAGATTAGACGTTTTCCTGCCCCAAGAGGGTCCCCTCGTCCAAGGCACAGCTCGGAATTCTGCCACAAAATCGCCCTTGGGGGCACTTGTGCCCCATACTGACCCTCCTTCCCACCGATGTCCAGGGAGCGTTTTGGGGGAAAGGACGTGGGGTCCGTGGGAGAGCCTGTCTATAAAGCCCTAGACTCACCCGTCTTCCCTCTCTCCTCACCAGACCTGTTCCAGCTGCCAAGAAGCCGGGGCCACCATCGGGTGCTGTCACAAGGGATGCACCCACACCTACCATTACCCGTGTGCCAGCGATGCGGGTAAGAGCCAGCCCAAGGGGACAGGAAGGCCCTGGAGGCCCACCTGAGCAGCCCAGGGGCACCCGGGCACCCCGCTCCTTGAACCCTGCCCCAGTTGACGCCTTGGCTGCCCTCCTCTCCTGCCCCAGCAATTTATTTTCTCAGCTGTCTCTCCCCTGGGACCCATGATGGACAATGCTAAGGCCACAGAGAGGAACCAGTCCCGAGCCACCTGCTCCAGGGATGCCCAGAGCCATGCATTACAGGATGGAGGGCTAGCTCAGGAGCTATCAGTGCTTAGGAGTGGTAGGGGCTGGGGAGGATCTCAGGCCTCAGAGAGACAGGGGTACTGGGGCTGGGTCTTTGAAGGCTGAATAGGAGTTCACTGGGTAAAGAAAGATGGGAGGTACAGACCTCAGCAAACACCAAGTGAGGGAGGAGGAGATGGGGTTCAAAACACTCCTATTGGGGGCGCCTGGCTGGCCCAGTCAGTGGAGCATAGGTCCCTTGATTTCGGGGTTGTGCGTTCCAGCCCCACGTTGCACACGTGGAGCCTACTTATAAAAAAACAAACAAAAAACCCTCCCGTTGGCTACAGGCAACGGTTGTAGGTTTTCAGCGGGACACTGGGGTCTGGAGACAGGATCAGGCTTCCCCTGCACCCTCACCCACCTCATTCTCTCCTCTTACTCATTCATCTGTCGCATGAGCGTTTATGAGCACCCACCGTGACCCAGGCACACAGAAGGACAGACTGCATGGGCCGGAGAGATCCGGGAGTCCCAAACCTCATCGAGCAGGCAGGGAGACCCAGGCTCACAGACAGTCTTTCGATTTCATCCAAAGAGAGAGGCTGCTTATGGCGGAGCCGTAGTCACTGAGAGGCAGCTCTGGCCTGGATTCAAACCCCCGTGGCATTCTTACCGCGTGGACTTGGGCAGGTTCGTGGATGCCTCTGCAGGTGGGCTCCCCATCTGTAAAACAGAGATTAGGATCATCCCTTTTTGCTGCGGCTGCTCGGAGCAGTGAGCCAAGTAATGAACGCCACCCAGGGAAGTGCAGCCCTCGTCCCGTTTGGGGCCAGTCCCCTGGACGGCGGCCTCCTCCCCCTGCTCCCCGCGCCCCACCCCACCCCACCCCCGCCTCTAGCCTGGAACCCGGGTGAAGTTATCAATGACTCTGCCTCATGGATGACGGAGCAGAGGTGTCTCCCAGTAGGTCCTCCCATTACCTGGAGCCCCCTCCTCCCCACCTGAATGCCTGCTGGCTCTGCCCCGGGCCGCGGGGACCACTCCCTGCGCCCCCACCTGCCCGCTTGGTCCCCGGCCAGCAGCAGCCCCAGCTAAGCCACCCCCGGGAGCACCCGCAGGACTGAGTGATGACAGTTCCTTGGCGAGGGCTGAGGTGCTCGCACCGTGCAGGGAGGGGGCCGGCTGGAGCGGGATGTGGGGCTTCTTCCCGGTTCCACAGCCCTACTCTGGGCAGCAGGAACCAGATTTTAGTGTGGACTCAGCCACTTAACCAGACCCGTGGCCTTACCCCAGTAATAGATAACTACCCCGAGTTGCACCCCTCCTTCTACAGTGATTAACTTAGCACCCACTGGGTGCCAGGCCTTGCCTCAGGCCCCTGTGCTTTCCCGGGTTGCATCTTTACAGACAGGCTGCCTTTCCCATGGCCACACAGCAGGACAGACCAGGATGCGACTGCTTTGCCTGTCTTGCTCCCCATCCTGTGTTCTCTCTCCCACCCCAGTACCGTCAGAACCTCCTGGGGGTTCCCGTTTGAGTGAGACAGACAGGAAAATCATGATCTCTGCCCAAAGTTATGGCAACCAGGAAGGGCGAAGAGTGTGTCCCTTGGGACAGAGTCCCCCTGTCTGAGCTGGGGGAGGGGGGTGTGTGTGGAATCCAGGAGGACTTCCAGGAGAAGGTGCCACTGGAGCCCGGCCCCCCCAGGTCAGTGGAGGTGCCCCGCAGCTGGTTAGCGGTGGGATGTATATACCAGGCCGGACACAATACGCTTCCGCTCGAAAGGAAATCTTCGAAGGATTTCCCGTATGATAGGGGTCTCTGTAGAGCCCCAGAGCTTGCCACGGGAAGGGGCCCCGGAAGCCAGGTAGATGAGACACTGGCTCAGCCAGAGCCGAGGGGGCCAGAGGTTGTCCCGGCGGGAGACGAGACCTGCTGATGGGGACAGAGCCTTCGCTGGCACTGAATGTGCAGGCCTTAGGGTGAGGGGCGACGGGGTGTGGAGCCTGCCATCCAGCTACCCCACGTTGGAGGGGACAGGTCTGGGGCAGGGCAGGGGTGTGCCGAAGGTGTGTCGGCTACCGGCTCTCCCAGGCCCGGCTTCCTGGCTTCAACGCCAGTCCCCGGTGGTCTGTGCCGAGGGCGTGGTCAGCCGGCCGGCTCCGCCGCTCCCGCCGGCTGGCGGACCTCCTCGCCACTGACTTGGGTGGCTGCGGTCGCGTGGCCTCTCGTGCCCCCGCAGGCCAGGCTCGGCACCACACGGTTGGCCAAACCGAGTCCCCCAGCCCGCCCAGATTCACAGGATGGATTCCTCTTCTGCTAGAGAAGAGCGACAGAGCCACAGCGCAGAGGATAGTGGCCCAGGGAGGGGGCCTGGAGCTCTTCCGGCGGTCTGTCCGTCCGCCACACGGGGCTGCTTCCCTCTGGACAGGCTGCATTTGAGGCGTCAGCAGACGTACAAGGGAAGTTGTCCCAGCTGGGCTCGGGACAGAGGCTCGCTGGCCATCAGCCCCAGGGCTCGTCAGGGCGCTGGGGGGGGGGGGGGGGGGTCGGGCACCGCCACTTAGCAGCTGGCAGAGGAGAGCGGGTGGAGCCCCGGGCACTGGAGGAGCAGCAGCCAGAGAAGCTGGGAGAACAAGTGAGCCTCCGGGCGGCAGGGAGGGCTGGTCACGGCCCTCCTGACCAAGCGGGAGGCTTGGGAGACAGAGGAACTAGGGGAGGAGGCTGGGGAGGCCATCCAGCGTTTGGCAGACAGGAGCCCCAGGCTTCTGTTGGCACCTTCCACCTACCCGACCCCTTGGGCCTGCCAAGCGGGGGCCCGTAGGGCTCTCCAGATGTCTGGGTCACGCTCTCAGACCGTAGGGCATCAGGGCCGTCCCGTTCTGCCCTGGCTCACTAGCCCTGTCCCTTCCACCCCATTAAGGACCACCTCATTGGGGCTAAGTGACTCAGAATCGCTGGCAGAAGCCAGCAAGCCACGGGTCTGTCTGAGCCTTTCCACACTCAGGCCCCGGGGCCACTTTGTCAGCTGGGTCCCCAGGTCCCCAGGTGCAGACACCAGGAGAGGTGGCCTGGCCCTGTCCTGTGGTTCCCCTCCACACGTCCAGGGTGGATGCCGGGGGCGTAGCTGAGCAAGCTGGTTTTGGAAGTGGTGACCTCCTGCCCTCTGCTTCCAGAGACCCGGAACCTGTAGGGCCCGAAGTGGGATGTGGGGCGGGGATGACCTCACATGTGCAGGCCTGGCGTTTTAGCTCAATGCTCTTTGGAAGGTGTGAGTTCAGTCCCGGCACCGCGTCTGGCCTGTCGGAGCGTAGAGAAGAGGAAAAACTGACGATCCGCCTCCAGCCGCTGGCCCTGGAGTGCACAAACCTCGTGGGCAGTTTTCAGTCTCAGGCTCCCCAGCTCTGGCAGCGGTTGGTCGGAAAAAAAAAAGGGGAGACAGCCACAGGCCTGGAGGGTTCCCAGCCCTGTTCTCAGGCCTGCAGACCTGCCCTCCCCGCCCTGCCTACCAGCCACCACGCTGCCGTGATGCCACGGCACAGAGCCACGGCGTGAGCAGGAGGAATGTGCTGGAAGGAGAGGCCTTGCTTGGCCAGCTCCGGCCTCCGGCTATTTATGGGTTTGGGGTTTGTTCAGAGCAGTGGCCGGCAGGGTAGGGGTGGGGGTGAGCCCAGAAGGGGACGAGGGGGGTGGTGACTGGGGGCTCCTGGGGGAGAAGCCGGGGCCTCCCTAGGTGGCATCAGGCAGTGGAGTGGCAGCTTGCTATGAGTGCACCCCTGGGCCGAGGTGGGCATCAGGGACTGGCCATGCTCAGCGTCCTCTCTGTTCCCCCAGGGTGGGCAGTGCCCAGGGCACCCAGATGCCTGCTGGGATTCACTCGGACCCAAGACCTCAGTCCCGTCTTCCCCTTGCCCCCAGACTCAGGTCTGCCTCCCCCCTCGAGGCCCCCACAGGGACAAGCCCGTATCCTGAGTGTCTGCTCTGAGCGGCACAGGTGCCAGTGGCTGGTGAGCAAGTAACCGACACCTAGACCAGTAGGAGGAAGTGACAAGCGTGGCCGAGTGAAGTGAGGCAGGGGCAGGGGAGAGACCCACGCATAGGGGATCTGCCATAGGGAGGGAGTCAGGAAGTCCTCCGGAGTGACAAGCGGGCCTTCCGGGGCGGGCTCCGGGAGAACAAAAAGCACACAGGGCCCCTCAGCTCAGTCGTGATGGGGTCTCGGAGACCGGGAGGGTTTCAAGCATGGGCTGCTTTGCTTTTCGCAAAAAGCCCTGTAGCCTAGGGTCTCGTGGGCGCTGGGCCCCCCTCCCCGCCTGGCCCCCTGATGAGACTCCTGCCGCCGTCCTAACCACCCAAACTTCTCTTTGGTGGCAGGTTGCATATTCATCGAAGAGAACTTTTCTTTGAAGTGTCCCAAACATAAGGTAGGTGACCACAGGCCTTCCCTGGAAGGTGTCCAGGCTGGAGGGGAGCCCCTTCCCTCTCCCCACCCCTTGCCCTGGAGACCCTCAGCAGGGCCCAGCCCCCACCTGCCCGCCTCCAAAACTTCATTATTCCTGGTTTATCCGCAGCCTTTGGGGCAGGTTGGCACGCGCTAGTCAGACCGCCTTCTGACGAGGCAGGTCCTGAAGGAGGGGGCCGTCCGAGGTGGGGGCCAGTAAGGGCAGACAGGGGCACGGGACGACGGGCACGGAGGTGACGGTGGCAGGGTGCGGGGAGAGAAAAGTTCGGGCCTAAGGTGAGGCTCCGCTGCCTCCAACGATACTCGAGCCCGGCGCTGGCGGCGCGGGCAGGGGCGGAGCCTCACGCGGGGGCGGGGTCGTGGGGAGGGGCGGGGCTGGGAGGAATTCGCTCCCGGCGCTGGTCCGCCACCGGCAGTAACGGGGGCTTTGGCGTCTCTTCCCCTGCAGAGGCTGCCGTTGTAATCCACCCCAACGGCGGGAGAAGCCGCCGAAGCCCGCCTGCCCGCCCGCCGCCGAAGGAGAGGAGCCGCCTGCGCAGCCCCCGGGCCTTTGAGCTGCTCCCAGCGCGGGTCCAGAGCCGATCCTTGATCCGGATTCCGGATCTTGGATCTGGCCCCTAGGGCTGAAACTTGCGGTCCCGGGTTGGGAAGAAAACACGTTCCGGAGCCGCCTGCTTCCGGAACAAGACAACACTGGGCGTTCCCGCCCGCACCCCCCCCCCCCCCCCCCCCCCGGGCCAGGCTTGGAGAGAGGGAGCCCGTGGAGCGGCCAGACTCCTTGAGGCACCCAGGTTCCGGCGGGGATTGGAGACTCCTTTAGCCTGGGGACACGCTTCTCCCCTGGTAGTTCCAAGACGACGTGGCACACATTCCACGTGGGTGCTGCCGCCACCGCAGCCGGTCGCGGCTTGCAGCTGGGCGCCCTGGGGGTGGGAGTGGGGGTCCAAAGGGCCCAGGAAGTGGCCAAGGGCGGCTCCGGGCTCCGAGGCCGGGTGGGGTGGGGAGGGAGCCGAAACCTTTCCGGAGAGGACTAGGCCGGCGGGGGAGGAGGCCGGAGGCTTTGGAAGGAACCTTTCGAATTGCGTCCTAGAGCCCTTCCCACCCACCCAGCCTTGGCCAAAACTTTTCGTGCGGTTTGGGCAGAGCCAGGGGAGTCCGGGACCCATGCTCAGGGGATGCGGGCTCCCCGGGTGTGGGTGGGACTGGGGCACCCCTTTGGCTTCTGTTCGTCCCCTTTCCAGCCCTCTGCCCCACCCCTGGAGCGCGACCTGGGAACGCAGTGGAAAGGAGTGGTGACCAGAGCGCACCTCCGGCGAATGCGTGATCGTCCCTCTGCACGACCACCCGTCTCCAGGGACAGCAGCGCCCACTCGGCACGGGAGCAGAGACAGCGCTAGATTCGTGTACAAACCTGTGTACCCCTCTATATATATGTTACATAGAATGTATATATGTTGGGAACATGCTCGCTTCTCCCGTGTGTCGCCGCCGCCCTGCGTCCTGCGTCCCTCAGCACGGGGCCCTTGCCAGGAAGGGGGCTACGGCGACGCCCCCCTTCTCCGCGCAGCCACCACCGGCCCAAGCCAGTCCCCGCCAGTCCGTCCGCCTGTCCGTCCGTGTCCTCAGCTCTGTCCACGCTTCGATAGGCCTGATGCAGCCCCCAGACTGGGGCCGCCCTAGCAACTTCCTGTACATATGACTGTAAAATGGTAAACGTGTGTATTATATCTGGCCTCGTTATATAGTGTATATATATGTATACATATACATATATATAATATATATGAAGACTGTAAATGTTAAGACGACTAGTGTTCTTATTAGTATATTGCTTCACACTGAAGATTGTGTGTATCGAGCTGTTTCTAAAAGATGTTTATTTTCCTTAAGAGTAAAAAACAGTCATTGCATTCAGAAAAAAAAAAAAGTCAATAAAGATACAACGATTGTTTTGGAAGTCTGCAGCCCGTGGATTCTAACCAGATTCCGCTGGGAGAGGGGGCCAGGCTTTAGGTGGGGGGTGGGGACGGAGAGGAAGGCTCAGTGGGGCACAAAGGGATGACAGTCAAGGATCTGACCCGTTCTGCCGGGAGGGCACCCGCCCACGCACCCACACTCCAGGCGGCCTCGGGCTCTTGGGTTGCGATAGGGGTGCAAAACTCCCCCAAGTGCAAGAGACAGAGAAATGGGGACGGGTGGGGGAGGGGAGACGCACACCCCAAACAGGGATACCAGTCTGTAGTTCCTATCACAGTAGGTCCTTAAGGACATGGCGTCCTCTCATGTCACCCGAGAGCTGATAGGGGTAGAAGTAAGGAGGTGGGAAGGGGCAGCTGAAACCAGAGCAGCTCTTAAGGATTAAGGGTTGATACAGTCCAAACGTGTGGCTCACAAATTGGAGGGATCCAGGTCGCCTAGAGGTCATACCCACAGGCCTCCCACATCGAAGGGGAAACTTTAGTCCCTAATGGCGGATAAGGGTGGGAAACCTTTGCCTGGGTCTAGGGCAGGAAGCGGGTGGGGAGGGGAGACCCAAAGGACCCCCTCTGGCTCTTCTATCAGCAAAAGCGCACACCTTCCGCCCCCAAAGAACAAAACCCGGGTTATAAATAATTTCATTTTTTATTCTCTGTACAAAACTTCTCACCTATGAAAATAAAGTTTGCAAAAGGCAAAGTAACACTTGAGCCTCAGAGGCCAGGAGGCTGGTGCGCCCGATCTACACTATGTACAAGTCTCTCCAGAAGGGAGAGAGGCGCCTTGGAGTAGGGCCCCCTTGCTGGCTGGGAAAGCCAAGTCGGCCCCCCTCAGCTCAGTGAAATGTACCCCTCTCTGAGACAGAAGGGGGAAAAGCCACCGGGTGCCGAACAGAGCCAGGAGGGGACATCGGCCGGCCAGGCCCCTGCAATCCCCCGATCGGCCACCAGAGGTCAGCACCATGCTGGCCGCCGCTCTTCCCTCTTCGGTTGGGGCGCAGTAGGGGTGGTGGGGTCGCGCCCCCTCCGGCCTCCCAGGTCAAGAGGCAGCAAAAGCACCTGAGTGCCTCCCATCTCCATCCCCCCCTCCCCCCAGGAGACAGTGCCGTCCGTGGGTGGACCGTCTCTGTCGCTGCCTTTGGCCGTCGAGGCTCCGTCCCGGCACACAGGCCGAAGGATACCGGGGCGCTGGGGCCGCCGGCGAGGGGTCTAGCTGGAGGTGACGGTGGTCCCGCCGCCCAGGCGCATGAGCATTTGCTGGCAGTCGTGCAGCAGGCGGCGATCGCCGAGCTTCTCGAGCGTGCGCGCCGCCTCGGCCAGCATGCCCACGCGCTGCCCTGGAGCCGACAGGAAGCCGGGGGGCAGGTAGCAGGAGGCCAGTAACAAGGCCTCGGCATGCTCCCTCCACGTGGGCCGCGGTTCCAGCTCCGCCGCCGCGCCTGCGCACACCGCACGCGCGTCAGGGGCAGGGCCGTGCCGGGTGGGATCTCGGGGCCTGTCCGCGCCCCACAGGCCGCCCTCCCCGCGCGCCTCGAGGCGCACCGAGTGGAGCCTCAGACCCCTCCCCAGGGCCTGTCCCGTGCCACTGACTCAGAGAGGCGTGCACAGTCGCCCATCCCACGGAGGACGGTGGCCCCCGGTGCATTTGACAGGTAGGACATCGCCATCAGGCAAGCACCACTAAGTCCCTTGGTCTCTGCCTCTCTTACCCAGTCTCCCTCCTCATCCATCACACCCCTGGGCGGGGAGGGGAGGGGAGGCGGGGCCAGGACCCGCCCCCTACCAGGGCGGTGCCCCTCTCACCTTTGCCGCAGGGGCCTGTCCTCCTCCTCAGACTGCGGTCCAGGAGCTGGTGTGTCCGCGTGGGGCTGGCCCCTGCCATTAGCCGGGCCGTGGCCTCGTGTAGGAACACCTGGGCACGAGGAGGCCGGGGGAGTCGGGGTTCAGGCCAGGCCCCGGCTCTCCCCGCACCTGCTGCTTCGTGGCCCCGTGGGCACTCACCCTCCGCATGGCAGGCCGGAAGCTCTGCGCCAGGCGCCTCAGGCCGCTCAGGTCCCGCTGGAAGCCACGCAGTTCGAGGGCGGAGGCCTGGGCCCCAGGGCCGGGGCCCTGCGAGGCCTGGGTGGGCGCGGGCGGCTGCTGCCGCCGCCACAGGCTAGTTCGTGCCACAAGGAGCAAGTCACACAGGAGCAGCTGCATGGCCTGGGGGTGGTGGGCAGGGCAGGGGTCAGGGGGGCTCCGGCTCTCGGAGGAGAAGGGTGGGGGCCCGCGGTGCCAGGGGCCGGCTCCGGGCTGCACTGCCGAGGCACTGCACCCGCCTCACTCACGTGCAATGCAACAGCAATGCACCGCGGGGCCGCCCGCCTCTCCAGGCCCCCACACCTGCCGCCTGCCACAGGGGCAGCCTCCAAAGAGGGCTCTGCCAGACCACTCACCCTACCCCTCCTCCTGGGGGTGGGGAAACTGAGGGCGGGGGCGGAGGGGTGGCCACTTTCCCCCGGACCCAAGCCTCAGCCAGAAAAGCAAGGCGAGCCGGGCCTCAAGCCCTGTACTGTCAGGCTAACCCCACAGTCTTCTGCAACCCAAGGAAGAACGTTCGGGGAGTGGAAAGGCGGCGACCGCCCCCCAGACCTGCGAGGCCCCCGGCACCAACCCTCACCTTGTCAATGGAGCCGCCAGCTGGTGTGGTGGCCAGGCTGTCCTGCAGGTACCCGCTGGCCTTCTCACAGATGGCCAGGCTGGCCGGACCAGACTCTGCCTTCCTGCGGCCCAGGACGGCCCGGGCAGCCTTGAAGGAGTGCAGAGCCGCCCTGGGCAGGGGTCTCCTGTTGGGGCCAGGGCAGAGGACTGATGGTCAGACCGGGCCCAGGCCCTCACTAAGCTCCCCACTGCCCTGGTTGTGGCTTCACGGGGGAAGAAAAGGCGGTGACCCCAACGGCACGGAACAGAGGCTGGGGGGAGCAGCGCTGTGCTGGGGGGGGGGGGGGGGCCGGGAGATTCCGGCCGGGACTCACTCGGACTCCTGCAGGGCGCGGGGCAGGTGTTCCACCAGCGGGTACAGCCGCTCGGCCGCCTCCTCGTCGCGCCGCAGCCAGTGGGTCACCACGGCCGTCAGTGAGGCCCACCACTTGGCCACGGGGTCTGTGCCTGTAGGGAGCAGGGGTGTGGGTGGGGAGGCTCCCCACAACTCAGCCACACTGTACCCGAAGCTGAGCTGGGAGTCACAGGGCAGGGGCCTGGGGGCTCACCGGTGGCGGTGGCCATGCTGGAGCTGATGGAGAAGCTGCAGGCTGGGGCCCCGGCGGCATCAGAACAGCTGTTCAGCAGCTGCAGGTACCCAAGGGCGTCTGAGAATTCCCTGCATCAGAAGAGAGGACTGGCAGTCAGCGCAGGTGGCAGGGGGCCTGGGCAGGCCCCAGCCCTCCTCACCTCCCACCAGAGCGCGGCCCGATGTGCTAGCTGTACCGTGCGGCCATCTCTTCCGGCCAAGCCGGGCCGGAAGCGGACCCGGGGAGGAACTGAGATGCGCCTGGGGCCACCCAGCGGCTGGACAGCAGCCCGGCTCTGGCCACCCACACAGGGCCCTGGACGTAGCCACTCCCAGACTTCACCGTGGAGGGCGCCTGCCTGCAGGGGAGCGGAGGGCCCCTCACCTGTCCCCATCAGCTGATCCAGGGCCGGGACTGGGCTGAGCCACGCAATTCAGTGCTCGCTCCAAGAGGTGTTCGCGGAAGAGCTGAGTCACCTGGGCCAAGGGGTCCACTGCAGGGAGGAGTGGGTGAGCGGGGCGGGAGGAAGGGCCCCCACATCCACCTCTCCCCACCAAGTGCTCTTTCCTGGTCATGCAGGTGGGACAGATAAATGCTCCCACCCCTGTCCCTGGATAGGATGACCCACCTTGGCCAGTGTAGTCTACTTAATAACGTGCCTCTGTCAGCCTGTCCCCTTCCATCTGATCTCCTTGCTGCACAATGAATGGTCTTGCTTGGGATCACCTCCCAAATCAACCACCTGCCCCCAAATCTCTGTCTCCCTTTTTGCTTCTGAGGAGCCCCCACTGAGACAGAGCCAGTCTTCCCGTTCCTGCAGCCTCCACAGCAACGACAGACGGGGGGCGTCATGGGCATGGGGGACAAAGGAAGAGGTGGGAGGACAGGGGATGGGCACAGGAGTGAGAGAGCACCTGGGTTGCCGGCCAAGCTGTACAGACTCTCCCTCGGGGCACTGCACACGGCCCAGTCCCCATCCACGAAGAAACGGTGGCCCACAGGGTGGCACAGCCACTGCATGGCAAGAGGCACCGAGCCACTCTGGGCCAGGCAGGCCTGGCGGGCACTACTCAGGAAGAAGCGCTGTAGGGGAGGGGAGCTGGGCTGTCACACTGGACCCAGACAGGGACTCAAAACCAGACCTTGGCCCGAGACCCGAGCTAGGCCCGGGAGCCCACCCGCGACCAGCTGCCTCCTCCAGTGCAGCCCCTGGTCAGAGCTGCAGGGACACGCCCCCAGCCCTGTCCCCACCAGCCCGCCACCCACTCACTGTCAGAAAATGCAAGGCCCTCGGGAGACTGGTCTTGACCCTCAGCGCGACGGCCACATAGATCTCAGCCAGTGTGGCCAGGGATACGGCATCCCCCGCGCATTCCGCCAGGTTCAGGGCACTCAGTGCCAGGTTGACGGCAGCCAGGTGCCCGCCCGTGTACTTCCCTGAAAAATGGGCAGGATGTGAGGCAGGGGTGTGGGGCAGGGGCGGCAGGAGCCCCTCAGGCCCGGCTCCCCACCCTTCATACCCATGGTGTGCAGCTGGTGCAGCTTGTGGTAGGCGAGCGCTGCGTCTCGGGCGCTGGTGCGGGCATCCGCCTGCAGGGCGCAGTCCCTCTGCAGGCCCCCTGCCCGGCCTGCCAGCCAACGGCCCACCCACAGCCGTTGCAGCAGGTGGCGGATGAGGTTCCAGAGCAGGCTACAGGCCAGGTCCAGGTGGGAGGTGGGCAGTGGCCGGCCCAGCGCCCGCAGGGCCAGCCACAGCTGCTGGGCGGCCTGGGCAAAGTCCCCCTGGGGATGAGGGTTTGCCAGGTAAGGAAAGGGGTGTCAGGGAATCTGAGCACGCGATACCCCTCCTGCTCTGAAGATCCTTCCACCTTGGGCTGTGCACCATGACCCTAGTGTCCCCCACTCAATGGGAGTCTGAAGGCTAGACAGGAGTGGGGAAGACAGGGCCCGATTCACCATGACAGGGAAGGGACGGGGAGTGGCACCCAGCACTTTCCCGGGGGCTGCCCAAGTCCCGGCCCCGGCCAGTCCCCCCAACCCCACCTCCAGGATCTGACCCCTTACCCGGGCCAGATCCAGGTCAGCCTGCTTGCGATGCCTCCAGAAGTGCACGGCGGGGCCTGAGTGGGGCCGTGTGACCGGCTCGCCGTAGACAAAGAGGAGCGCCAAGAAGACCAGCACCAGCAACCCATTGGTCAGCCAGACCAGTGGGGGCAGCAGCCAGGGGGCCCAGCCAGGGCCATCTGGGGGCAGACAGAAGGATGGGGGACACAGCTCCCCGGAAATCCAGAGCCCCAGCTCCACGGGCCTCGGGTCCCCCCGAGGATCCCTTCCCACCTCTCACCCAAAGATACCCACGCTGGCCTGTCCTACCTCTGCCCTCAGTGCCCAGCACG
This sequence comes from Panthera onca, assembly GCF_046562875.1. Taxonomy (NCBI): domain Eukaryota; kingdom Metazoa; phylum Chordata; class Mammalia; order Carnivora; family Felidae; genus Panthera; species Panthera onca. The sequence continues at coordinate 27,849,093 of NC_138352.1, read as the reverse complement.
CTGCGCCCGGGATGGTAGTAGGTGCTGCTGGCATCCGAGGGGGTGGGGAGACCCCGGCTGGCCAGCAGGGAGGCCAAGGGGTTACAGGAGAGACAGAGGAAGACGAGTGTGCACAAGGCCAGGCGGGAACGGTCCAGCATGCCCCGGCCGTGAGGGGACAGCAGCTGCCCCGGCTTCACCTGGGGGGTGGTGGGCAGGTCAGGGAGGGCAGAGCGGGAGTGGCCCAGAGAGGACGGAACAAGGAAGGGCTCAGCACTCCACCCACACTCACTGTGGGACCTCACATGACTACAGGCCTCGGTTTTCCTGTCTATAAAATGGGAGGTGGGATATGTTAGGGGCCTCTTCCTGACCTAGTCTTAGGGCTCAGATGTTATCATGGGGAGACAGGCGGGGGGGTGGGGAACGGCAGGACCCTACCTGGCTGTCCTCAAAGACTGGGCTGTCGGGCTCTGAGTCACTGCCACTGCCACCACTGCCACTACTCCTGCCGCCAAGGGACAAGGGGCTGCTCTGAGAGGGCGAGCCGGCGTCGGAGGGTGGCGGGCTCAGCGTGTCCACCACCTCGGGCTTCATGCCCTCCATGGGCACGTCTGTGTTTCCTCCACTGCCACAGGCTGATACCAGGTCCTTCAGAGATTCTGTGGGCCAGAAAGGAGCAGGGCTGGGGGTGAAGGCTAGGATACCCACTCCAAGTCAGCTTAGGGCCCTGTGGAGAGGGCAACTAGGAGGTTGCCCAGCTCTTGAAGGTCAAGTTGGGGCCAAAGGAGGGGCTGAGGGCCCTTATAGGGTTAGAGCTTAAGGGGCAGGCAGGGGCGGGGGAGGTGGGCAGAGCCAAGGGAAGGGTGAGGCCAGGACTCACTGCTTTTGTGGGCAGCCGTGCGGAGACTCAGGTTCTCCTGCTTGAGCTTCTGGTTGCTCTGTTGCAGGAAGCGGATATAATCGATGGCCTTGCGCAAGACAGCAGACTTATTCAGCTGCAGGTGGTAGGAGAGAGACAGCACAGGGAGCCGGTCAGGCCTGGCAAGTAGGCACCTAAGCGAGGTGGGTGACGCTGCTTTACAACACCGCTGCCTCAGGCCCTTTGCATTTGCTATGTCTTCTGCACGGAATGCTCTTCCCCCAGGAGAACCTAACTCCCCGGATGGGCGTCAAGATTAATACGTAAAATGCATACAACAGTGTCTGGCTAACTGCTATTATTATTACCGTTTTCGTGCCTCACTCCCTCACTTCCTTCAGGTCTTTGCTTATGTAATGTCACCTTTGTGAGGTGGTTTAGATGTGCAACTCTCACCATTCCTCTTCCTGCTTTATTTTCCTCCACAGCACCTACCCCCATATGGCGTGCTCTAACGCTTACTTATTTATCCTGTTTCTTGTCACCCCCCGTCCCCCCTAGAACGTCTGTTCCTAGAGAGCAGGGTTTTTTGTCTGTCTGTTCGCTGCTGCATCCCCAGTACCTAAATTAGCCCCCAGCACACAGGGGAGCCTCCCTCCATGAAGTGCAGATGAATCACTGGCCCTGGCCAGGCCCAAGGAGGCTAAAGTCCACGGCCCAGGCTCGGTCTCAATCCTTCTTTTTTCTTCCGGTCACCTCCTTCCCCAGGGTCACCCCAGAAGCGCCTCTGAAAACTGCTGCCCGTACCTTCGCCTCAGTGCCCACCACCAGGTCCTTGAGCTCGACGATTTTGTCGTTGATGGAGGAGCGGTAGCGTTTCTCAATCGCGTTGTGGGCTGTGCGCTTCTCGCCACGGCTCTGGGCCGAGCCCGGGGCCTTGCCGCCGGCTGCCAGCCGGTTGATGGGCAGCTTCTCGGCGTCCACTACCAGCGGCACTGTGGCCAGGATGGTTCCTCCGCTCACCAGGGTCTAAAGGGCCGGTACGGGTTACCAGCCGGGCATGCACATGCGCAGACCCCTTGACCTCCCGCCCCACCCATGCCACCGACCTGCAAGGGCCCTGTCTGTACAGCCGTGCCAGGGGCCAGGGAGCTGATACCCGCCGTCTTCACGGTGGCCGCCACGTCTGTTTTCATGGTCGTCAGAAGCAGAGAGTCCGCCTTGATGAAGTGGGGCTGCAGCAGGACCTGGGAGAGGGGGACGCCTCAGCCAAGAGCTGGGAGTCTGAACCAGGGGCTGCCACCTCCCTGACACCCGGCCAGCCCTCCTCACCGGGACCTGCTGGATCTGCGAGGTCACGGTGGTTGTTCCAGGGGCTGCTGTGGGGGTGGCCGTGGCTGTCAACAGCTGCTGGGGGGCCGCATTCTGAACCTGGGTGTACAAGGAGACGGGCGGGACCCCTGGCAGGGAAGCCAGTGGCAGGCCAGGCAGCGGCTGCGGGGTGTTCCCTGGAGGGGTCCCTGCAGAGATAAAGGCTGGGGCTGCGGGCACAGGCTGCCCTAACCCACTTTCAACCTACCTTTCAGGGCCCTATCACCCTATGGCCTTGGATGAGTCATGACCCCCCGGGGCCTATTTCCTATGGGGACAACCCATGCCTAGAGCTCGAATGCAGATGTACAGGCTTTCCTGGCGGGCGTTTGTCTTTGGAAGGACAGCGTGGATGTGGACACCCCGGCAGAATGGGAGGCAATGCTTCACCCCACAATAACAAGAACACAAGGACTGCTAGTACCGGGGTGTCTGAGGCACTAGAGCAGAGGCCCAATGTCTAAAGTCTGCCAATTCCTCTCCCGAGACCGCAGCAGACCTTCCTCTCTGTGCTCCTGCTGTCCCGCCCCCCATGCCCCCCCCCCCTCCCCTTACCTGTGGAGAAGCCTCCAGTGGGGCTGGGATAGCCCAACACAGGGGCAGAGCTGAACTGCGGTGGGGCTGGGGCCGGAAAGCTCTGGGGCAAGAGGGACCCCGGCAGGGGCTGCGGGGTTGGGGGCTGCAGGATAGTCAGCGGCAATGGCTCCTCCTTGATACCAGGCCCAGGGGAGAAGGCAGGCACAGACGGGTACATCTTCAATGAGGTGGGTGCAGGCTGGGGAGGGGACAAGGGTGGAGGTGTCGCCTTGGGTCCCCCCAGGAAGCCTTCGAGTGGGGAGCTCATGGTGGCAGGAGATGGAGACAAGCTGCCCGGGGAGCTGGCATCAGGACTGGCAGGGTCTGTGCCCCCTGCCCCACCCCCAGCATAGGGTGGGTCGAACAGGCCCGGGAAGTCGCTGTCTTGATTGTTGATGAGCTGAAGCATGTCTGGAGAAAGGAGAAGAGGCTGTGTGAGTGACAGCAGGGAAGGGGCTGGCCCCTGTACAGGGCGTCATACATTCCCTGCCTCTTGTCCACACAGCTGTACGTGTGGAGCAATGATGCAGAAATAGAAAGCCACCCACATAAGCCCGTGCCCCCAGACACACAGCCATTGCTTGGGCACCTGTGACACCTGAAGCAATGCCTGGTGCTTCGTATGTATCCAACAGTCCTTGCCACAACCGGACAAGGTCAGAGCCCTGCAGGGACCCGGTCCCACGAGGCCCGTTCACTCGCCCCACACCTACGCTGAGGCAGAATTGGGGTTTAGGCCCAGCACTGCGGACGTCAGGGCTGCCATCACCAACCCATTCCTCTGTGGAACAGACCGAGGCTTGGGGCTGAGCCAGCCGCTGGCCACGTGTGTGCCAACCAGCGTGTCCCTGCGTGTTCTGGGCGCAAGCCCAGACCAACCCTGCAGCCAGGCAGCCTCGAGACCAGGCCATTCAGTCTCCCCTCTATAAAAGCGAGCGCTGTCTGTCCTGGCTCCTTCCTCCTCGTCCAGACTGGGACACACTCCCCGCCACTCGCCCCAGCCTCTCCCCCAGCTGGCGGGAGACTAGCTGCCTGGCTGTGCTGGCCCGGGGCCCTCTAACCCAGCAGGGGCAGCCACCCACTGGGTTAAAGTGCTCCGCAGGACCCACGAGCACAGCCCTGGGAGCCCCGCGGGCCCCCGAGGTCCCCAGCCTGAGCTCCCGGCCCTGCTCGCCACTGTTGGCCTGGGCCAACAGCCTCCTCTCACCGGGCCTCAGTTTCCTCATCTGTACAAGAAAAGATGAAGGCCTTCACGGCAGGGCTGCCGCAAGGTTTTGGGGGACAGGAAGCTGGCCCCCCCGTGGGACGCACTGTTGCCTGCCTCCTTCCTACTGACAGGTGCCCAGGCAGGGAGGGGACCTCCTTATGGGCTGCAGCAGCATGAGACGGGGGTGCCGGGCTCAGTCTCCCTGGGTCCTCCAATGGAAACACCCCATGGGTCCGCGGGGGGCGGGGGGGGGGGGGTGTTGATGCAGGTGGGAAACGCATACAGCACTTTTACTTGTGGGGCTCTCCATCCCTCACCCCAGCCCTCATGAGCCCCTCTGACAGATGGTGAAACCGAGGCCCTGAAAGAAAAACTGAATCCAGGTCTGGGATCCCAGATTCGACTCACGGGAGCGAGGTGGGGGGGCGCTGGGAGATGGGACAACAGGACTCCTCCCTGGAGGACTTGGGAAAGCCACCCTCTCACTCCAAACGCCTGGGTGGGGGTAAGTAACGGGGGGGTGGGGGTGGCCCACCAACTCCAGTGAGAGCCGGGAACTGGCACTCCGCCCCCTCAGGAACTGGCTCTTCCTATTGGGAGCTCCACAGCCACTGCATACACACGCCCCCCTCTGAGGGAACCGGGGGTGGTGACCCCGCAGCGGAGGTGGAGGCTCTGTGATAAAGGGGTGGGGGGGTCCTCCAAAAAATACCTTCGAACGTGCAATCCATGGCTCCGCGGCCCGCGCCCGCCGCCCCTTCGGGGCGCCCCGGCGGCTGGCCTGCCGGTCTCCGCGCACCGCAGACCACCTGTCAGGGCTCCGCCGCGCTTTAAAGCCCGCCGAGCGCCCCGCCCCCCCGCCTCGCCCCGCCCCCGCCGGCTCCGCCCCCCCCGGGGCCGCGGGCCGGGCATGGGGTGAGCGCGCGCGGCCAATCAGCGACCGCGCCACTGCCTCACTAGGGCCCCGCCCCTGCCCCCGCCCCACCCCCGACGGCGGCTAGGGCTCGGGTTTCACCCCGCGGCACTGAATGGGGCCGGGGTTACTCGCGGGCGCGGGCCCTTAACCCGTTCGGCGCCGACACCCGCCGGGGTTACTGGCGGTCACCGGCCCCTTTAAGCCCCCAGCTCCGACCACATCCGCGAAGCGCCGCGGAGTGGGCTCGGGACCGGGAGGCCCCCGGAAGGGATGCCCCAACACTCTTTGGAAATCGCTGACACTCTGGGCGGCTCCCCACCCCTAGGCCTCAGTTTGCTTCTCTAGACAATGGGATGATCACATCTCCTTGGGCCTCTAATGAGAAAAGTGAAGGAGAAAATGGGTGCTGCGCTCAGTACCAAGAAGCGCTGACGTTAAGGCCAAGGGCCTCCTGGTCTTAAGTGCGGGGACCTTGCCTTCCTGGGCCATCCCCCAGCACATGGATGACTAATAACTGGCCGCAGCCGGGAAACTGAGGCCCAGAGTGAGGAAGGAAGACCCTTATCCCAAACTACTCATTCAGGTAATACTGGAACCTGAGGCCTCTGTCTGTCTGCACAGATGTCCTTTTGCAGAGAAATCTGGGTTTGGGGTGGAGGGAAGGAGGTCAGCAAAGTCTGCCCTGGCCCCCAAGGTCTCACCCCCCCCCCCCCCCCCGGCAATCGCCAGGTATAGCCTGACTCACTTATTCACTGCAGGGTCCTGGGAGGCCCAGAGGCAGCCTAATCCCTGGGACAGAAGGTAAAGAAGGCATGGGTGACAGGCTCTGGGGGTCTTTTGAGGAGGTACCTAGGACTGCCTCCCCTTCTAAGTAAGGTCAAAGTTCAACACACATACAGATGAACAGAGCCTGGCAAGCTGCCCAGGTTGCCAGTTTGGGCTTTTGTGGCCAAACAGACCACCAGCAAGTCCTGCCCCAGCCTTCAACTGTAGCACAGGGGCTTGCCCCTCCTCTGTCTCTGTCTCCTGCGGCCTTGGAGGGTGGCTGAATCCTGGGCAGGCAGGCAGGCAGGCATGGCAGAGGGGGCAGCGTGTTCAGGCCTGGAGTCCCTCCTGCCCCCAATCTCTCTCCCTCTCCACCAGCCTATAAATAAGGAAACTCAGCCTCATCTCCCTTACACACATCTACTTCCTGATCTTTCTAGATCTTTCCACGGCTTTGGAGGGGGTGCCAAGGATAAGGAAATTCTCTAGCACCTCCACCTCCCTCTCTCCTCAGCTTATGGGTGTTCACACCCTCCCTCACCACCCCCCCCCCAAAAAACAAAACAAAGCATTGCTGCTGGAAAGACTGTGACCTCATCCAAAGCATTGCTGCTGGAAAGACTGAAGACAGGTTAGACACCAAGGCCTGAATTCCACGCACAAGTTTCAAAAGCAGACCCTCACGGCTCTGTTCTTCCTTACCACGTTCCCCAGTTTTTGAGCCCAGAATGTGGCAGGACCGACAAGTAAATACCGGCCTGAAACTTTTCAGGGCAGGGCCAGGGCCAGGGCCAGGGCCAGGGCCAGCCCTGAGGGTGTCAGGCCTGGGACACCCACTTCCTGTCTCATCCTTCTCTTCCCTTCTCCACAGTTTCATGCCTTTTTGTTTTCCATTTCCCACATCTTTGTGCTCTGCCCCCATTCCATCCTGAGGAGGTAGGAGGGAGAATGGTCACCCAATGCCCCCCTGAGGGTAGCAGGAGTCAGGAAAGGCTCCTGAGAGGGGGCGCTGGCCATGGGGCAGAGGACGCGGTCTAAACGAAGATGCAGCGGGAAAGAGGGCCTGCGTGTCACAAGGCATCTGGTGGCATATGAGGGGCCAGCCTTTCCCCGAACTCACGGCCTGAGCAGCCCCCCATCTCACTCTCCCCTGGAGCTGAATGTGCCCGCCAATTCCTGCAGAAGCTGGGTGCTAAGGGGGGTGGGGGGTAAATCTGAGAGCAAGCCCTACAGCCCACCTCTTCCCCACACGGCCAACGGGGCGGGCCTTCCCTCTGTGCCTCACCTGCCATGTAATCCCAGGCAGGTCACTCCCCTTCTCTGAGCCTCCACCCCTTGTCTCCAGAGGTGACAGGGGTGGGGTTCTAGAAGAGCAAGCGTATTTACTGCAGCAGTATTTACAAAAGCCAAATTATGGAGGCAGCCCAAGTGCCCATCAACAGCTGAAAGAAAAATGAATATATACAATGGAATATTACTCGGCCATCAAAAAGAACGAACTACTGCCATTTGCAAAGACATGGATGGAGCTGGAGAGTGTGATGCTAAATGAAAGAAGTCAGCCTGAGAAAAACAAATACCATACGCTTTCACTCATATGTGGAATTTAAAAAAACCAAAGAGAAAAAGGACAAAGCAAAAAAGAGACTCTTAACTATAGAGAACTAACTGGTGGTTACCAGAGGGGAGGAGGGTGGGGGTGGGGATGGATGAGGGACGTGGCAGGGATTAAGAGCACACTTATCATGATGAGCACCGAGTAATGTATAGAATTGTTGAATCACTATATGGTACACCTGAAATTAATATAACATTGTAGGTTCACTAAAAAAAATGAAAAAAAATAACAAGAGAGCAAGTGTATGAAACACCCAGCATTCAGCAAGATCTCAATAAACGTTAGTCCCTCTGCAGCAAATAAAATGGTCTAGAACTGTTAAGGCAGGTAGTGAGTTGCCCATTACTTGCAACATTCAAGTCAGAGCTCCGTGACCATTTAATGAAGATTGTTTTACGCAGAGTAAATCGGGCTGGGACTAGGGCGAGGCAAGAGAAGTGCCCAAGACAGCAGGCCCCAAAAAGCTGGCCATGGCTCCCAAGTGGTGGGCCCTTCTCCAGTGAGCTGAACACTAGGCTTCCGGCATAAAGAGAGACTCAGAAGGCCCGAAGGTCCATGTCCTTGAACACAAGGAAGAAAAGGAGGCATAGACTCTGAGCCTCAGTGGGCCCATCTCGCACCCCCTCCAATCTTTCACCTTCCTCACCTCCTCCCCAAGCCTGGATTCCTCCCTTTTCCTCTCCTTTCTCCAGTCCTGCCCTGATTGTAGCAGGGCCCAACAGGAAACCTGAGCCCCTCTCCCTCCCTGGTTCTACCGTGAAACCTCCTTTGGAAGGCAGATGTGGGGCAGCCTTTTATTCTCTGGCCTGTTTGTTCTGTGAGGCCATGACGGAAATCTTGGGAGGACCCAATACCACCAACTGGCAGGAGCCCAGATCTGATCATCACAGAAGCCTCCAGCCCATCCAACCTTCATGAGGCCTTGAACCCCAAACAAGCTCTGTGTGCAAGCCTCTTAAGATAGGGAGCTCACCACCTCCCTCACATGGCCTGGTCCGTGAAGCCCAGAGTCGTCTCTCTGACGATATCTACTGCCTTTTCTTAAGTGTCTACTGTGTGTCAGGCCTTTGCCAGGACTGAGGGTACAGGGACAAAGCATAAAGGCCTTCCCTCGTGGAACTTATGTTCCAGTGGCCGACAGTCTGCAAATACATGGAGGAATTGTGGGTACAGATGGTGATGGGCACCATGAAGAAACAGAGACCACATAAAGACAGTGCGAGGGGCCGCTACACATGTGATCAGCAAGCCTCTCTGAGGAGGTAACATCTGAGTAGAGGCCTGAATGAAAGAGGCCAGGAGGGAGGAAGAATGTCCTGAGCAGAAGGAACAGCAAGTACAAAGGCCCTGAGGTAGACACAAGCTTGGTGTGATGATGCTGGGACAGCAAGGAGGCCAGTGTCGCCAGAGCAAAGGGAGCAAAGAGGGGACAGAGTTCAGGGAGGCAGCCAGGAAGCTGAGATTCCAGGCTGTCCGTTGCCTGAGCCAAGGACACCAATTCTCCAGGAAATGGGCAGGAAAAGGATTTGCAAACTGTCCCGTGCAATGCAGATCACAAAGTTGCACAACTCTGAGGAACAGTGAAGGATATAAAGCCGCACCGTCACGGGAGAGGACATGGGACAGGGCTTATAGGACGCCCGCAGCATTCCACCTCTGCCTGCTCGAAGGGCACGAGGCAGGGATGGGACACTCGCCGAACATTCTGGGAAGCCAGGGCTACACTCTGCCTGCCATTCATCCCTGCTGCTCCTACCAGTGCCTCCTTGATCCTCCTGAGGATTCAGGTCAGCAGGTTTGCACGACCTCGGCTGGTCATGGATGCAACGGGGACAGACTGTCCTTTGTGCACGCGGGGCTGCCTGGGGGTGCAAATGTGTGCTGACTCTTCCTGGAAGAGGATGGGCCCATGGCTGCAGCCCCAGCATACCTGGGCACGGGCCCTCGAGACGGACCAGGAAACTAAGGCCCAGAGAGAGGCCGTGTGTCCAAGTGGCTGCCTCTGCCAAGGAGAGAATCTGGGACTCAGAACACAGGTCCCCCAACCCCAGAGTCCACACTGGTCAGCTCCAACCTGCCAGAGACAGGAGAGGGCCCTCGCTCCAGCCTGGCTCTGCCCCAACTTGCTGGCAGCACTTGTATCCGGTCAGGAGGTGTGTGTGGTGTGCAAGAACGGAAGAGGAGGCAGCACAAAGCTCAGTAAGGCTCAGCTCTGGCACTGCCCCCTCCCGGAGGCCTTCCTGACCACCATTAGTGGCCGGGCCTTGCCTGGGAGGGCCCGAACCCTGGCATCACTCAGCACAGGGCTGAGCACAGAGGGGACGAGAATCAGAGGTTTGTACAGCCAGCCAGCCACCGTCCCGCTGCCGGTCTCCGGCCACAGGGCTCTCTCCCTGCCTCAGTTCCCCCGTCTGCTTTCCGAACACGCCATGCTCTTCAGGGCTACCATGCATTCGCCCAGGCTGTTCCCTCTGCCAGGAATGCCCTTCCCGGTAGCCTTTGTCTACCTAGCAAACTACTGCTCCTCTTTCAAAACGCGATCTGATGCCGCCTTCTCAGGTTCTTCCCTCCTCTGTGTCACTCCACACGCTAGTTCCCAACTGCACACACCAAAGAACCCTGAACGTGACCCGGAAGATGGCCACTATACCAGGTGCGAGGAAGCACCACTTCAGGCATCTTGTCATAGGTGAAGGCTTGGAGCACCTACTCGTCATTTTGGCAGCTGAAAACCAACCCAGGGCCCGAGACAGTGGCAGTTTGGGGGCAGTCCCCTACCGCTGAGCAGCTGTCCCCTGTGTAGTGCTGTACATCTATTTCCCCCTTTTGGGTTGTCTCCCTGCAGCCTGTTTTCAACCTGAAGAGGATGTATTGGTTCGAAGGCCACGTGCTGCTGTTTTGTTTAATGTTTATTTAGTTTTGAGACAGAGAGAGAGAGAGAGAGAGAGAGAGAGAGACAGAGAGAGAATCCCAAGCAGGCTCAGGGCTGTCAGCACAGAGCCTGATATAGGGCTCATTTTCACAAGCCGTGAGATCACGACCCGGGCCAAAATCAAGAGTCAGACATTTAACTGACTGAGCCACCCAGGCGCCCCTAGTCTCTTTATCTTTAATGGTAGCTGAGGACTGGGTGTTGCTCCCCTGGGGATCGGGCAGGGGGAGAGGTGAGAGGCTCCCCACTTTACCCAGCCCCACCTTGTCTCCCAAGCAGAGAGCCAGAATCAAAAATGGTGGGTGCTCAGAACTTGGAACCACAGCCCATAGAAACTTCCAACATAGGATCCTTGGATAATAAGCTAAACATATTAGGTGCCGGGTCCTGGTTGAGTGCTCTAAAGGATGAAAATTGGTTGAGGGCCTCCTATGTGTCCTGTGCTACATAAGCCCTTGATCTAAATGAGTTCATTTAGAGGCTGAGCTCTAAATGGGCTGAGCTCTAATGGGCTGATTGCCCACAACTCCAAGAAAAGGTTTTCGTTTGTTTGTTTGTTTGTTTGTTTGTTTGTTTGTTTAGACAGAGAGATCACGTGAGAAGGGTACAGGGGCAAAGGAAGAAAGAAAGAATCTCAAGCAGGCTCCGTGCACAGTGAGGAGCCGGACATGGGGCTCGATCCTACGGCCCCTGGAATCATGACCTGAGCTGAAATCAAGAGTCTGAGCCACCCAGGCACCCACAAGAAGATGCTTCTATCATCATTCTTAGTACACTGAGGAAAATCTGAAGGCCAGATAGGTTAAGCCACTTGTTCACGGTCACACAGCAGGGGTTGAATTTGAGACCCCTGCGATCTGGTGGGAACCCCAGAGCCCTAGGAGGGGTAGGCCTGGCATGTGACTGGGAGGGACAGGCTTGCTGGGAGAGAGCTGGAGCGTCACTCGGGGGGAGGGGGTGAGCTTGAGCAGGGTTCCAGGTGGGGGTGGGCCTTTCCAGGCCACAAACTCTCCCTGTGCCACCTCCCAAACTCAGCATGGGAATCACACACCTGGAGCCAGCCTCAAAGACCACCCCGCCCCTTCAGGGGGCGCCTGGGTGGCTCAGTCGGTTAAGCTTCTGACTTGGGTTCAGCTCAGGTCATGCATGATCTCATGGTTCATGAGTTCAAGCCCTGTGTCGGGCTCTGCGCTTACAGGACGGAGCCTGCTTGGGATTCTCTTTCTACCTCTTTCTCTGTGCCTCCCTTGCTCGTGCATGTCTCTCTCTCTCTCTCCTTCTCCCTCTCTCAAAAAAATAAACATTAAAAAAATTTTTTTTGAAGATCCCCCCCTGTGGGAGCCCCAAATCTGTCTCTAAGGCTCTCCTGCCTCCCCTCACACAACCCCCTCTGTGTAGCCACATGGGACATAGGTGTCACACGAATGCCATCCCGGTCGGGTCTGGGGATCAAAGGGCACATCCACGGGGCCGATGGCTGGCAAGAGACAAGGCCAGAGATACTTCCTCTGGCCAGTGCTGCCATTCCCAACTGAGCTGCACCTGTTGTTCAGACAAAGTCCAGATCCCAGTCCTCCGCCTGGCGGTGACCCCTGCCTGGGGTTGACCAGGTCACTCAGGATGTTTGCGTCCACAGCGAGGTGAACATTGGACAGGAGGTAATCCCCAGACACCTCAACCTACTCCCAGCATACCTCTGTCCATCCCCCCGAAGAGACAGGTCTGGTAAGCCCTATAGGTCAGGAACACCATGCTGGGACAAAGGAACCTTATCTTGGGGGCACTGGGGAGCCATCGCTGTTTGGGGACTGAGGAGTTGTATGCCCGGAGCTGGGAGCTGAACAGTAAGCAGTCTTGCACTGTATTTCCTCTTGGTGGGACTGGGGGAAGAACTGGGCGTGAGATAACATGGGGAGAGGTGGGGAGGGGGGTGGCAGAATGGCCCCCAATGTGTGTTCTCTCCACCAGGACTGCCCTGGAACCAGAAAACAGCCAGACAGGCCTAGGCTGAGACCTAGAAGGCAGGCCCTCCTGTGGTTTATTCAGGTACCTTGACGGACCCCAGGGCCGGGAGAGCGCCAGAAAACACTGCCAGTGCTGAGCTGGGGCGGGGACGGGTGAGATCCAGGAAGGCCACCCTGTCTGGGAGGACTGCCGGGGTATGAAAAAGAGTGAAGGTGGGGATACCCGGGCAGAGGGGAGAATGAACTGTGCCACCAAAGGCTTCAAATAAACCAGCGCCCCCAGGGTGACTACTCAGCCCGGCCCCTGCCGGAATCTCACGGCCACTTGCCTCTCCGGCATTTAAAAGCATGGACAAGATCTGAGAAATTAATCAGAGAAGTGAAACCTGCCGGGGGCTTAACACCAATCCCAAACATGGCACAGGACTGCTCTCCCGTTGCCTCCACCCACTGCCACAAGGACCCCCAAAGCACAGAGCCAGAACAGGAGGCCCTGGGAGGAGACGGAGCTCGCCGGAGGTTGGGGTGTACCGGGCCCAGGCAATGCCTTCACCCACAGAACTAAGGGCTCATGCTGCCAGCTCCGCCCCCAAACCCGTCATAGGACAGAGAGTTTGGCAAAGCCGGGCATCAGGGCTGGGTGGAGCTCAAGGCCTTTGGCCCCTTGCCTGGTGACAGTCCTCGTCTCATGACTCAAGGCTGCTCTGGGCTGGGAGAGGGAGGTGGCAGCGTGGCCTCTGACCCTTCTTTGATCTACTCCCAGGCCCCCAGCATAGCCCCACATGGAGCAGCCTCCAGGGCTCCCGGTTCTATTGCTTCCCACCCCCACCCCCACTCTTAGGAGCACAGCAGTTAAGAGCGTGGCCTCTGGAGTCCACAGCCTGAGTTTGAATCCCGGTTCTGCCAGGTTCTGGCTATGTGACCTCAGGCAAGTCACTTAACCTCTCTGTGTGCCTCAAGGCACTCACTCATCTGTAAGATGAAGATCTGAAGTCTACCCCACTTAGGGTTGTCAGGGGGACCCAATGGCCAGCTAGGTGCCGGGATACAGTAAGTGTTCAGTTAGTGTTGTGATTCCCCCACTCCAGCGGCCAGAGGAAGCTTCCGACATATAACCCAGGCATGGCAACGCCTTGCTCCAATCCCCCCCAGGACTCCCCACTGCCTCCAAGATTCAGTCCATCTACCCTTTCAGGCACTCGAGGCCTGCCTGGCCTACCTCTCAACCTTCTGTCATCTCAGGGGACCTGGAGACCGTACCTTTCCCACACCCAAGTCACATCTCTCTAGACCCTGAATCTGCCTCTCTCCAAGGCCAGGATAACAGCCTCCCAAGTAGGCCTGGTCTCTGACTATAAATTCCCCTCCCAGAACCTCTGCCTACAGAACTAGAGAAGGATCCATCCAAGCAAAGACCGGCCTGGGGTGTCCCCTGCAGTACAGTTTATAAGAACAGAACAACCTGGATGTCCATCAATGAGGGACCCAGTAGATAAACCAAGGAACTTGACTGCTGCCTGGCTGTAGATACAGGAACAAAGCAAGTTACAACCTGCTGTGAGCCAATGGACCCTATTCTCTATAAAAGTAGACGTTAGCGGTGGCCTGGGCTGGGTGTGGAAGGCTGGGTGTGGACCAGGGAGCACTTGTAAACAGAGGGGATGAAAATGTGCCACAACTAACTGGTGATGGTCAACACAACTTGGTCAATGTACAAACTTATTGTACACTTAAAATGGGTAAATCTTACGACAGGTAAATTGTACCTCAATGATGTTTTCCAAAAGTAGATCACAAGTGTAGAGCCATTCAAAAACAAATATATATACATATATATATATACGTATACATATATACGTATACGTATATATATATATACGTATATATATATACGTATACGTATATGTATATATATACGTATATATATATATGTATGTATGTATGTATATGTATATATATGGACATACACAGAAAATAATCCCCCACATAATTAACACAGCTTATCTCTGCGTGATGGGTTTAAGGAAGATTTGGGTTGTTCTTTTTTTATTTTTGCTCACCTGCACTTTCTAATTTTTCTATAATGCAAAGAGATCCTCTGTGTAACTGGCGGGGGCGGGTGGCAGGGGGGGACAGAAAGTTTGGATAAAAGCTGAGAAATCTACCGTGGCAGGCAAACGTCAAGCCCCAACCAGCACGAGGCCCCAGTGTTTTCCCCTTCTCTCACAGACTAGAGCTGATGCCGAATTGCCCCCAGCCCCCAATGGCTGGGAGGGCCTGGCCTTTGGGCCTCAGGACCTAATGCTTCTATGAGTCAATAAGAAAGGTCTATGCCAGATCTGTGCTCTGGATACACCTGCCCTGATTCCATTCTCCCAACTCCCCTAGGAAGGGAAGCATTTGTATCCAGGGTGGGAAACTGAGGCACAGAGGTTGAGAGAGCTTGGGCAGGACGTCAAAGTAAGTGAGTAGTGTCCAGATTCAAGTCCTGCTTTGGAAAAGCCCCACAATCAGGGTCTCTCCTCCCAGACCCTCCCCTGGCCTGGCCCGTGGGGAAGGGGAGCTGATAAGGCCCCAGGCTGACAGCCAGCTGAGCTACCATGCAAGGCTGCAGTAAGACAGGAGTGGGTGACTTCGATGTACCTGTTTTGGTAACCCCAGGTGCCACGGGCTCCATGGACATGTCACATGTCTGTCTAGGTTGTGGGAGGTTTGAGTCCTGTGCTCTTGACCTCAGGTTCCCCATCGACCCAGCGCACTTTAGCCGGTGTTGCTGAAACTGCGAAGCGACCACGGAGGGCAGTCTGCTGGGGACTGTGGTTTGCCCTATCTACAAAGTGGGGCCACAGCCTCCCAGATGGGACCTGCCGCACTGTCCCCAAACCCCTCCTCTGTCAAGCAAACAATGATGCTTGCAAAGATGTGAGTAAACCTCAGTCCTAGTCCGCTCTCCAGCCCACAGGGGATCCTCTTTTTATCAACGGTCCCAACCTCACCTCCAGTGCATTCCTCTTAACTCCTCAAACTCGGGGCCTTCGCCCTTGCCACGCCCTCGGCTGGGAGAACATCCTTTCCAGGAGGGCCCGGGGCTGACTCTCAGTCTCAGCTCAAAAGTCTGCTCAATGAGGTCTCACCCCACCCCTGCTCCACCCCAACTTGCAACTAAATATCCGTTTGCGGTTTTTCTGGTGGATTTACGTGCTCCCAAGAAAAGGAGGATCCCAGGCCGGTCTGTGAATCCCCCCTCCGCACAATGCCTAGGAAACGGCCTGGCATTCAGTAAATGTTGAATAAATTTTTGCAGAAGCGATGCCCGTCTTGGACCAGGGGCACCGGACGGGGGCGGGGTGGAGGGGAGAGGGAGGAGAGACAGGAGGAAGCGCCGCGCGCATGCGCGTGAGCTCTGAGCCGAGCTGAACTCTCAGGCCGGAGGGAATGACCGCGAGTAACCCTGAGCTGACGTCAAGGCTGGAGCAGGGGCGGGGCCTCGGCGACGCCCAGGTCTCAAGCTCCCGCCTCGGCCGACACTGGACTGAGGACTCACCGGCTGCGCGGCGCGGGGCCCGGGACGCTCAGAGGCGCACGTGCCCGGCCCTGAGCCTCCAAGAGACCCGGCGAGGCGTGGCCCGACACGCCAGGGCGGGCACAGGGAGGCTCAGAGCGGTCTGGACAAGGAGGCCCACAGCGCGCGGCCCAGAGACGCGGGGAAGCCCCGCGCAAGCAGTACAGAGCCAGCGCCCGCGCCGGCCGGGGAGACAAAGGCCGGTCGCCGCCTGAGCTCCCGGCTCCCGCGGAGCCCAAGCGGCCCCTGACGTACCTTCGATGTCGGTCAGCAGCGCCGCGTCCAGCTCGCACGGCTCGGCCAGCGCCTGCTCCAAGGCCGCTTCGCTGAAGGGCGGCTCGTCCATGGCGCAGTTGCCTCCTCCGGGAGGCCCGCCGGGCCCGCCGCCGCGTACGGACTTTCGCAGCGAGTGTCGCGTCCGCCGGCCCCGACCCGCTGCCGCCGCCGCGCGCGTTCGCGTCCTGTCCTGGCCCCGGTGGCGGCCGGGCGCCGGCGAAAAGTTCCTCGGAAACTGGGTTCCCCCGCTGTGGCTCCGCAGGGAGGGCGGGGCGGAGGCGGGGCCCTGTCGGGAGGCCCCGCCCTCTAGGGTAGCCGGCCCCACCCTACCTGGAGAGAGCCGGGACCAGGCTACCGGGTCAGCCTCGAAAACCTACCTCCAACCGGCCCCTCCATCAGTGTGCCCTCCAGTCATTCATTTTATCCAGCCTCTGGCCCACTGCTGCAGGGACGCTCGGGCAGGCAATGGGCCCTCCCTGGGCCTCAGTTTCTCCAACACCAAGCAAGGGGTCTGGGTGGAAACTCCAGGACAGGGCCTGTCCCAAAGGTCTCTGGACTTGGGGCTGGTGAGCTGTGGGGTCTGGACAAGTCTCACTTCCTAGATTTGGCTCTTTAGAACAAGACAGATCTGTCCAAGATAGAGCGAGCTGTAAAGACCTGCTGTGAGCTCTCCTGCCAACTCTGTGCTTTAGTTTCATCAGCTGGAACTGGAGCTTGGTGCTGCTTCTCCATAGGCTGGTTGGGATGTTAGTGATTACATGGGGGGGGGGGGGGGGGGGCAGGGGGCTGGGCCTGTGAGATCAGCCTGCAACCCCCACCCCCCCAGTTTCCTTAGATCAGATTGGTCTCCTGATAAGAGGATAGCCCAAAGGGAGCCTGGAAAAGACAATTTCCCTTCCTGATTTAATCAGGTTTCCTCCCAGATCCAGCTGTGGTGACAGTACAGGCAGGGATTTGGGAGCCAGTGGACCCAGTACAGACCCTGGAGGTGAGCTGGCCTCAGTAACCAGGAACACAGGAAGACCCAGAGTTCTAACTGCCCGAGCACACAGTTACCTAGGGACAACAACAGGGCTTCAGGGCTATCTGACTCCAAACTCGGTGCTTAGCACTGGCGGCAGCCAGAATGGGGACACAAGGAAGAGGTGGATTGTGCTTTAGACTTGAGCCAGGTTGCCCTGGATCATGACAGGCTGGGTCTGGGTCAGAGGAGGCAGTTTGGCTAGGAAAATGGCTGGAGGCCAAACCCTGGGCCCTGTGGACTGGGGACAGAGCTAGGTGGCAGGGGAGGGACCCATGGAGACGGATTGAGATAAAGTAGAACATTTGAGTATTGGAAACTGGAAAGGCAGTGAGCTGCCTGTCCCTGGAAGTATGCAAGTGGAGAGTAGCCAAGAAGACCCATCAGAGGTCTGGACCCCCAGTCTCTCCTAGCCCCTGACCTCAGTGAGTCATGCCAGCCCAAATACTGTCTTGCTCAGGCTCCAGATATAGCTTGTCTGGCCACATCTTCTGAAGGAGTAAAATTAGTGGTGCACTTTAGAAGGGGGGTGCCTTGGCCAGGAGAGACTTGGAGGCCCAAGTCCCAAGGGCTCAGCCTGTACATGCAGCTCTCTTTGTTTCCCTCCCAGAAGTGGCTGCTGTGGAAAATTACCCAGAACAAGAGTGGCCAGAAGCCATGGGGGTCTCTAAACCGCATCTTCCCCCCAAATGGCCCTGCTCTGGCATCCGCCCAAGGATCTAGATGAACTTCTGCTGGGGAGCATAGAGGGATCTGTGTTCTCCCCAAGCATCTTTCATCTTGCCCCCCTACCCAGTCCCTTACCACCCCAAGCAGGAGCCAAAGCACCCAGGAGACCTTGGGAATCTGGTGACTAACCTGAAAATTCTAACAGTCCTTTCCAGGGAGAGGAGTGGGGAGAAGAGCGGGTACTGAGTGAAGCCTATAAAGGCCACATTTTCCAGGGGCGCCTGGGTGGTTCAGGTCATGATCTTACTGGTGTCGGTCATGAGTGATCTCACGGTTAGTAAGTTAGAGCCCTACATAGGGCACTGACAGCTCAGAGCCTGGACCCTGCTTCAGATTCTGTGTCTCCCTCTCTCTCTGCCCCCCGCTCTCTCTCTCTCTCTCTCTCAAAAATAAATAAACATTAAAAAAGGGGGGGGGGCGCACCCGGGTGGCTCAGTCAGTTAAGCATCTGACTTCGGCTCAGGTCATGATCTCGCGATTTGATTCATGAGTTCGAACCCCACGTGGGGCTCTGTGCTGACAGCTTAGAGCCTGGAGACTGCTTGGGATTCTGTGTCTCCCTCTCTCTCTCTCTGCCCCTCCCCCACTCACACTCTGTCTCTGTCTCTGTCTCTCTCTCTCTCTCTCTCTCTCTCTTTCAGAAATAAATAGCTCTCTCTTTCAAAAATAAATAACATTAAAAACAAACAAACAAACACCTTTTTCCAGAGTCAGGATGCTGGCCTGGCTTTTCACCTGCTTGCTTAGTGACCTGGAGCCCTTCCACTTTTCTGAGTCTCGGCTGTTGGATTGTGAAATGAGAACAACCCTTCCTGCGTCACTCTGCAGAGGCAGGTAGGGTGTGTTGGAGTCATCATCACAACATACCTGCCTCACCGTTCTTCAAATGAACTTACCAGATATGTAAAGAGCATGAGTCAATGAATATGCATGCCATAACTGGCTGAGTTAGGAGAAAGAGGGTAAGGCAGGGTCAACAGGAGACCTGCAGCCCAGGCTAGAAATGCCAATTGAAATTGAAGCCCCTGCCATGGGTGATAGTTGGGGTGGGGGGCGCTTTATACCTTTGCAACCTAAAAGACAAAACTCTGCTTCACAGCCTTACATTGCCAAGGGCAATTCTCAAGGTGAGAGTGAGGAAAGACAGGATGGGCCTCCCCCCCCCCCCCCCCCCCCCCAGTTCTCAGGGAAACATCTTGGTGGCTCCTCCCCCTAAATAGCTTGAGACTCCCAAACGAGCCCCCCAGACCTCTCTTGGCTGGAGTGATCCGAACTCACACAAGGAAGGAGTGTGCCAGGGCACGGAGGGGCACAGCCGTGGTGATGCCCCCCCCCCCCCCCCCCCCCCCGTCCTGGTGTGTCTAGGAGGGGCAGGGGTCCCAGCCTGGCCGACAGTGATGCTGGCAGGCTGTGTCTGCACTGGCAACAATCTTTGAACGCTTACCAGTGTTAACACATGTTTTCCTCCCAACAATCCCAGGAGGCTGTAATTCCCATTCTACAGATGAGGACACTGAGGCACTGGGAGGTAAAGCGACTTGCCCACGGCCGCACAGCGCTGTCGTCCCTGATTTTCTCAGGGTTTGGGCAGCCGGAGGGGCGGTGCTGGCTCCTCACCCGGGGCAGGGCAGCGGCCGGAGACCCAGGGGAGTTGGGGCGCGGAGCCAGACAAACCCCGCCCCCACGGGCCGGGGCGCAGCCAATGGACGCCCGGCCCCGAGTGGGGTGACGCGGCGTCAGCGCGAAACTCCCGGGAGCCGGGCCCTGGGTCACATGCACCGCGCCCGTTCGACCCGGGGTGGGAGTGGGGCGGGACCGCGGTGCGGGCTGGCAGGGTCTGGGCCCTTGGGACCAGTTGGGCCTGCTCTCTCGGCCCGGCCTCCAGGCCAGACACCTGGCTGGGACTGCCGCCAGGTGTGCGTCCGGACACGGGGGCGGGGCTGACCTGGGACGGCACCGCCCCCTGCCCGGGGCCCCTGTAGTCCCGGGACTCTCCGGGCTGTGAGGCCCGCCCAGCTCCCAGAGGCTCGGTCACCCAGCGGGGCCCCTGCCCGACCTCGGCTTTGCCAACTGTGAAATAGGGGTACCAATTTGGGGCACGGACAGGGCCTCGGCTACTCATCTCGGCGGAGCTCAAGGATGGGTAGAGGGGCAGGCACTAGCGTTGCCAGGGCTGCTGGCACTGTGCAACCCTGGGCATTGCCCAGGAGGATACTAAGACCCCTCCCCACTCCGGGAATCCCCCCTCAACCCTGCCTGCCCCCATGTATCCTTCATTTCTGCAATAGCTAAGCTAGCACCTGCTCAGGTTAGGGGGCCAAGCAGCACAGAGCCAGCCTGGGACTCTTGCTCGCCCCAACCCCGGCTCTTTCTCCATCTGGACGTAATGAAACCAGACGGCTGTTGACATGGATGATTCTGGTCCTAGATGACCCTATATTCTCATTCCGTGTTGACCTCTGCTGTGCACTGGACAAATTATTTCTAGCCCTTTCTGAGCTTCTTTGGGTCAGCTTTGCCCAAAGCACCTCACTAACGGAGGTCACCTCCAGGTTCATCAGTGAGTCATTCGACAGACACTCCACCAAAGATCCGGTAGAACCACCAATTCTGCTGCACTGCGAGGGATGAAGCTGACAGCAGTGAAGAATGGGGGAGGGGGGGGACGTTTGTCCCCTGGGTGCTAACGGGCTATCTGGGGTGAGGCCAGCTGTAGACTCAGGGGGAGTCGCAGAATGAGGTGGGTTGAATTGGTAGCAGGAAGAGTACATGGGGACCCCAAGACATCATCTGACCTCCACAAGCCAAATCCAATTCTGCGTGGGTTCTGATTTTGAATTAATTGTCAAGTGTGGAAGATTCCACTTAAAGGCTGGATTTCTGGCTTTTCTTGAAAAATGAGAATTTTGAGTAACCCTGGGCTCCACAACTGGGTGCCTTGTAGCCAGGGCTGTGACCACCCCCCCTCCCCCGCCCCGCCACAGTTCCTATCAGCCCCCAGGTATCACACCTGGGCCACTTCACTCATAAATGAACGTGTAATAAAAAGGCCCCTAGGGGTGCCTGGGTGGCGCAGTCGGTTAAGCGTCCGACTTCAGCCAGGTCACGATCTCGCGGTCCGTGAGTTCGAGCCCCGCGTCAGGCTCTGGGCTGATGGCTTGGAGCCTGGAGCCTGTTTCCGATTCTGTGTCTCCCTCTCTCTCTGCCCCTCCCCCGTTCATGCTCTGTCTCTCTCTGTCCCAAAAATAAATAAAAAATGTTGAAAAAAAAAAAAAAAAAAAAAGGCCCCTATCGGGGCGCCTGGGTGGCTCAGTCGGTTAAGCGTCCGACTTCAGCTTAGGTCACGATCTCGCGGTCCGCGGGTTCGAGCCCCGCGTCGGGCTCTGGGCTGATGGCTCAGAGCCTGGAGCCTGCTTCTGATCCTGTGTTTCCCTCTCTCTCTGCCCCTCCCCCGTTCATGCTGTGTCTCTCTCTGTCTGAAAAATAAATAAACGTTAAAAAAAAAAAATTAAAAAAAAAAAAGGCCCCTATAGGCATTGGGTTTACCACCCATGATCCCAATTTATAGATCAGGGGAGTATACACCAGAAAGGAGCAAGGACTTGTTCAGGGACCCACAGTGAAGCCTGCAACCCCTGCTAGGGTGCTCTTAGAGAGGGCATGGGGGCGAGAAGGAGATGGCACCGGGCAGGGGAGTCCACTCGGTTTCCAGAAACATCCCGCTGACCCCCTCGTGCCGAAAGCAGAGATTTTGCTTGCTGGGATGCCTAGGGCCCGGGCTTGGAGGCCCTGACCAGACTCCCCTGAGGGCCACCCAACAAAAATGGGCAGGGGCTCCTCTGAAATAAAGTGTAATTTCTGGGTGGCTCATGCCTATTCAAGTCGTCTCGTTCTGCCCCTGGTCCCTGGGGACCCTAAGGAGACTCTTTTCTTGGAAAGGAGATGGGTTGGAAAAAGACTGTCCTCCTCAGGTGCTTTAGCGTGTGACTGGCGAGCAGGGGGACCCTGCGTGAGCCATGAGAAGACCCACAGTGGTCCCACAGTGCCCCCTCCAGCTCTCTGGGGAGGGTACCTATAGCTAGAAAGCAGCTCCTCTCAGGCTGTGATGAAGGGAGACAACCAAAGGTTGAGGAGGAATCCAGAAGCTTGTCTCTGTCCAAGTCTCCACCCCTCAGTGTGTCAGTCCTATCTCTGGCCCTCTCCACCCACGCTGCAGTGACTAATGATGCTTCCTCAGTTTTCCTTTTTTTAAAGATTTTATTTTTAAGTAACCTCCACACCCAACATGGGGTTCAAACGTACAACCGGTGGTGCTCTGCGACTGAGCCAGCCAGGTGCCCCGCCTCCTCAGATTTCATCCCTTCTCTGCTAATAGCCTGGTTTCTCAGGGTGGGTTCTGGGACTTCACTTGAACTATTGAGAAAGACGTACCTTCTCTCTGCTTAAGGAAAGTCAGCCTGGAGTTGCAGGCAGCCTTCAGTTAACCACGTGGAAGGGCCAACCCAGAGGAAGCAGAGCCAAGACACGGGGAGGGGCAAATTACTAACCAAATCCCTAAGCACCTGGATCCAGCTATGCCTGAAGCTGAACTATCAGAACTTTTCAGTTACGTAAGTCAACAAATCCCTCTTTCTGACTAAATCAAACGTCTTTCTACCACAATGAAAAAAGTTCCAATATGGCATCTCTGAGCAGTTTGGGCCACAAACCACCTTTATCTTGACTGAACAGGTCTTAACACTGCTTAACTTTACTTCTACATTTCCCAGACTTTTCTCCATAGAACCCCTTTTGAGCAACAGCTGTTAATGTACTGGGGAAATGCATGCTGGCAAGTCCCTGCCAGGGATCTTGAGGTCCCTCCCAGGAGTCTGGTCGGTTAGGTCAGAGTTGCCTCACCACCCTCTCCCTCCTGTGGCTGGCCTGCCCAGTGCAACTTCACACAGCAGCTCCTTACTCTGGGCCTTGCCTGCTCCCCCAGAGCCTCCTGGTCCTGCAAGCCCTGGAAAAGGGCTCCAGTGCTTCCTGGCTGCAGAATGTCCTTGATTCTGGGAACTGAACCAGGCTGGGAGCTCCCTGAGGGTAGGACTCGAGCAGCCCCTCCCCTCCAGCACCAACCTGGTACACAGCAAACTCTCAGGAACATGCGCTGACCGCGTGTCTTGGCAAGTTCACGGTGGTATCTCAGGGCCAAGCCGCTGTCCACAGAGCTCGGGCCTCTTCTGGCACTCACAGTGCCTCGTACAGGGCTGGGGGCAGAGAATGGGCTCAGGGTCCACACCTTCTATTCACCGGGACTGGGGACTGGGGGTCTCCCAACCTTCAGAGGCCCACTCCCACACTCCCCTGGTGTGGGAGCCTCTCATTCTGACTGGCCAGAAACAGGCAGAGCCTCCACAGAGCTCCCTAGAGCAACTGGGAGCTGGGTGCTGCCACTTCTGACCTGGGCTGGGGATGGTCCCATTGCGGCCCCCGTCGTGGTCCCTCCTGCCCTGTACCAGGAGGCAGGGCAGCCCCCGCCTGAGCCACCCTCCTGCAGGGCTGGTGTTCAAGGTGGATGGGATGGCCTCGCCTGCTGCCCACCCCTCCAGGCCCGAGGTCTGAGTTGGAGCGCTGGGCAAACCCAGGTAAGTGCGTGGGTCTTCCTGGCTCTGTCTTTTCACCTGAATACAACAGCTTGGGTAGATGTCTTTGCAAGTCTTCCAGGTTCACCTGGGGGCTTGATAAGCCCACCCCACTTCAGATCCTCAAACCCTGTGTGGTGTAGGGATTAAAGGGCTCTCAGGCTCCTCTGAGCCACTCAGGAAGATGCAGGCACCACGTGGCTCCCACAATGTGCTGCTTAAGGACGCCTGTGCCTCTGGGCTTGCTGAAGCCTGCTTCCTGGAGGACCGTGGCCTGGCAGCAAGCACCCAGAGTGGCCAGCTCCCGGGAAAGGACAAGACAGAAACCTTTTAAAAAGGAGAGCGCTGGGGGGGGGGGGGGGGGAGGGGGGGGGTACTGCTTTTTGGGGTGATGAAAATGCTCAAAACTTGATCATGGTGATGCAGGGATCTTGAGGCCCCTGCACAACTCTACGAATAGACTGAAAACGACCTAATGGGACACTTAAAATGGGTGCATCGTATGCTATGTGAATCAGATCTCGATAAAGCTGTTTCTAGAAGGGGGGAGTGGTTCTTGGAGCAGCAGCTCTTAAACTCAGTGTGTGGCACAAGCTGTCCAGATGATTTGGTGGATGCCTAACTTTGGGGAGCCCAGGAGGAGATGGCTCTGGCCTGTTTGCCCAAGGCCTGGATACCTGGGACAGGGCTGAGGGCCTCCCGCAACGTGCCTAAGGCCCGGCATAAGACGTAGAAAGAACCACAGGCTCTGGTAGAGCTTGCAGGCAGGCCATGGCAGGTTTCCAGCTGCTACAACCAACACCCCCAAACCAGCCTTGTGCCCCAAGATAGCCAAACTGGAACAGGCATGGGGATTTTCCTTTAGCCCAGACTCACCGGCACCCTCAAACAGCCTGGGCATGGGTGAGGGGGGAGCGGAGCAAGCTTCCAGAATGGCTGCCTTTAGTGGGGCCCCTGGGGCAGCCCCTGCTTAAAGAAAGCAGGTGCCCTTGGGCACCTGTGTGGTTCGATGGGTTACGCGTCCGACTCTTGGTTTCAGCTCAGGTCATGATCTCACGGTTTGTGAGTTCAAGCCCCGTATCGGGCTTTGCACTGACAGTGCAGAGACTGCTTGGGATTCTCTCTTTTCCTCTCTGTTCCTCCCGCTCTCCCTCCCTGCCTCCTCTCAAAAATAATTAACACTTAAAAAAAAAAAAAAAAGCAGGTGCCCAGAACTGGCAGGTCCTTTAGACAGTCACAGCTGACTCCACAGAGATCACAGAGAAACAGTTTGTTCATTTATTTATTGTGGTGTATTTTACATGCAAGAACCCAAACTAGAGAGACAGTATCTGGAAGGAGAGCCAGTGGGTGGATGGACGCGCTGAGCCTCGAGTGCACTGACCCGCCCTCCAGAACCGGCTCTGCCCACAGAAACGCACAACAGTGAACAACAGAACATCAGACTTCCAGGACTGGACAACGAACTCAACACGTCTCTCTTTCAATAGCCCCCCCCCCCCAATCCTGAGACCCTCACAAATTAAGTGCAAACTTTAGAAAATAAATATCCATCCCCCTTTCTCCAGGGGAGCCTGGAGATTTCAGACACGAGAGGAGGAGTAGAACTTCAGGGCTGACAGCTGGTGGCCGCAGGGGCAGCCTGGCTTGGACCCCCCCAGACAGGAAGGGCCGGAGACGGGCACTGGGAGAGGCGGGTACCACAGGGGGCATCTTCTGGGGGCACGCACACTCAGCCATGGTGGTGAAGCTGGCTGTTCCCCATGGGGGTGGACGAGCAGAGGGGCCCAGAGTCCCTATGGCACATGGAGGACAGGCTCGTGGTGGGCCGGCTGGGGCAGGCAGAGAACACGGCACTCCTGCATGGTGCTTTTCCCCTGCTAGCCCACAGTCCTCCACAAACCATCCAGAAGGCTGGGTCAGACTGAGTTAGAAACGTGTGTAGCAGACGTGGAGACAAAGTGGGGGTGGGCGGCAGGAAGGAAGAGGAGGGACAAGAATGTAGGAGGCTGAACAGCTGTCCACCCCATGAAGCCGGAGGGGTCCAGGTGCCTGCTGCCACCGCTATCCACAGCCCTTGCCACCACTCTCCCTGTGGGAGGCCCTGAGTGACAGTGAGGGCCCCACACCTCCCCAGGCCCCCTTGCTCTGGACCCCAGGGGGAGGAAGGGAAGGGCAGTGAGCCAAGGCAGATGGCCCAGTCGCTCACACCGATGGGGCTGACAAAGCAGAAAGACAGGACGGACCACAGACGAAGTCACCCTTCCCTCCGGCCCCAGCCAGCATCAAGCCCTTTCAGCTCAGAAACCCCTTGTCCCGGCTGATAAGCAGGCGGGTCACCTCTCGGCCTGGCCCCAGTCGGCCTGCTCAGTCCCTGGGAGGGGGGCTCCCAGGCAGGGACTGCTCTGGGCCAGGCTGGCCCAAAGCCCACTAGTGTGCCCTGGGTCAGCTGCCCACTGGCCACAAAAGTAGGCAGGAAGAAATGGTTAGTTTTCTCATCTCAGCACACAATGAACACAGAAAAGGTTAAACACATTCCCAAGAAAATATTTTGACAAAATAAATATTTTAACCTATAATCAGGTATAATTAGTGCTTATAAGGAATCCCAGCAATAATTTAGTGTAATTAAGTACATACTGTATCTGTGATTTCTAACACTTGTGGAGCGGCTGGTGGCTCGTGAGGGTCTCACTCTCCCGGGGGGTAGGCACTGGCCAGCTTTCCTGCCGGAGCGCGGCTCCCTTCCCCAAGCAGGGAGCCTGGGAGCAGTGCTCCCCACATGGAAGGGAACCAGTGGTTGAGTGGCCTGGGGTGCCTGCGGGCCACAAGACAGAAAGGGCTGAGCAGCACCCCCTTAAGGCCACCTGGGCCCCTGCTTGGGTTTTTGCGCGGGCCTCAAGCATGTGTCACCTCAGCTTCCAGGTAGAGGCAGGCTGCCTCTGGACGGGACTTGTCAACAGGAAGGGCAGCCGCAGGCCGGGAAGGCAGGGGGCTCTCCCCTGTGTGAGCCAGTGCCTTCCTGCCAGCCCACAGGCTCCATCACCATCTGCCACCCAGGGGCAGCCAGGACTCTGCAAGCCCTGCCTGGAGTTGGGGGGCAGCTCTGGACCGTGGGTACTAAGAGCAGCTGTGCTGGGTTTTCCCCCAGACAGACACAGGCCTCGGCTTTACTCTGCCAGGAGCCTCCTCTCCCCTTGGGCCCTTCAGGCTCCTGCTCTTGGGGGGACTTCTCCTTCCACAAGGCGGGGACGCTGGTTCTTCCCTCAGAGGCTGCCGGGCTTGGCCGCGGAGGGACGGGCCCCTGACCCTCACAGAGACCAGCGCTCCACGCCGCTGGGGGGTACTAGCTGGGTGGCTAGGTGTAATCGGACCATCCCAGCCACCTCGGCAGCTCACGTCAAGCCAGCTGACTTAAGACTTCCTAACGTCCAAATAGGCAGACCTCAGGGGGCTCTCTGCCTGTGAGCAACGTTGACGAGAGGAGGAGAGGACCGAGGGGTGGGGTCGGGGTGGGGGACAGTAGAGGTGTGGCACTGGCTGCCAGGGAGGGCAGGGCTGGAGTCAGGCTGGCTGAGCTCTGATCTCTGAGGGGGAGTTTCCTGCACGTCCTCTGAGGAATCGGGAGTGTGACACCCCCGGCTGGTCCTGCCAGGAGGGCCCCCAGCCAGACCCCGGACCAGGGCACAGGGTTCTGGGCTAGGCAGCGCCTCGCTCTCCACCAGAGGTGCTGGGCCGTGGCTTAAATGCTTCTTCCAGAGCCTGAGGCACTGATGTTGGCCTGTGCCCAGCCCGGCCTCTTGACCCCACTCCGGCTGCCAGGTGGGAAGGGCTGGCCACGCCACGGCTCGGGAACACGTCTGGCCCCAATACCTGGGCAGCGCCTTCCGGAACACTGACCCGGGCCCCGGGGACTCACGGGCTGGCTCGGAGCAGCTGCCGCAGCATTTTTCTTTTCCTGGCCAACCGCGGCACAGGGGCGGGGCGGGCTGCACCCTGGACCGCACCGAGCCTGAGCGTCCTGCCCACGGCCAGGAGACACCCCGTGACGGGAGCAGGTGTCCTCAACCCCTAGCTCTGAGCCCCAGGCTGTTAGTCTTCTAGGTTGGTTTGGAGAGAGGGTACAAATCAGCAGCAAGGGGGGTTGGGGGCAGGGAGAGGGCAGGCTGTCAGGACGTTCTGTGGAGGAAGCGGAGACCACACCAAGGAGCAGTGCAGGGACCCTAAGGTCACTCCAGCCCCTTGGTCACTGGATCTCCAAATATGGTGCAGAGCCATCTGCTCCTGGACCCTGGAGGTAGTGGCACAGAGGCTGCCACAGACCAGGTGTGCTCACAAGCCCACCAAGCTTTCCCAAGCAGCCAGAGCAATTCCTCCCCATGCGGGCCCCTCCACAGATGGGGACGTGGGGCAGTTTGGTTTACAGTTGTGTATCTCTAAGAGCTAACCCGTGTGCCTCGTGACCATCATCCATGGGTCGCGTGCCGTCTTTGCAACTGCCTTTGGCTCTCCCTCTCCCTGGGTGCATCGGGGACCCCTCGCTCCCAGGCTCAGCTGCTAAGCCAGCCTGGCGTGGGCCCGGGTTAGCAGCTGAGTGATGGAGAGAGGGTCAAGAGGGCGAGAAGCCTCACACAAGGGCACCCGCAGAGCCTTCTAAAGTGCCAAGCACGCCAAGTGCCACAGGGGGACGCGCGTCAGGGAGCAGCATTCCAGGGAGGGAGACCAAGCCCACAGGTGCAGACAAGCCCTTTCTGGAACAGGGGCACGGGAGCGTAGGCCGGTCCAAGGAGACCCACTGAGTCAGGTAGGGGCAGGGCACAGGGGGGGGAAGGGGCTGGGGTCGGAGCCCCTTCTCTGTGGGCAGAAACCGGAGGAAAGGCAGTCCAGGTGTCTCCTCAGGAAATGGTCCCACGGGGACTGCCCTGCCTGGGTCTGGGTCCCACTGCCTGTTCTTCTGGGGAGGACACATGGGTAGAGGGAGCCTGTGGGCCAGAGGGGCGGGGGCAGGGGAAGAGAGCCTCTGGCTGCTTCGATACTGTCCCACCACCCAGAGAGAAGAAGGTGGCTAAAGCTGGTCCTGACTAGTGGGAGGCCTGGGAGCAAACACAGTGGCGTTTCCATGGAGACACAGCAGCACAGGACCGAGTGAGGACTGGGGACAGGAGGAGTGGCCAGTGCCTAGTGTGGACCGGGGGAACAAGGAGTGACCTGCCATCTGGGGAGCCGAACCGCAGAACAGCTCACAGGGCGAAGAGGGCATCCTCTGACCGCTCAGGCTTCTTCCGACCGGAGGGGTTTGAGGCTGAGGCTGGGGCCGGGGCCGGGGCCTCCCCTGGGGGCGAGGGGAGGTTGGGAACCATTTCAGCAGCTTTGGCTCTTTCTTCGAGAAATTTATCGAATTCTGCAATACAAAACCAGGGCAAGGGGCAGCGTTGGTAGGAGGCTAGGCCCACAGTGAGGCTCTAACCGCCACATCTCACCTGCTCCCCTCGGAGCCCCATTCACTGTCCCCACCCTCAGCACACTAGCCTGGGCTGCCTGCCAGGGAAGGAGGGAGGCAGGGAGCGGCAGGGGAGCAGCCAGCCAGAGCCAGGGGTGCTTCTGGGCCCCGTCTGCTGCCCAGACACCCGGGCTTGATTTCCTCCTCTGCCGCCTCCAGGGCAAGCAGGAAGCCTGGCTACCCGCAGATGGTACAGGGGGAAGGGGCAGGTACGATTCCAGCCCCACCCCTCTCAATTGGGGCTTTTCCATGCACCAGATCAGCACTGGAGGCAGGGCAGGGAAAGTTGGAGGGGCAAGTCCCCACTTAAACTTGGCAGAGAACATCCCCCTACCCTATGCTCATCCTCCAAGCAAGGTTCTGCCAGTGGAGGGGGTCTGACCAGATGGTCTGGCAAAGCAGGGAGGAGGCAGTGCAGAGGGGAGAGTGGCAGGGAGTGGGGGAGACAGGAGGAGCAGGGGAGAGAAAGAGAGGGCGAGATGGGGGGGGGGTTGGAGGACCTTGATGGGAACTTCCCTACCCGACCCGTCATCCACTGGCCCCCCAGAAGTGGGGTCCCAGAACGCCAGGCCCGATGAGTTCCCTAGGCAGCCCTGTGGACTGCACAGCATGTCTTGTCTCTCTGCTAGATTAAGAATTCAGGGGTAGGGACAAACTGATTAGGCTTGCAGATCTGGGGGTCACGCTGACCTGGGATGGCAATCGGGACCTACTACTCACTAGCTCTGTGACCTTCTTAAAGTCACATGTTCTGACACTTCCCTCATCAGCACGGGGCCTGGCTGGGACAGAGCAGAGAAGCCCCTGGCCCAGGAGGCCAGGCCAAGCAAGGATGGGCACTGGGAGATACGCTGGCAGTGGAGGCTCCAAGACAGTGGGGTGCCGGCCCCTATGCACCTCAAGAGTCTGGGGCAGGGGTAGCCAACAGAAGGTGGGGAGCTGTCAAGGTGCTGGCCCAGTCGTACCTTCACTTGTGACGCCCTCTTCCAGGTCGTCGCCCTTCTGTGGGAGGAGCAGAGAGAGCAGTATTAGGGCCCAGCCTGGGCCAAACCCCCATTCCCCGTGCCCAGAGCTCTGTGATAGTAAAATACTGCTTGTCTTACTGAAGACACGGAAACTTTTGTTTTCTAGAAAGCAAAAATAAAACCACCCCAAACTCCGTAGTTCTAGGCTTTGATCCTCCAGAAGAACCAGAAAGAAAAATCCAAAAAAAGGCGCAGGCCGGTTCTCTGGGTTTAAGGCTACGGGCAGGACCACAGCAGGCCTCTGGCCACCCAGTGACACTCCCAGAGCAGGGCCCCAAGGAGGAGGCTGAGCTGCGCGCGTGCCCAGGGCCCCCTCAGGTGCTCCTTCACTCAGCAGCCACAGGACTCTGGGAACCCGCTGTCCATGCCAACAGCTGGGAACTGCATGAGGCCTGGAAGGGACAGAGCCATGAAGTCCATGGCACAGGGCCGGATACCAAGCAGTATTTGGCAGTAAAGCGCTGTCCGGCCAGAAGCCATGTCCCACGGCCTCCTGTGGCCCAGATTCCGTCACCTGCTGCCGGTTCCTGAGAAGCCATGGGAGCTCGGAGAGCTCTTAACGATGACAGCGGATAGGACTTGATTTCTGTTTGGAGAACGCAGTGGTCACTGGGAACTTACTGCACAGTGATAGGGAAGGGAGCTGGATGGGGAAGCGGACAGGGCCTTGGGCTCAGCAGGAGACGTGGCTTCCTTCCTGGCCCTGCCACTGATCTGCTCAGCCTTGTCAGACAGGTCCCTCCCCCTTTCTGAACCTTGGGCTCCCCGCCCCCCCTGCCCCATGAGGTGAGGGCCTTGCTCCTTCCTGCTTTGTCTCTGTGACAAGAGCTAGTTCTTTTCCAGGCATTCCCTTGGGAAAAATATAATGGGGTGTTTTCTTCCTCCCCTGGCATGGCACCTGGGTGCCTGCCTCGCTGGGCAATGAGTGTCTTCAGAAAGCCTGGCCTTGTGGGGAGGTGGCCTGGAGCAGTGGGAGGCCCTACCCTAGTACAGAAGGGGGCCAAGTCGGCAACCCACTGCCAGCCAGGCCAATCCTGTGGTTAAAGATGCTCTGCTCTGGGGACGAGGTCCCCTGAAGAGGTGGCAGCTAGGAACAAGAGATGAGGAGGCTCTAGGACTAAGGGAGAATCTGCCCAGCCCATGACCTTGGGCAAGCCACTTCCCCTCCCAGAGTGCATTTCTTTGTCAGCCCCCCTGGCCAGCAACCCCCACTCTGCCTCCCCTGCAGCCGCCTGAGAGGGAAAGTGCTTTGTAAGCAGCAGCAGGAGGGACCAGCCCCTGCAGCCCTCCCTTTCTTGGGACCTGCTGCCATCTGCAGCTGCGTGATGTTCTCACCTTCCTGTCCTAGCCCTGCGGGTAGAGACAACAGTCTCGAGGGTAAGGGTTCTTTTAAATCCAAGACACCAGAACATACCGGGGAAGTGGGGTGACAAGTAAAAAATAAAAAAAAACGAGAACAAAAACAAAAGCAAAAACACCAACCAAAAAAACCCCACAAGAAAACAAAAAAAACACCTGGCTCATCTCTGTATATCGTTTACAGTGAAAAAGAAAAAATAAAAATAAAACCCACAAAATCCCCCCCAAACCCAAACAAAACCCCAAAGCAAAAGAACCCAAGCACACACACACTAGATACAGAAAAGTAACTGGAGGCAAGTGTGTGTGGTTTCGGAGCCAGCCAGAGCCCTGCCTGCCGAGGCCCCGGGGCCGCGCCCGGAGCAGGTGCTCTGGGCCCAGTGGGCTTTCCTCCTCTGCCACCCCAGTGGGGAGCAGCCCCTGGCCCCGGGCCTGTCTTCAGAAGCACCTCTGCCTTGCCACGCCCCACACACAGAAGAGAAAAGTCGAGTCTCACCAGGTCCGTCCTGAGCCACACCTCAATGTCGTCCATGACAGAGGGCTGCGCAACGGGGATCTATGGAGGCGGCAAGCAGCGGGTCAGGCAGCCCCACAGCCAGGCGAGGGGAGACAGAACACCGAACAAAATAAATCGTCAAAAGCAACCCCGGAACGAAACCAAAACGTACACAGAGCAAAAAAACACGTTGGCACAGCAGGCGCGGGCAACACAAGGCAGCCACACATGAAATGGCAGGTGAGGGAAGCAATGAGGTGGCCAGTTCTAAGAAGCAGGGCTGACCGGCGGGCGCTCGGGGGGGGGGGGGGGGGGAGAAGAGGAGGGAGGGCAGCAGTACGCATTCTTGAAATGGATAACTTTTTGACTACTCTCAGCCCAGGGCTGCAAAGCACCTTCTCATCTCAGGAATGCGCTGGTCCCACAGGCTGGTTTCGAACTCATCAGGTTAGGACCCTTGGAAGAGTCCTGCCTACCCGCCATCGAGCCCAGCCCCTGGGAGTGACTGGAGGAGACACCAGGAAGCCCCTGATGCCCCTGGGGATCCCAGATGGCAGTCTGCCCGGAGCAGGGGGTACAGGTGGCCAGGCGGGCGCTGAAAGTATTTCGGAATGTGTCCCAGTGCGTCTCTGAGTGGGAGGAGGGGAGCACCGGGGCCTGGGTGCGGCCTGGCTGACAGCAGGCGGGCACATCTCACCACCAACACAAGCGGGCAAAGCTGGGGCTTTGAGGACCAAAGCGACGTTGGGGCTTTAGCTGTCTTTGTGTCTCTTCAGGGGAGAATCACGAAGCAGTCCTGAATGCAGCGGCTCCTTTAGTCTCACCCTGCCTCCCCAGCTCTCAATGGCTGGCTGCGCTTCGGGAGCCAAAGAAAAGCTCAACTGAGAACCAGGGAGCGGTAGCCGGGGTGGGGGTGACTGGGTCCCGAGAAAACAAAGACATGCCTCACGGGTGCCTGAGCAGTCTCCATGCCTGGCCCACCTGTGGAAGGCCTCCGGGGCGGTGATTCTGAAACGTCCGTTTGGCTAGAATGCAATAGCGGCTCACAAGTCCACTATTTCTAGAAAATTCTCTAGCACTGTGTCTATAGCTGGTTTCCCCCCAGCGTCACAGTCTAGGGTAAGAATACAGTTAAAATAAGCACCGGGAAGACTGCCTTGGTGTTTGCCAAATCTGAAAAATAACATGAGCTTAACAAAGGAAAAGAACAAAGATTTCCTATTCCCAGCCCTGCCCTGATGGGACAAGCCGCTCCTTAGAGACGGAAACCTGCTGCTGGCAGAGTTTGGGGCGTGAGGTAGAGCGAGGGCCCCTAGGGCGGCCCGAGTGTGCCGAGCAGGTGTCCCGTGCACACACGCACCTGGCGAGGCTGGCAGCCCCCTCGCTCTGGTAACCTGGAGCGCCTTCACGTGTATCGTGCCGCACTACAGACCCAGCGTGGGCACCCCACACGCGTTTTCATAAAGGTTCAAGCCCACCCCTTGATCAGATTAGGAAGACTCTGTCTACGCTGTCCTTTTATCTCTTTGACTTACTGGGAATCTCGTGTTGGAATGAAAAAAACGTCAAGGAGTTCAAATCACCCTGAAATGACTCCTAGGGACAAGGAGCACGTGACTCTCATTCCAGAGGGCACAGATGCCCAGTGTGGATGTGCTAACAGCACCCAAGGCAGCACCCAACTCCTCCATCGAAAAGAAAGCAGTAAAGGCGCGTGGAGTGCGATCTGCTAATTTTACGCTTGCTGGCAGGACTTCTGTCTTGACATGTTCCTGTGACAGAAGATGCCAATTTTCATTATCTTTATGCTTTTAAGTCAGAACGCCTGGCCTCTGGGAGGATGCGCGCCACGCCAAGTTCCCAGAAACAAAAGCTTGGAAAGTTAGCGGCGTCTCCAAAGAGAAAACATGGCCAACCGCAGTTGTTGGGAGGGTGTGCTGGGCTTTCTTATACCCACCCAGCTTCAGTCTATCGAGGAGAAATGGAGGTTCGATGGGTAGAGCTTTCCAATGTGCTGCAGAAGCTTGAAAAACAGCCACTAAGGGGTCATGGGTCTTAAACCTTCAGATACGGCTTTACAATATTTTTGTTACTGCTCAAAAATAAGTCCCTCGAGGCTGGGTATCACGCTCCAGTTTTCTTCTTTGAGGATTAATCTTGAAAGCCAGCACGCTCAGAAAACAAACACTGACATCTGAGAAACTCCTCACCCCTTCAAAAACAAAAATTTCCCAAAAGCTGGATCATGGGAACGCTTTTCTTCCCCCTTTCAGATTTCTCCAAATAAGTAGTGTGTTTATGGAAGGGCATCCTCCAGGCAAAGCCCCAGGAGCCAGGCTGATGACAGAGCACTGGGCTATGGGTCGGCTGGGCTGGGCTAGTCAGATCCCTGGAGCATATCACTTTTTTCTGGACTTGCTTCTTTCTTCACTCAGGAGCCCTGGAGTCTCTGCTGTCCTAAGAAGCCTCAGGACTTTGGGTAAAGAGGCAGAGCAGGGAGAGGGGGGCTTGGGCAGTTCTCGGCCTCAGTCTCCCCATCAGAGAAGTGGCGTGATGGCTAGGTTCTATTTAGTTTTCACCCCACAGGACTCCGAGCCCCTTAACTTCCAGGTCAGGGCTTCTGTTTTCTAATTCAGAAGCCAGGAATATCATGACGATCGGAATTGACTCCTTCCAGTATGAAAGGCACTTGGCCTCAGGGCCGGAATCTCCGTGGAACTAGGGGGAGAGCTAACGGTAAAGCTTATACAACACAGGGCAAGGGTTGACCTGCTTGTGGTTGCACACAGTAACTTACCTATATACACCTCCTACCCTGGTAAATCAATGCCTTGAGCGTAGCACTGGGGTAAAGTTTCTTCTAATAATGTGGATGCCACCAGACACAGACTAAACGTGCACACTGCTCTCCCAACAGGAACTACAGAAACTGGGAGGGACGAGGAAGTTCCCTCGTCCATGCCGATGGAAGGGAAGGGAGAGGCCTTGGCCAGCGAAGAGGGCACTGGACTCTGTCACTGCCCCGTGGCTTTGGGCACGTCACCAAGCCCCTGGGAGGCCTCAGTGTTCTCATCCGTCAGATGAAGCCTGGCCCAGCTGATCCCTAAGAGACTGTGGCCTCTGACATGCCACGGTTAGAGCACCTTCTTGGGCAATGATTCAAGGCTGAAGGCTAATCCAAGGGTCTGAAGAGGAGTGTGTTGGGGGAGGGAGACAGAAAGGGAAGGAGACGCGAAGTAAAAAAAAATAAGAGAAAGTTGGCACAGGACCACCCTCCAATAAAGGCCGGCGCATACGGGTCTGGCTTGGCTGAGCCAACGGTGAGACGCGCCCGCCCATCTTCAGGGTCCAAAGAGAAAGCAGCGTGTCGGGTGCCAGAAGTGGCAGATGTTGACGTGGGCGCTGGGTGAGCTGTCTGCCGTGCGCTGACCCTCACTTGGCTCCACTTAGGGGGCGGCAGGTGGGGGGCAGCGGTGCCACCGGCTCGGCCACAGCCAGTGCTATTTGTGACTCTGGGCTTGCTGTGTCCGGGGGTCTGCCGGACCGGATTACGGCACCCCTCCATGCGTGGGCTTGGGCCGTAGCACACTCCTACTACCAACCTACTTCTGCTCTTGTTGGGGCCGACACTCGCTCTTCTCAGGGGATCTTTCTGGCTGCATCCTGCTTATGGCCGGGGGCGGGGGGCAATTTCCCAGCAGTCTCCAGGCAGAGCGGCTCATGACGCTGCTCAGGGGTCTCTTCAACTGGTAATGAATCTGGTATTGTCAACTGTGGTGTTGCAAGTCTAGACCCCTGAAGTCCCAGGAGAACACGGGCCCATTTCACAGCCCCCAACCCACGGGGAAACCTCAGAGTCTGATTTACAACGCAACAGGAACACTTTCTGGAGAGCTCAGGTGTGCTATTTCACGAGAACTGAGAAATCCTCCCTACAACATGGTCCCCCCCAAACATGAGCAGCAGCCTAAAAGCCCTTCAAGCCTTACTCAAGAGTACAAAAAGTTTCCAAGTAAAGAATTTGTACTTGGGGGTTTGGAAGGACTCAGGGCTTCTACACTAGGGGAAATAAGGCAAAGCAATTAATATACATTGTTTAAAAGAAAAAAAAAACAAACCACTGCAGTCAGGCAGGTGAGATACCAGGTTAGCTGTTAGTTGGGTTTGTTTCTGGAAAGTTGGAGACTGGAGCTCTAGTGGGGGTCGGGGGGGGGAGGGGATCTTGTGTGGGCAGAGGCAGGTGCCACCACCAGCTGCTAATGCCACACTCAGGGTGGTTTGTTCGGGCAGTATCCTTTTTCGCAGGATTAACGGGCACAAGGACACACGGCTGGATCCTCCCAATTTGGAACTGGAGTGGACATGGTCTCCAGGAGTCCCGCTCTAAGGTCACCCACACACGAGGACCACAGCCCTAGCCTGTCTCTGAAGTCAATGAGGGGCCCGGAGAAGCCTGTGTCTCTAAGAATGGCTTTGGGGTCGCGTGCAGGAGGAGAGCAGTATGAAGTGCCTGCTGCCGACAGATGGAGGAAGGCTGGCCCCGCCCGAGCGTGGCTGTGCGAAGGTCCCTAGCTCCAAGCTGGGGTGGTAGAAGATACCCCCACCCCCTCGATTCTGATGGCTCCGTGCGGCCATTGCATGTTGGCCACACCTCGCTCAGACAGGTGACCCCTGCCGTGCCACCTACAGCCTCAGACATGCTGGCCTGCCTGAACACCCCTCCGCCGGCCACAGCTGGCCCGCGTTCCAGGGGTCGGTTACGCTTCTTCCCCAGTATGTGTCTAGTGTCTGCCTGGCTCCACCCCGGAGGCTGATGCCTGACTGCTTCTATCGTCCCTCCCTCTGTGCACCCTCTCCTGCTCCAGCCCTGCCACACACGCACGCACGCACAGACCTTTGGTCTCTATGTTAGAGGTGCTAGGCGAGGACAGTGGCTTCATTAGAAGTGTAATCATCACGCTGAGGCAAGTGGCCTGGAACGAGGTCACCCTCTCTCTCTGTAGCAGACTCAGGGCCACCTACCTGATCAGATGAAGCAGGAGAGGCCCACTCAGGTCTCTGTGGCAGAAAAGCTCTACTTGATGAGAACTGTGTTGATGATATTCAACTCCCCTGGCTTGGTCTTCTTTTTATTCTGTTCTATTGTGTTTGTGTGTTTAAGATGTCTCAAATTCTTCTGGGGGACGTAGTGGGCACACATTTACTCCATTATAAAAACCCATCAGCCTAGGACTGCCAGATCTAGAGGCTGGAGGGGGCTTCTCCAACTGATCAGATGCTTTTGAGTCTGTTCTCTTAGAAATGTCCCCTCCTAATAATAAGCAAAAGCCACAGTAACTTGTGCTCATCCTGGAAAAGCGAATACTGCCGAGAGCTCCAGAGACAGTAAAAGGAGGGAGAGGGCCCTCCCCTCACTTCCACAAATGTCCCAGACCCTTAAGGCCCAGGGGCACGGACCTTAGCAGAAAACCAGAGGTGTTTCTAGGACTGAAAGTCTGTGGCTTAAGGAGATTGTACAAACACAAGAAGACATTTTGGCAGGGGGAAATTTGGCATCCAGTCATTAGGAGAGAATGGCCTTGTACTGTCTGACTCACAAGGGCTCAGCAGGTGACACAGGTAAGCGCTGGGGTAGACAGGGGGCTCGGCTCAGCTGGTGACCTCTCACCATTCCTTGGGTTATGAGCCAGCTGTCTATGGGCTCCAGGTCAGAGTCCCCACCTTTACCTTTCTTCTGGGCCGAGGACAGAAAAGTCCCAGAAAGAAAAGTCACAGCAAGACCCAGGATAAAGAAAGCAACAGTATATATCATGGAAATGGAAAAGTCACTATTCAGAGTTGATCTTTTGTCACGTAAGGAGATGTGACCCATTGCCCCCGCCCCCCTCCAGCATGTCCCCCTTACCTTTCTGGAAAAGAGAAGAGAAGTTTAGTAACCAAAAATCCCAACAGGGTAACATAAACTCATGCCAACTATTCCCACACACTGGGAAAATCTCCACGGGGTCACAGAAGGCTGGCCACGGCCGCTTCTCCTGATTAGGGCTCTCGGAATTGGCAAAGGGTCAACTTTTCAAAGAGCCAGCTTTTACCAAATCATTTCTCCTTTTTTTTTCTAAGTTATTTCTGCCTTTTTTTTTTTTTTTTTTCTCCTTCTCAGTTACTTGGGTTTTCTTTTTCCAAACTCTTAACTTGAACACTGAATTTGGGCATACTGCTCTTTTTGAAGTCACAAAGGTATTTAAAGTTAAGACTTCTGATTGGATTGCATTGTGGAGGTGTGGCTATACAATTTTCTCCCCTTCACTGTGTTCTTAATTTCTCCTTTGGCCCAGTTCTCGTATCCAGGTCGGTACGGTTTAGGATATGGAACATCATGACCTGAAATACTGGCCTCAAGATGCATGTGAGTGAGGGTGTGCGCACACACATATACGAAGACACAGACGCGCACACAGACACACACAGACAGGGATATACATATACTCACACAGACGGACACAGGCAAACAGGCACCACAAGCCCTGCTTCCCCTCATCGAGCGGTAAACATGAAAGTAATCTGCCTGCCATCAGGTGGAAAACATGCTGGAGTCATCAAGATCTTTGAAAACAGGGAGATGGGCCAAGCCACACGCCCAAAGGGTGAAGAGCGGGAGGCTGGCCACATCTCCTGAGCTTGGATCCAGGCCTAAGCACTAAGAACAGCAGAGGTGGCACACCCTGGTACGGACGGGGGCAGGCCCTGGGGACGGAGTGGGAAGCAAACCAAGTTGGCCTGGCTGAGGGACAGAGCTACAGGCCAGGTCAGGGTGGGCCAGGAGGAGATGTCCTCACCTGGCAGTGTGCTGCTGGCCTCAGCCCGGTGGTGGGCCCTCCTAACACCCTCTCTCGGTTCGGGGGGGACACATTCTAAGTAATGGGAGAAATGGAGCCACGACCACTACGCAGATTTGGGGAGTCCGGGTCCCAGGGGTGGAAAGGCAGGGTGCTGAGACCTGAGGCAGTTGGGCTGGCTCTTCTGTGCCCCCTAGTGGCCAGTGCAGAGGGCCGCACACCCCTCACACCCAGTTGGCTGAGCCAGAACAGAGGGACAAGTCCCTTCCCCAGGGTGAACCTTCTTCCAGAAACCAGGCCGCAGACTGCTGCCTGCCTGGGCCCATTTGGACAGGGGCTGCAGGAGCCCAAGAACTGTTGTTCTGAAGCAAACCTCCCCGTCCAGTGGGCAGATGAGCACTGCTCCTTTCTAACCCAGCTGGGGGACCCTGACAAGAGGTCCAGCCGTTCCGGGGCCCTTATCCCCACAGCTCTCCCCCTCCCCGTCCCTGCAAACAGACGCTCATTCACACACAGCCACACGCATTCCTAGGCGAAAAGGGGTGCGATCTCATGAGAAGCATTAAGACACAAATCCTTTCCCCTGCAGTGACCTGAAATCGTACAGAATCCACAGCTGCCATCTGGGGCTCAAACAAGCACCACCCTCCACTTCAAAGCACCTCTGCCTTTAGCCGTGCTCCTTCCAGACACGGAGCTGCCCAGAGCACCCTCCTGGCCTCCACCCACTGCTCCTCCTCCCTCCAGCCCCAGATCCCCAGACAAATCCTGCCCATCAGCTGCCTTCTAGTGGGTTGGTACTGCTTCTCTAGGCCAACTACAAATGATCAGCAGAGATGCGGCTCAGGTGAGCATTTCCCTTCCTTGTAAGGGCCGTTATTTTGTCGGAGCACTGCCCACCCCCAGGGCTGTGTAACATTTGGGAAGAGACCCTATCTGGCTGTAGGAGACCTGCGCCCTGAGAGCTCAGGGCCATCAATGTAGGAAGACAAGGGGCTGTGGAGCTGGACCTCCTAGGACGGACCCCCACTTGCCATCCACGCTCGGTGCCCAGAGCGTGCTGTCCCTTCTCTGAGCCCGTCTGCTCTGGGCTTCATGGGAAAGCTGACTGGGTGGGCATCACCCACGGGCTGGAGTGAGGACGCAATGAGGCAACACAGTGCTCTCACGCCCGACTCCCCCAGTGTGCCCTGCCCTCCATGCAACCCAGCTTCTGCTTCATCACCCCGCCAGCTTTACGACGCTGCCCGACTTTCCCTCTGGAGGACTCTGGGGAGGTAAACAGGGTGAAAGACCTACCACTTCGGAGCTCTGTTTCCGACTGTCTAGTGCAGAAGCGAGTCCTCCAACAGCCTGGGGGTCCTCGTAGGTTACCCTGGAGACAAGCAACGCAAGCAGTCAGTACCCACCCAGTGGTCCCAGGGGACGGGGCGGTGACCTATAATCACTTTCTAGTTTCCCACAGACTTGGCCTTCGGGCAGAGGCTACAGTCCCAGCACTGGCTCAGCCCCTCATTTCCTCTGGGGTCTGGGACACCGTACCCCTCGTTGTTCCTCTCAAGTAACAATACCAGGGCATCTCTAAAGCCCAGTGATGGGACGTCAGAAGTGCCCTGACACTGCAAGTAATATTATTTCAGAAGCGGCAGCCTCGGTAGCATCTGACAAGGAAGGTGGTCTCACGGTCTGGGATTGGGGTCTGTCACTGACCGTGGAGGTTCTCTCCCTCTGCATTCTGACCTCTTTTGCTGTTAAAAGCAACTTGTGCTGGTGAGAGGTGCATGGCGGCCTTGGGTTGCTGGTCAACTTGTTGATGCCTGAGCATGGGACTCAGAAAGCTGAGGTGCTGGGCTCCAGGAAAGCACCTGCCTGCCTTAAGGCCGAACAAGAAGCTCCAAGCATGTGTCTATGCCTCCCTGAGATGCGGGGGAGGGTGTCTATTTTAGGATCAATTTCCCCAGTTTCATATGGCTTATCCTGGCCAGAGCTGCCGTCAGGGAAGCCTCTGCCCACACACTCGGGCAGGAAAACCATGCTGCTAGGCCCTGCCTGGCTGCACCCTCCTAGCTCCTAGTTCCTCTTCAGCAGCAGCACAGGGAGCAGAGAGAATGAGGGGCACTCTCTTGCGGATGGGAGAGATCCGACTACAATCAACCCTGAGGCGGGGAGGTGGGGGTTGGGGGGGCGGGGGTTGGTGTTCATTCAAAATCTGTGCCTATTGCCAAGTCTTCGCGGCCATATTTCAACGTTCTTGGCAGTCCTGGATCTGGTAAATAAAAGGCGTCTTTGTGTTGGCCTGTGACCAGGCCTGGATCAATCCTCCCCCAATACCTTCCGAGAGCCACTGAAACGGTCCCCACATACGTCTTGCGTTGCTCGGCCAAGGAGTTCCCTCTCGTCTGGGCAAACATGTCAAAGCCATCATGGGGATTACACTGCTGGAGTGAACTGAGGGTGCCACTGACGCTCTCTGTCCCCAAGTCTGCGGCAACAAAACAAAGGAGGGTAGGGTGAGAATAAAATGTGGCCCGTGGGCTTAATGAAGGATCCCCAAGTTAGGAAGCCAGTGGGCAGGTTAGAGTTCTGGGTCAGGCAGGGGGAACATAGGCCTCTCCTCTGCACTCCCAGCCCACCACATGCAGGAGGAGCCGCGGTGGGACCCAGATGGGGGACAGAAAAGCCCATCCCCCAGGCTACTCAAGGTGGGCAAAGAGTCCTCATGAATGGAAGCGAGACTGCTGGCAGCGGGGAGGGGCCCAAGGCCAGTACCCCTGCAGATTTCCCACAATTCTCTGACCAGTGCGTGCCTCACTAACTCTGTCAGGATATCTAAGGGCCTGGGTCATGTATTTACTGGACAAATATTTTGCAGGCACCCACCACGTTCAGAGCCAGCTCCGGCGTGCACCAAACTGAATTTGACATGGTCCTCGGCCTAAAGGAGCGCAATGAGTAGCTGGGAGCCAGACAGACAATACCAGTACCTAGCTTGAGACACTGGAAAAGACTCAAAACTGACCCAACAGTGGGGCTTGAAGGCCAAGTGGACTCTGCTGCAGGGAGAAGGGGGAAAGGTAAGTACCAAGGTACAGAACCTGAAGTCCAGGGTGTGTGAAATGAAAAATGCTTGTGGACAGAGACTGAACACTAGAAGGAAGGCAGCTAGGGCACCTGGGTGGCTCATCAGTTAAGTGTCCAACTTTAGCTCAGGTCATGATCTCACAGTTCGTGATTTCGAGCCCCGCATCAGACTCTCTGCTCTCAGTGCAGAGCCCCCTTCTGATCCTGTCTCCCTCTCTCTCTCTCTCAAAAATAAACAAACATTCAAAAAAAGAAAAGAAGGAAGACAGCAGAATTCAGTTTGAATTTTGGATTTTAAATATGGTGGCCATATGCTGGATGGATTCAAGGCAGAGAAATCTGTTCCGAAAGAAAAACAGTAGCTACAAATATATGAGATGCCGAGAAGCCAGGATTATAGTAACTGACAGGCCACTAAATAAAAACCCTGTTTGACTGAAATGGAATAAAGGTATAAAGAGAAATACTAAGAAAAAAAAAGGAAACAGAAAAAAGCAAGACAGAATTTTGCAAGGGCCATGCATTATTATTTCAATACTGTCATTTTGTTATAGATTCGTATCATCCAGCGTATTTGCAGCATCTAGAATCATATACACACTTTCAAACAGAGAAGTGGAAAAGTGGTGAGTTTCTTTTGTTTTAGGTTTCAGGCAGTGGAGCACTTTAGGCTGATGTTAGTTCAAGGAGAGCAAATGTATCAGTGTCATCACTTCCTACTTCCAAGTCTGTGGCAGACATTACCAATCAACTACAGACTCAGCTTCCAAGCTCTGATGTGGCTTCAGCATCCTTCTTAGACCTGTGTCCCAAGTAGCCAATGAGCTAAAACCTATTTGCCATCCTTGGCCTAATTTATATTGAGAAGACAATCACTTTAACCACATGGAATATTCCAGATAAAACACAGCAGCTACCTTTCTTTTAAAGCAAACAACTTCCTGTTCCTTGGAACTCCCTCCACCCCTTCTTTGCAACACAGGTTTAAACTTTTAAGTTTAGGGACAAAAGTCATGAACTAAAAATGGTACAATTGTCCAGGCCTCAGGAATACACTTTCCCACGGATTCCTCAAAATGCTCTCTCTGGGACTTACAACAGAGAGAGAGAAATGGACCCTCAGCCCAGACTCACAATTACAAAGTGGCCTACAAAGGAGACCCTCTTTGTCCCTATGAGACACTTACCCAAGCCTGCAAGCTGGGAGGAGAGAGAAGATGGGGGTGCCGTGTTCCCCACCATTGGGCTCACCACAGCTGGAGACCCCGGCCCCAGGTCTATTAAGTTGTCTTCGGTCACTTCGTTCAGTACCTGCCAGAGCATAAGATAGCGGTGAGCCTCGGAGCCCTGGTGCTGGGCTCCAAAGCCAGCAGGCATCGTGCATGGTCCCCGAGGAAAAGCATCAACGTTTCCCCAATACAGGAACAAGGCAGTCTCCCTCACCTGGGTTTCAGGGAACTTCCAGGGTCCATGGTGGGCCTGGCTGTTAGTGAGCTCTGCATTGGCTCCTCCCCCCACCAAAGGAGGCAGGGCTGAACCAGCCACCAGGACAGTCACTGTCCCAGGAGCTGTAACTTGGGGCTTCTTTGCCACCCTCCTGCCAGGAATGTGCCTGGTAGCTCTTCCTCAGTATCCCACCAACCAGAGCTTGCTCTGTACTTTTTTTTCTGAAGCTTATTTACGTATTGAGAGAGAGAGAGAAAAAGGGCACACACACAAATGGGGGAGGGGGAGGAGCAGAGAGAAGGAAACAGGGAGAGAAAGAATCCCAAGCAGGCTCCAAACCGCCAGCACAGACCTAGACGCAGGGCTCGAACTCATGAACCGCGAGATCGTAACCCAAGCCAAAGTCAGACGCTTAACCAACAGAACCACCCAGGCGCCCTGAACTTGCTCTTTTTTTTTTCTTTTTTAAGTAAACTCTACCCCCAATGTGGTGCTTGAACTCATGACCCCGAGATCAAGAGTCGCACGCTCTACAGACGGAGCCAGTCAGGCGCCCCTAATTGCTCAAATATTGAAGCCCCAATTATAAGAACCAAAGGTGAGACAGAATGGAGATAGGCCTCCCAGCCTCTGGAGATGAGAGAATTCTGAAGGAATACTTACTCCGTTACTGGCATTTTGAACTGATCGGCCTGACCTGTATCGTTCGAACCTAACGGGGAAGGGAAAGCACAGTAAGGGGCGTGACGTGGCACAGTGATGCTCCCTGGTCCCGTGAAGAGCTCCTGGGGACAGAGCCTCCAGGAAAGGAGACCAATCGGGGCCACCTGGGGACCAGGGAAAGTGGATCTCCCCACACACAACTTCACCACGCCTTCCTCCGTAGGGGGTGCTGCCCTGGAGGAGAACCAGCCTCCAGGCTCACCCACAAGCCCGCTGAGGGGAGGGACGAAGGTGCTGGTTGGCACATCCAGGGGACCAAAAGCTCTCCCAGCTGTCCCCTCACATCCTGGGCCCAGAGTGCCCCTCTTGCCCCTAGAGGGGGTGGCTGGGCCAACCACTGTACCTGGGGGGTGCTCAGAGGTCTGTTTGCAAAGCCAGGAGAGACGCGCAGCCCCCTCCCTATTTCACAGAGCCGCGCTAGGAGTGATTAGCCTGTGTCGCTAAAATGCCCCCAGCTCAGCTTGCTGGTGGAAAGGGGGCGGGGCGCACACAGGGCAGACAGCCAGAGGAGGAAGACAAGCACAGGCCCCTGGCAGGGCCAGAGGACTCCCCAGTAGCTGAGGATGGGACTCGGCTTGGAGCGACCACAGTGAGCCTCTCCTGTGGCATACCCAAGTCACTCTCACACCAGGTGGGAACACAAGAGCAATTGTGAGGCACGTGGGTAGGCTGCCCTTGCACTTAAGAGTTCCAAAACGTCATGGGCAAAGCAGTAGCTAAGAGACTTTCTCCAGCCAGAGGCTAGAGACAGCAGGGTTTATGGAGATCTGCTGTCCTTCCACATAGGTCTCCCCACTGGCCGGGGTCAGTGCCTGGTGACCAGGGATCCCCAGGAAGGACCATCTGGTTAGGCGATGTGTATCCACTGTGGTCTCAAGAAAGACTTGTGTGTTTTTATGAGCCATGGCCTATAAGGAGAAGAGGAGTATCAACCCATCTGAAAAGTTTCTAATCCTGGGGTACCTTTCCCCCACCATCTTCGAGGGACGATTAGTCTTATCAAAAGGTCTCAAGCCAGAATGGTACCTCAGGGCTGCTGGCCCAGGCTTTGCTTCTGAATTTGTGGTCAGACTGGGCATG
The DNA here is from genome assembly GCF_046562875.1 of Panthera onca. NCBI lineage: Eukaryota > Metazoa > Chordata > Mammalia > Carnivora > Felidae > Panthera > Panthera onca. The sequence continues at coordinate 27,804,145 of NC_138352.1, read as the reverse complement.
GTTGACTCGGGAAAATGCCCACTTTAGCCCGTCTTCCTATCCTAGGAGGGGCTGAAATGGGTTTAACAGGTGAAAGGCCACGCCCATTGAAAGTAGAGAAACCAGAACCACATGACAAAACTGAGGGGTCTCGGGCTGGGAGTTGAGGCACCCCAGATCTGCTCATCTCCACCAGACACACGAGGCTCCTGGGTAGCTCCACATTCTTACTGCAGAGGTTTCTTTGTCTGTCAGATGGACAAAGGACTCCCCGCCCCCCCCCCCCCATCCCTACTATCACAGTCAAAGCTGAGACAAGGCCCAGGGCTGGGACACCCAGAGCAAAATCACCCTCGAAGTCCCCTAGATGCAAGTTATCTGTCACACTGACCCTAACTGATACCAGGGCCCCATGTCTCCGAGGGCCTCAGACTTAGGAGAAGGTTGGCCTGGTCAAGGTGCTTTCTGGTGCCTTCACTGGGGGAAGCCCAAGGTACAGGCACCGGAGTGATGATATGGGAGCTGTACCTGCCATTACCTCCTACTGACAACTGCTGCTCCCGGGGGAGGCTTTGGAAAAGGAAAAGAATTTTCAAGTTGGTTACCTCAAATCCAAAAATGATTTGGCTGCAGAAAGAACTCAAATGAACGTGTATGTACGCATGTGAGTGTGTGTGTGTGTGTGTGTGTGTGTGTGTTTCCCTAAGCAGCAGCATCCGGCACTTACACCCTGCCTTCTTTGGAACACTCTAGACACACTGACATTTGCAAAGGGAGGGAAAAATCTTTTTCTTCTTTTTTTAAAGATGGGAAAGAGGAAATCTTTTTTCCTTAGTAGAGAATCCCCCCCGCCCCCCCCCCCTTAATCCTTTTCAAACTCAAAGGATCTTCAAAGGAGCAGGTGCGAAGCTCTGGGGCCCTGCCCTCCCCACCCTTGAGGGGCTGGGGGTACTGGGGAAGGCTGGGCGGCCTGAGGCTTGCAAAGGGCAGAGCCGAATTCCCCACGTCACCTTCCGCCCAGCCGGCCCGGTTCCCAGGAGAACCGGAGAAGCATTTTCCCAGTCAGCCGGGGAACACATTAGCATCTCTGATGACCGTTTTCCAACTCTAATCTCTCCCTCCCCCTCTCTCCATTGTTGAGGAAAGAAATCCCTCTGCCAGGGCACCAGCCTTTCCCAGGGAGAAGAAGGGCCCTAACCCCCACCTCTCGTAGCGGAGGAAGACGTTGTTGAGGTCATCGTTGACGTGCAGCAGCTCCTCGGTGACCTCCTCGTTGGACACGCGGGAGATGAGCTCCACGATGCGCTGCTGCATGGCCCGGCAGGTCCTGTTCAGCTCCTAGGGAACACACGCGCCTCTGGCTAGCCTGCTGGGGACGCTTTTGGTCACATTCCATTTCCTTTGGGAAAATGTGTGCCAATTCTTAAAAGTCACAAAAAGAGTGCACGCTTGTCCAGAAAGCTGGACGTGGGTGGGATGCAAAGTGGAAGGCTCCTCTCTGCCTCCTGTCACCGCAGGGGAAGTAAGCTCTTGTTCAATAGACGGACAAGCGTCCACAGCTAGCCGTCGTACGTACATCGGTACGTGTTTGCGCAGACCGTTCCTTACATCTAAGAACAGGATTCTTTGCAGCTTGCTTTTTCTCTTCAGCAAAATACTCTCGACAACCTTTTTTCCCACGGCTTTGTACAGCCGGCCTCATCCCTTCGTGTATTATAATACACTTCCCCTTCCCCCCCAACTGCTGGGCATTCAGGCTGAGGCCTCTTTTTGGCCGGCCCAAACACAGCACCAAGGAACATTCGCGCGCACACGTCCTCCTGCATCTGTGCCAGTGCTTCCACAGGACAAGCTACTAGAAGTGGAATTTCTGGGTGAAAGGGCGGGGTCCTTCAGAACACAGACTGGTAACGGCAGAAGACCCTCCAAAAAAAGAGATCAGTTCATTGTACACTCCCGGCAGCCCGACCACACCAGGTGTATTTCGGCGGCGCGTCTTGACATTTCGCTGAGGTCTGAGCTCAGCAAGCTCTGCTGTTTCTTCCCAGCTGATGACTCTCATGAACTCCCAGTCACCACTGGGGCCCTCTCTACCCCCAGAAGGACTATCCCTCTGAAGACAGACCCTTACCACTTTATAGCCTGGCTACCGAAGGCTTTTCCTGCTCCAGATGGCAGCCTGACTCGGGCTCTCGTTGAAACTTGCCTGTGGAGCTCCCTCACCTACCTGCCAGGGCTCCTTGCCATCCTGTATCCTAGACTGGCCCTGCAGCATCCCTGAGTACAGGAAGAGCCTAAGGACAAAAGCTCCAAGTCCCAATGGGGGCGAAGCAGGGGACAGCTTGTCCCTGCCCACCTAGACGCAGGAGGCAGCTGATGACCCAGTGAATGAAGGGGCTGAGGGCAGGGGCAGAGGTCCTTCCTTCTCACAGCTCAGCCTCAAAACCACCTCCTTTTGAAATGTTTCTGGTAGAAGTCACTGCTCTACTCACTGCACATACACGATCTCTGTTCAGTTTTGTATTTTGTCCAGAGCTTGGCTAGAACTAGGTTTCTCCTCCCACTAGACCATAAACTCCATGAGGGAGGTGCCACCATTTATTCCCCCTCATGCCCTGTGCGGAGCCACACGCAGGGAAAAGACCCAGGAATCATCTGCCGAGTGGACCACAGAGGTGGGCAAAGGCAAAGCAGGGAATCCAGGCACCCAATGGCGCCCTGTAACACTGTGCTCACTGCACATGGGGTGTTATGACCGGGCTCCTGGTCTGCCTCACGCTCTACACTCTACACTGAAGCTTCTTGAGGGCAGAGATGGCATCCTTTGTCCCGGTTTCTCCAGTACCCATGACTGACACGTAGGAGCTACTCCCTAAATGCTCCAGGGAGAATTACTGAAGGCAAGTTGCATTCCTTCTGTCCACACTCGGTCCAAGGCACCGAAATAGTGTTCCCTTACACGCATTCACACACACATTCTTGCTTCACCACTGAAGGGGGGGGGATGCGTGTCCTAGGCTTGATCCTGCAGGTAAGAGCAAGGTCGGGACTTCGACAGACCTGTCCATCACAGAATAAGTAGACCATGACCAGCCAAACACCAGGCCTGGACACGGCTTCTGCTGTCACCCCTCCCCTGGCTGCTCGGCCTGCGGGGGCTGCTTCCCCAAGAGCGGAGGCAGCTGAGGAAAGCAGCTCAGCCCACGTGGGTCAGCCCAGAATCACCCCACTCCAGCTGTAATTTCCAAGACAGAAGGTATCTAGATTTAGACAGCTGGGTACAAACTAGTCTGGTGTTTACCGGCAGAAAAACAGCTTCATCTGGAGATTCTCTGGCTTGTTGCGCCCGGTCTCTCTGGTTATGGAAACACTGCCTTGGTCATGGGTCTACCCAGTTGCTGGCCCTCTGTAGAGTTAGAATGCTAATGTTTCTCTTGGTTCTAGGGACAGCAAGCCCAGTGTCTAGACCTTCTAATTTTCTCTATGAACAGATTCCCACTCTTGATTCTCCTAAGACCCCCATTCTTTGTTTGGGAGAAGGCAGGACCATCCTGGAAATAGGAGGCTCCCAGCAAATCACTGGATAGTCAAAACTCCTCTCTTCCTACCCTCGAGCTGGTACTTCCGGTGCCAGCTGAGCCCTGGTCAGATCAGCCCAGGCAGGGAGTGGCATTCCCACCAGCAGGAGATGCAGAGGAGGGGAGGTCAGAAGCAGGCTGAGGCTGGAGGAAGAAGGATGGGGGCCTGGACTCTACGGTGCTCTGAGTCCTCGGTGCATGCAAACCACCAGCTCCCCATCACTGTCCTCGCTCAGTTATCCACATCAGCTTAGCCTTCTACCTAGCACTCTCTCCACTCAGAGAATGGGGAATTCTCCTTCACCTAGAATCTAATTTTCCCTCTCCAGGACTCATCCCAGGCCCCAGTGACCCAGTAGTAAGCACTTATAAACATACAGCCATGTGTCTGAATAACAAGAGGCAAATACCAAAAATGAATTGCACAAGACATTATATCCAGTAAAGAGTGAAATACCACAAAATGGCCACTCTCTACCATTGTGAATGGCTCGTATCCCCAGGCCGGCCAGGAGAGGGGCATTCAGGAACTGGCCTGGGACTTGGAGCCTTTCCAGAACTCGAGTGATGGACCGTCACAATAACTGCCATGGATGCTGGTGGACACTCACAGGTCAAATCCAGTCACCACAGGAACAGTCAAAGCCAGAGGCCCAGTGGAAACCCAAATTACAGACACAAAGTACGCTCATGAGTGAGGGCTAAAATGAAGCCAGGCCATCAACATAAAACAAAACAAAACGAAACCCCACAGAGGCACTTATGAAAGAAGCCATCACAGTAGATCGCATGAAGGATTCCAGGAGCCAGGGCTGACGTGAACGGTATAAATGATTGTAGTATTTCTAATACACTGTTAGAGTTCAAGGAGCACCTGCTTAGGGCCAAGAAGGAAACACGGATTTAGATGAACTTTAAAAGACCAGCCCCCGTCAACCAAAAGAAAAAAGAAGCTTGGCCATTCTCGGGTAGCAGATCCTGCCCAGCGCTTTGGAAGACATGCCAGAGACCAGCCAAAGAGCATGGGAATGGAGGAGTGGGAGAGACGGGGCCCGGGGACACAGGAGGCCGGGCAGTGGACAGAGCAAAGAGGCGCAGCGCCTGCCTCTCTGCTGTCTGCCAGGACCCCTTCCTGGGCCACCCTGTCACTCCCTCTCCCTGGGTGAGGGCGTGCCTGGTATAGAGGAGACCGGCACTCAAGGTGTTTGCCAAAGATCTCTGAGGAGCAGAAGGAGCTCGATCTTTTCTGGAGACTCCCCCCAACCCCAACCTTCTCAAGACTTCCACAGCACTCTGGACATACCTCTACTCGGGGCTGCGGCCCCAGGTCGCCAGAGCCCCTCCATCAGAGCCTCAAATAAGCGAAGACCAGCCCTTACCCCCACCCTAACCACTGGAAGCCTCCGAACGCAGAGCAGCCCTCAAGGATGGTCTACCGGAACCCACGGAGAACCGAACCAGATCCCTCAGAAGATGGCAGGGAGCGTCTCAGTAACATGGCTCCAAATGCCCAAAGCACAGAACCACTAGATGAAAAAGGGCAGGGCTGGATTCAGTCTCCCCCACGGAGCCCAGGCCCTCCCGTGTGCTGGGAACCGAGTGGCAGGCAGCAAGCAGCCATGACTGACTAGATCAGCTCTCCGAGCCTCCAGCACCCTCTGGAACTGTTTCTCTCCGGGGAAGGAAAAGGGGGTCAGCGAAGTGCTGAAGCTCTGCAGAGTGCCACTAAAGTGCCTCCACGGCATGAGGTTTTGGGACACCCCACCCTACGGCAGCTTTTATCTATTTTAAACAGTACAAGGGCGTCTGAGTGGCTCAGTCGGTTAAGTATCCAACTCTTGGTTTCTGCTCAGGTCATGACCTCACGTTCACGGAATCGAGCCCCGAGTCCGGGTCTGCACTGACATGGCAGGAGCCTGCTTGGGATTCTCTCTCTCTCCCCCTCGCTCTCTGTCCATCCCCCGCTCATGCTTTCTCACACACTCTCTCTCAAAATAAATAAACCCTGCGGTTCTCTGGAGAATTTTACTGGTGGAGAAAAGGGTTCCATTACTTTACAGAAGCGTTTGGAAAGTGCTAGAGGATTTCTGAGACCTCTCCTGGCTCTAACATTACGACTCAGCTCTTGGGAAGAATGAGACCCAAGGGCAGAGAATGTGTGATCTCATGAACTGCAGGAACCAGAAACACCTGCTCTGAGCTTGCACTTGCTGCCTTGCTCCCACAGCCTCCAGCTGGCGTGGGCAGAGAGATGGCCCCCGACCCACCCCATGGGCAAAGCCTCTGTGGCCCAACCCGAGAGAGGTCCCCAGGCACCTCCCAAAGAGCTTTGCCTAAACTGGCCCAGAGAGTCTGGCCTGGAGCTTCTAAATCAAGGATGTCCAAGGGTCTCTGCACAGAGAAAGTTTTACCATCTCCTTCCTTCAAGTTTTTAAGTCACCACCTTCTTTTTCTGTTTGTTTTATTTTAAAGAATCTCCACACCCAACGTGGGGCTCGAACTTCACAACCCCGAGACCAAGAGTTGCAAGCTCCACTGAATGAGCCAGCCAGCACTGAATGTGACCCTAGGTCATCATCATTTTTTTTTTCTTTAATGTTTGTTTATTTTTGAAAGGGAGAGAGTGAGCACAAGAATGGAGTGGGGGCACAGACACAGGGAGACAGAGGATCCCAAGAGGGCTCCTCCCTGACAGCAGAGAGCCGGCGCAGAGCTCAAACTCAGAAACCGCGAGATCAAGACACGGGCCAAAGTAGGATGCTTAAGTGACTGAGCCACTCCGGCACTCCCATCGTCTTAAAATAAATAAACAGTGAGAAAAAAGCCAGAGATCAAAGGGGAGAGAAGAACCAGAATGTTGAGATTTCTGCCACCAACCACCAGCTGGCCGCCTGCATGACCTTCATGGGGTCACACGCAGCCAGACCCAGGGCAGGCGCAGCTGGGGAGACCTTCCTCTGCCTACCTCCATCTCTAAACCAACCAAACGGAGCGACTTTCTTCTGGCCCGAAGTCTTGCCCAGGTCGTCCTTCCCACTGTGCAACAGCCAGGACAGGAATTTCCTACGTGTTGAAGATTTCGGCTTCTCAACAGAGGAGGAGAACAGCTGGTCAGTGTTCTTTGTGCGAAAGCCCTCCATCGATCAGAACGTATTAAAATATCCTCTTTCTGTCTAATTAATCCCAATGCCTTTATCTTTTCTTCAAGGGACATTCTCATCCCCACCTCATAAAACAATCTTTTAATCATCTTTATGGATTTCCTCTGAACCCTCTCCAAGTTCTAAGGAGCACGGAACAAGGTCCTAAAGATCTCTTTTCTATAGCTGCAAAGGAAGGCGGGGGGGGGGGGGGAAGGAGGAGAAACTCTTTGTTGAAGAGAGGGGGGGATAATGAAGCTAAACATGTAGAATAAACTAGATTTCTCTAGAGAAAATGGTCCTGGACATCCTGGTTTTTGCTGAAATGATGCAAGACGCAAGAGGGGATATACCATCTGCTACTTGAAGAAACAATGTGGAGGAGGGCTTCTTTTATTATCTGACGGATGGCCACGCAGGAATGCCCAATTTTGGCATCGCCGGATTAATTAAAAGTTATTACTATTTGAAGACTAAGCTCAAGAGGCTAATTTGGGAGAGACAGAGAATACCGAATGACAGCCTCGGGATCTTTTAAAGATTTCAAACACTGGACTCACGGGCTGCGGCTAAGGACGTGAACTCTAGCAGACACAGATGGCAGTCTCAAATTTCAGGCCCGGACCCAAGTGCCCACACACAGGATGGGGGAAGACCTGGCTTACCGGCCATATGAGGAAGAGATGGAAGGTTTTGTGTTGATGGAAATGCTCTCGATTTACAGCACCCGACTCCTGCTGAGAACTGACAGGTCATCTACGAGGTGGGCGGCCAACAGCCACGTTTGTCCCACACAGGGACCGGGCCGTGGAAGGGCTTATGGCAGTCCTCAAACATTTAAGGACCCACCTCGCCAAAGAAGACTTTGTTTTGTTCCGTCGTCAAAGATGACAGACCAGGGTAGCAGCTACAGGGAGACAGACTTTAGCTCGCTGTATAGAAGGGGGTGCCGATAATAATCACGGGGGCTCCAACTTGCGTATGATGGGCCTGTGCGCCACCTCGAACGGACGATTCCTACCCTTCTGAGTGTGATCACTCTGGGCCCTGAGGGGTAGGCGACTGGCCCAGTGTCGCCCAGCCTGTCAGCGGGAGGGCCTGGATGTGAACCCGGTGGCTCTTGCTGCCTCGCCGCGGCGCTTCCCAAAGTCTAACTAGGACGTGCGTTTGGAAACGAAGTGCTTCCATGGGCTCACGTGAACAGCCTGTTGTGTCAAGAAGATGTTAAGGAAGATGAGGCAGGCACACCAGGCAACACGCTGTAGGCGGAATCCGAGCACATGTGTGGAGCCGGACTGCCGAGGACGACTCTCCCAGCTCAGGGAGTGGAGGATCCCACACGGCACAGTGTTCCCTCCGGGCACCCTGCCTCAGTTTCCCTCAGGGTCTCCGGCTACGCTGACAGCACAGCATGAGGAGTGGCCTCCGCTTCCCTTGAAGCAAATGGCTCTCCTGCTGAGGTTCGCTGTGGCTCTGCTCAAGGCCACACCTGAAAATGCTCTGCTAGGCACAGGAAGCAATCGGGACATTCCCGCCCATGGTTATGGTCGCCACACCGATACGTCCCGGGACCGACACCTACAATTTCCTCTCTTTGCATCTCCTCCTACCCAGAGGTTTACACTCCAATCGGGAGCAGCTTCTGTTGGCGTGAACATTTGGGGTGGTGACAAATGGGTTTATTTCCATGGCCCTGGCCAGCACTGTGAGCTCTGGACAGCTTCTACCCTGAGCAATCTGGCTGCCCTCCAGCTCAACTGAGGGGTCCTCGGGGCACATTCCAATCCCATCACTTTCCAAGCAGATGGTGGCATTTTCCCATGTGGCAGTCTCGCTGTCTGGGGTGGCCCTGGCCTTTGGGAGCCCCTGCCCAGCTGGCTCCAACTGTCCCAGGAAGAAGAAGAGGGAAGATGTCAAGAATGACTGAGGAGCAAGGCCGGTGGCAAGGAGAGCCGTGGCTGTTCACACAGAGCTGCCCAACTCCTGAATCTCCCCTGTTGGAAGGCCAGCCTCCCACTGGCACCCGGAGTCGTTCCTTCTCTGTTTGATTTATACGATAGCAGGGAGGGCTGGTAGGCTTGGAGTTGGAACAAAACAGAGGGAAGGAAAACGTCATGGGAAGCAACCTATTTTTGAAAACTGTGAGCTGATGCCAGGAGATTAGGTTCTGTTTGTCTTGGCTGATGGGCTTGTTTAAACACACACACACACACACACACACACGCACGCACGCACGCACGGAGTATGCTTGCTGTCTGGGTCTGCTATGGCTGTCTGGAAGCATGCTGGCTTTGTTCGGCCCACCCCCTGCTGCCAGGAGCTCAGCTCTGTCCACTGCAAACCCCCCGTCAGCAGGAATTCGGACGCTGACACAGCACAACGCTGCCTCAAGAGGCCCTCTCAGTTTCTCGATTGTTTCTGGACTGCTCTCAGATTCCAGTGCCTGGAAGAACTCCCCCTGCAGGCTGGGAATGGAGGTCAGTGACACATTAAGGGGACACTGGGTCCCCTGCAGTGGAAAGCTGGACCTGCCAAACTGAGGCCAACCTGGTCTGCTGCAGGTGTCAGGGGTGAGGTCTGTGAGAGGCCGCTCAGGGCTCCTCGTTCGGGCCGGTTGAGAGTACTCAGTTCGGCTTCAAGAGCAACCCGATGTCACGGCTTCGTGGAGAGGAGCTGTTTCCTGTCTGCCTCCCGCACCAGGCTGGGAGCTCCTCCAGAGCAGAGACCACACTCCATGCACCTCCGCTTTGCTCCGTGTCAGGCCCAGAACAGGCCTTCACCCACCCTCACCTCACCTCCTTAGGAGCCGACGGCTTCCCAGGAGGAAGCAGGCACAACAAGAGGCTGCCTGGGACCAGGTCACTTTCGCTGTGCACACTGCTGAAAGGCAGGGCCATCAGAGCCGGGCCTTCATAGGCTGCGAGCTGTGTGCCAGCAGCAGGGTGGGAGGTACGGCGCCTGGGGGGCCAAGACTGACGACTCTGAGCGCCAGACAAGAACAGCAGAAGCAGGCACGTCGTGAGGCACTCCTGCCAGCTCGCCAAGCCAGTCTGGCTCCTGACCTGTTTACTCAAGCATCTTGCCTCCCGCTGAAAAGATCCTGGCACCTGCAGTTTATGGCACCCTTTCTCCACGCCTCCAGAAGGTCACTGCTTCTAAGGGCAGTGCGGGTGCCATTTTCTACAAGTGCCAGAGTCGTCTGAGATGGGTGTGGTGGAGATCTGGTCACTAGCTTTGGATCTGGCTGGCTCAGACACTAGTCTGAGGGCGGCCCTGCAGGCTGGCCCTGCTACTGGACCCCTCTCGGTCATGCCCCCAGACCCACTCGGTGTCCAGGGGGCGAAGAGGCCAGTTAGCAACGGGTCCTCAGGAACCATAATGTTGGCGACCCCAGCCCAGAATCCTCAGTATTCAGTAAAAGAAAAGGAGCTTCTATTTAATTTCAGTCTCAGGAGTCTCTGGGGGATAAAGTGTGGCTAGAAGGGCTCCCTCGTGTAGGAAAGGTTGAGGAGGTCCTGTCACAAATGTTTACGACATAATGTTGAGGAAGCAAAGCGATACACAAAACGGGGCACATAATAGGATCTCAACTACACCTGAAATGAAAACAAACGTGAAAAAAATGCATCAAAACATCGACAGGGGTTACTTCTGGGTGCTGGAATCAAAGAAAATGAGTTATCTTCTTCCTTATACTTCCTTCATCTTTTGAGGGGCACGTATTCTGCAGTCGGCAATTTATTATCAGGGCCAAGATATTATGAAGGCAAATAAAAAGGAGAGCCTGGTGCTGGCATCTGATCGCTGCCAGGAAGCATGAGGCTGAGTGTGAGCCTACATGTCCCTTCCCATGACAGTCTCCCCGGGCTCCGCTCCTGCCTCACTGCCGCTTCCCCAGGTCCAGACCTTCCACAAGATGAGGCCCCCCCTCACCTGCAGCAACTCCAGATCGGACGAATCCTCCTGCCCGGGGACCATCTCTGTTAACATCTCAGACATGACTTTTGTGTTTCCTCGAACGACGTCCAGTTCACTCCGAAGCCTGGCAATCTGTTAGGCCGGGGAGGTGGGAGTGGGGAGGAAAGCAGGAAGGAGAGGTCAGTCAACCTGAACCTGTCTGGTGACAGTCCCATTCACTGTGACATGTAGGTCACTCCTCTGCATGTGCTGGGCAGAAGGCGGCTTCTTATCTCACTCTGGTCTGGGTGTGAGAGCAACGGCAGCTCTAAGGGAGAAGCGAATGCGGGAGTGAGGCCACCCCCACGGGGCCCTTGGTTAACCAAGAGTTTGTCACAGGTGACTCTGCTATGACACTGAGGCAGCGCTGTACAGGGAAAGAGCGCCGGGTCCAGTGGGGACTGAGCTGGCTTGTGGCTCGGCCCTCCCACAGCAAGACTCTGAGTGGGGCATTAATCTCCCCAGGCCTCCGTCCCTATTCTTGCCAGTGAATGTGGTGGAGTGTATGATCCCCAAAGGCTCTTCAGGACTGGGATCCTCATAAAGAACCCCCTCGTTATAGACTCTGGCCCCAGGAGTGCACAATCTAAGCACTATGGTCCTCTGAGAGGCTGGCTGGCGTTAGCTGCACTTTCCCAGTGTGGCAAGAATGAGGCAGAGGGACCAAAAGAAGACTCCAGGGGAGACCCCCTTGCAAGTCAGCTCCCTACCAAGGTCCCCGTGAAAAATACCTGACCTTCCCATCCGACAGAGCTCCCCAAGGCCTGGGCCTGGGCCCTCTTTCTTGCAGGAGGGACACTGTAAAGGACGGGTGTTAATCTGAGCCTCAGTTCCTCAGCTATGGAAAGGTGAAAACGACGGCCTCACAGGGCTGCTGTGAGTAACCCAAGTGAAACCCTGCAAGGTGCTGGCCCACAGGCACCCAGGATCGATCCCTTTTCCACTAAAACATCCAGAGAACTGGATTTGCTATGGCTCTTAACTGCGCTTTGACCTAATTCAAATGCCACCTTCTCTCCTCACTGAAGCCTTTTCTGACTCTCCCCTGCCCTCCCTGAGGCAGAAGCAAGCAGCGCACCTCCTACCGCAGACCCCCGCCCCTGTCCTGGCTGACCTCCTGGGGACGGGGACTCTGCTGAGTTGAGGTCTGCACTCCGAGCACAGGGATAGTGACAGGAGACTTCGATAAATGTGTACTGGATGGAAAATGGACACATGGTCAATGAGAGCATTGGGTGAGATCCCTAGAGGCTCTTCTCCCCTCCGGTTCCGCCCAGTGGGCGAAGTCCTCCCCAGTCTTAGCCAGAAGAGCTTTCTGACCCTGGAAGCTCAGGAATGCAACAGACACCACATGGGATCAGAAGGGCCCTCAAAGCCAGGCCGCTCTTCCATTCTCCCCCTTCTCGCCCATTCTAGCCCCTCCTCCAGACTGTTCTGGCTGCTGGCAGGGCTCTTCCCGAGCTCCCACGCAACCGGCAAAGAGTCAGTGGAGGGTCTCAGTGACCATCCAACTCCAGACACGTCAGACTTCCCTCCGGGCAGAAAGGGACACACTTCTGCCCGTAGCAGCAGAGCCTGCCGCCAGAGACCCTCTTCCCCAGGGCTTCCCTTCTGGGGACAGGTCCTGGCCACTGTGAGTAGTGAGAAAGGGCAGAATGGAGTGAACCGAATAGCACTTTATTGTACGGCCCGGGTTTTAGCTATGGGTTTCGACCTCCTCTCCTCAACAGGGCACGCGGCACTCGGGGGGACTATCACGAGGCCACCCCATCCAGCTGCCCGACAAGCTCATGACTGCTCCGGGGGTGGGTAAGAGGAAGAACCACCGCCCCGTTCTACTAACAGTCGACAGAGGTTAAAGTGACCCAGCCGAAGCCTCACAGTGAGGAGCAGAGTGGGGACTCAAGTCCAGGCCCGTCTGACCTCCAGCTCACCTCCTCCTGCTCGCCTCCTCGGGGCCGCCAGAGAACGGAAACGTGAGCAACCCTGGCACAACACCTCGGTTAACCACGCCTCATCGCTTGACCCCTCTGTCTACATGGGCTTCCGTAAATAATGACGTTGTCACAAACACTGGAATGGATTTTCTTTTTTCAAGTCTGATCAGTTCTCAAATTTTACTGAATGGCAATTCTACAGATTCATCTAAATACTAGCCTCCACGACTCGTCTAAAAAAATCCAGGTTGGGATTTCAATGGCATTGGCCTCTCAGGAAATAACTCAGGGAAGGTGGGCAGGGTTTGGAATAAAGGCAGGAAGAATGCTTCCTAAGGGCCTCCTCATCCCGGCCTCGGCCTCACGGCACCTTGCTGAGCGGGTCACCGGCCTCTGATGGCTGACGCCTCTTACAGGATCAATCCAAACCGCTCCGCGCGACTCACGAGGCTGTTCACAACGCAACTCCATGGCTGTGCGCTGGCCTCACCCTCTGCCTCTCCGATCCTGCACCTGCACTGATCCCCCAAACCCTCCACCTGCTGCTCCCTCGAGCGCCCCGCTCCTCCACGCCTCCGGCGCACGCCTTGTCAGACAAGCCCCGCTCCGGCTTCGAGAGCCTCAGCAGCGTCGGCTCCCGGGGCTGCCCTCCAGGTAGCACTAACTCTCAGCTCCTGCTCCCGCAACCGCACCACCACACCGTCCACGCAGCCTCTGCACCCGTCTCCCCACTGCACGGTGGGCCCTCCCTTCCGTCTGTGGGTCGCGGACACTAGCACAGTGCCTGGTCAGGGAAAGCATCCATACGTCTCCGGGAAGGGCGCGCGAAGACAGTCGGCCGACTTGCCTATGGCCCGGAAGTGTGCGAGTACCTGTTCTGAGTTGGCCGTGATGGGGCCGGTCACGCTCAGAGCCGGGGCCTGCGGAGCGGAGTAGGGAGCAGGAGGAGGCGAGGAATAGGAGCTGGCACTCGTCCTCTGCTGCGACTGGGGCCTGGGCATGGTCGCGGCCGGATCCACTTCGGGGACGCTCTGGCACGGCAACAACAAAGTCCTCTGTTCACCTGGGCTGCCCGTGCAGCTGGGCCCGGCGCCTACCCGCCCCGGCAGCCCCTCCCGCCACAGCCACCTGCAGGGAGGCAGCGGGCCTGGCTCTACGGCTCACCTGTGAGGCTCGGGGAATCCCTGCCCCTCCTGCACCCAGTCTCTCCTTCCACAAATGGGGGGTACCAAGGGCTCCTCCCTCTACTTACCTCCCAGACAAACCAAGCAACTCAGAAAGGCAGCGCCGAGGGCACCCCGTGAGAGCTCTGGTCAGGGTTCCCGTTATTAGGGCCCCCTCAGAATCTGAGTGGAGGGGGGCTGCTATGAAGTTTTGCTAATCACACATCCCTATCTGGTACCAGAAGATTATATTTTGGCCTTTACAAGTAAACTACTATAAATAGCAATTATGCAATTTACCGAATGTTCTTTGTAATTATAAGCACAAAACAATGCTGTTCTGTGTCATTATTAGAAAAATAAAACAGGTTACGTTTATTCCACAAGGCATGGTAAGTGGTTTGGAGGGATCATAATGAGAACAAAGCTTTGCAAAGTAGAATTCCTTATGCTTTCCCTTTTGAGCATCTCAGAAAGCCTCGAACGTTAACTGTGTTCATGGAAGAGACCTGCACAGGCACTCTGGACTCTTTGTCCCCATTTTGGAGATGGGCAGATGGGGCCAGCGAGGCAGAGTGTGTGTGCTGGCACAAGGTGCCTCTCTCCCAGATCCTGGAGCTTCCTGGCTCCCCCCTGGGGCCGGGCGCTGATTTCCACCCAGTAGAGGTACTAGCTTCCCAGGATGAACGGTCACCATCACCTGCGTGCTTCTCATTCTGAAGCACAGAGCTGCCTCACGTTGTAAGAGGCTTCGACGGGAGGAGGCCTTCTCTGGGCTTTGAATTCCAAGGCTGGAGGAATTCAAGCATGTCTGGATTGACACCGAACACTCAGTTCAAAACAGAATTTAGATCCATTTGGCTTGTACAGTCTAAAAAACTGAAAGCTGCCCTCTGCCCCACGATCGGTGATGTCACCAGCTCCTCTGCACTGCCACGGACACGGAGGTGCTCCGGCACTCCCAAAGGGAGATTCCTGGGCCCTCGGAAAAGCGGGTGCTAGTGACCCTCACGGGATGGGCCCTCACAGGCTGGCTCCACCCAAGCAGCCATTTCCAGGAAAATCTCGGAACCGATCCCTCTGTTACATCCTCCTTGCACAGTCAGATGAGAACTGGGAGCGGGGGTGGGGGAAGACACTGCTGCCACTTAATCACCAGCCAACCAGCCGTCTCACTCCTGCATTCCCCTTGTTATTAAAAAGAAATGCCCTCGAGCTTTAAGAACGCGTGATGACAAGCTGAATAATTCAAACGGAGCAGCAGAAGGGTGGTGGCAGTGGCCTGCCCGTTCTGCAGTAGGTCTTTCTAGAGAACGCCAGCTGGAAGCTTACCCGCTGTGGTGTGTGTATGGGAGACAGAGCGTCCAAGTCTGCCATGGGAAACTCGACCCCTTTCCTCTTCAGCTCCTCGTATATATGCACAACGCCGGTGAGGTCAGGACTGCTTCGAAAGGCATCAGCCCACGCCTGGGAGGATGAAAGAGGGCCTGTCAGGAAGCATTTCTCACCAAGGGCAGCCCAGGTCCTCTCTCAGAGGCCAGTGCCCTCCGACCCTCAAATGCCAATCATGCTGGCCAAACCCACTCTGCCCCCGCGCCCCCGCCAGCGCTGCCATGACGGGGCTGGTGAAATCTGGGTTTTCAATGGTGCTGTTGAGCATGAACAAAAACACAAAAACTTAATTCAGCGTGTAGCATTTCCTTGGAGAAGATGCGGAGAAGTAACACCTAAGCACTGTGACGCATCCTAAAATGCGGGCATTTCCCTAATCGCCGGGAAATCAATTCCTGGCGCTGCTTAGCTGAAGGGCGTGCGGAGGCTGCCTCGCTGCCGTGCCCGCGGGATGCCATCGGGACCGGAGTGCCGCGGCTCTGCTCAGCAGAGCTCCCGTGGGCGGAGGCGGGAACCGTAGGCAAATTGAGCAGAAAGGAAAGGAGAAATTGATGTGTGGCGGAAATAAAGGCTAATGCAAGGTCTCCTCAGTGGCTCAGAGAGCGCAAAAGCGGAGACCACCTCGCCTGGCCGGAAAGGGGAGGTGGCAGAGGCTCAGGGGAGGGAGAGCCCGGAGCTGCCCACCGTGGCAACGCCCACGTGCCCACATCGGAGAAGCCATTGGAAAGCACGGCCACAAGAGCCCCTTCGCTGAAAACACAACACAGAGAGCAAAGAACGGATATCCCAATAGACACTGATCATTGATTCATGACACTCAAAAAAAAATTTAAATATTTGGTTCTTTGGAAGTTACAGGATAAAAAAAAAAAAAAAACAGCAGCATCTCCAAAGGGCTCCCCCAAAACAAAGCCCAGCTCTTCAAAACGGTCCTGTCACCCTATATGTACCCAGAAGAGGCGGCGCGGCGTCTCGCGCCCACGGTTCCGTTGCCAATTCTGCTGTTGTCACAAGCATTTCCCTGCCTCCCTGGCTCTAGCACTGCGTTCCAACCAATCCTGAGGCAGCCCCAGAAACTCTATCTCTAACCACCAGACCCACTTGAAGTTAAAAGGTCAGTTTCCAAAAAGCCTTGCTCATCACGACTGATACATCGCACCACAAACATTACCGTCAGCCTGGCTTCCTTGATCCATTTATCGAATGTGCACACTCAGGGATTTAATGCCCGCTTGAGGACGGCCCCTCTCGGCCGACACTTCCTCCTGGATTCTGAGTGGGGCCTGTGGTGCCTGCGGAGGCCCATCGGAGCACCAGCTGGAGAGCAGCGCCCCTGAGGCCCGCCCCCCCAGGGAGTGCCCCGGAGCCCCATTCTCCACCAGCTGCCTTGGCTGCTGCCACCTGATTCAAAATCCAGCTGAGTCCTGCGACTCCAGCTTCAAAATGCAGCTAGTGGGTTCGTTTAGGGTCTAAGGCCAGGTTTATAGCCTGTGGTGGGAGGCCAGGGAGAAGAAAGCATGATGGTCCTTCCTGCTGCCACTTCCTGCCTCGATTTCAACGGGAGGACCAACAGTTCCAGGGGACAGCTTTTCAGTTATCTTGTTCTCCACCTCAGCCAACTCCAAGATAGGAAGAGTGGAAATTAAAGAACCATCACTGTGCTCTCCAGACGGGGGATAGTTCTTGGGGCACCTGCCCAAACAGCGACTCAACAGGCCCCCTTTCTCCAGTACTATGTATTCTGTGGCACCAAGAGGGAAACACACATCCCAAGTTGGGCCAGTCAGCTTCCCCTCCACCCAGGAGCTAGGCCCCGGGCTTGGGGAGAGCTGGGCTGCTCTTCTTGGGTAGGTGACACTGTCCACTCTACATGTGGGCAGCCATGTGCCCAGCGGGGACCAGGGAGCAAGAGCTAGCTTTTATGTGGGACGTTGAGACCAGTGTGCTGAGAGGTACAGACGAGAGGACTGGTGGGCTTTTCTGATCCCTTCTGTCCCTTCCCAGGTCTAGTCACACCCAGGGTTCTGGGAAGCCCTACCTTGTCCTGACAGACTCTCCTCTTTGCCTAGGCCAGCTGGAATGAGAATTTGTTATCTGCAACCAAGCAGTCTTGGCTAAGCTACTCACTTCCCACCTGCCACTGTTTCAACCCCTGTATGAGACCCCTGTGCAGTGTGGCTGAGGTGGCCACTAACAGAACATACGTTCCTGGCAGCATTCTCTTCTGAACAAGATTCTGATGCCAACAGGGCACAGGGCAGGGGCACCTTTAAAGGAAGAGTCGTAGGTGGAAACACAGAACCGGGAGAAACCCAGAGACGCTACATGCCTCTCTCATCTTCTGGGGACAATGCCCAAATACCTGTGCTCCTGTCTTCTCTCCACTAGGTCAGACATTTGCAGGCACACACCGAGTCTCGCCCTTGCAGAGAAGGCAGTCAGACGTCATTTGTCAAGTCAGGTTGAATTTCGTACTCACAGTTACCAAGCTCCATCAGAGAACACAGGAAGATGGCCAGAGAGGCTGTCCACATTCTGAGGTGACAGTGACAACACAGAAGCCTCTCTACACGATTGACCCAGCTGAGATTTCAGACTCTGCTCTAGGGGAGAGGTGGAAAACCTCAGGAAGTCTGGGCTACTCTGGGTCCCCAACCTAAAGCCAAGGAGCCACAGGGGTGGTGCTGGCAGGCTGCCCTATAGGAAAGCAAAGTGACACGGCAGTGCTGGCACTCTGAGGGGTCCCTGTCACAGGGGCTAGCTGGCTAACAACAGAGTGACCACCTCACCACTCTTTATGGAATTCTCCCTTTTCGGGCCTATGCCTACAATGTTAGGGGGTCGAAAGACCCAGGGGAAGGTCTAAGGAAGGAGAGAAAAGAGAATTTCATGCTTTTCTCTCCTTTGCTCCTTGGGATTGTACACCAGACCCCAGACAGAGGCCTTATACCAACACAAACCGTACCCGACTTGCTTCTAAATCCCTCAAATTTTAACACAGTTTTAAATCATCAACTTTCAGATCAATGAACGACTGCTCATTTACACGATGGGTTCTGTTCTTCGCTTCTGCCATGTTCTGCTTATGCCCCCAGATCAGACCTCCTACTCCCGGTGACAGGGTCTCCAGAGAACTGCCAGTCCATACAGAATCTGGCCAAAGGTCCGGCCGCCAGGTCTCTGACACCTTCCAAGAACACAACGCCTCCAGCAGCTCCGACCCCCTCCTCCTCCCCAGTCAGCTCACTTTCTTTGGTGGAAAAAAAACCCCTTCAGTGGAAAGAGAGTATTTTTAGACTCTGTCGCTAGGAGGAGGGGGGTGGGGAGGCAGGGCAAGGGGTAAGGGGGGAGGCACGCAGGATAGGCATGGCCACCAGGAGGCTACCCTACTGGGATGGTATCATTTCTGTTCCTGAAAACAACCAAAGGGAAAGGCAGAGGGATATGGCACAGAGCACGAGTATCCCTGTCTTCTCAACAAATGGGACCCCCCAAGAAGAAACAGAAAGGCTCGCAGCCAAAGGCCAGCCAAGGGACCAGGATGGAGAGGGTGCTAAAAGTGGCAGGCAGGGGGCGCCTGGGTGGCTCAGTCGGTTGAGTGTCTGACTTCGGCTCAGGTCATGATCTCACGGTCCGTGAGTTCGAGCCCCACGTCGGGCTCTGTGCTGACAGCTCAGAGCCTGGAGCCTGTTTCAGATTCTGTGTCTCCCTCTCTCTGACCCTCCCCTGTTCATGCTCTGTCTCTCTCTGGCTCAAAAATAAATAAACGTTAAAAAAAAAAAAAACTGGCAGGCAGTTCAAAGGCTGGGAGTGAGAAAGCAGCTCACCAGGCTTCCCTGCTCTCTTGCTGCAGAGAGACCAGCTCCCCTCAAGACAGCTCAATCCCTGGGTAAACGCTTCCAGCTGCCCTGCCTGGCAGTTTACGCACTGGGCTCGGAGGGCAGTCTTCCCCAGGCGTTCTGAAGGGCGGGGCCCCTGGTGTACACGGCCTGAGGGGTGTCTCTTTTGGGGGGTTCAGTGGAGCTGGGGTGGCTACGGATGGCTAGAGGGCAGCCAGGGACACAGATGCCTCGATGACAGGAGGCTGGGATGTGGGGACGAGGGACAGGTGTCCATGGGTTCTCAGCAGAGGGCTGCTGATGGCAAACAGCTCCGGGAATGGCACCTGTGTGACCAATCTCAGGCCAACAATGCCTGTGATCAGCATCCCAGGAAAGTAATCAGAAGAAATGGTGGGCAGGAAGCCATGGGGATACGGAAGGACAAGCACCCATTTCTCTAAGGAACAGGGAGACTGGTAGAAAAGCTGGTTTGGGGTGCCTGGGTGGCTCAGTCGGTAAGTGTCCGACTCGTGATTTTGGCTCAGGCCATAACTTCATGGTTTGTGAGTTCAAGCCCGGCATCAGGCTCTGTGCTGAGAGCGCAGAGCCCGCTTGGGATTCTGTCTTCCTTTCTCTCCACCCCTCCTTCACTTGCCCTCTACCTCTATCTCAAAATAAATAAAAATAAACTTAAAAAAAAAAAAAAGAAGAGCCACCCAGATGGCTTAGTCGGTTAAGTGTCCGACTTTGACTCAAGTCATGATCTCACAGTTCGTGAGTTCAAGTCCCACGTCGGGCTCTGTGCTGAGAGCTCAGAGCCTAGAGTCTGCTTCGGGTTCTGTGTCTGCCTCTCTCTCTCTGCCCCTCCCCCACTCATACTCTGTCTCTCTCTCTCAAAAATGAATAAACTTCCAAAAAGTTTTAAATAAGTAAATAATGAAATAAAACTGAAAGAGAAAAGAAAAAAGAAAGAAAAGAGAAAATAAAAAAGAAAAGAGAAAAGAAAAGAAAAAAGAAAGAAAAGAGAAAGAAAAGAAAAAAGAAAAGAGAAAAGAAAAAAAAAAAAAAAGAAAAGAAAAGAAAAAAAAAGGAAAGAAAAGAAAAAGCTCCCACCAGAGGCAGGAAGCAATCAAAGGGACAGTGGGCTCAGGCCATGCCTGGTTGTCAGAGCCACAGGTCTCACAACCACCAGGAGCACCAACCAAGCGTCCTGGGCCAGGTTGATCGGGGGGGGGGGGGGGGGGAGCACTTGTCTATATAACCCCTTGGCTTTAAAAGCTTTTCAAGTGCTGGAGTATTACTTGACAATCAAAAAGAATGAAATCTTGCCATTTGCAACTATGTGGATGGAACTAGAGGGTATTATGCTAAAAGAAGTTAGAGAAAGAAATATCGTATGACTTCACTCATATGAGGACTTTAAGACACAAAACAGATGAACATAAGGGAAGGAAAGCAAAAATAATATAAAAACAGGGAGGGGGACAAAACAGAAGAGACTCAAATATGGAGAACAAACAGAGGGTTACTGGAAGGGTCGTGGGAGGGGGGATGGGCTCAATGGGTAAGGGGCACTAAAGAATCTACTCCTGAAATCACTGTTGCACTATATGCTAACTAATTTGGATGTAAATTTAAAAAGTGAAACTAAAAATAAAAAAATTTAAAAATTAAAAAAAAAAAAAGCTTTTCAAGTGTCGATACGTTCAGAGTCTAGGGCTGCCCCTCAAATGTCCCCAAGCCAGCTCAAGTGCTCCCTGGGGAGGCCCTTGGCCCTCTATCATCTGCAAGCTTCTGTCTCTCCATAAAATCGATGGCTCCCCAAGGGCAGGGCTGGGACTGGGCCGGTGCCACTTCCTGGCAGCTGGACTCCGGAGAGCACCAGGAAACATCCAGATGGTGAGGAAGAACCTGTTGTGGCTCTGGCACTCACACATTTAACTGAACCTCTTTCCTGTCTAACCGCATTTCCACTGTGGCCTGCTGCCCACTTACGGGCTGCCACAAGGTCCAGGGATCTGTCGCCCCCGGCCCTGTTCTGTGTTATGGTGGGAGTAGCACATGCTCTCCAGGGGGGAATATCAGACTCTCTGGGCGGGGAGGCGGGGGTGGTGCAGTTTTTAAACGTGTAAATAAAATCATCTTCTTCCTCCAAGGAGTTGAGGGGCGCCTGGGGGGCTCAGTCGGTTAGGCGTCCGACTTCAGCTCAGGTCGTGATCTCCTTCTCATGGTTTGTGAGCCCAAGCCTCGTGTCGGGCTCCGTGTCTGGAGCCTGCTTCAGACTCTCTGTCTCCCTCTCTCTCTCTGCCCCTCCCCCGCTCATACTCTGTCTCTCTCTGTCTCTCTCAAAAGTAAGGAAACATTAAAAGAATTTTTTTAATTAAAAGGGGAGTTGAGAACAGGTTGACAAGACGCAATGCCTCCACATAGGCATCAGGTGGGCCAGAATGAGGACGCATTGGTGAAAATGGGGCGCAATGAAAGCTCTCACATGCTGGTGGGAAAGAGCAGCAGGGATCTGCCAGAGTAACCACTCAACCAGAGCGCGGCCGTTCCCCACCCAGCAATTCCACTCCCAGGGATGAGGCTGAGCCACGTGAAACTGCTAATACAGAACTGTGCTTGGCCAACAGAGACGCAACTTCACCTACGTGCCTTAATACGTACCTAGTAACAACGAATACGTATGTTCACCCAACGACATGTGCTAGCTGTTCACAGCAGCGGTGTTCCCAAAGGCCGCAAACTGGAAACACCGAGTGTTCAGTGGAAACGAGACACAATGGCAGCGCGTTCCCCCAAAGGGACCCGGTGCAGCGACATGAGCAGGGGGCACGGGAGGCCTATCTGGTCACACCAATGACAAGGTGAGGCCCGCAAACAAGGCCCCAGACACACAGACCTGACTGAGTGCTGCTGCAGAGTCCACGCGGATGAAGTTCAAGTATGGGGAAAAACCTGGGGCGCCTGGGTGGCTCAGTCAGTCGGTTAAGCCTCTGACTTTGGCTCAGGTCATGATCTCACAGCCCGGGAGTTCGAGCCCTGCATCGGGCTCTGTGCTGACAGCTCGGAGCCTGGAGCCTATTTTGCATTCTGTGCCTCCCTCTCTCTCACTGCCCCTCCCCTGCTCGTGCTCTGTCTCTCCCTCAAAAATAAACAAACATTAAAAATAAATAAATTAATTAAAAAGTACAGGAAAAACCCATCTAGGCTGTGAGGTGGTCACCCCAGGCAGTTGGGGCTCTTTGGGGGCAGGTCACATTCTGCTTCACGACACAGAGGCTAGATTCTACGTGTGTGTTCAGTTCGTAAAAGCTTGTCAAGTTGTACATGCTTTTTTAACGTGTGATTTCCTGTACGTATAATTCAATTTTAAAAAAGGCTGAAGATCCTGTTTATACTTTCGTTCACCGCGTTATAGAAGCCAAGCCATCTGCCAGCTCTGAATGCTATCTGTTTCTGTTGGTTGGCCACGACCAAAGATAAAAGTTCTTCGTGAAGCTCCAGAACCTGGAGAAGAAGGATCCTCCCCCCCAGGCAGGTAAGCAAGCCCACCGGGAACTATACCCTTATCCAAAGCCCGTTGGGTTTTCCCAGTTGGACCAGGGAGACTGTCCAGTGCATCCTGGCCGGACAGGAGCGAGCAAGCGAGCGAGGCCCTCAGGGCCCCTTCCTGCTCCCGCCCCTGCAGGCGGTGCACATGCACTGCTGCCAGGCCAGCAGGGGGAGCCCTCAGAACACGGTGCCGGCCGCCATGCTGCCTCCTGGTGACCTCTGGGACCAGGAGTAGGTTAGGCAGGAACACAAGGCCCCCATTGTACACATACGGAGGCAGAAGCCCAGAGAAGTTAAAACACTTGCTGCGGTCACACAGCTGGGAGAAGCAGTGTGGAGAGGAGGTGGTGACCTTGATGGGAAGGTCGGGCTGCCCCTGGGAACAACCACAGCCACAGTCAGTGCACAAGGCTCCCTGTGTCGTCAGCCAGAGGTCCCGCACAGTCCCAGTGGCACGGATCACAAGCCTTGCCACAGCTGCCCTTGTCAGGAGGTGGCCAAGCACAGGAAGGACTCCTTCCACGTCTGACTACAGAAAGACCTTGCCTATAGCCACGGTGGGCCTGCCGAGGGTTCAGGCGGGGGTGCCCCCTTTTGGTGAGAAAAAGCCACTATTTATTGTCTTGCCATCAAATACTGGGGGTCTTGAGGCAGGGGAGTGTACTGGGGAAGTCCAGAATGAGGGAGTCAAGGGCAGAGGTGGGGGTGGGGAGGGAAGAGAGTAAGGTGGTTTGCACCTGCGTGTGCGTGTGTGTGTATGTGCGTGAGAGAGAGAGAGACAGAGAGAGACAGGGATGGAGAGAGGTGGAGGGAGAGAGAGAGGAAGAGTGGGGAGGGGGAGGGAGGGAGAGACATGGAGATATGCCAGGTGGGCAGAATGAAGAGCTAGGGGAAACCTAAGGAACCATGGGAAGGGGCCCTGCTGTCACCCACACTCCTCCCCTTCCTTAGAGCTTCAGCAAACTACATTCACCCACTCATTAAGAAAAACAACTTATCAGACATCTACTCTACACAGTCAACGGCTCTAGACCCTGGGGATATAATGTCCCTGGGCTCTCGGGAAACTCAGAGTGAGGCAGAGGATAGAAAAGTGAGCACAGAAGCAGAGAAGACCATAAAAGAGGGTGACAGGAGAGGGGGAAGTGCTGTCAACCTAGTGGTGGGAGGGCTCTGGGAGCTGTCTCAATGATGAAGAGGGCTTTCAGGCAGAGGACGCGGGAGAGAACAGACGGAGCCAGCAGACCCGTCGGCTGGGGCCCCACTTTCCTCTCCAACCTCAGGTGCCCCCACCACCTCGAATGCCCCGGTGCCCACCCTTGATCACAGTGCCTTCTGCCTGGCCCCACTCCCACCCTCTCCTTTTGGCTCCCGCAGGCCCCTATCTTTCCTCTACCACAGCACTAATCGCCCCACCTTGGATGTGCTCGTTGGCGTATGTGTCTCCCAGCCTACCCACCAGGGTGCTCTGTCTAGAATCCAGATCTAGGGGCGCCTGGGTGGCTCAGCCGGTTAAGCGTCCGACTTCGGCTCAGGTCACGATCTCGCGGTCCGTGGGTTCGAGCCCCGCGTCGGGCTCTGTGCTGACAGCTCAGAGCCTGGAGCCTGTTTCGGATTCTGCATTTCCCTCTTTCTCTCTCCTCCCCAGCTCATGTTCTGTCTCTCTCTTCTCAAAAATAAATAAACGTTAAAAAAAATTGTTTTTAAATCCAGATCTGTCTGCGTATGCCTAGCTCAGAAATGTGCAGTGGCTCCCCTCTGCCTCCAGGACAAAGCATAAAACGTCAGCATATATGGCCCACGAGACCCTGACCAACCCTCTGGCCTGCTCTCCCAGCCCCAGACACTCTTCATTACACTCTGTGCTCCACGTGATGGTTTTAAAACATCCTCTCTTTTAAGAGATGCAGCTTCATTCCCATACTCTTGACGCCAGATCTGGTGACTCCCTTCTAACAAACAGAATATGACAGAAAAGATGGTGTGTGACTTCTGAGACTCAGTCCCAAGAGGCACCGCAGCTTGGATCACTTGCTCTAGGGAAAACCCGCTGCCATGTTATGAGGACACTCAGGAGTCCACACAGCAAGAAAACTCAGGCCTCCTACCAACAGTCAGCAAGGCACGGAGGCCTCCTGCCAACAGCTATGCGGTGAGTCACCTTGGACGTGGCTCCTCCAGCTCATCGAGCTTGCAGATGAGGCAATTCTGGCTACCGTCTTGACCGCAACCTCATGAGAGCTCCTGAGCCAGGACCGCTCATCTAGGCTGCTCCTGAATTCCCGAGCCACAGAAACAACAAGGTACTAAACATCTGTTGTCTTAAGCCCCTAAGTTTTGGGATAATCTGCTACAGAGCAATCAATAACGAATACATCCCAAACGTGTCAGCTGCTGTCTTTGACGCACGTGTTATTCTCTTTGTCTGTGCAACTTACTCCTCACACCCTGACCTTTCCGCCAAGTTCCTCACATCCTTCAGGGTCCAAGAGAAATGTCATCTCCTTAGTGAATCACTCCTTAACACCCTCTCCCCCAACCTGGCACCACCTGCTACAGACCTGGCTCTGACCCTGTGCCTCGCCAGCCCCTGCATAGGACTCTAGCATGGCCCTTCCTACCCCACCATGTCCCTGATGGCTCAGAGGCCTATCAAGGTCTCCCACCTGCCCTTGGGGGTAACAGAGATCCAGGCACCCAGAAAACTGGTGAAACCTCTGTCAATTGGCTTGGGAGCTACCACTCAGGTTTTTATTCCAGCGGGAGGAGTGTAAAACACTGGTGCTTTTTGCAACACGTATTTAAACCCAAAGGGCCTCCCTCCATTCTTTCCTCCAAATGATGGGAAAGCATGAAGACCCACTGGTCAAGGGCCCCATCTTACTCCGTGCCAACAAACCCGACAAGGGGAGCTGACCCTACCTGGATCAGAGCTAGCACCTTGTCCTGGACGATGGTGGGAGGGTTGTTCTTGGGAGAGATGATTTTGACCAGGACGCTGTCGATGAAATCTCGGTTGGCCACAAGGATGTGGAAGCGGTGGCCACAGTTCTTCACACATGTCTCCAGCACCTGAGGAGGTAGGAAAGGAAAGAGAGGTCACCACCGTGGGACCCAGAGGAGCTGCCCAGGCCACTGAGTTTCCACCCCCACCCTGCCCCCCCCCCCCCTTCCTTCTCCTGGATGGTCCTTCCCACCATCTCCTCCAGAGTCAGACCTGGATGGCTCCACATCCCTATGCTCTAATTCAGTTGTCCCTTGCTGTCTGAAGTTGCCTGTCCCTGAACAAGAATCAGGCAATTAGTTGGGAACTGAGGCACCAGTTTTGCATGAGAAGGACGCTGGTGTTTTAATGAGATCGAAATGACTGAGTGGTCCCTGAAAATTAGCATTTTAACTCCTCTCTCCGGGCTTCTGGGTGTGAGACCTTAGCCAATGGGACATAAGGCTCTGTCACAGAGAGGGCTGCTGTGACAGCCCAAATTACCCTGTGAATTACTTGCCCTTTTATGCGAGGAAGCGTGCGTGCGCGCACACACGCGCGCACACACACACACACACACACACACACACACACGGGTGCACACGCCCCACACGACCCTGCCTCTGCAACTAAAATTGGCAATGACTAAGGATTTTGTACCCTGAATAAACGGTTTGTGGGCCTCAGCTGCCAATCAGCTTCGAGGTCCATGTTCACCGCAAACCCTGTTCGCCCATCCCTGGTCTGGAAAAAATGAGTTACACAGGCCGTAGCCATTAAGAAAAGCACAGCGCATGTGGGTTCTGGCCAGATGGCCATAGTGGGCTCGAATCTCCGCTCTGCCACTTGCTCCCTTAATGGTCCAGAATGAGTCTGTCTGCGCTGAGCTTCCTCATCTGTAATATGGGCACGTGAGTGCCCCCTTGCAGGACTGTAGTCAGGATGAGGGAGTCTGTCTGAAGCATCTAACACGGTGCCCTGCAAGGAGTGGGGCAGTAAAGGAGGACTATGGTGATAGGATCATCATTTCGAAGGCTGTCGTACACACTTGAGGAACGGGAAAGCTTCCCCGTCCCCACACGACAGGGGAGAGGCTGGCTGGAATTCAGAGGCACCAGCTGGAGTGTCCCCCAGCCTTCGACACACCTTTCTGAACTTCTCAGCTCTCTGTAGACCAACCCATACAATCACCCAGCCCTTCCCACACCAGTACCCCCCAATGCCACAGTCAACTAGCAGGGATGTGACGGACAACAGGGGACATTTCCGGCTGCCTCAGTTACCTTCATTTGCCCACAATGAGCTGATCACTGGCTACCTTAGGCAGCCATTCCACAGGGCTGGGTTCACGCAATGAGGCGTCACCTTGACAAAGCATGACGGTTAGGAAAGGCCCACACTCTTAACATTAACTGAGCACAGACTACATGCCAGGCACTGTGTGGGAGCCCCCACATTACAGCATTTCATTTTAGGCTCACAGAATTAGATTCTCTTTAAGTGGGTCAGGCTTCTCTGGAGCCCCTGTCTCCTCACCCACAATGAGGCCACAGGGCCAACCTCCCCCCATGGCTCTCCTCTAAGATCAGCTGGGAGTCCCTCAGATGACAGGCGACAGGTACTAGATTTCTTGTTCTTTCACCTGGTCCTTGAAATAGCCCTGTAAGGTGGGTGTTATCCCACTTTAGAGATGAGGAAGCTGAGGCCTGGAGATGCCAGTAACTTCACTGAGGAGGCCAGGGCTGACATGTGCCCTGAGCCTGGCAACCGCAGAGCCAGTCAAAACTGTTCCTTTCCCCCACTGCTGCCTGCACTGCGGGAGACCCTGGGTTCTGCTCGGCTTGCCAAGGAAGACCTCAAAGCTTAGCATCCTTGGGTCATCCGCAGCCAAGGGAGGGGGGCATTCTCTTTCTTAGCCTCTGTACGTGGTCAATTCCAGACGATCTCAAGGTAACCAGCACTCACTCTTAACAGTGACCACGGGGGCTACAGGGATGAACCAGAGGGGTTCTTCCTACCCTCCAGGAACTCACAGTTCTCCTTCTTTCCAGGATCCCCTCTCCTAACTTGGCCTATGCAGGCATCAGGCTGCTGCCAAGGCAGGTGGCAGGAAGAATGGTTTATTTGGTCAGGAAGAGGTGGGGAAGGGAAGGGCAGGAGGCTGGGAAGAAAGCAGGTGTGGTGAAAAAAGAGAAAAGAGGAGCAGGAAGGCCAACATGGCAGGCCAGCTGTGGCTCTCCTGCCACGCTCAGGGCAACAGTGTGCCAGGACGCCTGTCCCAGGCACACCCTTTAGGGAGCACGCCCTTACATCTTCCAGGACAGCAGACTTTAAAGCCAGTGTGGCCTAGGCTAGACCTTCGGGCTCACACACAGGTTTGGAAATGCCCTGGAGAGAGATGGCATGTGCTGCAAAGCAACCCTGAAGCCTAGCAGAGCAGGAGGAAATGCAGGAGGTCGTCCCTGGCTGGCAAGGGCCACTCGGCCACTCTAGGGACTCTGTCAAAAGTGCCTTTGGTGAATCGGTGTCCCTGTGGGTTGAAGGGCATGAAACACACAGCAGCCGTTTTCCAGCAGCCAAAGCCCACAGAATCACAAAAGGTGCCTCTAAGCAATCATTAACAAACAAGCGAAGAAAAAAGCAAAACACTCAGGAATAAATTTAACTAAGGAGGTAAAAGATCTGTACCCTGAAAACTATTAAGACAATGATGAGAGAAAGGAAAGACGACACAAATAAAATGGAAAGATGTCCCGTGTTCATGGATTGGAAGAATATTATTAAAATGTCCATACTACCCAAAGCCATCTACAGATTTCGCAGAAGTAGAAGAAACAATCCTAAAATTCATATGGAACCATTAAAGACTCTGAATAGCCAAAGCAATCTCTAGAAAGAAGAATAAAGCTGGGGACATCATACTTCCTAATTTCAAACTGTATTACAAAGCTACAATAACCAAAACAGTATGGTACTGGCATAAACATAGACAATGGCACAGAAGTAAGAGCCCAGAAATAAACCCACATATACATATAATATTTGATGAGAGGCAAGAGGACTCAATGGGGGAAAGGACAGTCTCTTTGACAGATGGTATTGGGACAACTGCATAATGACATGCAGAAGAATGAAACTGGACTCCTATCTTACACCACTCAAAAAACTAACTTGAAATGGACTAAAGACTTAAACTTAAGATGTGAAGCTTAAAACTACCAAAAGGAAACACAGGAAAGAAGTTCCCTGGTCTTGGCAAAGATTTTTTTGGATAGGACACCAAAAGCAATGGCAACAATGGAAATGAACAAGTGGGACTACGTCAAACTAAAAAGCTTTTGCACAGCAGAAGAAACGATCAGCAAAATAAAAAGGCAGTCCACAGAATGGGAAACACTATTTGCAAACTATCTACCTGATAAGTGATTCATATCAAAAATATGTAAGGAACTTAATAGCAAATAAATAAATACACAAACAAATAAACAAACAAATAAGCAAAACCAATCCAATTAAAAATGGGCAAAGATGCCCTGGCTGGCTCAGTTGGAACATGTGACTCTTTATCTAGGGGTTGTAAGTTCAAGCCCCAGGATGGATGCAGAGATTACTAAAAAAAATAAATAAATAAACTTAAAAAAATTGTTTATTTTTTTTTATTTAAAAAAAAATTTTTTTTAACGTTTATTTTTGAGACAGAGAGAGACAGAGTGTGAACAGGGGAGGAGCAGAGAGAGAGGGAGACAGAGAATCCGAAACAGGCTCCAGGCTCTGAGCTGTCAGCACAGAGCCCGACGAGGGGCTCGAACTCACAGACCGCGAGATCATGACCTGAGCCGAAGTCGGGACACTTAACCGACCGAGCCACCCAGGTGCCCCCCAAAATTGTTTATTTTTAACAGAGAGAGAAGCAGAGAAGAGAGGGAGACAGAATCCCAAGCAGGCTCTGTGCCATCAGCGCAGAGCGTGATGTGGGGCCCGAACCCACAAACTGTGACATCATGACCTGAGCCAAAACCGAGCCAGACGCTCAACCAACTGAGCCACCCAGGTACCCGCAAAATAAATAAACTTTTTAAAAAATGGGCAAAAAAAAAAACCCCTGAAAGAGACATGTCTTCAAGGAAGATGCACACATGGCCAACAGGCACATGAAAAAGTACTCGACCGCTTATCATCAGGGAAATGCAAATCAAAACCACCATAAAAGATCACTTCACGCTTGTTACAGTGGCTAGTATCCAAAAAACGAGAGACAAGCGCTGATGAGGATGTAGAGAGAAAGGAACCCTTGGGCACTGTTGGGAATGTAAATTGGTGCAGCCACTATGGAAAACCGTATGGAGGTTTCTTAAAAAAATCAAAAATAGAGCTACTATATGATCCAGCAGTCCCACTTCTGCGTATCTATCTAAAAGAAATGAAAACGGTATCAAAGAGGTATCTGTACCCCCATGTTCATGGCAGCGTTATTCACAATAGCCAACAAACGGAAACAACGGAAGTACCCACTGATAGATGAACGCATAGACAAAACGGTGACATATACGTGTATGTCGTATTTCTTTATCCATGTGTACAGACACACACTGGAATAGTATTCAGCCATGAAAAGGAAGGAAATCTTGCCCTTTTGCAACAACATGGAGCTTGAGGCCATTATACTAAATGAAGTAAGTTAAATAAAGAAAAACAGGGGTACCTGGGTGGCTCACTCTGTTCAGTGTATGAGTCTTGATTTTTGGCTCAGGTCATAATCGCACGGTTCGTGAGTTTTGAGCCCCACATCAGGCTCTGCACTCACGGAGCAGAGCCTGCTTGGGATTCTCAGTCTCCCTCTCTCTCTGCCCTTCCCTGCTCATGCTCTCTCTCCCCCTCAAAAATAACTAAAATTTAAAAAAAAGAAAAACAAATACCTAGTGTTTCTCACTTGTATGCAGAACCTAAAAAAGCTGAGCTCACAGCCACAGAGTAGAATGGTGGCTATGGAGCACGGGATATGGGGAGACATTGGTCAAAGGGTACAAATTCCCAGCTATGACTAAGTTCTAGGGATCTAATGGACAGCACGGGGACCATAATTAACTACACTGCAGTATATATTTGACAGTTAAATGAGATCCCAGGGGCGTCTTAGGGGTGTCAGTCAGTTAAGCATCCAACTCTTGATATTGGCTCAGGTCATGATCTCACAGCTCGTGGGATGGAGCCCTGCATCGGCTCCATGCAGACAGCACAGAGCCTGGTTGGGATTCTCTCTCTCCCCCTCCAGCGCGTGTGCGTGCTCTTTGTCTCTCTCGCTCTCAAAAATAAACTTTAAAAACAAAAAAAGAAAGAAATTGGATCTTAAATGCTATCCCCCTCCCCCAACAAAGGTAATTATGTGAGTAGACAGAGGTGTTTACTAACCTTATTGTGGTAATCATTTTGCAATATACACATGTATCAAATCATCATACTGTGTAGCTTAAACTTACATATGTTACAGGTCAATAATCTCGTTAAAACTGGGAGAATAATAATAACAGACCTGACCATCAGGAAACGTTCAATGACGTTCAATGGTCTTCCAGAAGGAAGTAAAGGCAGAGACACCTTTAGAAAGATTTCCATCCAACCAGCACGATTACCATTAAGTTGGGTGTGTAAAGGGGTAGGTACCAGGAAAATGTTCTGATATGTTAGAACTCATTCCCTGGTGATTTTAGCTACTGAGAACAATTCACTTTGGGTATCACCCTGGGTTTCATGAATGCCAAGGATCAAATTCTGAGCAAAAACCAAAAGCTTTCAAGTCACTATTTCTCAGCTGGTCTTTTTCTTCTTTATTATTCAAACCCCAATTCCCTGGCAGAGAACTCTCTCCTAATAAGTCTTGGGTTTTCACTTGGGTGAAAAATCCAAACAGTTTTCCTGCTTTAAAAGGAAACATGTTAGAGCTGTTTGGGATAAACAAACTATTCAAACCTACAGAAAAGCCCACGTGCTGACCTGTTAACAGTTTTCATTGTGAGAACTCACTGTGGCCCAGATTTTGCCACATCTGAGTAACTGTTAGCTTTCTGGACAGAAATAACACCTGAAGTTGTCCCTTTGAACTTCCTAACATTTTAAGAAAGGGCAAGAATCTGATCTGTTCCTTCCTGAAAGGAGTCACTAGGCTGACTTTTTCCAGAACCTCTGCACCAATGACCAGCTTTTACCCCATAATTTATAGCCAGGCATTCACTAGCCACGAAGTCTGGGTGAACCCCCGGACCTCTCTGAGTCTCCATTTCTTCATCTGCATGAGGGAATGATGAAATCTGTTTGGGAAGCTTACTGTAAACAATCGCTTTACCCCCTGAAAAGCTCAGCACAGTCCCAGGCAGGTTCTGGTTTGGAAGCAGGAACCTTGACACCTGGAGAGGCAGCTGGCCTCGCTGTGTCACAGCAGACTGGTGGCAGCATGGACAGCCAGACCCAGGCCTTTCTTCGGCTTCTCTGCTCTGGGATTTTGTAGCAGTCAGTGCTGCCCATGCCTTATCTTCTGCTGGTATGGACCAGACTGCAGCCCATCCCCCATTTCAGGGGAAGGCAGGAAAACCCAAGGTCACTACGGGAAGGTTCTGCTGCTCTCCAGTGGCACTTGCACCAAGCCGTCCACAGGCCACGGCTGCCGGAGGCTGTGCGGAGTGGACAGTGGGAAGGCCCTGTGGGTGGGGCAAGGCCAGGAATGTGGATTTCCCCAAATGCTTCCCCCCACACTCCCATGCCCCATGAGGGCAGCACTCACTGTTAACGCCAGCATGACTTCTCTGTAGTTCCGGTTCCCGTTGAGCCGCTTCTTCAGGGCTCGAATGGCGTCCTTTGGCCTGGAGAGAAGGACGTATTAAAACCCTCACGAGTTCCACTTGGGGCACTGACCCACAGATTCACCCCCGTCTGTGTGGACTAGCATATATACGAGGTTGTATGTTATACACAAGGTTATAGGAGCCATGTTTATAAACATAAAAGATTGGAAACAAACGAAATCTTCATCAATGTGAAACAGGTTAATTTTTGTAACTTTATTTGTCTTCAGAGAGAGAAGGCGAGCGGAGGAGGGGCAGAGAGAGAGAGGGAGAGAGATCAAAATCCCAAGCAGGCTCCGTGCTGCCAGCACAGAGCCCGATGCAGGGCTCGAACTCACAAACCATGAGATCATGACCCGAGCTGAAGTCAGACACTTAACCAACTGAGCCACCCAGGTGCCCCTGAAACACGTTAATTTAAAAAAAAAAATTTTTTTTTAACATTTATTCTTTTTTAGTAATCTCTACACCCAAACGTGGTGCTCGAACTCATGACCCTGAGATCACCTTGGCGCCCTGAAACAGGTTAATTTAAATCATGTTTATACACACAATGGAACACTACATAGCTGCAGCCAAGAATAAAGACACTCCTGGGCACCTGGGTGGCTCAGTTGGTTAGGTGTCCGACTCTTAATTTCGGCTCAGGTCATGATCTCAACAGTTCATGAAACTGAGCCCCGAGGCCCTCTGCACTCTCAGCACACAGCCTGCTTGGGATTCTCTCTCCCTCCCTCTCTGCTCATGCTCTCAAATAAATAAACAAACAAACAAACGTGAAAAAAAAAGAATAAAGACACACTCTATGCACCAACATGGAGGGAACTCAAAGATGTGAGAGTAGAATCATCTGTAGAAAGTGTATAATGTATGCTATTCTTTGGCTTATAAAAGGACAACATACATTCATACATACATAGTGCACGTGACAGCAGAGGAAAAGAATCCCTGAGAGGAGACCCAAGAAGCTGGTAACTTTGGCTGCCCCTGAAGAGGGGAACTGGATGACAGAGGAGGGGGTGGGTTTTTCACTGGACTGCTTTTTTACAGCCCTTTTGAATTTTGCCTCAAATTCAAGTATTATTTATTCAGAACAACAATGAACCCACTGGCGTGGGGTACACTAAAGAGACAACAGACACAGAAGCAGAAGAGAGAATGGCCAGGTCCTTGCTGAGGCCTGGCTGTTCTGTTCCTCTCCAATTCCATGGAGCTCCTTTTTGCCCTGAGAAAACTTAAGTGTCCTCAAAACCCACAGAACTATGTGTTTTTAGGTAATGGAGCTGATGTGGATTCCCAGAGGCAGGTTCATAAGCTGATCGTTTGGAACCTGGAACACGTTCTTTCTTAAATCATGGATTAGAGCCGGGAGTTGGGGTCCCCAGCCAGTCCTCTAGAAGCACCTAGTAGGTGCAGCCTGTGCATCTAACAAGCTTATTTAATTTATTCTAAACCAGGATCCAACAAAGCTGTGGGACCTCAGGGTTACCTCTGGCATGAAGGCCTTGCCCTCTGACACCCAGCACCCGAGCTCCGGGGAGCCCCCGGGAGCCAGCTGCAGTCCGGCCCTTTGCTATCGTAAGTGGGCTCCAGCCCTCCCCTGACCAGCGTGTCAGTACATCTGGGTCTCGTGAAAAACTGAAGGTCTGTAAGTCAGGGACCTCCTATGCCTGCAGCTCAGAAGTGTTTATGATTTCTTCACCAGATGAAAAAGTCCTTTCAAATATGTGTGAGGAAGCTGGGGGAAGGGAGGGTGGGAACTCTGCTAATCAGCCCAATTTAGACAGAAATACACAGGAGCAAGACAAGGCTTCTAGAAGACGTGTTAAAACACTGAGTCACCTATTTCCCATTCCCAACTTGAAACGTGGCTGCCTGCAGGAATTCTTGGCTCCTGAGCCCAAAGGCTGATGGGACGAGCTCTCTGGGGAAGGGGTCCCTGCCAAGTGTGTCTGCAGTACGGCTGCAGTTTCCAAATAGGGATGCTGATTTCTGCAAATACGGGGCTTGACAAGCTCCTGGCTTTGAGGACTGTTTGTGGACTTGAGCTGGTGAAGGTCAGCGGCTGCTGGCCAGGAGCATGGATTGATCTCCTCTTTCTCAAAGGCTCTGCCAAGCCACGGTCAGCCCTGACCCCCGGCTGCCGCCCCTCTCCATCCAGCTTCGTCCCTCTCCTCTTGAACTTCCACGGAGCAGAAAAATGGGCACAGCCTCCAAGGGCTGCGATCACTTCTAGCTCACAGAGCATGGCACGCACAGAGCTCTCCCAGTGTGGGGGTGATGGTGGTGGTGGGAAATCAGAGAGTCAGCAGGCTCCTGGGTTAGAGTTAAAATGGAAATTCAGCGGCGGGAAGTACTGCCTCAGAGTGACTGGGTGAGCACAAAAGCAAGTATTTATCTCTCTCCCCGGGGGAGAAGCTTCAGAGAGGAGGATCAAAGTCATGTCAGAGGAATTGCAAAGTTTCAAGCAGCAGCGGCAGATTAGACAGCAAGGAGCTGGAAACAGGGAAAAAGGAGAGAAGGAAGAAGAGTCAAGAGCCAAGATGGAGCAGGGAAAAGGAGCAGGAGGGGGGGGGAAGGGCCCCGTGAGATGCCCCACCGCCCTGGCAGCCTTCAGCAGAAAGGTGGGCCCCTCAGGGCAGCACCCAGGGCCTCAGGATCCGGCCTGTGGGCCATCTTCAGCCTCCCATAAGGTCTCCTCCACCCCAGACTCACAAGAACCCTTCTTTCTAGTCGTACTTGAACCCATCTTGGCCTTTGGCTCCAGAACTGCTGCTTCTGAGCCGCTTGCTCCTTATTCCCTCCCAGGAGGACATGACTACCCCACCTCCACCACGGCAGGCTCTTCCTCTCCCTCCCATCCTCAGCCCTCCTCCCCCCCCCCCCCCCCCCCGCCTTTCTGCTGCCATCGTGGTCTACTGCAGTCATGGAGGTGGTTATTCCTGTGCACACCTTCCAGCTTAAGAGGCCGGCGCACAAAGATGCCATCAGCAAGGGAAGGTCTAGAGGTGGTCGTGAAAATGACCCAGGTCGGCGGCTCCTCCTCAGAGCCGCACATCAGAAGCACCTGGGGATTCAAACCCACACACCTGGGCCCTAACTAGGAAGGTCTGGGCGAGGCCTGGTAAACTGGGTCTAAAACAGTCCCAGGCAGATTATCCAGTCAGGCACTCCCGGTTAATGGCCGATGATTCAGGGTATGGGGGACTGCCACACAAGGCCTGGGGATGGAGGGGATCTCAGCCTTGGACATTAGGGAAAGCCCAAGGAGGGGCCTGTGGGGCCGGTGACCGACTCTGCACCCACCAGGACCGCCACCTGCCAGAGGTGTGGCTCTGAATAAATATGTAAGGGCAGAACTTGGGTGGCTGGAGCCGGGGCAGACTGCACTTCCGTCCGGCCTCTGTCCCTTTTAGCTGTGCTGTGGGACCTTTGGCAAGTGAGCAAACCACTCTGGACCTCAGTTTCCTCCACATTAAAACAGGCTGTCCCTACCTTCTGGGGTTGCCGCGGGACTGAGTGCACGAGCGGTGCAATCCAGGGCTTGGCATGGGGGCCTGGCATATACACAGCAAGTGTTCAGAGAATGGCAGACAGGGTAAGGGCAGCAAACCCACAGAGATCACTACCAAGGACCGGCCAGATAACACCACAAATGAAAAGTGAAGAAGTCACGCCAATGCGGGTCTTTAACGTGTATAAAGAGCAAACTCCTATGTAGAGCAGGATATGGGCACATATACGGCCCAACACTTCACAAATATTTATTCCTTTAATCCTTGTAACCACCCCATGCGATAGGCACTGCTGGCACCCCCATTTTATAAATGAGGACAGTGAGACACAGGGGTGCACAGCAAGGGAGTGGAGGACCTAGAATTCCAGCCTAGGCAGGTGGCTGCCGGCTCCCGCTACACTCCCCTTCCTACGGGCATGCTGCACACACCGTCCACCAGCCCGGGCGGCCACCTCCCTGCCCCACCCCCCACCATCCCCCCCACCTTACCTGGCTGGTGCCCTCATCTGCTGTAAGACTCCACTTGGGTGTCACCTCCTCCAAGAACTTTGCGCTGACAGCCCCAGGGCCAGCCAGCTGCCACAGCCCTAGTCTCTCTCAGTTATATGCAGCTTCCCTTGTCTCGCTGTGTTAGGATTATGTTCTGTATTCCTCATCAGACCAAGTCCCTTAGGGACTCCATCCATTTACTTGCTTCCTTAACTAGTGCTTGTCAAGAGTCAATTATGTGTATGTATACTGTGCTAGCGTTGGGATAAAGTAGTCAGTGAAACAGAATCCTGCCCTCATGGAGCGCACAGTCGGGGGTCCGCGGGGGGACAGCCACTCTAACAAGCATCGGGCAAATACGTAAGTTTCAACGGTGAGGGGTGTAGTATAATACACAGTGCCGTGAAATCACAGACAGGGCACTTGTCCAAATCAGGAGAGGGGTGTCAAGGAAATGAGATTCAAACTGAGATCCAGTGAGTGCCAGAACTAATCGATGAAAGGGAGAGGAACACCAGGACCAAAGCCCTGAAGCAGGGAGGAGCTGAAGGGGTGCCCGACCATTAGCTGACCTTTTAGAGTTTTTCTCCCAATTCAGAAGAGATCTGACACTCCCCCTCATTGCAGAGGCTAAGACAGAAAATCCCCAGGTGTCCATGAGGCCCAGGGCTCTCACTCAAAACTTCAGGAACAGGAGCGCGGGCCACCGTGGGAGAAGGTGACTCAGGGGTTGGGAACGGAAGGTGATCCGCCTCTTAGATCTGGGAAGGAGGAAGCTCCACTCTAACAGATATTCATATATGCCCACATTTGTGGAGAACTGCAAGTGGGAAGTTCAAGGAATTGAAAAGATCAGTGGGGTTAAAGGATGAGGACGAGGGGAGAGGGCCCCAAACGGAGTGGCAGAGGGACCGGGTTATCACGCAGAGTTCAGTCCACTAAGGACTTTTACTGTGAGCGAAGGCTTGTCTTCTAAAAGACAGTCAGGGGACGAGAGGGAAAGGGGAAAAGGTAGAGCACCCGGAGGCCACAGCCTGACTCTACGGATGACACAGGAATACGGCTCTTTACAACCCGACCGAACTGAAGCGCCATGCCAAGCCCTCCCTCCCCAAGGGGCACCCCCTCCCCACTATTTCCCTGCTCGTCCAGATCGCTCGTGTCCCCAGCACACTGCCCTTCCATGCCACTCTGATCTACACGCCACACTGCTTTCCCTGCCCCACTGAGGTCCACCCCAGAGCCTGCCCCTCTGTGTCTGCTGCAAAGGGCACACACCTCGGTCACAGCCCGCCCGGCCCCACCGGGTGAGCCCCTCCAGAGCAGCTGAGGGACACTCATCTCGACATCCTGGCAATGGCTGTACCTCCACCTGTGGGGTCAATGAATGTGGCTGGACAACCGGACAAAGGAGGCCGTGAGTGGGAGACAAGAGGAAGAAAGGAGCGCAGTAGCTCCAGTATCAGAAAGGCACAGTCCCCAACAACTCTCCGTGACTCGGCTGTGTGCCAGGCACCAAAGTGACCACCGCCACTCAGAAACAGCAATATGCCATCGTTCACGGAAGACCCCGGCACCAAACTCACACCTCCAGCGCAGGCCGCTGCCCCCAGCTCCATACCCCTCTGTGCCAAGGACCCAGCAGCACTGCACCCAGCGGGCAGCTCAGATCTGCGGGATTTTAGCCGACCTTCTGATCTCTGCCCCTCTGCCTGCTCCCTCCTTATGGCAGCTCAGTTCAAAACACTGGAGAGGGGGGGCGCCTGCGTGAATTAGTCAGTTAAGCATCCGACTCTGGCTCAGGTCGCGATCTCATGGTTCATGAGTTTGAGCCCTGCACTGCATCGGACTCCCCGCGGTCAGCGTGGAGCCCGCTTAGGATCCTCTGTCGCGCTCTCTCTCTCTCAAAAATAAATAAAATGTTAATAAAAACCAAAACAGTGGAGTTTTCTTGGCTCTTCTCTTATGCCCCCATCCACCTCACAAACTCCACTGGCTCCACCTTCTAAATATGTTCTGAATCTGACCATTTCTCTCTCCCTCCTCTAAGGTCTTCTGGATCAAAGTCACCATCACCCCACACCACGGTTATTGTATTATTCTAACTGGCTTCCCGTTTTCTGCCCTCTGTCCTTCCCACGCTCGACCAGACCATTCCGAACACGGTAGCCAGAGTGATCTCCTTAAAATGAGCATTAGACCATGCCCCTCTCTGCTCAAATCCCCTCCCTCCACGTCAAGGCCAGAGCCCCGTGGTGCCCGCACTATTTGGATGGGGACAAGTCTGACCTCACCCCTCCTCGCTCTCTCCACTCTGGCCCCAGGGACCTCTTGTGATTCCTCCAACATTACTACCTGCCCTTTGTCCTGGGACTGCCATGCTTGCTGTCCCCTCCGTCTGGAAGGTTCTTCCCTGGTGTCATCCTCACACCTCACCCCCTCATCTCCTTCAAGTCTTTCTTCAATGTCCCCTTCTCAAGTGAGGCTCTCCTTGATTTTTCCACTTAAAATGGCTAACTCCCGGCTTCGTTTCTCTCCAACCTTGTCACCAACTGACCATGTAATGTGAACACGTAATGGCTTCAAGGGCGTCTGTCCTGCTCCCTGCTGTGCCCTGGGCACTCACCCTGGGGCCCAGCACGAGGCTGTCACTCGGTAAGTATCTGTTCAGCCCCGGCTTACACAGGGCAAGGCTGCAAGGGACAGAGCCGAGACGTAAGCCGGAGTCCGGACTGTCCTCCTCATCACTCCAGGGAGGGCTGGAGAGGGCGTGGCTACGGCAAATACCATCTTTTATGGTGTGGACAGAGGGCCAAACACAGACAAATCGGGAAGAAGCGTAAACAGAATGCAGCTGGAATGCAGCTAGAAGAGGACATAAACAGCCAGAAGGACCGACCTGGCAGCACAGGAATGTGAGGGGGTGGCCTGTGGGGCAAGAGACACTCTGTGCCTCACGCGGACTTCCACTCCCTGCCTCCCTCTGTGGACACTGTGGGCCCTCTCCCTCTTGCGGGTCCAGCCCGGCAAAGCAGGGCAGAGACAGCCTCACTCTGGGGGAAGGGGAGGCAGAGCCAGGGAGGAGGGACCGGAGGAGGTGACAACCACGGGGGACCAAGTACCCAAGCAACTTCAGTTTCACTTGTGAGTCAAAGCAAGTTATTGAAAGAGGTCGTCACTGCTCTAAGGCAAGCGCTGCTGATGGGGGGTGGGCTGGTGGGGGGTGGTGGAGGCAGGAGGAAAGATAGAGTGTCAGTTTATTTATTTTTTTTAAATTTTTTTTTAACGTTTATTTATTTTTGAGACAGAGAGAGACAGAGCATGAACGGGGGAGGGTCAGAGAGAGGGAGACACAGAATCCGAAACAGGCTCCAGGCTCTGAGCCGTCAGCACAGAGCCCGACGCGGGGCTCGAACTCACAGACCGTGAGATCATGACCTGAGCTGAAGTCGGACCCTTAACCGACTGAGCCACCCAGGCGCCCCGAGTGTCAGTTTATTAAATGCCAAAGCAAACAGATGAAAAGCAAAACAAAAAGTAAAACACTGCCGCCCTTAAGCCCTGACAGGCTTTGAGTGACCCCCCAGGACAAGTTTCACATGAGGTGGGGGTGGGGG
Organism: Panthera onca; assembly: GCF_046562875.1. Taxonomy (NCBI): domain Eukaryota; kingdom Metazoa; phylum Chordata; class Mammalia; order Carnivora; family Felidae; genus Panthera; species Panthera onca. The sequence continues at coordinate 27,764,181 of NC_138352.1, read as the reverse complement.
AGGGACACATACCCTTCCTCCGTCTCATTGATAATGTCGCAGATCTCCATGTTCAACGTCCAGTCTTCGCTTTGCAGGGAGCCATCTGTTGCCTTTTCTGTAAAGTCAGAGACAAAATGGATTTACATTTTTCCCAGAATCAGGGGGCCCTGGCAGGAAACAGGAAGGGGCCAGAACCACCACATCCCCCTCCCAAGCACATGGGCTGGGCCGGCAGAGCAGTTCTAAGGGTGCTATTTTCACAAGGGAGCATCCAGAGAGAGATCTGGCCCTGAGTTTTGCAAGATGGAAAGTTCCGGAGATTGGCTGCGTGACAACGTGAACGCACGGAACGCTTGAAAAAATGGTTAAGATGGTAATCTTCACGTTACGTGTATTTCGACACAATTAAAAGTTTCAAAAATTAAATGAAAACACTCACAACCCCCCTAAGGTAGGTATTATTCCCTCCCGCATTGAAAAGGAAGGAAAACAGGCTCAGAAAGGCTGGGTACTTGTCTGGGATCTCATCATTGGGACTGGGGATACCGGCATCCAATCTCAGGTTGCTTGTCTCTAAAGCCTACAAAGTTGCATGATCCTGCGCCCCACCTGCTAGTAAAGCTGAACTTTTTTTTTTTTTTTAAGTTTATTTATTTTGAGAGAGACAGAAGTGGGGGAGGGGCGGAGAAAGGGAGGGAGGGAGAGAGAGAGAAAGAAGAGAGAGAGAGAGAGAGAGAGAGAGAGAGAATATCCCAAGCAGGCTCTGTGCTGCCAGTGCAGAGCCCGACGCGGAGCTCGAATCCATGAAACCACAAGATCGTGACCTGAGCAGAAACCAAGAGTCCAGCGCTCAACCTACTGAGCCACCCAGGTGCCCCTAGGAAAGCTGGACTTTGGATCTGGGGTCGTAGCTTAGACAAATTCTAAACGTGCCCCATCCTACCTGTACAGTTCATGAGAGGGATAACATCACCACCATTTTCTTCATACAACCCACGCTTCCACGGATAGATAAGAAAACAAACGACCTCTGTACATGCTGAAATTGTCCTTGTTTTACTGGATGCAGCTCTGGGGAAGTGACACTTGTTTTTACATAACATACTAGAACTCACACATCCAAACAAAGGCTGTACTTATAAGCAGTGACAATATACTCCAAAAATATAGCTACTGCTCAAGACATTTGTGCAACAGCTTCAGTCTGCATGTAAATGCCCCATTGTTTTAATTTTTGCCAAAAATGACACATCCCCAACTTTTCCACCCTCTTTATTCATCAACCTTAACACCCAAAGACCCGTTGAAACAAGCACGCGCGCCCATAAATGAGGCGGCTCTGTGTCTCAGGCAAATGCTGGGCCTGCAGCAGACTGGGCAGGGTGCTGGGAAGGCTCCGAGATCTGAGGAACCCTTAACCAAAGTCCACAATGGTGCCAGGCTGGCAGGGACAGAGGGAGTATCTGGTGTGTGCCCATAAGAAAAAAAGTGTGTGTGGAGAGGGAGAGGCAGGGATGAGAACCCGTGTCGGAGACTCACTGGAGGCAGACAGGCCCCCGAGACGCTGCTCCCCTGCCCCGTCCACCGCCTGCATGTGGAAAAGAGCAGCCACAGCAGGAGAGCTACCTGGAGGGTGAGGGTGGGGACAGACAACAGCCACCGTGGGAAGGGTAGGGGCAGGCCCCCAGGAAGAATGGCCCGAAGCAGCGGTCAGCTTAGCCTAGAGAAAAAGACTAAGTACAGAGGCTACAGGAAGGCAGAGGGGACAGGCATGAGGCAGCATCCGGGAATCACCCAGCAGCGTGTCCCCTTGGCACTGGGCATCAGCCGGAGGCGGAAGGCCACAGCCAGGTCCTGGAGCCGGTAACCGTGTGAGTGAAATGATTCGCGCCTCTGGCCCTCTGCTCTCCCTGCCACGCTCAGCTGTCTCTGAACGGCCCTCCCCTTCAAGGTGTCCACTCCCAGAAGATGTGACTCCCCCCAAGGTCTCACACAACAGGGGAGCGTCTGTGGCCATGAGTGCAGAGCAAATGCTCAAGAGGAGACCAATCCCAAAAAAGCCACTCTGCCCGCAGGCCCGGGCTTTCAACCCTTCTCAGCCGGCCAGGGGAGAGGCCAGCTGGCCAAACGGCCACTCCGAGCTGGTCATCCGTCCCTGTCACAGCACCGGCTGCGGCACAGACGCTCATGAGGAAGAAAGTCTGTGACTGCACTCTGGTAGGGCCATAGGGACACTGTCTTGGGAGGCTTAATAGAGGAAATATTAAATCAATGAAACCTCATTTCCAAGTTCGGTTTAGCAGCAGAATCCATTAACCTTATATTCACCCGCTCCCTTCCTCTAATAATACCGGGAAGGGGTTCAAAGGCATGATAACTTATCCTCCGGGTAGCGCATTCTATTCAATTACTGGGATTCTGAGTTTCCAAGCTAAAAGATATATACTCGTTTTGATTATAAAGAACCAACCCAAAAAGAATGCTGCTTTCTTTTCATTTTGCTGGAAATGCCACATAAATACAACCGTGGGTATTTGGCTCTGCTGAAACAGATGAGGGAAGTAGGGCTGACAAAGGAGCTCAAATCAGTTCTTATTTTTCTCTGCTCATAAAAGAATTCCCAGCAATGGGAACAAAGTTGTATCTGATTGCCCCTGGAACTGCAGCCACTCAATGCGTGCTCCCTCACTCAGTCCTGTCCCCGGGCCAGAGGAAGCAAAATTCAATCTCATTTCTTTTGTCACGTAAATCGTCAAAACCTAAGATAAATCCTGGTGCAACAGCAGAAACACAACGCTCCAGGGAGCGATGGGGCAAGTCATTCCCATCAGCCAGCCCTGGGGACGGATAAAGATCAAAACACCAGTGACCCTGGCTGCAAAAGCTGACCTTTCAGAGTTCTCTGGTGATATGCTAATGGCCAGGGGCTGAACTGGGCAAGACCAGGCAGGACAGGGCTGCACTGGGGCTGGGCAGGGCAGAGCAGGGCTAGGTAGGGCAGGTCTAGGCAGGGCAAGGCTGAGCAGGAAGGGCAGGGCTGGGATGAGCAAAGCAGGGCAGGGTTGGGCAGGGCAGGGCAGGGCTGGGCAGGGCAGAGCAGGGCTGGGCTGGGCTGGGCTGGGCTGGGCTGGGCTGGGCTGAGCAGGGCAGGGCAGACCAGGGCTGGGCTCAGCAGGGCAGAACAGGGCAGAGCAGACCAGGTCTGGGCTGAGCAGGGCAGGGCAGGGCAGGGCAGGACAGAGCTGGGCTGGGCAAGGCAAGGTTGAGCAGGGCTGCGCAGGGCTGAACAGGACTGGGCAAGACTGGATCAGGCAGGGCAGAGCTGGGCAGGGTAGGGCAGGACTGGGCAGGGCAGGGCAGGGCAGGGCAGGGCAGGGCAGGGCAGGGCAGGGCAGGGCTGGGAGGCCAGGGCAGGGCTGGGGAGGCCAGTGCAGGGCTGGGGAAGCCAGGGCAGGGCTGGTAAGGCCAGGGCAGGGCTGGAAAGGCCAGGGCAGGGCTGGGATGGGCAGAGCTGGGCAGAAGCAAACACAGCTCCCATTAAACCTTCAGTGCAAGACAGTATATTATCCTAAAGCTATTGACAAGGCATTTTCTCCATTCACAAAAGGCTGCCTCCAGCCAGGTGGAAGCTGGGAGCCAGGATGCCCTGAAGCCTAGACCCTGACGGCAATGATCGTGTTCTCTCAGGCTTGGTATTTCTGTCCCCCCACCCCCACCCCCACAGTCTGAAATCCCAGGCGGTCCTGCTGGGAGGAGCCTCACAATCCAGTGGCTTGGTTTCTTGGCTGCTGCTGTCTACACTTTGATGTTAAATATAGTGACTTCAGAGCAGCTAGCACCAGAAGGCAAAAGAGGGCTGGCTTTAGCATTTTGCATTCAGCAACATCCTTTTGGTGAGAATGGAGAAAAAATAGCCAAATTATCTACCTCCCCAACAATCAAGAGTGTGGGTCGCAGCCCAGAGGCACTGGCACAAAGGAACATCATTCAGGGTTCTTTCATGCCAGGTATTGAGGAAGAAGAAAAGGGGGTTGGGGTGGGCAGGAAGCTCCTCTGATAATATGCACCAATAATAGGAGATGAACCTTCTCGATTACTACATGCTAGTGAGGCAGGTTGGCATATACCAGTCGGGTGGAAAGAAAAATCAATCCTGACATTCTACACAGAGCCATTATTGTCTATTGCTTCAAATTCCTAACATGCTTTGTGAATGTTAATTGCAGCTGCTCCCCATCCACCGGAGAGACAAGAGAATGAATTCCAAATACTCATCCCTATTTTATAGGATGTCCTTTTCTATGACAGCTGTCCCTGCTCCTCTCGCACCCCTCTAAAGGAAGGTAACAGGACAAGAAGAAGGTATACAAAGTATGTCTGGTCAGCCTGTAGACTATTGTGAGGCAGCTTTCTCTGTAACTTGAAGGCAAAATAAAACCCCACGGTGCCCGTGCCCTTCGCTCCAGATTGGCACAGCCCGAGTCGTGCCATGCACTGCACTTGCAGATGACGAAGACGCTACCTTCAGAGGTCAGTATAATGGGAGAGGGCTCTGGAGAGTCAGACAGGCAGTCGGTTAAGGTACAGTCCAGTCTGAGTTGTAAGAGGACAACCACAGCCCTCTGGGTGGCTTTGATACCTGTGCCCTGGTGCCAAGGAGCCGGGAGGAAATTAATGGCACCCTGCGCACACACTGTGACAGACAACAGCAGCTTCTTTAAGCAGAACACAAACGTTGACAAGATAAACCAGAAAGAACCAGCCAGTGACCGTGTGTGACGGCCCGGAGGAAGCGACCACGCCTCTCTCTCACACACCCCAGCGAGAGAGCTCCAAGGAGGGCAGGAGGTATTACCCAGAAGCTTTTTACAAATATTCCTGGCGTGGTCCCAGTCCACACCTTCAGATCCGAACCTTTCGGGCACAAAGCCAGGTACTGACATGTTTTAACAGCTCCCCCCGGGTGGCTCGTCATACAGCCAGGGCTGAGAACACTAACTCAGGGGAAGGAGAGCCAACAGAGTCATCCAGCCGCCACAAATGTACTATACAGCTACCAATGCTGGACACTGGGGACAAAGAGGAAGGCAAGACAGCCTAGAGTCCGCCCTCACGAAGCTCCTGGCCCACAGGAGGACAAGGAGTCAAGTGATCCTGGCTCGGCCTCTGTGGACGCTGAGCTCCCGGGACTACTTACTCCCGTTTCTTCTCTGGGCGTTAGCTTTCCTGACAAGTGAGCCAACAGGCCGGCGTGATCTCTGACCCTCACGCTCCTCGCCGCCCACCCCCTTCTGACAGTGTGTTGGCCGATGTGTCCTTTTTCTTCTTTTTTGGTAATAGTGGGTTTTTGGTTTTTTTTTTTTGTGGTAAAATACACAGAACATCAAATTCACCATTTTAGCCTTTTGAAAGTGTGCAGATCAGCGGCACGAAGTACATTTCACACTGCTGTGCACCCATCACCACCACCGTCCACCCACAGAACCTCATCTTCCCAAACTGCAACTGTCTCCATTCAACACTGTCTGCTCACTCCCCTCCCCACAGCCCCTGGCAAGCATCATTGTGCTTTTCTCTCTCCACGAATGTGAGGACTCTAGGAACCTCGGAGAAGTGGAAGCATCCGCTATTTCTCTTTTTGTGTCTGGCTTATTTCACTTGGCATAATGTTCTCAAGGCTATTCTGCATTGTAGCAGGTTATCAGAATTTCATTCCTTTTTAAGGCTGAGTAATATTCTGTTGCATGAATATACCCCACTTTGGGTATCTCTTCGCCTGTGGATGGACACATGGGTTGCTCCCACCTTTTTTGGCTACTGTGAATGCTGCTAAGAACATGGGTGTGCAGACAGCTGTTTGAGTCCCTTCTTTCTGTTCTTTGGGGTATATACCCGGAAGTGGAATTACGGATCATATGGTAATTCTATGCTTAATGTTTTAAGAACTGCCAAATTGTGTTCCACAGTGGCTGCATCATTTTACATTCCCACCAGCAATGGACAAGGGTTCCAACTTCTCCACGTCCTCGCCAACACCTGTTATTTTATGTCTCATCATGGTTCTGATTTGCACTTTCTAGTGACTTAGTGATGTTAAGCACCTTTTCACATGTTTATCGGCCATTTGTATACCTTCTTTGGATGAATGTCTATTTGAGCCAGTTTTTGAATTAGGCAGTTTTGTTAAATCTGTTTATGGGTTCTGAAAGTTTTTTTTTTCTTTCTTTCTTCACGAAATCTTTAGGGTTTTCTACACATAAGGTCACGTCATCTTGGTGAGTTGCATAAGCTCTTTACATATTCTGGATATTAATCCTTTATCAGATGTATATTTTTCAAATATTGTCTTCCATTCTATAGGCTGTCTTTTCTTTGCTTTTTTTTTTTTTAACATTTATTTATTTTTGAGAGAGAAATAGAGCACAAGTTGGGGAGGGGCAAAGAGAGAGGGAGATACAATCTGAAGCAGGCTCTAGGCTCTGAGCTGTCAGCACAAGAGCCTGATGCAGGGCTCGAACTCAAGGACTGTGAGATCATGACCTGAGCCAAAACTGGATTAACCAATAGAGCCACCAAGGCATTACAGGCTGTCTTTTCACTCTCTTGAAAATGTCCTTTGATGCCCCAAAGTTCCTAATTTTGATTAAGTCCAATTCACCTACTTTTTTCTTTTGTTGCCTATGCTTTTGGTGTGATAGCCAAGAAATCACTGCTAAATCCAATGTCATGAAGCTATTTCCCTGTGTTTTCTTCTAAGACTTTTATAGTTTTACCTCTATGCTTATATCTTCGACATATTTGAATTTTCCTATGGAATAAGGTAAAGGTCCAACTTCAGTCTTGTGTCAGTGGATATCCAGTTTCCCCAGCACCATCTGTTGAAAAGACTGTCCTTTCTCTACTGAAAGGTCTTGGCACCCTCGTCAAAAATCAATTGACCATGTGAGAGGGTTAATTTCTGGGCTCTCTATTCTATTCCATTGGTCTAGGTCTGTCCTTATGCCAGTACCACATTGTTCACTGTTCTGATGACAGTGAGTTTTGGAATCAGGAAGTGTGAGTCCTCCAAATGCCTTTCCTTTTCAAGGTTGTTTTAATTATTTGGAATCCCTTGAGATTCCATAAGAATTTTAGGATGGATTTTTCTATTCCTGCAAAAAATGTTGGTGGAATTTGATTGGGGCCATATTGAATCTGTAGCTCATTTTAGGTAGAACTATCATCTTAAAAATATTAAGTCTTCTATCCATGAATATGGGATGTCTTTCCATGTATTTATGTTTTCTTTAATTTCTCTTAACAATGTTCTGTAGTTTTTGTGTACAAGACTCTGCCTCTTTGATAATTCCTAAGGATTTTATTCTTGTTGATGTTATTATAAATGGATTTTCTGAATTTCCTTTTTAGATTGTTCATTGTATAGAAACAGCTGATTCTTGAGTGTTGATTTTGTACCCTTCCATTTGGCTGAATCTGTTTATTAGTTGTTTTTTGTTGTGTTTTTTTCCCCATGAAGTCTTTAGGTTTTTTTTCTACATACAAGGTCATGTCATCTGCAAACAGAGATAATTTTACTTCCTTTCCCATTTGGAAGCTTTTTATTTCTTTTTCCTCCCTAACTGCTCTGGCTAGCACTTCCAGTACCTTGGTGAAGAGAAGCTGGTGAAAATGGGCATTCTTGGGCTAACACACACTTTTACAAAACCTGATCATATGCTGTAAGAACAAACAAAGCTGAAGAGAAGACCCATCTGAGTACTCACTGCACGGAAAAGTAGGTTATCTGCTGGGCGGGGCCGGGGAGGGTGTAAAAGCAAGAAGTACACCAGAATCCAGAGGACTCTGCAATCCAAGGGGCCTTGTATCTCTGCCTCCAGCCCTGAAGAAATCACCTTAGACTTCCCTGGTTGTAAAGCCTTCACACCAGCTAACTCGCTCCAATCCCATAACCTTTCCAGAGCCTCCTTTCATACCATCCCCAAGTGATGCCCTGAGAGGAGCTTCCCAGCACTTGAAGGCACAGTCTATGCAAGGATGAGCTTTCAAACCCATTCTAATGCTAGCATTCTAAGAGTTTCTTCCAATCTCACTGGCTTGATGAGCCATAAATATATTCTTGGCTCCATATCTAAACCCGAAGCTGCATGAAGGCAGGGCATCTTCAGTTCCTCGGGAAGGCCCAACCTTATGCTGATGAGGGCCTTTTAGAAGTCTGATGATCACTGTAAACCCTTCCAAGGCCCCTGGGTGATAGGCCCTGGGCAGTCTGGCAAAAGTGGAACTAGGTTTCCAGCTGTTTCTGTGTTCTCCCTTTGGACTCTGAATCAGGAGAAATGGGCCATCATAGTGGAGAGTGGAGAGTGAACAGGGGGTTTGAACTCAGACTTTGGTGAATCCTAGTTCTGCCATTTACTGTGTGACCCCAGGGCAGTAATTTGACCTGTCCAAGCCTTTCTGTCACCGATAAAGTGCTATACCAACAACAGCACTTCTCACAACAGTTGTTGTGAGACCAAACAACACATACAAAGCACTGGACAGAGCCTAGGATACAGACTTTCATTCCTCCACAAGCCATGATAATGGCTATTGCTTTTATTATTTTTTTAAATGTTTGTTTATTTTTGAGAGACAGAAAAAGGGAGAGAGAGAGAGAGAGAGCGAGCACAGGGAGGGGCAGAGAGAGAGAGAGGGAGACAGAGGATGTGAAGCGGGCTCTGAACTGAGAGCAGTGTGCCTGATGTGGGGCTCAAACTCATGAACCACGAGATCATGACCGGAGCCGAAGTCAGACACTCAACTGACTGAGCCACCCAGGCGCCCCAGCTTTCATTATTACTGCAGCTTCTGTGAAAGGGATTCTGCTAACATTCCCCTGGGCGCCCCTTCCTTCAGCATTTCTGTGTCACCACTGCCACCTACAGGTAAATAGCTATCCACAGGCTGTGCCCAGCAGATTCAGTGCCCTAGGATCATACAAGTATCTCCAGCCTTCCTGTTTTCTGAGTTTCTGAGCCAGGAGAGCTCCATGCCCAGAAGCCACAAGGGGCTCCTGTTCCAGAAGGAAGCCCCCAAACAGCATGGCCCATCAGCAAGGTAAAGAATAGCCACGGCACAATTTCCTGAGGAATCCAAATGTTAAAACTCCAAGAGGTGTGAGAGGCCATCCAATAAGAAGATTCCCCATGAGTTACTCAAAACAGGTATCACATTTCCTGGACTTCTAGAAATGGGGCATGGGGAGGGAGATATGGGGGGGTACAATGTTGCTGCTAGCTTCCCAATGACAGCTTCTTGCCCTCAAAGCTAGCACTGAAATACTGCTCTCAAGTCTTCAAGGAAACCAGCTCTCATTTCTATCACCAAAAAAAAAAAAAAAAAGAAAAAAGAAAAAGAAAAAGAAAGAAAGAAAAGAAAAGAAAAAAGAAAGAAATCCAAAGTCTACCAGGCACAACATTCTATTTGGGCCAGGTTCTTCACTTGTGTTACCTTATTTAACCCTCCCCTCCCCCTCCGGGCAGGGTAGCCCCATTCTAACAGGTGAAGAGTATCATCAAGCCCAGACTGGTGACTAGTCCAACAGTGCATAGCTGGCAGGTAGCAGCACTGTCATGACCCAGGTCTTCCTGGTAGACCGCACCTTGGACTTGGACTCATCCCCAAACAGAGGACGGTGGGGCAAAGAAAAGCCTGTGGCCTCAGGAGTTCCTGGATGCAGGAACCCTCCTGACCACACAGATGAGGGCTTAAAAGACTCCTGGGGTCTGAAATGTAAAACAGAGTGCTGATAAAAGAAAGGTCAAGTCCAATTAGCTGCTGGATCCGTTTTTTCCCTTCTTTTTTAAATTTTTAAATAAACTTTTAACATGGGAATAATCTTACCTTTCCTGAAAAGTTGCAGAGATTATACAAACAGTCCCCATACGCCCTTCTCTTGGTTTCTGCGAATATTAACCTCTTACATAACCACTGTCCATTTATCAAAACTACAAATTACCACTGGCACAGCACTATTAACGAAACTCCAGACCAGACTTGGATTTCTCCAGTTTTCCACTCATGCCCCTTTCTGTCCACAATCCGATCCAGAATACCACACTGCGTTTAGTTTTCCCTTCTTTTTGATCTGTTTTCTTTCAAGATGGACAGACCCACAACATCCCGAACTTCTTCTCCTGTCTGGAGAGCTCAATTCCAAAGGGCAGCTCTGTCTGAGCCACAATTCCACGCCCTGGCCTAATTAGGACACCACATGCTCCCACTCCCCAAACAAAGGAGTCCTTCAGGCCAGCCAAACAACAGAGAAAATAGAAGCTTGTTAGCCACACAGGCCCGGGGCTGCTGATCCAAGTTCTTTTTTAACTGGAATTCCCTTGAGAGGGATCCACAGATTTTAAAATGCATTCGGGGTGTGTTCTCTAGAAGCAGAGCCACTGGTTTGATGTGTTCTCTTCTTTGTACTTACTGGAATATTTTATGTGTGGACTAAACGAGCGTGCGAGAGAGGAGCTGGGGGAAGACACGGATTGAGGGCTGGGGTGGCAGTGGGCAAGTGGGGGGAGGAGAGGTCTCGGAAGGGGCCAGGGCCAGGCCCCGGGCCAGGAGGAGGGTGTGGTAGTGGGCTGGGCCCAGCCCAGCCAGCCCAGCAGTTTGCTCTCGTAACAGCCAGGCAGGTGGGCCAGTGGACCACGGGGAAGAGAAAAGGTCCCCGGGGAGCTGGTGCTAAGGTTAGAGCTGCCTTAAAGCAGAGCAGATATGCTGCTGATTCCTTCTTCCCCAGAGTGCCTCTCAAGGGGCCGTGCACCCTGAGAGCAGACAGGCGCGCCTGCAAATTTCACTCCCTGTGTGCGCTGCCCGTGCTCAGCGACTCCTGATTATGGAGGCCTACGTCCTAGAGGAGACTGAATGCCAGCCCTCGGGGAGCGGGAACATGCAAGGCCACCCTAAGCCTTCTCAGTTTAATTCAAAAACTTTAACTGAGAGGCCTTCCCCCACCCCCACCCCCACCCCCGGCACTGTGCTGGAGTGGGACAGAAAAATAAGCAAGACGGAGCCCCTGCCCTTAAGGAGGTCACCAGGCAGGAGACTTGCAAATAAGCAGCCAGTACAGAATGTGGGGAGTGTTCCAACAGGAGTGTGCGGGAGGGAGGAAAATAGGAAGACTGATGGGCAACAGATGACTGGGGGAATAGTTAATCACGCTGGAGAGAGGGGAGGAAGGGCCTGTGAAACGAAACGGCAGGAATCTGGAGGAGGAAGGGTCCTCGCCCGCAGCACCAGCGAGCAGAGATGTGAGGACGGAAACGCCAGGCTGTGGTGAAGGGAAGCAGTGACAGGAGGCCAGCTGGGAGAGCCCTTTCATTTTCTGTAAGGAGTGTGCGCTTTCCGCAGGAGGCAACGGACGGGCCTTTCCAACCCGAGTGACAAGAATATTTGCGTTTGACACAGACCCCTCCGGTAGCAGCGTGGGGGCTGTACTGGAGCGCAGAGACTGCCGGCAGGAAGCAGGGGCAGGTTACCAGACCGGCTCCGTGGAAAAGCGGAGACAGGAAGGGCATTTGGTCAAGGGCATGGCTGTGAATTTGGTGTTGTAGGCATCAGTCCTGGGTCATTCGACCCTGGGCACAGGTCTTAAACTCTCTGAACTACAGTTCGGTCTGCCATGAAAGGGGGCCAAAGAGTTGCTACGCCTCAGCGGAGTGGTCGTGAAGATTAGAGTGACTGATACAAAACACCAGATGGGGAACCCAGCACACAGGGAGAGTGTGGGGAATATGAACTACAATTCTTAACACACGCCTTCCGCGGCCTGGACCTGGGGGAAGACCGAACTCGCGTGCAGAGGGCAGAGGCGGGGGTAACAGTCTTCAAGGCAGAGGCTGAGGAGGCCACCCTAAGTCCCTCCTAGAGGGACCGTGACAGGGCTGCACTCTGTTGGCCAGGCACCAATCGGCCTACTAGACCAGCCAGAGACCACAAGCATCATCCTGAACCAAACTAAAAAGGAAGGTCTTCTTTCTGCCTCAAAGAGCGATTACAAAATTCCAAGCCCAAGCTGGGAGAAAGACTCCCCAAAGTTCCCCCGGGCTCACTCCTGCTGTGCTCAGTAAAGCCAGAGTGCTTTGACTAACTCCTGCAAAGCGCTGTCCTTCAGAACTAGGTAAAGAGAAACACTCTCCCTGCAGTCAAAGGCATTTGTGGGGAGCAGTCAAAGGCAACCCAGCAGAGTAAGGCTCAACTATAAGCTAGTCTTACCATCTGGAGGCCTTGTCTTGGGAGGCATAGCGGCTAATAAAAAACAGCCCCGGTAAAACAATAAAGTTAAATTCTTACTCTTAAATTAACACACTGTTAAAAGAATAACACGCACTGCTAGGAAGGGTGATGTGAAACCAGAACATCAGGTTCTTGAAGGTAGCATACACTTAAGAACTCTTTGGAAAAACAACTTGGACAATAGCTATCAAGCGGTATGCTGTAAAAGATTCTAATCCTTTGACCTAATAATCTCTTTAGGACTCCACTTAAAAGAAACATCTCAAAGAAAAAAGCCACCCACCCCAGCAATTCTCCTCATAGGCATACACACCCAAGAGACATGAAAACGTTATGTCCACACAAAAACCTGTACATGAACGTTCATGACAGCATTAATGTAACAGCCAAAAAGTTGAAACCGCCCAAACGTCTATTGAGTGATAAAAAGATAAAATATGGCATATCCATACAATGGAATAATATTTGGCAATACAAAGGAACGAAATTCTGATATGTGTTTCAACATGGATGAACTTAGAAAACATTATGCCAAGTGAAAGAAGCAAAACATAAAAGGACAAATACTGTGGCTCGGTCGGTTACGTGTCTGACGTCAGCTCAGGTCATGTTCTCACAGTCTGTGGGTTCGAGCCCCACACTGGGCTCTAAGCTGATACCGTGGAGCCTGCTTCAGATCCTCTGTCTCCTCTCTCTGCTCCTCCCCTGCTCGCCTGCTCTCTCTCAAAAATAAACATTAAAAAGAAAAAAAAGGACAAATACTGTATGATTGCAGTTACGTGAGGTTACTAGAATAGTCAAATTCATAGACTCAGAAAGCAGAAGGGTGGGTGCCAGCAGCAGCAGGGAGGTTAATGGGGAGTTAGTGTTGAATGGATATAGTGTTTCAGTTTGGGAAGAGGAGAAAGTTCTGGAAATGGACGGTAGAAATGGTTGTACAACAATGTACACTTAATGTACACTTAATGCACTTAATGTACTCGATGCACACAGGGGTGGGGCAGAGGGGGGGAGAGAGAGAGAATCTCAAGCAGGCACCACACCAGTGCAGAGCCTGAAGTGGGCTCGATCTCACAACCATGAGATCATGACTTGAGACAAAAATCAAGACCCAGACGCTTAAATGACTGAGCCACCCGGGTGCTCCATGTTACATTTTTAATGGGAAAAAAAGACCACAGGTTGTAGGAGTCCATGTATACAAAATGTCCAGAAGAGGCAAATCTATGGAGACAGAAAGTAGATTAGTGGTTGCCTAGGGTTGAGACGGGAATTGACTGCTAATGTGTATGGGATGATAAAATTGTTCCACAACTGAATAGAGGTGACGGCTACACAACTCTGCAAATATGCTAAAAACCACTGACTTGGGGCGCCTGGGTGGCTCAGTCGGTTAAGTGGCCGACTTCAGCTCAGGTCACGATCTCGCGGTCTGTGAGTTCGAGCCCCGCGTCGGGCTCTGGGCTGACGGCTCAGAGCCTGGAGCCTGCTTCCGATTCTGTTTCTCCCTCTCTCTCTGCCCCTCCCCCGTTCATGCTCTGTCTCTGTGTCAAAAATAAATAAAACGTTAAAAAAAAAATTAAAAAAAAAAAACACCACTGACTTGTACGCTTCAAATGGGTGAATTGCCTACTATGGGAATTGTATCTCACCAAAGCTGTTGAAACAAGGGGAAAAGGCTACACACAGGCACATGTTCAATACAGAATTATTTAAAATTCACAAAACTAGAGGCACCTGGGTGGTTCAGTCGGTTGGGCATCTAACTCTTCATTTCGGCTCAGGTCATGACCGCACGGTTAGTAGGACTGAGCCCCGTGTGGGGCTCTGCGCTGATAGCATGGAGCCTACTTGGGATTTTTCTCTACCTCTCTCTCTCTGCCTCTCCCTAGCTCACACACACATGCCTGCATCCTCTCTCTCGAAAAAATAAATAAACTTAAAAAAAATAAAACTCACAAAACTCAAATATGAAATCGAAAAAGGATGGCTAAGGAAATTATGGTACGTTTATCAACTCAACTGAGTATCATACAGCCATTATTAAAATCACATAGAAGCATTTTATGATGGCATAAAGCAAACAAAATTGTTTAAAAAAATTGTTTAAAACAAACAAAAAAAAGATGCACCAGATATAAGGCCTGGGAGAGAAATAGAAAAAAAAGTGAAAATAATCAGTATCTTGAAGTATTTGGCATAGAGACATATCTTTTAAAACGTGTTCTGTCATCAGGGACGCCTGTGTGGCTCAGTCAGTTAAGTGTCCAACCCTTGATTTCGGCTCAGGTCATGATCTCACGGTTCATGAGTTTGAGCCCCGTATCGGGTTTTGAAGGACAGCACAGAGCCTGCTTTAGATTCCCTGTCTCCCTCTCTCTCTGCCCCTCCCTAGCTTGTGCTTTCTCTCTAAAAATGAATTAACACCAAAAATTTTTTAATGAGTTCTGTTATTATTGTTTTATAAACAAAGAAAGGGAATATTGTACCGCAACAGACTGAGAAATAAAATGCAAGTTCATAACCAAAACTAAAACCCAGTTATTTAAATTCTTCCATCAAAAATAGCCAGGCACCAGGGGCGCCTGGGTGGCTCAGTCAGTTAAGTGTCCTACTTCGGCTCAGGTATGATCACACGGCCCGTGAGTTCGAACCCCGCATCTGGGTCTGGCTCTGTGCTGACAGCTCAGAGCCTGGAGCCTGCTTTGGATTCTGTGTCTTCCTCTCTCTGACCCTCCCCCGTTCATGCTCTGTCTCTCTTGGTCTCAAAAATAAATAAACATTAAAAAAAAAAAAAAAAAAAAAAAAAAAAGCCAGGCACCAGGCATAAGGCTGTCCTGAACATAAGTAAACCTTTTTATTGACTCTAGAGACTATTTTCCCTAAGAATAAAAGCCCTCTTACCCTAAGATCTAAAAGGCATTTGCATCCTGACCAAGCCTATTAACTCCCCCTTTTCCTAGACTGGGTTACTCATGACTTGGTTTTTCTTTTGAACCAGTGTATGTATGTATGTATGTATGTATTTATTTATTTATTTATTTTAATACTTATTTTTGAGAGAGTGCAAGCAGGGGAGGGACAGGTTGGGGGCAGAGAGAGGGGGACAGAGGATCTGAAGTGGGCTCTGTGCTGACATGCTGACAGCAGTGAGCTTGATGCGGGGCTCAAACTCACGAACTGCGAGATCATGACCTGAGTCAAAGTCAGACGCTCAACCGACTGAGCCACCCAGGTGTCCCATGACTCGGTTTTTCACCACCTAGTAGGGGCCCCAGCTAGTCAAGAAGGAGCAAACAGAGAGCAAGCTGGGCTGGCACAGGGGAGGTGCGGACATGATATACACATGTGATTAGCATTCCAAAGACAGATACAACAGGGTTCTGAATCATCTGGGAAATTGCTCCTATCCATCAACATAGAAAAATCAGGAATATCAACATTGAGAACAGACAGGGAGATTACATTTAAATGTAACCATATTTAAATATGAAGAAGAGACCAGACACAGCATGTATTCCTACTTGTACAATATTCAGAGCTAACAGACTTATCACACACAGGTTGTATAACTTATTAATGACAATGTGACTTTAAACAGTGGCTCTAACTGGGTCACCTTGAATAATACCAAACAAAGCCTGCCAAGGGAAACATGCAAATAAGATGATCATGTGGGGAATCCAATGGGGAATAGGCATTTTCCTAGCATCTAGGAATTTTTATTGTAGAAAAAGAAACATAGTATCTATCTAGCTTCTTTAGCACCGAAGAAACAGCATGAGGATATTTCATTCTTCAATGGAGCGGAGTCCAAAGGGAGAAATGAGCCTGACGTTTTCTGCACATCGCACCCAAGTCAGGCTGGTGTGTGGATACGGCAGTGCAGTCAGATTTATCCGAGGAAGCCTGAGCAACGGGCGCATAGCACCTATCACCCCATGTAGCACGTGCAGCACGAATCGCACAAGACAAGTAGCAGAGGCCCTGAAAAGAGGCCTCTCCTCTCGCATTCTCTGAGGCCAGGACCCGCAGGCAGGGCACCCTTTTCCCTAAAGCAATCCCAGCCTCCGAACCGCTTGTCAAGTGAAACCTTCCCTCCTGTACACACCGTTGCAAACAGCCATTTGGCCTCCTGAAAATGGTCACAGAAAGTATTGGGGAGGGGCGCCTGGGTGGCTCAGTCAGTTAAGCGTCCGACTTCGGCTCAGGTCATGATCTCACGGTTCAGGAGTTCGAGCCCCGCGTCAGGCTCTGTGGTGACAGCTCAGTGCCTGGAGCCTGTTTCAGATTCTGTGTCTCCCTCTCTCTCTCTCTGACCCTCCTCCGTTCATGCTCTGTCTCTCTGTGTCTCAAAAGTAAATAAACATTAAAAAAAAAATTTAAAAAAAAAAGAAAGTATTGGGGAATCTTAATCTTTCACCTGATGACTGGATATTTTACATTAGGAATTTTGGTTAATTTTTTTAGATGGGATAATGAAGCTATGAGTATACTTTTAAAAGGTTCCTTATCCTTTAGAAACACACACTTAGGTATTTATAGATGCAATTATATGATGTCTGGGGTTCACTGCAAAACAATCCAGGAAAGGAGATGGGGTGGTGGAGGGCGGTGTAGATGAACTGAATCGGCTACGAGTTGATAGCTATCCAAACTTGCTAATATGTGTGAGTTCATCATCACAGCCTCTCTTTTCTGTACATGTCTGAAAATTTCCCTAATAAAAAGAAAAGAACATTCAGTAGGAAAGGCATAAAACCATTCATAACTTTGACCCAGCAGTATGCCCCGAAGGAAATAAGTTAGGGGGAGGGGAGAGCTGATTCTGCAGATGCCTAATTGCGGAAAAACTCCGTTACTCCCAACAAATGAGACGATGGCCAAGCAGCGAGGGTACATCAATAAGGCAAAAATGCTACGTGGCTTTTTAAAATGATAAATACTTTGGCCTCGTGGCTAAGTGGAAATCGGTAAAGGAATGCTAAATGAAAAACAGGCAGCATGAAATATTATGTGCATACTAATCACCAGAAGGTAAAATGCGTGCTCACATAATGAAAAGGGTCAAAAGAGAACACAGGAGGCTACCTCCTTCCTTTAACAACCTCCTGCCTCCGCTCCGTGAGGCCCCCAACACCCTGCACCCACACACGCACGCACGCACACACACACACACACACACCGGCTGAATTAATTGCGTTCTTCTGGGACCCACAGCTCTGGCTTGTGGATTCTCTCCCGCCCCTATCACCATGCAATGGCTCTTCCTGGACCTGCTGCCCCCAGTGCTCCAGGAATTCTATCAGCACACAGTAGGTACTCAATAAATGCTTGTCCATCAGATTAGAACAGAAATAGCTGCTGTCTATGTCTTAGAGGTTTGGGTTTTGTTTTGTTCTGTTTTTTTTTCTGTAGAGCTGTTTACATCCACAGTAACCATTCAGGAAAGGCATTTCTCAGTGACTACCAGAGAACAAAGCTTCCCTTTCTGGTTCACAAAGTGCTTCTGCTGCCGTGGGAGAGCAAGGCAAAACAAAGTCAAGTGACTTCCGGGTCCGGAGCCTCCCTGGACCACAGAGAAAAGCCTCATTTTGTTTTGCGAGCTTGTCATAAGTCTCAGTGCTATGGTTCCTAATCCCAAGTCTGGAGATATTCCCCAAGTACAGCTTGGAGAACAGGCCTTTCCTAAACCACCTGAAAGGGGAACGCTGTGTGGCTGCTCTCAGTGGCTGGAGCAGCGGTGAAGGGCAAGAGCAAGAGCGCAGCCGGGAGACATAAAGGCCGCGGGTGCGCAGCAGCCCCAGGCTGGGAGGACAAGAACTGCCCATCGAGGCTGGAGATGGCACTTGAGTTTAAAGGGCTCTGCAGGCAGCTGCACAGCCGGCCCCAAGACCTTCCAGGGCGGCTTTCCAGCCTTCTGCTTAGAGCTGCTTCGAGCAGCAGACTCTGGGGGAAGTGGTTTCATACGGATATTCAAGAATGTTGGGAAGAAATCCATAGGTCATTTTTCATAGCCGCGGTTCGTAACTGTTTTTGGATAAAATGTTGAAGAATATACTCCCTTTGAGAATCGGGTAAGACCTTCCCAGAAAAGTGCACACACGTACACAATTCTGCACACACTTTCAACAGGTTCTTCAAGAACTCCTGACCCCGGTCAGAGACCACTCCTGCCCTAGAGGGTCTCAGGCGCTTTAGCCGCTGCTATTAATAAAACACTTTAAAAAAGGCTAATGGCAACATGAATTTCCACTACAGCAAGGCAGCTGTGATATGTGAGGTACAGGCATAAAGTGATGTGCAGCAGGTCTCTGGGGAGGGGCCTGTGGCTTCACAAAGACCACCAGGAATGACACAGAGAGCCCATGCCTGGGCTCCCAGAGGAAGGCAACGTATAGCTAAGACGCTCTACCCTGGATCTTCAGACATGAGACTGCCAAGCCTGACATCCTCAGGGCCTGTGGACCCTGAGACGGTCTCTTTTCGTTGGACTGGCAAGCCAACACCCGACTCATCATGCAGTGTCAATTTACCGAGGGTTTCCTTAAATGCTCCAGAAAGTGGGGTGCAGAAAACTGCCGACACGCTGTAATTCCTTCCCCTAATTAGAGCCAAAACATTGGGTCCCAGTGGTCCTGGGGAATGACCAAAGCAGAGACTGCTGTGACATGGAAGAAAAGGTGGTCTGGGCATGGGAAGGAGAACTTCAACTTGGCAGGGGCAAGGGGGGGCTGCAGAGAGCCCCTACAGCAGACACACACACCTGGCAGGCCCCTCATGACAATCTGAGGCCTCTCTGGACCCCTGGGGTTCCCAGCGACTGACTAATGCCATCCGCTGTCCCAAAGATACAATGCCCTTCCCAGCAGCCTCTTGCAAAGCAGCCCATCAAGACACCACAGAAGCTTTTGTCACTCACAGTCCTGTTGCAGCTCCTTGTTGCCCTATAACAGTGCAACAAGTCAGTCTTAAGTTTCTTCTTACCTAGTATTAAAATATACTTAAAGAATATATCCTGCCTACTTCCAAAAGGAATTTCAGGTAGTTTTTAATAATAATTTATACCCAAGGCAAATAAAATAAAATAAAATAAAATAAAATAAAATAAAATAAAAGCAAGACTGGAAATCACATGAAACGAAAGATGAATTTTTTTTTTTTTTTAATGTTTATTTTTGAGGGAGAGACAGAGCGTGAGCCAGGGAGGGACAGAGAGAGAGGGAGACACAGAATCCAAAGCAGGCTCCAGGCTTTGAGCTGTCAACACAAAGCCTAATGCAGGGCTCAAACTCATGAACCCTGAGATCATGACCTGGGCTGAAATCAGACGCTCAACCAACGGAGCCACCCAGGCACCCCTGAAAGATGAAATTTTGACCAAGAACTGGAGAGATAAGACAGTAATTACAATTAAACAACAAATCAGGCCTGGGCTCCCTGGTAGCCTGGGCAAAAAGGGAAAGATATGGAGTTCCACAGTCTTTGCTTTCTGATTAATAAAGGCAGAATAGAAAACATTCCACTGAGGAAGATGGTGATTTTCTTTGGCTGACACTCAGTTTTAATATGAAATTACGGCAGCCGTCCTTTACATTAAGGAATAATGAGTAGCATAATACAAATCGTCTTCAACGACAGTTTTACATAAAATACAAAATGTTCTTCCTATAACTTAGTCAGGCGTTGAGTACCCTTCAGAATCTGTCCCAGTTACTCTCCCAGCTTCATTTCCTTCTTCCTGTCCCTCCCATCCGCACGAGGAACTACATATTTCAATCAAACCAGACTTCTCATTCCCGGAACACACCTAGTATTCCCCTTACTTACCTTTACTCACCTTAAACTCTTGTTTTAATTACACTCTTTTTAAAGTTTATTTATTTATTTAGAGAGAGATGGAGATCGTACATGTACGAGGAAGGGGCAGAGAGAGACGGAGACAGAATCTCAAGCAGGCTCTGTGCTGCCAGACTTGAGGCTTGAACCCATGAACTGTGAGATCATGATCTGAGCCGAGATCAAGAATCAGCCGCTTAGCCGACTGAGCCACGTGGGTGCCCCAAACTCTTCTTTTTTTTTTTTAAAGTAGACTCCATGCCCAATGTGGGGTTTGAATCAAAAAAAATGTGCTCTACTGACTGAGCCAGCCAGGTGCCCCCTCCCTAAACTCTCTCTTTTTTTTAAACTTTTCTTAATATTTATTTATTTTTGAGAGAGAGAGAGAGAGAGTGTGTGTGTGAATGGGGGAGGGGCAGAGAGAGAGGGAAAGACAGAACCTGAAGCAGGCTCCAGGCTCTGAGCTGTCAGTGCAGAGTCTGATGTGGGGCTTGAACTCACCAACTATGAGATCACAACCTGAGCTGAAGTCAGAGGTTACGTGACTGAGCCACCCAGGTGCCCCTAAGCTAAACTCTTAAATTCCTGCCTCTTTGCAAAGATTTCTCCAGTTCTCCCAGTCAAAGAGGTCTCCTCTCACACCTCTCCAACCCTGCCACCACCTCAGGGCAGAGCACCACGGAGGTCACACAGGCACAGACAGGATGGGTAGGGTCTTAGGAGTCAGGTTGACCTGAGCTCAAATCTGATGCTGCTATTTATTGACTGTGAGCAAGCAGCTAACTCTCTCTGAGCCTCAGTTTCCACATCTATAGAACAAAAACCACAATACCTATACCTTGCAAAGCTTTGTAAGGACTGAATGGACACCTATAAAGGCCTGCACAGGACTGCAGCCCCCAGGAAAAGGGGGCGTGACAATGGCTGCTTATGTACAGACTTGGGTATCTGTCTTCTCTCCTGCATTACAAAAGGAGCTCCCTGAAGGTGACAGAGTGAAGTCCCTCCCCAAATGTCTTCCACATAGGAAGACCTTGATAACGGAGTGTTTTCTGGAAGCCTATTTGGAATTACGTCAGAGATCCTGACACGGGGTGGATTCAGACCCAGGTCCAAACACAAACCTCCTAACTCCCAGGCCACACTTTATCCACACAATGCTGCCAGCCCCTTGAGGCTCTCAAGCACTCCGACTTCCTTTGCCCACAGTGAAAACCCTCTCCCCCATCAGAAAGTCATTCTTATCATACAGGTCTCCAAATACCCATGCAAATCACATTATTACAACCTGAAGTGGCCACCTTATCCAAAGATCCTATTTGAAGAGAGCCGGTGGGTATTTAATTGTTATGAATGTATAGCACTGACCAATGCCTTGATGAACTAGAGATAAAATCTATCAGCCCTTGATGGCTAATTTGGTATAACATGAATACTGCGAGTTCTAATAACTCACAGGAGACTACTCTAGCACTTACAAGCTATATGTCTTCCACACTCATAAAACAACCATAATTACCTTTCATGGGTGAGATGTTCTAGTAATTCCTAAGTGACTTAACCCTAGAAAGTCTATGGAAAAAGCTAATTCAAAGACTTTTTGTTTCCAAAGCAGAAGGCAAGATCAAGAACCTATGAGCCCATTTTTAAACAAACATTCCAGAAACCATACATCCCTTCATTTCCTGGGGACATATATGTGGCAGTGACGCCATCCCTTGCCAACAGTGTAAAACTGTGTCAAAAACCGCTTTGAATTTGCTATTTTGGAAGTTCCTTTCAGAAGCAGTGCGGCTCTGTTGTGGGGTGAAAAGTGAGGCCTTCCCGCAGCAGGCAAGGGGGTGCACTTTGCAACCAGACAGACCTACGTGTAAATCTCACTTAAAAAAAAACTGGGATAAGCTATTTAACTTTCTTGGGCCTCAATGCTCTCATATATAAAATGGGAATAATGGTATTAATGAATGCAGAAGTGACTCTCACATTTTACAGTGCATCAGAATCACTTTGAGAGTTTGCTAAAAATACAGATACGTGCGTTCCATCCCCAAAGATACTGTGTTAGTGTGTCTGATGGGGGGCCCAGAAATCTGTGGGGATTTGAATTATTTTTCATTTTTAATTACACAATATGTAAATACATTTCCCCCTTGTAAAATATTAAAACATTACCTTATCAGTTATGATTGCATTCAGCTGCAAGCAATTAAAAAACTAACAGTCGCTTAAACAGATGGGGGGTTATTTTTCTCATGGAACAAGAAGAAATCTAGAAGCAGGCAGTACAGAGCCGGAGCTGCCCCTCGTCGATTACATGAAGGACCCAGGACCTTTCTGTGTTCTTGCGGTGCCATCCCTGGCCTGTGGCTTCCATGCTTATGACTGTAAGAGGCAGGAGATGACACGGGGGCCGAAGGGCTGTGCCGTTTTATTTATGAAGGAGCGCTCTCCCCAGGAGCTAAGAAAATGTCTTAGCTAGGCACACAGCCAGCCCAAACAACATCAAGGTTGTGTCAGTACAGGAGTGAGGCATGGGAGTTAGACAGCAAATGAGCAATGTCTACCACAATTACGCTTAAGGTTCATGTCCCTTTGACCCTCTCTTCCCAGTGCCCCTAGTGCTCCCGGCCTTGTGGGCATCTGTACCAAGCTCCTGAGGAGATTCTGATGGCCACCGCGTGGCTGGAGGACCCCGCCACGCGTACGGTGCTCATGCAGAGGCTCAGGTCTGGCTTTCAAGTGCTCGGCCTGGTAGGGCCATCCCAGTGTCCAGTGAACACCCACCCATCCTTTCCTACCCCACAACCCACCCAGAAAAACCTAATCTCACGCTGCAGCCACATCTCAAGTTTGCTTTGCTCGGCATAGGACACTGGGGCGTGGTAAATTACTGGCTTGTTTTGAAAATCAAATCCATCCTTCAAAGCATGATAATCTGTCACCTCTGGCAGTATTTAAAGAAGGTGACTTGCGTGCCCAGATCTGGCTGAAACCACGATACCCTGAGATGACAGCGTTGTCCCACAAGGGAACACAAGCCTAGGGAGGCTTGCTTGCCCTCTACTGACACTTACAGCACTGGGTTAGGGGGAAAACATCTGATGGTGGGCAAGTACTCGTCACGTATTAAGTGGGGGGAAAAAAACAAGATAAAAATGCTACACAGAGTTTTGTATTAAAAAGCGTAGAGCTATGCAAAGCAAGAAAAGCCTGGAAATCTAATCCTAATTGGTAACAGCAGGGGACAACGTACTGGTGAGAGTAATTATGTTTCATTCCCTTCGGGTCTTTGGGGGAAGGGCTGGTAACTTTCCAAAAGTTTCTATGAAAACCATGCATGTCTTTTGTAACCACATTTAGGATTTAAAAAAAAAAAAAATGTGTCAACCTCTAACAGTCATCAGGAATCATAAAATAACTTTTGGAAGGCCTCTGGTGGGTCAGCTCACCTAAGTCTATGCCATATCTATGCCATCTGGTCTTCGTGTAAAATTCAAAGGCAAATAAGAAGGACTTTAGCCAAAGCAAGGGCATGACCATGTGTACGCAGGGCACCGTGACACAGCCGCTGGCTACAACGGTAGCGTCTTAACAATCTGCCACCATTCTGATTTAACAGGGGAAAACACTCCAGAATGAAACACGGGCTCAAGGTCCCTGTGACTTCCTAATCGAGGAGCTGCAAAGAGAAGTGCGGGGTCATTACTCAGCCACCGTGTGCGCTCAGCTATCCTGCACACAGCAATTAGGGTGGAACTGGAGGTGCCATGCACACTCTGCACACAAGGCCAGCCCCCGTTTGGGAAGAACCAAAAGGCACAAGACCCCACAGCACGGCAAGCATCCAGCTAGTAAGAAAAGTTTTTCCAATCAGGGTACGCTCTTCGCAAACCCCTGCCTGCAATTTCCTCAGGAAGCCTGTGGCTATCAAACAAGCAAGCTAATAAATATATTAATAGGCACGATCTGCAAGGTGGATGCTGTTAACTTTGGGGAGGCAGTGGAACTGTGAGTCGAGTCTGGGGAGCTAAGCTTCACACCTAAGGCTCTATTCTCTACTCACCTTTTCCATTCTAGCAATTGCTTATGGCCCGCTGGCAACAAACAGCCTTGGCTGGGTTCTTCGACAACAGAGCTGTTCCAATCACTAAGGATGCCTGCCCTGGTTTAAATTGAGTTTGCTGCAGCGGCTCAGTTAAGCCTCTGACTCTTGATTTCTGCTCACAATCTCAAGGATCATGAGATCGAGCCCCGTGTCGGGCTCTGTGCTGACAGCTCAGAGCCTAGAGCCTGTTTGAGATTCTGCCCCTCCCCTGCTCGTTCTCGGTCTCTCTCTCTCAAAAAATAAAACATAAAAAATTTTTTAAAATAAATAGGTGCCTGCTGCACCTGGGCCTCTTTTTCCCAATCTGATGGTAGAAAAGTGACCGCTTTCTAGTCAACAGACCCTGAGCCTGCTGTACTGTGCTTTCCAAGGCCCCAGTCATGGTGCCTGCTTTGGGAGGCCTGGAGAGGACAGGGGATGGTGCACCTTGGAAGCTACAACCGTGGTCCCAGGGACCCAGGGCATGACCTCCCCTTGCTAGGTTTCCAAGGGCTCTGATGCAAAGCTGAATTATGTGTCTGGCCACACCATCTTGAAGTGTGCAGGGATGGTGCCTATTTAATGTTCCAAGAGCCTTTAGGTCAGAAATGATGAAATACAGTTGGCAAATCAACATAAAAGTATCCAACCTCAGTAGGAATTAAAGAAATGGAAATTTAGAGGAAATGTACTTTCTCCTGCCAATTTATCAAAACCTGAGAAGCCCCTCGTGTGCAGCAGTCCTAACCGGTCTCCCAGAATCCCTTCCTGCCCTGTCCTATCCATCCTCTACACAGCAGCCAGAGTGACCTTTCTCGAGTCGCAAACGTCATCATGTCACTGGCCTGCTTAAAGCCCCTTTATGGTTTCCTGCTGCTGTTAGGGTACGGTTTACATTTCCGTCACCAAGCCTTGCTGACTCTTGTCCTGCCTTCCCCTCTAGCCCATCTCACTGCACCTCCGTGTCCTCTGGCCTCAGCATCTCTAGGCCTGTGCTCATTAGCAGCTCTGGGGCATTTGCACATTCTGTTCCCTCTGTCTGGATTTCTAGGACAGTCTCTCCACATGATCCCCATCCGCCTCCACCTTAGTTCATGTTCAACACCTTGAGAACATGGCCTAAAAACCCATCTTCGAGGAAGCCTTCCCCAACCCCATTCCACATACTTGTCCTTAGGTCCCCAACCCAGACCGGGTTAGGTTGGATCCCAATAAAGGCTGAGCACATAAAAAACAGGACCAATTTTTTGGAGTAAGAATCCTAAAAATCAGCATCCCCTTTGACATGGTAATTCTATTTAAAGGAATTTATTATAAGTAAATAATCTAGGGGCACCTAGCTGACTCAGTTGGTGGAGCATACCTACTCTTGATCTCGGGGTTGTAAGTTCCAGCTCCACACTGGGCGTAGAGCTGACTTAAGCAAAAAGTAAATAAATAAAAAATGTTTTAAATTACAAAATTAAAAACTCATCCGTGAAATGATAAAAAAATATGTAAATCATCTAAAATGCAGACAAAGATTTAAGCCCTACCGTATTTATTGTTGAGTTAATTATAACAGCCCAGGACAAAAGAAACAGAAACAATCTCAATGTCCAACATTTAGGTAATGAATGGTAAAATCAGTGCCAATACATCCATATGATGGAACATTATGTAGTCATTTTAAAATGATACATATAAGCTGTGTTTTAATTAAAAATGCTTATTATATGTTAAGTGCAGGGAAAAACAGGGCGCAAAATTGTATTTACAGTATAATCTCTGCAAAGAAAAATGCATTAACCATGCAAGAAGGAAATATGCCAAATGTTTATAGTGACCTTTGGGTAGTAAGATAATGAATGTGCTTCTCTACTTCTCTACATTTCTTCATGCTTTCAGATTCTTGGGAGGAAAAAAACAAAGGTGTAAGAAGCTAAATTCAACCTCTCCAATTCTCCCACCTTGCTCTAAAGTGGCCTTACACCACGCAAGGTCAGCTGGAGTGAACACACCTCTTATCCACTGCAGTGCTGACCTCCTAGGACTCTTCCGCTCAGGGTCTCCTGACCCACAGCAGGTTTTGACAAATACCAGGGGAGCAGGAGGGCTGAGGCCATCAGTCCCTGCACCCCAAAGATAAAGGACAGCAATCCCTGGCAGACTGTCCCAAGTTATCTGGTCACCTCTAAGCAGGCTGTTGAATATGACCTCTTCCTCCCACAGAATGATGTCTGATTTATTGTCCCGGTCTTAGAACAGGCATTCTGCTGTAATCCTATTCAAGAAATACCAGAATTTTTACTTTTATCTTTGATAGGAGTCAACCAACAAGGAAATGGCAGCCTGTATGTCAAGATCCACCCCTGATGAATAGCTAGCCCATTCAATGCATGGCATCTGGTTCCATCGGGTTTGGAATTAGGGGAATTTCACGGGGGTGGATGGTGAGGGCCAAAGATCCTTAGCAAGTAGGGGCTGGTGCACAACGACGGGATGGAACAAAGATTCTTTCCTGCTTTTCTGTGTCACCACTGTGGGAGGGCCTTTCCCAGTGATGGAGGAGCCCACAGCACGCAGGCTCTGCATCACCGGCTGGTGTCGCGGGCTCTCTGCTCGCTAGCAGCTTTCGAGGCTGACAAACTGCCCGGCAATGACACGCAGCCCACATGCTGCAGTGTCTTTTCCTGCGGGCTGTAGGAACGGGAGAGCGCTGGGATGAATGGCACTAAATAATGCAGGGGTGAGCACCATTCACGCGGGAGCATAACAAAGGACATCTGAGAGAGCCGCAGGGTGGAGGGGGCATGTGAGAAGGTTAACACTTCACACCAGGCTCCAAATCATAGCCCGGAAGCTTAAGGCAGTTCCCACGTCAGTCCCCCTCATGTCTCACCCATCCACCTGCATCGGACACTGTCTGATAGAGAATTACGCTCCATTCCTGACACGACACTCACGGGAAGGTCTCCACCCTTACCCACACAAAGGCAGTGCCACATGCTTGGCACATCTGCTTTGAGGGGGCTCTCTCAAGAACACAGTGCCACCAAGAGCAGAGACCATCTCCGTATTACTCCCTCACCCAAGTCATCCACCTTCTACAGCAGCGTGGTACAATGGAGACCGCACCCAGGACTGGCAGGTGGAAATGAAAGGGAGGCAGGTTTCAGATAAAATGAAGACAAGCCTTGCTGTTTCACTGGAGAAGAGGCCAACGGTGCTTACGCACTGCCTGTGAGACTAAGCTTTCCACCACTGGAAGTATACAAGTGTGGGCTGGCAGCTACCCGGCAGAATGCTCTAGAAGGGATGATTGCTTTGCCAGAGATGTTGCCCTTGGTAACCCACTGGGCTCCTTCCACCTTTGAGACCCTGGGTGCCGTTGATTTCACTGAAGGCCCAAAGCTGCCTTCTTCATTCACAACATAATGTTGACAACAACCATACACCCAATTAGATGTTCCACACAATAAATGACTGCCAGGAGAGGCACTGGGGAAGAATAAAGGAGCCACTCACTCCTCCACTAGGGAATGGAAGGCGGACTGGCCTGGAGGAAGCCTGTGACACTCAAATCAACCAGGAGGCTGCAAATCTCTCCAGACTCCACTTCTACCCACATATACATGACTTATTCCAGAAGACAGATGACTGTAAAATACCACCAACCAAACTTACTGAGCTCTTACAATATCCTAGGTGTCTTACCTCGTTACTTTAGTTAATCCTTGTCATAATGCTAACCTGGAAACTTCTTAAAAAATGTTTATCTACTTATTTGGGGGCAAGGGGCAGAGAGAGAGGGAGAGAGAGAATCCCAAGCAGGCTCTGTGCTACCAGCACAGAGCCCAACGCAGAGCCCAGTGCAGGGCTCGATCCCACGAACTGAGATCAGGACCTCAGCCAAAATCAGGAGTCAGACGCCTAACCGACCGGGCCCACCAGGCGCCCTTCATGTGGAAACTTTTTCTTCTCACCTGGGAGGTGAGGCTCAGAGAAGCCGAATGACTGCTCAGACACACACAGCAAGCAGCAGGACCTGGACCAGAATCCAGTTCTGTCCAACTTCAAAACCCAAGCACTAGTCAGTTTACCCACTAGTAAGTTATAATGTACCTACTCAGAAAAGGGTAAAATTAAGAACCCTGATATGCAGACAGTCTCTAAATAATTTGTTTTCACCCAATACACAGAAGTATCTTCCATTTGGGGGTGCCTGGCTGGCTCAGTCAGAAGAGCAAGCGACTTGATCTCGGGGTCGTGAGTTCGAGCCCAACGGTGGGTGTAGACATTACGTAAATAAATAAACTTTAAAAAAAAAAAAAATCTTCCGTCTAAATTAAACCTTTCCCTGGGCATGCAAAGTGAGGCCAGCCCTCTCTGGTGTGACTTTTCCATCCTTAATACTGCCTTCCTTTTGGTGTTGAGACTGATACTGGGCAAAAAGTTGGCAGCTGGCATTTACGGCTGGAAGGAACCTTAAGTCTCATCCGGGTGCAGGCTGCCAGAAAGGGCTGTAACCACCCACTGCCCCCAATCACACACTGCACTTCAGGCAGACCCCAGGTGAGCACCCAGGCTGCCTGACACCCTCCCCCCCCCCCCTTCCCGTCCTGCCACACACCAAGCGTCCTCTGAACGACTGAGGGTGGGGCGTCCAAGTCAATGGGAGAATTTAATGCCTTTCACAAGGAGGGCCCTTCCTTCCTTCCTTTCTCTTTTTTAAGTTTATTTATTTATTTAAGTGATCTCTACACCCAACAAGGGGCTCGAACTCATGACCCCGAGATCGAAAATCACACGCGCTTCCAACTGAGCCAGCCAGGCACTCCAGAGAGGGCTATTTCTTAATGACCGGCCAGTGAGCCAGGATGTTGGAAGAGGGGCAAGAATTCATTAATTAGCACTAATTCTTACTGAAGTCTTTTTTATGTCCAGCCCTGGGACAGGCATCGTGAAGAACAGGCCCTCCAGGTAATTAAAATCCAGTTTGGAAACCATTCTCTAATCCCTAAAGAATCCATGGATCTAGGCACTGATCGACACTAGCTGCAAACATCACAAAGAAAAAAGACAACCAGACTTCATGAGCCTCCCGAGAAAGAAATACAGCACCTCCAAAGCAGTCTCGTGGAAAAATTAAACCTGGATTTTATCAGACTGTAGATCCAATGTCCAGGTTACGTGAGATACAGAAAACAGGAACATGTGAACGTATTCAACGATACCATGGAGTTACAATCAGCAAACTCTATAGTGGGAAACTCTATAGGATAAAGGACCTGGTTTCTTTAGCAAATAAACTGCAATGAAATAAATATGGAGGAGGAGCAAATTACACGAAAAGAAACATAGGAGACATATCCACTAATTGTAATGTTGGACCTTCTTAGATCCTATTCAAACGAACTTAAAAAAAAAAAGACATTATGAGACAACTAGAAATTTGAATACTAACTGAACATGAAATATTCAGGAATAACTGGTGATTTCTGAGCACAATAATGGTATTGTGGTTGTTTTTAAAAAGAGTTCATTTCCTTTTAGAGATACACACTGAAATATACAGCTGAACTAATATGATTTGAGGGATATACTTCAAGATAATACGGACGAGGGGCGCCTGGATGGCTCAAAGGAGCGTGCAACTCTTGATCTCGGGGTCATGAATTCAAGCCCCACATGGGGTATAAAAATTACCCAAATAAATAAAACTTTAAAAATAATAATAACATGGACCGGGACAGGAAACAGATAGGCATACTGACAAAATATAATAGGCTAGGAGTTGAAAATTGTTGGAGTTGTTTAAAGGGTAAGTGGAGGTTCATTATACTATTCTATTTTTGTATGTGTTTGAAATTTTCTGGAACACAAAGCTTAAAAAGTAAGCCCAGAGTTGAAGGTAAGATCGATACACTCAGTATTCGCAGAGAAAAGTTAAAGCAAAAACTACAGGGCATAGATCACACATTGCATGGACATTAAGATGAGGGAGACATTTAGACTCAACAGGTATTTATGCAGTGCCTATCCTGTAGTAGGCTCTGCATCAGGCAGTTTCCACCAGCCATGTGATCTCTGCACCTCAACTTCCGCATCTACAAAATGGGGGACGTGAAGAATTCTGCTTCATCCTGTTGTTACTAAGAGGAGAGGAGCTTAAACACAGCAAGCACTTAGAACAGTACCTGGCCCACAGCAAAGGTACTCAGTTAAGTGGTAGCTTCATGTAACGCTTTGCAATAAATACTATCAGACCCATTTTATGGCTGAGGAAATGGGGGCTCAGAGAAGTAAGGTAACTTGTCCAGAAGGTCATGCTGCTAATAAGAGGTAAGAGCCTGGATTTCAGAAGCAGAGCTAGGTCTAGGCTGGGCTCCCTTGAGCATGCCAAGGGCAGGAAAGGGCCCCGTGACTGCTGGAGAACACAAGGAATGAAAATGTCAAGGGAAAAAATGAGCTCTTCGAACAAAGAGTAGGAATAAGGTTAAGGCTGAAAGAAGGAAGGAAGAAAAACACTCAAGACCCTCAGAAATGCCACTCTGATGAAGTTCAGGGCAAATTCTTCTTCTAATTAAAGACTGGTCTCCACAGCTGTCATTGGGGTGACCTCACTAATTCAAATAAATAGCCACGGGGTTTCAGAGGGAACAATTTTAACTCTGCTTTCCATAATAAGGATTCTGGATTACAGCCCAAAGCTTTAGCTAGTTAAGTGTGTGGGTCAGTCTCATAAATTGTTTTCTTGGCTGAATCCCAAGAAAGCAGGGCTGTCATTCCAGCAATGAGGTGATGGGTTTTGCATCCCTACCCAAAAGGAGGGAGGCTTCTCCACTCCTTATACCTCTGGGACTCTCAACCTGCTCCTAAAATCTGTTCTAGTTCTGGGAAAATACACTGTTGAAGACGGCTGTCCAGACAGGTCACCCCAGAACACACCCCCCAACCCCAGGAGAAGACCATCTCTCCACTAAACAGGGGGACAAAGGTCATCTCAGCAGCCGAGCCTTCTCTGTTTGCTGACCGCCACATCTCCTACCACGGCAGGCCGAGCACCTTGGGGAAGAGCTCCAGGCCCCTGGAGTTTCTGTTCCGACCGGGCAGTTCTGCTGTTCACATGCTTGAGGGGGCACCGCTGACAAGCATTTTCCAGGGGCCTCTGTGCTGGTGCAGGAAGAGGGCCGGTTGTGGTCCGAACATGCCATTCAAGTCCTCGCTCTGCCCCGGTGGCCACAGACAACTCACTTACCTGCTTGGCTTCCTTGTTTATGAAGCTGGATAACAGAGAACCTCACCGCACCATGAAAATGTAACACGTGTGGAATGCTAGACAAAATGTTGACCACTGGTATGATGACGCGCACTCCCATCAGGCCAGAACCAGACCAGATCTTTCAGAACAGGATTCTGAGCCAGTGCTTCCTCCCGGAGAGCAACTCTCCACTCCTTCCCTCTGGGTCTCGAACCTGTCTGCCCCCGGGGCAATATGGAACAATGGGCCCAGTCAGGCGGTGAGTTGGTCAGGTCTGGGTTTGATTTCCGGCTCCGCCACATTATCTTCATTTTCCATTCCTAGCAATTTTACAGTTGAAATGGATAAATAAGCCTTGTCCGCTCCTCACTATCTTGGCCGGTGGGAAAACAAAAATCCACAGATAACCTACGACCCTCATTTTGCCGTAGAGTTTCAGCCTCTTTTCACTAAAACTTGGCACAAAAGGGCTGATGTGAACATTTTATTTGAATTTTCTTCCTCATCCTGCTCTCGTGATTTCTCTCCAGTGCAGGTGCTGACGAACACTAACAAGCTCCTAAAACGAGCAGCAGGAAAAAGGCGGGAGACACGGACAAAGGAGTGTAGGTCTGCAACACGGATCCTCAGCTTGCACAGAACGATGACTGGCCAAGGTAAGGACCACAGGACCTTGGTCTGCCTGACCCAAGCTCAGCATGTTCTTTTTCACGAGGCCGCATAGCAGGTTTCAACAAGGAGGCACAGTGGAAGTGGGGGTTTCGGGGGCAGCCAGACCTGGGCACAAACTCCTGGCTCTGCAATTTATGTGCCCCAAGACCTCAGGCAAGTTAGTTCGTCTTGGTTTTAAGCCTCCGTCATTTCATTTGTAAAATGGGGCAGAGTAACTAAAACTTCGCAGGCCTGCTGGGAGAATCAGGACTAATATCTATATTTAAAGGATGTTTAAAATAAGAACTACTAAAAAAATAAATTAAAAGAATAACAACTACTGTGTATTAATGCTTCTTATGTGCTGACACGTAGTCTCATTTAAACCTTAAAACTACCCTAGGAAGTAGCGATCCCTGCCTCCCAAGTTTAAAGATGAGGACACGGAGGCTCAGACCAAGTAACGTGCCCCGAAGACACAGGAGGTGAATGTTGGGGCTGAGAAAAGGGCCCTGGGACTGTCTTCCCCCATGGTTGTACTCTTAGTGCCACGACGGTGCCTGGCACCCAGCAGGCTGTAAACAAAAGATGGCTGTGGAATAGATCCTGGCGAAGGCCTTCACACACCTTACTCACACTAGCCCTGGATGAGGAAACTGTCATTTCCACTGTACAGGCAAGAAGGCTAGGGCTCAGACAGCTTAGAATCCCCAGTGCAACAAAAAGCCCTTTCCTTTAGAGACACAGACTTCAGTGCTTACGGATAAAACTATACAAGGTCAGGATTCTGAAAATAATGCGGCGGGGGAGGTGGCGAGATTAAACAAGATCGGATGCGCCAGATGTTGAGAACCTCTGAAGCTGAGTCATGGGCACCTACACAGGAGTTCATTACACTGTTATCCCTGTTCTCGTTTATGTTTGAAATTACCCACAACAAAAAGTGCAAACAAAAAGAAAAATCACTTCACCTCCTGGAGAATGTGTAAGGCAGAAGTGGATCTCAAGCTGAGGTGTGTCTGTCCCCAAATTTCGAGTCCCCTCCAATCTACTGTGATAATGGCTTTAAAGTACTCCTCCTGCCCTCCGGTACCATAGAGTCCAGCCCCGCGAGGGGACAGGCATCACTCGAGAGCCCAAGTGCTGCTATTCTGAATCAAGGAGTTCTGAGAGGCAGGTAGTCTCTACTGAGGGTCAAATGGTGCCAGCCCATGCTGTTGTGGGGGTGCAGAGGAAGGGGAGCCTTCCTTCCTGGAGAGTCCAGAAAAGGCTTCAGAAAGGAAGCTGGACCAGGGTGTGGAGAGGATCTAGATGATCTGAAGGGGAAGGCAGGAATAAAAAGGGGGGGGGGGTGCGCCTGGGTGGCTCAGTCAGTTAAGCCTCCGACTTCGGTTCAGGTCATGATCTCATGGTTCATGATATCGAGACCCACACTGGGCTCTCTGCTGTCAGCGCAGAGCCCACTTCAGATGCTCTGTCCACCCCCACTTGTCTCCAAACTAAAAAAGAAAAAGAAAGAAAGAAAGAAAGAAAGAAAGAAAGAAAGAAAGAAAGAAAGAAAGAAAGAAAAAAGAAAGAGGGGGAAGGAGCAGTGAGTCAAACAAAAAGGGGGCTCAGGCCACCTCCTTGGCTCTCTTCCTGAGGTCCCTCGCTGGCCTCACTTCCACAGTCTCCCCTCCTACAGCCCACCCTCCACACTACCCCAGGGCAATCTCCCCTATACAAAAATCTGATCACATGCTCCCCCTGCACATTAAAAACCTCCCTGAGCTCCCCCATTAACTCCAGATAATGCCTGCTCTGTTCAACCTGACTCTCAGGGTGGCTGTCACTCACCAGCCGTCACAGTGCCACCTCCCCCCTTGCCAGGTCCCCATGCAGGCAACAGAGCCTGTGGTCTGGCTGCGCCCCCCAACAGTGCCTTTCTCTGATGTCCCCTCTTTCTAGCGTGCCCCACCTCCTCCTTAAAAGCTCCTGCAGGGGACCGGCTCAGATGTCACCTCTTCACTCTGCTCCAGCACAGCCCTGTTGTCAGGACACTCCCATGCTGCACTGGTTTGTGGGACTGCCTCTTGATGAGAACATGGGCTCTAGGGCAGGGAGAGAACACCCCTCTCATTGCTCCCCATCAATACAGCAGGTGATCAATACAAGATGGCTATTATCACCATTAGTGTCTTAAACACTGTGGCTCCCGGGCAGGCAGGCAGAGGCTATGGCAGCCATCACAGTGCCTGGCACGAAGGGGCTTCCAGAAGGGGCTTCCAGAACAGTGACCGGACAGGGGAAGACGGCAGGACACTGAGCAGAGGGCCCCTTCCTGACCTTGGCTGAAACAGTCTTGCTGTGATACCCTTCGTGTGTCTGTACAGCCCACAGCTGCAGGAGGCTTATTTAGTGCCTAAAAATGCCGTAACGGTTTCCTTCCAAAGGTTCCAGACAAACAGAAAATGATAACGACAGCTTGACACTCCCCTTACCTCCATGGCTGCAAACCTAAAGAATATTTATGATCCGTGGGCTCAGAGACTTCATGTCTTAGAAGCAAAGAAAGGTCACAAGATGAACTGACGCAGACCATCTGCTCCTGGGTGGGGACAGCGATCCCCGTATTCAGTTGTTCCCCCCAACGTGCCAGGCACCTGCTTTTCTTGCGAGAATCTGGGAGCCAACGCAACGATTTTTATTTAACTTGGAATAAAACCGACGTCTCCTACAAGGAGGGGTAAAAAGCTGAACACAAACATGCCGACTCTCGGGGAACTGAGGAACCTTCTGGCAGGTAACGAGAGGCCTCCACACAGGGCCCACAGCCCTCTCAGGGAAAGGGTACTTGTGCTCTCCATATTCAATTCTTAGCGACAAGGCTTAACGGAGGAGAACAAATGCTCCTAGAGATGTTTGCATGATTGCAAACGGAGAAAAACTCGTCAGGGGCTAGCGCTAGAAGAGCTTCCCTCCTCCTACATTTTTCATGGGCCTGCTGCTCCTGCAATTCCCAACACCACGCTTCTGACATTACAGCAGATGCTGCCTGCCTGCCGCCGCCGCCGCCACACTAATCCTTCATCCTCGGGGGCCAATGGAAATGTATGATTTCCCATTAATCAGAGCCGTGGACACCAAAATAGCTCATCTGACCTTTGCAAATACCAAAGGGTGGATTTAAAGCGGAAACTGGCAAAAGATAATGCGAAAGTCTTTAGCTTTTCTTTCAAAGATGATTTTATGCCATTAACCAAGAAACAGACTGCCGACAGGGCCAACGGGGTTAAAAATTGGGTAGAAAACAGTCAGACTGGAAGTGAGGCAGCCACCAATGTTTCAGTACACGCGCGCGCGCACACACGTTCTTTGGTGAATTATTTAACGTATATTAAAAATATATATGGCTCAGAAATCTTTTGGATTGAAAACAATGTCAAACTGGGAACTAGCAGTTCTCTGAGAGAATACACACACAAGGAAACAAACATGGATTTCAATGCCCGGCACCGTTTGGACTCCATCACACAAAGAGCTAATACTGCTACACACCACAGGTCTGCTACTGGTGAGAAGACAGACCCTCTCTTAGGAGACGCACATTACAGCTCATCAAATTCATTATTAAGCTTCAGCACATACATACCCACTTCCTCTCTATTTATAGGCCTGTAAATCTTAGTCAGTGGTTGATATTTTAGGAGCAAAAGTGACCCCTTGATATTTCATGGGGATTTTCTTTGCATTGCTAGCATTCAGCACCACACAAAATTGGATCCCAAGTAATCTTTATGAGATGTAGGACTCCGGGTTTCTCCACTTTAAAAAAGTAATTACAGAAAACTTAAGGAACAGAGAAAAGAAGAAAAGCCATTCGCATAAGCCTGCCACCACCCTAATTCATTTTTTTTATAGCAGCTCTATTGAGATGTAATTCACATACCATAAAATTCACCCTTTTGAAGCGGTACAATTCAGTGGGTTTTAGTATATTCACAGAGTTGTGCAACCACCACCACCATCTAATTCCAGAATGTTTTCCTCCACCCGAAAAACTAACGTTGTCCCCATCAGCGGTCACTGCCCATTCCCCCCTCATCCCAGGCCCCCACAACCACTAACCTGCTTGCTCTCTGTATAGATTGGCCTATCCTGGACATTTCCCATAAATGGAATCATATAGTATACGGCCTTATTGTCTGGCTTCTTGCACTTACTATAACATTTCACTGAATTCGGTGTTTATTAGCACTTTTGTTAGGTTTCCTTCCTATCTTAATTTTTATACACTTAAAGCATAATCCTTTGCTAACTGTACAAAGTCAAGCCTGGGTTCTGCTGAACAATGAGTTACTGACCCTTAGACCTGGCCCAGGAGCTGAAGGAAGCCTGCCTGGTCTCCAAATGTGAGCCTACGATATTGGTCTAATTTTAACAGAAAGTACGGAAGACAGTGAATAGCACAACCAGCCCTCAGGACAACCACACACATTAGATACAATCTGCGGCAAAGAACAGTAAAGAATTCACGAACACAGAGTTAAATAGGAAGAGCTAGCCACCATCCACTGAGCTGTTTTGCAAATGTTATGGGTGAAATCGTATGTGCACTAACCCCCTGCCCAACGCTCCTGAAATTCATATGTTGAATGTGACTATACTTAGAGATAGGTCTTTAAAATAATGGTAAAAGGAAAATGAAGCCACTAGAGTGGGCACTAAACCAAACTGACTGGTGACCTTATAAGAGGAAATCTGGACACACCAAGAGACACCACCAGGGATACGTCCAAACAGCGTTAGGCCGTGTGAGGACACAGCAAGAAGGCAGCCATCTGTAAGTCAAGGAGAGAGGCCTCAAGAGAAATCAAACTTGCAGACACTTCCATCTTTAAATTCTCACCTCCAGAACCATGAGAAAATAAATTTTAAGCCACTTGGGCTGTGATATTTTGTTATGGGACCTCTATCAAACTTATCTCATACCCCTAAACGCTCTTTAAAAAGTAGGACTAGTGGGGTGCCTGGGTGGCTCAGCTGGTTAAGCAGCAGACTCTTGATTTCAGCTCAGCTTGATCTAAGATCGAGTCCCGAGTTGGGTCCTATACTGTCTGGAGCCTGCTTAGGATTTTCTCTCCCCACCCCCCCCCCCCTCAGTGCCCCTCCCTGCTTGTGCGTGCTCTCTCTCGCTCACTCAAAATAAATAAATAAACATTAAAAAAAAAAAAGGACAAGTATCCCCATTTTACAGATAAGGAAGCTGAGGCTCAAACAGGTTAGTAAAGATGAGACTGAAACTGAAGTTTGTCTGATTTCGAAGTTTTGTTCTTTCCAGAAAGTACACTATTGTAACCTATTTTTAACTTTTCTGCAGCACAAGGGGTCAGACGGTTAAAATAAAGTAAAACTTTTGTTCCATTTTTTAAAAACCCAGTATGTACTCTTCCTAGCGACACTTTCCAAATTCCAAATTCATTCATTTCAGAAACTTTAAAAATTTATGGGATGCCTAGGTGGCTCAGTCGGTTAAACATCCGACTCTTGATTTTGGCTCAGGTCATGATCTCACAGTCTGTGAGTTTGAGCCCCGCGTCAGGCTCTGTGCTGACAACTCAGAGCCTGGAGCCTGCTTCCGATTCTGTGTCTCCCTCTCTCTCCGACCCTCCCCCGTTCATGTTCTGTCTCTGTCTCAAAAATAAATAAACGTTAAAAAAAATAATAAATTTAAATAAATAAATAAACAAACATTAAAAAAAAACAATAAAAACCCGTTATTTTCATTTAAGTTTCATTATTTATTTTGAGGGGGGAGGGGCAAAGAGAGGGAGAGAGAGAATCCCAAGCAGGCTCTGCACTGTCAGCGCAGAGCCCAACTCGGGGCTCGAACTCACGAACTGTGAGATCATGACCTTAGCCGAAACTAAGAGTCAGACGCTTAACTGACTGAACCACCTGGGGGGCCCCTAAGGATTTTATTATTTTTTAAATGTTTATTTATTTTTGAGAGAGAGAGGGAGCGTGAGCAGGGAGAGGCAGAGGGGGAAGGGGACAGAGACTCCAAAGCCAGCTCTGCGCTAACAGCAGTGAGCCTGATGTGGACCTTGAACTCATAAACAGTGAGATCATAACCTAAGCTTAAGTCAGATGCTCAACCCACTGAGCCACCCAGGTGCCCCAAGATTTTATTTTTAAGTAATCTCTACCCCCAATGTGGTGCTCAAACCCATGACCCCGAGATTAAGAATCACACACTCCACCAACTAAGCTAGTCAGGCACCCCCTTAGAAACATTTTCGATGGTGGAAAAGACCATTTGATGTAATGAGTCGAGTGTTTTATATGCATTATCCAATTTGAGCTAAGAGATACATAGTAGTCATAACTGAGGAAACTGAGGCACAGAGACTTTAAATATCTGTATCATCCTGGCACTACCTTTATCTTCCATTAAGTTCTCCAGTCTAATAGTTTCATTTTGAAAGACCAACTGAACTAAATTCTATGCACTGGCCTCTCATTGCAACTGGCAGTGTTGGCCACTCTGTATACCAAGATGAATGTCACCTGGTCCCTACCTAGGAAGGGGTGCGGAAGCCAGCAGGGGAAGGCCACAGCTCTCCAGGGCCCCTGCCAACCCATACGGAGTTTCAAGCCAATGAGAAAAAGGCTCATTCTCAAAGCAGGAGCGGCCCCAGAGCTCCTGGGGTTCAGCAGCCCTGTGCCTCTCCCCGCCATCCACACCCACTCCTGCCAAGGAGAGCAGCAAAGTGCACGGAAAGCGATGGAGCGTTCGCTTCTCTCGCCCTCGCTGGCCGCCTCACCCTGGACCCACAGCCTCCCTCCCATACCCCTCTGGACCAAAGCCAGCCAGGCCATGAGATGTGGGCATGCTAACTCTGGGGTTAAGCAGGGGTCGTAATGCCAGAGGGGACCACAAGACGAGGAGATTGTCCCAAAGACCAGGTGAATGCGCAGCGGGAGCCAGAAAGCCACAGCAGGTCAAAGGCAAGAAAACACCAGGGCCCCTCGGCATCTACAGAGGACCTGACTTTGCTACACTGTTCGATGCTGCTGGCACCCTCCATGAGGGCTTCATGCCCTGCATTTCTCCCACAGGTGCTTTCTACCCTAGACAGCTGCTCCTGCCACCTGCTGCTCAGGGTCCCCACGCCCGCCTCTTCCCAGTGCTAGGTGCCGCTCTACAGCCGAGAGTGGCAGTTGTGGGAACACTGGCCGGGGAGACCCAGCTCACCAGCGACACTGCCTGAACACCTAGCATGGCGGAACAGAAGGCTCAGTGCAGGGAACAGCACACCCTGAGGCTTCCGTTCTATCAAGAGCCTGTCCCACCCACAGGCTTCCGGTTGAGTTGGAATAAATGGCTACAAAGCACCCCTCCCCACAGCTCAGAGTCACCGCACAGAATAAACGCACGCACGCGCACACACACACACACCCTACTCAATCTATAATCTGACCTGTGCCAGGATGCCAGGATAGATCTATGAAAAATGTAACTGGAGTAACCAGGACATCTGGGGTGAGGACGACAGTCCCTCTGGGATCAGAGGCCATGTCTTAGTAAGTGTAGCATTTGAGCCACACCTTGCAGGAGGAGAACCTGACCATGAGAGCAAGAGAGGCAGAGAGGAGAACCCATCCTGGTGGAGGCAAGGGCAGAAGTAAAGGCTCAGAGACAGGCAGTGCGCCTCGATCCAGGCACGATCCAGGGTAGCCAGAAGCTAACGGAGCACTCCCCAAAGAGTGGGCTGGACCACCAGTGGATGACTTTAAGTGGGCCAGGGAGGTGCTGTTCAAACACAGAATCGGTTCTCTTGAGATCCTCCTGCTTCTGCCCTAGTTTGGCTGTTCCAACACTATGAATGCTCCCTGTTCTAACAAGGAGGGGGGCCTCAGCTGGGAGCCTTAGCAAGGCAAGAGGATCCAGCTAGAATAAGCTTGTTTTGCTCTCTCTGTATTTATTTATTTTTATGTTATTTTGGATTACTGCCAAGTGGAACTAGTTTTCAATTTACAGTAGTGCCAAAGGTCCTTTAAAAGCAAATTTGCCCAAGTAAAAAAAGTGACTCAATATAAAGAAAATATCCTATAGATAGCAGCACAGGTGACCCCTGGATACGTGAAAATCATGAAGGTGATCCCCCAGGAGTTCATGGCAACAGTGGTATCCAGGAAACCCCGGGCCAGACAGAGCCTAGACATGCAGGAAAGGGAAGGAGGAGATACGCAAGTTTCTTCTAAGTGACCAAGAGACCTGGAAGGCCCACTAGGAAGGAGGTCCTGGTTCATCTTCACCTCTGGGGGGGGGGGGGGGGGCGGTTCTCTGGGATGGCAACTCTTGGGATCTGCCTGGAACCAACCTATGAGCAGAACAGCGCTTTGTGGCTAACCCGGGTTCATGTCTTGGCTCTGTCACTTACTCCCTGGGAGGTCTCCGGCATGTGACTCACCCTCGCTATAAATCAGAGAAAATAACACCAGTGCGTGCCTTAAAGGCTGCTGCAAGGAGAATGGCCAGCAACCTTCACTAAAGGGCAATTTCCCCCTCACCCACTCCCTGGCTCTCTGGCAGAGAACCAAAGCTGAAATCCAGTCTTTTACAACGTTCCTCAGATTTGGAGGAAACCAGAATTTTACTCCTCTGCTCGGCCTCTAATGAAAGGATTTGCACAACGCCTGACTTTAGTTTACTCTACTGGGTTAAGCAACAAGGAGGGAGACCCTGTGGATTCTCAAGGTTTGCATGTCACCAGGAACGTGCAGGGGAACAGGAGTGTGGGCATCCAAGTTGCCGCCCTGGAGCTGTCCCTCAGGGCTGGCAGGCAGGCAGGAAGGGCCAAGAAGCGAGGCACCTATATACTTCCTATGAAAGTCAACTACAAAATGCTGACCAAAAGGGTTCTTAGGAGCAAACCCTTCAACAAGAAGAGCAAAGGTCCTGGCTGGCCTGATAGAAGGCAGAGGGAGGCCAAGGAGGCAGGAGGAACAGAGCGTCTCTGCAGCTCCGCCAGCAGGCATTTTGTACCCTGCATTTCCATACGACGTGGCGCTCCAGAAGGAAGTCCGCCAAAGGCGGAAGCTTTCATCCACACATCTCAGAGACAGTTTTCCCTTTCGGGAGCGGGGACCACCACCAAGCAAATGCCTTTTCCCTCCTCAGATGCGCAGAAACGGGGAAGATCCCCAGCACGGATGCGGGCGAGGGGAAAACGGGCACTCTGTCCGTTTCATTTGCTCCAAGAGTCTGACCCAGGCTTTTCCCTCTGCGAATTTAAACCAAAGAAATGTGTAAGTGTACCACGACACGTTGCTACAGCATTGTTTGCAAGGATGAAAATCCGCTGCCTCCGAGTAGGAGCATGGCTGTATAAACTGCGGATCCACTCCAAGGAGTGCTATGCACAATGAAGTGCATCTGAATATGCTGCATGGCAAGAGCTCCAAAATCTACAAAGGCATGACAAAAGCAGGCTGTAAAATGAAACCTACAGTAGGAGCCCATGGCACAAAAGAAACTTCAGGGCATAAGGACCACACACTAAGCAGCTGACAGGGTTGCCTCCGGGGAGCCAAGTGGGGGTGGGAAAGTGGGGACTCACACTTTATACAGAACATACTTCTCATTGTCTAATTTTTAAACAAGGAGGAGTGCACGGGTCAATGCCCATTCACTGAAAGGCAAATAAATAAACAGTTGGCACACACAAAAATAAATAAAGAGCAGGCAGCCTCTGGGTAGAGGAGCCGCAGAGACGGGGGTTTGACTGCTGGCCCCCGCTGCAGAAGGCCCTTGGCCACCCCGAGGCTCCCCTTCCCTCTCTGCCTCCACCAAAGGAAGGCTGCCAGGGAGCGGGGCCCTTTCTCAAAGGCCGCCTTCTGACCACCACGGTGGGATGCAACGGGGCTTCTGGGAGACCATACCCAAAAGGCTGCTCCCTTCCCCTTTACCTGCACCCTCCTGTCCCTTGTAGGACTCTGAGGCAGGTGCCATCTCACACCCCTCTCCCTAAGTCTATCAAGTTTGGAAACCAAAGAGCCCTTGGGACATTCTCTCAAACAAAAGCACACATTTGCTTTAAATTTTTTTTTTTTAACGTTGATTTATTTTTGAGACCGAGAGAGACAGAGCATGAACGGGGGAGGGGCAGAGAGAGAGGGAGACACAGAATCGGAAGCAGGCTCCAGGCTCTGAGCCGTCAGCCCAGAGCCCAACACGGGGCTTGAACTCACAGACCGCGAGATCGTGACCTGAGTTGAAGTCGGACGCTTAACCGACTGGGCCACCCAGGCTCCCCCAAAAGCACACATTTGAAGAAGTTCAATAACAAGCCCGATGGCGGGTTCCCTCCTCCAACTCTGTTCTCTCTCTTTCTGGCCAGCTCCTACTGGTCCATCAAAACCAGGTTCAGGCAGGGGCACCTGGGTGACTTAGTCAGTTAGGCGTCTTGGTTTCGCCTGAGGTCTTGATCTCACAGTTGGCGAGTTCGGGTCCCACATCGGGCTCCATACCGACAGCGCAGAGTCTGCTTGGGGTTCCCTCTCCCTCTCTCTCTCTGCCCCTCCCCTGCCTATTCTGTCTCTCGGTCTCAAAATAAATAAATAAATTTAGTAATAATTTAAAAGAAAGAGATTCAGGCAGCGCTCTCAGGGAACCTTCCTTCTGCTCTCTGAGCCTCCCGTGGGCCTTGTCCCCACTTCTACCCCAGACTCCCCTGGGCACTGAAATGACGTGTTTATCTCCCTCTCAGTGGAAAACTCGCTGAGGGTGGTGATTGTATCTCACCAGGGGGCTGTCCCGCTTCCCACCCCCCCCCCACCCCATCACACTGCAGCCTGTGTGCCCAGGGCAGTGAGTTTTCCCGAAGATAGGAGGTGTCTTCTCCTGGATGACACCAATTCACTAGGGGCCAGGATAATGCTACCAGCCCAACTGAGGGCTCTAATTGTTACTCTGTCACTGAACCCACAACTGGACCCCTCAAGTTCCTCTAGTCCATCATCGCCTCTAAATCCGGAAGGCTAGGTGGGTACCGACAACGCGATTTTGTGTAACCACCACCACCATACAGCATCATTTAGCAAACAGGACATGCTGGAAAAGGAACATAATACCCCCCATGGGATGGATGTTCTGCCTTACTCCAGAAACACATCCTTCACTTAGGCTCTGAACAATCCCGGATCTACGTAGATCCTGAAGGACAGACTCCCCCCAAAAGTGTGCAACCACCTCACACCTAGGAGGATGGCTACTATCAATAAAACAATGTCAGCAAGGGTGTGTGGACACTGGCACCCTCGT
This sequence comes from Panthera onca, assembly GCF_046562875.1. Taxonomy (NCBI): domain Eukaryota; kingdom Metazoa; phylum Chordata; class Mammalia; order Carnivora; family Felidae; genus Panthera; species Panthera onca. Next base: position 27,720,798 of record NC_138352.1, on the reverse strand, counting down.
GCACATTGGGAGGAACGTTAAGCAAAATAGCACAGCCGCTGTGGACCAGCAGGGAGGTTCCCCAAAAAGAATTAAAATCAGTGGTACCACATCCAGCAATTCCACTTCTTGGGTTACACTCAAAATAACCGAAAGCAGGGACCTGAATGAGTATTTGCACACTCACGTTCACAGGAGCATTAGTTACAACAGCCAAAAGGTGGAAGCCACCCAGGTGTCCAAAGCTGGAGGCACGGATACGAAAACGTGGTGTATCCATACAGTGGAATATTATTCAGCCTTAGAAAGGGAAAAAAATTCTGACACATGCTCCAGGATAGATGAATCTTGATTATGCCAAGTAAAATAAGCCAGTCACAGGAGGACAAATGCGCTACGATTCCGTTCACAGGAGGTACTCAGAGTCATCAAATTCATAGACACAGAGTTGTCAGGGAACGGGGAGGGGCAGGAGGGGGTACGTAGGGGGGGAGGGGAAAATGGGAGTTGTTCAGTGGGTACACTGTTTTAATTTGGCAGGATGGAAAAGGTCTGGAGTTGGATGTGAGTGATGGTTGCACAATAATGCGTGTACTTAATGCCACTGAATAGTGCGCTTAAAAATGGCTAAGATGATAAATTATGTGTTATGTGCACTTTAACACAATCTTTTTATTTTTATTTTTGAGAGAGAGTACGCAAGCAGGTGTACATGAGTTGGAAGGGCCAGAGGGAGAGAGAGAATTTATTTTTAATGTTTCTTTTTATTTTTAATTTTTTTTAAACGTTTATCTATTATTAAGAGACAGACAGAGACAGAGCATGAGCATGGGAGGGGCAGAGAAAGGAGGAGACACAGAATCCGAAGCAGGCTCCAGGCTCTGAGCTGTCAGCACAGAGCCCGACTGCGGGGCTGGAACTCACAAACCACAAGATCATGACCTGAGCCGAAGTCAGACGCTTAACCGAATGAGCCACCCAGGTGCCCCAATTTTTTTTTTTTTTTAAGTTTATTTATTTTGAGAGAGACAGAGACAGTGCGAGCTGGGGAGGGGCAGAGAGAGACGAGAGATGGAGACACAGAATCCCAAGCAGGCTCCGCACTGTCAGCGCAGAGCCCAATGCGGGGCTCAAACTCACAAAACCGTGAGATCACGACCTGAGCCAAAACCAAGAGTCAGACACTTAACCAGCTGAGCCACCCAGGCACCCCAAGAGAGAGAGACACAGACAGAGAGACAGAGAGAATCTTAAGCAGGCTCCACACTCAGCACAGAGCCTGACGTGGGGCTCGATCCCACAACCCTGAGATCATGACCTGAGCCAAAATCAAGACTTCTATGCCCAACCAAATGAGCCACCCAAGCACCCCTACCATAGCATTTTTTGAAAAGTATGCAGAGTTGTTCTGTGCCTTTGAGAATGAATTAATCAGGAAATGCAATTTGGTCTCAGAATTCTTCCCCAAAACTGATGGAGACAAGCAGGCAGGCCGCATTCCCTGGTCCCAGAAGGATGAAGAACCATAGTCCCCACCCCGCAAAGGGGTTCACCATTTATTTGGGGAACAGACAAGTTCCCAAACAAGGCCCAACATGGGGGCAGAGCCCTAGCATCACCTGGCCTCAACCCAGAAGGGAAGTCGCAGACATCAGCATACACACAAGTAGGATACGGAGCCAGCCGGCACCTGACCCAGTGACCTGCCCCCAACACCACAGAAGCCTGGGAAGGTGGGTAGGAAGCACACAGGCTGCTGGAGACCTCACTGGGTTTCAGTTCTGCTGGTTGCGTAATTCTGAGAAACTCACCTCGGGAGTTAAAGTGCCCAACTCACAAGGTCAAGAGGGTTAAATGAGATAGAACCAGTGGAGGCCCCAGCACTGTTCCTGGGTCACGTAGGTGCTCCATGCACACTGGGTCCCTTCCCTTCCTTCTACTCCACACACAGAAGCTTCCCTTTGGGCCAGTGCACCAAGCTCCTCTCAGGGCAGGCCCGGGGCATTATTCAACTTGGACTTCAAATTCCCACCCCCCTCTACATGGTGCACTACAACAGTCACATAATTATTAAATACACAGCAATAAATAGAAACGCCACCACAGTTCATGAGTTTCTGGGCGAGCTTTGTGGCAGTGGGAGAATCCGAGCCAGGTCTTGAAGGACAGATGGATCTTGAGCATGAACAAGAGAGAAGCAATGCCATACACGGAGCAAGCGTGAGGCGTGCAGGGAAGGAGGGCGCACGCAGAGGTCTGGGAGAGAGCCGACAGGAAGAAGCTCTATCAGTGAGGCCTTGAATGCCAGCCTAGGTTTAGAATTAATTCTCAAGGAGACACGGAGTTCCAGGAGGGTTCTGGTAGATTTGTCCCAAGTTTTGAGTGGTCACTGTGTAGAAAGGGAGGGAGAAAGGAATGAAGGAGACCGGCTGGAAGGTATCTGCAACGGCCCAGGCACGACTAGGGCTGGCCTAAGTTAGAGGAGGTGAAAACTAAGAAAAGGAAACAAAGGCTAAAGATATTATGAAGAAAAACAAACACACAAATCCCCTCCCACTAACGCTAAGCTCCACAGCCAAGAGAGGCCCCCAATACTTCCATCACCGTCTGGCTCCCCAGTCTGTCTGCTGGGCCCTTCCGGACCTCCCTTCCCCTCCCTTCCTTTTGCTCTTGCTCCCTGGAGCAGTCTGCCTTTCTGTTCAAAAGCATTTATGAGATTGAAACGAGTGTATCTCACGGGCACCTTGTCAGAAACGTGCCATTACAAGTGACATTTTCGGGTGTCAGAGTTAGTCTCTTTCGTCTGCTGGTAGATCCAATTTGCCCAGTTGACAAGTGGGAAGGCTGTGACACCAATAATTATAGAAACAAACCCAACCCGGTATCTGGAAACCAAGCTGTTCTCTCCGTGTCTTCCCTCACACTCAGCAGGCAATATGGTGACCCACTGGCAGAGGGCCCTCACTTCTCAAAGCACAGGAGCTCACGGGGACCGGCAGGACCCCAGACCACGCGACTTTTCAAGACAGCAGCTGGAGGGAATGCGTATGACTTCTTAGGACTGAAGGAGAAAGCAGAACACTTCTTCAAAATACTACTGGGGTTCAAACAAAAGAGTACACGCTGTACAGCTCCACATATAGAAGCTTCTAGAGCAGGCAGGCAGAACTCCTCTCTGGTGACAGAGCTGAGATCAGTGGTTACCTCTGCAAGGGGTGTGTTGGAGGGGAGGGCTGACTGGGTAGGGGCGGCAGAGAATGTCCCAGGATGAGGGTGAAAGTCTTTATCTTAGTAAGGGTGTGGGTTACAACTAACCAAGAATTTGTTGAAACTAACAATTCAGATTTGTGCGTTCGCCGTAAGTAAATTAAATCTCAAGGAAAAATGTTACAAAATCTGCGTGTGTGTGTGTGTGTGTAATACGTACATAAAATAAAAAATCCACACACATGTATAGAAGTTGGATGCAAAAGACATCAGAATCTCCTATGAAGGCTAACGGTCTTACTTAAGAAAAACTAGGGGCCCCTGGCTGGCTCAGTCGCTTAAGTGTCTGACTGCGGCTCAGGGCATGACCTCATGGTTCTTGAGTTCGAGCTCCCCATGAGGCTCCATGCCGATGGTGCAGAGCCTGCTTGGGACTCTGACACTCTCTCTCTCTCTCTCTCTCTCTCTCCCCCCCTCCCTTTCTGCCCCTCCCCTACTCACACCCACACACGTTCTCTCTCTCTCTAAAAACAAATAGGGGCACCTGGGTGGCTCAGTCGGTTAAGCGTCCAATTTCAGCTCAGATCATGATTTATCACAGCTTGTGAGTTCGAGCCCCACATCAGACTCTGTGCTGACAGTTCAGAGCCTGGAGTCTGCTTTAGATTCTGTATCTTCCTCTCTTTCTGCCCCTCCCCCACTCATGTTCTGTCTCTCTCTCTCTCTCTCTCTCTCTCTCTCTCTCTCTCAAAAATAAATATATTTAAAAATTTTCAAAATAAATAAAGTTAAAAAAAAAAAAAGAAAAGCTAAAAGCCACTTTGATTCAGGTCTTAAGCTTTCAGCATGGAAATGAACTTGGAGACTCCGTTGTTCAATCCACCCTTCTCCAAATGAGTTCAGGTAGGACATGACCTACCCACAGTCACACAGCAAATCAGCTGCAAAGTGCTGACCAATGCCAGGCCTCCCAAGTGTTAGCCTGGGAGTAGGCTGTCTATTCTGGACTGGTGCCAGAAAAAGCAGCTGAAACAGAATAAATACCAAAGGTGATTTTATGAACTAATTTCATTTCAACCTTCAAACCTAAATAGTCACCCCCACCAAATTATGTGTGAGTGTGATTAACTTTCAAACATTAAAAAAACATTTGCCTTCATGAACCTGGGTCCAGAACTGCCTCTCAGGGGCATCTGGCTGGCTCAGTAGGTGAAAAGTGCAATCTTGATCTTAGGGTCATGAGTTCGAGCCCCACACTGGGTGCAGAGATTACTTAAAAATAAAATCTTGGGCTGCCTGGGTGGCTCAGTCAGTTGGGTGTCCGGTTCTTGATTTCAGCTCAGGTCATGATCTCACAGTCATGGGATCGAGCCCTGTGTTAGGGTGACATGCTTAGCACAGAGCCTGCTTGAGATTCTCTCTCTCCCTCTCTCTCTCTCTCTGCCCTTCTCCCCTTCTTGAATGCTATCTAAAAATAAAAAAAATAAAATAAAAGATAAAATAGAGGCGCCTGGGTGGCTCAGTCAGTTAAGCGTCTAACTTCAGCACAGGTCATGATCTCGCAGTTCGTGAGTTCGAGCCCCGCATCGGGCTCTGTGCTAACAGCTCAGAGCCTGGAGCCTGCTTCGGATTCTGAGTCTCCCCCCTCTCTCTGCCCCTCCCCCACTCACGCTGTGAGTGTGTGTGTGTGTGTGTGTGTGTGTGCGCGCGTGTGTCTCCCTCTCTCAAAAATAAACATTTAAAAATTAAAAAAGAAAAGATGAAATAAAACCTTAGGGAAAAAAAACCTGCCCCTTCATTAAATGGCAGGCTGCTACTACTTATTTTCCTTAGCCTCCCTGCCCACATACAGATATCCTTAACTGGGCCAAGGGCCCTGAGGTAAGAGGAAAGACAAGCCCCCGGTTTTACCACTGACTCACGTGGGACCTTGGCAAGTCACTTTCATACAGTAGGCAATACATATTTGATCTCTGTTCCTAGTTCCTGGCACACGGCTCCCCAAGACCCTTGGAATCTCCGGAGTGCTGAGAGTGTCTTTTGTATGAGAAGGGGATGACGAGTTGGCTGGGGCCCCTGGACGGCTTCACGATGGGGGCCGGACACCAGGAAGATCAGGCACCAGAGGACTGGGAACTTTCACCCCCGCCAACCTCCAGGATGAGAGGGGCTGGAAAAGGAATTCATCACCGGTAGCCGATGACTTAACCAAATGCGGCTACATGACGTGGTTCAAGGAGCTTCCGAGTTAGCGAAGACCCTGCGGTGTGGGGAGGACGGTGCGCCCAGAGAGGGCACGGCCCTCTGCGCCCCTTCCCCTCATGCTTTGTCCCGTGCGTCTCTTCCAGTTGGCTGTTCTTGAGTCGAATCCTTTACAATAAACGTAAGTGAAGTATCTTCCTGTATTTTGTGAGCCTTTCTAGAAAATTCCTGAACCTGAGGAGGGGGCCATGGGAACCCTCAATTTATAGCCAGCCGTGAAGGACAGGTGGCAGCCTGGAACTTGGGACCGGGGTCCTAGTTGGGGACAGACTGAGCCCTTAACCAGCAGCATCTGCAACGACTCCAGGTAGTCAGGTCAGAACCGAATTGCAGGACACCGACTTGGTGTCACAGACCTACTTTCCCTGGGCCTCAGTTTCCTCACCTGTAAAAATAAGGGGGGGTTGGACCGAATGCTGCTAATGCTCCTCTAGCTTGAATTCAATGAGTCTTTGAATTGCTGGATTAAGAATTTACAGAGTTAACACGAGGGATTCTCACTCTCTGGAAGTCACTAGCAAATTCCGCTTCCCAACGCCAAGCAACATCATTTCTCAGGCCTCATTTCCTATTTTGACTAATGACGTGCCAGAACTGTGTGGTTTCTCCTTTGAGAAGTGGCAAAAAACTCAACAGCGTCCTATTACAGGGCTCCGTCCTTGTCCCCAGCTCTCAAAGATGTGCAGCCCATGGGGCGCCTGGGTGGCGCAGTCGGTTAAGCGTCCGACTTCAGCCAGGTCACGGTCTCGCGGTCCGTGAGTTCGAGCCCCGCGTCGGGCTCCGGGCTGACGGCTCGGAGCCTGGAGCCTGTTTCCGATTCTGTGTCTCCCTCTCTCTCTGCCCCTCCCCCGTTCATGCTCTGTCTCTCTCTCTGTCCCAAAAATAAAAATAAAAAATGTTGGAAAAAAAAAAAAAAAAAAAAAAAAAAGATGTGCAGCCCAATTCTTGGAGATGAAGGAATCCGTCTCTCTCCATTACACTCGATTTTAAACCAAAACCTGAAACAGAATTTTTGACGTGCCTTCCAGACTACAAGGCTGGTGCTTCATGAATGATTAAAACAGCAGCTGGTAACGTCTTAAAGGCAAGTTGGTCAGTTAGACAGCTTAACATCTGCTTAAATCCCCTCTCCCCAGACCTTCCAGCACCGCAGTTCTAAAACTAATCCAAAGAGAAAAGTAAATCCAAAGAGAAAATAAATACATGGGTATACACAGGTCTTTCAAGAGCAAGAAGAGCCTCACTGAGTTGTAAGAAAGCACATCCTTTGGGGTGCCTGGGGGGCTCAGTCGAGCGTCCGACTTCGGCTCAGGTCACGATCTCGCGGTCTATGAGTTCGAGCCCCACGTCGGGCTCTGTGCTGGCAGCTCAGAGCCTGGAGCCTGCTTCGGATTCTGTGTCTCCCTCTCTCTCTGCCCCTCCCCTGCTCATACTCTGTCTCTCTCTCTCTCTCTGTCAAAAATAAATAAACATTACAAAAATTTTTTAAAAAAAGCACATCCTTTAATAGAACTCTCAGAAAACGTGCTGGAAGGATGCAGACACTTGTGCACTGAAACACTAAGATTGAACTCGGTGAATAATTTCTAACACGAAGGCACATCTGAATTGGGGACAGCTACTGTCAGATTTTCAGTTGCCAAGTTCATTCAGGTGTTCATTCATTCAATCACAAATAGTTACTGAGCTCTCCAGTTTAGTGGTAACGAGCACTGGCTCTGGAGTCCACAGACTCTCAAGTCCACAGACTTGGGTTCAAGTCCCTGCTCTGCCACTTATTATCCACAGACCTTGGGGGAGGTACTTAATTGCTAAGCCTCGGTTCCCTGCTCTAGAAAATGTGAATGATGGCACCTGCCTCGCAGAACTGCTGTGAGGATGAGAGGAAATGATGCATGTAAGGTACTTAGCCCAGTTCCTGGTGAAGAGTCATGCTGACTAGCAGTGCTGGCATCATTGTTCTGGTCTTCAAGGCATGTGTTAGACTCTCCTGAAAAATCACGGCACGACACCACAGGCAACAAAAGAAAAAAAAAAAACTGGATTTCATCAAAATTACAAACTTTTGTGCCTCCGAGGACCCGAACAACAGAGGAAAAAGGCAACCCACAGAATGGGAGACAATTATTTGCAAATCACGTAGCTCCTATTAATATCCGACGTATCGAGAAAGGTCCTAGACCTCAGCAACAAACACAACAAAAAAAACCACCTGATTAAAAAAACAAGCAAAGGATCTGGACAGACTTTCTCCAAAGATACACAAACGGCCCATAAGCACATGAGGAAATGCTCATTGTCACTAATGATTAGGGAAACGCAAATACAAACTGAAACGAGAGATCGCTTCACCAAGTAAGATGGCTACCATTAAAAAAAATAATAATAAAATACATAACAAGTTCTGGCGATGGCGTGGAGAAATCGGGGCTCTCTGCACTGCTGGTAGAAACGTAAAAGGGTACAACCGCTGTGGCCAACAGTATGGCAGGTCTTCCTCAAAATATCAAAAACAGAATCACCTTGCGATCCGGTAATTCTTCCTCTAGGTATATATATCCTGAACAACTGAAAGCAGGGACACGAATGGGTATCTGCACACCCGTGTTCACAGCAGCATTGTTCACAGTAACCAAAAGGTGGAAGCAGCCCAAGTATCCAAAGATGCAGGAACAGGTAAATAAAATACGGTAGACACATATAATGGGATACTCTGAGCGTCAAAAAGAAAGATTCTGAAACATACTTCCGCGTGAAGCAATCTTAATGCCATTACGCTAAATAAAATAAGTCACAAAAAGACCCACTTATGTGAGGGTACCTTGAGTAGTCACAGTCAGAGACAGAAAGTACAATAGTTACCACCAGGGGCTGGAGGTGGGGAGAGAGGAGAGCTATCAATGCGTCCAGAGCTTCAGTTAGGCAGAACGAAGGAAGTTCTGGAGATGGATGGCGGTGGCTGCGTGCCAATGTGAATGTACTTAAATGTCACTGAACTTTATTTTAATGGTCAGAATGATAAAGTCTATGTTGGATATATTTTGCCGCAATTTTTAGAAGTAAATCAAAAAATAAGTACAAGCAAAAACAGATGCCCTCATGGAACATTTAGTCTGATGCATAGAAGGAGCTCTAACGTAACACCACGTTTTGCTTTTACGTAAGGTATCTCGTTGATCCTCTTACCCCGTAAGACACCACAGAGCAGGTATTCTCGTCACATACACACCTCCCTTCCCTGTTTATGGATCAGGGAAGTGAATATTAGAATAGTTAATGGCCTCACACAGGCCAGTCAGTCACACCAGAGACAGAGACAGGACTAACTCTAATGTAAAACAAAAAGTGTCAAATGTTGGAAGAGAACAAAGAGAGGACAGCGGCATCCACATTGCTCTAGAATTCCTTGATGGGACTATGCTAGCTTCCGGAACTCCCACATGCAATCAGTTAAGGCCCCACATCCAATCAGTTAAGGCCCGTCCTTGTCTAAATGGAAACAGACCAAGCTTGCAATCTACAAGGCCCTGGGAATACAAGCCTTGGAGCTTGATCCCCTGAACCTTGGGCAAGTTTCTTCGCTCCTCTCCTCTAAGCCATTCCTTCGTCTGTAAAATGGAGATCATACCACTGACTCAATGGAGTTATCAGAGAAAATAATACTGCAACAAGCTAATGTGTGTCAGAGGATGCCTAGAAGACGCTGAAGGATCAGTAAATGATGCCCAATATTTTGAGCTCTGAAAGACACTAAAAAATAAGATTGATAGAAAGGAACCTTTGGAGTAACTATGCAGAGTGTATTCTGCCACATTCTGTGAAGGTCACAAAGAAATAGAAAGGCATCCTGCCTAAGGGAGGCTCCAGTCTCATTCAGAAAATAAGGGAATAAAACACGTGAGGAGACATAAAATAAATAACCTCAGGAAACTGTACCAGGCAGTTTCCTAGGGCGGCCTAGGAAAACTTCCTGGAGGAGGAGGCAGGTGCTGCCAGACAGCAAGCACTCTAACTAGAAGATCAGCAACATTCTTCCAGGTCAGGAGGATTAGCGAGAGAACTAAAATAAGCACCAAGTCTGAAAATGGTGTTTATTTATTTATTTATTTTTAGTTTTATTTGAGAGAGGTGGGGGAGGGACAGAGAATCCCAAGCAGGCTCTGCACTGCCAGCACACAGCCTGATGCAGGGATCCCAACTCACAAACCGTGAGATCATGACCTAAGCCTAAATCGGACACTTAGGTCGCCCAGGCGACCCTGAAAATGGTTTTTAACAGCCCCTCTCCTAGCCACAACAAGGTGGGTCACCACAAAAAAAAAAAAAAAAAAAAAAAAAAAGCAAGCCTGAATGTTACTTATATCTTTCCAGACTACTAGGTTAGCCTAAATTTCTGAGTGATTTATCTGCTAGGTCAAGAACAATAACCCTTAACTGAAACTCCTCTGGGCACTGTGTTTACACTCTTCCTCACTCTACATCCACCCCCCTCCAAGAAAAAAAACAAGTAAATTACACAGCAATACACAAGAGTATTTATACAATGTTGCACCTCCAAGGGAGCAAACAGGGTGAAATACACAAGTATTCCACTTATTACATGAAATGAGAAGAATCTCAATGAGCTTCTAAGAAAACATATCATGGTCATTTTTTTTTTTCTCCTTTGCATTTTTTTGTACATTTTTCAAATTTTCTACATGGATAAGCACTGTTCTTTAAAAAACGCAATTCTATAAGAATTTTTTATATCCCAAATAGTCCACTCTAAGCAATGACAACACCTTCAGCAAAGCCCTGTGAGTGCCTCAGCTCCTTGGTCTTGCACATGGAAAGCAGGGCAGGACAAGGAGACGCTGACCCTCACCACAGGACTGACTGGTGTTTTATAAGCTGTCCAGGCAGTTAAGGACAAATGCTCTCAGAACCCCAGATTTCCTCCCGTGGCCCAGCAACCTGCCCCAGCACTTCTCCTCTCTGATGGGGGCTCATAAGGAGGGCCATACCCCAAATCTGGGAGGAATGAGCAGTGACTGCTACTGACATCCCTGTAGGACCCCTGCCCCGCGCACACAGGGGCTTTGATGGTAAGAGACAAGAATGACCTTTGGTGGCTGCCAAGGGGAAATCTCCCCGCCTCTGTAATGATACCCATGCTACTCCCCTCCCTAGATGTTCTTCCTGGCTCCCCAGTGCCACTAATGAAAGAGCCGAAACTATCTGGCCAACCTTTGAAGCCCCCTACCCTCAGGCCTAACCCTACCTTTCCAGTCTCACCTTCCGCCACACTCCCTTGCTAGGCCAGTAGAACCCATGGTATTATGCACCTCCCCCCTCAACATCAGCCTGGGCTCAAGCTGCTTGCTGTCTTTGCCAAGAGAGCCCTCTGGCCTCCTTCTCCATTTCCACCCGTCCATCAAAGCCCTGCTCAGCAGCCACCACCTCCTGAGTTTTCCAGACTTCTTCCTTCCTTCCTAAGGTGTCCCTCCTCACCCCTCCCTTGCTGAGGGCAGCACAGCATAACAGCACACCAGCTCTGGAGCCAGAATGCTGGGGAGTTCCACCCCGGCTCCCTTCCCTAGTTGTGTGACCTTCTCTTTGCTTCGGGGTCCCCGTCTGCAAAATGTAGACAATAACAGTACCTCCCTCACGGTATTGTTGTGTGGATGGATCATAGGACTGCAAGGCATCCAAAGTGACCACTTCAGTCTCCAGCACACAGTAAGCCTTTGGCTATTGGTGTTACTACTGGAGGTCATAAGCCCTTCCATCCTCCACTCTCCTACTTCATTTATCTGTCCAGTCTAATGCCACCCATATCTCATTTAGGTACTTTTTACCGTACCTGACTGAGGTACTTATCTTCACTCCCTTACTAAACGGAGCATCCTGGTAAATGCTTAGCTTGATACATACAGAGAGGCAAGATAGGGCCACTGAATGAATGACCAATTTCTAAATGATCCCACTTATCGTCTGTCCATTGGAAAACCCATATTTACCATTTGAAGAAAGATAAAGAAAAGATTAAGGAAGCAGAACTTTTCAGAACTTTTCATGTAGAGCAACGGTTCTCAAAAGTGTGGTCCCCGGACGAGCTGCAGCATTAGCATCTCTTGGGAACTCAGAAATGTAGAATGCTAGGACGCAGCCTGCACCTAGTGAATCAGAAACTCCAAGAGTAGGACCCAGCGATCTGTTTTAACAAGCCCTCCGGGTGATTCTACCGACCATGAATCATGAGACCTGAAGAACAAGAAGCAACATGGCAGCACAGAATGAGCACTGAGTGGATCAGGAGTGGATTCCAGCCTTAACTCTGGCACCAATCTCTCGCACAGGGCCCTACACAAGGCTCTTAAACCTCTCAGGGCCTCAGCTTCCTTGTAGGCAAAACACTGAGACCATTAAACACCAGCAATAACACTGAGACCATTAAAACGCTACTGGGATTAAATGCAATCCCTCAAACAGAATTTGCATACAGTAGGTGCTTAATGGTTTTAAGCTCCTTTCAGTCAAAAGGAGTCAAAAGGGCTTGGCAGATTGCAGAGCACAATAGCAATCTGAGGGATAACTAATTCTTCTTGGAACAAACCCCCAGGCTGTCAAACACCTAGCATTCCCAGGGCACTAGGAGGCTGTTTATGTCTAACACCATCCAACCTATAAGCACAAACTCTGCAACAGAGTATCTGCTTCTTACCTGTTTATGAAAGCTGAACCAGGAAGAGAACAGATGGTCCTCCCTGAACCACCTCACCACCTCACCCCACAATATTCCCATCAGAATTAACTACTCACTAATCTTTTAATTTAAATGATTCCAAACTTCACTCTTGGAAAAAGAATAATCTGAAAACGTTCTCCAGCCAGTAAAAGGAACTGTCAACTCTTACAGAGCATCATGGACCTGACTTGGGGAACTCCTGGTATAGGACATCCAACCCCCCAGCGGTCATGGAGGGTTTAGATTATGACAGAAATCTTCCTGGGGCACCTACCTGGGTGGCTCATTTGGTTTAGGGTCCAACTTTGGTCCAGGTCATGATCTCACGGTTTGTGAATTCAAGCCCAGCACCGGGCTCTGTGCTGACAGCTCTGAGCCTGGAGCTTGCTTCAGATTCTCTCTCTCTCTCTCTCTCTCTCTCTCTCTAGCTCTCTGCCCCTCCCCCGCTTGCTTACGCATGCTCTCTCTTGAAAATAAACAAACATTAAAAAAACATTTTTTTTAAAGACAGTAACCGGGGCACCTGGTTGGCTCAGTTGGTTAAGGGTCTGACTTCAACTCGGGGCATGATCCCACAGTTCATGAGTTTGAGCCCCGCGTCGGGCACTGTGCTAATAACAGCTCTGGGCCTAGAGCCTGCTTTGGATTCTTTTTCTCCCTCGCTCTGTCCCTCCCCCAGCTCACACAGTCTCTGTCTCTCAAAAAATGAATAAATGTTAAAACAAAAATGTTTAATAAAAAATACAGTAACCTTAGGAAATTTGTTTCAGAGGAGAAAATCCAGAAATAAAAGTATTTTTTCTTCCTCCACACTTCTTAGTTCCTTGTACTACTGCTCATTCTGGTCTAAACCATGCATTCTACTAGGGAACCACCTTCTAGAAGGACAGGTAGGATGGAAACGAAAATACACAGGTGACTATGTCCGACTGGGGGCTTATCCGTGCATTCAATCAAATAGCACCAGCTTACAATGTCCATGTGAGGCCCCAGGCATAAAATAATAATTATCCTACCCCTTTCCAATCTGGACCCAGCAGAACAGCTCCCACAAAGCAGGGTGGTGAGAAGGAGGGCCATTCTGCCATCAACGAGGCAGTGACCAGAAAACACACCATCAACTTTCACCAGGGCATCCATGCGGTGGGTTTCAGGAAGAGTGCCCCTCAGGCCCTCAAAAAGATCCAGAAATTTGCCATGAAGGAAATGGGAACTCCAGAACTCCCAGATGTGTGCACGGACATCAGGCTCAACGAAGCTGTCTGGGCCAAAGGCACAAGGAAAGGCCCATGCCGAAACCTTGCAGGATGGTCCAGAAAGTGTAATAAACATGAAGGGTCACCAAACAAGCTCTGCACATTCTCTACCTACGTACCTATCGCCACTTTCCAAAATGTACAGTTAATGTGGGTGAGAACCAACCAGACTGTCAAATAAAGATACAAAACCACCAAAAACAATGATAAAAATACGAATTATCAAGTCCTCAGACTACAAGCCTAATGCTTTGCAGCTCCACCACACCTTTGGTGAACATGTTACCTCAACTGAAAGCTCCCTGAGAGCAGTTTGTAAGTATGCGTAGCCCAGGGCCTGGCACCCACAGGCACTCGAAAGGCCTACTGAACGAAACGGATCGGGTTCTTTCTGTACAAGCCCCACGCAGCTGTTGAGAGGTATTATTTCATGAGTGGGTAACACGAGGACCAGAGAAGACTGAAAGTTGAAGTCAGAAAAAGAACGTTATCTTTGATGTTATTACCCCCACCCCCAAAACAAGGCTTCACCCTGGGCCCAAACCCAACTTGCCACTGCTCCCCAAAGCCACCTCTTTTCCACTCAGACTGGTGAACACAGATGTGCTCACACCCCGCTCCCTGCCTCATGTACCCTTCCCCGCGCATGGGGTGTCCTCTTCCCTAATTCCAACCAACGTCGTGAGCAGCTCTCGGGCTCAACGACGCCAGTCTCACCTCCTTGGCTCTTATGAATTCTTTTGGACTCCTAAGAGCACTGAAAATCCCCACTACTCCGCTGAACACTTAACTATGGAGTGGCCTTCTGTTAGTGATCATTATTCTGTGCATCTGTGCTCTCTCGCTTCATACCATAAATCAATCCCTTGAGGACCAGGACGGCTATGAAATCCCAGCTCTCCCTTTTACCAGTTGACCAGTGGCTTTCTTTACTCCCCTGAGCCTCAGTTTCCCCATCTCTAAAGTGGGAAGGACAAAAAAGCTTACACTGCAGAGTGGCCCTAAGAAGCAAGTAACGGCTGTAGAATTGCTTCCTGTAAGCTGTAACTGCTGCTGTTAATCACCAGCTTTGTTGTTTTATTTCTGTATCCCCTCCCTCCCATCAACCACCTGGCAATACTTTCAAAAGAATACTAACAACACTAAATGTCATGAAAATCACTTTTATGCTTTACTACAACAGCACAGAATATATACTAGAACCTCATTCCGTCCTCTAATTACTTATCTGAACTGTGAAATTAGCTAGGCCTTGCCTGTTGGCTAACTGGCAATGAGGAGGCTCTGCTCTCTTTATGTTCAAGCGTCTTTTACAAGGGCTGGTGGATCTGGGACCTGGTCACAGGTCACAGATGGGCCAGTTGTCCCACATATCCTTTCCAGATAGCAAATTCAACCTGAACTTAACTATTGTTATTAACAGTGACAGCTATGATTTATTGAGCCTCTACTATGTCCCAGATACCACGCTAAGTGTTTTATATCCATTATCTCACTTAAACTGTACTACTCTGTATGACTCTCTCTCTCTCTCTCTCTCTCTCTCTCTCTCTCTCTCTCTCTCTTTCTCTATCAGCAAACTAAGGTTCAGAAGGGTCACACAGCCAACAAATAGGTAAGGTAAAATTCAACTTAGGCCTTCCTGACAGAAGGATCATGCTCTTTCCACTCCCTATGTACCCCTATAGCCCTAATATTTGTAGATTTTTAAATGTCCTTTAACTTCTACCCCTTATCAATTACCTTGGCACTTTGAAGGTGTAGAACTTCCTATTGTAAAGGAAGGAGGAAAAAAAAAATCCTTCCAAGTTCGCCAGCTCCCTCCAGTAACTGGCTGTAATTCAATACCCAAGTGAGAAATGAGGTTTTGGAATATGGCTACAAGTGAAAGAGCCCCTGAGGAAAGGAAATGAAGAAAATCTAGATAAGACATCGTAGTCCATAAAGGTGGGAAGAGACTCTTCCAGGGCCCAGTGTCCATCATCCCTCACCAAAGACCTTGTACTACAAAGAAAAGAAAAGCTCCAAAATGCCAGTTAGCCGCCAAGAGAGGCCTCAATAACTTCACATACCCCACTAAAGGCTGATAAGTAAACTGGAAAATCGTAAGTGAAGCAGGAAATAATCAAATCACTACTGACGAAACCAGCCAGGCCCATAAGGACAGGAAAGGTCCGGCTCATAAAAGACGTTTTACCAGTCCTTCCACCAACTAGGAGGAACCCGGTTTTAAAAGAAACCAATCAACATTCTCAACTAATCACTTGGCTTAAGTTCCTGCCTTGGGTGAAAAGGCAAGTTGCCTTTTAAGTAAAGAAATCCCATACAGGGGGGCCATTCTGATGTTCTTTTACCTAGCCTTGGGCTTTCCTTACCCAGGATACTGGTCACCTCTGGTGCCCTTTTCCAGGTGTCCAGACCCCCCATATAGGATTAACAGGTGCTGCACAGTACCCCTCTCTCTGCATTGTCACCAATAGACTTCAGCTTTGGGCAAACTTAACAGAGCAGGAAAGCAATAGTCAATGTGCAGAGACTACTATAAAGAATATTAAAACTTGAGAACTTGAAGGCACCTACCATATCTCACCTCCAAAACCCTCAAACCACAAAGAGCAGTGACACGGAAAATGTCAAACCAGAAAGAGCAGTGACTCGCACAAGGTCATACAGGGAAAGTCATTGGCAAAGACCCCACCGAAGCCCAGGTTTCATGATTCCCAGTCCAGGGCTCTCATCATTAAATAACGCAGGCTCCCTTCTTTCCCAGAGGCAGTCAGGCATGCCATCCCCACGCCAAGATGATCACCCTCTAGGAACACTTCCCCACAATCCCAGTCCCTCCTACAGCCTAGCTGAGTTGCAATTCTAATTAGCAAGTCTCAGAGCAGGCAGTATTCTCTGGGAGGGTGCCCGGTGTGAGGGCTGCTGGTACTGAAAAGAGGGACAAGGATGGAGGAAGAAGGGTGTGGGAGAACTAGGTTCTGCCGGCAGTGGCAGCGACACTGTCGGCCTGGATGAGGACGCACTCACTGGCATCTCCCAGTAGGCGAGGAGGTAAGCCGACCAGCAGCCAGCACCACCTCTATCAGCCAGGAAGGGCTGGGCCCTGATCCGGAGGGACGCGCGGAGCATCTCCGAGTCCCAGTTGGGCCTCGGGGAGCCGCCTGGCAGGGTGGCACCGGCGCCGTGAGCAGGCGCAGACAACCCGTGGGCAGAGGCCCGACGGCAAGGATGCCCGGCACGCCGGTGAGGTGGCACCGGTGCCCGGCAGAGGCCCGCGGTCCTCACCAGCCCCGTCCACCGCCGCCGCCCACCCAGATTGCCCACCCTTCGCGCGGCCTTACCGAGGCACTGCCCCACCGGGGTGCTGAACGGGTTCCCCAGGAGGAACTCCATCTTGAGCGGACAACACGGCAGCGGCCCGGGCCCCCTGTCAGCCGCCCGGGTATCCGCTGTCCCCCGCCGCGCTCCCGACCTGACTGACACTTGCCCCCGCCCCACCCTCTCGAACGCCGAACGCCCGGCCCCTGACCCCACCCCTTGTCGCGTCCCTATTGGGCAACGCCTGCCAAGCCCTTCTCCGATTGGCCCCCACACCTCCCTCGCGAAGCCCCACCTACCCCGCGGCGTCCGATTGGGCGGAGCGGCGAGCTAGGTCACAGGAATCTCCGTCAGGCGTAGCGGCACCTCCCCTGGCCCGCCCCCGAACGGGAGTCTGTGTATTTTGATTCATCTATATGTTGGTCAATCTAGTGAATCCTTACCATTATTGGTCAAGAGGAGAGTCAATCACTCCAATAGGGGCCGGGGGAGAGGCGGGGCTACTAATATCCCTGCCCATAGAAGGCGCTGATTGGAGAAACGTTTGTTTTTTCTACTGCTGGTTGGTGGTAGGAGTATTTCCCCACCCAAGAAATGCTGTCACGTGACCGTCAACTTTCACCCAGGATGTCTACCTCTAGACTTCCCCTTAGCAACCGGCTGGCCGCGCTTGGTTCCCTTAGCAACCGAGCGAAGCATCTGCTGCATGGAAACAGTCCGGTAGCCGGCGCTTCAGACGGTGAGACCCTGGACCTGAGAGTGCGGGTGGTCTCGCGTGGGCAGATAGAACCCCGACTTAAAGCTTTCCTCTGACCTTTTTTCTCTGGGAGTCGGCCCGGCGCTCCTCACCTATAAAATAAGCACACAGGTTCTCTGTCAGCCACTTACGGCCGCGCTGAGACCCTGGGCTTCCAGCCTTTGGATGAGAGAAAAACGCTAAGGAAGCATTTCCCTGGGGGAGCAGGGCCCAAAGAGATTTTTAGGGGTTCCACCCCGCGCCTCCTGGCCTGATCTCTTTTATCGAAAGTTACCCGGTCCATTGATAACTTCTTCAGGTGTTTAACCCTCATATCCGACCTCCTCACTGTCATAAAATTGTGTCTCTTCTTTATTTTTATTCTTTACCTTGGTGCTGTATGAAGTATTTTGGCTTGGGATACAGTTACCCGAGTTCCTTGTCTGCCTCTTGTCAGTAGTTCATTGTATGACTTTGGACAATTTCCTTCCCCTCCCAGGCTTCAGTTTCCCTACCTGGGAAGTTAGAGAATTAGGACTCCTTTCTCCGATGGCTTCCAGAGCCGACATGTAATCAAATAATGAATGTGCACTTAGTACCCAGTAAGCACTCGGTAAATAGTTGATTTTTCTTATTAATCCATGGCCGATAGGGGCTTTGTTTTTCAGATTCAAATGATCCCAAGTTCTTGTTCCACTGGACAACTCTGGTTTTGTTTCTCCGTGAGGAGGCTGCTCCATTGACAGTGGTGTAAAACTCGCTGCTGCTTTAACCATCTCCTACCTCTGGTCTTCACCAACAACACCATTGTCAGGCAAGTCAACAGGAACCCAGGTTGGGTGGTAAATTACTGCTAAAATCCCCTTAGGGGAGGAGCGGTCGGGCCTCCACCCCGAGCCAGAACAGCTGTGAGAAACTCTGTGCCCTGTGACAATGAAAATCCACAGTGCCCTGGGTTCTCTGTACTGTAGCCAGAGTGAGCTTCTTAAAATTGAAAGCTGTTCACATCACTGCCCTTATTAAGCCCCAGGAGCTTCCCAGGGATCCTAGGATAATAAACTCCTGTAGGCCTCTCCGACCTTGCATCCCTTCAGCCCAAAATTAACATGTCTCATTCTCTCCCACCTCAGGGCCCTCACTGTGCAGTTCCCTATTCCTTCTTTCCTACCCATCCTTCAGATCTCGGCCCTGTCTCCCCTGGCCAGGTCAGGTGCCCCTGGTGTATGCTGTCTGTCCTAGTTCCCTCCATCTACACACTTGTCATGGTTTGTAATTAAATGTATGATTATCTGATTCACATCTGAAACAGAGGGAAGGAGATCTGTTTTATTCACAGCTTGTAGTAGCTGTGAATAAAAATGTGAATTCGTTACACATGTGTGGGCTACACACACGCTCTTAAACAAATGTAGGAGGGAGGAATTATCCATTTTTACAGATGGGAAATCAAGGGCTTAGACAGGTGAGGTTAGTTGCCGCAGGATGCACGCTCAAGTTCCAAATCCTGCCCTCGCGTGCTTAACAAAGATTGTGCCTCATAACCGTTCCACGCTGCGGAGTGACTGTGGGCTTGACTGAAAGCAAGCCTGATCCTTCCCAGGTGCCAGGCCTAGATGAGGTGGGAGGGATGAGAATTCAGTCAGAGTTTTGAAATCGGAATTAAGAAGCATTTCCCAGAGTACGGCATTTTTCTTTGAAAACGCACAAACACTTTGCAGGTAACATCTGCCAAATCCAGCACATTAAAATTTCCCCAAAGGCAAGCTGGTGTCAAGTTATAGGAAGTCTTAGAAAAAATTGTTTCAAAAGACTGGGGAGATGGAAAGAGGGGGAGGACTAGAAACGTCTTTGGGAGTTGATTCATTCACCCTAAGGAGTTGGAGCCAGCGTTGAGAGCCTGGAGAGGGGGAGATGGAAGGCGCAGGTGGAGAAGGGGTGTGGGGGGTGGGGGCTAGTGCAGGGGGTGGGGAAGGGGGTGGAGGGGAGGCTGTGGCTCCTAAGGAGCAGAAGGAAAGGATGCACGAGAGTTAAAGGCACAGGGACATTTGATCACGGACAGCCCAGAAATGGAAGATGCATATTTACATAAGCTGCATCCAAGTGGATGGTGGGGGAGGACCGATGAGGGCAGCGGGCAGTGGCAGTCTCTAAGACCAGGTGGCAGGATTGCCCGGCCCACCCCAGTTTGCAGTGAACACCATCAGCCCAACACCGGGAGTCTCTCCAGCAGCACTCAGTGGAATAATACAGGGACTGCCCAGCATCAGGGAGGAGGCCTGGGTGCTGGGGACACAAGAGGGTGAAGGTAGATGGTGAAGCCAGCAGGGAGGAGAGACACAGGAGTGGAAAGAAGAAGGGAGGACTGAGTTTCCAGAGGGTTCAGGAGGCAGAATCTGGGAGCTTCCAATAGGGGGTGCCTTCCTGCAGGGTCCAACCCTTCTGGATGTTGATAATGATGAGAATGAGGTTGGGGTGCCCAGGCTTCCCAGGGCCATGGCTCCGTCCAGCCAGGAACAGCAGCCCAGGGTCAGCCTACGACTGAGCAACTCCACAGATCCCCCGTTTGCCTGCAGAGTCTCAGCCAGTTCCCTTTGGCCCATTAGCAGTAGAAACCTAGGGGCGCCTGGGTGGCTCAGTTGTTTACGTGTCGACTTGGACTCAGGTCATGATCTCATGGCTCATGAGTTCAAGCCCCTCATCTGGCCCCTTTCCCACTTTATCTCTCTCAAAAATAAATTGAAAAAAAAAAGAAAAAAAAAAAGAAACCTACTGGTGTCAGTTTAACTAAAAGAGGATTTAATGTGAGGAGTCAGGAAACTCTCACAGGGCCTGGAATTAGGGACACTAGGGGTGGGACAGCCAGCAAAGACTGTGTCAGTCTGTCCGCCCTTCTGTCTTATTTTCTGGATCACCCAGGTTCCCGTCTCTGTTTCTCTCTGTCCATCTGCCTCACCCCCCTCTTGTTATCTCCGCTTAACCACACGTCTGGCCGGCCCATGCCCCCCCCCCCCCCAGTTCCTCCCCAGCTCTCACAGGCAGCTCTGATGAGACTTTCATCCCACTGCCCCAAGTTCACATTCCTCAGCGGGAGAATACGAATGGCCAGCGTAGGTCAGTGTCTGCCAATATCCATGCACTGGGCGGCTTGTGGTGAGATGGGGGGAGTACGGATACCACTGTCTGATGGGGACGAGTCTCTCAGAAGGGGAGCCACCGGCTGCTATGCCTGGCCTGAGCTGCCAAGGATCATGGTCAGCGGTTGGTGGCAAAACACTGAATAACAGTGGGTGAGGAAAGCCAGAGGCTTTGACGGCCATGGCCATAAGGGTAGCTGAGCTCCCAAGGCTGAAGAGACCGGTGTGGACCACCAGTCCCCGGGGTGGGGGTAGGGTCACAGCCATGGTTATGGGACCAAGGGGTGCACCCCTGCAGATGGGTGCCAGGCAGGACGGGTACAGACGGTTGCTGGAAAAGGCCTGGAGAAGCCTTAGTGCAAACGTACTAGCCTCTCAGTGTGGTGGGCCACGGACCGGGATGGGGGCAGCGTCAGAGCATCCGTGACTGTCACCGTGCTCCTTAAAAAGACCCCAGCCAAACCCTGTCTTCAAACAAAGGAAGGAGCAGATTGTGGAGGAGGAACGTGGTGTTTTTTAGGGAAAATGAACTGGCTGTACGACTCAGCGGAGCCAAGAGTGATGGACGAGGACATGCTCAAGCTGGCTGTGGGAGAACAGGGCCCACGGGACGAGGCTGGGCAGCTGGCCAGGCAGGAGGGCATCCTCTTCAAGGATGTGCTTTCACTGCGGCTGGACTTCCAAAGTGCGTATCCTGGGCTGGGGCCACCAGGCGGCCCAGCGCCCCGCCCCTGGCTTCTCTGCCCCAGAACTCCACGCAGAGTCCAGGATCACGGGACCTACGTCAGCGGGCGGGCCCGCGTGGGTTAGAAGGCATAGGAATGGCAGAGAGTGTTTGAAAAGTTAATACCAAGTATCATTAGCATTTGAATATCCACGGCACTGCTGATTCTGAATAATAGGGAAAAAGATAAAATTCTCCCACTCCAACTCTAAATGAACCCAAAGGCCCCGCTGCTTCCGTCACAGATCCCACATGGAATTCTTGGAGCGGGGTCCCTGGCAGGTGGAACCCAGAAGCGTGGTCCCACGCAGCCAGGAAGAAGCCATGGGGTGGAGGAGGATGTGCGCTGGGGGCAGGAAGCAGGAGAGGCGCCTCAGGAGCAGGAGGACAGCCTCGTGGGAAGACAGGTCCTTAGTGCCTCCGTGTCCCCTTCTGTAAAATGGGAAGATGATAGTCCGTGTCTCAAGCTCTGGTTAGGAGGAGAAAGTGAGGTAACACACGCACAGTGTGTTCGCTCGAGAAGGCCAGTGGCTCAGGACAGAGGGGGTGCGAGAGGAAGCGAGAGAGGCGGGCAGGGTGCTGCGTGTATTGTGAGGGTGGCTCCACAGCAGTGACCCGGGCTGCTTCACATTCCTGCTCTGTCCTGGGGTTCTGTGCTGGCCTGCCGGGACACCCAGGAGACAACAGGGGAATGACTGAGGCCCTGCCTCAGCCAGGCTGGGGCGGACCACGGGGACACAGCAGTGGGCAAGGCAGGCACAGCCCTGGCCCAAGCCTCATGAACCCACGGGCCTCCCCAGAGCATGGCCTCCACGGCTGACCACCCAGAGCAGGAAGGGACCCTGGGCCCAGCCACCTCAGCGGTGGGAGGGGTGAAGGGACTGCAGAATGGCCGTCACCAGAGGGGGCTTTAGCCTCCTTTAGCTCACCTCCTCCCCTTCCTAAGGTTCATTTTGCTGGTATTTATAAAATGCCTCTTATATGCTAGGTGCTGTTCTAGGCACTAGGGATTCAACTGTGAACAAAAAAGACAAAAACCCCTGTCCTCATGGAACTGATGTCCAGGTGATGGGAAAATTAAAATAAAAATAGTGTATGTTAAAGGTAATATGTGCTATGGAGGAAAATCAAGAGGAGGCAAAAAGGGGAGTTGGGGGTGGAGCACGGTGTTTTATTGGGTGGTCAGAGGCCTCATCATGAAGGTGACAGTTGAGCAAAGACTAGAAGGAAGTGAGGGAAGGAAGCACGCAGAGATCCAGGGAAAGCATTCCAGGCAGAGGGAACAGCCAGGGCAAAGGCCCTGAGACAGGCACCCCTGTATGGAGACAGATCAGAGAGGTGAGGAGGTCAGCTAGCATCAGTCTTGGGGGCCAACAGACAGTGTTTGGCTTTTATAGTGAGTGAGATGAGAACCCCTGGAGGGTCCTGAGCAGAAGAAGGACAGGATGGGACTTAGCTTTTCACAAGATCCCACTGGCTGCGGGAGGATAAGAGTGTGGCACCCCAGGGCCAGAGCAGAGAGACTAGTGAGTGAGACAGTTGCCACTGCGGTCCAGGAAACAATGGCAATGAGCTGAGACCAAACCGGGGGTAGTAGAGGCAGACCCCATGTCTATGTTGAAGATTAAAATTGGACTTTTTGAGCAGTCCTGTCATTGCTAGTAACTCATTTAGAACTGGTGAATACATCCTGGTTTTTTGTTGTGTTGTTTTGGCTTTTCCACATGAACGGCTGATGCCTAAGGAAAAGGCAGCACATAGGTGTGCAAGGCAGAGCACCCGGAATGCGGGAGCCACCCAGGGGAGCAGCATCTCCGGAAAGTCAGTCATAGCCAAGAGCTATCAGTCTAAGACCAGGGCCAGAAAAGGCTCCTGGAAAATCCAGACCAGGATGGGCGGTATCTGAGGTCCTGAGCCCAGCTCTGCCCCAGAAGTGTAGGTGGAGCTGGTGGCTGGTATCATTCTGGGAAATCTGGCCACAGCGAGCTGGGGAACAGACACCAGTCCCACTTGCCCCTGGGAATGGCAGAGGCAGGGCCCTGGGGGAGAGAAATGCGGTCCACCCATCCCCACCCCCACCTGGCTTGGGGAGGGCAGCCAAGAGGGGGCACCCGGCCTCCCCCAGGACCTCACAACCTCTGAATGAATGTCGAAACCACTGCCCCCGAATGTGTGGTTATTAAGTGTGCTTTTTTTTTTTAACCCCTTTTACTTCTATATTATTTCAGTTATTTTAATGAGCGTATTCTAATTTTATAAGTTTTAGAAATCCTTGCAAAAGCAAATACGGAAAAAAAAGGGGCATGTAAACGACAAAGCTATTATGGCTGCTAGAGGAAACTGGGGGCAGGTTTAGGCCTCCAGAATTTTACGTACGTAACATCTCCTTATTTATACGTCAGCGTAGTTCAGAACTCTTCTGGCTGTCAGCAACAGAGACCGAACTCTGCCTGGCATCAGGAGCAAAAAGAATGAGTTGGCTGCGTGTCTATGAAAGTGGTCTTTAGGGACAACAGGTCAGGAGCTTCAGTGACATCAGGAACCCGCCTCTCTGTCGTATGGGTGATTTATCCCGCTCCCCATATAGGGACATTTGTGGGTCCCCCGATCTTTTTGCCTCTCATGTGCCTATAGGTATTTCTTTGGGCACACACACAAGTGTGCCTTTGCAGACAGATTCCAAATAGAGGAATTGCAGGGTCAAAGGCGACAGGCATTAAGTATTTCAGTTAACGCGGCCAAATTGCCCTCCAAAACGGCTGAACTAGTTGACACGCTCACCAACGTGCACGAGGGGTGGGTGGTGCAGGCATTCACCCTGCAGCCTCGTTCTATTTGTCACGCTGTGGCAGGAAGGACGCTGTTGGTGTCCCATGTCCCGAGGTGTTACAGGCTCCTGAGAAGCCTCCTAGCTGGACATTAGAGGTGGCACGACTGAGTCCCATGCCCTGGGCAGGTTCAGCCCACACTCACGACGACCCTCCGTAGGCCTTTGAGTTCTACTGTGTTCCTGGGTAGAAGCACTGATCACTGCCCGCCCGCTCTGCACTAATAGAGACTCTTGGGTGCTTAGCCCACATCCCCAGGTCGCATGCTCCAGGTCAGGGCGGTGGAGTTATGGGCCTTGTGAATGGTTAGTATTGGCCGTTGCAATTTTTTAGTGCACCTGCACTGAACTCTTAACCCTAACCCCAGGCTGGAAGCAGCCAACGCGCCTCCTCCAATTGTTTCAGACATCCTCCGCATAGACAACCTCTGGCAGTTTGAGAACTTGAGGAAGCTACAGCTGGACAACAACATCATCGAGAAGATCGAGGGCCTGGAGCGTCTGGTACACCTGGTCTGGCTGGGTAAGGGCCCCTCCTGCATGTGTGTCTGCCCTAATCAAAGGTGACGCACTGCCAGGGTCATTGCCTCGCAGGCAATTTTCCGCTGCCCGCCCGGAATTAGCCGGTGTGCAGCTGAAGGTCCGTCTACTGGGAACAAGAAAGCTGCTCTTTTTAAAAGCCTGGGGCCTTTGCTGTGCAGAGCCAGCAAAGATATGCTTGGACACACCAGGCCAGAATATTCTGACCCACCTGCCAAACCTCCCCATCTGGGAGAGAGTCAAGGGAGCAGTCTAGTTACTCTAGACCCAGGGTGACAGACAACTGTGGGCGCTGCCAGTCAGGGGGGCCCAGATCAAGCCAGAAACAATTATCACAGCTGCTAGTGTCCCTTGAGCACGACTACCTGCTAAGCACGGGCCTGTCTGCTTTCCTTGTGAGGCCTTTTAATCCATCCATTTGCATCCCCATCGTAGAAATGAGCAAACTGAGGTCTCAGTGAGTAGTGAGGGCATCAGGCTTCCCAGCTGAGCTCTGTCCAAGTGTAGAGCTCTGGCCCTCATTGCTAAGGCCTCAGGGGGTTTTGGTGAACGAGGAGAGGGGGCTGGCCGGAGAGCTCTTTGTATCGCTGTCTTATTTAGCCCCCACGGCAATCCTAAACGGTGAGTGTTACAATCCCAATGTGAAGAAGAGGAACTGAGATTTTGCGAGGCCAAGGCACTTGCCCAAAGCTCCAGCAGAGCTGCCACACAAGCCCGTATCTGTGTGACCCCGAAGCCCATGCTCCCTCCGTCCGGTCAGGCCGCTCCCGACAACAGGCAACCTGGGGCATCGGCACACATCCAAATTTACAAAACACTCTCAGCTACAGTGGCCCCGACAGTCACCAGCCCACAGCAGCCCCACAGACAGGATTACGTTGCCATTTTGCAGATACAGATGCAGCAGCTGACGCTGGGCGGCTGACGGACCCGATGGGGTCACACGTTATAGGCAGCGGAGGCGAACCACAGCCAGGTCTCCTGACAGCTGGGCCCGGGTCTTTTGCCCCAGGCAACCCCTCCTGGCACCCCAGCACCCATTAATGCCGAGTCTGGTCTTGGCAGCCCGCCTCCTTGGCATTGCCAGGAGGCATCTTCTCTATAGGAGATGAGAGGGATAAGAGGGCTCCGGGCCAGCCCAGACCCTGAGCCACGCCCCCTCTGGAACACCTGCCAGGTACCAGCTGTCTGAGTGCCATGCTTTCAGGAGAGAGCCACCAGGCCCAGCTATCTCTCAGACCTAAAACAAGTGTCACGGGCCCCTGTGCAGTACTCCTGTGATACTATGGGGGTGAGAGAACAGGGGGGACATTTCTGGTAAGAGGTCAGGTCATCCTCCTGAGAGAAGCTGGCCTTTGTCAGTCACAGCGTTAGTCACCCAGGGACCCAACCACAGCCAGGAAGATCTGGGTCCCCGGGGTGCAGGGGGTGGGGCAGACGGTGTCTCCCACTGTTCAGCAAGCCCCCGCCTCATGCGAGGCCCTGCTGGTGGCCTGCCGCATCAGCTGTCCCAGGGCTGAGGCTGTACTGGAGCCAGCCAGGGCTGGCTTTCCAAAGCTGATTACGCACGACTAGTCCCAACTGCGCCTTCAGGGATGTCAGGCCGGTAGCTTGAAATTGGCCACGATGGGAGGATTTACACCACAGAAATGGGCAAGCGCTGCAATTCAGGGCCTCCCCGCCTCTGCCAAACCCTGGCCCCCGCCCCCCACCCCAACCCCCTGGTTAAACATTTACCAGCACGCAGCCAGTTCTAGTGGGCCAGGCCCGGCCTCTGAAGAACAGAACTGTGTTCTTGGCATCTCGCAGGCTGCAGTTCGAGCCTCAGCTCTGCTCACGTACTGACTCTACACCAGTTCCGGGAGCCTTCTGAACCTCAGCTTCTCTATGTGCTGGGTGATGTTGGGCATATACCCCCAGGCCCCTTGAATCTTGGTTTTCCTCCACCAAACACAGAAGATGAGGCCTATGTTGTGAGCATCAGATAAGATGACACACTTAGAAAGGGACGATAAGGGGGCACTTGGGTGGCTCAGTCGGTTAAGCATCCAACTTTGGTTCAGGTCATGATCTCCCAGTTTGTGAGTTCGAGCCCCACATCAGGCTCTGTGCTGACAGCTTGGAGCCTGCTTCGGACTCTGTGTCTCCCTCCCTTTCTGCCCCTCCCAAGCTCATGCTCTCTCTCTCTCAAAAATAAATAAACATTAAAAAGAAAAAAAAAAAAGAAAGGGACAATAAGTTACCATTAGTCTCATCTGTCAGCCAGTGAGCGTCTCCTGATACGCCAAGGAGGCTAAATTCAGGTGTGGACAAACCGACTTCCCAAATTACCGTTAAAACGTGATGGCCTTCAGCTATCATGAGCATATTTCCAAGCTCATGAAAAATTCCTAGTTTAGGCCTCTGGGCCCTTGGTGTTCCAGGACAAAGTTGCAACTCCAACCCCAACCGATCCCAGAAAAGCACGGTGGGAAAAGAGCAGTTTTATTCCCCGGGATGTGAAACTTGGGCCACGGAGGGCCTGGCACCTCAGCTGCAGGTCGGGGTTGGGGTTTTGGAGGATCTGAGTCAGCTGGGATGTAGCTGGAGGGTCCTGGCCTGCCGCATGTCCTGGGAGGAGCCCTGGATGGACTCTGGCACCACCATGGTTAGCTGTGTGGCTTTGGGCAGATCACTGAGCCTTTCTGAGCTTCAGCTTCCCAA
The DNA here is from genome assembly GCF_046562875.1 of Panthera onca. NCBI lineage: Eukaryota > Metazoa > Chordata > Mammalia > Carnivora > Felidae > Panthera > Panthera onca. The sequence continues at coordinate 27,693,376 of NC_138352.1, read as the reverse complement.
TGCTCAAACGGGGAGAGAAATTCCAAGCTGCCACTCAGCGCTGTTGTCAGAAGACTTACTCATAAGCACTTGATAAACTGGGAAGCGCTAAGCAGACAGGTGGTATTGTTATGAAAATGCCCATAGATATGAGGGAAGGAGGCCCTCCAGACTGTCTCCTCCTGCTCCAGGATGCACCATTATGGACCTCCCATTCATCATTTCCATCCCAGAACAACAGAGCACAGACTTGAGTATTTGGGCACATGCGCCCAGCCAGGAAGACAAGTGGCAGAATTGGAGAGGGTGGTAAAAGTTTGAGACAGTAGGAAAGAATCCGTGCATGGCTTCTAGAAGACCATAAGCTGTCAGTGAGTCAGTTACCGGCCTGACAGCTCGGTGCTGGCTCCCAGAGCATAGGTAGCCCCGATGGGTTTGTCCCAAGACAGTCCCACCCCTAACCCCAACCAGTGGACCCTCACAGCCCTCTTCCTTCCAGACCTGTCCTTCAACAACATCGAGGCCATTGAGGGTCTGGACACACTGGTGAACCTGGAGGACCTGAGCTTGTTCAACAACCGGATCTCCAAGATCGACTCTCTGGATGCCCTCGTCAAGCTACAGGTGTTGTCGCTGGGCAACAACGAGATCAGCCACATGATGAACGTGAGTACTCAGGGGCGGCGGGCGCCAGGACTGGAGTGGCTGCTCTGGCCGCTCCTACCGGCCTCTGGCCCAGGGTGGACCGTGGGTCTGGGCGCTCGAGGGCATTGCAGTAGCTGGGGGTGGGGGAGAAGGGTCTGTCATCTGGGGTGGGGGGGGGGAGGAATGCAGCCTTAGCCTTCCAGATCGTCCCCTTTTCCTAGAAAAACCAGAAATCCAGATGATTCTACCAGAGATCTGATCATGTTTAAACACCGCGCTGAGCCCATCGGTGGCTACCAGTCCGTACCTGCACCTCTTTCCCTGAGCCCCATGCTCACTTCGCAAATATTTGCTGAGGTGAGGACCTCCTGGAAGCGAGGCGTTTGGCCTGACTGAAAGAGGGCTCCCTGTTATTTTCTCTCATGCCCCATTTTTATATTCTTTTTTTTTTTTTTAATTTATTATTAAGAGACGGGGAGACAGAGCATGAGCATGGGAGGAGCAGAGAGAGGGGGAGACACAGAATCCGAAGCAGGCTCCGGGCTCTGACACGGGGCTCGAACTCACAAACCGCGAGATCATGACGTGAGTCGAAGTTGGACACTTAACCGACTGAGCCACCCAGGCGCCCCTCCATCTTTGTATTCTTACAGCACTTACCCCCAACAGTAATGATTTTATTTACTCTTTAAAGCATTCCTGGTCCCTGCCAGTAGAATGTGAGCCCTTGCTCTAAGGGTAGGGACCACGTGAGCTTTGTTGCCACTGCAGCCCCGGGGCCTAGCACTGCCTCGGAGGCCTGGTAGGTGCTTAATCCTGTTGCACAAACAGATGACTGGGAGGAACCCTCCGGAAAAGCATGCTTGGTTCCTTCGCCACCTTTTGCACAGTCCAGCGTCTGGTGTGCAGGAAATGCTCTCAAATGAAACAATAGCTCTCTTGTTGACTTTTCCCCCACTTTCCTAAAAATGGAGTAGAGGAAGACTAAATGGCAGGTAGCGAATGTCCCAGTGTCATCCAGCTAATCCAAGGTTAACTACAAATTGGGTTCCATTTAATTTAAGAGATCTGGCCCTTCCACAGAGTTCACGGTGGAAAAGCGCGCCTGTTCTGAGGGACCAGCAGTAACAACTACCACCCTTTATGGAGTAGGCGGGAGGCACGCTTCTCAATGTTTCTCATAGCTCATTTCCTTTGGTCCTTGGAACACCTGTGACACACATCACAGCACCCTTATGCCCATCTTACAGATGAGGGAACCGAGGCTCACAGATGTTAGGCAACTTGCCCAAGGTCCCACAGCTGGGCCTTGAACCCAAGCCTGCTGATCAGGACAGCCATCCAGCCTGGAACCCTCCTCCCCTCCGCCCTCCTTCTCTCTTGTCGCCCCAGGCAGCGCGGAGGGTGTCGTGGCCAGGCCGCAGACCCTGGCAGAGCGACGAAGGGAGAGGCCGCTGGAGGTGTTTTCTGTTCTGCGGCAGCCAGGAAGATGGGTTACTCTCCCCTCTTCCCCCCAGATCATCTACCTGCGGCGGTTCAAGGACCTGCGGACGCTCAGCCTCTCTGGAAACCCCATCGCGGAGGAGGAGGATTACAAGATGTTCATCTGTGCCTACCTTCCTGACCTCGTGTACCTGGACTTCCGGCGCATCGACGACCACATGGCAAGTGTCTTCCTCTGGGTCTCCTGGCTCTGTGAGTCCGTCTTCAGGCCCTCCAGACTGCACGGAAAAGGGCGCTGGGGCAGAGCCCCCCTGAGATCTAACTCCTTCGACCTGCCCCCGTGGGCACCATTCCAGCAGGACCCTCATGCTAGCCGTTCAGTGCCTGCTCGCGGTGGCCAGGTCCCTCCATGTGTTGCCTCCAGGCCACGTCCAGCCACCCGGCACTGTCTGGTGGTCTGAATGAAGAAGCTGGGGACACCCAACCGAGGGCCAGCAGTTAGCATCAGTGGCTCGTGGCAGAGCCCGGGAACAATAGAACAGCTAACTATCCTCCCGTACGCGTCCGCCACGCACACGTTGCTGTTTGATGTCGCTTTCACTACAGCCTGTCGGTGGGGGTGGGGGGGTCTGTTCCTGCCCTCAGCTGGCCAACCGAGGGCTGGCACCAGTGAGATGCCTCGCCGGGGAGCTCGCAGCCAGTGCTGGTTGGGCCGGGAGCCGGAGCCAGGCATCCTGGCAGCAGAACCCAGTGAGGAGGGCCCTTCCCCCGCCTACCGCCTGGTCTGTCACGGCCACCGCGTTCCTGTCCCCCTGCTATGAGCTGCCCCCTTTCGCTCACCTCTTGCTCTTTGCAGTGTGATCCTTCTCTGGGTGCCTTCCCCACTGGAAGGAAAGAACCTGGCCCAATACCTGGGGCCTTTGGTGGCAGAAACGGATGTCCCTGCATGTTGGGTGCTACAGAGACCAAGGGACTGTTTGACCTGCCTGCTCCTTCTCGCGGGAAGCTGGTGCCTTCCTGAGAGAAAGGAGCCTGGGCTTGGGGGCACTGAGGTGATGGGGAGCACCTGGGAGAGCCCAGCAGGAGCAGGGAGGACTCGTCCACAGGTCTGAAGGCTGACCCTGCCTGGCCTGGACCGTGTTGCAGAGCCCCGGTGCCCAGGTGGACAGGGCCACCTTCCAAGTGTGGAGCCCTCTGCTTGCCAGTGCCTTCCTGGGAGGTCCACAGAGATAGGGTGAGGTCAGAGAGGTGCCCCTCTGAGGACCGTGGCTTTCTCTGCTTCCCGTGACAGCACCAAAAGCTGAGACTCGAATTCTAATACTCTCAAGTATTTTTTGCTTCATGTAGATAATAGTTTGGAAGTCATCACGGGCTCCGATGCTTGGAATGGGCCAGAGAGCTGTTGGGGTAGGTTTTGAAGTCCACTGTAGAACCAGGGGACAGCCTGACACTGCACAGTTCCAAAGCCCCTCCCCAAGCATTCTCTCCTCAGTCCCCAGAAGCTTCCATAAAGGGCAGACAGCCCAGTCTGGGCATCCCCGTTGTGCCGCAGCGAAACAAAGGCTCCTTTCATGATTCAGAGACTTGCCTAGATGCATCAAGATAAATAATGAGTAAAAGGCTCTAAGAGCAGAGTTCTGCAAAGCAGGGGCACTTGAAACTTCCCTGTCCACACTACTGCCTGCCCTGAGGCCAGCCATAGCCTGCCCCAAGCCCCTGGCCTCTTGGTGCTGTAGGGCTTGGGCAGCAGAACAGCTGGGCCCAGATACAGGCCAACCAGGGGAGGGTCCAGGATGTCCCCTGGGTCTCCGGCCGGGGTGCTGGATGACTGGGGGGCCGCTCACCTCAGTGGGACTGTGGGAGGACAGAGGTTCAAGGGCAGGCTCTTGAGGTGCCTCTCAGCTCTGTGGAGCTCTCCCCCTGTTTTCATCAGGCCCCTTTTAAGTCGAGGCCCTGGACTGTGCCTGAAGGCTGGCCCTCCCCTCAATCCAGCCCTGAGGAACAGAGGACAGTCCCCCACAAACCACATGGAATGGGCAGGTGTTATGAGCTTGAGGGGCTTTGTGTGGGGAGGTGGGGAGACAGGCAGGGGAGGCAGGGGTCAATCAGCAGGGCCCTGCTGGGGTTTAAGGGTTCTCCGATTGAAGGTGGGGGCCCGTGGGGAACCCTGAGCGGTTCTCAGCAGAATTCTTGATGTGGTCCGCAGTTCAGGAATCTGGGAGAGAGAGGATATAGAGAAGAGATGTGGGATGAGGTGGGGTAGCGGGGAGGGAGAGAGGGAGAAGGCAGGGCTGTGGGAATGGAGAAGAAGGGGTGGCCCAGAAACTAGGGACTTTTAAAAATTTGGGACATCTGGGTGGCTCAGTCAGTTAAGCATCCAACTTTGGTTCAGGTCATGATCTAACGTTTGTGGGTTTAAGCCCCACATTAGGCTCCATGCTGACAGAGTGGAGCCTGCTTGGGATTGTCTCTCTCCCTCTCTCTCTGCCCCTCCCCAACTCATGCTTTCTCTCTCTCTCTCTGTCTCAAAAATAAATACATTAACTTAAAAAAACAAAAATTTAAATTTCCTTATTAAAGTATAAATATGCAGGAGTACCTGGGTGGCTCAGTCAGTCAAATGTCTGACTCTTTGATTTCAGCTCAGGTCATGATCTCACAGTTTGTGGGGTCAAGCCCCATATTGGGCTCTGAGCTGGCGGTACGGAGCCTGCTTGAGATTCTTTCTCTCTCTCCCTCTCTCTTCCCCACCCCTTCTCTCTCTCTCTCTCTCTCTCTCTCCCCCCCCCCCCAAAATAAATAAACATTTTAAAAATATTTTAAAAATAAGGGCACCTTGGTGGCTCAGTCAGTTAAGCTCCCAACTTCAACTCAGGTCATGATCTCATGGTTCGTGGGTTTCAGCCCCGCATCAGGCTCTGTGCTGACAGCTCAGAGCTTGGAGCCTGCTTGGGATTCTGTGTCTCCTTCTCTCTCTGCCCCTCCCCCACTCATGCTCTGTCTCTCTCCCTCTCTCTCTCCCTTGCTCTCTCTCATAAATAAACATTAAAAAGTTTTAAAAAAAGAATTAAAAATATTTTAAAAATAAAGTATGACCATGTAAGAAAACAATATAAGCATACAGCTCAATGAATAACAGTTCTTTAGAAGGATTTCAGCTGTGCAATATAAGCTATTTGCAGCCAAGGCCCAAGTTAAGGCACAAAACTATAATGATACCTATACTCGCATCACGTTCAGGAGTAAGATGGGATGGGCTTCAGGCAGCACAGGAGAGCCGAAAGAAAGCTCAGTATCTGGAATCGAACAGACCCCGAGGAAGCCCTTACCTTCCTTTGTGGTGCCAACGCACAGAGACAGATCCTCTCACAGATACGTGAAAATACCAGGTGTACAAGGCGGGGGTTGATGGTTTGAAGCATAGGATGAGCAGGAGTGAAGGGCTGGTGAAGGGCTAGGGTTAGGACAGAGCACATGTAAAGGCCTGTGGCAGGAGGCAGCGCGGCGAGGGAGCCAATGGCTGGCGCTCAGAGAGCTGGAGAGAGAGGGTGGCAGGCAGGCCTCGCAGGAGCTTGTCATTACCCTACGGCCAAGAGGAAGTCCTACAGGGCAGGCAAGGGACCTACGAAATTGGGTTTGCGTTTAACAGAGGTTTCTCTGGCTTTTTGCTCGGGAGCAGTGGACAGACTGGGTGAGGGGACAGGGTGCACGGGGGAGGCCAGCTAGGAGGCTGAGGCGGGGGTCGAGGCCAGAGAGAGAGGATGGTGAGATAGGATTAGGAGCTAGCACAGACAGGCCAGGGCACAGCCTGGGTCTGCTGGGGGAGGGAGGGTCCCGCATGTGTCCCGGGTCTCCGGCCGGGGTGCTGGATGACTGGGGGGGCACTCACCTCAGTGGGACCATGGGAGGACAGAAGTCCATCTTGGACATGCTGAGGGGGCAGTGTTCTCAAGGCAGCTAGGGGAGAGAGGCTCTCAAAGGTAGGGTCTGGGCTGAAGGTAAAGACCCGCATGTTGTCTGAGGGTGGAGCCATTGGACGTGCTTGCACTTGACCTTAGCACAGGTGAAATCACCTGGGGTGTGTCGAGTGAGCCGAGAAGGGTGAGGACTGAGCCCTACAGGCTCCAGCAGTGCCCGCTGGGTATAAGGGGATGAGCAGGAGGGCTGGGAGGAGAGCCAGGAGGTGGCAGGGCACAGACCCAAGGTCCGAGGCCCTTGATACCAGGCCTGTGACTCAGGTAACTCACTTTACCTGTTTCCCATCGTGCATCCCTGGAAGAGAGTGGGAGCACCTGCTCTGGGCATGTGCACCCGCCCAGGACGTGGCCCTGATCCCCGCCGCCTGCCTGTGCTGCCTTCCCCCCATGCTGTTGGTCCTTTCCCTCATTTCCCTTAGACTCAGGATACTTGGAAAAGGCCAGGAGGAAGCAAGCCATCCTTGCCCACACAGCCTTCACTAGGAGGCTGTCCACACCCCAACCCTCGCTAGAGAGGCCGCGGGATGGCAGAGGCCGGCATGGCCGGGAGGGAGGGACCAAACATGCCCCAGTAACAGTGCCCCTTCCCATCTCCCCCTCAGAAGGAGCTGGCAGAGATCAAACACCAGTACGGCATCGACGAGCTGAAGCAGCGAGAGAACCTGATTCAGGCCCAGCTGGATGATGAGCGGGCCCAGCGGGAGGAGCTGGAGGAGCACAAGGTACATTCTGTCGGGAGGAGCCCTGCCGCCCACCTCCCCCTGCCCTGGCTCCAAGATGCCGGCCACAGGGTATGGGCCCAGCTGGATCAAAGTCAGCAGGGCCCAGGCCCCAAGAACCGCTCTTGATGGCGAACATATGCCATGTGGCCTCTCCTGGCTGTGACGGAGCGTGTACATCACCCACAGGCCAGCGCCCTGTCCCGCCCTGTCCCCTCCTTGCTCTGCTCGCCACAGAGCCAGCTCTGTCTCAGCCCGGATGCCACCTGCCTTGTCTCCTTGCCAGCCTGCCAGGTCCAGCACGAGGGCCTAGGGAAACAATCTGAGGGAGCAGCTCCTTTTAAGAAAAGGGCGGTTCCACGGGCAGCCAGGAAGGTTGAAGTCCTTCCCCGGCACGGCCCCGGACCCACTCTGCCCCACAAGCCGCACCCCTTCCTCCAGGCACACTGAGCCTCGTGCAACCTTCAGCTGATGCCTCTGGACCTCCGCGTGTGCCAGGCCCTTGGCCCGGCGTGCCTTCCCTGTCCTCCTGGAGGGCTAAAGCCCAAGGGCAGCGTGCCCTCCCCCACCCTCTGCAAAGTGTCCACTGACCCCAGCGCCCAGCACAGGGCCCCACCCATGGAGCCCTTGCCAGTGGATCAGCGTCCCCCAAGCCCTGCTGTGTTTCTGACTGCAGGCCGCGTTCGTCGAGCACCTGAACGGCTCCTTCCTGTTTGACAGCATGTACGCTGAGGACGTAGAGGGCAACAAGCTGGCCCACCTTCCCGGCGTCAGCGAGCTCCTTCAGGCATATCCTTCCAAGTTCATGGTCACCTCCCCTGGCAGAGCCCGGGCCCCACACCACCAGCCTGCCGGGGGCAGGTCCCCTTCTGCTCTGGGCCTCGGTTTTCCCATTTCTCTTGTGAAACCCTGGAAGATAAAACCCCTCCTTCACAGCCATGTACCCAAGAGGCAGTGGAGAACCCAAGAGGTCAGCTGAGGGGCGTGGGGAAACGCTGCCTGGATTTCAGGGGACGCACAGCATGGCACGGGGTCCACTGTGCTCGACAAGCCAGGTTGTCAAAGAGGGAAAACTGAAGTGTGGGTCTATGGCGCTAATCTGTAGTACCTATATTTATGTTCTCTTGCTGTGAGCTTTGCATACAGTGTTTGTAATTTCCCAACTGCCCAGCAGATGGGTGCTGTTATTATATTAATCCCATTTTATAATTGGGGAAGCTAAACTTGGAGAGGTTGACTTGTCCAAGGTCATGCAGTTAGAAGCTGGGATTTGAGCCCTTGTCTGTCGCTCTAAGAGCCGGCATCCTTTCCCCCAGTCAGCTGGAGCCCAGAGGCTGTGACTGGCACTTGTCATGGCCGAAGCCAAGATGACCTCAGTTGGCATAAACTATACGTCGAGGGACTCAGACTCACAACAGACTGAATTAGCGCTGAGACTGGCAACGAGTCACACAGTATGTCTGTGGAGCCGCCATCACTGGGTAGAAAGAAACTTTCTCTTAAAAACTCAACGTTTTGGAAAGGGTGGGGGAGGGGATAGAGAGGGTGTGGGGCAAAGCAGAAGGTGACAATCAGAGCTCTAGGCCAGACAGACGGGCTCCCGGCCTGGCTCTGCCATCCTCCAGCTGGGTGACCTGGGCTCACATCTGGGCCGTAGCACCTGCCTGACCTCAAGGACTCCATGCTGCAGGTGAGGAAGCCCAAGTCCAGGCAGGTGAAGTGGCTTGCCAGAGAGGAGGAGCAGCAGAGCCAGGACCTGAACCCGGACCACTCTGCGTCCAGCCTGTGGTCCCCTGACCTTCGCAGGCTCCCTCGGCGCCCCTGCAACAGCTGAGCACAAAGACAGGAGCCCAACAAAGGCCCCCTAGATATCACGGCAGAGACAGAAACATACACTGCCCAGCTCGCTGGCTGGGGCTGGCTCCGCCTGGGCTCCCAGCCCCTCCCCGGCCCCTTTGGGTGCCCCAGGATGCCTCTCCTGGGGCCTTTCTTAGCATGTCTCTCTTCTGCTCTGTAGCATCCCCCCATGGCCCCTGCCTCCTTCCCGAGACCAGTCCCTCACGGTGAGGATAGGGATGCCCCAGCACCACATTCGACTCCAAATCTCAACTCCCGGCCCTGTGCCAGGAGCTGCCACCACCCTCGACCTGCATCCTCCCAGCAGCCTGCCCCCAAGACAGCTTCCTTAATGGCCTCACCTACAAGGACAAATTCGTCATCATCTGCCTGAACATCTTCGAATATGGCCTGAAACAGCAGGAGAAGCGCAAAGTGGAGCTTGACACCTTCAACGAGTGTGTCCAGGAGGCCATCCAGGAAAACCGGGAGCAGGGTAAACGCAGGATTGCCAAGTTCGAGGAGACGCACTTGCTGGTAGGCTCTGCCCCTCCCGTGTCCCCTCTCTGCTTCCTGCTCCGGATGCTGACCCCACCCCGCGGGCCTGGCCCCACCGGAGGGGCTGCACACCCTCTACCTCTGACGACCCCTAAGACCCGCGGTCACTGTCCCCGTTTGCCAGAAATCACCCAGCTCAGTGGCAGAGCCAAGGTTTAGCCTTCCACCGGTGCCACCAACCACAACTCCAGCACCATGCCAGAGCTGAGCCCAGGGTGACGCCTGTGGGTCCCCTTCACCTAAAACGCCCCTGGGGGTTAAGGCGGTGTCATCCTTACTGTCAACAATGGTGTTCACGTCGTCGCTCCTGTTATTAGCAACGTCAAAAACTGCTACTTTGCTTTGGTTCATTCGTTCGTTTAGCAGACATTTTCTGAGCCTCCGCTCGGTGCCTGGCTCTGGGCAGCCAGACCAATGCTGGCCGTGGCTCCTACCCTCGGCGAGCTCCCATGTGGTGTGGGGTGCAGACCCGGGCCCTCCCCGCTGCGGTGGTCAGTACGACACTGGAGGGGAGCCCAGGGAGCCTCTGGGAGTTGCTGGAGGGACCTTAACTCAGGCTGAGGCTCACAGGACAAAGAGAAACGAGCCAGGGGTGGTGGAGGAAGGGCATTCCACCTGAGCGAGCAGGCCTCGGTCGTTCGGGACCTGCTGGACCCAGGCCACTCAGGGCCATGTGCGCTTGGTGGGACTTGCTTCTTTTCGTTAGCATCATGTTTATTTTATTTAATGTTTATTTTTGAGAGAGTGCAAGTGGGGGAGGGGCAGAGAGAGGAGAGACAGAGGATCGGAAGTGGGCTCTGTGCGGACAGGCTGACGGCAGCGAGCTCGACGCGGGCCTCCAACTCCCCAACCTGCAGATCATGGCCTGAGCCGAAGCCAGATGTTCGACCCACTGAGCCACCCGGGGGCCCCTAGTTAGCATTATTTTTAAAGATGGGTTCTTGTTCTAAGTCACAGATCTTCGTGAGACTCTAAGGAAAGCTATGGACTTTCTTTCTCCTCAAAAAACTGTCCACATACACCGAGTATGTGGGCACTCGCCTGCAGTGTCAGGGGCTTCAAGGAACCCACGAAGCACCGTCGGGTTGAGAACTCTTAGTTTAAGGTCAAGCAAAATCCCCAGATAATGCACGTTCAGATATGATAGGGTTGGCGATCAGCTCCCAGATGCTTCCCGGCCCTCCTCACTCCCCGGTCCCTGGTCTCGGCTCATTGGCCTCACCAACGACCTCACATTCTGTGCGACTTAACCCTCAAGACCCTCCTCCTTATGTTTTAGGGTGGGGTGTGACTGCATTCACCCAGAAGTTCAAGCCTGTCAGCAGAAGAACACATTTGGCTCACATGTGTGTTTTATTTGGCGTGCAGAGGATTTTAAAACGTTTTGAACGTCCTGCTGACGTTAAAAATGGGAAGATTTCACAGAAAAATTGTGGTTGCCAGCTTCTCTGGAGGCACTTGTCAGCAGGGCCTCAGTGGCAGTTGTCCCCTCTGGACAGGCCAGGTCTCCAGTCCTCCTGGACCCTGTCTGGCACATCCTCCCTGAGGTTTCTTTTTTTTTTTCTTCTTCTTCTTCTTTTTTTTTTTAAATGTTTATTTATTCTCAAGAGAGACAGAGACAGAGCACGAGTCGGGGAGGGGCAGAGAGTGGGGGAGAGACACAGAATCCGAAGCAGGCTCCAGGCTCTGAGCTGGCAGCACAGAGCCCGACGCGGGGCTTGAACTCATGAACTGTGAGATCGTGACCTGAGCCAAAGTCAGCCGCTTAGCCGACTGAGCCACCCCGGCGCCGCCTCCATGACATTTCTTATCTGGTGCCTGCAGCCGCTGGGTTTGGGAGGCCTGGACGCCAGCCAGCAGGCTCCTCCCAGGCCTGGGCCCGGCCCCCTCAGCAACACATCCCCCTGGAGAAGCAGGACCTGGACCAGGCTACCGCCAGTGCTGTGCTCTTGCTGGCGCCAAGCCTGACTTCCTAACGTTCAGGGGGTAGTTCTTCGGAGCAGGCCGGCTCCCCCGGCTTCTGAGGCACCGGGCCCCACGGCCCCCATAATGGTGACACCCTCAAAGGCTGCCTGGGATGAGCAGACTACCCTGAGCGCCCCTCTCCTAGAGCCTAGAGCAGTGGTTTCATGCAGCCCACACACCAGAGTCCACAGGGACCCCACAGGGCTGGGGCTGATGCCCCAGCTCAGGGGGTGCGGCACAGCACTGGAATTTTCCAGAGCTTCCTAGGTGCCTCCTGCTTAGCCCAAGCTGAGCCCGCTGTCTTAGAAGTTCACAGGACTCTGTCGGCCTGAGGCCCCAGTTCTCTTTCCTCACGGGACCTCTTGATCTTGTCCTATCCCCCTCCTGCCACGCCCACTAGACCAGGGCTCCTTCAGCGCCTCCTCCTGGTGCCCAGCGGGGCACAGCTTGGGGTCAGTGGGTCGGCAGAATGCTCACATGGACCCCTCACTGGTGACCCTCTACTGGCTTCCGTTTCCTCATTAGAGAAATGGACGTAACCGCCTCCCAGAACTGGGGGGGGGGGGGGGGGGGACCAGTGGGGAGCAGAGCAGGTGTAAAATTGTGACGGGCAGTCTCTAGATAGGTAATGCATGTCTAAGCATGGGCACAGAATGACAAATGTAGATGGGGGTTGGGTACAGTCAGTCCAACCCTTCTGTGTGTGTGTGTGTGTGTGTGTGTGTGTGTGCGCGCGCGCGTGTGTGAGTGATGAAAGTGTACCATGCTGTTTTGCCCTTTGCTTTTTTATCTATGCAGCTTAGAGATCCTTCCAAAACTCAAATCGCCTTCTTTTTTAATAGTTGTAACATCTCTCCTTGCACGGATGAGCCATGATTTATTAACCCAGTCCCTGCTGACGGACAATTCATTTTTTTCCGTTCTTTCGCTCTTTCAAGCAGTGTTGCAGTGGGTAAGTTGGCGCGAGTCTGATCTGTAGGATGAAGTCCCGGAGGCAGACCCGGGTATTGCTGCTCTGACCAGTTACTGCTCAGCCGTGCTCCGCGGAGGCTGTGGCTTCTGCCCCTCGGCCTGCTCCTTGTCAGACCGGTGCTCTCAGGCTTCCTCGTCTCTGCCAGTCTGGCACTTGGAGCATGTGTTTATTTTCCCTTAAGTGAGGATAAGCATTGCATGTTTTATAAACATTTGTATTTCTTTTTTTTTTTTTTTTTTTTTTTTAGTGTATTTATCTTGAGAGAGAGAGAGAGAAGGAGAGAGAGAATCCCAAGCAGGCTCCACATTGCCAGCACAGAGACCAATGCGGGGCTCGAACTCACGAACCATGAGATCGTGACCTGAGCCGAAATCAAGAGTCGGACGCTTAACCGACTGAACCACCCAGGCTCCTCTAAACATTTTTATTTCTTTTTCTGTGAACTCTTTGTTCTTCTCATATGCCCTAATCCATTTTTTTTCTGTTTGGTTTTTGATCTATATCTCTTTCTTTAAAAAGAAATCATTACTTTGTACAAGCTCTTTATAGATTAAGAAATTAGCCCTGTGTCAGTGAGATGAATTGCAAATATGTTTCCTACTTTGTTGTTTATCGTGTCGTTTTTTTGTCTATGGTGCTTTTGCTATTCAAAATTTCTACACATTTTATGTAGTACAACCTATCAGTCTTTTTTCTGGTTATACTTAGAAAGGACTTCTCTACTCTGAGATTATTTATTAAAGTCCGTCTATTTTTTCCTTCTAGGACTGTATGGCTTCACTTTGTATGTTTAAATCTTCACTCTGTGGGAAATTTGTTTTCATGTAAGGTTCGAGGTAGGGATTGAACCTGATTTTTCTCCAGACGGGGTAACCATTATTATAAATATCATTCATCGCACTGAATCGTGCCAAAGTACTCTGTCCTCCTTCCCAACTGATACCATACATCAGGGCACCTGGGTGGCTCAGTTGGTTAAGTGTCCAATTTCGGCTCAGGTCGTGATCTCACGGTTTGTGATTTCAAGCTGTCTGTGCAGACAGCTCAGAGCCTGGAGCCTGCGTCGGGTTCTGTTCCTCCCCGCCTCTCTCTGTCCCTCCCTTGCTCGCTCTCTCTCTCAAAAATAAACATTAAAAATAATAATAGCATATATCAACAGAAACAAGTTGACAGTGCACCTGATGGCCGAGTCCCCAGGACCTTTGTTAGTGAGTGTCTGGGATTCAGTGCCAGGCTTGGACCCCAGGGTGTTTTCCGGCCCGTGAGCATCCTCTCATTCCAAGGGGCCTAGCATCTGTTCACCACCGGCATCCCCTTGCTCAGTGGGGTGCTCTGTGGGTCCAACTGGTTTCCTAAAGACTGGATCTGTCTTACATTTCCAGTGTCTCTCTGTCTCCCTGTGCCTGCTGTGGACCTTGTATTGGACTCTGTTAGCCGAGGCCCCACCGTGAACCAAGAGTTCATACACGCTGCTAACTCCCCACAACTTTGTGACACACACTTCTGTCCCACTTTACATAAGGAAACTGAAGCTTAGAGAGTGGAGGTGGCTCATTCAAGGTCACACTGCTGATAAGTGACCCAGACAGGATTCGAATTCAGGTTCACCCAACTCTGAAGCCATCGCTCCTTCCACCCAGCCCAGCCACCACTAATGAAAACCCGAGCTAACGTGGACCGAGAACTCACTGACTAGTGCTGGCATCTGCTGTACCTGCCTCGAGGCATGGGGAGGGTGAGTAGCTTCCACAAGTCCACAAAGCTGACAAATGGCAGAGCCGACACTTGAACTTGGACAGGCCAACCCCAGAGTTCACATTCGTACCCAACAAAACCGATCGTCGCCCGCCATTAACTAATTACACTTAGTTGTGGATTCCTCAAACCCAGGCTTTTGTTTCCAGAGTTTAAATGCCATTCGAGATGAGTCCGAAGTGACCAACCTTGAGATGAAGATAGCGGAACACAGCAAGGACATCACTGAGCTGTTCAACATGCTCATGACACTGGAGATGCAGTTGGTAGAGCAGCTGGAGGTGAGGCCGAGCCCCTGGGGCACAGGTGTGATGCGATCGCGCCCTGCCAGTCTCCTTTGCGAGAACATAGTGGATACGGTGGCAAAACCGTATTTTTATTTTATTGTTTTTTTCGTAATTATTTTTTGAATGTTCATTTTATTTTTGAGAGAGCGCAAGCAAGTGAGGGGCAGAGAAAGAGGGAGACAGAAGATCTGAAGCGGGCTCTGCGCTAACGGCACAGAGCCCCGTGCGGGGCTTGAACTCACCAACGGTGAGATCGTGACCTGAGCTGAAGTCCGATGCTTAACCGACTGGGCCCCCCAGGTGCCCCCGGATGGTATTTTAGCTGGAGCCCTCCCAGGCGCTCCTCCGCTGTGTGACTCAGCGCGGCGGACTAAGGCTTTCTTTGCTCATCCGTCCTGTGTTTGCTTTTAATATATTTCAGTCACTTAGATTGCAGTTGGTTCTCACGCCCACATGCAGAGGTGAGCTCATTCCTCTAGAATGTACCCCCTATCCTGGAAGCACCCAGAGCCTCAGCAGGGAGAGGTATTTCTGATTAGACCCCAGGAGTCATCTGGGTGCTTGAGAGACAAAGTAGGCCCCCACTCTGGGACAAACAAAGGCTCCTCCGCATTGCAGTGCGTATTTGCCGCATCTCAGGGCCGCGCGCGGAGCCTGCGATTCAGCACGAAGCAGCGGAAATGCAGAGCGCCTCTCTCTAAAATTCCTCAGCAGCCAGAGTGCCTTGTGTGTTCACAAGGCAGCCGAGGCCGGGGCCTCCGAAGGCTGTGATGAATCAAACCTCATTGGATGCTGCCGTGGTCGGGCCAAGAGATGGCGCCTAATCGATCCCTCCCATGTCAAGGGACACCTCAGACAGGGATAGATCTCCCCATCACGTCACATGGCAGGTGTTGGCTCCCGCCGGGAGTGCTCAAGAACTGCAGGACAGCTCGCAAGCGGCGGGGGAGGCTTAGGCAGCGGCTCCCAGCCTTTTCATGCAAGGAGATCCCCACTCCAGTGTCCCTAAAGTCCCCAGATCTGTACACACACATTTGAAACATGTATAATTGGCTCGGCCTGCAGACAGGGGTTGGACTCCTGTAGATTCCCGGGGCCCTCGGCCCCCCCTGTAGCCCCGGGAGTCTGTGCTAGATCAGGGGCATGACCTGGCCTGGGGCTCACAGGGGAGCAGGCCTCACATCACCTCTTCCATTGCTCCCTCACTCAAGTCCCATTTCAGCCCCGGGGGACAGCTAAGCCCTGGGGGGCAGCAGTGCAGTGTGCCTCGGAGAGAGGTGGTAGGCATGCAGACAGCCACACTGATGGTGACAGGTCTGGGGCAGCAGCCAGCATCACCAAGGCACCTGGCAAAGCATTTCGTGTGAAGTAACTCATTTAAACTTCACAACTCCATGAGACGGGGACTACAAAGGAAACCCATTTCATAGATGAGGATGTTGAGCTCCAAGAACATTAAACACAGTGGTGGAGCTGGGACACTGATCCAGGCAGTCTCTCAGCAACTCTCTCCCCTGTTTCTCTGGAAGTGATGGATAGATGCCATCATCGAGAAGCCCAAAGGAAGGGGGTTAGCTCTATGTGTGTCCGTGAGGGTTACGGGGGGTGGGACCCGGACAAGTATTCCTGGCAAGGGGACCAGCACGTGCAAAGGCCCGGAGGAAGCTTTGCATTAAACCTTGTGGGGGAGTGAGTAAGGTGAAATGGCTGGGGAGTAATGCAGCTGTGAGAAAGAGGTCAGGAGAGAGGGCCATTCATAGGCATCTACCTGGGAAGGTCAGGGTGGTTGGTCTTTACCCTGAAGGTCTGTGATTAAAACACCTGTAAGTGCTTTTACAGTTAAACAGTAAAAGTTAAACTGTAAAAAGTTAAACTGTAAAAGTTAAAACACTGCTAAGTTCTAAGGAGTGCCTTTTGCTCTGATGATAGGTCAGTCAAGTTCATGTCTAAATATTCATGTTAACTGTGCTCTTTATCACTTCCAGGAGACTATAAACATGTTTGAAAGGAACATCATGGACTTGGTGGCACTCTTTATTGAAAACGTCCAAAGCCTATATCCTTTTCCCAGATGACCCTTCATGGGGAGACGCTCCTGGCTCGTGGGGTTATCCTGGCCCACACCTGGGCTCCCCCTGCCTCCAGGGGAGCCAGAGGAGAAGCACCTGCATTTTATTTTTTATTTTATTTTTTTTTAATGTTTATTTATTTTTGAGAGACAGACAGAGACAGAGCACGAGTTGGGTAGGGGCAGAGAGAGAGGGAGACACAGAATCCGAAGCAGGCTCCAGGTTCTGAGCTGTCGGCACAGAACCCGACGCGGGGCTCGAACTCATGAGCTGTGAGATCATGACCTGAGCTGGAGTCGGCCGCTCAACCAACTGAGCCACCCAGGCGCCCCAGCACCTGCATTTTAAACAAAAGGCAGAAAAGGGTTAAGGCTTTTTCACCAACTAAGCAGGATGCAAATAAGTGGTCCCCTTCCAGGTAGCCACCTTTGGGGTCACACCTACCCCCTCCCACTGCCACCAGGGCCCTAAACATGTCGGCAGAGATGGCCAAAAAGTCCGTACTTTAGAATATTTCACTTTTTGCCAGAAATACCTGAGCCCCAGTCTGATGTACAGAAAGATCTATACCTGTACCAAGATGATATCCACCCCATCACAGGACCCCATTTAGTGGGAATCTCGACCTGTGTCGTTAGAGGAATAGAAATCCTCTAGTTTGTCACCACAGAAAAAGCTCACCTTCAAAAGATGGAGATTTGGCAACTACTTGGAATGTTCAAAGAATGTTCCACAGGGTCTGAGGGAGTTTCCCATCTCTCAGAACGATGGTGCCTTGTTAGCGTAAGGGTTTGGATACCTACCGGGCTTGCTGTGTGGGGCCCCATCAATTGCAGTATAAGGCCTGGCATATTTGTTCTCAAAGGAGGGATGTTCACGGAGAGACCACACCCCAGAATCCCTGTCTGCTTCCTATGTCGCAGGTACACACACCCTGGGAGTGGGACAGATACTGACAAATCATTTAGAATGAGATCGTCGGGTTAAATGTCAGGGTTAGAGCATTTAGGGCATGACCAACCTTTCTGCTACCTGAATTCAGGGCCCTGCCGTGTAGGGGACAAACTGCTATGCTCTACCCCAGAAGTAACCTCCTAGTCCTACCTTTCTGGGTCCACAGTCGTGCAAGGAGACAGAGTTACGGAGGCAGTAAGTGAGCAGCCCACAGAGAGATCAGGGCCAGGAGCCTCCCCGAGGGAGGGTCCACTGAGAACCTGAGCGTGGGCCAGAGGGACAAGGCAGAAAAGTGGGGAGGACGTCCCAGGCAGAAGAGGCAGCCTGTGCAAAGGCCTTGAGGATGGGTCACAGAAATCCAGGTTCAAGACGGGGTCTTTAGGCCACAAGAGAGAGTGGGAAGTTCCTGGAGAGCCATAGCATGGGAGGGATGAGGTCCGCTCTTAAACCTATGTTTAAGAGCGTGCTGGCTGCTGTTGGGAGAAAAGGCTAGAGTGGAAAGACCAGCTCTTTGCTGTCCAGTCAGGAGGCGGTGGCAGGGAGAGAGGTGTTGGATGGAGAGGCTCTGAGAGAACCCAGCGCCAAGGGTCAGTGGTGAGCAGGTGTGTGAGTGTTGTTTGGGGGGGGGGGGGGAGTGGGGATCAGGATGGCCCTGGGATTTCGTGCATGTGTACCACTGGCTGTGAAGGAGGTGATGCATTGGCACCTCCAGGTGTGCCCCTCCACCCTTCAAAGTCCGTTCTTGCCTGGAGGAAACGGCCCCGCCCTCTGAGGGTCTGCAGACATGCGGTTTGAGGGTCTGAGGGTCTGAGGGTGGGGACGCGCCTGGTCTGCTCCGATCCCTGGCCTTTGCTTAACTTGCCTGCACGATGGCTCAGTGCCGGGACCTGGAGAACCACCACCACGAGAAGCTCCTGGAGATCTCCATCAATACCCTCGAGAAGATACTGAAGGGTGAGCTGGATGAGGACCTGCCCTACGACGTGCGCGCTGTGAGCACTGTGGGCGGGGCTGTGGCTGCGGTGGGCGGGGCTCGGGCACAGTGGGCCCGCAGAAGGTGGTGGGCGAGGCTGACACCCCCCTCCCCGCCCCCACCGCTCCCCCCAGGCTGACTGGCACAGAAGCCAGACAGACGCGGTGGGGCCGGCTCTGTGGCTCTGGTAAGCCTGAAAGCCTCCCGGAGCCTCAGCTTCCCCACCTGCAGAAGGGACAATGATGCCCTTTGCAGGGTGGTTGGCAGATGAAATAGGCCAACAGATAGAACAACCTTGGGTGCTCAGTGGGGCCCGACTAAAGAGGAGCTCATGATAATGAAGTGGCTTCAACTTACCAACAGGTTGGTTTCCAAAAGGTCGTTTCTGCGGGGCTTCTGGCAGTTTCCAAGAGAGGCAGTTGCAAATAGAGGTTAAGTTCTGAGATTTCCCCCGCAGGTTTTCCTAACCCTTGAGTGTCTGCGATGGGCAGCACCGTTTCTTATCCGGCATGTCGCCCCTCCCACCCTCTGCCAGCACTGTTGGAGATGCATAGTTCCAGATCAGCCGTCCGCCAGAGCTCGTGGGTCTGCTCACCTAGGGCGCTCCCTGGGTCCCCTGCGTTGGGGTCCAGTGGTGGCGCTTGTCTCATCTGCATTTACCACCCAGTCAAGCCACATTGTCCTTTGCGGGGACCACGGGCCTCCTCACTGCCCTCCTACAGGCTGTTCTCCAGGCGGCAGCCAGAGAGCCTTGGAAAACCACATCATTTTGTGCCTTTGCACAACGGCTCTAACGCTCTAACGGCCTCCCGTGACCCTTGGAGTAAGCACTTCGCTGCAGTGCACCAGACCCTCACGCCTGGCCCGCCTGCCTCAGCGGCCTCCCTCGCTCCTTTCATTTGATATTCCACCCAGCAGACACGCCCTTCCCTCAGGTCTCCAGGTGTCTGGCTCGTCCTTGTTCAGCTCTCCGCTCAAATGGCAGCTCCTTGGAGGGGCCTTCCCTCGTCACTTCCCTGGAGAATCTCCGTCTCTCTATCACACACCCCGTCCGTCGTTGTCAGAGCGCTTCTTACGATTTCAGGCTCTCACGCTTGTGTTGATTCGCTTCTGTGACCATTCACAGCAGATACAGGCTCGCAGGGAAGGCAGGGGTGGCATCTTCTCCAGCAACGTACCTCCCCGGTGCCAGCGAGGGCGCCCGGCACAGCTGCCGCAGCTCAGCCCAAGTGCCGGGAGTTCTCCAAGCCCGGCTCTGTCGGTGCTGGCTGAGTCCCGCAGACAGAGACCGGCAGTCCTGACGCCCACAGCCTCTGTCCAGGGCAGAGACAAACACCTAGCTCAGTGGCACAGGGGCGGGGCCTCCCCAAACACCTGCCAGCTGCTGTTGTTGACCAGACACAAGAAGATGTCATTTTCCCTGAGCCCTGAAATAACGCTGCCCCCAAGAGCCCACTCTGCTATCCCCCGGATGGACCACCGAGGGAGGGGTCATGCTGTTCCCTCACGGCATGGCTCCCAGGTCCGTGACACCTCGTGGGTGCAGGAACGAAAAATCCCTCCCTAATAACGGAGACGCACAGAAAAAGAAGGGCCCGAAACTCAGTGGCCCCAAAACAAGCAGGCTGGACTGTCGGCAGGGGGGAAAAAGGGGTGCCCTGACTGTAAAAAGTAACAATAACAACAAACAGCTGACATTTACAGAGGGCCTCCCGGGGGCCAGCTGTCTGAGAAGCCCCACGCAACGTATTTGCTCTTTCAATCTCCGCATCAACACGGTAAAATGGGTACCATTACGGTTCCCTTTTACAGATGAAAAAACTGAGGCACCGAGAGGAGAGTAACCTGCCCAAGGACACGCAGCGTAGAAGTGGTAGAGTTATTCTGAACACAGGCAGTGTGATTCAGAGCCTGTAGCAAGACAGGGATGTACCCAAGAAAGGATCTGGCTTCTCTTATCTAATTATCAGTGAGCATATCACGGTTCAAAGTCCCACCGATGACGTTGTTTATCTCTTTAAAACTCCTCTCATCCAGTTGAGTGATTGTGATCAGCTCTTGCCGAAGTTCGGGCCAAATCTGTCTTTTGAAGTCCTTCACTGCTTTGGAAGGAAAGGCAGAAGGCGCGTGCGTGCTCCAGGAGCAAGCCTGGAGGGAGGGGGCGGGAGGGGCGCTGGAGCCACAGGTGCCCGGGGCGAGGTCAGCGTGGCGGCAAGCACACGCCGCTGCTCCCCTCCACCGGGGCCGAGGGCACTCAGCCTCGTGCTGCGATGAGCCACTGCCACGTTTAGGGGGCAGAAGGAGGTCAGACTCGCTCCGGGGCTCTGAACAGCCGTGTGGCGTCTAGCTACGAGGGGCCGCGAGGGGAATCTGGAATACTCTACCCCTAAGAAGTATTCTGAGAGGGCAAACTGATACAGCCATCACCCCAGTTACTCCAGGACACCCGAGGTCCAGAAACAACTTGCATTTTAATTTTTGAAAATGTTTGCTTATTTATTTTGAGAGAGAGAGAGAGCACGTGCGCACGTGTGCACACAGAAGAGCACAAGCAGGGGAGGAGCAGAGAGAGGGAGAGAGAGAATCCCAAGCAGGCTCCACGCTGTCAGCACACAGCCCGACACGGGCTCAAACGCACGAACTGCAAGGCCATGACCTGAGCTGAAATCAAGTCGGATGCTCAACTGACTGAGCCACTCAGGCGTCCTGCAACTTGCATTTCAAAATCCTTTCTTTAAACCAGATTCCTTTGGTTTCTATTCTACAAATGCCACAATTCTTCATGACCAGTTCTAACTTCATCAGTTTCTAAGCAGACTTTTACTTCCACAGTTCCCGAAGTGTATTCTACACATCCAAACTCAGAGGGTGGGGGGGACGACGTCTCCCCTTGGCTTAGAGACCTGCTACGACCCATTTTTGTATAAGGTTTGTTTATTTTTGAGAGAGCACAAGCAGGGGGAGAGGCGGAGGTGGGGACGGGGGGGCAGACAGAGGATCCAAAGCGGGATCTGTGCAGACATCAGAGAGCCCGATGAGGGGTTCAAACTCATGAGCCGTGAGATCACGACCCGGGCCAAAGTTGGAAGCTTAACAGACTGAGCCACCCAGGGGCCCCTGACCCATTTTTCAAAACCACCAGGAACATCTTGTGATGAGTGAGTGTGTCTGTAGCTACTTCTAGGTCATCAGGACATGCTCCAGGACAGGCTGCCTCAAGCTGACAGGCTGGAAGGACGTACACATCTTTGAGCCCTTCCCAGAGTCTGGCCTGGGAGCCTCTATGCACAGAGGAACATCTTGATAACTTCTTGTCATTTCTCCCATGTAGCCGTGCTAGCCGGTCCCCCAGGTGCCCATTCCCTGCCTCAGCTAGCCGGGCTTTTCTACATGGGATTCTATGGAAAACCACCAACCCACAAGGTGTTCACAGGCATTACTCTGAAAAGAAGCCTGTGGCCAAATAAACTGGCAAACCAAGAAGAACAAAGTGAAAAGGGTTTATACTTTCCAGAGCCTTCTCTGGAAAAATGTTGTGCGCCCTGTGAAATTCAGGAGGGGCCTAGGGTGTGCAAGGCTTTCCCCAATGTATTCGACCAAAGAAAATGTTTTTTATCTCAAGATTCCATAGAACATATTTTTGGAGACTATTAAGTTAACCACTACTAGATTACAGAAAATAAAACAAGTATTTATCTGCTCTACAACGTAGAACATTCAGGTCCCCTGCCTTACACAAAGTACCTTCCTTCAAAGTGGAGGCGACTGTTGGCTAAGGCTTTGGAAGCCTTGCCCTACTCTGGGAAATGATTCCACCTGATTTTCAACAAGAGCTATAGTGTGGACACCTAAAACCGGCCAGGCCTGGTAAGGGGTGGTCATTTTCAACAACTTTTAAAACATTTTTTTTAAACACTTTTTATGAGAGACAGCACAAGTGGGGTCGGGGCGGAGAGAGAGAGGGAGACTCGGAATTCGAAGCAGGCTCGGGGCTCCAAGTTGTCAGCACAGAGCCCGATACGGGGCTCGGACCCATGAACCGCGAGACCATGACCTGAGCCGAAGCTGGACGCTTAACCGACTGAGCCACCCAGGCGCCCCGTTTTTCGACGACTTTTTAGAAGGCAGAAAACAAGGTCGGGAACAAGAAGGCAGGAGACCCCAAGTGTACTCCAAGGTTCAATCTGGCTAACATGAGGGGCAATGGAGAGACAACATGGGGCGCAGAGGCATCGATTTACAGGGCCCTCTGTCCTCAGAGCAGCCTGGAGACCCCTCAGCCAGACTCACGCTTCCCACCTGACCAGCCGGTTTCAGGCGAGTCAGACTTGGGGGCAAGCAAGAGAGAACCACTGTGAGAGCAGACGTCCTGAGTGAGGTTCCCTGAAGAAAACACACTCCCAACTAGCATTGCAAAGTCAACGCCATGGCGGGCCCTTTCCCCATAACATTCCGCGCCGCTCGGGTCTAGGGGGCGTTGTCCCTGGAAGGTGGGCTGTGACACGAAGGTGGGTTCTCCACTGGGCGCTGAGCAGCTGCCTCCACTAGCCAGGGGACACTCAGCTGGTTTTCTCTGTGGCCCTCTTTGTGCCGGGGCGGGGGTGGGGGGTGGTAACGAGACACACGCTCCCTTGACCTTTCTCGCTCACCAGCTTTTTGTCGACAAAGACACGATCGTTAATGCTGTTGGGACGTCGCATGACCTCCACCTCCTGAAGATCGACAATCGAGAAGATGAGCTGGTGACGCGGACCAACTCTTGGTGCTCACACTTAGTGGACGCGGTGAGTGAATGCGCGTCACGTACGCACTGTGCCCATGTCTCTAGCTACCGGCCGGAGAGAAAGGGGAACTCTTTCCCCGGTAGCATAGACTCTTTGCAATAAGAAATAAAGTAGGACTTTAAAAACCCCCGTGCTAACCCGTCCTAACTCCTGCCTCAAAGACACAGATAAGTGGATCGAGGAGGCTTTAAAGTAAATGCGGATGGAACTATGCACATTTCCAAGAACGATTTCCTTTCCCCCAAATCGGACTCAGAGAACATAAGCGAGTTCTCTGACTTAAGGACCTCGGGCTTTGGGTTCACCCCTCAGATCCACAAGGATGAGATCATGAGGAACCGCAGGCGCGTGAAGGAGATCCATCAGTACGTCGACCACGTACAGAACGAGCTGGACAACCTGGAATGCAGCGAGATCATAGATTAGGGCCGCGCCAGCCCAGACGGTTCTTCCCGATACAGCCCTCAGCCCAAGGGCACACTCACGCGACCGACAGCCTCAGAAGCGTTTCTGGGAATTTCTCAACCCAGAACCCTCCTAACCCCATTCTTCCCCCACCCCTGGGAAGGGTAGAGAAAAATAAAGCATTATGTCATCTTTTCTCCGGTCTTTAAAAAAATAATCAGAATTCCCGTTCGTTCCTGAGCAGGAGAAACAGTCCAAGACAAACAACTGGCTGGCCTACTGAGAGCGACCTCTTGAGGGGGCTGCCAGTGAGCCAGGAGACTCTTGGCCAGGGCCCGGTGACAGCTGTGTGCCCACCGTTTCTGACGCGCCCAGGGCAGGCTGCCGGCAGTAGGCGGAGGAGGCCGACGTGGTCTGAGCCCTTCTCTCCTCGTGCTGAGGAGTGACGCCGGAGGCCGCAGACCCCAGCATAGCCCCGGGGCCTGGGCCAGCCCCCCAAGGCAGAGGCCGTGGCTCCCTGGCTCTAAGGTTGGCTGCGGGGACCAGAGTACCCTCTGGAGGTTAAGGGCACGGGCTGGACCTCCCCTATCACCTCTGCAGCCTGAGCTTCGTCTATGAGGTGGGGGTACGACAACAGTGCCTCCTCTGAGCACGGTCAAGGGGGTCAGGGAGGGCACGTGGAAAGTGTGGAGAAGCACCCTCTCCATGAGGGGGGTGATGCCAGCTTATTACTCGGGTACCAGGACAGGCGGCTCAGACTCTTTCGCTGCCCAAACTCTCGGATCCTTCCTGCTTCCCTTGCACTGGGTCCTGGCACCAGGAGACCGCACCTGCCACCCAGGGCAGAGCAAGTGGCCACGTCGGGAGGGCACGGAGGGCTCCTGGAAGCAGGACACAAGTCAGGTGGCCTTGCCCTGCCTGCCTGGGCTTTTAACCCACAAACAACGCCGATTTTCTATTTTCGAGAGTAAATTATTTCTTCTAAAATCCCAGGAACAGAAATAACCAGCTTAGAACAAAAAGGACTCAGTTTCAAAAGACGGTTTGATTAAAAACCGGGGATGGGGGTGGGAAGGGGGGGGGAGTCTTCAGGCCGAGGGCTGCACAGAGTTGTGTGTTGACGTGATTTCCCCAATTGCGTGAGGCTCCCGGCCACGGGCGGCAAATATCAAAACGTGCCGTGGGAGGGAAGCTGTCTGACCTTGGTGAAACCCAGACACGACAAGAGGGACGGAGAAAAGTGGAGGTGCAAAGGAAAACAGGCCTCCACATTTCCAGGGCAGAGAAATATTTAATAAAATCAGGTTGGGAGGAAGTCACTGGTTTGCTTGGCCAGCTCGCTGGCTGCCGGCCGGGGCGGGGGCACCCAGCTTGGACTGGAGCTGACCTCGACAGCCGCTCCGGGTCCTGGGGGCATCTCGGGGCAGCGCCGAGCTGGGGCGTCTGTGGCCGTGCGTGCAGCCTCTGTCCCGCTGGGGCTGCCCGCCCCGCCTCACTGCCGCAGGAGCTTGTGTTTCACCGTGGCGCTCTCGGAACAGAGGTGGACGAAGAGGGTGCCGGCGGCCGTGCGCGCCCGCAGCTCCCGGAGCTCGTAGCCGTGGGCCCACTCGATGTTGCCCCACTTCTGGATCTGAGGGGAGGACGTGACATGCCGCTGGGTGACCGGCCAAGGGTCCGCCTGCCGACCGGCCAGAGCCACATTCCACCCCAATAGCTGGGGTGGGGGGACCGGACTGGGCCCCCATCTTGCCAAAACGCGAGACCCCCACGGGGGAGGCGGCAGGTGAGGACACGCAGGTGGGCAGAGCAGACAGCCATGCTGACGGGGTGTGGACAGTTTGGGAGGGGTGCCGTCCAGGTCCAGGGCCCAGAGGCACCCACTGCCACAAATGCCACGTGCATCTCCCCCCAAGGGGGCCCAACCCGAATGCCATCCTCCTCCCACAAGGAGGCTGGTGGGAGGCAGCCTGGAAAATGTCATCCTCTGCAAGCTGCCTCGCTGGGCTGGGCTGCAAGTGCCCCCCGCCTCCCCCCCCCGCCCCCCCCCCAGTGTGGGTGGGATAAATAAATCAACCAAGGCCACATGGTCGCTTCAGTTCCGACTCCCCGGGGGTGCTGAAGAAACCTGTGCTCTGCACGCTGGAGCCGACTTGCGGATTGTCTCCAGGGCTCTAACAACTGCAGGGGAGAAGCCGAGACACGCAGTGTGGCCATCCAGATGTCAGCGGGACTCCAGCCAGGCCCTGCTGGCTCCTCCCTGGCCACAGGCCCAGCTGCCCCAGCCCATCCAGGGACTCGGGATCTGTCACGCCACACGAGCTACTGGGATCTTTGGGCAGCCCGGTCAACGTGGACAACTGTGATCTGTCGTCTGAAGACTTTACACCTTTGGAGAGGCCTCCATACGTAACCCAGGTAACCCCCTGTTTTGTGGCAGATCGAACCTAGTTCAGAGACTGATGGCCTGGCTCGGGTGCCACCATCAAATGCAGAGCCCAGAACAGAGGGCAGGTTTCCTGGCGCCCTCCCCCCCCCACCTCCCAAAGCCCTCACGCCCCCACACATCACTCCCTGCCTGTTTAATTGTTTCTAGCTGGCCTCTTTTGCGACAGAGAAACAGTTTTTACCCCTGGCATTTTTCTGAGCAGATGACTAGACGGGCTTGGGAAATAATGTCATTACAAAAGGGTTTTCATCATGCTAGGAGCCGATTTGTAATAGCAATTAACCTTCTGAGGTTGGAAAGAAAGCAGTAAAAAGACTGCAGAGAACGCCATAATTCTCAGAGTTAAAAAATGCAAATGACAGCGTAGCGAAACCATATTAATTTCAAACCCACTAAATGAAAACTTATGTACAAACAGCAGCCACCCGTGTTTGCTCTGCCAGCCAGATGACCCACCGTGTGAGTCAGGGCGCCAAGGCTCAGCTTAGCCTCTGTGTGAGCACGAACGTGGCTCCTAGTCCTGTTCGCGGGGCCCGTTCTTCGGGGCCCAGGCAGACGACCTTGATCTGCCTGTGAACCTCTATCTGTAGATAGTGGGGAAGGCCTGGAGTCACCCAGACCTGGCTCCAAACCCTGGCTCCAGCATTTTCCGGGGGTGGGACCCATGCCTCAGTTTCCTCCTGTGTAAAAAAGGGATAACGGCAGCCCCCACCTGGCCAGGTTGTTCAGAAGAGGTGAGGCGTGAGGGGAGAGCTAAGCATAGTGTTAGAACACAGTCGGAGCCCTCCCTGCCCTTATTTTGTGTTATTATTTCTTGACAATACTTTCATCGGCCCTTAGTTTTGATTTCTGGATGTACATGAAAGTAGCCGAAGGCCAAATCGACATAAGAACATTTTAGATGGGCTAGCTCCCACCCCCAGTTAATCTGAGTCAGGGAGAGGAGAGGTAAGGCCCTGAGGTACCCCACCTCGGGCCGCTGGCTGCCTCACCTGGTACTCCTCCTCCAGGCGTGACAGCAGCACGGCCTGCTCCACTGTCAGGCGCCGGTCAATCAGGCCCAAGGTCAACACCATGGACTTGAGCTGGGTCACCACAAACTCAATCCCTGCGGGGATACAAGCCAGGTCAGGATCCAGGGCCCACCCCACCCCAAAACAGGGCAGTCACTGGACCTACACTTTGTGAGTCCCTGCAGCCCTAGAGAGGTACAAAAGCGCGACCTGGGGGAGAAAGGTCACAGGGGACATGCGCTTTGCGGTCGGCTCTGTATTCTTTCCCCGCTCTTCTCAGACAGCCCTCTGGTTTCCCTCGGGGGTGTGATCCCACTTCCGCTCCTGCCCAGGGTGGGCACGGGACCTGAACCTACGCTGTCAAGAGAGCTCCACCCTCTGCCCAGTGACTGGTTTGCGGATGGCCACGTGACTGGAGCCAGGCCAATGAGATCCGAAGTTGAGATGCCTGAAGAGGAGAAAGCCAACCTTCTCCTGGGAGGGTGGGGAGCCTGCTGTCCCCCTTGGACTGAGTAGAAGGGTTAGCATCGGGGCCGCCCCCTAGAGTGCCCCTGTGACACTCTGGGCTTCGGATGCCTATGCCCATCAGGCCGCCCTCCCGGGCCCGTAGGAAGCGCCTCAAATACCTTGTAGGGCCCACATGTTGTAAGAGGCCAGGTGGCTGGTGAGCACTTCCCGAGTCCTGGCTGGGATGCTGGGCCCCATTATGCTGGTGGAGGAGCCGATCTCCACGTCGTATCTGAAAGGAAAACGCTTCGCCGTGTCCTATTGCGTTGAAGCTGGCTTCAACAATGACACATTTTCAAGAACGGTCATAACTATATAAGGCACAGGAGAAACATAATGGAGTAAAGGCAATTTTTGTCATTTTCTTTCATATGTAACTCATTTTTCCTGTTGGTTTAGAAATATTCTTGCTGAAATTTCTAACAGCAACACCGTGAATGGCCAGGTTGTTTTGTAAACCATTAAGGATGAGAATCTCAAGTGCCACAGAAAGCGGATAATTTTGTACCAGAGCAAAGATCTCCAGGCACCTACGCTGTCGTTATATTTCATTAAACTCTGCAGTGACACCGTGCCTTCAGAGCTCTTACACAATGCTGTAGTGGTTACGTTTTATGGGATCCTTTAGTGCAGTGGCTGTGCCTTTTACTATAAAACCCAAGGATACCCGGCACACTGTGGGCATTCAGGAAACGCGTACAAATGAGACTGCCCGACATCACTTTGGTGAAAAATGGTTTGCCAAAAACAACTCTGTGTACGCTTACAAAATACTACGGTCAGAGCAGTACCGTGGTAGGAGCCCTTCCAAACTCCCCCGGAATGAAATGAAATTGAATTCATGTTGCCACCCCATCAACAGTCTGTTCAACTTTGCACAAAAGGACCTTTCTGCTAAGGAACCATGCTGGGTATCGTCAATTCCTAGAAGCCTTACATTCACAGGATAAACGTTACCAGACTCGTCCTCACGTGCGTACGTATCACATACGCCGTTTTCGGATTTAGTTTTAATGGTACAGCACTCGTGGCCATGATAAAGACGGTTACTGCCCAGACCTGAGTATTTACCGGGTACCAAGCGGGATACTGGGCATCACTTTGTTTGCTCCTCACAGTACACTAAGAGGTGGGGATTATGAGGACCACTCACAGACAAGGAAGCTCAGAGAGCTCACGGCACTAGCCGCGGGGTCACGCAGCCAACCGTGGCAGAGCTGGGGCTCCATCCCTACGTCCAGCACCGCACGAACGGACGGCAGGTGCTTGGTGCGTGGTGGCTGATACTGACTTGAGGAGCATTTTTTCCCAAGGTGCCCAGTCCCGTCCCTAAATGTGCGAGAGGTGCTGAATTCCACGGGTCAATTAGCCAAGGGCTTTGGTGGTCCGGCGTGCCCCCCGACCGCACCAGCCTGCCCAACACTGTGGGGCCGCGCCTCTTACCTTTCTTCGGCCCATTCGATGATCGGGTCCCACTCGTTCCTTTGAAGTTCCACTAATGTCGCTGGCTCATCCACCCTGTAGCTAATTCATTGCAAAAATCGCCTTCGTTACTAAAAAAGTACAATTCTCTCACTCAGTGCCAGACGATGGAAAAACACAAAAGGCCACCGCAAAAAACCTCTCCACTCAATTCCCCCCGCCCAGCCCTACCAGTCCTTCCCGAAAGCAGTAGTTCTCAAAGTGTAGCCTTGGGGCCAGCAGCAGAGCATCACCTCAGAACCCGATAGAAATGCCAGTTCTCTGGCCCCACCCCCCACCTATGGAAAGCAGAAGCTTGAGGGGTGGAGACCAGCAATCTGTGTTTTAACAAGCCCTCTAGGGGATTCTAATGTAACCTTGGGTTTGAGAACCACTGTCCTAAATGTCCCCGGTCATCTGACAGGCCGAGGCTTGCAACGCGGTCAATGCCATTCTGAACACTAACACTGCACCCCCAGATCCACAGGATGCTGATCCTAGGATGATCAGGATCCTGGGATGCTGTGCCAGAAGCTCAGTCACTGCGTCCCTACCTACCCTAACCCTTCCGAGAGACCGTGCCCCTGGCCACAAATTGCCCGTGGGCACCTCGTGAGCCCACACGCTCCTGGCTACACATGCAGCTGCTGGCTCGGATGCCTGACGCCACGTGGTGCCACTTATTGTGACAAAGAGACCCAGAAATGGAAGTCGGCTGAGGGGAGCTGCGCGGCAAGGCCTCACGGGGCGGGAAGACGAGGGGACACCCCGGAAGGCCACCGTGCGGCGTGAGCAGAAGGGAGAAGAGACACCGTGAGTGCGCAGGAAAATGGGCCGCTGCGATGATCAGGCTGTGGGACAGCTCAGGATTCTAGAGCATTTGGGCTGGCTGACACGTGCCGCTCAAGCACTTCTGTCCTTCCCCAGCTTGCCTCCAACACCACCGCCCAGTTAGCTGAAGAACCCTGGCACGGGAGGGAGGATTCAGAAGTGGAAGCAGCCAGCTCCTGAGAACGAGTGACCGTCTCCGGGTCCAAGCTGACGAGTGAGAACAACCATGCCTACGTGAGAGTGTGCCGGTGGCCACAGGTCCAGCATCGAACGCCCCACCGGGAGTTGGCCAGTGACCCCCTTGGTCCTGGAGCCCGTGAGAGCTACATATGCTACCCTACCCCGGCCCGGACAAAAGGACAGCTGCCGGGCTGCAGAAAGGAACGCCCGGGGCTCTGACACTGGTGTACCCCGAGGAGCCCTCCCTCCCAGGGACGCGCAGGGCGGGCGGCTAAGTGGTGATGTCAAGCAGACCGCCTCCCTGCCCTCTGAGATAAAGGAAAAGGGTCTGCGTCTTCCGCTGATAACTGTCTGGGCAAATGAGGCAAACAGCCCAAGGGACCCACTCAGTCCAAGGGGAATGCCCATCTAAATGTCAATTACCAGATGGTGTCGGTGTCCAGAAACTTCACAGCCGCCTGGATCAGCTGGTCCTTGTTTCGCTGGGTAGGGTTGTCTAGAGACGTGTTGCACAATGTGGTCTGAATCAGGAGGCAAAAAGCCCCGTCACCACCACTGGGCCCAGGCAAAAAGCACTGCGTCCCAGGGGACACTGCCTCCAACCACAGCAACACGGAGAACCAGACAGCACCGCCCAGGAAGTGCTGGAGCCAAAGCGAAGCCCCCGGCCCCATGTGTCCCCACAACTCCAGCTGTAGCACATCTACCGAGAGCTCCGTGCCACACGCTGTGTGTGACAGCCCGTGGGCCCATGGGATTCTCACAGCAGCCCCGGGAGTAATGAAGCTGCCCGGGTCTCGTGCTCTCCACTACCAGGCTCTGCTCTATGTAATTGAATCCTTATGACATCCTTGTTCTGAGCAGGGGGACTGCAGCGGGCCAGACCAGCAGGGGAAGGGTCAGCACGCTCAAGGAGGCGAGTGTGGCTGGAGTCCACCCCTGAGGGCCTCATCTGAATTTGGAAAAGACTCTCAATTTTTGCCAGGTACCCTAGGAAGCCAGCAGTCGGGGTATACGTTCGTGAACTTGTTACCAGGTGCATGGTGTAGAACTTGATGGTGTCCTGCTGGGAGTCCCATTCAGTGGCCACTGCGATGGCCAGGGCCTCGCTGGGGACGGTAAAGAGCTTGGCTTGGGGAGTTTTCAGCTTCCTGTGGTCCAGGTTTATCTCAAAGCCACCTTGAAAGATCAAATGAAAACCTCTCAGGGATTGTTAAGGGGAATCGAGTGACCATTCCTATATTTAGCTACTTGAATTGGTGCAGACAAAGACAACTCTGAGTCCCTTCACGGAGGGCTTACAGAAACCTATCCAACAAAAGCGCGAAGGGTAATCTCACTGCTGAAACCGGCTAGAGATGAAAAATGTTTCTACCCATTCACAGAAAAAAAAAGAAAAAAAAAAAAGAAAGAAAGAGAGGCAGTCAAAACTTCAGACACTCACCTTCACCCTGTGTGATGCTGACATTCTGATAAAACCTCTTCCTTTCTGTAAAAAAAGATTTTTCAAAAACGCAGTTTAAAATAACGTCGAGACGGCTCAGGAAGTGACAAGACCAGCTAGTGTCATTACTGCTAATGCTGATTGATTGGCTTGATTTTCATATCACTATTCAAGGTCTGCCCTACTCTACTCGGCATAATCAACAGCTTCTGATTAAAGTTGGAAGGAGGAGGGCATGCACTCTCCAGGGATGAGGGAGGAACAGGACATACTGGTCATGCCCCCCCCAGCCCCCGAGCCCAGGAATAGTCTGATCACGAAGCATTGCAAAGCTGCAGACTGTCTGACGTGACAGATTTTTCCAGCACTTTGTGCTTTAACGTCTAAGCATGCTCCTCCCCCGACACCACCCCCACCAGCACTGCCCCCATGCCAGAACAACGTGCTCCCATCCAAAGATCGTATCTGAATGTGGTAAAGCCCGAGATCCATTTTGGGCAAGGGTCTGATGCCTCTAAGTAGGCAAGAGAGGAAAGCCAGTGTGGACGTACGTGTGCACGTGTGTGGTAAGGGGAGATCCCAGGAGCATTTCTCATCCTCTCTATCCAATTAATTAACCTAATTAACCAGCTTGCCTGTGTATTCAACAAGAACTCCAGGCAATTCCTTTTTTTTTTTTTTACTTAATTTTTTTTAATGTTTATTCATTTTTGAGAGAGAGAGAGACAGAGTATGAGCAGGGGAGGGGTAGAGAGAGAGGGAGACACAGGATCCGAGTTGTCAGCACAGAGCCTGATGTGGGGCTCGAGCCCATGAACCGCGAGATCATGACCTGAACTGAAGTCGGATGCTTAACTGACTGAGCCACCCAGGTGCCCCTCCAAGCATTTCCTTTAAGAATGGGGGAAACAGGAGTGCCTGGGTAGCTCGGTCGGTTAAGCATCTGACTCTTGATTTTGGCCCAGGCCGTGATCTCACAGTTTCATGAGTTCAAGGCCCATATTGGGTTCTGCGCTGACAGCACAGAGCCTGCTCTGGATTCTCTGCCCCTTCCCCTCTCATGTGCCGTCTAGCTCAAAATAAACTTTAAAAAAGTGGGGTGGGGGGGGGGGAGAGGAATATGTGTCCTATGATATGTGAAAATAACTTGAATAAAATCTTGTATGAAAATGTAAACAAATCCCCCCTCTTCTACTTGGAGGGCTTAAAAACCAAGAGGGCCTCAGAGGAATTATGCAGATTCCTTCAGCTAATAAGGAACAAGTAGGTCACATTTTGGGAGCTCAAAACCGTAACCCAGTCTTAACCTTTGTTAGCACAAAACCTTGACTCTTTCATTCGTTCCTGCTGTTCCATATTTACTGGGTGCTAAAAGCCTTCAGAGTCCATTAGTGAAGTTACTTGTTGGAAATAACAATGCAGCATGCGGAGGAGGGAACTCATTAGTTTTTAATGCTTTTTAACTTCTTTTAGTGCTTAAAAAAAAAAAAAAAAGCGAACCAAACATAAATTAAAATGAATTCAGGGGTGCCTGGGTGGCTCAGTCAGTTAAGCATCTGACTTTGGCTCAGGTCGTGATCTCGCAGTTCGTGAGTTCAAGCCCCGTGTCAGGCTCTGTGCTGTCAGCTCAGAGCCTGGAGCCTTCTTCGGATTCTGTGTCTCCCTCTCCCTCTGCCCCTCCGCGGTTCACACTCTGTCTCTCTCTCTCTCAAAAATAAATACACATTAAAAAGAATTAATTCAAACAGACTATGAAAATCAGGAGAGCTTCGTTTGTGCATGGCGGGGGTGGGGGTGGGGTGGGGTGGGGAGGTAAAACGGAGGCAGAGTATCCGGTCTTCCTCCAAACGTGGTATTTTCAGGTTTCCCGCGACCCATCAGTTTTTCCCAAATTTCGTGTTCTATCATTGATGCTTCATGTCCAAACTGCATGTCCACAGTCACGCTTTTACTAAAGCCCAACGGGTTTCCCACTTCCAAAAACCGTATGCCTACCAGGTGCCAGGCACTATTCTAGGTACGTGGGATAAAACCATGAATAAAAATGACAAAAATCCCTGTCTTTATGGAGTCTGAACACTTAAAAAATAAATAAAGTGGCAGGCAGGGTCTGGCCACCGAGATGCTCCTGCATTATTATGGCCCGAGTTACCACCTTTCCCTGAAACGATAAGTGATTCTCTCACACATTTGACTCCAAGACAGAAAGTCTGCGCCATCATGGTGCTTTCAAATGCCCCTATTTCACGTGTCACGTTCGGGTAGCAGATGAAACACGAACCTGGAGGCCTCCTTGCATAGGTCTGGAGGCACCCGGACCACATCCAGTATGTTCTCCAATGCCTGAGCTGGGCAACGAGTCTAAAGCCAGGCCAGACAGGAAGTGGGAAGAGATCTGAAAGCTGACTCATCACCAGTGGGGGAAGGATCTGCCCCCATCGGCAGGAAGCGCCACCAGAGAGCATTCTAGCACACAGCGCGACACAGCCCCGGGAAGTGGGCCCGAGAGACCTGGACTTGGGGCAGAAACCGACAGCACAGGCTGAACCTTCCAAAGCTGGCAGGGCAGTGAGGTTTCCCACGAGGGAAGTCTTTTTTTCTCTGCTTTGCTGGTCAGGCTTTGGTTCCTCTGTCCTGGCCAGGTCCCCCTCTGTATCTGATTCAGAAAACTGGAAGGGGGTGGGAAGGCTAGAAGGGCAAGGATGGGTTAACCCAAATCGCTCAAAGCAGCAGTAAGCCATGCAGAAAGAGACGACAGCCCTGGGCGAAAGGGGCACAAAGTCTGCCGGGCTTCAGGACAGGGCAGGCCCATGTGCGGTGTGTTTTAAACACGTGCTCACCTGAACGCAGTGGACACGTGGAGGGGCAAACTTCAGGCTTAGAACAAACTTCCAGTGAGTACCGACCCTGTTCCAGGAAGGGGAATAAGACCTGGGGGTCAGAATCAAAGCTCACCCCTGCTCTCAAGGCACTTCCTGTCTGCTGGGCAGCTGAACGCGAATCCAGCCAAACAGTAAAGTGATTTTGAAGGCCCAAGTACAAGGAACACTGGAAACACACACAAACACACGCACACACACCAGGAGAGCCTAATCTCATCTCATCGCGGGCTAAAGGAAGACCTCCAGGCAGTCAGATTTCATCTGAGACCTGATGGAGAGGCAGGAGTTGGCCAGTCTGCACTGATGGATTCTTTTCTCGGGGGGGGGGGGGGGGGGTGGGGGTGGGGGTGTGTGGAAGGAATTTCCAGCAGAAGAAACTGCTTACAGGAAGGTCTTTGCCCTCATGAGAGCATGAGAGTTTGGAGAACTAACAAGATGGTCAGAAGGACAAGAACGTAGCTATCCCGGAGATGCCCAGAGAGGGTGGTGAGGGCCGGATCTGGGGGAGGGGACTGGGTAGGTCACAGTACGGAGGCAGAGGGAGCCAAGTTAGAGGTTCACATAGGAAAACAAAGCCGGGATCTGGAAAACTAATTTGGCGGAATCCATGCCCCCCAACAATGTCAAAAGATGGAGGTTCTTCACCTGAACCCTCAAAGGTCTTGGGTCACGTAAAATAAATCGTGAGACCAGGGACCTCTGAAGCACCCATATTCTCAGTGAACACAGGACTGGCTGTCAGCAACAGGGACCTCATCTTTAAAGATGAAATTAACACCTAAGCCTTGTAGGAGCACACAGAACTTGGGTCTGTTCTCAGTATGAATCGCTCTCTTTACAGAACATCTGTTTCAGTGGCAAAAACACGGTCGGTGCCTTTTACACGTGGACTATGTAGATATGAAGACAGGTATGTGAACAAGTATTGAATTTTAAAAGCTAGCCCCAAGAAAATAGGCTATATACACAGAGAAGCAGCGAGCGACTTTAAAAACCTGCTCATGTGATGAGTGACTTGGAAATTAATGACCATCAGGTCCTTCTCCTATGAGGTCATTTCAATCCATAAAAAGAAACAGGCCTGTTGGGGGCTCAGTCGGTTAAGTGCCCGGCTCTTGATTTCAGCTCAGGTCATGATCTCACAGTTCCTGGGTTCGAGCCCCGTGTCGGGCTACATGCTGACAGTACTGAGCCTGCTTGGGAGTCTCTCTCTCTGCTCCTCCCCCACGTGCACGTGCACACATACACTCTCTCTCAAAATAAATAAACTTGAAAAAAGAAAGAAAGAAAGAAACAGGCTGTTTTCTGTGTCCCTTCTCCTACATTCCTCCTCCTGTCCTGGGCTTCATGGACCAGGGAGCAATCTTTCTACCAGCCTCAATTTTCGCCAGGCCTTTGCTTTGGAAAGACTCAAAGCTTCAGAACTACAACTCCCACAGTGCAGCAAGAACAGAGGAAGTGCCCTCTGGAAGGTCTCAACACCTTTATCTTTTTAAACAGTGCCATCTGGTGGGCCTGAAGCCTTAAAGCTAGATTCTGACTTCGGGCATGACTCCATCCATAATCCTAGGGCGGCTCCAGACCATCTATTTCAGAACTGACAGCCTGAAAATAAAAAAGACAACCCAACTAAAAAATGGTCAAAGGGTCTGAATAGACATCTCTCCACCAAAGAAAAGGTACACAAATTAGCACATGAAAAGATGCTGGACTTCATCACCATCAGGAAAACGCAAAGCAAAAGCGGGAGAAACCACTTTGTAACCACTGGGATGGCTATAATTAAAAACAGGTAATGACAAAAGTTGACAAGGGTGTGGCCAAATTGGGACCTTCACGCAGGGCTGGTGGAAACGTAAGCTGGTACGGCCACCTTGGGAAAGTGTAGCAGTTCTTCAAAAAGTCAGTTACCAGTTGACCAACAATTCTACTCTTCAGATATGTGTCTATGAGAAATGAAAACATACACCCACGGGGCGCCTGGGTGGCTCAGGCGGTTAAGCGGCCGACTTCAGCTCAGGTCACGATCTCGCGGTTCGTGAGTTCGAGCCCCGCGTCGGGCTCTGGGCTGATGGCTCGGAGCCTGGAGCCTGCTTCCGATTCTGTGTCTCCCCCTCTCTCTGCCCCTCCCCCGTTCATGCTCTCTCTCTGTCCCAAAAATAAATAAACGTTAAAAAATAAAAATTAAAAAAAAAACATACACCCACATAAAAAGTTGTACACACACACAACTTGTACACAAATGTTTATAGCAGCATTTGGAATAGCCAAACGATGTTAACAACCCAGACGTTCATCAGGAGATGGATGGAGAAATAAGATGTGATATGGCCATACAACTGAATATTACTCAGCTATGAAAAACACGAGAGTACTGATACATGCTACAACTTGGATAAATAAACCTTGAAAACAGTCTAAATGAAAAAAGAGCCTGCCCCCAAAAAGACTGCATTCCATTTATGAAATGTCCAAACTAGGGAAATCTACAGAGACAGGAAGTAGAATAGTGGTTATCTAGGGCTAGAGGGATAGGGAGGGAAGGAAAAGGTGATGGCTAAAGGGCACAGGGCTTCTTTTGGGGGTGATAAAAATGTTCGAGAACCATGGTGATGGCTGTACAACTCTGTGAAGATACTAGAAACCACTGCATTCTACATTTTAAATGAGTGAATTGTAAGTGAATTGTCTCTCCATAAAGCTGTTAAAAAAAAATTTCTTCAGGGTTGGGGTGCCTGGGTAGCTTAGTCAGTTGGGCATCTGGCTCTTGATTTCGGCTCAGGGCATGATCTCATGGTTCGTGGGATTGAGCCCCACCTCGGGGTCTGCACTGGCAGCACAGAGCCTGCTTGGGGTTCTCTCTCTCTCTCTCTCTCTCTCTCTGTCTCCCTCCAAATAAATAAACTTTAAAAACTCTTCGGGGCAAATACATCTGCCATAGCAATTAATGTAAATGAGCTAAATCACTAAACACGTTTTTTTCCCAATTGCTCTAGCATCCTGAGGAGGGGTTGGCCAACTTTTCCCATAAAGAGCCAGAGTAAATATCTTAGGCTTGGCGGGCCATATGGTCTCTGTTGCAATTAGTCAGCTCTGCAGTGAAAGTAGCCTTAGATTATACGAAAATGAATGAGGATGGCGGTGTTCCAATAAAACTTTATTTACAAAAACAGGTGGCAGGCTGGGGGCTCTGTCTACAGAATCTCCCGCAACCCAACACAGCCGCTCTATAAAGGCAGGGCAAGTAATGCCTCTGAGGTGGTAGAGATTCTGAGAAGCTAAATGACTTGTCCGGGTGACAATTTAAATTTTTTTTTAAATGTTTATTTATTTTTGACAGAGAGTGAGAGAGACAGAGCGTGAGCGGGGGAGGGGCAGAGAGAGAGAGAGGGAGACACAGAATCCGAAGCAGGCTCCAGGCTCCGAGCTGTCAGCACAGAGCCCGACGCAGGGCTCGAACTCACAGACCGCGAGATCACGACCTGAGCCAAAGTCGGACGCTCAACCGACTGAGCCACCCAGGACACCAGCCTGGACTTTTCCTGGGCATGGCACTCAGCCAGACAAGCAGCCTCTCCGGAACACCTTCCCCCTCTATAAAGAGCTGGTGGGTCGCGGACAAGCAGTATAGAGCTGGACCACCCCACACCCTCACACAGGTCTCCTTGCTGCAAAATCTCCTCCAACACCCCAGGGACCCTTTCCCAAACCCCTCCTCTCCTTCTGACACCCTTCAGCGGCACTGCCATTCCCAAGGAGCCAAGTTCAATCTGCTTGCCAACCAAGTCTTCGTGGAGAAGTCCCCCACCTGGGTTTACTATTCCGCCATCCCAGAGACTCACGGAATCTCAAACCGGTAATGTCTTTGCAGTGCACTCATTGGCCTGGTTTCAGGTACCTCCCTCCCACCGGGCTTCATTCTTTCATTCCTATTTTCTTTCATGTTTGACTAACTACCACGAGCCAGATACTTCCAAGAGCCTAAACTAGTAAAGTATGCAGTAGAAAGGAAGCAGAGACGGTGGGTTGTGGGCCACCATAGTGGCAGGTGGCATCCACGAGTCTAAATCAACCCTCTGCCTGTGCCAATTTAAGTGAACTCCTGAATGTGTCCCTTTGCTTGTATCATTATCTTCCCGGGATATTGTAAAGGAAACTCTCGTTTTCCTTTACACATTCACACAGACACCCTGTACTCCAAATGCGTGGGGGTTTTGCCACCCATCAACTCTGTGACACCAGTGGGTGTCCTACAATTCAATTCAGTTCTGACGGTATCTGCCTGGAGATAGCATCGGATCCCACAAGGGCTCAGTCCCACAAGACTGCATTCCCCGGCTCCCTGCAGATGGCAAATGCAAGCCCAGATGGTCGGTCTCCTATGCTGCTGACCTACTGGCTATAAATCAGAGGTTCCCACGATCCCTCCAATTAGCCAGAGTAGCTCATAGCACTCAGAAAAAAAAGATTTTACTTACTAGATTACTAGCTTATTATAGAAGGATACAACTCGGGAAGAGCCACACAAAGAGATGCACAGGGCAAGCTATGGGGGAAAGGGTATGGGGCTTCCGTAGCATCGCTACGTGTTCACCAACCCAGAGGCTCTCTGAACCCCACAGTTCAGGGATTTTATGGAGGCTTCATTATATGGGCATGATTAATTAAATCACAGGCCATTAGTGATCAAATCAATCTCCCGCCCTTCTCCCCTCCCCAGAGGTCCGGGGGTGGAACTGAGAGTACCAAAACTCTAATCTTGCGGTCGGTTCCCCTGGCAACCAGCCCCCCCCACCCTCCTCAGGTGCTTTCCAAAAGCCACCTCATTAACATAACCTCAGGTGTGGTTGAAAGGGCCTTAAGAATAAAACACTCCTTCCGGATTTTGTATCTCTGAGGCTATTTTAGGACAAGAGACCAAATATCGTAACAAAAGTAACAAAAGCTTCTTCCGTAGCTCTTATTGCTTAGTAATTACGAGGGTTTTAAGAGATGCGTGCCAGGAACTGCAGGGAAACCAAATACAAACAGTTGATCTTTGAACAACATGGGTTTGAACCACGCAGATCCACTTATACCTAGATTTTTTTTTTTACAGTACAGTACTGTACATGTTATTTTCTCTTATGATTCTAATTTTCCTAATAACATTCTTTAATCCAGCTTACTTTAAGGATACTGAATATAATACGTATAACATACCAAATGGGCGTTCATCTACTGTTCATGTTATGCCTAAGGTTTCTGGTCAACAGTAGGTTATTAGTAGTTCAGTTTTGGGGGAATCAAAGTTACATGTGAATTTTTGCTGGTGGGGGTTGTGCTGGTGCCCCTAACCCATATGTTGTTCAATGGCCAACTGTATATTTCTCCTTATAGCTCATAACATCACAGATGCCCTTCCCTCTTTACTGGCTCTTCATGGCCCACGTCCAGGCCTTTCAACTTGGACCCTGACAGGTAAAAAAGCTCAGCTCCTTGCTGCATCCAACTCTCTCCATTTGCATAAAATTATGAAACTTAACAGAAGGATCCTCGAAGGCAACCTAGTCCTTCAACTCACAGAGGAAAATGAGGCCCAAAGGAAGCAGTCTCATGCCCAATATCTCACGGTACCTCACAGGTTCAGCCAGCATTAAACCCCAGACCTGTACTTCTGCCACAATGCCAAACTATCTTAGAGTTCTAGATTTTCTAAAGCAGGCAGCATTACAGCAAGGTTCCTCACACTCTGCTGTCATCTCTGAACTTGTTCTAGCCACCAACACTCTTCCTCCTCCTCTCCACTGAACTTCTACTCATCTGTCAAGACTCAGCTGAAACGTCCTTTCATCCAAGACCCTTTCTAGAGCCTCAAAACCCCCGAGGTGGAAACAGGTGCTTCTTTATGTTCTCCCAGCTTCCTTGTATTTCCCTTATCACAAAATACTACACACTATTGCTTAATCAGACTATTATAACCTGCAGTTGACAGTGAACATCATTAGAGGGAGACCACGACTGCCTGGAAGGCCACCGTGCCTCCAGCTCTCAGCACAGAAAAACTAACTGAATGAAAAGAGAGTGTTACTACTCTTCACTCATTTAAGGCACTCACTCCCACTCTTTCCCTAAAAATTGTCCCCAGAAGCAGTGACAAAGCCACTACCTTCTTCTAGGCCTTATCAGTCAGAAGTAGAGGAAGGAGGCATCGGGGTCAACTCCTTAGCAGAAATGGCAGGGATCGTGGTAGGCCAGTGGGAGGGAGGGCCAGGAAACCTGCAGAGAAACTGGCCGGGATGGAAGATGAATGCCGACCGAATGCCCCGGTTCCAGGGTCCTTCTGTGCCCAGCCATCGGGACACAGAAAACAGGCCGATCTTTGCCCTCCACAAACTTCTCAGAGTCTGCTCTGTGACCTTGGTGTAGTCCTGATCCAGAACCCAAATTTCCCTGTCTGAAAACAAGAATGCCATCTGCTTTCCTTACTGGAAAGGAAAACCATAAGCGCTGAGAAAAGCTGCACTTGCCAAATGACCCTCAAGCGGTCTGCCCTTGCCTGCGCTTCTATTCGCCCTCCCCCCATGACCCTCAAGCGGTCTGCCCTTGCCTGCGCTTCTATTCGCCCTCCCCCCACCCCCATCTGTAGCAGGACCCGAAAGCACTGCGTAACTTCATGAGCCTGCACCCTTCCTCGGTTACCCTGCCCTGCACAGCCGAACCCCTCAGCCCACCTTAGCCCGGCTCGATCCCTGGCCAAAAGTGAACCTGCTCTGACCTCCCTCACCTGTTGGGGGGGCATAGGCCCGGGCAGGGGACAGGGGGTTTGGCCCCGGCCGCACGGAGGCGGTGAGGGCACCCCGAGGCTGGTTCAGGAGGCGGCGCCCCGCGTCCCGCAGCCGGAGGCAGCTCCTCCACATCGCGCCCGAGAGCCTGGGAGGACGACCCGCGCGAAACCTGAGAGCAGGAAGCCGAGTGAAGGGATCCCCAAGCCGCACGCTCGGGCTGTACGGAAACCGCTCACCACCTCCCCAGAGCCCTCAGCCTCCCCTGGACGCCGCCATCTTCCGCTTGACACCAGCGGCGCGCCGTCGCTCCGGCGCGCCTCCTGCGCACACCCCCAGTCAATCAGCATCACAAACGCACCTCGCCCCGCCCCCTCCACGCCGCGCCTCGGGATGAAGACTACAAGTCCCAGAGGGCCGCTCGCGCACCCCGCCACGTGTTTTCTTCGCCCGCCAATGGGTGGAAGCGCCGCGTGAGCCTGTTCCCGCCCCCCGGGCGCGCCCGAGCCAATCGGAAGGGTGGTGTGTGTGCGAGGGCAAGTGGGGAGGGGGACTCAGCTCAGGACAGGGAGGCCCTGCTCGCAGGTCCCGGGGTCCCGGTGGCAGCCGGAGCGCTTGGTCCGCAGGCGGCGGGCGGGTGGTCCCCCCCTCCGCCCCCACCCTGCGCGTGCGCGCCCCGGCCCCTCCCTCCCTGCCACCCCCCTCGGCTCCCGCGCGGCGGCGGCGGTTCCTCTCCCCCTCCCCCCAGCCCTGGCTCCGGGGGACCCCGCGATGCCGGTCCGCACCGAGTGTCCCCCGCCGGCCGGTGCCTCGGCCGCCTCCGCGGCCTCGCTCATCCCGCCGCCGCCCATCAACACCCAGCAGCCCGGCGTGGCCACCAGCCTGCTCTACAGCGGCTCCAAGTTCCGCGGCCACCAGAAGAGCAAGGGGAACTCGTACGACGTAGAGGTGGTGCTGCAGGTGAGCGCCGGGCCGCGCCGGGCCGGGGCCCGAGGGCCTCCTCGCGGCGCTCACTGGCCGTGCCCGCCCCCGGCTCCTCGAGCCCGCAGCCGCGGACCAGGCCCTTGCCGCCGGGCCTCCTGCACCAGGCGCTTCACCCCCGGGACCTGCCCAGCTGGTGTCTCACACTTTCCAAGCCCCAACCCTGACCTGCCCCTCACACCGGAGCCTGTCGTGGGCAGCTCCTGGCCGACCCTGAACACTCTCCCAGACTCGAAGCCCGTGACCGGCCTGCCTGGGATCCGGAAGCCCCCTGTGACTGGCCACCCTCAGACCTGAGTCCTTCCTCCCCAGGACCTGTCGCCCCAAGATCAGCTCTCCCTCCAGTCCCTCCCAGAACCTGAAGAACTCTCCGTTGGTTTCTCCTGCCTGGGAACCCTAGCCATGTCTGGGCCCGTGTCAAATTATCCCAGACTTGAGACAATCCTCCACCCCTCCCCTTTCCTCAGTTCCAGGGATCCTCAAACCTTGGGGCCCTCCTCCCAGGATTTCTTCCTTGGGAGAGCCTAGTGCCCCCTCAGACCTGGGAGCATCCTCCCTCCCTTAGCCCCTGAGCACGAGAGCCCCCAGTCCACAACTGATTCCTCGCCTCTGGTTCCCCCTCAAGACCAGGCACTCACATCCTGGGTGCTGCTGGCTGGAGCTCCTCCCAGTCTGTTACGATCTTGCCTCCTGGGGCCCCCCACTGTCCCCCGGTCTCTAACTGGCACAGGCAACCAGCTGCCGGCAGCCCCAGGCCTCCTGCTCTAGGCTTCTCATGCTCCCTATCTCCGTTCTCTGGCCACCTCCAGTCCCCTCCCAGTCTCCCTGACCTGTGTCCCCATACCTCCCCAACCCCTACCTTCATCTTCCTTCTCCTTGGCTCCAGGGGACCCTCTTTCTATGGTCTTAACTTTTATCTACACAGCCAGGGCTTCCTCCCGGTGTCTGATACCCATGTGCTGGGAAATCGAACTCACCCAGCATTATCTCTCACACAGTATTTCCTTGCTGTCTCTCTACCTCCCCCCCGTCTGACCTGAATTTCTAAGTACCTGCTGCCAGCCCCTGATAGCTTTGGAGCTCAGCTTTACCCACTCTGGCCCTTTTCCGCACCTCACCCCTCTCATGCAAGTGGTAACACACTTGATATTTTTTTCCCAGCGGGAGGAGGTCAACAGTAGTTATTACTCCTTTCTCTCCCCCTTCCCTGCAAAACTGTTCCTCCATAGCTACCCCTGCCTGCCTCAGGACCCACTTTCCTCCTCCCTTTGCCCCCTTTTTTCCTTGGCCTGACGCCCCACCTCCTAGGCTGTTCCCCAAAGCCCCTCCAAATGTCTGGCCCCTTGAAAGGCCTCACAAGAGCTCTGAGGGCCTAAGTGTGCCACCTTACTGCCCCCATGCATGAGGACAGAACGTAAGCCGTGTCTTTTCCTTATGTGCCCTTGGCTCTTTAAAAATGTTAAATCTTAAACAGCCTCTCCTCTGAGCAAGTGGGTCTCCCACCCTAAAGTCAATGGGGATACATTTTATTTTTGCTAACAGCAGGCCATCCTTAACCTCTTTTTTCTTACTGTTTTGCGGGAATCAACAGTTTCCTCTTTTTTTGATTGGGAAAACATCACGTTAATCGTATCTTTGGTCTGTAAACTTAAGTTGCTATCATGAGCCATGATATTTATTATAACTGGAAAACTATTATGACTGAGCCATTCGTTCTCCATAATTAGATCTATGATAGGGTGATCCCTCTTCCCTTCTGCTTAAAATGTGAGAATTTACTATGAAGTAAAGGCTTTTTTTTTTTTTTTTTTTCTGCAACAAATCATAAAATTCTGGAAGTGAGATCCTTGGTTGTGGGTCATGTTTGGAATGATCTTGAATTTGCACCCATTGTTTCATTTGATGGTTTCCGAGGTGGTAGGGGACGACTTGGCAAGGGTAGCTAAGTGTCAAAGAGAAGTTGTCTGTGGTTCTTACAGCAGCCACCCCCTTCTGTCATGGGTGTGTTGTTTCTGAAGTCTTGTCAGATGCCCATTTCCTCGCGAAGCAGTGTACGTGGTGATTGAGTTGGCGCGTGACTGGTCTCAGGGTAGCCCAGAGCGGAAACCTGGCTGATGGCTGGAAGCCACTCCAGTAGGATGTCTTGATGGTGGGAGCGGTGGTCATGCCCAGGAATGCTGCCCTACTTCTGGGCCGGTGACCTGTTTGTCCATCATTGAGACAGTCAGTGGCATGTGACTTATTCCATCATCTGGTTTTACA
This sequence comes from Panthera onca, assembly GCF_046562875.1. Classification (NCBI taxonomy): domain Eukaryota; kingdom Metazoa; phylum Chordata; class Mammalia; order Carnivora; family Felidae; genus Panthera; species Panthera onca. The sequence goes on along the minus strand of NC_138352.1, from coordinate 27,649,283 downwards.
GCCAGGACTAGTTTCTTAGACTCAGCCTTCTTAGAATAGTTCTGCCTTTCATACCTCAGCCTCCTTCCTGCTTGCTCGCTTGCTTGCTTTCTTTTTTTCATAACAGCTTTATTGAGATATAATTCACATATCATACAGTCCACCCAAGTTAAGGCGTACGATTTCAGTAGTTTCTAGTAGAGTCACGCACTTGGGTGAGCATCTCTGCAGTCCAACTTTAGAACACTTCCATCACCCCCAAAAGAAACACCACCCCTTAGCCATCACCCCTTCTCAACTCTAGGCAGCCACTAATTTTATTTTCCCTAAGATTGCTTATTCTGGCCACTTTGTATTAAACGGAGTCGTATACTATGTGACCTTTTGTGCCTAGCTTCTTTCACCAAGTATAATGTTTTCAGCGTTCACCCATGTCATAGCATGTCAGTGCTTTATTATTTTGGGGGGGTGGGTGCATAATAATCCATTGTATGGACGTACAACATTTTGTTTATCCTTGGAGCAGTAGATGGATATTTGGGTTGTTTCCACTTTTTGGCTCTCGTGAGTAGTGATGCCGTGAACATTCCTTTTCGAGTTTTTATGTAGGCGCGTCCTCATTTCTCCTGGGTAGAAACCTAGGAGTGGAATGCGGGGTCCTATGGTAACTCTATGTTTAACATTTTAAAGAACTGCCAGACCGACGTCCAAAGTGCCTACGTCATTTTGCACTCCCCCCACCGGGCGATGAGGGTTCCAGTTTCTCCACAGCCTTGTCAACACTTGCTATTTATTTGTCATCTTTTTGATTGTAGTCATGCTAGTGGGTGTGAGGTGGTTATCTCATTGTGGTTTTGATTGGAATCTCCTTACTGGCTAACGATGTTGCACATCTTTTCCTGTGCTTTTTTGGAGCCCTTTCTTTCCTCGAAATTCCAGTTTAAAGAGCTCCCCCAGACCTTCGTGAGATTCTGACTAGGTTTTTGTTGTTGCTGTTGTTACTTTGACGACTCTGTTCCTCCTCTGCCATCCCAAGAGCCAAGAGTAACGTGAAGGCCAGGGTCACCGTGACAGCATATTAAAAAGAGCAGCTGTTGGACACAGCTGTGCTGTCAGACTTCCTTGCCTAACGTTTGCCTTGTCATCCTTCCCATGGAGATGCTGGTCCGTGGTTTGGTGAAAGTTCTCTGCGTCGTAGTGTATATGAGTTCACCCCCCCATCACCAAGATCAATTTGGGCAGAATGGGAGAGACCCGTGGTTGAACGGAGGCCAAACTGCAATTCTGATTCTCAGGCACGTGATAATCCACGCAAAATGTTAGCCAATTTACAGTTCAGTTTTTAATCTCATTAGCAGGTATCCTGGCCACCTGATACCCTTTCCAGCAGCTGTGAAGCCCCAAACTATATTGAATTCAGTGAGAATTGCATATGTGAAATTTAAGGCCTCAGGTTAGAGCTGTGTGTCTTTTAATGAAAGTTCTTTGCTGAACCGTGTGAGTGCAGATCAGCCACTTTGGATGACGTCCAGCGCCGAGGCCCGGAGATGAGGATATTTTAAATGCTTGGGCGGTTTTCACATGGAATACCTTTGTCACCAGCACCGAACTGTGGGAGCGTTTTAGCTTTATCGAAGCCCATTTGCTTTGGTGCTGACCTCATCTGGCTGACTGCATTCATTACAGTTTTTAAAGATGGCCTTGGTATTTGATTTCTGGTGTAACTGGAAGTCGTTAAGTCCCCAGACCTGATAAACACCACCAGACTCTCCAAGTTGCTTAAAATGAGACCTCGCTTAACACGAAAATCTCCGCGTGCTGCGGCACCGGGGTGCTTTGTCTTGCTTTAATTCCGGGGGTTTGCTTTGTCCGTGAGCCCAACCAGCATGAAATCTGAAAATCTGCCTGTTGGGGATCAGTCCATCCGGATTTGGGTGAAATGGCTCATTTAGGGTGCACTCAGCTGTAGGTAGCCATACCCTTTTCGGAATAGTTAAAAGCAGGGGTGAACCTGTCATCTCAGGTTACAAGAAGCCTGGAGGTGGCTTGGTTCCACACTGGCTCATGCCGGGACCCGTTTCCTTCCACGTTTCCGTGCTTCCCCTTGGCATTTCCCGGCCTGTTTCCCCTCAGGGTCTTTACGTGGCTGCCCTGGGCACCGCGTGCAGGTGCTGCCACCGTCACGGGAAGAAAGAGAGCCTCTTTGGAAGCCCCAGTCTTTCCCAGCAGCACCCAGGAGACTTACACACATACCTGATTGGTCAGAATCGGGTCACTCACCCCTAAACTGATGACTCACAAGGGGACAGGGGCACGGGTTTGCCTTGCACCCGTCAGGCTGATCGGGTCTTGTGGGGGCAGGGTAGGTGTCAGAACAGGATCTGGGCCCTGCCAGCATGGAAAAGTAGGAATTTGGTTGTAGGGTAGGTACCGGGCCATGTCGCAGCAACCCGTAATTGGTACATACTACACCTCAAAATCTATGTTGCCTGTTACCCCTGTTTATTTTAGGCTCCTAACTCTTCATCAAGAGACACAAGCATTCATATATGAAATGGGCAGCGTGGCCCCTCACAGTATTTTCCATTCTGGGGTCAGCGTCTTGGTTCACAACTGCAATTTTTGCCAGAGAGGTCTTCCTAAGATGCCTTGCTGGGATACGCTGCCCATTTCGTAAAGAAATAATGCGGGATTGTGCTGAGTATAAATATGGGCGAGGAGTACATTTTTTAGACCAGTCGGAGACCCGTGTTGAGCGGGCCCACTGTTCCAGAAAGGCCCTTTGGTCTCAAGATACTCAGCTGAAGGAGGTTGAGAGGGTCCTGAGATCAGGTAGCTTCTGAACAGGCACGGGGGCAGGGCGGGGCGGAGGGGACTCACAAAGGTCTCAAAGGCAGGTGAGCCCTGGCCGTGCTAGGCGCCCACCAACCTCCGGGCCTCCCTCAGCCCACCTGGCCCCTGACAGCCGGGCACATGGTTTTCCGCAGCAGCCCCAGCTGGTCTCCCAGTGGTTCCTCCGTTTGTAATGAGGCTGTGTGTCCTTTCTTTCCAGCATGTGGACACGGGGAACTCTTACCTTTGTGGGTACCTGAAGATTAAAGGCCTTACTGAGGTAAGCACTCACTCAGACGAACTAGAACTGGAAGGTGGACCGCGTGCTCCTTGTGCTCAGAGTGTGAAGGGCCAGCAGTCAACTCTGAGGCCTGACTAAAGTGCCCTGTTAAGTGTCGTTCTCATACAGTGAGCTCAAAGCATGTGGTTTTCATGTGCCCTGTTGGAAAGTATACAGAGTCACAAATCTGTAGAAGTTTATAAATACATCGTGTTGTTACCAACACTGTTGATTTCATTTTTAATCCTTTCGTGGAAAAAAAAATGTGGTAAGAACATGGCTACCACCCTCCTCACCTGCCGTCGGAAGTTTTAAGGTTTCTAAGGCAAGCATTAATCCTTCCAGAGCCAAGGTCTTTGGAATTCCTTAAACCTTTTAGTTCACTGGAACAATGAAAAAGTCATCATCCAGTTTCTAACAGGAGTAGCTGCTATGGAAATGTAGACTGTTTTCCTTTCCTTGAACCAACTTTTTACATCTCAGAACTCCTGGGAATATAGAAAACAAGAAAGAGCATCCTTTGTTTTCCTGCTGGTGAGTAAACAGGAAGAAGAAGGAGGGGGCTGGACTGGCCGCCTGACTCCAGCCCGACCTGGCTGCAGAGCCCTGTGGCCTGATCACTCCTCACTGTCTCCGTGGCCCAGCAGTGTTGAGAAATGCTCCACAGAGCCATAGAAAGGTCAGAGTGACCTTGTTGCTTTGCCCTTTACTGGTGCCATGGCCTTAATAAGAATGAAAAATACCCGCTCTGTCTCCTCAAGGGGCTTATCCTAGTGGGAAAGAAAGAATGTAAGAGTAAGAGGTCTAGACTATAGTATAATACAAATGGGGGGGTGCTAACTAAGGCACAGACCATCCTCTGTCTTGAAACCATTGTTTCCATCTCTTTGATTCCATCCGGTTCTGCTTCTCTATTGGAAGTTTGAGACTTTTCTATGAAGTCTGGTGTTGACATGAAAAGATAACTACTCCTCCCTTCTAGAACGTTACCCAAGCTAGTAGGGGTAGAAAATGAAGGCAAAATGAAGGATTCCAGCCTTTGAGTTTGCGGTAGTAGGAAACAAAGTGAATAGAGTATACCCAACTCGTACAACAGGCAGCCAGATGCATTCACTGAGCACAGAACACGAACACTTAACTTCATAAGGAAACCAGCAACATCTGTCACCTGGAATGTTAGCACTGATTCTAGAACCAGCCACTCTGGTCATAGGAAGCTGCACGGAAATGGCAGGTAGCATTAAAAATCCCCAAACCGTGTACAGAACCTCTGTGACGTTTCCATCAGGAGCAGGTAACCTTAACAAGGTGGGGGAAGCTCTGAGTCATGAGCAGCAGGCTCCCTGAGGAGCTGCTAGCTCGGCCCTTCGCTGGGGCCAGTTCGGGAAGGGGACTTAGGCTCATGACAGGGATGAGGAGACCATCCTCCTGGCCAGTTCTTCCCGCCTGCGCACGAGCGGCCTCACAAGCACATGGCCCCCCAGACTGGTCTGCGCCGGGTTGCGCAGTGGACTCAGGTGTGGCGCTCAAGTGGCCTTGAATTGGAGAGAGGTGGCTGTGTTTCCGAGGCTCCTAGGACGTCAGGGTTCTTTGGATTCCATCTCTTTTAACAACCTTTTTAATTGCTTTACTGCCATACAGTTCACATACCACACAGGTCACCCATGTAAGATGCAGGGGGTGCCTGGCTGGCCCAGTCAGAAGAACATGGTCCCTGGTCTCAGGGACGTGAGTTCAAGTCCCACGTTGGGCATGGAGCCTACTTAAAAAAAATAAAATAAAATGTACAGTTCATTGGCTTCTAGTACAGTCATGGTGTGGTACAACTATGGACTCACCTTTGAAATTCTAAATCCAGTACGTGGTCACTGGACACGATCACTGAAATGCCAGAAAGGGTGAGGATTCTCTGAATGACTTTATACCCGTATTCTAAAATACAGCTGTTCGTGTTTGTTTGCTTTAACATTTATAGTTGTTAGGATATCGAATATGTAATTGATTTTAATAAAAGCATTTAAATGGTTGAGTTTTAGCCATAGTCTTCCTCTTGTACACCACATGGAAAATTAACTATTAAGTTGGAGATCATTGGTCTCTTGGCTGCCTCACATTCACGAACGAGCACAGTTCTTACAAAGTTCGTGTGCCTTGTGGAAATGGAATCCCAGAATTGTGAAGAATGGGCATCAGGTAGCCTTTTCTTTGCAATTCTGAGCCCGCCACCAGCAGAAAGAAGGGACATTTCTAGGGAGGCCCAGAAGCTGGCACAGGGCCTAGGAGCCCAGCCTTGGGAGAGTCACGGCCAGGCCCTCCACTCACTCACTAGACAGGTTTGAAAGCTTCTGCTGAGCTTGTGCTAGACTTGCTCTGAGCCAGGCCAGGGAGAAAGGTCACGCTAATCAAACTCAGCAGGACTGATGTATAAACAAGAATGCTCATTTACTCCTTTCTAAAATGAGGTACATGCACGTTCCAGAAGTCCTCTCTGACTTAGTAGCCAGTGGGTGTTAATCCCCCCAGAAGGCAGGCCTACACGGAAAGCCAGACCCATTACTGGAGAGTTTTTGGTGGGCCTGTTAACCGTGCGGGGAGTGGTTTGGACGACTTAAATGCCACGACTGCTTGGCCCACTGTAGTAAGCCCACGCCTGTTCTGGGGGTGAGAGTGGGGGGTGCTAGCCATGTCTCTTCTCTCTGACTCGTTTTTTTGACGACCTTCCCGCAGACAGAGTTTTTCCTTTGAGTTTATACGTTACCGCCACTTTGGCTGTAGTCAAGTGCTTAAATTTCCCGGTCCTGCCCTGAGAGGTAGTTCGTGGTTTTGGTAACTTCTGTACATATTGACTCGCACTCATTAGGCAGTATTTATTTTATTTTAATTCTCAGAGTTCGGGGGTACCTTGCAGTCACCCTTATCCACTGCCTGAGATATTTTTGGAGAGACGGCAGTGCAGAATCAGCTCACTAGGAAGACTTTCTATTTGAACCATAAGTATTTTCTTTGTATTGTAAGAGGGCCCATTTATCATTTCCTTCTTTTCTGTCTTGTGGAAGCTAAACAAAGTTAAAACCTCAGAAAATCAATATGTATAGCTTTTCATTTAAAATCTCAAGCCTGGATGGCGTAGGTGGTTAGGCGTCTGACTCCGGCTGAGGTCATAATCTCACGATTTGTGGGTTCCAGCCCTGCGTCGGGCTCTGTGCTGACAGCTCAGAGCCTGGAGCCTGCTTCGGAATCTGTGTCTCCCTCTTTCCGCCCCTACCCCGCTCACGCTCTGTCTCTCTTTGTCTCTCAACAAAGAAGAAACATTAAAATAAAATAATTTAAAATCTCAAGTCAGGTACCGATACAGAAGTTTCTCCCTTAGCAGTTCTTCCTAAAACAGATGAGGATAATTTATCTATACCTTTAAAATCAGGTTCCCATTTAGGAAATCTCTTTAATTTCTTCACTCCGTATATATAAATACCTGAACGAGGAACCCGGCCACCGTGTCGGGGGTAAAGGGTCGAGGTTTGGTGGGGGGTGGGGGCGTTATGTATCTCAGAGTTCACTGTGAAGACAGCTGCCAGCCTCGGTGGTGGATAGTGAAGCAGGCCCCTTCAGTCTGCTCCTGTGCGGGCGGGCGGCCATACTCTTTCCTGGGAGCTGCTATCTCTTAGCGACGTCCCCAGCTACATCATGGCAGGCCAAGCCAAGAGAAGTAGCAAAGCCATTGGAACAGATTTATTTTATTTTATTTTATTTTATTTTATTTTATTTTATTTTATTTTACTTTATTTTATTTATTACATAAAAATTTTTTTAATATTTATTTTTGAGAGAGGGAGAGGATGAGCTGGGAATGGGCAAAGAGAGAGAGACAGAGAGAGAGAGAAAGAGAGGGGGAGGAAGACAGAGGATCCAAAGTGGGCTCCACGCCGACCACAGTGAGCTTGGTGCGGGGCTCAAACTCATGAACCGCGAGATCATGACCTGAGCCGAAGTCAGACATTTAACTGGCTGAGCCACCCAGGCGCCCCAGAACAGATTGATTTTAAACACACGTAGATGTTTGATGCAGAATAAGGGGGGCATACATAGTGTCTGAAGAAGAAAGTGGGACCTCTAGTCCCAAGGACATTAAGACTGTAACCCATGGTTTGCCAGGCCACTGACCACCATTACCGTGCTTCCAAGAAGCACCAGAGGCTGGCAGGCTGGGCTGAAGGGTTGGCTAGTTGGTCAGTCAGTTGATTGGGTTTTACAAATGCAGAGAAATGGTGGACTTATTAAATTGTTAACTTTTTCTTCCATTAGTATTTTTCAGAATCTTTGGTGCCTTCTTCTTAGCAGATGAACAAATAGCAAATAAAATTGACAAGAGCATTCTAAGCACCCAATTAGGATGACAGCTTATTTTTTTCCCGTTTTTGTGGGGTTTTTTTTCCCGTTGTTGTGATTTTCCATTGCAGACGTGATTTATGTATATTTTCCCTAGTATAAATTGCCTTAGTTCATATGATAAAATTAAATGTTACTCTAACATATCAAGGTATTCTTTAAAAAAAGAACACAAGGGGCGCCTGGGTGGCGCAGTCGGTTGAGCGTCCGACTTCAGCCAGGTCACGATCTCGCGGTCCGCGAGTTCGAGCCCCGCGTCAGGCTCTGGGCTGATGGCTCGGAGCCTGGAGCCTGTTTCCGATTGTGTGTCTCCCTCTCTCTCTGCCCCTCCCCCGTTCATGCTCTGTCTCTCTCTGTCCCAAAAATAAATTAAAAACGTTGAAAAAAGAAAAAAAAATAAATAAAAAATAAAAAAAGAACACAAAACAACCACAATGACAACCAAAAAAAAAAAAAAACACAAAAAACCCACTCCCCGGACGGGCACAGGAGACAAATGACTGAGCTAGTTTGAGAACCAGTGGGCATGGCGTCAGGGAGACTGAGCTGTAAATGCTGTGATTGTGGAGCCTCCTGGGGTGTTTTTCTTGGAAAGTAAAGTCAACTTAGTTACCATCTGCTTTGTATCCTAGAATACTCAGAATTTACTTGTTCAGGTTCTTTTCGAGTGATTAGTACATAACAAACGAAGTCAGGGAAGGGTTCTCTGCTTCTGGCAGAGTTCATAACGTCCAAGAGACTTTGTGGGCACCTCCAATTCAAGCTGACTCCACAGCCATCGGCAAAGGGTTGTTGCTTAGCCAGTGAGACCATTTTTTCAAAGTCCTAGGAAGAAGTTAAAGAGCAAGGTTGCTTTTTCCTTTGGGAAAGGTTAAAACTGCTGTTCAACATCTTGTTTTGGTATTTGGGTTTTTACCATAGGAGTATCCAACTCTCACGACCTTCTTCGAAGGAGAAATAATTAGCAAAAAACACCCTTTCTTAACGCGGAAGTGGGACGCAGACGAAGACGTTGATCGGAAACACTGGGTGAGTAGGTGTTGGGTCCACTCTGGGCCGCCCACGCGCTGCCGGGAAGCCAAGAGACTTAGCTCTCGGGGTCTTATCACTGTGCCCCGTCCTGCTCACCTATCCACTGGGCTTCTCACCCCAGCTCCTGATGGACACACCCAGGCTCAGCTGAAGTACCATCAGGATGTCACCGGAAATGCCAGTGCCCCTGCTTTTCGGTGTCAAAAGTGGAGTGTGTTCTAGATCACCAGTAGGGAGCACTTGGAGACAACTCATCGTCACTGCCCTCAAGTCTTTTCATTGGCTTTCACACAAGTTGTTGTGTCTTCAAAAATCCATTTCTCTACCTGTCAAAATAGCCTTCCGGTTTAGCTGACCAGGGCGATGATGAATTTTGGTTTAACACTAGGGAAGTCCAATGTGCTCACCCTCTACACCCACCAGAAATTCTTGTGTCAGTAATGAAGATTCTAGAACTCTTCGTGCTTCCCACTGCCACTCACACCCGGCTCTTCAAGTGTCTCCTGATTCTGGCACGATACTCCTTGGAGAAAACTCCTGACCGCAGACCCTCGTCTGGGTTAACATCACTATAGATGAGCTGCTTTGCTTATTAATGTTTCCTACTTGAGATAGGAAAGGAACATCTCTCAAATGTTGAGTTTCAGTTAAATTTAAGCTTTTAAAACCATTTTTTGGTGAGCTACATGTTTTGACTATTGTAGCAAATAGAACTGAAAGTCATTTGCGTGATACTAGAGAATACTGTAGAATACTGCGTAATACTGCGTAATACTCTAGAGGGTACTAGAGAATACTGTAATACTAGAGAATGAACGAGAGCCAAGTCTCTGGGGATTCTCAGTCGGGGGATCACTTGGTGGCTCAGTCAGTGAAGTGTCCGACTCTGGGTTTTGGCTCTGGTCATGACCTCATGGTTCATGAGTTGGAGCCCCGCGTCGGGCTGTGCGCTGGCAGCTCGGAGCCTGCTTGGGATTCTCTCTCCCTCTCCCTCTCTCCCTGCGCCTCCCCTGCTTGCTCGCTCTCTCTTTTTCTCTTAAAATAAATACACTTGAAAAAAAAATACTCAGTTGGGGAGCCCGAGAGGCACACGGTCGTGCGGGCATCAGAAAGTGGTGGAGGGCTCCTCGGTGCCGTCTGACCCCACCCTGCCCAAGGCTGGCTCTTCCTGCACGGCTCGACCCCTCACGAGGTGGCTCCTTCCTCTCCCAGACAGTCCCCGTGAGAACGATCTTCCCGATCTTTCTTGTACCGAATGACGGCCTGTCTCCCATCCTGCTTTGTTTCCCAGCTCAAATTGGTTCTGCAAAAAAGCAAGGTCTTTTGAGACTCTATGAAAAGTCAGTTTTAAGTTAGGTTGGCTACGAATTAAATACATAGAAAGCAACTCTTAATTTTCCAGACTTCCATTAGAATACTGGGAAATATCTGTTCCTACCTCTGTTAGGCTAAATTGAAATATTTTGAGTGAAAGAGCGTCTAAGAAGGCCTCCCTGGGTCCTTCCCGGCATGCTAGATGGGGGAGGACCAGGAGCTGGGCCTAAGGGCTCTTCTTCACCCAGCAGTCTGGTGACCTGTGCAGGACTCAGAGTCTCCCGTAACTCTCCCAGCCCATGCAGGAGTCCCCGATGCCCATGTGGGGCTCCTGGAGCTCTGTACTGCACCTCTGTCTGTCAGGGATTTGCAGCACCTGATGCAGGCCTGCCTCAGAGATATTGCAGGGTCCATTCCGGAACACTGCAACAAAGCAAACATTGCCATAAAGCAAGTCAAATGAATTTTGTTGGTTTCCCAGTGCATGTAAAACTTACCTTTATGCTACACTGTACTCTGTTAAGTATGCGATAGCATTGTGTCTAAAGCAATGTACATACCTTAATTTTAAAGTACTTTATTACTGGGGCGCCTGGGTGGCTCAGTCGGTTGAGCGTCCGACTTCGGCTCAGGTCATGATCTCACGGTTCGTGAGTTCGAGCCCCGCGTCAGGCTCTGTGTTGACAGCTCGGAGCCCGGAGCCTGCTTCCGATTCTGTGTCTCCCTCTCTTTCTCTGCCCCTCCCCTGCTCATGCTCTGTCTCTCTCTGTCCCAAAAATAAATAAAAACATGAAAAAAAATTTTTTTTCAATTAAAAAATAAATAAATAAAGTATTTTATTACTAAAAAATGCTAACCATCCTCTGAGCTTTCAGCAAGTCCCAATCTTGCTGGTAGAGGGTCTTTTTTTTTTTTTCGTTTATTTATTTTGAGAGAGAGTGTGGGGTAGGGAAGGGACAGAGAGAGACGCAAGAAGCATCCCAAGCAGGCTCCACGCTGCTAGAGCCAAACCTGATGTAGGGCTCAGTCTTACGAATGGTGAGGTCGTGACCTGAACTGAAATCAAGAGTCAGATGCCTAACCAACTGAGCCACCCAGGCGCCCCACTGGTGGAGGGTCTCACCTGATGTTGATGGCTGCTGACTCATGAGGGTGATGGTTGCCAGAGGTCGGATGGCTGTAGCAATTTCTTAAAATAAGAGAACAGTGAAGTGTGCCTCATCGATTGGCCGACTCTTCCTTTCACAAACAATCTCTCTGCGGTGCGGGATGCTGTTTGATAGCATCTGACCCTCAGTAGAACTTCTTTCAAAACTGGAGTCAGTCCTCGCAAACCCTGCTGCGGCTTTATCAACTGAAGTCACGTGATATTCTAAATCCTTTGTTGTCATTTCAACAATCTTCATGGCATCTTCACCAGGAGTAGATCTTATCTCAGGAAACCACTTCCTTTGCTCACCCATCAGAAGCAACTCCTCATACGTTCACATTTCATCCCGTGGTTGCAGCCATCGGTCACGCGTTCAGGCTCCGCTTCTGACCCTGGCTGTCTTGTCATCTCTGCCCTGTCTGCCTCCACTGGAGTCTTGAATCCCTCAAAGTCATCTATAGAGTTGGAATCAGCTTCTTCCAAACTCCCATTGATATTTGATTGTTTGACCTCTTCCCATGAATCACAAATGTTCGTTCTTTTTTTTTTTTTTTAAATCACAAATGTTCTTTTTTTTTTTTTTTTTTTTTTTTTTTTAATTTTTTTTTTTCAACGTTTATTTACTTTTTGGGACAGAGAGAGACAGAGCATGAACGGGGGAGGGACAGAGAGAGGGAGACACAGAATCGGAAACAGGCTCCAGGCTCTGAGCCATCAGCCCAGAGCCTGACGCGGGGCTCGAACTCACGGACCGTGAGATCGTGACCTGGCTGAAGTCGGACGCTTAACCGACTGCGCCACCCAGGCGCCCCAAATCACAAATGTTCTTGATGGCACCTAGAATGGTGAACCCTTTCCAGAAGGTCTTCAATCTATTTTGCCCACATCCATCAGAGAGATCACTATCTATGGCAGCTATAGTCTTAGGAACTATACTTCTTAAATAAGAACACTCGAAAGTTGAAACTGCCCCTTGACCCATGGACTGCAGAACGGGTGTTGTGTTGGCAGCCATGAGAACAACATTAATCTCACGGTACGTCTCCCCCAGAGCGCTTGGGTGACCAGGCGCATTGTCAGTAAGCAGGAATCTTTTTTTCTGAGCAGTAGGTCTTAACGGTGGGCTTTAAATATTCAGTAAACCATGTTGTAAACAGATGTGCTCTCATCCAGGCTTTTTTCTATTAATAGAGCACAGGCAGAGTAGATTTTGCATAAAATTTTAAGGGCCTGAGGATTTTCAGAATGGTAAGTGAACATTGGCTTCAACTTCAGGTCACCCACTGAATTAGCCCCTAGCAAGAGAGTCAGCCTGTCCTATGAAGCTTCGAAGCCAGGCATTGACTTCTCCTCTCTGGCCATGAAAACCCTAGATGGCGTCTTCACCCAATAGAAGGCTGTTTCATTGAGTGTGGCCATCATCATGAGTTATCTTAGCTCGATCTTCTGGATAACCTGCCGCAGCGTCTGCATCAACACTTGACATTTCACCTCTCACGTTTATGTTATGGAGATGACTTCTTTCCTTAAACCTCCCAAACCAACCCCCGCTAGCTTCAGACTCTCCTTCTGCACTTCCTCACCTCTCTCAACCTTTACAGAATTGAGAAGAATCAGCCTTGCTCTGGATTAGGCTTTGACTTCAGGGAACATTGGGACCGGTTTGACCTTCTATCCAGACCATTAACCCTTTCTGCACATTAGTAATAAGGCAGTTTTGAGGGGGCGCCTGGGTGGCTCTGTTGGTTAAGCTCCTGACTCCTGACTTCAGCTCAGGTCATGATCTCATGGTTCATGAGATCGAGCCCTGCAACGGGCTCTGCATGGAGCCTGCTTGGGATTCTCTCGCCCTCTCTCTGCCCTTCCCCTGTTTGTGCACTCTCTCTCTCTCTCCTCTCAAAATAAATAAATAAACATTTAAAAATAAACAGACAAGTAATAAGGCTGTTTCGCTTTCTTATCATCCATATGTTCACTGGAGTGAACTTTTCCTTTCCTTCAAGAACTTTTCCTTTGCATTTACAACACGGCTGTTTGGTGCAAGGGGCCAAGCTTTCAGCCTCTCTTGGATTTCGACATGCCTTCCTCAACTAAGCTTAATTGTTTCTAGCTTTTGATTTCAAGTGAGACACGTGCAACTCTTCCTTTCCCTGGAACACTTCGAGGCCATCGCAGGCTTTTTAATCGGCCTCATTTCAGTATTGTTACGTCTCAGGGAAGAGGGAGGCCTGAGGAGAGAGAGACGGATGGGGGAACAGCCAGTGAGTGGAGCAGTCAGAACACACACAACATTTATCAGTTAAGTTTGCTGCCTTATATGGGCCCCCAAACAATTGAAATAGTAATATCAAAGATCTCTGTGGGGCGCCTGGGTGGCTCAGTCCGTTAAGCGTCCGACTTCGGCCCAGGTCGTGATCTTGCGGTCCGTGAGTTCGAGCCCAGCGTCAGGCTCTGTGCTGACAGTTCAGAGCCTGGAGCCTGTTTCAGATTCTGTGTCTCCCTCTTTCTCTGACCCTCCCCCGTTCATGCTCTCTCTCTCTGTCTCAAAAATAAATAAACGTTAAAAAAAAAAAAAAGATCACTGATCACAGATCGCCATAACAAATAAAATAGTAATGAAAAAGCTTCAAATATTGCAAGAATCACCAAAATGTGACACAGAGACACAAATGCTGTTGGGAAAATGGCACCAATAGCCTTGCTCGATCAGGGTTGCCAGGAACCCTGGCAGTTTGTAAAAAAAAAAAAATGCAACATCTGCAAACAGCAATAAAGTGAAGTGCAATAAAACCAAGACTGCCAGGGCACCCGGCTGGCTCAGTCAGTTAAGCGTCCGACTTCGGCTCAGGTCATGATCTTGTGGTTCATGAGTACAAGCCCCGCATCAGGCTCTGTGCTGACAGCTCAGAGCCTGGAGCCTGCTTCAGACTCTATGTCTCCCTCCCTCTCTCCCCCTCTCCTCTCATGCTCTAGCTCTCTCTCTTTTTCTAAATAAACATAAAAAAAAATAAAAATAAAACTGGACTCCCTGTAAACTAGATTCAGAGGCACTATATTATTTCATGCTCAGGTTTTTCTGAATGATGATAAAGTTGGTATCATGGTGGTACCATAAAGTCCAGATTCCATAAACTCAATCTACTGAGGATAGAAATACATGTGTGACAAATTCTATGGGTTAATAATTCTGTATCTTAGATTTTATTTAAGGTGTAATTCTTATAAAATTATCGCATGCTTGTTTTTAAGCGTTTGAATAAGTAGAAAAACAAAAGGAAAAAAATCATCTATAATAATAATACCGAAGCTAAAACAAGTATTGACCTCTTTTTTTTTTTTAAATAAAAATAGGATCATGAGACACAATTTTGTAATCTATTTCTGGTGTCCCTTTTTTTTTTTTAATATATTTAATTTATTTTTTAAATTTACATCCAAGTTAGCATATAGTGCAACAATGATTTCAGGAGTAGATGCCTTAGTGCCCCTTCCCCATTGAGCCCATCCCCCCTCGCACAACCGCTCCAGTAACCCGCTGCTTGTTCTCCATATTTAAGAGTCTCTTCTGTTTTGTCCCCCTCCCTGTTTTCATATTATTTTTGCTTCCCTTTCCTTACGTTCGTCTGTTTTGTATCTTATAGCCCTCATATGAGTGAAGTCATATATTTGTTTTTCTCTAATTTCACTTAGCGTAATACTCTAGTTCCATCTAGTTGCAAATGGCAAGATTTCATTCTTTCTGATTGCCCAGTAATACTCCATTGTATATACATACCACATCTTCTTTATCCATTCATCCATAAACGGACATTTGGGCTCTTTCTATACTTTGGCTGTCGTTGATAGTGCTGCTGTAAACATTGGGGTGCATGTGTCCCTTCGAAACAGCACACCTGTATCCCTTGGATAAATGCCTAGTAGTGCAGTTGCTGGGTCATAGAGTAGTTCTGTTTTTAAATTTTTGAGGAACCTCCGTACTGTTTTCCAGCGTGGCTACACCAGTTTGCATTCCCACCAGCAGCGCAAAAGAGATCCTCTTTCTCTGCATCCTCGCCAACATCTGTTGTTGCCTGAGTTGTTAATGTTAGCCATTCTTATAGGTGTGAGGTGGTATCTCATTGTGGTTTTCATTTGTATTTTCCTGATGATGAGTGATTTTGAGCATTTTTTCGTGTGTCGGTTTGGCCATCTGGATGTCTTTGGAGAAGTGTCTGTTCATGTCTTTTGCCCATTTCTTTGCTGGGTTATTTGTTTTTTGGGTGTTGAGTTAACCCTTTATCTGGTAATGTCATTTGCGAATATCTTCTCCCATTCGTCCGTTGCCTTTTAGTTTTGCTGATTGTTTCCTTCGCTGTGCTTTTTATTTTGATGAGGTCCCAATAGTTCATTTTTGCTTTTGTTTCCCTTGCCTCCGGAGACGTGTTGAGTAAGAAGTTGCTGCGGCCAAGATCAGAGAGGTTTTTGCCTGCTTTCTCCTTGAGGATTTTGATGGCTTCCTGTCTTACGTTTAGGTCTTTCATCCATTTTGAGTTTATTTTTGTGTACGGTGGTCCAGGTTCATTCTCCTGCATGTCGCTTTCCAGTTTTCCCAGCAACACTTGCTGAAGAGACTGTCTTTGTTCCATTGGATATTCTTTCCTGCTTTGTCAAAGATGAGTTGGCCATACGTTTGTGGGTCCATTTCTGGGTTCTCTATTCTGTTCCTTTGATCTGCGTGTCTGTGTTTGTGCCAGTCCCATACTGCCTTGATGATAACCGCTTTGTATACATCTTGAAGTCCATCTGGTCTCGTTTTTTAAAAGAAATTAATCGTATATTACCCACTTCCTGTTTCTTCTTCACTAGCTGGCCCCAAGCCACTCTACTCTGTCAGAGGACCCCACTGTAGTAAGCCCTCTCTCCCCCTTCGGTGAGACATGCTGGCTCTCAGTTGTTCTGCATGATTCTGTTGCTACTGTTGACTCCCTTACAGAGATGTCACTGGTCATTCCTGGCTTTGTGCAAAGGTGTCCTGAGAACGGGCCCCCCAGAATAGCATCCATTCCCAACCCGGGGCCTTTCCTCAGACAACATGAACTATGCAGGCTTAGCCCCATGATGACTCAGCTGGAGTCCAGCTCTGAGGTCTTTGGTGGGGACCTTGGGCTCCCCTTCCAGGCCTCGGCCTTTGCTGCTCTGGTCAGGCCACCTCCAGCAACTGGCACGCGTTTGCAAAGGCAGTCGCCGCCGGACACAGAAGGGTCGTTCTGACACCAGCCTCTCCCTCCGTAGATCAGTTCTCATGCTGTGTCTTTTGCTTTCAGGGCAAGTTTCTGGCTTTTTATCAGTATGCAAAATCATTTAATTCAGATGACTTTGATTACGAAGAGCTGAAGAATGGAGATTATGTCTTCATGAGGTGGAAGGTAAGGCCCCACCCCAGGCGGTCTTCTGGCTGTGCCAGTGCCTGCGTTGGACCCACCGCCCCATCTGCCCTGTCCTCATGCGGTGCCTTTAACGCTCACGGAAAGCGGGCACAGCTCCAGGCCACTCTGGCAGACTGCTGCCCTCCCAGATGGTTTCTCTTTGGTTAAACTGTTTGGTGGTCAGCTGACGAATTCGTGGCTAGGGGGTGGTCCCCTCGGTACCTTTGACCGTCCACGTGGAGTCCTCCCAAGTGTCCTGTGGATTCAGGGGAGAACCAAAGTCAGTCACCCATCACCTCCGGTTCTCAGCCACAGGCTACGACACCCCCTTAAGGGACCGCTCCCTCACCACGTCCTTGCTGAAGGCTCGGTGCTGTCTCAGCTTGTCTGGTTCCCTCCAGCTCAGGAAATGAGGGACCAGGAATGGAATTTGGGTTTTCCACTCACCAGCCCTCAGAGAACTGCATCTGGCTGGACTCGATAGATTGGCTTTGGGGCTGACAAGGCTTTTGTGTTCCCTGTTTTGATAGCATGGTATTTACTGTGTTCCAGCTCCAGGATAGCACAATCATGAAGCCAGTTTGTGAAATCACTGTGTGAACGGACACCCGCTTCCAACCCCTGGTCCCCAATCTGCGGGGAAAAGCCGTTTTGTCTTGAAATCTTGCCAGCTTTCCGAAAAGCCAATCATTTAGAGTAGTGATTCCCAATCTTTTTTTTTTTTTTTTAGTATTTATTTTTGAGAGAGAGAGAGAGAGAGCACGCGAGCGAGCGGGGAAGGGGCAGAGAGAGAGTGAGACGCAGAATCCGAAGCAGGCTCCAGGCTCTGAGCTGTCAACACAGAGCCCGACATAGGGCTCGAACTCATGGACCATGAGATCATGACCTCAGCCAAAGTCGGTCGCTTAACCGACTGAGCCACCCAGGCGTCCCAGTGATTCCCAATCTTTAGCTTGTATAGCTAATTTTTTTGGGGGGGGGGAGGGGGGATCATCACTTTCTGAGTGGACGCTTGCCAGGCGTGGAGAGTCAGAGCGGGGTCCTGCCCTTGCAAGCTTGCCATCTAGTGGGAAGTGTGCCAGTGAAATAACATGTTGGAAGAAGTATCCTCCGAAGTTCTTATTTTAAAATTAATTTTAAAAACTACCATTCAGAGGTTTAGGAAAGGAAAAGATGAGAGTGTTTTGGAAAAAAAAAAAAAAAAGAGTTGAGCACCTGGGTGGCTTGATTTTGGCTCAGGTCATGATCTCGAGGTTTGTGAGTTCATGCCCCACATCGGGCTGTGCACGGCCAGTGCAGAGCCTGATTGGGATTCTCTCTCCCTCGCTCTCTTCCCCTCCCCCACTCTCTCTTTCAAAATAAACTTTAAAAAAAGAACTTCTCAGGGTGACTCACTGTGGGCCTTCAGGAGACCTCCTGGGGCCTTGGGGCCACCGACTTCATCTTACTGGGACAGTAGGTCCTTTCAGCTTGGCTCTAGCCAGAGATAACAAGCTTGCCTCTTCCCAAGGTGCTGTTCTGATGGCTGTCGCCGAGGCGTAGAGCTTTTTCAGGGGGTGTTATGGGGTGTTATGGGGTGTGATTCACCTTCAGAGTGAAGTGACTTGCTGTTCTAGAGGTGATCAGGAACCTAGCACCAGTTCCTGGGGTGGAGCAGAGAATTTCTCTCCCTGGGTGGTTCTGTCTGTGGGCTCTGAAAGGTAGGTAGGTATCGATTCACTTATGAGATATGTAGACCATAGGACCTTCTCCTCACTGCTGATCTCAGTGAGCTCAAGACACAGGCTCCTGTGTTAGCATCGAGAATACTCGAGCAACACACGAATGCTATTGGCAGGTTGGGTTGAAACGCACATGTTGGCCATTGTCCAGCAAGTCTGGGCAAGGCCGTGTGACAGTGGAACCTTAGAAGCACCTGGAGGCTAAAGAGGAACGCCAGAGGTGGCCGGGCCACACCGTCGGTTACTAACCTCCTCCGTCTGTGTGCAGGAACAGTTCCTGGTCCCAGACCACACGATCAAAGACATCAGCGGTGCTTCCTTTGCTGGGTTCTATTACATCTGCTTCCAGAAGTCGGCAGCCTCCATAGAGGGCTACTATTACCATAGGAGTTCAGAATGGTAAGGAACCCCAGAGGCGCAGGGGGCGGCTTGCTGCTGTCCCCCTGGCTCTCCCTTGGCTTGCCCAACCAAAAGAAGACCTCTCCCCTGTCTCTGCATAGCTTTCATGCTCTGTCTGCATGCAGAGGGCCTCTCCAAGCGACCTCAGTTGCTGGTGTAGGGGCTCCCGTCCCTCTACACGGAGCAGAGGAAACAAGATGAAAGTGAAGTGTAGATAAAGGAACGCATTGCTGACAGCTTTCAAGCAGTTCTGTGTTATCAGCAACGTTTCTTCCAATCTCGCTGCTCTTGTATTTCCTCCCAAATTTCATCAGTAACTAAAATGTAAAATCCAACTATGAATTTTGCTGGGGTGAATTTTGCTGCCAGCAGCCTTTTCGATTTTGTGGCCACATTCCTCAGATGCTGGCCCCACATGCACTTGATCTCGGTCTGGTGACCTGGGGTCCCCCCGTGGAGCTGGCGGTCCTGCCCTGTGTCTCACCTGAGGTGAAGGACTGAATGCCACCTCAGGCGCTAGCTTTTGTCACCTCTTGGGGGGAATCTCCTGCCTCCTCGCTGCTTCTCAAAGCACCCGGCTGTACCTGAAGAATGAACCATATCATAAAATACCTGGTTTCCTCTCTGAATGTAGAGACCCCTCATTCCCTTCCAAATTTTTCACACTTCAGCGACTTAAAAGTGATGCCACCCCAGCTTGACTCAAATTCCTTGTTCAGTGGCAGCACAGTGATACCTGCAAATACGTGCCCGTGGCTCAGTGCAGTCTCAGCGCCTCTGAGAGCCACAACTCTTAGGGTTTCAGTAGTTGTTCAGTTTTCAAATGAGTTTTCAAAACATGTTATATCCTGTTTTAAATGACAGCTTTATTGAGATAATTCACACACTATTTGGTTTGCTCATTGAAGCTGTACAGGTCAGTGGTCTGTGCAGCCATGACTGCAGTCAATTTTAAAACATTCTCATCGCCACAGGGAGAAACCCTCGTAACCCCTTGACCATCAGCCCGACTCCCCATCCCCTCCTGGCCCTAGGCAACCACTAATCTACTTTCTCGCTGCGTAGATGTGCCCGTTCTGGATATTTTATATAAATGGGACCATACACTATGTGGCCTTTGTGTCTGGCCTTTGAAGCTTCAGCCTCGTTACAGCAGGTGTCAGCACTCCCCATTTTTGTTGCTGAATAACTTTCCATGGTCTGGATCCACAGTAGCCCCTCCTTATCTGCGGTTTTGCTTTCCGGGGTTTCGGTTACCCGCGGTCAGCTGTAGCCCAGAAGCAGACGATCGTCCTCCTGGCAGTGTCAGAAGGTCAGTGGTAGCCTAACAGCCCGTCACAGCGCCTCTGTCACTCCGTGTTTCGTCTCCTCCCGCCCCCATTTCGTCATCTCCCATCCTCACGGTACAATAAGGCATTTTGAGAGAGAGCTCACGTTCCCATAACTTTTATCGCAGTAGATTGTTACAGTTGTTCTATTTGCTGACTAGTCATTGTTGCTAACCCCTACGGTGCCTAATTTATAAGTTGTGCTCTGTCACGGGTATGTATGTGCAGGAAAAACCATACCATACGTACGGGGCTCGGTACCATCCACGGTTTTCGGCATCCGCTGGGGGTACCTGAGCGTATCCCCCACAGATAAGGCGGGGGGGGACCACTGTACCACATTTTCCTTCTCTGTTCATCAGTTGCTGGGCACTTGGGTCGTCTTCACCTTTTGCCTGTTGTGAATAATGCTGTCGTGAGTGAGGGTGTGTAAGCATCCGAGTCCCGGCTTCCAGTTCCTTTGGGCAGATACTAAGAGTGGAATTGCCGGGTCATATGGGAATTCTGTAACTTTTTAAGGAACCACCTCCCTGTTTTCCAGAGCAGCCGCACCCTGGTACATTCCCACCAGGGCCCGAGGGCTCCAGTTTCTCCACATCATTCCCAACGCTTGTTATGATGTCTTTACAATTACAGCTCTCCTAGCGCGTACGGCATCTGCAGGCGTCGTGTGGTTTTGATTCACATATTCCGATGGCTAATGCATCATCTTTTCTTGATTTTTTTTGTTTTGTTTTGTTTTTTGCTGTTGTTGAGAAATAAACTGCTTGTTCCTGTGCTCCTCCTCACTCCTCTGTGAAACAAGTAAGAGGAGATCTGACGTCTACCCCATCAGCTCGGATTGTGCCTGGGGGTTATCATCCCCTTGTGTGGATTGTCCCGGCCGCTGTTTCCCTTTCATCTGCTTAGCTCCTCGGAGCAGCCTGCCGACGGGGCAGAAACATACACGTCAGGGCTCTGATGTTCTCAAAGTCTAATAGCCGTGTCTAGGGAGGCGAGAAAATGAAGCCAAAGGGTCAAATAAGATTTACGGTTAGCGAGGAAGTTCTCTCTTCCATGGCCTGTTTGCATTGCATGAGAAGTGGGGTGTGCCTGTGTTACCCGCGAGGTCCCGAGGGTGCTCCAGCCTGACACACGGGGGAGCTGAGGTGCTGGCCGTGGGAGGCCGGGCAGCATGGCAGGTGAGGATGAGGCCCGGGGGGGGCCTCGGTCTGCATCTCTCCCACAGCGTACTCCGCCTCTCCTTTTACAAGACGTACCATGGTTGCTTCATGGTCAGAGCAAAAGGGAAAGGCCTAAAAACAGCTCCTCTTACCCCCATTCGGGAGGATTAACCGAAGAAACAAATAAAACCAGAGTTGGTTCAGCTGACGAGATCTGAGATGAATTTGCGTTCCGGTCCGAGAAAGTGGCCCGTCAGGCGCTCCGGTGGCAGGGAGGGAGTTTTGGACATCCTTTGTTTGGTTTTCAGGATGCTCAGACTGCCTCCCGTTTCTCTCTTTTCCCACATTGCAGGTATCAGTCACTCAATCTAACTCACGTTCCCGAACACAGCGCACCCATCTACGAGTTCCGGTGACAGCGGTTCAGAGCAGGAACCAAATAAAACTGAACTTGGCAAAAAAAGAACTCTGCCAAGAAAATCGTGTACCTGCCAGAACCAGGAGAACCAGTGTGTTCCTGTTTCTTCACGAGCAGACTCGCATCAGAAAGCATGAATGTTAACCCACAGAATCCAAGGAGCATGGCCAACCAACGGCAGGTGGAGGGAGTGTTCTCTGTGCTTCCTCCCTCTCTGTGGCAGTTTGGTCTTAATCTGTTGTAAGCTACCTTAAATGCACTTTTCCTTCCTGCACAGCTAACTTCTGTATCACTGAAAGGCCCATTCCTTCCTCCGTCCCCACCTCCAGCCGAGCAGAAGGTCAGCCCCCCAGTCACCCTCAGCCTTGGTGCTCAGTGGTCTCGGCCCAGGCCCCAGCCCTGCGCCCCCCACCCCCAGTAGCTCAAGAGAAGGCAGAGCCCCAGCACACGTGTGCCGCCCCCCCCCCCCCCCCCCAGAGCTCTGCGCAGGGAATCGGTGACCAGCAGCACCCGCCAGTGAAACGTGAGGCGGAGGCCGATTGCTTAACGGGGTCCGCTGGCACTGCCCAGCCCTGCAGCGGTCACGCTAAGCTAGTCAGTGGCTGCCAGGTTCTCTGGGCCTGCCATCGGGGATCACTAAATTTCAGGCTTCCAGATCCCTGGCAGGAACGGATTCCAGTCCTGCTTACTCAGCACGTTTGCTCCAAACTTTTGAACTTGAGGGCAATACTAAACTTAAAAAAAAAAGAAAAAAGAAAAAAAAAAAGAGTTTTTTTATTACAAAATTATTTTTATGGTCCCTTTAACAAGGACCCTATGGCAAATGCACAATTATTCAGAATTACATTTTTATCGTTTTCACATTGAAAACAGCAAATGTTGACTTAGTAATTTTTATACCTATATCTATATGTAAATGTATATTTAATCAACCAGCAGTTTAAAACTAGTCATCCTGGTACAAAAGTTTTGCAGCATTGCATAAATTCTAGTGCTAAACTTGAGAGCTGTTTTTTGGGGCCAGTTTAGCATTTGTACCTCCTCCTTTTGCTACTCAGAACAGCAGTGCTTCGTGGCGACCTTTTCCGTCAAGCAGAAGGGGCCGTCATTCTCCTAAAACAGCAACTCTAAAATGTTGGGGTGGGGGAGGGGCGGGAACGCGAACACGCTCGAAGAACTCAAGGCTCACGTGCCAAAGTGTGTGTGGGGGTGTGGGGTTGGGGTGGGGTGTGGTTTGGGGTGGGTGGGGGGGGGGGAGTTGTTTTTTTGTTTTTTGTTGTTGTTTTTTAATGTTTAAAAAGCTTAATAGTTTGGCATCAGTGGTAGACCGCAGAGACAGGCCGGGCTTTGGGGGGCATCGCGTTTGCTGGCGGTTTACAAGACTCACTCAGAACACAAGACAGAAAGCTACAGCCCACGGGAGCACAACCAGCTGCAAGCTGCAGATCCACGGGCGGTGTAAGGACACACAAGGCCCTTCGGTCTAGATGAGCGGTGTAGGGAAACGCTTTATTCTTAACAAGTGACTTTCCTTTTGACGACACATGTACTGTATGTTACTGAGACTGAATGTCGGGGAAACCTTAGAGGAGAAGTACTTGGGATTCTAGTCAGTGGGCATCGGGACACCTAGGATGCGTAGTCCTAAGGCTTTGTACGGAGGTGAGACCAACCCATCTGGTGAGGCCAGGGTTTTGGAGCCCCAAAACGTTGCCCCGGCGACTGCAGTGGAAAAATGATTCACGTCCGTTCCCAGAGATGAGTCAAATGTTTTCTTGATTCTGAAACTCCAGAAGGCATCAGGACGGCTGGCTCTGGTCACACCAGCTGATGGCAGAGTACCGAGGAGACCGCACTCGCATGGCCTCAGTTTAGCTGGCAGGCGTCGCTTGACAGTAAAAGGAGACTGTGGGGCCGTGCTGGCTTTCCCTGGCCACACGGGCCGGCCATGTCACCCCAGATCCCCTCTCGCGGCAGGCTCCTAAATCTTGCCTGAGTTTTGCAAGCTCCTTGAAGGATCTAGGCCCCGCTCAGAACCCAACGAGGGGTGAGCTCATCGGGGCCCTGTATGTGTGGCTCAGAGGTCAGCCGGGCAGTCAGCGGGCAGGGAAGGCCATTTGGAAACGCTGCTATTGTTCAGCTAGCCAAACGGGCCAGGTCCTGTTGGAGGATCTCTTCCTCCCTCCCTCTCTTAGCTAGGTAATGAAGTTGTACTGGGGAAAATCGAGTGATACCTTTGCTAGATCTTTCGGGCACATCCGAGATGAAGGTTTGCGTAAAAATCTGTCCATTGAGGACAGGGAAGGGATTGCCTGCCCACCTCCTCTTGGTAATTCCCAAAGAATCCACGTCAACTCCTTCTCTTTCTCTCAGTTCCCCAAGGAATGTTGGGGATCACCCCCCTCTGTGGTTATTCTTTCCTGAACCTCCTCCGTGGTTTACGTGCCTCTGGTACTCTGTGCAATAGTTTTGGCTGACGCTTGTGTTCATCATCAAGAAATCAGTGCAGGATGCAGATTTTCTACCGTCTTCCTCCACCCCAAACAAACCTGCCATGAGGTAGGATCCTAGGGATTTGGCTGTTCTTTCCACTGCTCAGAAAGCTTCCGTTCTGTACCCCCAGCCTCGTCTCTCCTCTGTGCTGGAATTATCCCTCCCCACCCACCCATCCTCTCAAACTTTACAGCATTTCAGCTGCAGCCCCAAAGTAAGCAATCCTTCACATGAAGTAGAAAGTCCCATCTGTGTGCTGGTTCTGTTGATAACGTGGAAATCACAAACTCCAGGGGAGCAAAGGGGCTTTTCAACGTCTTTTGCTTTCAGAAACAGGGAATTTATATTCTAAGGCCTTGAATTGATTTTTTTTTTTCCTCATAAAATAGTCTGATAAGCTAATTTTTAAAAAGAAATGCCATTAAGTATGTTGCATTGTGGTTTAAAATTACTAACAAGTTCTGGGAAAGAAAAATATTTGATTTTGAATCTTACATGTTTTTAAAAATTAGATTTGAATGGGCACAAAGTATGAGTATTTTGTTTCTTTAGGGAGGACATGTGGAAAGGGTTTGAGGGTCTGGGATGGGAGAAGTATTTTGCAGAGCTATCAATGTCCAAATAATTTTTAAAAAATAATAAAGGTATTTAAGCAGTGACTTTGTCCTATTTCTTTTTTTTTTTTTTTTTTAGTTTATTTATTTTGAGAGAGAGGGAGAAAGAACGAGTGGGGGAGGGGCAGAGAGAATCCCAAGCAGGCTCCACGCTGTCCGTGCAGAGCCTCACTCGGGGCTCAGTCTCACGGACCGCGAGATCACAACCTGGGCCAAAGTCAAGAGTCGGACACATAACCGACTGAGCCACCCAGGCGCTCCTTGTCCTATTTCTAAATCAAAACCGTTCTGGTAGAAGAATCCAGCCCCCTTTCTGGCCCTGTGTCTGTGGAGGTTTCCGGGCCGAGGCCCCCTCTGGGGGACTGATGCAGTCCGTGTCCTTGTCCCTCCTCGTTTCAGTGTTGTCAGCTGCTGGTCAACACTGATGTTTGAGCTCCATTTTGTTAATTTCTACACTTCTTTAAACATGTGGGAACAATTTTTTTTTTTTTTTTTTTGGCACGTGTTTAGGATGTATGCTTTTACTTAACACACAGAAAATTAACAGAGGTATTTGTTCACTGGCTGCTTCTCAGACCGGCGCGGGCACCCGCAAAGCGGACGGGGACTGGTCCTCAGAGGAAATGCCTGAGCCCCAACGCACCCGGGCTCCCAGATGGCTGCACCAGCAACGTCCTGAAGCCAGATGTCAGCGGCAAGTTCAGGCCCTTGAGTTCTCCACACCCTGTGGCCGAGGGCCGTAGCCCAGCCAGTAAGGCCTGACTCCCGATTTTTACAAACCACCCCGACGGGCGTTGCCAGAACACCTTGGCTCCCTTGCTCTAGTGTTAGGTTTCTGGTACCACCTCCTTAGGCAGCGCCAAGGAAGGCAGCGGAAACTCCCTGTGAATTCTGAGAAAACGTTAATAATGTTGAAAAGGTTTAAGGTTGAGCAAGTTGAAAGGCTAAGGGAACTTACATCCATGTCAGGGCACAGTTCCTCTGTGGATATAAAGTATCATCTGATCTCCTGTTGTTCGAACAACAGTGATAATAAACTTCCTCCCAAGATGGGTCAAGAAAGGAATCTGCTGTTCACAAGGCTGAAGCCCTACGGTTGAAGACACCATTTACTGGTGGTTTTGTCGGGGGAGTAAGGTGTGGGATGCCTGGGCTCTCCCTCCCACATCTACCTTTAAGGCCTAGAGGGACCTCCCATGTACCAGCTAAACCCTCTGAGCCTGGAAAGCGGAAGGAACAATCTCCACATAGGTCAGAGAGTTGAGGGGCTGGAGGAGGTGCTCCTGGAAGCACCTGTTAAACCGAAGAAATGCTCCACCCATGTAACATGTCATTCTTGCTTGGATAATGACACAAAGTATTTGCTGAGTCTTGCCATGTGCAAGGTGCCATTCCAAGCATTGAGGCAATGCAGGAGCATTCCAAGCCCCCCCTCTGGGGCCTCAGGGAACTACCAGGAATAGAGTGGAAACTGACATTTTTCTGATCCCCACCAGGAGTCAAGACCCTCTTTCTTCGTGCTGGGTTCCCAGTGTTAACCTTTCCTTCACTTTGCTTTTAAGTCATCCTTGGGCGTGGTGGAAAATGTGTGGATCGTAGTAGGCGTGAAACCCACTGCAGGACAGGACAAAGGAGAAATTATAAATATCAACGCTGCCTGCATCAACCTCAACTGCACCTGAGGAGGAACGCATTAAAATTGCTCGGTAATGAAACAGGCAGCTGGCTTTGACACAGAAAAGTGCCCGAAAATTGGATTGCAATTGAGCAGCTCTTTCTTCTAGATTTTTCTTCCCAAATATCTAAAGATTGAAACTCCCTACTTGCACACAGCAAGCAAAACGTGCAAGGCTTTTCATTTGTAGAGGAGCAGAGGCTGAAATTCAAGTTCATTTTGCCATTTTTTTTTTTCCCTTCTGATTTTTCAGCTTGCTTCCCCCACTGGTCCTCATTCCTCTCCCTATTTGCTCAATGAATAGCTCCCTCCCTCCACACCTTCTCGAACTGGCACTGACTTGGAGCAGTGCTTCTCAGACTCCGTTGAACATCAGGATCACCTAACTCATTTACAATTCTTTTGTCCAGCAGCACCCCAGACCAGTTCTATCACAACCTCCCCAGTGCCTTGAAGTTCCCGATGATTCCAGTGTGCAGGGAAGGGTTGAGCTTCCCACAGAAATGAAGAGAAGGGCTTTCAGGCTTGGGATGCTGGTTGGAGTGTGGAGGCAACATAGTTTGTTAGTATCTGACAGAATAGCAAATGCCAGCCTGATCTTGTTGGCTCATGTGTGGACAGAGCCAGTGAACATTTCACCCCCATCTAGAACTTCATTTCTTGTGTCAGTGCTTATGTTCATCAGGGCTTTCACTCATTTGGCAAATGCTTTTTAAAAAATTTGATTATTAAAAACAGAACAAACAGGGTTGATGTGGGATGGGAGGGAGGGGAGGGGAGTTGATGGGCATTGAAGAGGGCATCTTTTGGGATGAGCACTGGGTGTTGCATGGAAACTAATTTGACAATAAATTTCCTATAATAAAAAAAATAAAAAATAAAAAAATTTGATTTTGAGAGAGAGCAAGAGAGAGCACGAGCAGGGGAGGGGCCAAGAGAAAGGATCCTAAGCCAACAGCACAGAGCCTGACACGGGACTCGATCCCACGAACTGCAGGACCATGACTTGAGCCAAAATCAAGAGTCAGATGCTTAACCGACTGAGCCCTCCAGGCGCCCCTTGGCCAATGCTTCTGAGCACTTAACTGTGTGCTAGCCACGGTTCGGTGTGCCTGGGATGCGTCCTTGCACAACAAATCCCAAGAATGGCCTGTGTTCTTAAGGGGAGGGCTACATAACAATAGCATAAAAAACTCCCGTAATATCAGATGTGTTGTTAAATGATAAGCCTTACAGGAAGAGTAAAAGCAGACTGGGAGCGCCAGCTGGGGGAGGGGTGTGGGTTGCCGGGCCTCACTGGGCCTCACTGAACAGGTGACGTTTGAGCCAAGACCTGGAGGTGGGGGGTGAGCCAAGCAGATGTGTGAGGATGAGCACTCCAGGCAGAAGGACAGTCCGGGCAGAGTTCCCAAGACAGTGAGCCAGCTGTGCTAGAGGAACAAGGAGCTGAGGAGGAGGAGGAGGAGGAGGAGGTGAGGGCAGAGGTGACAAGAACATGGCCGTGGGGGGGGGGGGGGGCAGTGGGGGAGACACATAGGAGAGTCAGCCCCTGCGGGACTTCACTGATCGTTGTCGTGATAACGATTTGGGCTTGCACTCAGGAGTCGCTGGCGGATGTGAGCAGAGGAGGGACATGACCCGATGCAGGTTGTAAAGGATTTTGGTGGATGGTGGGCAGCCTGAAGGAGCAAGCGTGCAGAGACAGCGATCAGGAGGCCACCGTGCACCTGGGAGACGTGGTGGTGCCACAGCAGAGAAGAGAGGAGAGGTCCTCATCTGCATGTGTTTCGAAGGTAGAGCCAAAAGGATTTGCTGATGGGGGCGTCTGGGTGGCTCAGTCGGCTGAGCGTCTGACTTCGGCTCAGGTCATGATCTCACGGTTTGTGGGTTTCCATCCCCATGTCAGTCTCTGTGCTGACGGCTTGGAGCCTGGAGCCTGCTTTAGATTCTGTGTCTCCCTCTCTCTCTGCTCCTCCCCCGCTCATGCTCTGTCTCTCTCTCAAAAATAAATAAACATTACAAAAAAATTAAAAAAGAATCTAGAAATGACTAGTTTTAATAATTCCAGTGGGCCTTGGGGCATGTGGCTGTCCTTAGTTGTCTGGAACCTGGCTCTGGGGCGATCAGGGCGAGGGATATTGGCTTGGTGTGTGAGCATTTGATAAGGACGTGGCTGGAGGCCTGGGGTGAAGATCGGTGGTTTGCACATGAATGGCATACTGGGAAGCGGGAAGCCCTTAGCTATCTTTAAGAATTGGCTGGCCCTGGGAGGGGCGGTGTCTCCTCAGTCAGCAAGGCCAGTCAGCAAGGCCACAAATGCCAGAGCATCAAGAATAAAGAAAAGAGGAAAATACATAGTTAAAAGTATGGGTCCTGGAATGTAATGAATGGATGCTAAAGGGATAAATCTAAGAAAACAACAGTTGGGGCATCTGGGTGGCCCAGTCAGTTAAGCGTCT
Source organism: Panthera onca (assembly GCF_046562875.1). Classification (NCBI taxonomy): domain Eukaryota; kingdom Metazoa; phylum Chordata; class Mammalia; order Carnivora; family Felidae; genus Panthera; species Panthera onca. The sequence goes on along the minus strand of NC_138352.1, from coordinate 27,620,635 downwards.
GACTTCGACTCAGGTCATGCATGATCTCATGGCTCGGCTTGGGAGTTCGAGTCCCGCATCAGGCTCTCTGCTGTCAGGGATCCTCTGTCCCCTTCTCTGTCTACCCCTCCCCAGCTCATTCTCTCTCTCTCTCTCTCTCTCTCTCTCTCTCTCTCTCTCTCAATAAATAAGTAAACTTTGAAAAAATAAAGAAAACAGAACAGTTGTGTATTCCAGCTGCTAGAAAGAGATACCCTGAACTCTCAGGACTTGAGCTAATGGACGTCTGTTGGTCGTTCCCACCAAATCCAGTTGGCACAAGGTGGGCGTGGGTTCTTCCCCACCAGTCATCACCAGTCATCAGGGACGAGGCTCTGCCGTCTTTAACCCCTGCCTTCTGCAACCGTCCCGGGGGAGGCAGAGGATCAAGCTTCAGGCTTCCATGCGCCGGGTCTGGAAGGGGTGGGCATCGCTTTTCCCTGATCAGCGGCCGCACCCAACTACAAGGGTGGAAAGGTGGCCTAGCTGGTTGCTTGGGAGGACAGGGGAATCGATTTGGTGACCAACTGGTCAGTCTCAGGTACAACAGCTGCAGGTGGAAGAGGTCTGGAGGAAGAGCAGAAGGTCAGCTTCGGATGCGCTGAGTCTAGATAAATATGCGTTAGATTTCCAAGGGGTGATGATGTGTGGCTCTGAACCTCAGGACAATGTCTGGACTAGAGCAAAAATGTAAGGGGCGCCTGGGTGACTCAGTCAGTTAAGCATCCGACTTCAGCTCAGGTATTGATCTTGTGACCCGTGGGTTCAAGCTCCGCGTTGGGCTCTGTGCTGACGGCTCAGAGCCCGGAACCTGCTGCGGATTCTGTGTCTCCCTCTGTCTCTCTGCCCTTCCCCTGCTCATGCTCTGTCTCTCTCTCAAAAACAAACATTAAAAAAAATATTTCTACAGTCACGGTAGCAGCATCTCCAGAAATTCTGTAAACACTGTTTCAAAGATTCCTCAAGTGAGATGAACAAACAAGGCTTCCCAGGTTTGGGTTTGGAGAACCCAGACCTTCTGAACAGAAAGGGCCAGTTACCTAGACAATGCTTCATATTCAGCTTATCTCTCTCAACCCTTGAAGTAGGAATGAGTCTCATGTAATTTACGAGGCAACTGAGGTCCACGGGGACTGTGACCGAAGCAGACACAACAGCAGAGATGCCAGGACTCTTGGAAGGTGAGTCATATTTCAGAACACTTCTGTTTCCCCAAATGGAAACTTTGTAGGCACAAGCATAGCTGGAAAAGCAGCCCAGTGAGCCACGTCATGTCCAATTTGGAGGCGGAGGAGTGTTGGAGACCTGCTCCTGGGTAAAGGTTCTTACAGACCTCCACGTTGGCATGGGCCTCCCTAGGTCTCAGAGGGCTTTCACAGAACCTTCTTGAAAGCTTACCCAAACCCTCACACGCAGGTATTCTCAACCACAGTCTACTTTGTTATGTTCCCTTGGGGTCACTGGACTTGGAATTGGAGGCCCTGCTCTCAAATCTCAGCCCTGCTATTGAATAGCTTAAGCCACCAGACCAGGCACTCTGCATGGCTTAGTAATCGCACTTTGTAAAAGGTGGGTGAGAATTGCAAGCTCAAACCTCACAGAAGCCCCCCTCGAGCCTAGAGCCTGGCCCATGATAAACATTCAATAAATGTGGGTGGAATCTGAGAAGGATGTGAGACCCACAGGGGAGAAATCACTTACAGTGGCCCTGACATTCAAGAAAAACTTAGGGGCAAACAATGTGCCCGGTGCACGTTTTCGTAACAACCGTGTTATTCCCATGTTTAAGATACAGAAACAGATTCGGAGGGATTAAGACATTTAACCAAGCTCGCAGGGATTAAGACATTTAACCAAGCTTGCGCTGTTATGAACCTCAGATCTGAACACAGAGTCATTTCCAAGGACCCACTTTCCACCCCCAACTTTTTATGAAAAACATACAGAAAAGTTGAAAGAATAATTCAATACACACCTACACACTGTTAACATATGGCCCCATTTACTTTGGCGTCCTTTCTTTAAATGTATACATATTTGGAACTATTTAAAGTAAGATACAAACATCATGTTCTTTAACTCTGATACAGACTGAATGTTTGTATCGCTCAAAATTCATATGTTGAAGCCCTAACCCCCCAGTGTGTTGGTATTTGGAGATTCGTCTTTTGGAACCTGACCCTTTGGAAGGGTCAGATGAGGTCATCATGGGATCCACGCTCTTATAAGAACAGACACGAGAGAGCTCCCCCTTCTTTCCTTGTGTGCACGCACCTAGTAAAGGCCATGTAAGGACACAGCAAGAAGGTGACCGTCTACAATCCAGGAATAGGGCTCTCACCAGAACCCAACCATACTGGCTTCCTGATCTCAGACTTCCAGCCTCCAGAGCTGTGAGAAAACTAAATTCTGTTGTTTAAACCACCCAGTGTGTGGTATTTTGTTATGGCAGCCTGAGCAGACTAAGACAATCCCTAAATGCCACTGGGTACATCTGTTAAGAATAAAGACATTCTCGGGGCACCTGGGTGGCTCAGTCGGATGAGCGTCTGACTTCGGCTCCGGTCACGATCTCGCCGTCTGTGAGTTTGGGCCCCGCATCGAGCTCTGTGCTGACAGCTCAGAGCCCGTAGCCTGTGTCTCCCTCTCTCTCTGGCCCTCCCCTGCTCATGCTCTGTCTCTCTCTCTCTCTCTCTCTCTGTCAAAAATAAACATAAAAAAAAAGGAATAAAGACATTCTCGGGGCGCCTGGGTGGCTCAGTTAAGGGTCCAACTTTGGCTCAGGTCATAATCTCGCAGTTTGTGGGTTCGAGCTCCACGTCAGACTCTGTACTGACAGCTCAGAGCCTGGAGCCTGCTTCAGATTCTGTATCTCCCTCTCTCTCTGCCCCTTCCCCGCTCGCACTCTGTCTTTCTCTCAAAAATAAACATTAAGAAAAATTTTAAAGAATAAAGACATTCTCCTACATAATCATACCCATGAACATTAGCAATGATTCCATAATATCTAATATCCTATCCAAAGTCGAAATTTCAATTGGATTAAGAATGTCTTTTTATAGCTGCTTTTGAAATGTTAAACCAGATTCTAGGCAAGGTCCACACATCGTATTTAGTATCTTTTTTATCTGGAACAGTCTCCCTATCGCACCTTTAATCATTGACAATTTTGAAGAGCCCTGGCCACGTGTCTTACAAAACGTACCACGTTCTACATTTGTCTGATGGTTCCTCGTGTCTAAACTCAGATACGGTATTTTTTGGCAAGAATGCCACGTAGGAGGTGCTACTTTATAATGCACCACATCAGGAGGCATCTGATGGCAGGTGGTTAAGGTTAAGTTGGAACATTTCGTTAACGTGGTAAGGGGGACCCGCTTTCAACCTCTACACAAAACAAGAGCCATCAAGCTTTCAGCTCAGCGATTCTTGACACCAGCAGAGCCAGGTGCGCTTGGAACCCAAAGTTCGGGGCTCCTCACCCAACATTCCCTCTTTGTCTCCCAAGCTCGCATCCCGCCCAGCTCGCGCCTGGCCCAGTACAAAATGGCCCCGCCCCGCCCCGGCCTGGCCCCGCCCCGGCCCCGCCCCAGCCCATCCTGGCCCCGCCCCGGTTCTTAGTTGGCGACGGTGGGGAGGCCAGCCCCGCCGGCCCAGCGGGCGGAACCAATTGTGTCTAGCACTCCGCTCGACGTGGCCGCCCGGACTCTGAATCCCGGAGCGCCGGGCGCACGAGGACGCTGTTCTCCGTGCGCTTCCGGGCGCACGCAGTTCGGCCGCCGCCGAGAGGGCGGAATTCCCGGTGCCGCTGCCGTCTCTGTCGGTGCGCCCGGTTCAGCCGCCACCATGGGGATCCTGGAGAAGATCTCCGAGATCGAGAAGGAGATCGCTCGGACGCAGAAGAACAAGGGTGAGGGCCGGCCTGGCGGGGCCTTCCTTTCTGCCCGCCTCAGTTTTCCTGTCCGTAAAATGGGGGAACAACTCCAGCGATAGAGCTGAAGCGGGCTCGAAGGCCGCAGAAAAGTGCCAGAGACGTGACCTCGTCTCCCAGCGCGCCGAGGCAGGCAGGACCAGGCAGGATCCGGGTCCCAACGCGCTGGTCTAAGTGCAAACGATCCCCGTGAGATCTGCTTGGTGCCAGACCAGGTGACCGAGTAGAGAAATCCCACCGCGCAGCCAGCATCTGACCCAGAGAGGCATGGTCTGGGTTCAAACCCGGGTCTCCCGGTGGTCGGGCCTGGGGGAGTTGGCGCTCGCCCCGCTTTGTGCTGGCAAGTCCAGGAGGACCCCTTTTACAGGTACCCAGCACCAGGAGGTACCCCTTTTACAGCTTCACCCAGCACCTCGGGAACAGAGGCCATCAAGACTCGAGTCTGGCGGACCTGGATTTGAACTCCAGCGCCACCAGTACCTGCCGTGAAAGCTTGGAAAGTCACTTCACCTCTTTGCGCCTCAATGTCCTCATTTGTCCCTGTCTCATCTTAGCGTACAACTAGGTTAAACTAGATAGCATGTGCAAAGTACTAGGCACATGGAAAGCACTCAGTATTTAGAGTAAACCCCCGACAGAGGTAGCACATAATGAAGGATCAAATCTAGGCTTCAGATTGTAAGGGCTGGAAGAGCTCACCGGAGAAGAGCAGTGGGGAGAAACAAATGATGACACCCAAGAAGGCTTCCAGGAGGAGGTGGGGCTTGAGCTGCTTAAGGGGAGGATACTGCAGGTGAGGGGCACTGTGGAGGCAAAAGCATGGGAGTCCAGGTGAGCGTGGTGTGTCCATGGGACTTCTAGGTCTAAAACATTCTAGAACAGAAGGAGGATCTGGAGTAATGGGGGATACGACTGGCCAGGGCGAGTGAGGCCCAGTGCCTAGCCAGTCCTGCTTTGGGGTTGCAGGAGCAGAAAGCAGGGGATATTAGGTGGCTAGTCTCAGTGTCTGTCCTTCCTCGGCTCCATTTAGTTCTGGAGGCTGAGAAGTTGGGGGCATCTTTCATTCATTCATTATGTAACTCTTTTTTTTTAAGTTTATTTGAGACAGAGAGCATGAGCAGGGTAGGGGCAGAGAGAGGGGGAGAGAGAGAATTCTAAGCAGGCTCTGCACTGTCAGCATAGACTCCAACGAGGGGCTCGAACTCACAAACATTGAGATCATGACCTGAGCTGAAATCAAGAGTCAGACGCTTAACAACTGAGCCACCCAGGTGCCCCTCATGATGTAAATCTTAACAGAGCCCTTATCGTGTGCTAGGCACTCTGGTTAAGGCCATCAGCACAGCAGGCACATCCTTGCCCTCTTGGAGCTGACCTTCCAGTGGATAGTCTGTAAACTAACAACCAAATAAATAAGATTGTTTCATCCAGCAATACATGCTGTGAAGGCAGACCAGGGTGACACAGCAAGGGTGGAGGGGCGGGCTGGGCCTGCTAAGGTGAATGATCAGAGAAAACCTCCATGAGGCGGGGACATTTTGAGTTGAGGCCAAAATGAGAAGGTACCAGCCATGCAAAGATCTGGGGCAAGACTATTCCCAGCAGAGGAACGAACATCTCTGAGGCAGGAATGGACTTGGCTTGTTCAAGGATCTGAAGGTCTGGGGCTGGAGTGCAGTGATGGGAAAGGAAAGGGCCAGTCATGTAGGGCCTCGTAGGTCATGGGAAAGAGTCTGAATTGTGTTCTCAGGGCAGCGGGAGCTAGTGGAGGGTGTTAAACAGGGGAGAGACATAGTCTGATTTCTGTTTTAAAAGCTCCCACCAGCTGCCCTGTGGATGATACTCCACAGAATCAAGGAAAGTAGCAGGGAGGCTAGACGTGCTGCCATTTTGGCAGTGGTAGAAAAGGGGATGGAAAGGTGATTTAAGGATTAAGACTTAGTCCTTCCCTTCAAGAGGTGCTTAGAACCTCAACGACCTAGGGTGACAGGAAGGTCCAGATGAACCTGACGGTTGCCAAACCCATTCTGGGCCACTTCTCCCTGCCATCCGTTCACTCATTCACTTGTTAGACGTTTCCTGAGTGCCTGCCCTGCGCCACGGGAGACTGGGGATCCTGCCCCACTTAAGTGAGGGAAGTAAAGAAACAAGATAGTTTCAAATGGTGATAAGAGCCATGAAGACAATACACAGGGTCATAGAGCAGAGCGGGGGCCTGAGGAAGGGCAGGGGTTACTGTGGATCATGATAATAACCAATTTTTCCTGGGCGCTTAATGGTGCTAGGCATTATTCTTAGTGCTTTCTTTAAGCCTTACAGAAATCCAGTGGAGTGGTTACTACTGATAACGTCCCCGCTTTGCAAATTGAGAAACTGATAGACAAGAAGATTAAGGAACTTTCCCAAAGTTAAATGGCCAGGAATGATAGGGTGGGATTCTAGCACAGGTTACTTACCTTTGCGGGACACTGCCCACCGCCCCCTCCGGCTGAGTAGGGGAGGCCTCTTTGAAGAGGTGACATCTGAACTGAGCCTCAGATGTCGAGAAGGAGCCGGCTCCGTGAAGACAAGATTGAAATGGAAGGGATAGCAAATGCAAAGATCCTGAGGCACGAAGGGTGTCAGCATGTCCCGAAGAAGCAAAAAGAAAGCCACTGTGGCTGGAATATAGTAAATAAAAGAGAGTGGAAGGAGATGTTGGAGCAGTAGTGAGGGACCAGGTTACTAAGCCACAGCCCATTTTTCTAGTGAAGATTTTGTGACACCTTTACTGTCGTGAAATACCACTCCCCATCACTGTGCAACTTTTGTACACACCGAATTTGAGAAAAATCAGTATCGTGCTCTAATCCTAATACAAAGGCAGAGCGAAAGGAAAGTAATTTATAATTAAAATAGCGTTTATTTCAATATTTAAATGTTGGGGCACAACCAAGGTACAGCGACGTTATAATGAAGTGAGATATTTGCACCTCTGGGCAGAATCACCGGGTATGTGGGCTTAGCCACGATCTACACCAGCGCACAGTGTGTTATGTTGGTGACTCAGGTCACCAACCCTGCAAGAGGCATCACTGTGAACAGCCTGGGATCCCAAGATGGTGAGCACCCCTGGGTAAAGTTTGAAACACAACATGCTAGACTCTTTCCTTGACGTACACAGCAGTCGCATTCCTGGAAATTTTAGTGTTTTTTAACACTGTAAGAAAATGTCCTGGGGTTTTCTTTTTGTGAAAGAGAGTTAGGCTCTAGGCCCTGGTGCTCCTAACCCAGGTTTTCCCTCCACACGTGTCTTAGGGCTGTGAAAAACTCCTATGGAACACGGGACAATTCTTGGCTGTGCCAGACTGACTCACACTTTGTAGGGCCACTGGCGTCCCTGGCCCCTGTCTGGTAAATGGCGATGGGGACCTCACCATCACACTGACCACAGAAAACATCCTCCGGCACGCCCCAGGGAGTGGTGCTGTCCCCTGGTGCTGACATGGGGTCATGCGGTCTTAATAAGGACACTGGCTTGTAATCCTAAATGAAGTGAGAGGCTAAGGCGGCATTTTGAGACAAGGAGTGTTTTCTTTGCTGATCTCCTCGACGATTGCCATCCGGTTCTGATGTTTCCAGCCAGCATTTGGTTGTATGTGGGGTTGCACCTGACCCACGGGGCTTGGATACCCTGGATACTTACCTTCTGTCTTGCTTTCCGTCCTTCAGCCACTGAGTATCATCTGGGCCTGCTGAAAGCAAAACTCGCCAAGTATCGGGCCCAGCTGCTGGAACCGTCCAAATCGGCCTCATCCAAAGGAGAGGGTTTCGATGTCATGAAGTCGGGTGACGCCCGTGTGGCGCTGATTGGATTTCCCTCTGTGGGTAAGGTCAGTGATGGTCAGCGTGGGCCTTGGGGAGGAAGCAGCCTGTCTTCCGAACACGACTGCCTGCGCCTCCTCGTGCCGCCTTTCTGAATTCGCTCCAGGGACCAAGAAGACCCAGCCTCCCCCAGGATCAGGTCCCATCCCTTTATCATTCCGCCTGGTGACCATTGTTTCCTGTCTCCGCTCAGTCTCTGACCCATCCATCATGCACAAACGTTTACTGAGTGCACACCCTGTGCCAGGCTCTGCGAGGCGCTGGTAATACGATAGGGAACAAGATAGTTCTGTCCCTGCCCACACGGAGCTCCCCTTCTTAGGGGAGAAAAGACAGTAAGCAAACAGTGGAAGACTGGTGAGGACTGTTGTGGAGGAATATGCAGGGCAGGGGTGGAGTCTATGTCAGGGAGTTCAGGAGGGCTGCTCTGAACCACTTCCTTACCTTCTGGTACCACCGAGATACCTCAGGCTCATCATGTATGTTCCCTGCCCCAGCCCTAGAATCGGCCGTTATTTCCAGGGAGCCCTGGTTCCTTTTCTTCTTCTGAGAATGCTGTTTAGAGACCAAGATCTGGGTGTTAACTCACTTTGTAGCAGAATCGTTCTGGCTGTTGCGCAGATGATAGGTCGGAAGCGGGGACCCCAGCTCAGATATAGGCCAAGGGAACGATGACCAGGTGGCTTGGACAGACGCTGGTGGAATAGCATCAGGGGAAGTTGGTAACAGCTCTCGCTTCCCGAGTGCGAACTACAGGCTGAGCGCTATGCTTTGTACGGGTTTGGTTTTGTTTTCCCCTTGGCCTATATGATGGGTGGGTGCATCCCAGGAGGTGGGAGTTGATCTTGCGCTCTGTCTACACACAACACACACACACACACACTCTCTGAAAATGGGATTATGGCTACATTGGGCCCTGGCATTTTCACTCCCCCGTGGGTATCCATCTCATTCATACATTAGAGTTACCTCCTCTCTCTTTTTTTTTTAATATATATATATTTTTAACGTTTATTCCCTTTTTGAGAGACAGAGACAGAGTGTGAGCAGGGCAGGGGCAGAGAGAGAGGGAGACACGGAATCCGAAGCAGGCTCCAGGTTCTGAGCTGTCAGCACAGAGCCTGATGCGGGGCTTGAACTCGCGAACCATGAGATCATGACCTGAGCGGCCAAAGTTGGACAGTTAAGCAACTGAGCCACCCAGGCGCCCCAGAGTTACCTCCTCTCTTAACAGCTGCCTAGAATCCCTCACTGTGGTCATAGTGTCATCAATAGTCTGCTCCTTCCCTCCTCTGCCATGGTAGCTAGGTCGCCCCCAGGCTTTTGTTTGCCCGCACGGTGCTGTAGTCCCTACCCTTGTGCGTGGATCTTTGTGAACTGGAGCCGGTATTTCTGGAGGACGCGTTTGGCCAAGTGAGCACAGCAGCTCTAGGGTGTGGGTTTTAGAAATGGCCGTCAGCACACTGCCATTTACCCCCCAAAGGAGCTGTAGCCAACGCCATGTGGGGACAGTAGGAATGTCTCTAGTGTCTGCTCACGTACCCCTACACGTGATGCTGCATCCGCGCTGGGCTGTGAGCTGGCCCAATCTCTGCCTCAAGGTCTGCAGAAGGGTTCCTTCCCGATGATAGGCAGGTGCTTCTTAATCTTTGGGAACGCTCTTACCCCAGTTGAACCTTATTATCAGTACCCAGTTGGGTGGGTGCACTGCCCCCTGTCCTCCATCTGTGCGGGCTCGGGAAATAACGTCGTTTTCGTTATCATCCGTGCAGGTAGGATGAGGATGGGAAGGTTGCTGTAGCCGAGGGTGATGAATGCCCTGGAAGGGAGCCACTGTGACCACCCCCCTCCCCCCAGGCCGCTTGGCGTCCATCCAGCCTGCCCCTTTCAACCCTCGTGCCAAACCCGAGCACCTGTTTGGCATGCGGCTACCTGGCGAGCGCTCAGATACCTGTAGTGATGGTGCTTATGACTCCTCAGCTGGACGCCGAGCAGCGCAGGGGCCTCCCGCCTCAGCCCCTCAGGAGGAGCCGGCGCTGCAGGAGCCCCTCTGGAGAGGTGGGACTGTCCCCAGCCGTGCCCTCTGCCAGCTGGCCACCCACACGGTCTTCAGTCCTGGTGTGGTTTCCAGATCCCTGTCTTTTTGTCTCTTTCTCGTTTTTCCCAGTTTTGTGTAATAGAAATTTCCAAACTTGCAGGAGAGATGAAAGAACAAATACAGTGTCCCCGCCATCTGGGTCCATCAGTTTGCCATATTGCTCCATCTCCTTGTATTTGTGTGTATTTGTGTGCGTGTGCGAGTGGGCTTTTGTTGTTTTGACTGAACCATTTGAGACTAGATTACAGACCTCATGCTTTGTGACCTTTGACCCCAGTATTTAAGCTTTATCTCTAAAGGATAAGGATATTTTCCTGCTGAGCCACAAACTATCTATCACACTAGACAAGATTAACAGTAACATAGTAACCATCTAATGCCTGGACCATATCCTGATTTCAACACTCGCCCCAAAATGACCTCTGCGGCTGATCTGTCCAAACGGAGGTCTGTTCTAGGACCACGTGGGGCCCCTGTATGTATTATTCCTCCATCTGCTTTAATCTAGAACAGTCCCTTTTGTCAAGACCCTAGCTCTCAAGAGACTGGACAGTGGTCCTCCAGGAAGCCCATGCTCTGCACTTGTCTGCTTGCTTCCTTGTGGTGTGCCTTAACCTTTTCGTGTGTTCATTGTTCTTCCTGTGAGCTGGAAGTCAGGTAGACACCTGGGACTTGGGACCTGGTTCCACATAGGAGAGGGGGTAGACCTCGTTTTGCACCATGCCGGAAAGCCCCTGATAGCTGGTTGCATTTCCAGGACCACTGGGTTAAGGGGAGGGATACCCTGTCTCCCCTCCGCATAGTTGCGTTTGCCTCCCCACCCCCCCACCCCCAGGGGACTGCAAAGTGCCCTGCAAGGTGTGACTACAGTAGAGTGCAGAAGTCAGGCCCCGTTGACATCCTCTTGGTGTCCTTGCCACCAGAGAATTGTCCTTGCCTATGAGTTTTGTTAGTGGTTGCAGATGTCGACTTTCTAGTTCTCTTCTTCCTTCCTCACTAATTAGCTGATGTTCCTCGAGAGTAGCACTTTCTCTCATCAGTGTTGCTGTCTGGTTAGCCTGAAAAAGTTCCTGGAAAGGCGGGACAAATGCTTATGGGTTGCCTATATATGACCAGTAAGATGTCGGATCATAGCTGTCCCACAGAGTGACAGGTAAGTATTTTCAGGCTTTAATTCTTCAGGTGTTTATCATGGACTCTATCCGTTTTCACCTTTTATTTTGAGTTTACTTTCCAACCTGCCGAGGACTTCTTTTCCAGATGAGAAGCCCAGGCTGGGAGAAGCCGCCTTGTTTACCAAGGGCTATGCCCTTGAGGGTCTGCCCTGTGGCCAGATGCCACCATCCTGTTGGGGATCTGGGCTCTCCAGCCATGGGAGGGCCCAGCCTCCCCACTGCAGAGGCCAGAGAGCCTTCCGTTAGCGTCCAGCCGCCATCACTCAGTGTCTCGGCAGCCGTTGCTCTCGGGCTGCCCCACCTGTCCATACCTGTCTACCCCACCAGGTTTTTATGTTTCCTCGAGTTTCTAAGAGGTCCCCAGGGTGGAGAGTTTCTGGATTCGAGGGCAGTGTTACCTTCAAGGCCTGAAGATATGTGAGTGAGATGTGCCCCCAGCCGTTCCGGTTGCCAGTGAGGGGCACGGTCCAGGCGGCCCTGTCACAACTGCGTCTCAGACTTTTTATTCCAGGTGTCCTGCGACTAGGATGGGGGCAGGAGGCCAGGGCTGGCTTTCTTCCCCTTCTGGCTCTGCCCACTGCTTTGCTGGCCCTCTGGGCCACTGCATCCATCGCCGTGGTCTCGCCATGCTCGGGGCTTGGCGCCTCGGGCGCCTCATCATCTTTAACGCCACGTGGCCCCATGCGGTAGGGAGCGAGCAGATGGCCAGCCTATGCGTGAGGACTCTGAAGCTCAGAGGATGAAGTTTCTTGCCCAGGGGAGCCACGTTTCTAACTCCCCACCAGGCCATGGCTCTGGTCCCACAGCGAACCGTGGCATAAATGTTCCCATCAAGACCCTTCCTGCCTGGCAGCACCCTCTCTTGCCGTCTGGCTCTGTCTCAGACCTCATCTGCCTCCTTGCATATCTCACCCCTCCCTGGGTGAGCAGCCACTTTGAGTGCCACAGGCTGTTGCCTGCTTGAAGTTCTCTGGGGCCCAGGAAAGGCTGGAGGGTTTGGTGGAGCTAGAGAGGGGCCCCTGATTTAGTTGGGGATCCCACTTAGAAACCAGGTCCCTGTGTCCACCTGAGAGGGGCCTTGAGGCCTCCAAGGAATAGAGTGTCCTTCTGGCGCCCTACCTGCCCTGGGCAGAGCCAGAGGCGACCTTTCCAGCTGTTGTTTTCTTTCTAGCTACCCAGGTCCCCACCCTGAGGCAGAGGAGGGAGTCTCTGTGATGCCTGCATCCGGCAGGCTCCTGGCCTGTGGGGATTCTCGAAGGAGGCTGGGACAAGACTCCTCACTGCAATGACCTCTTTTTCCTCCTAGTCTACCTTCTTGAGTCTAATGACCTCCACAGCCAGCGAAGCTGCGTCCTACGAATTCACAACCCTGACATGTATCCCTGGAGTCATTGAAGTAAGTCGAGGTTTGCTGGATTCCAGAAGGGGAAAGGGTACATGCTTGGGTTTGCGATTATATATTTGTAAGTCGTGAGTGGAGGTGTTCCTGTAGGGGTTGGGGGTCAGGGGGGTTTCTGAACTGAGCTTCTTTGCTCTCAAGCAGTGGTACCTCTGAGGCTTCTGGCTGCTGGGACCCCAGAGATGCCTGCCTGGAACCCTGACTGGTTCCGGGAGTCCGGCCAGCACCTGGCCGCTCTTGTTGGTGCCCCTTTATGCTCCACTGGCCTGCGCCACCCCGGCTTGGGTCACTTGGTGGTGGTTGGCTGTATCCCTCTGTTTCCTGTGAAGCTTCAACGCCTCGGGTAGCTGGGGTCCTGTGGCCCAGAGCCTCCGCGGTGAAGTGATATTTTTGTAAGGTGCTGTTAACCATCAGTGATGGGTGGGTAGGATTACAAAAACTCCAGAGTCTGTGCCTGGGGGCTCCTCAGCTTGCAGGATCTGGAGCTGGAGCTGTGCCAGACTGAGCAGGCTTGGACCTGGCCCCCGAGGCTGAGCCCTGGGATTCCCAGAGCCCCTGAGCTGCAGGCCAGAGTGGGGGTCCTGGGTTCAGGCAAGCCCTTCCCACGGTCACCCCTCTTCACCTTCCCTTCTCCTCCGCATCCTAGTACAAAGGAGCCAATATCCAGCTGCTGGACCTTCCTGGGATCATTGAAGGTGCAGCACAAGGTAGGGAGTGGGAACCGGCAGGTGGGAAACAGGGTGGATCTCTGCACCCCAGCCCGTCCTCTTCTGTAGGGATTTGCTGTACTGGCCTCACCGTTAAAATTGGACATGGCTGCAGGGCTCAACGGGTAGGGGTGGGTTCAGTGCCCTGTGCTTCAGGGACTCTGGCCTCATACGGTCCTGGCAGGCCCCGTATTAAAGCCGAGGAGACTGAGGCCCGGCAAGGTGAAGGGACCTGTCCAAGGTCGTGTAGCTTACGTGGCAGGTTTGAGTTCCCACTTCCGTGGCGTGTCCCTGGACAGACCCCTGCAAGGACTGGCCCCTTACCAGCTGGCTAGCTCAGGCCGTGCTCCTAGTCCTGGGGCCCTGTCCTTTGTTTTGTCTTTGTTTTGTTTTTTTTTAAGAAAAGGGTTGTTTTTTTTTTTTACGTTTATTTTTAAGTTTATGTACTAAGTTTATTTACTAACTTTTTTTAGGTTTATTTTTTTAAGCTTTTTTAAATATTTTTTTAAGTTTTTTTACTTATTAAGTTTTTAAGTTTATTTACTTATTTTGAGAGAGACAGAGACAGTGTGACTGGGGGAAGGGCAGAGAGAGAGGGAGAGACAGAGAATCCCAAGCAGGCTCCGTGCTGTCAGCACAGAGACCGATGTGGGGCTTGAACCCATGAAATTGTGAGATCATGACCTGAGCCGAAACTGAGAGCCGGACACTCAACTGACTGAGCCATCCGGGCGCCCCTTGTCTTTGTTTTCTGAGATAGGAACATGCCTGTGGCTTCTGGTGGCTTCCTGCAGCACTGCGGACACGGTAACCAGCTGATGGTTATCCAGCACTGGCTAAGTGCCGGGCTCTGCGCTGACCATTATCTCACTTAATCCTCACATAGTCCTGTGACTTAGGAAGTGTCATTATTTCCCTTTCATAGCCAGGAGGAACCGCAGGGACAGACAGGGAAAGGGTCTGCCCTAAACGACTCTTCGCCCATCAAGTGGCAGGGCCAGGGTTGGTGCCCACCTCTCTGGTTTAGCAACCCTGTCCAGGCTGGGCAGTGGGACCTCCTCCCTGGGGGTCCAGTTGCCATCTCCTCTGCACGTTTCCGTACCCCACTGCCCCCATCAGGGCACAGTCCCGGCTACTTGAATTGGGCTGGTGGAAATGGTGATGGTCCCCCAGGAACCTGCTGTCCCAGGCAGCATCATGGGGCCTGGTGTGGTCTGGCCCCTGTGGGGGAAGTACGTTTGGTAGTGACAGGAGGCCCCTGGCTTGTGAAGATCACTGGACCCAGCCCCCCATTCTCCAAAGAGGGAGGCAGATCATGGTTGAAATCTACACTACCTGGATCCTAGTGCTGTGACCTTGGCAAGGCGCCTGACTTCTGTGGTGGTGCAATAACCACATGGTCTGACCTTTGTGTGGCAGTTCCTAAAGTACCTCTTCCTGTGGTGTCTCATGTGATCCTTTCTGCAGCCCTTGGATTGGGGGTGGGTTATATCGCCCCATTTCCAGAAAGGGCAGACATGTTCAAATCCTGATAGCACACTAGCTTTGTAATCTTGGGCAAGTGATGAGCTCCAAACCAAGCCTCAGTTTTCTCATCTATAAAATGGGCTTGATAACACTGACTATATAGGGTGGTTGTGAGGAAATGTTCACGAAGCACTTAGCGTGTGGCCTATTGCAGGGTAGGGACAGGAGGAGAATGTTACTTCTCCTGAGGTGGGGATGTCAGATTATCTTCTAAAACAAGTCTCCATGAGTAAAACAGCACACGGATTAGTGAAAAATGGCAAGGAAATCACAGCCAGGGGCTGGCATATGGCAGAGACCATGATGGGTCTGTGGAGGACAGGAGTCTGGGGCTCCGTGGCCTGGGTGGGGGTCACACGGGTTGTGCCTATGTCACTGTGTAACCGTGTCCCTTCCACCTGTCCAGGGAAAGGTCGTGGCCGGCAGGTGATTGCTGTGGCACGCACGGCTGACGTCGTCATCATGATGCTGGATGCCACTAAGGGAGAAGTGCAGAGGTCTGCAGGGGAGTGTGGGGGGTGGGGCAGGCTAACATGTCTGGGGGGCGGTGGGGATCCCTGGGCATGCTGGTAGGACACTGTGGCTCCAGCTGCTGTGTCCCTGATCGTGATGGGTGATCCAGGGGCGCTTGGGCCTCTCACACGTGGGAGCAGCAGCAGGACTGTCCACAGGCTAAACCCGTGCAGTCAGCCTGGAGCGTCCTCTCTGAGTGGCTTACATCTGGCCTGGAGATGTCTGGAGGCTGGGGACTGTGGTACGCTGCACCGACTGAAGCCTGTGTCATCCGTGAGCCCCATGCTGGCTCTGGCGCCTGCCTGCAGAGGCCAAGGTGCCTCAGTTGCTGCCCAGAACCCAGTGGGAGCCCAGGCCCAAACAACAGAAGCCTTATTCATGCCCTGACCTGCTGGCTAAGGGGCACAGCAGGCCTGCCTCTGCGTGCCAGTCGCAGGCCCAGCCAGTCTCCCTCGAACCGGGCAGAAGGTCCAGAGGCTCCTCGGCGGCTTTGGGTTGTTGAGAAGGAACGTTCTGGGTTCCCAGTGGTGGGTAGGAGGGCATTGGCCTCCCTCTGGAAGGGCAGGGGCTTCCTGTGTAACAGGGAAGCCGTTTGGCCTGCCTCTGGACACCTGTGAAGGCTCGTGGGGGTTCTACCCAGGTCTCTGCTGGAAAAGGAGCTGGAATCAGTGGGTATCCGCCTCAACAAGCACAAGCCCAACATCTACTTCAAGGTGAGGCCCCCCTCACCAGGAGGCCAGGCACGGGCGGGTTTGGGATGATTGCAGCTGCCCCTTTGTGAGCCGCTCTCCTTTCCTCTCTCCTCCAGCCCAAGAAAGGTGGTGGCATCTCCTTTAACTCCACAGTCACACTGACCCAGTGCTCAGAAAAGCTGGTGCAGCTGATTCTGCATGAGTACAGTATCCTCCCAAAAGCAGCAAGGGAGGGCCCAGAGCCCTCAGGGCAGGGGAGGGGCCACCCGAGACAGGAGGGAGGCCTTGCGGCCCAGGATGATCACAGACCACCCCAGGCCACCCCGGCTCCATCCGAGCGACTGCCAGGAAAGCGGTAGTGACATGGGACACTTCCTGTCCCCCCTGCCTCCGTGCTCACCAAGCTGCAGGCTGGCTGGGCCAGAGCCGTGAACTCAGCAGTGGCTTCCTAACTCCCTGGCAAGTACTAGGCACGGGCAGCCAGTCACGTCTGGAAGGAAGAGGAGATGGTGAGGGAAACAGCGCCCGAGGACTGGGGGTTCCTGGCCTGGGGAAGCCTCAGGAAGAACCAGGGGCCTGGCTGGTTGTCGGGGGTGCTGGAGGACAGGGCAGGGCCCCAGAGGCAGAGCAGCTCAGCATGTGAAGAAGTCACCTTGGGACAGGCTGTGTGCAGGGTGATGAGGCCCCTGTCACTGCAGGTATGCAAGCCTCCAGAGGAGAGCTTTGCACGAGGGAAGCTGGGTTAGACCAATGCTTGCAGACAGTGCTCCTGGCACCGAAGCCTGGGGTTCCACTGAGGTGCTTTGGGGATTCTGGCAAGTCCATTTTTCTTCTCGCCTAATGGAAAAGATTGAAACCACTGATTGAAACTTTATGTATCGTGGCTCCTTTTGAAAAACAACGAGGGCAGTCCCCAAACTTCAAAAGCTTGTAAAACCTCCAAAGCAGACGACCTCCGAGGTCCCTTTCGGCACTGTGTTTCCTAACTGGCTGTCCGGGCCCCTCTCCTGCGGGGGCGCTGGTGGCTGCTGGTGCTCAGGTGGCCCTTAATCCGAGCCCCTCAGAGATCTTCAACGCAGAGGTGCTCTTCCGAGAAGACTGCTCCCCGGATGAGTTCATCGATGTGATCGTGGGCAACCGGGTGTACATGCCCTGCTTGTATGTAAGTGGCAGTGGGCCCTAGGGTGCACATGTGGGGGCGGAGCTGGCCCCGGGGTGACCCAGATGGGAGACAAGCTTCCCAGAGGGGCAAGAAGAGCATGGAGCTGCCTTCACCCCCCTGCCCCTCTTCCCTGGCGGCTGCATGAGTTTTGCAGACCTCCCTAGCTTGACACCGGGTTCTATCCCAGCCTTCCCTTCTGGGGAGGGACAGCGGTCCCAGAACCCTGCACCGTTTCCCCACCCTTGAGGCAGCAGGGGAGGGAGGACGCTGGCATCGGCCCCTGCCCCTGTTGTGTTCCGGCACGCGGAGGGAGGCACTGTGGGCAGGGCCGTGGCATTTGGGGACCCGGTTCCTGCACTACTGTATTCTTTTCCTTCCCTGACACCCACCTCCATCTTCTCAATCCCAGGTTTATAACAAAATTGACCAGATCTCCATGGAAGAAGTAGACCGCCTGGCCCGGAAGCCCAACAGTGTGGTCATCAGGTGAGGGTCCCAACTCCTTCTTGTGTGTGTGAGCCCGTCAGGCCTCCCCACCACGTTGGCCAGGCAGAGCCCCCACACGCACCCAGGCCAGAGTAGACCATCTTAGTAACGGCTTTGACCTTGGCCTGGTCCTACCCTGGATCGGCCTGGGCGGAGTGGATGATGTGGGATGGGCTCTGGTTAAGATAACAGAAGGATTTCATCCACCAAGGTAAATGGATAAGAATTGTTAACAGGCTCCGTAGCTTAGTAGTTAACTGCAGACCTCAGAAACCCCAAGGGGCGCCTGGGTGGCTCAGTCGGTTAAGCGTCCGACTTCAGCTCAGGTCATGATCTCACAGTTCGTGAGTTCAAGCCCTGCATCGGGCTCTGTGCTGGCAGCTCGGAGCCTGGAGCCTGCCTCAGATTCTGCGTCTTCCTCTCTCTCTGTCTCTCCCCTGCTTGTGCTTTCAGTCTCCCAAAAATAATAAACATTAAAAAAAATGTTTTAAGAGATTCCTAGGGTGTGAGCCAGCTGCTCCTAATCCTCCAGAAGATGCGGCTACCACTGCATGGCAGAGGGAAGAGGGAAGTTAAGTCCTCGGGTGGGGGGTGGGGGGCATCCTTGCCCTCCTTGGAGCGGTGGGTCCTAGGGACTGTAGTTCATTTTTTTTTTTTAACGTTTATTCATTTTTGTGAGACAGAGACAAAGCGTGAGCGGGGAAGGGGCAGAGAGAGGGAGACACAGAATCCGAAGCAGGCTCCAGGCTCCGAGCTGTCAGCACGGAGCCCCACGCGGGGCTCGAACTCACGAACCGCGAGATCATGATGTGAGCCGAAGTCGGACGCTCAACCGACTGAGCCACCCAGACACCCCTGTAGTTCATTTTTCAGTGTCCTTGCAAGTTCCTCCTTGGGAGCAGCCCGACCTGTGTGCTCCGCTCTCTGGCTTCCCGGCTATCACAAGGCAGTCTGTAGCTTCACACTGAGGCAGGGCTTACGGGGAACCAGATGCTGGGCGGCCAAGGGGGCAGGGTGACTGGTGCAAATGATGGGTGAGGGTCCCGGACCCCCTCCCAGGCGTTGCCAGCTACCGCCAAGAGCAGGAGAGTGCTGGCATCCCTCCTGAAAGACCGCCTCAGTTCCTCTCCTGCCGCTATATCCCAGGCTGCCTTCAGGGGCTGCCCAAGGATGTGCCAGTTCTCAGGGCGTGAGGTCACCTCCTCACCACACGTTCATTTGCTATGCCAACGGCGTGTCAGTGGAGGTCAAGGTGCCCGCTCAGGCTCATGCCTCTACAAACGATCAAGCCAGGAGCCACCCCCTCAACAAAACCCCCCCTGGGCTGAGCTGTGCTCAGCATTCTCCTTCCAGCAGGTGTCAGGAGGGAAGCCCCACCTCCTGGCTCCCTGTGTCCCTCAGAGATGCCACGTGCCCTCCACAGATGCCAACGGGACCGCCAGGAGAGACTGCTGAGCTCTGCTGGGCGTGACCGTGGTGGTGGCCGGAGGTGTTGGCAGCTGAAGTGTCGAGCCGCCCTCGGAACTACAGGCTCAGTTCCCCACGGCTCCCATATGGGCCACGCCGGCCTCTGTCCCCGGGCCAGCCAGATGGAGGCTGTCCCCTGCAACAGTGAGAAAGCAGTTTCTCACTGTCGAGAACAGAGCCCATGGGGCTACTCTGACCGGCCGCTTTCCTCCCTGGCAGCTGCGGCATGAAGCTGAACCTGGACTACTTGCTTGAGGTGCTTTGGGAGTACTTGGCCCTGACCTGCATCTACACCAAGAAGAGAGGACGTGAGTTAGGCGGCTGTGGCCCAGGAAACAGGCTGAGCCTCACCCTCCCATAGGGCGGCCACGCTCTGCGTGTGGACGCTGTGCCCCTGGCTCAGCCTGTCCCGTATAGATCTCAGCTTTTCTCCCATCTCGGAATTGCCACCGCCCTCTACCCCAGGCTGCTAGAGACCTCGGCTGAGCCTTTACAGTACAGAGGGCCACTTCCTGGGACTGCTGGTCTTGATGAATTCCTTGGGAGCTGAGGCCGGGAGGGGCAGTGGGATAGAGGCTGTCCTGTGGTTCCCCACTGGCTACAGTAGTAACCCCCCTCCCAGCCTCCTCGAGCAGGAGCACGCCCCCTGGGTCAGGCCAGTGAATACACAGGAACCTTCATTCTGTCCCCTCCCCCTGGTTGCACACCTCACACACCCTGTGACCTTGCAGTTGAGTTCTGGCACTTTGCATCAGCCTTGACCTTGTCGGCAAGGGAGGAGATGTAGCAGCTCTGACCGGTCCCCGGCAGCTGGCTGCCATGTCTTACCAGTTCCATCCAGATGCTTCACGTGGCTGGACTTATTCTCATGGCTGACCGGGTTGCCGGCCCTCCTGGATGTGGGTTTATTTTTATTTTCTGTGTTAAAGTCAAGGTTGTAGAACCCTGCAAGAGGACCTGTAGGGCAAGTGTGCCAAATAGTGAGGGGAAGGTTGAGCCAAGGCTGGAAGGGGCTGGAAGGGCCTCTGTCCCCTGATGGAAGGGCACAGAGCAGCTTAGGGCCGTAACTGTGGTTGCCTCCCTCTACCTTTGCAGAGAGGCCGGACTTCACAGATGCCATCATCCTCCGGAAAGGGGCCTCCGTGGAGCACGTGGTGAGTTGCCGAGACCTGTCGGGACAGTGGGGTCAGGGAGCTCTCTGTCCCTGCTGCGGGGTTTTGCTGAGGTTCTCCCATTGACTCTTAGATGCCGCCGGCTCAATAGCAGAGTGGCCCAGCGCGGGCTCTGGAGTTAGACCTGGGGTTGCATCCCGGGCCCCCTTCCTTGCTGCGTATGAAGCCACCAGGCCTCTCCCGCCGGCAGGGCTGGCACTTTTTACCCCAGTGGTGGTTAGAGGGCGGGGTTGAAGGAGGTCCAGCGTGTGAATAGTCAGCGTGCCGCCTGGCACTTGGAAGGTGTCCAGGAAGCGGTGGTCGTCGCTGTCCTGTCACATCTGGGTGTTGCAGGCTCAGAGCCACAGCTGTGCAGGTGTTCGTCAGGTAGAGCCACTGCCCTGGGGCGTTTCTGTGCTGTCACTCCACATTGTGTTTCCCCGGTGCCTATGGCTCAGAGCTACTGCCTCCATGCCCTCGGCCCCTTCTGGCTTCCTGTCCCTCAGTCAGCCCCCAGCAGCCCTCCCTGCTCCCACATCCTGCCCCCCAGCCCAGGATGGCTTTGATTGCTTTTTACACTCAACACACATTTATCGAGCACCAACGATAAAGCAGCCCCGGTTCCTGCCAGAACAGGGTCCATCGGGGTCAAAGATGCCAAATACCCAATCCCAGAGCTAAGCAGTCACACATAAGGGGGAGTGGAACAAAGTAAGGGAACGGGGAGTGACCCTGAGTCTACACAGAGAGGCCAGGTGGTCTTGGGGGGAGGTGTCCTCATGGGGGCCTGTAGACCAAGTAGGACCTGACAGTGAAGATTTAGGGGTGGTGGAAGCCCTCCTAGGCAGGGGTGCAAGGTATGCAAAGGTCCTGAGGCAGAGGGGCTCTGGGCTGAGCCTGTGGGCTCAGGGAGAGGAGGGTGCAATTCTGTGTCTAGAGTTTTGTTGCAGGCACAGCTGTCACCTGTCCCTTCAATGTGACCCTGCACCATCTTTTTCAGAGGTGTATTGGGCCCTGCGGGAGCAAATGATGGCTCAAGCGCCTGGAACAATACTCCAGGTCGACACAGGCAACTTCTTAGGCTTTGGTTTTTTGGGGGTTTGTTTTCCATCTAGCTCATTTCTTCTCAGGATGTGTACTGTGGACAAGTGGTGGGCCAGCCTGCCGTCTGGGCTCATGCGTGCATTCAGTCAGCAAGCCCAGCCCGAGGCCTCTGCCAGCTAGAGGTTCCTGATGCAAAAGGACAGGGCTCGGCCTTGAACGCTAGCACGCCTGGCAGGAGCCGCATCCCTTAGATCACTCCTCATGACGGGGGCGGGGCGGGGGGGGGGGCGTCCCTGCCGCTGCAGGCCTATTTCGGAACCTGTGACTGCTGAGGTGTCTCTTGGGGAACCTGTGACTGCTGCGGTATCTCTTGGGGACCCGGCAGCTGTCGATACGGGTGCCCCCATGTGCTGGCCCTCTGTGGAGTTACCCTGCACCTTCTGTGGGTACTTTCCTCAACCCTCTCAGGCCCTGGCTGCTTGCCCAAGAGGATGTAGGACTTCAGCCACTCCCGGGAAGAAAAGCGGGAGATAGCAGTAGGAGAGGGTTTTCCAGGCGGTGGGACTAATAGGTACAAAGGCCCAGAGGCAGGGGTGAGTGTGGGGAATGCTGGCTGTTTGTCATCAGCTGCACAGGGGTAGGAGGTGACAAGGGTCCAGTGGGGTAGGGGAGGGGCTCTGGGGGCCTTGCTCCAGAGCCTGGACTGGCCTCCTCCTCCCTGCTCACCCTCCCCACAGGTGCTTCCCTCCCGGGACACCCAACTGTCCCAGATGCCACAGAGTATAGTACAGGCCATCCTGGATGCTGGCAGCGGGGCCCCAGGTAGACAGTGGAGCCAGGCAGACCGAGGGTCATGTTCTGGTTCTCCCCCATCCTGTGTCAGCCTCCCTGTGCCTCAGTTTCCTCATCTGGGGGTAACTGAACCCCCACCCCCAGGGCCTTTGCGATGCACCCAGCCTAGGCCCCGGTACGGATTCAGTGAGAGCTGACAAAGGCCTCGCTTCCAAAAGGGTCGTGGGCCGTAAGCCCCCAAGGCAGAGAGGACCTTGCAGGGCTCTCAAGAGGGGGGGGGGTACAGTGGGCACTGAGCAGCAGTGGTCTTCCTGTCGTCGAACGACACGTTCTTTCCCATAGTAGAAAAGACGGCTGTCCGTGA
Source organism: Panthera onca (assembly GCF_046562875.1). Classification (NCBI taxonomy): domain Eukaryota; kingdom Metazoa; phylum Chordata; class Mammalia; order Carnivora; family Felidae; genus Panthera; species Panthera onca. Next base: position 27,598,245 of record NC_138352.1, on the reverse strand, counting down.
CCTGCCGTTGTCCCCCATTGCTAGAGATGCGAGTGCGGAGAAAGTTCTCCGAGCCCCGTGGTAAATGGCTCCTAGTGTCACAGACACTAGGGTGCGGTGGGGCCTGTGGCAGGCTGGAGGGCGCACGCCCTGTCTGCCTCGAGGGCAGGAGCACCCGCTCCGTGCTCCCAAAGCTGTCAGGGTCCCAGGGGAGTCCTTGCGGGGGTGCGGCCCTGCTCCATTGTTGTGGGTCAAGCTGAGGAGGACATAAAACCCAGAGACGACCGCTGGGCCGGCGGATTTCATTCTCTGCTCTAGAAAATAGCGTTGGAACCACTTGTGTGGGTCTCTGTGCTCATTACTGGCAGCAGTGTCCTGGCCACCACGGCCACCTAGAGGAGGCCCCGTCAGGTCGGCTGCCCGTATGTGCTCAGGAAATGTTCTTATAGGCTCAGCGTCCCCACAGAAGCTGTCTCCCCAGCCCCCCTCCCCTGCGCAACCCGGGGCCCCCAGCCTCCGGGAAAGAGCTGGCCGCCCTTGCAAGTTCCCCTCCTTCCAGCTTCCTTTAAGAGCTCTGGGATTCCTGAGGTGGAGGTGGATGATGTCATGGGTGGGAGGCTCCAGGTCACAGGGGACAGTGGCCAGGCATGGTGACTCCAGGCTGAGGTGGGGTGACCTGAAAACTACCGTCACCCGTCTGAAGGAGCATCTGTCAGGGTTGGCATTCAGGCAAGGCCGGCGGAAGCCTGCCGACAGCCAGGTCCAGACCTTCTGATGGCTTCGAGAACGTTTCTAGTGAGCTCCATGGCCTTTGGGCCAACCTAGAAGTGGGAGTATCAGAAGAGCCTGCAGCCATGCACGAGACCGCCTGTGGACTGAGCCTGTGGTGTTCACAAGGCCAGTGCTGTGTGAGCACCTGCCTTGGGGACTGCTGCTTGGCGGAGGCCTTGGGCTTGGGTGTGTGGCTAGGCTCGGTGGGTTTGGTACTCATCTCACCGTTACCCTCTCCCGTCCCCCAGTGCCACCGCATCCACCGGTCACTTGCCAGCCAGTTCAAGTACGCGCTGGTGTGGGTGAGTCTCTGAGAAGGAGGAGGGCCGGGGTCATGCCCAGCATAGCCTCCGGGTTAGGCAGAAGCAAGGCGTTCATGCCACTCCGCGTGGTGTCCCAGTTTACGGGGTGTGCGTGGTGACCCGTACTGGACTTGGGCCTCTCCCATCTTGGGATCCGGGGATGGCCAGTCCACTGGGGACATCCTCCTGTCTGGGGGCGGGGGGGGGGGGGTGTTGCCAGTGATGGGGCCCCCACTCAGCCTCTGGCATTCACCTATCCCCGTAACGTGTACACCCACCCACCTTCCTCCTGTAATAGCTATCAGCCTTGGCCTTGCTCAGTGCAGAGGCTGACAGGGCCCCTCTGCCTTGTTCCCCACCTAGGGCACCAGCACCAAGTACAGCCCGCAGCGGGTGGGCCTGACCCACACCATGGAGCACGAAGATGTCATCCAGATTGTCAAGAAGTAGTACCTCTTGCTGGGCGCCCTGCCTGCCCGCCCTGCCTCCCTGGGGAGTCGGCCCCAGCAGGACGCACCAAAGCCCAAACAGGAAAAATACAAATACATACACCCCAGGAAGGGGTCTCTCAAGTCTCTGCTGTCTCCAGAAGTTTCTTCAGTAGGCAGATGATGAAGAGTGTTGGGGCAAAGGGACATGGTTGGGGGACCTGGGCTGGTCTGGTGGCATCTCCCATGAGACTGGCCCCTCGTGTTTGGAACCCTACCCCTGGCCCCCTTCAGGCACGGGGGGAGCAAGTTGCCCGCTGCCCCACAGCCGGGGCCGGACATCGATGGCTTGCTTGGTGCTGGGGCTAGGAGCTGACCCTGCCCGGGTCCCTGGAAGCCGTAGTTACTGTTGTTGCACCTTGGCCCTTTAGAGCCTGCTGGCACCTGGGGAGGGCGCCTCCCAGGACAGACCCTCGGCCCCACCCCAGGCTGCTTCGTGGTGGCTGTAAGCCCCAGCTCATGCCTTCCTCAGCCTGAGGAGTCCTAAGTATTGCCCTCCGAGGGCAGCCCCTGCCCAGCACGGACCCCAGGACCCAGAGCCTGCAGGGACACCTGGAGCAGAGGCTTTGGCTTTTGGTTTCTGTATTTTTTTCTCTAAGCCCCTGGTCTCCGCGCTCCTTTCTGAAATAAAGAGTGAAAACAATTCCTGTTCCGACTGAGGACAATTCTGTCGGTTTGGTGAAGTCTGTGGCCAGGCTGGGTCAGGGCCAGCAACGAGCGTGATGACCAGAGGGGGGTGGTGCCTGGTTTGGGGAAGAGCAGGCCCAAGTCCGGGGTACATAGGAAAATGTGGGGTCTTCCAGGGCGGTCTCTGCCCTAGAAGGTTGGCCGGGGGCTGTGGGCTCTCCGTGTGGCACCTCCCGAGGCCGGGCCTGGCTGCCAAGGTAAGCTGCATCCCCAGAAGGTCCTTGAGCACTCACAGGGGAGAGCAAAGTGGCTGGGTAGAAGACCCGTTGCCTCGGAAGGCAGAGGTGGACAGGCCTTGGCCTGGAGAGTCCTCGCTGCGTGCCACGGTCGGTGTGGAGCTGTCTCCACAGCAGCCTGTTCTCTAGGGGCAGCACCTTGCCCTGGGCTTATACAGCTTCTAAGTGCAGAGCTGGGATTCGGACCCCAGCTGGGTCTTCTGGGCCATAGGGGAGGCTTCCTGGAGGAGGTGTGCCTCTTGGGAGTGAATGGTAACAGGTTTTGTGGGGCTACCAGGCACCGGGCTGGCAGGAGGCACAGAGGGCTCCCCTGGGGTCTTCAGATCCAGCTGGAGTGTGGAGCAGGCCCACTGCCCAGCTTTCCAGGCTGTTCTTGGCTCCTCTGTCAGCTGCTCAGGCTCCTTTCCGGAGACAAAACAGGAATAATAGACATCATTAAATATACATGGGGCCCCAGGCGGTCGGCGTGGTGGGCTGGGCCTCCCTTCCCCGCAACACTGAGCTGCTCTGCTAGGCTGGCCATGCTCCTGGGGCCAGCCACAGGACCCCCGTTAGGCGGCATGCAGGCAGGGAGCAGGCCACAGGACTCAGGTAAGAAGACCCCGGCCCAGGGCCCTTGGGGTCTGCCCCAAGTACCTCCCCACAGGTTGCCGCGAGGGGAAGAAGGGAGGGGGCAGTGGGAGAGCTGGGCCTTGCCCCTAACTCACTGTGAGGTGCTTCCCTGGGCCTCAGTTTCTTCATCCATAAAGCGGGCATGATGCCCATACAGCCCCCCTCTTAGTAACGGTGGTATGCCAAGACAGGTGAGTACTCAGTGGCTGACTTCAGCCCTTCTCCCGACTGCCACAAGGCCTGGCCATGAGGTCCCAAGTAAGCATTTCTGCCTGGGTGATGGTCACTGCCACTTCTTGCCTTACAGTTAGGGAAGGGGCCTGCCTGTGTTCGCAGAGCATCAGATCCAGGCCCATTCTGTCTGCCAAGCTGGCTGCGAAAGGGTGGGAGATGAGGCCAGAGGTCTGGGCGTCCCCAGGCTACGGGCTCAGGGCAGGCATTGTCAGAGTCTCCAGCCACTGGGCCACCGTGTTCCTCACCATGGACGGACTATTTCCTGGGCCAGGTCTGTGTGTTCCTAGATCAGGGCAACCGGTATCTCTGTGTTGAATTTTTGGCTTTCCGGGGTCGGTGGCTGTCATGGGCCTGCGTGAGAGTCAAAGGAACCGCATGCTGTGCACCCCCAGGTCGGTGTGAACTGGCAGCTTGCAGTGCCCGATGCTAGAGGAGGTACCCCTAGGGCTCGAGAAGGTCCCCACCCCACCAGGGTGAGCTCCAAGGTTTGGGCCCCCCTGTTGCCACCTCTCACCCTCCCTGGGCCTTCTGTGCTAGGAGGCTCTGGCCAGGCTGATAGAAGTCCCTTCCTGCTCAGACAACCTGATTGTCTTTGTGAAGGTCAACAATACCCAAGCCCTCTCTCAGGCCCATCCGCAGACTACAGGGCTGCTTTCCCAGAGGGCCCAGCCTGCAGCTTTACAAGACTCAGGTGCAAAGGAGCCCAGGGCGAGAATGTTCACCCCTGCCTGTGTGTCTGCCTCCCTGTCCCTCAGCTTCGCCGAGATTCCACGCTGCCTCTGTCCCCAACCCCCTTTGGCAAGAATCCTTCTCAGCCGCCCTCCAGATGCCCTCTGGCTTGGCCCCGGAAACAGTGCTGGGAAGCTCGAACCACCTGTGGGGGAGGGTCTCCGACTGCTTCGGGCACCCCCTCAGCAGCTCTTCTAACCGCCCCCTGCTCCCCTCGGGTCCCAGCTAGGAAACTCACCCCCAAACGCTTGTGTTCATCTGCACGCACTTCTCCATGATGGAGAGGCCGAGTCCGGGCCACCTTCTCAGGGCTTTCACACTGCGTGGATAATTCAACCTCCCTCTGTTCTCTCTCTCTCTCTCTCTCTCTCTCTCTCCCTCTGTCTTCCTGAATCTGTCCCATTGACCTGCCAACGAGTCTATTTGTTTGCTCCTGCGGCCGTAACCAAAGTGTCACAGACCGGAGGTCCTAAGCAACAGAAATTTATTTTCTCACAGTTTCTGGAGGCAGGAAGCTTGAGATCAAAATGTCAGCGGGGATGGTTTCTCCTGAGGCCTCTCTCCCCGGCTCACAGGCCCACAGCTCCTCCACGGAAACAATTACGAGCCCCTGGACGTGTCGTTCCCCGTGGCCACCTCTTTTTCCTGGCATAGCTGCTCCGAGCACCCCTCCCCCGCGTCAGTCTCCTCACCCACCAGCCCTCCCCAACATGCTGCCCGAGCAGCCCTGCCCCGGCCCGATGCTGCACATTGCTGAGCAGTGACCATCCTTTTTTTTTTTAAGTCTATTTATTCTGAGAGAGAGAGAGAGAGAGAGAGAGAGAACCAGTGGGGAAGGGGGGGCAGAGATGATGGACAGAGGATCCGAAGCAGGCTCCTCACTGACAGCAAAGAGCCAGATGTGGGGCTCAAACTCACGAACCATGAGATCATGACCTGAGTCAAGGTCGGACACTTAATTGACTGAGCCACCCAGGCGCCCAACGGCGACCATTCTAACCACGTTACCAGGCCCAGCAAGGTTGGCACAGTCAGTGCCTCACCTCTACCCCACACGGTCGTTAAGGGCTGGCGTGGGAAGCCCCCGACTTCTTGCTCTGTCCTCCTTCACAGGCTCATCCCACCCCCTGCCTCTGTTTCATCTGCCCTGCGGGCCTAAATTTCCCCGACTTCCCTCTGTCACCCCAACCCTCCGTGTCCTAGACCAACCCCGTCGTATTCCCGCCTCTCCCTGCTCATCTTAGCCAATGAGTCCCCTGTTCACGCAGCTGCACCAAGCCAACCCAAGGGTCCCCCAGGCTCCACCTTCACCCCAGCCCCCGCGCAGCCCCCCACTGGCTGTGTTGAGTGCGCTCCATCACAGCTGTCCCCGATCGAGCCGCTGTCCTCGCTCTCCCGGCCTCCACTGTGCGTCCCCTCCTCGTCCTTCGCCACACGGTGGCCCAAGAGCTTTTCCCACACCACTTTCCAAGAAGCAGTGAGAGGCAGTGGTTGAGGGCATGGACACTCTGGAGCCGGACTCCCCGAGCTCGAATCGGGTTTCAAGCTGTGCGGCCTCGGGCAACTTACTAGACCTCTCTGGGCCTGTTTCCCCACCTGTAACGTGGAAAGAATAACAGTACCTACTTCCCGAGGTTGTAGTGAGGGTTGAATGAACGCTGTGTGGCCCAGTAGTTCTCACTTCCTCGCTGGGGATTCCCTGCTGAGTGATGTAACCTAATAGAGCACCCTTCATCTATAAGACGGGAATAGTTCCTACCTTACACGTCGCGTGAATTCAGTGATAATAGCAAAGCATTCGGGACCAAGCCTGGCACAGAGTAAAACTTGTCAGTGTTGGGTTATTTTTACTCTCAAAATGCATATCTGGTCATAGCATCCTGGCAGCCTGAAATCGTGCCAAGGCTCCCCACTACCTTAGGGATGGAGACCAAGGTCCCACTCCAGCCTCCATATCTCAAGGGGCAGGTCCCTCTTGCCATCCTGGCTGCTTCTCGCTTTACATGCTCTGCATCACTTTGCCCCTCTCACCACTTGGCCTTTGCACATGCTGTTCCATCTGCCTGGAACACTGCTCCCTCTTTCATTTGATTAGCTCTTTCTCATCCTTCAGATCTTGGCTCAGGGTCACCTACTCAGGGACACCTTCCTGGTCTTCCAATGCACTGGGCTGTGGCCTGGCCTTCAGAGCTCTTCTCATGGCTGCAGTTTCCCCTTGGTATGGCTTTTTGCTTCAAGTCTGTGTCCCCGTGACACTGGGAGCTCCACCAGCACAGAGACCATGCCTGGTGCCACTCAACCCTGTGACCCCCCTCCCCCCCACCCCGGGCACCCAACACAGTGGCTGGCACACACAATCAATGTCAAGGAATGAATGGACGAATGAGAAACGTGATCCCCGATAGCCCTTCTGTGCCTGCTGCAGAGGCTGGGGACACCGAGAAGGAGGTGGGACCCAGGCCCACCAGACAAAGCGTAGCCCTGGTCGACTGGGGACACTATCCCTATAGCCTGGGGCAAGCCTGGGCCCCAGAGACCAGAAAGGGTCACGGGAGCAGGCCCTGCTGCTGGCCCTCACCCAGACCACCTTCCCAGAGCGGACGGGAGGAGCCGGCTGTAATAACGATTCCAGCAGTAATAAAATAATAATAATAAAATAATAACGACGATGATAAAATACGAATACTCATAATATTACTAATAATAACGGCCGTTTATTCCAGGCTAGTCACTCTGCCAAGCTCTCGCGCTCATTTAATGCCGCGTCAGCCCTGGGAGTGGGAGGTACTATTAGCACGAGGAGACGCGGGGGCAGAGGCTACATGACTTGCCGTGGCCTCCGTTTCCTCAAACGGCACATACGGTCAGAGAATGGGGTTGGATTTTGTGGTTCCAGGCCCTGACGTTCTTCCAAGAGCTCCTCGAAAGGGGTGTTTCCACTCACTGTTTCCAATTCCTTTTTTCCACTTCCACGTTTTCTTTTTTTTTATTATCATTATTATTTTTTAAATGTTTATTTATTTTGAGAGAGGGAGAGAGCGTGCAAGCACGAGAGCAGGGGACGGGGAGAGAGAAGGAGAGGGAGAATCCCAAGCCGGCCCCCCACTCTCAGCGCAGAGCCCGACGCCGGACTTGGGTCTCACGAACTGCGAGATCATGACCTGAGCCAAAATGAAGAGTTGGACGCTTGATTGACGGAGCCACCCAGGCGCTCCTACTTTTTTTTCTTTTTAAATGTTCCTCTTTGGTGTGTTCATCGGGATCCGAGATACACTTACACGCTTCAGAAATCCAACCGATAACGGGAAAGTTGACAGCAAGATAGCCACTTTCATGAACTTTGTGAATATATTTCCTAGTATCTCTACATGTAAGTCAAAGCCAAATTAACGTACATTCTTCCCCCCAACACGTGCACCTATGACAGAAAGAAAGGCCTAGGTGTGTCTTATCCACCCCGCGCTGTTGGGCAGTCCATCATGGAACGCGTCTCCGTGCAATGCGTAGCTTGGTGTGCACGCCATTCCCCTGTGCACAACGGGCTCCGCAGGTTGGATTCCCCGCAACGGACTCCTTTCCCTCCCTCTTCCTTTTTCTTTTTTTTTTTTTTAATTTTTTTTTTAACGTTTATTTATTTTTGAGACAGAGAGACACAGAGCATGAACGGGGGAGGGGCAGAGACAGAGGGAGACACAGAATCGGAAACAGGCTCCAGGCTCTGAGCCATCAGCCCAGAGCCCGACGCGGGGCTTGAATTCACGGACCGCGAGATCGTGACCTGAGCCGAAGTGGGACGCTTAACCGACTGAGCCACCCGGGCGCCCCTCCCTCTTCCTTTTTCAGCAACAGCTTTATTGACGTGTAATTCACACACCTTAGGATTTACCAACTAAATCGCGCGTGATGCAGTGGCGTTTGACGCGTTCACAGGCACGGACACCCCTGTGACCACCACATTCCCTTCTAGCTAGAACCTTCTCCCGTCGGGCTGTAACTACCCTCACCCCCACTGCTCCACTGGGGCCACCCTTATGGCTCCGCGTAGCCACATCCAGCGCGTCTTCAACTTACCTGACCCGTGTGCCCATTTGCCGCAGCGCCCTGCTCCCCTCCACGGCCGCTCACTGCCTCCTTGTCCCCAGACGGTGCAGCCCCCGGGGTTCATCCCTTCTCCTCCATCTGCACTCATTCCCTGGTGCCATCCTCCAGAGCTGTGGCTTCAACACCGGCTGGATACCACTGGCTCCCGAACTGATGTCATCAGCCCTGACCTCTGCAGAGTGCCACCCCCCCCCCCCCCCCAACTCCCTGGCAAGGCCAACATGTGCAACGCTGACGTCTGGCCGTTTGTCCTCTACCTGCTCCGCCCACGCTCTCCCTCCTCTCAGCCACTGGCCTCTCCATCCTTCCCTTTGTTCAGTAAGGAAACCTCAGAGGTACTCATGACTTCTCTGTAAATCCTGTGGGCTGTACCAGCAGAATACGCCAGCATCCCACCACCGCCCTCCACCTCCGCTGCCTCCAGCCCGGGGCCAGGCCCCCCGGCGTCGGTCACCCGGACCACCACGCGGCAGCTTCTATGCCAGTCTCCTGCTCTCGCCCTCACCTCCTGCAGCTCTTGGCCCCAGCGTTACTTCCTGGTGTCACCTTCCCCAACCCCTACTCAACGCTGCACAAACGCCCCTTCCCTGCTTTATTTTAACCCACAGCACTTACCCACCAACTGACCGATTGCATCTCTCATTTTCCTTGTTTGTTGACAATCCCCCCCAGCCCTGTAATGTCAACGCCACAAGGGCAGGGTTTTCCTTGGTTTCCTTCTCAGCTGTATCCCCTGTGCTCGGACAGTGCCTGGCCCACAGCAGGCTTTCAACAAATACTAATGAATGGATGAATGAATGAACCAACAAATGTGTGCTGCCTCCAGCACCCCCGGAGGGGCAGGGGCCGGGCTGACAGAGGAATCCAGGCGGGAGCCCTGAACAGGGACATGGCCTCCAAATGGTATGTCAGAGATAAGCACCGTGGAGGCCTTGGTGCCTGATGGATGGAGGCCTGGCTGGGTCTCTGGTTTACTCAGTGGTTTAAGCAGGGCCTTCAGCCCCGGAGCTCTGGGAAAGCCCAGGCTCTGGAGTCGGCTCAGTTAAGCCCCTGCCTCCACCTTATGCGAATTGAAGATCTGTTTTCAGTCCTTCAGAGCATGCCCCGATCCTTGATCCTTGGGCAGAGGGAGGAGGAGGAAAAGAGGGATAGTGCTGAGGCCTCAGGTTCCAGAGCTGCTGCCCCTGAGGCCCCCCACCGCCCCCCACCTTCCACACACACCCTTTGTCTAACATGCCACAACCCCTACCACTTAAAGTGCAGATTCTCAAAAGTGGACTGGTCACTGGCCAGAGAGTGGGCGCATGGCCTTGGGTCAGATGTCCACCCTGGAGCAATCAGCTGCACCCACAGAAGGCAGGAGCCACACGATCACTACCTTCTCCGCAAGGGCAGAAACTGGGAGGAGAGGCCAGGGCTGGGTAGGCATCCCAGACGTGAGCCATGCATGTGGCCTCTCCAGCCACGTATGCTACCCAGGAGCTCCATCAAGTCTTGCTTCCTCATAAAGGAGACAGGGCATGGCTTATCACCCCCATCCTACAGATGAAGAAACTGAGGCCCAGAGAGGGTAAAAGGCTTTCTTGAGGGCACACGGCCAGCTGCTGGCAGAGCTGGAAGTCAGAGCCGGGACTGGCCCATCCTCTGTTTTTGCTACCCCAGCCCCCTGGCGTGTGGTTTCACAGGGCCCTGCGGGAGTCCCACCAAGATGCCCCCCACCTTGTCCTGCTTTCTGAGCTGGCAGCCCAGTTGTCCCCAATGCATTATTCATGCTCCTGAGAGCTGGCCAGCTCTGGTTACACTGACCGCAGCGCCGGACATGTGCTCTGCCCGCTCCCCTCCTCCCTTGCCCAGGACCTGGTGGGTCCAAGTTTCCCCTCCAAGGTAACTTAGTGGGCTTTGAACATCCCACTGCGGCTCAGGGCATGTGGCTCAACTCTGGTCCAGTACAGATATGCTAGGTGATTTAGGGGAAGTGGCTTCCCTGTTCTGGGACTCGGAGTCTCCCTCTGTGAAGCAGCCGTGACCCCAGCATTTACCTGGGAGCTACCTGAGGCAGCTAAGGCACAGGGAGAGCTTGACTTGTCAAAACAGTCCCCCTCCTGGCGATTTTAACGCCAAATGGTCGCCCCCAGCACAGGTCTGGGCCAGGCTTCCCCTGCTCCCTGGTAAACAACACCCGTGCACTTTCCACCACCACTTGGGTGAAACCCAAGGCGGCTCTGGAGGAGATGAATTATGGATCCGCCCTCCCGTAGTCTGGTCCCAGCCAGAAGAAGCTTGGCTGTCCCTCCCCAGGCCACCCAGACCAGTCTCAGCTGCTCCCAGCCCGAAGAGGCCGAGTGTCCAGCTGCGGGCAGTGAACGCGGTGTGTCCCCTTGTCTCCAAGTCCCAGAGCTGGTGACACGGGCCGCGGCCCGGTGGGGAGCAGGCAGCCACCATGGCGAAGGAGGAAGAGGATGAGAAGAAAGCTAAGAAAGGGAAAAAGGGGAAGAAGGCGCCGGAGCCGGAGAAGCCCAAACGGAGCCTGAAGGGGACGTCGCGGCTGTTCATGGGCTTCCGCGATCGCACGCCCAAGATCTCCAAGAAGGGCCAGTTCCGGAGCGCGTCGGCTTTCTTTTGGGGCCTGCACACCGGCCCGCAGAAGACCAAACGCAAGAAGAAGGCGCGCACCGTGCTCAAGTCCACGTCGAAGCTCATGACGCAGATGCGCATGGGCAAGAAGAAGCGGGCAATGAAGGGCAAGAAGCCGTCCTTCATGGTCATCCGCTTCCCGGGCCGGCGCGGCTACGGCCGCCTGCGGCCGCGTGCCCGGTCACTCAGCAAGGCATCCACGGCCATCAACTGGCTCACCAAGAAGTTCCTCATCAAGAAGGCCGAGGAGTCCGGCAGCGAGCAGGCCACGCTGGACGCCTGGCTCAACCGCTCGGGCTCCCGCGTCGGTTCCCGCAAGCTGCCCTTCCCGTCGGGCGCCGAGATCCTGCGGCACGGAGGCCGCCTCCGGAGGTTCCCCCGCAGCCGCAGCATCTACGAGTCGGGCGAGCCCGTGGGCTTCCTGCCCTTCGAGGACGAGGTCCCCTTCCGGCCCTCGGGCTCCCGCAAGTCGCTGTACGGGCTCGAGGGCTTCCAGGACCTGGGCGAGTATTATGACTACCACCGCGAGGGCGATGACTACTACGACCGGCAGTCGCTCTACCAGTACGAGGAGGAGCAGGAGCCCCACATGGGCTACGGCCCCTACGGCCCCTACGGCCCGGCCTGGCCACCCTACGGAGACCACGCCCACGGGTACCCGGCCGAGAACCCCTACGACTACTACCACCCGGATTATTATGGCGGCCCCTACTACCCCACGTACCCCTACGGCTACGGCTACGACGATTACGAGCCCCCATACGCGCCCCCATCGGGGTACGCGTCTCCCTACAGCTACTACGATGGGTACCAGGGCGAGGCGTACCCGCACGGCTACTACCTGGATCCCTACGCACCTTACGAGGCGCCATACCCGCCCTACGACCGCCCGTACGACCTCCCGTACGACGTGCCCTATTTTGATCCATACGGGGGGCCCTATGGCGCCCCCTATGGCATCCCGTACGCCGAAGGCATCTATGGCGGCGGAGACCAGGCCATCTATCCGCCCGAAGTGCCCTATCTTTACCCAGAGGAGCCGGCCTTCGCGTACCCGTGGGTGCCGCCGCCCATCCTGTCGCCCCACAACCCGTACGCCCACCCCATGGATGACATCGCGGAGCTGGAGGAGCCGGAGGAGGCGGGCGCCGAGCGGCAGACCACCTCCTTCCGCCTGCCCAGCGCCGCCTTCTTCGAGCAGCAAGGCATGGACAAGCCCGCCAGGTCCAAGCTATCCCTCATCCGCAGGTTCCGCCTCTTCCCGCGGCCCCAGGTGAAGCTGTTTGGGAAGGAGAAGCTGGACGTGTCCTTGCCCCCCTCCCTGGACATCCCTCTGCCCTTGGGGGATGCGGACGAAGACGAGGAGGAGGAGGAGGAGATGCCCCCTGTGCCTCCGGTGCCCTACGCCCACCCCTTTTGGGGCTTCCTCACGCCGCGCCAGCGCAACCTCCAGCGCGCCCTGTCCGCCTTCGGCGCCCACCGGGGCCTGGGCTTCGGCACCGACTTTGGCCGCCCCCCACCTCGCCCGGCCACCTCACTGGCGCGGTTCCTCAAAAAGACGCTGTCCGAAAAGAAGCCCACCCCGAGGCTCAGGAGTAGCCAGAAGGCGCGGCTGGGAGGCCCGGCAGTCCGGGAGGCGGCCTACAAGCGCTTCGGCTACAAGCTGGCCGGCATGGACTCCGAGCGCCCCGGCACGCCCATCGTGCTGAGGAGGGCCGAGGCGCGGACGCGCAACAACAACAACTCCCACCGACCGCCCTCGCCCGCGCCCCGGCCGCCCTCCCACTGGAGCGCGCTCCTCTCCCCGCCCGCGGTCCGACGGCACCCCAGCCCGGGCCCAGGGCCCCCGCCCGCCGCGCCCTTCGCCCCCGCCCTCTCGGGCCTGCCCCGGCCCGCGTCGCCCTACGGCTCCCTCCGCCGGCACCCGCCGCCCTGGGCTGCCCCGGCCCACGTGCCCCTCGCGCCCCCCGCCAGCTGGTGGGCCTTCGTGGAGCCACCTCCCGTGAGCCCGGAGGTGCCCCCGGACCCGCTGGCCTTCCCCGGCTCCCGGCCCTCCTTCAGAGGCTCCCGCCGGCGAAGGGCGGCCTTCGGCCTCCCCTGGCCCCCGCTGCCCTCGCCCCAGCCCTCGCTGAGGAGCCTGCCCGGCTTAGGGTACCGCTCACCCGTGGGGCCCCCGTCCCCTCAGCCATCGCTCCGCCCTCGGCCCTTCCAGCCTCCCTTCTCGCCCCCGCCCCGCCGGCCCCGCTCGCTGCGGGAGCCCCCGTCCCCCCACCGCCGCTCTGGGCGCCTGGGCCCACCCTGCTCGCCCGTGCTGGGCTCCGCGCGGCCGCCCTCCCCGCCCCCTCTGTTGGGCCACAGCTCGCGGTGTCGCTCCCTCAACCTGCCTTCTCACCTCCCGAACACGTGGCGGAGACTCAGCGAGCCGCCCACCAGGGCGGTGAAGCCCCGGGTGCGCCAGCCCTTTCAGCGGCCTCCCAACGCAGGGTCCTGGCCGGTGGCTGCAGCCGCCCCTGAGCGCCGGGAGAGCCAGCGTGAGCCTGAGGACTCAGAGACACCCTGGACGGTGCCCCCATTGGTCCCCAGCTGGGACGTGGACCTGCCTCCCGCCCAGCGCCCACCGTCGCCCTGGCCGGGAGGTGCAGGCAGCCGCCGGGGCTTTTCCAGGCCACCTCCTGTGCCGGAAAACCCCTTCCTCCAGCACGTGGGCCCTGTGCCACCTCCTGCTTCCCAGTCTGAGGACCCAACCTCCGCCGACCTGACCAGTGTCTTCCTGGGTAGGCACCACGACCCAGGGCCTGGACAATTGGTAAAATCAGCCAGCCCGATTCCTGAGAAGCCAGAAGAAGAGACCACTCCAGAGGGCCCTCAGTCACCAGCAGAGCCTGAGCCCTCCACCCCCACCCCTCCCAAGGATTCCGCGCCAGAGCGGAAGACGCTAAGGCTCAGCCTCTCCTACCCGCTGGCCACATGTGATGAGATGAGAGCCACGTGGCCGCCATGGCGCCGCTGGGGGACAGTGCCCAGAGCCCCAGCCCCCTTGGCACCCACTGGGGCCCCAGGGCCCCTGCCCAGGGTGGGCGAGCGGCGCCAGGCAGGCCCTGGGCGTTTTGCAGTGGTCATGCCACAGGTGCAAAAACTCAGCGCTTTCCAGCGAGTTGGTCCTGCCCCTCTGCAGCCCCCTGTCCAGACAAGCCAGGACCCGGAGCCCGGCCCCAAGCCAAGAGCCTGGAATTTGCTCTGGTCCTGTTTCTGGCTGCCGGCAGAAGCCCCTCGACCCTGGCCACGAGTGCTGGCCCGCCCCCAGTCCTGCCGCCTGGGCCCTGGAGCCAATTGCCTGCGCCATGGGGGCCCCTGGGAAGAAGTTGGCCCCAAAAGCTGGTGGAACAAGGTACGAGGGCAGAGGGCAGAGGGAGGGCTTTGGGGCTTCTGTGCTGGGAAACAGGGACGGCCTCGGGATCTTGGTCAGCTGCCGCCTGCTTGGGCCTCAGTCTTCCCATCTATAACCTGAGGAGAACAGCCTTGGGCTCCCAGAGCCTCTGGAAGATTGAACAAGAGGATGCCCAGCACAGGCAGGCACAGTACAGAGACTCCCGAAATTCTTCCCAGTCACTTCAGAGAAGGGATCTTGTCCCAGCCTGTGCTCTGGGCAGCCCTGTCCTGGGCCAGGCTGAATGGTGCGTCTGTCCCCAGCAGCCCCCCAGAGATTTTGGCTGAGTACACAACTTTAGGACTTGCCTGTCCACCCTGTCCCATCCCCACATCCACGTCCATGCTGTTCCTCCTGTCTCCTGCTGACCCTCCCCCAGACTGGAGTCTTTTTTCTCTTCTGCATTCCTGCTTAAGGGCAGTCCCCTGGGCTGCAGGACTCTGCACTGCCCAAGGGTGAGGGGCTTAGGACCCAAACTTCTGGGTCCTCAGTGCATGGTGAGGAAAATGAGGACCGGAAGATCACACGGGGGACCAGGGGCTGAGCCAGGAGTCTGTCTGGGCCCTCTGTAGGGTGCAGGACAGGTGGCTTAAGTGAAGGGTGCCGAGCTCGTGCGTGGCTACCCTGCTCAGGGAGGAACGCGAGCCTGATGCTGGGTGGCCCTCTGAGGAGGGGGGTGGTCACCGGAGACTCCCCCGGGACGCCTGGGGTGGGCGGGGCACGCAGGGGGTGGCGGGCGTTTCTCAGCCTCTGCAGACGGTGCCCCGTGGAGCGGGCAGCTTGCCGGCCCGGCGATGGCGACCGGGGCGGCCTGGCTGCTAGGGGGGCCCTGGCCCCGGCGGCGGGTGCCCCGTGCTGTGTGGGCGGCAGCATTGTGGGAGCGGGGCGCGGGGCGCCCGGGGGTGAGGGGCAAGGATGCCTGGGCCCTCCTCACCCTGGAATACGTGAGTGGCTGAATTATTCAGGGTTTGTGGCCACTGGTGCACATGGCCAGACGGGTGGGCGGGAGGCCAGGGCCTAAGGGTGATACTTGCCGTGCCCTACTTAGCAGCCTGCTGACAGGCAGGCGGCATGCAGGGCTCTGTCCAGGTGTCCCCTTTCCTTGCCTGCTCAGAGAAGGGTGCGGGCTGGAGCTGAGAGGCTGGAGAGGCAGGAAGCACACGTGTGCTTGCAGACATGCGGGTCACATGCAGGCCTTTGTGCCCGGGACACGTTCTGAGACGTACCATGGCCCGACAAGGAAAGCGTGTGTGTGTAATGTGTGTGTGCCAGGGCCCGCGCGTATGTGGCATCCTGGGTGTCACGAATGTGCACATCAGTGGGCAGGATGGAGATCCCGCAGGCCACGGGTGGCATCAGGACTTTTGTCTTGAGACCCCCAGGTGTGGTTGAGACAGCCCCGGCTCTCTGTGCACACGAGAGTGTGTCAAATGGGCATTGAGAGCGTGTATTACAAGCGTGTGTGCCTCCGGCCAGGCCTCCCAGGCCTGCGTGCATGCCCTCAGGCATTCTGCAAGACCACGGGTGTGCGTGGGGGCTGCATGAGCTGTTGCATACGGGGCTGCGTGTAGGGGTCTCTGTGCTCGCCCCGGGCTGGATGCAGGGGTACGGTACTGAGCGGGGCGGTTCAGTGTCAGCCCTCCCAGAGGCCCCATGCACCAGGACCCGGACGTGCATCAGGTCGCTGCAGAAGCAAGGATTTGGGGTCCACCCAGGGAAAGAGCGGCTGGGAGAGCCTGAGGTTGGGAGGCCTTCTAGGCAGTCAGAGAGAACACTGTGTGTGCGCGTGTGCTTCCCCCCCGGGGTCAGGATACTCGGGAGCCCCTGGGAGCACCTGCCACAGGGAACGCACGGGCAGGAGGCCGGCATGTGTCCCCCGAGTAAGGGCTGCACGCAGGCTCCGTGGGCCACAGTATTCCACGGCAGGGAGGCCTCAGGACCTGGCCGGGCCCTGGCCTCGGGGTTCTCTTCTCCACAACAAGAGCAGGTGCCAGGCGTGTCCAAGATAGGGGGCCACCCACGGGCGCTCTCCAGCCAGGCCGACCACAGACTCTCTCTCCCAGATGCACTCCATCCGCAACCTGCCTACCACACGGTTCCGTGACCAGTGCCGGGAGGATGGTGTGGAGGACATGACACAGCTGGAGTGAGTGGGGTGGGGCCGGCAAGGGGTCACCACGGGGCTGCACGCTCCTGGCCCGAGCACCTCCTCCTACGAGGGGTGCCCGTCACCTCCTAGAGCATCTCCAGAGCCTCTGTTTCCTCATCTGCAAAGTGGGAGTTGTGAAGTGTCCCGGAGCCGGTGTGTGCGTGTCTAAGCTCTGAGTTGGACGGGCCTGAGTTCAAACCCCAGCCTCACCACCTACTGGCTGGGAGACCTTGGATGCATTACTTTGCCTCTCTGTGCCTCGGTTTCTCATCTGCAAGATGGGGGTGGGTGGCTGTTTTTGTGAGGGTGCTGCCACGTTGGAGGTGCCCAAAACGTGAGGGCTATGCTGGTCAAGATCATTATCCAGTCACGGTGACTCAGCTCTCACGTTTGCTTCCCCAGAGAATCCCCCAACCCCACGAGGTGGTATATATCCATTGGACGGATGAAGAAATTGAGGCACAGAGAAGTTAAGGAACTTGCTCAAGGCCTCACGATTGGTTGGTGACTTGAACTCAGGGCTTTCTGACCAAGGCCCTGCACTGAGGGGGGAGGTGGGCCCTGATGTCCCCTCTTCGTGCCCTTTCAGAGACCTCCAGGAGACCACCGTGCTGTCCAACCTCAAGACCAGATTTGAACGGAACCTCATCTATGTAAGTCCTGGGACTGGGTCTGCCCTGGGCTCAGATCAAGAGGTAGCTGTCTCTCGGGGCCACAGTGGGAAGCACAGATTTCTTCTGCTGAGCCACAGAAGCCAAATTTGTGGCTTCTGGTTTGAACTCTGGGGTTTCTACCATTTGAGTATGACATGCTAGAGCCTGGGGTTCTCAAATCCAAAACCCTAAAATACAGAGTCTTAGACTGGTGGATGCCAGGGAGGGAGACCTGGAGACAGGAAACCCAGAAATGAGTGGCTGTTCACTGGGGACCTGATGGATAAAGCTTCCAGAGTCCTAGAATCTATAGACCTGGATCCCAGGAAGGGGTTGGCCAGAGAGGTGGAAGGAAATCTCTGGCCCCAGAACAGTGGAATGGAGGGCCAGAGGCCCAGAACCACAGTGAAGGAGGGAAGGCCACCCACAAGGGCTCTGGCCACCTCAGAATGCGCTGGACTTCTGACTCCCTCCCAACTCCAGGCAGTGGAGGTTTGACCTCACTGCGAGGCAGAAGCTTCTGGGGCCTGGCCCTGACTATGAATAAATGAAGGATGCAGCAGCTGACACAGCCACCTTTGCACAGTTGTGGCAGGGCGGTTTTGCTCGCTTAGCCTTCTCCCAGCCTCAGCCTGGTACGGTGCCTGAAATTCCACTACCAGAGTACGTGACCCATCGAACTATGAGAGGGCCCGAGGTGCGAACACGGAGGCCAGGCAGCCACGCATCTGGCCCCGTGAGAACGGGGCTCCGGGCTCCTGGGAGCAGGGAGAAGGGCCATGAGGAGGCAGAGAAACTGAGACCACCGTGTGCCCAGCAGACCTACATCGGCAGCATCCTGGTGTCGGTGAACCCGTACCGAATGTTTGGAATCTATGGGCAGGAGCAGGTGCAGCAGTACAGTGGGCGGGCCCTAGGAGAAAACCCCCCGTGAGTATCTCTGGGGATGGGGAGGGGGCTGTCCCGGGGTCCCCTGGGTCCCTGCCTGCCCCTGAGCCAAGGGTGGGGCCAGCTGGTGGCGGGTCGTCCGCCTGCTCGGCCGAGTGGTCTCTCCCCAAATTTCTGTGGCTCTGACCAGAATGGGGGGCAGGGAGCATTTCCCCAGGGTGAAGGGTGGAGCAGAACGGGCTGCCGAGGTGGACAGAGATGTTCTCCTACCCGAGGGTTTTGCGAGGCAGGGTCCTGTCCCAGTGATACCTGTGGCCTGTCTCTCTAGGCACCTCTTTGCAATCGCAAATCTTGCTTTTGCCAAAATGCTTGATGCCAAACAGAACCAGTGCATAATTATCAGGTGAGCGGCGGGTCAGGCCGGGGACCTCTGTGTACAGGGTGGGCGGGGGGTATGTATGGGAGGAGTCTCAGATGATGGGTCTGTATCAGGCCAGACCTGCTATGGGACCTGGGAAAGATCACGTGACATCTCTGGGCCAGCCAGCCCACGTCCTCTGGTGTCCTAGGAGGTCGAAGAAGGGTAGGGGTAGGGGGAGCCCAGAACAGGCAGTGAACTGGTTGAGTCTCCTTCTGGTCCTTTTCCCGGTCAGTGGAGAGAGTGGTTCTGGAAAAACCGAGGCCACAAAGTTGATTCTACGCTACCTGGCCGCCATGAACCAGAAACGAGGCATCATGCAGCAGGTGAGTTGCATGGTCTGTCTGACTCCCCAGGACTCCCAAGCTCAGTGCTCCCCGAGAGACAAGGCTCCTTGGCCCCATTGGGAGGATGGCGAGGCTGAGGCCACGGTTGCCCTGGGGGGGCTCCTAGGACTCTGGCTCTTTCAGCCACACCCCTGCCCGCCCTGGCCATGCCTGCAGGGAGCTCCCTCCTGCCTGTGCTCCAGGGCAGCTCTGGTTCCAGCCGTGCTAGGCCTGGCCAGAGAGGAAGCCCCATGGGCAAGGGGAGTCACTCCATTTCTGCTGCCTGGCCTCACCTTCTTGGTGGTGAAAGAGAAAGGACAGGCCTAGTCAAGGGGGTGGGGTGCAGTAGACGCTGGGGTGCTGAGGACACGGGACCGGGGTAAGCACAGGATTGGAACATTGTGGAGAGTGCTAGGTCCTCCAAACCTGAGAGTGTTAGACCCTCATAAAGCTTTCCCGAGGGCATACTGTGTGTCCCTCACAGTCCGGGCTAGGTGATGGCAACGGCAATGCAGACAAGTGTTCCCGCCCTCATGGGAATTTCGTTATAGTAGAAATGGAAGAAAAAAGATACACAAGTAAATCGTGTTTCTGTGAAAGGGTGGGAATTTGTGGAGGGAAAAAAAAGCAGGGAGGGAGATGGGGAGTTTGGGGGGGGTTGTAATTTGAAGCATGGTGGTCAGGGTAGGCTCCACTGAGAAGGGGTGAGAGTGGGCCCTAAAGACATCTGGGGGAAGAGCAGACAGGGAGCGGGAAGGGCAAGTGCAAAGGCCCTGGGGTGCGAGGAGGTCTGGTGTGCTCAGGGGATGGCAGCGTGGCATCATGGAGTCCAGGCAAGGGAGGACCGTGGCTTGGGCCAGGGAAGTGGTGATGGAGATGGTGAGCACAGCTAGACCCGGGTGCAGTTTAAAGGTCAGCCAGAGACTTGCTGAAGGCCAGATTGGCGTGTGACAGAGTGGGTCGGTCCGGGGGCAACCCCAGGCATTTGGATTGAGCCATAGGCAACGTGGAGGTGCCATCAGCTACATGGGTGGGGCTGTGGAGAAAAGACACAGGTACTCTGAGGGGTCTGCTGGGCATCCAGAGATGTTGGGAAGTTGGCAGATGTACCATGAGCCTAGAGCTCAGGGACGATGAGACTGGAGGCGAAGCCCCACCAACTGAGACTCCAGAACCTGACTCTCAGACTCCCTGCCCCAGACTATGAAGATTTGCAAGTGGCCGCAGCGTCCCAGCCAATGGCAATCTTGGCAGGGGATCCAGGGGCATCAGGTGGGGGCCACGTGGCCCTCAGTGGGAATTGGGTCAGCCCAGGCTTCGGAGTCAAGAGGGATTACTTCCCCCGGTCCCCTCTGATGCCTGCCTTGGCCTGCCAGCCCCTCCTATCCCAGCCTGGGCCTCCGGGGCCCTCCCTTTGCTTCAGCCAGGGTTTTCAAAATCTAAGTTCAGACTTCTGGAAGGACTGGCTGGGTAGCAGGGAAATGTGTGCGTTGAGCCCCTCCTGTTTGCTCGGGGCTTTCATTATGTTGTGGCGCGAGAGCATCACGGCAGCCCTGGGAGGCAGGTATGTTTGTGTCCATTTATGGATGGAGAGACTGGGGCATGGGAAGGGAGATGACTTACCCTCTGTCCCCAGGTGAGAGGGTGGAGGAACTGGGATTTGAAGCCCAAGGCAGAGAGCTGTCTTAGCAGGGGTCAGGGAGGACAGTCGCGGTCGTGGGACGTGCCAGGCATTCTGCAGATATAAGGATGGGCCCGCCAGCTGGGATGGTCACTGCCTCATTTCCCAGCCGCCGCTCTGCCCTGCTCGTGTAATCCGACAGTCCTTGCCCAGGGTCAGTTTCAGGCACTCTCTTAAACAATCCAGGGTTTTATTATTTATTTATTTATTTATTTATTTATTTTTAATTTTTTTTTTTAACGTTTTATTTATTTTTGAGACAGAGAGAGACAGAGCATGAACGGGGGAGGGGCAGAGAGAGAGGGAAACACAGAATCGGAAGCAGGCTCCAGGCTCTGAGCGGTCAGCACAGAGCCCGACGCGGGACTCGAACTCACGGACCGCGAGATCATGACCTGAGCCGAAGTCGGCCGCTCAGCCGACAGCCACCCAGGCGCCCCAATGTTTATTTATTTTTGAGAGAGAGAGAGAGAGACAAAGCATAAGCAGGGGAGGGGCAGAGAGAGAGGGAGACACAGAATCCGAAACAGGCTCCAGGCTCTGAGCCGTCAGCACAGAGCCCGACGCGGGACTCGAACTCACGGACCGCGAGATCATGACCTGAGCCGAAGTCGGCCGCTCAGCCGACAGCCACCCAGGCGCCCCAATGTTTATTTATTTTTGAGAGAGACAGAGAGAGACAGAGCATGAACGGGGGAGGGGCAGAGAGAGAGGGAGACACAGAATTGAAAGCAGGCTCCAGGCTCTGAGCGGTCAGCACAGAGCCCGACGCGGGGCTCGAACTCACGGACCGCGAGATCGTGACCTGAGCCGAAGTCGGCCGCTCAGCCGACAGCCACCCAGGCGCCCCGACAATCCAGGGTTTTAAACAACGTCTTTTGCTTTGGCTGCACCTTACCCATCTATGGGCGTCATCGTCAACCTCTCTGTCATCCGTCAGCAAGGTAGTGCCACGGGGTACCACCCAAACCTTCCAACGTGCTGGGGAAAGTCTCAGGGTTCCTTTTTGTTGGACTAGTTTTCGCCATGTGTCCTCACTGGACCTGGTTGTTGTGTCTTGATTGGCCGAGGCCCCGGCCACGGGCTCTGCGTCTGGGCCGGGAACGTGAGCAGCATTCCGCGGGGTGGAGGGTGGCTGGATGCCTTCCAGCCCAGACCGCAGGCTGTCACCCCACCTGCGGGTTGAGCCAGGGGCCCCCACAGGGCCAGATGTTCACCCGTCCAGCACACCAGTCCTCTCCCCAGCCCCAGGATGGGCGCTAGGAACGGAGAAACGGCTGACCCGCGCTCAGGCCCAGGCGGATCTCAACTTACTGAACCACCCTGGGCCAGTTCCCCCTCTTGTCTGGGCCTCATTCTGCTCCTTCACATGGCAGACGTGGTATTTCCTGGACTAAACGGGACCAGGAGAGTGAACAGATGGAGGGGGCTGGCACCTTCCCCAAAGTAACATTTCTGCAGACACTGGGCCTTCCCTGCCTCTTCCCTGAGAACTGATCGTGAGGAAATGACTCAGCCAGAAAATGCCGTGTACCCGACACACACATGCTTGTCACGGTGTTGTGATCTCACTCGTATAGACTCTGGAGTCCCCGGGAACGTTACCTCGCCTTCCCAAGTCCGTTTCCTGATCCGTAAAACGGGTGACATCCTGAGAGTGTTGACACCCGTGTAATTAGGGCAAAGAGTCTGGCACATGGTAGGTGCTTCATAAATGGGAACGGTGACTGGCTACGCCTTGGGCAGTCTGCTGTCGTGAAATGCTAGTCCTCTTGAGATCTGTGGAGCAGGTATCTTATGAGGGCCTCCCACGCCCCTGCTCCCGTGTAGATGCTGGGGTCCCAGAGGTTGCAAACAGACAAACATTCCTGCTGTGGGGGCTGACATTCTAGTGAGGGAGACGTGATACAAAGAAGTGAGGGGAGGGGCGCCTGGGTGGCTCAGTCGGTTGAGCGTCTGACTTCGGCTCGTGTCATGATCTCACGGTTCGTGGGTTCAAGCCCCGCGTCGGGCTCTGTGCTGACAGCTCGGAGCCTGGAGCCTGGAGCCTGCTCCGGATTCTGTGTCCCCCTCTCTCTCTGCCCCTCCCCTGCTCTCACACCCTATTTCTGTTTCTCAAAAATAAATAAGCATTAAAAAACATTAAGAAGAAAAAAAAGAAGTGAGGGGATTTGCCAGTGGTGCAGAGGGAGCGAACTCTGGTCCAGAGGCCGGCTGGGGCCTGGATATCGAGGGGCCAGTCAGAAGGGCTGAGGTGCTCTGCAGAGGCCAGCCGGGGGCTGGACTGTGCAGGGCGTGCGGTCAAGGCAAAGGCTTGGCTTTGAGCCTGAGGTGGTCATGGGGATGGGGATGGGGTAAAGAGGACATCCCCAGAGCCTTTTGGCACGTGGGCCCAGCAGACTCCCACACCCTGGGGCCACGCTGCAGGCCCCAGGCCGGGACAGCTGGGGTCTCTGAGATTCGTGGGTTTGCCCACCCCGGAGGCCCAGAGGGGTCGGTGGTCCCTCCATGGTCTAAGGCCCCTGGTGACCTGGTGGGAGAGGGGGTCAGTCCTACAGGTGACCTGCTTCTGTTCTTGTGCCTCTCTCCTCCTCCTCCATCCTGGGGACTCCTGAAGATAAAGGTACTTGGAGTGTGCACATGTGCCTGTGTGTGTGTGCGTGGTACACACGCTCGTGTGCGAAGGCAGGATGCGCAGGAAGAGGCATCCAAAGGCCCGTCCTGGCTGGGGGCTGTGGTGGGAGGGGCGGGGCTGGGAGAGGGTAGCTGCGGCCTGAGTGTGGGGGTTGGCAGCATGAGGCAGGCATTGGGGGACACTGGGGGGACCCAAGGGTTCTATAGGGAGCCCACCTGCGGTTGCCCCTCACACAGGGGGTCCTTGGGGAGGTCTGTGTCTGGGAAAACCTAGGGGTGGCCCTAGCTATGCTCCCTACTCTAGGCCCCCAGAACAATTCCCACATCTTCTGGGGTCCAGATCCTGGAGGCAACACCCCTCTTGGAGTCCTTCGGTAACGCCAAAACTGTCAGGAATGACAACTCCAGCCGCTTCGGGAAGTTTGTGGAGGTCTTTCTGGAAGGGTGAGTGGGACGGTGGAGGGACCCCCAAAGGCCTCGCAGGGCACTCCGCGTCCTGGTGCAGCCCCTGAGAGCCCACACCAGCGACTCCACCCACCCAGCTACCCTGCACGAGCTGACTGTGCTCCCCCACTCCAGGGGCGTGATTTCTGGTGCCATAACCTCCCAGTACCTGCTCGAGAAATCCAGGATTGTGTTTCAGGTGGGCCAGGCCCTTCCAGACCCTTGTGTGTTGGGACGGGCTGGGGGTATGCAGATACTCAGAGCCTGGCACGTGGCAGGGCTGGGTAAATGTTGAATTAATGAACAAAGACGTGTCCGTGTGAGCATGTGATCTGCTCCCCTCTCTCCCCCCCTACAGCCACATTGACTCTTTTCTTGTCCCTGAAGCACACCAGCCATGATCCTGCCTCAGGACCTTTGTACCTACCATTTCTTCTATCTGAGCACTCTTAACCCCCCCAGACACCTACATGACCAAACCCCTCACCTCCTCCAAGCCTTCCCTGAAATGTCATCTGCTCAGGGAAGCCACCCCATTTAGAATGAAGTCCCTCTCCACCCCCTGGAATCCCCCCACCTCCTCCCCTGCTTTATTTCTCTCCAGAGCTCTTGTCTCTATCTGACAGGTTTTAACCAGTGATTTGTTGAGTGTCTGTCTCCCCAGCTATCAGGTGGGCTCCGTGAGGTCGAGGCTTCTGTCTCCCTTGTTCCCCCACTGGGTCTCAGGGGCCTACAGCAGGGCCTGGAATACAGTTGTCCCTCAGCCACCCTGGCTGAGTAAACCATCAGGAGGTCCCGTGTGTGCACATCTGGGCTGTGGACGCAGCATAGGCAGGTGTGTGTGCCCAGCGAGCACAAGCGAAGAAAGGCTGTCTTTCTCCTGTTTCTCCAAACGGAATTAAATCTTGACCAGAGCCCCCTCCCTACCACCATACCAGTCCCCCACCCAGTGCCAGGCTGGGAGCTTACTCCTCACAGAGGTGCCCGGTCTCAACTGTGGGCCCTGGCATCGTGTGTGTGTCTGGGGGTCACCTAGGTGGTGGCTCCCTTTTCTGCACCCACCTATCCGCCCTATAGGCCAAAAATGAAAGGAACTATCACATCTTCTACGAGCTGCTGGCCGGGCTGCCCGCCCAGCTCCGACAGGCCTTCAGTCTGCAGGAGGCCGAGACCTACTACTACCTGAACCAGGTGAGTACCCGCAGGTGTCCAAGGGCCCCCCGGCCTGGCACCCCTGCCCCATCACCCAGGGGGGCTGAGAGAACCAACTCATGGTGTCCTAATAGCCAGCCAGCGTAGGTGATGGGGTTTGGGGGCATGAGTTTGGATTGAAAGTGTCTCATCACGGCAAGGGTGACAGGCATCTTTAGCGTCCACGGTGGGGGTAAGAGAGGCCTACCTGACTCTTCATTTCTCTATAGCT
Organism: Panthera onca; assembly: GCF_046562875.1. NCBI lineage: Eukaryota > Metazoa > Chordata > Mammalia > Carnivora > Felidae > Panthera > Panthera onca. The sequence continues at coordinate 27,573,429 of NC_138352.1, read as the reverse complement.
TAGAACAGCACTAAGCAGCTTGGAGCCACTGCACTTCCCTTTTCGGGCCTCAGCTTCCTCATCTGTAAAGTGGGGACAGCATAATGCCACTCGTTAGGGATGCGGTGAGGAGGAGATGAGGAGAACTACACCAAGGGCTTTGCACAGGGCCTGGCGGGCAGCACCTGCTCAGAGCCTCCTGGCCCGTGGGAATGGGAGTGCCCGCCTTGGGCCACACTGCCAGTGAGCCAGGGCAGGGACCTTGAGAGCCCCCAGCCCCCAGGGCCCTCAGGGACCCTGGGCAGGGGCCGGGGGCTCTCAAGGTCGCCCGGCCCCCTGCCCTCGCCCAGGGTGGGAACTGTGAGATCTCAGGGAAGAGTGACTCGGACGACTTCCGCCGGCTCCTGGCCGCCATGGAGGTGCTGGGCTTCAGTGGCGAGGACCAGGACAGCATCTTCCGCATCCTGGCGTCCATCCTGCACCTGGGCAACGTCTACTTTGAGAAGTACGAGGTGAGAGAGCCCACAGCTTGCCGTGGGGCCCTGGCACCCTCGGGACACAGATCATCTTCTCAGAGGCTTGCGGGCCATGCGTATTTGCCTTTCAGGTTCCACCACGCACATACCATTTGTTCCCTCTCCCGCCCCTACCGTCAGTGGGTTTCTCATCTTCTCATGGATGTATCAGAGCTCTTTGTATATGTGAAGGAAATCGGCCCTTTGCCTCAGATATGAATTATGAAGATATTTCCTGGATCACCATTTATATTTTGTTTATAAAAATTTTTTTAATCTCAAAAATTTTCTATTTTTGAGACACACACACACACACACACACACACACACACACACAGGGTGCAAGTTGGGGAGGGGCAGAGAGAGAGGGAGACGCAGAATCCGAAGCAGGCTCCAGGCTCCGAGCTGTCAGCACAGAACCCAATGCGGGGCTCGAACTCATGAACCGTGAGATCATGACCTGAGCTGAAGTTGGACGCTCAACGGACCGAGCCACCCAGGCGCCCCAATATTTTGATTTGTATCCAGCTTTTTTTGATGTTTTACTTGGTGGTTGGTTTGGTTTGGGTTTTGCCATGTAGATTTTTAGAATTATTCTCAGGCATTTGGTTTATCAATCTTGTATAAATTTTAGATTTTTTTCTTATCACTTTTAGAGAGACTCATCTCTTTAAAATTACAACAGATTTCTCCCATAATTTTTTCAAACCCTTTTATGGTGTGTGTGTGTGTGTGTGTGTGCGTGCGTCTGTGTGTGTGTGTGTGTGTGTGTGTGTGTGTGTGTGTGTGTTAATATTTAATCTTTGGCTTATCAGGAATTTATCCCAGTAAAGTTTGAGGTAGGAATTCAATTCCTTTTTTTCCACATGATTCCTGTTTTACTAATCCTGTAATTTGAGAAATACCTACTCACCATGTATTAAGTTCTTATGTACAGTTTTGCCTAATTCCCAATTTTCTGTTGTGCTTCGTTAACCAATGTATTATGTGTCTATTCCCAGACTGTTTTAATTATTGTAGCTTTATAGCGTCAGACTATCTCATAGGGCCTCCTTCACTCTTTCGGAATTTTCCTGGTTATTCTAGCTTATGTTCTTAATTTTTATTTTCTTTAATGTGTGTTTTTTTTGGGGGGGGGAGGGGAGAGTGGGAGAGGGAGAGGGGCAGAGACCAAGGAAGAGAGAGAATTTCGAGCAGGTCAGAGCCTGGCTAGGGGCGTGAAGTCATTAACTGTTAGATGATGACCTGAGCTGAGATGATGACCTGAGCTGAAACCAAGAGTCGACACTTAACCACCTGAGCCACCCAGGCGCCCCTACCTTGCTTGTGTTTTTTATATGAACTTTAAACCCAGTTTGAAACGCAGTCCTATTGGTATTTTGCATAGACAGATGCACAGGAGACGGCCTCGGTGGTGAGTGCCCGGGAGATCCAGGCCGTGGCGGAGCTGCTGCAGATCTCCCCCGAGGGCCTGCAGAAGGCCATCACTTTCAAAGTGACCGTGAGTCCCTGGGGACCCGGATCTACCAAGCCTCCTGCCGGCCCTTAGACAGCATGGGCTCCTCCCTCTGCCTGGCTCGTTCTTCCCTTTTCCACGCCTACTCTTCCTTCAAGACCTGATACAGGCATTCCCCCACCTCCAGTGGGCCACCCCTGACCCCTGTCTGGGTCATTACTTCCTCCAGGCTCCCACAACCGCTGGCCCTTTGTCCCATCCCAAGGCTGATCTCACTGTGTCTGCTCGTGCCCGTGTCTCCCCCCTTAGACCAGCAGCCCTGTCCCTGCCAGTGTAGGCAGGCAGAGGGGGGGATGAGGGTGTCCTGCTCCGCCGCTGGCCAACTGTGTGCCCAGGACCAGTCAGATCATCGTTCCTGCTCCCTTCCCCATGTCCCGCCTCCAATCCTCTGGGGGCTTCCTGGAGGTGGTGGCCAGCCTGCTGTCATTCAGGGGTCTCATCCCTCCCCAGGAGACAATGCGAGAGAAGATCTTCACCCCCCTGACGGTGGAGAGTGCCGTGGATGCCAGGTGAGTCCTGGTCCTCCACGCCTGAGCCCCCAGATCCGAGACCCCCCGCACTAGGCCCACCTGCCCCACACCTTCTCTGCTGCAGAGATGCCATCGCCAAGGTGTTGTACGCACTGCTCTTCGGCTGGCTCATTGCCCGGGTCAACGCGCTGGTGTCCCCACGGCAGGACACGCTGTCCATTGCCATCCTGGATATCTATGGCTTTGAGGTAGGGCCGCACGGGTGGGTGAGGGACAGGGGACATAAAGCGTCATCTCTCTCACGTCTCTGCCTATAGCCCACACCGTTATCTATCCTCAATCTCCTGCCATCACCTTCCCTCACCCGCAAGCACTTCCTGAGGCCACGGAAGGCAGGGAGGGCACTGGGCCGCCGGACGGGGGTGAGCGGGGCCCTGGTGAGGGGGACACACGGGCTACTGGCCAAGGAGGGAGCAGGCCCAGCCTCACCACCCACCTGGCAGGACCTGAGCTTCAACAGCTTCGAGCAGCTGTGCATCAACTATGCAAACGAGAACCTTCAGTACCTGTTCAACAAGATCGTCTTCCAGGAGGAGCAGGTGGGCGGGGCCTCGCTTAGCACTCTTGTCCCCTCCTGACTGGGCAGTGGGCCTCCTCGGAGCCTGACGGGATATGCTGGTCCTTTAGGGGCAAACCGGAGGGTGTCAGGTGGAATAGAGGGAAAGGCATTCTAAGCCAAGGGCCAGCACATGTGAAGGCCTGTGCTCTGGAGGGGAAGACGCTTGGTGCTGAGCCCAGAGAAAAGCCCTCTTAGAGGATCCTTCTCGCCCCGTACCGTACCAGGCTGGCCCAGGTGGAGGGAGAAGCAGGGCTCAGAGGGGGTTCGTGTTGCCCTTCTGGGGAAGGAGCTTCCTGTGCAAGCAGAGGGGCCCCTGGCCAGGCCCCTTCAGGTGGATCCAGCCCTGGAGGTGGGCGGATGGGAGCTGGGCAGGGTGAGGAGGCTGAGCCCCTGACGTCTGCAGGAGGAGTACATCCGGGAACAGATCGACTGGCGGGAGATCACCTTTGCTGACAACCAGCCGTGCATCAATCTCATCTCACTGAAGCCCTACGGCATCCTGCGCATCCTCGATGACCAGTGTTGCTTTCCCCAGGTGAGCCACGGGTGCCCTGTGAGCCTGGTCAGGTTGCTCAACATCTCTGGGCCTCCTGTCCTCATCGGGCCTGAGTCCTGCATTCTTCTGTGCTCTGGCCTGGGGACAGGAGATCAGGACACCCAGCCGGCCATTCACAACCTGGGGGTGGGTGATTGAGGCTGGAGAGGGGGCTGTGGGTGTCCAGAGGAGGGTACTAGCCTGGGAAGTTACAGAAGCCTTCCTGGAGGAGGTGACCTTGAGGTTGGGCCTCAAACTCTTGATTAGAAGACACGAGGGTAGGGTGGGCGCTCTGGGCAGTGGGACTAAAGAGTACAAAGAAGGCTGGGCTGGAGGGTGAGGCAGCTGGGAGGTAATGGGACACTCCTGTCTGGGAGGGGGGGGTCCACTTAAGCCTCCCCACCCAGGGCAATGGGTAGCCAGAGGAAGCTGTGACTTGCTTCTCCCCAGTGCTCCCTGGGAACCAGTTCTCCCTGGACAACTTGTCACTAGCCCAGGAGCAGGGTACCCAGGTTCCCCACACACCCGCTGACCCTCGCCTGCCCCCAGGCCACAGACCACACATTCCTGCAGAAGTGCCATTACCACCACGGCGCCAACCCACTCTACTCCAAACCCAAGATGCCGCTGCCCGAGTTCACCATCAAGCACTACGCAGGCAAAGTCACCTATCAGGTGAGACCCGAGACAGCACGCACGGCCCCCAGTGCCGCTGTTCCCCGCAGCTGAAGATGGAAACGCAACGTGGGCTGCAAACGCTCCCACCTGGTTCTAGTTCTGGCCCTGCCGATCCTCAGCTGTGTGACCCTGGGCAAATTGCTTCACCTCTCTGAGCCCATCTCCTTATCTGGAAGATGGGGATAAGGATAGTGCCCATCTCACGTGCTGAGTGTGAGAAGCCTGGGGCTGGGGGTGGGTGATAAAGAGTAACCGTTATCAGCACTGATGTGGTCACTCTCATCACTGTTATCTGACACATTCCAGCTTTTGTCCCCGCCTGGGCCTCATTTTCCTCATCTGTAGGACAGACGCAGGACAGTGTCCTCCACCGAAGAGGGGGCTAAGAGCCACACTGGTCATGGGAAGCTTTGGCTAGGACTCCCCTCCCTGGAGGATGGGAAGGGTAGTGGAGGCAGAAGGGGAGGGGACCATAGCAGGGGGAAGAATCCAGCACCTCCTAGGACAGACAGGGAGATGGGAGGCCTGGAGGGGCAGGCCCAGGGTCCCCCAGGGGCTGTGAGCCCCTGACCTGCTGGAGGGAGGCAGGGAGGAGGAGGGGAGCAGACAGGCTGATGCACATGGGGATAGGGGTAGGCTGTCCCCCCTGCCTACCAGTGGGTCCAGCCCAAACTGCCCTGTCGTTCCCCCTTTGCAGGTGCACAAGTTCCTAGACAAGAATCATGACCAGGTGCGCCAGGATGTGCTAGATCTCTTTGTGCGGAGCCGGACGCGGGTGAGCAAGCCTCGCCTCCTGCCCTCTGGCCCGGCCCCAGAGCACACAGCCTACCATCAGGCCCCTCTCTTAGTCCAGGAAATGGGGAGGTCCCCTGGCGCTGGTCTCGCCTCTGACTCGTCCTGGCCCCGGCCGGGTTCTGACCTTGACCCCAACCCTAACCCAGAGTCTTGCCTCGCTCTGTCTTTTCTTCCATTCTTGATCCTGTCTCCTGAAGGTCCGTGCCCCTGGCCGGCCCCACTGGATTGCCTTGTCTGTCCTCTGGCCCATCCTGGCCCTGCCCACCCAGCTGTGCCCTGCCTTATCCCCTCACTGAGCAGTTCTCCCAAATGGCCTGTTGTGCTCAGCCACCCACCCCGCTCTCTGGACCTCCACCTTCTCTCTTCCAAATGGGAACCCTCCTCCTGAGGTCATTGCCAGAGTTCATGACCATGTGTGTAACAGGCCAGCTCAGGTGCACAGTCAGTGCCTGTGTGTTCCCCAGACTGAAGAAAAAAACAGTCAGCCCAACCACGGGATAGGTCCTCTGCGAGGCACAGGTCACCCTGACTCGGGAGGTGTGTGATCTGGGAGGACAGCAGCCTTGCAGAGAGGGCAGGGGCCCAGTGGGTTAGTTTGCTGATCACTTCGGTTTGGAGATTTGACTCCTTTTGTTCTTAACTCCTTTTGTTCACCCCCTCAACCTCTATTTCCTCATTTCTGTCTCTCGGCCCCCATCTCTCCCCGTTTCCCTGTCTCTCGGTGCCTTGACCACTGTCCCGGCCTGCTGCCCGCCCCTGCTCAGGTGGTGGCACACCTCTTCTCCAGCCACGCGCCACAGGCTGCCCCTCAGCGCCTGGGCAAGAGCAGCTCTGTCACCCGGCTCTACAAGGCGCACACAGTGGCTGCTAAGTTCCAACAGTCACTCCTGGATCTGGTGGAAAAGATGGAGAGGTGAGCATGGCGTGCGGGTGGGCACCCAGCCTCACCTCTGACCCACCCCGTGACCCTCGGGTAAGCACCTCCCTTCCCTGGGACCTCATACTACCCTCCTCCCACCTCCGTCCAGGTGTAACCCCTTGTTCGTACGTTGCCTGAAGCCCAACCACAAGAAGGTATGTGATGGCTGAGGTCCCTGGGAGAGCCATATTCTCTTCCCCATGCTGTGTGACCTTGGGCAAGTGGCTGTGCCTCTCTGGACCTCCATCTTCCCAGCCCACTGTGGGAGCTATTTGTCATCGATAGTGCCATTTGCACACGGGTAGGCTAGTATGCCAACTCCTCATCTGAGCTTTCCTTACAGGAGCCAGGGCTCTTTGAGCCAGATGTGGTAATGGCACAGTTACGCTATTCGGGGGTGCTGGAGACCGTGCGGATCCGCAAGGAGGGCTTTCCAGTGCGCCTGCCCTTCCAGGTGTTCATCGACAGGTACCTCAGCCAGGGTGGGTCCTGAGCTGCCCAGATCCTTATCCAGCTCCCCCATGGCCCCAGGAATACAGAACCCAAGGCAGGACAGAGCTTGCTGTGCACAGTTGCTCAGGTTGTGTGCCACACAAGATTATTACCTGCTAGCTGTCACATGGCAGGTACATTTCTTATTTTGCCTTTTCTCAGGCTTTTATTGTTAACGTGTGGAGATTCCGAGGGAATAATTCTAGGTTATTATGACAAGTTTCCAGCAGGTGGCGGTAAAGCGTCTTATTCGACTGAAACTCTCTGCTGGGATTTTTCTGACAGTCAGAAGTGGAGTCTGGGGATGGAGTGCCTATTTCTTATCAGAAGACACTATGACTAGGGAGACTCCGTGGTCTAGCGGGCAGCTGGGGGTAGGTCCCTTAGCCCCAGGCTGAGTTTGCGCCCCTGCAGGTACCGCTGTCTAGTGGCCCTCAAACACAACCTGCCAGCCAGTGGGGACGTGTGTGTGTCGGTGCTGAGCCGGCTGTGCACGGTCACGCCAAATATGTACCGCGTCGGTGTCACCAAGGTGAGTGCCACCCCCCACGCGGTCCCTGAAGCCCCGCGTTCAGGGGTTTTAGAACCGGAGCCTCTGGAGTCAGAAATGCCCAAACTAAAGATCCCTGGCCCGGAGGCCGCGCAGTTGAGTTTGGTCGATGGAATGCTCACTCTGCCTCTGGACCTTTGCTCGGGTAGCTCCCACGGCCTAACTCACCATCCCTCTTTGTTCTCCCTCTCCAAACTCAGCCTGCGCGGCTGCCCCCATCTAGTCTGTCTCCACCGCCTTCTGGAGGGGAGGGGCCCCAGTCCGCTCCCCAGGCCCTTATGTGCCTCGATGCCTGCCTCCTCTCCTCAGCTGTTCCTGAAGGAACACCTACACCAGCTGCTGGAGAGCATGCGCGAGCACGTCCTGAACCTGGCAGCCGTCACGCTGCAGAGCTGCCTCCGCGGCTTCTTCATCCGGCGGCGATTCCGCTCCCTGCGCCGCAAGATCATCCTGCTGCAAAGTCGGGCCCGTGGCTACCTGGCCAGGTACAGCCCAGACACGGCAGGCCTCCCCGGAGCCCTAGGGCTAGGCGAGGCTTGGGAGAGGCCATACCTGAACTGGGGCAGTAGGCCCCCTGTCCTGGCGGCGTGCAAGCTGAGAGTCGGGGCCTCTGCGGGAAGGATGTTGGGATTCTCTAGGTCTCTGCTTTTGGACGTCCCGCCCACCTACCCCCTGGCCCTTGTGACTGATGGGCGGGAATCTTTCCAGCCAAGAGGGGTCCCACCCTGCATCCTAGGAGCCCCAGTAGGATGTACATGCTGGAGACAGGTTAATCCAGGCCCTGCCACTTAATGTGCTGTGTGATCTTGGCTAAGTCACTGCCCCTCTCTGAGCTCCAGCTTCTCTTTGAGCACAGAGCTGCCACACTGACCGTGGGCAGTGATACCCAGGCCAGGCTGGCGTGAGCATCTCCGTATCTCCGTCACCTTGTGATCCCAACCCCTGCCCCTCCGTCCCCCCCCCCCCCCCAGACACTTCTTTCCTCCCCACCCCCAGGCAGCGGTATCAGCAGATGAGGAGGAGCCTGGTGAAGTTCCGGTCCCTGGTACACACATACGTGAACCACCGGCATTACCTCAAGGTACAGTCCCACCCCTCACCCTCCTCCCGGGAGCCAGGCGACAGGGAGAGGGAGGAGGCACTTAGCACCCAGGAGGAGACTGTTGGCCTCAGACAGTCTTGGGTTCGAATCCCCACTCTGCCACTTACTAGCTGTGACCTTGGCCTTCTGTATCCTCACTTTACCCGTTTACCCCCTGGGGTCTTGGAGGGGGGCGGGTTCAATGAGCTATTGCGCAGGAAGGAATTGGCCTGTGCCGGATTCACGGTGGGGCCTTGAGCAGTTGGGTATGATGGAATTTGTCGACCTGAGCAGCACTGGATATGGTCTCGCTCTTACCTTAATGCCGGTCTTGGCTTATTGTCATCTAAACCAACCACCAGAAAGACAATTGCAATCCCCAAGGCCCCGAAGAACCACCTGGCTTCTACTGAAGGTTTTGTGGAGCTCAGAGAGGATTCCATCGCACATCTCTCGGCTTCTCCCCAGAAAGCCCCCTGTGGGTCTTTCCCTTTCCCCAAAGGGTTACTCCCTCTGCCCCTTACCTCTTTCTCTTTTTCCCTTCCTTTCCTGTTTCTCTGGCCATGCTTTTGCCTTCCCTCTGCCATCTGCGAGGTGGGGCAGATGTCCCCTTTGCTTCTCTCGCCCGCTGCCTCGTGCCGGGCCGGCTGCCCCCGGGCCCGAGGCCTGCCGTCGCCTCTGCCCACCGTTCCCCGCCTTGACCATCTGCTCTCCTGCAGCTGAGGGCAGAGCGGAGGCTCCGGGCGGAGGAGGCGCGGCTTCGGGAGCAGGAGGTGGGTGTGGGGGCCGGGCGGCAGCCAGGACAAGAAGGGAGGCTTGCAGGTAGAGTTGTGGCGGGCCTGGCCCTCACTAGGCGCCGTCCCTCCAGGAGCTGAGCAAGCGGGAGGTGGTGGCCGTGGGGCACCTGGAGGTACCCGCTGAGTTGGCGGGACTCTTACAAGCCGTGGCAGGTACTTCCGTGCCGGACGGTGGGGTGGGGGTGGGCGTGGGCAGGCACAGGAGCCTGGCACCTCATACCCTCCTCTCTCCACAGGCCTCAGGCCAGCCCGGGTGCCCCGGGTGGTCCCCGTGCGGACTCCCCGGCTCCAGGCCGAGCCCCGTGTCACACTGCCCCTGGATATCAACAACTACCCCATGGCCAAGTTTGTTCGATGCCACTTTAAGGTAATGGCTGGCATAGGCCCAAGTGGCTCTGGCCAGTGGGCGCTGACCAACTAAAGCTAACACTGTACTTGCCCAGGGGCCGGCTCCTGGCCGTGCCCTGTGGCATGGGGTAATGAGCCCTTGAGTTGTGGATCGTGAGGAGTCTGGGGGCTCCCGGGGAAGCGCTGGACAGAAGCAGTGGGCCCTCGGCGGCTTAGGAAGCGGCTGTTTGCCAACCAGTTGGAAATATTTCAGAAATTTAACAACCGGTAGGGCCACAGTCATCCCTACTCTCACTTCTGGCTCTCCAGGAAGGGGGGCTCTCCAAGGGGCGCAGATAGTCTCCACCGCCAGCTTGCTGAGGGCCAGTCTGCCCCTCTTCAAGCCTCAGTTTCTCCATCCATACACTGGGGAAAGGAGCCCTTACCTCACAGGCTCCTGTGCCCCCACCTGGCATAGGGTAGTGGATCCAGATGTGCCCATGAGTCCCAGGTCTGTCCCCACGCCCCTGCCCTGTGCCCCCAGGAACCTGCCTTCGGGATGCTAACCGTGCCCCTGAAGACACCCCTCATGCGGTTGCCAGTAGAGTGCCATGCAGAAGCCGTGAGCATCTTCAAGTTGGTATGGGTCTGCCCAGGTCACCCCTGAATTCACAGGCCTTGAGGCCCCTTGTCTCTCTCCCCTGGATGCTCTACTAGCCCAAGCCCTTAAGCCCAGCCCTCTTCTTTGGAGGAAAGACTTCTGGGGGTGGGGGTGGGGGTGGGGGTGGGGCCAGGAGATAAAATCTGGGCTCCACTCTGGGCTAGGCTTTGAGGATTGGGAGTCTTTCTTCTCCCAGCCATCTTCCTGGCAAAGAGGCTGCCCCAGGGCCTTTGTGGAGCTTCCCAGGAACAGCAAGAATAGATCAGGCCCTCTCCTCGAGGACTTCCTAGTCTGAGGGTGGAGGTAGAATAGGCCTAGTCTGAGGGGGGAGGTAGAGTAGGCCTGACCAGTGACTACAAACATGGACAGAGATGAGGCATGGCGGCCGGGGAGTCCAGACTGGGCCCCTAATCCAGTCCTGGACAGAATCAAAGAGGGGGCATGTGAGCTAGAGTGGAAAGGGTCAGAATTCACCAGCCAGGACAAATGGAGAAGGCACAGAGGGAAGAGGGACTTGATGTAGTCAGAACACATCAGTGGATGAGAGTGAGAAGAGCAGGGGCAAGAAGGGGTCAGGAGGTCTTGGCTGACAGATCTGGAACTTGGGATCTCATTCTAAGGGCCCTAGGGAGCCAAGGAAGGTGCTTCCATGGGAGGTGGTGTGGTCAGATATGAATGTTAGAAAGTACTCTCCAGGGCCTGGATGGAGTAGGAGGTGAGGGGCTGGCTGGAGGCCAGGGATGCAGGGAGGGCTGGGGCTGTATGGGCAGCTGTCGTGGGAGATTCACGAACAGGTGAGAAGGTCAGTATGTGCTTTGGATCTTGACTTTTCTCATAGTCGGGATGGACCACCTGGTCATTTGGCATAGGATATGGCAATTATATTGTAACACAGGGGGCCGTTACGTGGGCTTTCCTGGGACACATGGGAAGCACGTGAGAGGGGTGCCCGTCGGGGGTGGGGCCCTGGCACGAACAACCTTCCAAGAGGCCCAGGAGAATCTGTTTGTGGCGCAGATCCTGCGCTTCATGGGCGACCCCCACCTGTATGGCGCCCAGGAAAATGTCTTCGGGAACTACATTGTACAGAAGGGTCTGGCGGTGCCCGAACTTCGGGATGAGATCTTGGCACAGCTGGCCAACCAGGTGTGGCGCAACCCCAGCACCCACAATGCCGAGCGGGGCTGGCTCTTACTGGCTACCTGCCTCAGTGGCTTTGCACCTTCATCGCGCCTCAACAAGTACCTGCTCAAGTGAGTGGAACCGGGCAGGGCCAGGGCATGGGGACAGTGACGCTGGCATGAGACCCTGGGCTGGGATGTTAAAGGGCCGGCCAGGAGTGAGGTCTCTGTGCTTGGAAGCTGAGGCATGGGGGGGCCGGTCAGGGGCTGTTCTCTTTCTCTCTCGGGCTCAGAGGAAGAAAGAAGGGCAGGTCTTCACTATGGAGAGTAGGGCTCAGGTAAAACTGGATAAAGGATTTGCAGAGCTCAGAGGGTGGCAAGACCGGGGTGTGGGGAGTTTGGGAAAAAGGCACTGATCTCATGTCATGGGAGTAGAGCGTGTCTGGACTCGAGAGAGTCTGGGTTCAAATCCCAACTCAACCTATAAAGCGTTGTAATTGCTATGTGAGCGAGGTTATTGTCAGCATCCTGATGGTATTGATAATGATGATGAGGCCGATGATGATGATGATGATGATGATGATGATGTCACCCTGTTGGGTGAGAAGGATGATTTGCAAGAGAAAGAGCTCAGGCAGGCCCTGGGTGTAAACCCTAGCTCTGACACCTATCTGCTGTGTGTCCTGGGGCAACTCCCTGCCCTTCTCCGAGTCTCTTTCCTCGCCTGTAAATTAGGAATGGTGAGCCTAAGAGCGTGCAGAGCTTCACCTGGGCTGTGTGCAGTAGGTGGGCAGCTCACTTGGTCAGTCTTGCTGCCAGGTTGGGACCACTGCCTTGCTGTGCGGGGCTTCCTGTGGGCACAGTTCTAGGTTCCTTCTTTCGGCCACTCTGGGCCTACTCCCTGCTGCTCCTGGCCAGGCCCGACAGCAGCAGGAAGGGGGACAGGAAGCCAGGTATGTGGATCACCTGCCCTGGCAAGGATCAGGCTTGTTGGTCCTGGGCCAAGCTGAACCCTCACGGTCATCTCCTGCATAGGTGGGAACTTGGAGGCAGGCTCAGAGAGGGCAGATGACTGCACAGGGATGCTTGGTGAAGGAATGGAAGGCAGAGGCTTCCAGAGTCCAAGTTCTTGCCCATACCCTGCTGTAGCCCCCAGCCTGTCAATGACATTTTGCTCCAACAAGTTTTGGTGGGCCTTTCTGGAACCTCTTTGGCCTATCCTTTGGATCTCTGTGCCGGCTTAAGATACTTCTGGTTAGCCTGGGACCCTTTCAGCTTAGTCCTAGAACTCTGGGATAGCCTGAGATCTTTTTTAGTCTAGCCCCAGAACTCTGAGACTGACCAGAGGCCCTTTCAGCTTAGTCCTGGACCTCAGGGCTGTCCTGGGACCCTTTCAGTATCATCCCAGAGCTCTGGACCATAGCCCGGGACCCTTCTGATCTAGCCTCAGAGCTGGGGCCTTCTCAGCTTCACCTTAGAGCTCTGGACTAGCCTGGGCCTCCGTCAGACTAGACTTAGAATCCCTGTCTATCCTGGCCTAGCCACAGATCCCTCTTCATCCTGGTTCCAACTCTTACCCATCAGGTTTGTGTCTGATTACGGGCGGAATGGCTTCCAGGCTGTGTGTCAACACCGCCTCATGCAGGCCATGGGCCGGGCCCAACAGCAGGGTTCTGGGGCAGCCCGCACCTTTCCCCCGACCCAGCTCGAGTGGATAGCAACCCAGGAGAAGGCCAACATGGCGTTGGATGTGGGCTGCTTCAACGGTGAGCTGTCCTCTCCACACCTTGTGCTGCCTTCCCTTCTCTCTCTATCCTGCACAAAGGGGCACCTGGAGTCCACGGGCCCCAGTAGAAGCCGTGGGATGTTCTGGAGTGGGGAGGAGCCCTCTGGGTGTGGCTCTGGAAAGAGGTCAGCATGTGGGTGTGGGGGCTGGACCTAGAATGGGGGAAGGGAGCTGGGGCTTCGAGGATGCGGATCCAGGGTCCAGGACAAGCGTGGGGAGGCCTAAGAGCAGGGTGCAGGTGGGGAAGCAGTAGGCCTGGACCTCAGATGCATCCTGGCTGAGCCCAGCACCTGCTGCTCCCCCAGGTGACCAGTTCTCCTGCCCGGTGCACTCCTGGAGCACAGGGGAAGAAGTGGCTGGAGACATTCTGAGGCACAGGTCGGCACCTGGAGTGCCCCACCTAGAACATGCTTGTGAACCTGGGAAGGAGGGAGGGGAGGGGCAGAACACCAGATCCCCCGTGGGGTCCGCTGTGGTCATGCTTGGGGTCTGGCTTATGTCCCAGGGTTTTCCTAGGCAGTACCTGTTGGCTGCGTGCCTCATTTCTGTCCCTCCATGTGCTGTCACCAGGGGGCTGACAGATGGCTGGCGTGGCTGGACAGTGGCCATGAAGAATGGGGTCCAGTGGGCAGAGCTGGCAGGCCATGACTACGTGCTGGACCTGGTGGCGGATCTAGAGCTGCTCAGGGATTTCCCGAGACAGAAGTCTTACTTCATTGTGGGTGCAGAAGGGCCCGTGGCCGGCAGGGGCGGCCCCAGAGCGTAGGTGGCTACCTGAACCCTTCGTGCAGATGGCCTCTCCCAGCGCAGTGCTCCCCTCCCAACTGCTGGCTAGGAGCTGAGTTCTAAACCTAGGCTTTAAGGAATCTCTGCACCCAATGTGGGGCTCAAACTCACAACCCTGAGCCCTAGAGTGAGATGCTCTACTGCCTGAGCCAGCCAGGCACCCCATTTTTAAAGGAGAGTCAGCCGTTTCCAGGGCCCAGAGGAGAACATGGTGGTGGTGGTGGGGGGGGTGATTCTGGGAGGGCCATGATCTCGCGGGAGGTCAGCTGCTCCTTGTCCCCCCTTCCCTACAGGGTGTTTGGGAACAGCTGGGACTCAGACTCGGACACTCCCACCAGACCGGAGCCCCAGGGACATGTGCCCAAAGTGGCTGACTCCGATGGGTACTGCAGCCACAATGAGGACCGTACAAATGGGGAGACTGGGGCCTGGAGAGGGACAGCGACCCACCAAGGTCAACCAGCAGTGGCCACTGTCTCTGGTGGGGAGGGATCCTGGGGAGTGTACAGGGTGATCAGCAGGAGAAAATAACTTGACTTTTCTATCTCCCTCACACACCAGACTCAGACAGCCTTGGAGAACCCTCTGTGCCCCACAAGGGACTGGACTGCTACCTGGACAGCCTCTTCGACCCCGTGCTGTCCTACGGGGATGCGGTAGGCTTGGGATGGGATGTTTGCAGACAGCTGGGACCGCATGTACACATCAAGTCACGCACCCGCAGGGTGACACAGGAGCCTCTCCCAGCCAGGGCCTGGGAGTGGTTTGTCTCATCTGGGTCTCCTGGGGGCCAAAGGAGGGTGTCCTCATGGCTAGGGAGGCTCCTGGCTGGGACCCCAGAGGGACCCACGGCTGAAGGTTCAGCCCCCTCCTCTGGTGAGAGCCAGCCCCCTCAGGCACCCTTACTCATTCTGGGAACTCCCAGGAGCCCCTGCATGGCATGATATGTGGCCCTGAGCAGGGTACAGCTCCTCTTTGAACCTGTTTACTCCTCCGTGGAGGGCAGAATGGGTTGGGGGTTTGCAAGGCTGTGGGGGTACTGCCTGGGATGCTGCAGGGGCAGAGGCTGGGCGTGAGCAGACACTGGGCTGGCGGGAGGCCCCCGGGACAGAGGAGGTGGCCGGTGTCAGGTGCCCGTTGCCTTGGAACCTCGGGAGTATGGCATTGCGGCAGACACTTGAGCCATCTGCTGTCCCCAGGACCTGGAGAAGCCAACAGCCATTGCCTACCGCATGAAAGGGGGAGGCCGGCCTGGCGAAAGTGGCAGCAGCAGCACTGAAGACCCCCCCAGGAGACCCCCAGAGCCAAAGCCAAAGCCAAAGCCAAGTCAGTGCCTACCGCCAGGGTGGTTCCAGGGTTGGGCAAAGAGGAGCCCCCCCCCCCCCCCCGCTGGTTCTCGGGGCTCCTTCACAGGCGAGAATGGGGGCAGCCATGGGTGTGGTGGGGGCGAGTCAACGGCAGGGTGGGGGTTAGATAGGGAATTCCACTTCCCTCCATCTCTCACCCCTTGGGATCTACGCCCTCCGACTTGGCTCCCCCAGTCCCAGGCCTGGATGCCTCCACGCTGGCTCTGCAGCAGGCCTTCATCCACAAGCAGGCCGTGCTACTGGTGAGTGCCGGCTGGGCTGCGGGAGGTGCCCTGAGCACGGGCCCGCCTGGTCACCACCATCACCTCTTCCCAGGCCCGGGAGATGACCCTGCAGGCCATGGCACTCCAGCAGCAGCCCCTGAGTCCCGCCCCAAGGCCCTTGCTCCCAGAGGTGAGCCCGGCTTGCCCAGGTGAGCACTGCGCTGCTCCAGGGCATCATGGTGCCTCTCTGAGCCCATCCTGGGCAAGCACGGGGTCCCTGAGAACGGGCTGATGTGTCCCAGGAAGCGCACCTTCTTCCCTGTTCTCTGCAGAAACCCCTAGCTCCAGAGGCATGGCCGAAGTTTGTAGGCACGGGACCCCCAGCCAAACCCGTGCTCCTGCGCTCCACTCCAAAGCCCTTGGCCCCGGCCCCTCTGGCCAAGGCCCCAAGAGCCCCCACCAAGCCCGTGGCTGCCCCCATTCTAGCTCAGGACCGGGCTTGTCCAGAAACCTGTGAGTGTCCTATCCCAGCAGTGGGGGCTTCCCAGGACAGGACTGGGGGTGTGGTTGTGCTCCTTGTGGCCTTATCCTGTCCCCGCCCCTTGCCCACAGCTTCGCCCTGCCCGGAGCTGGTCCGGTATTCAACACTCAACTCGGAGCACTTCCCGCAGCCCACACAGCAGATCAAGAACATCGTGAGGCAGTACCAGCATCCTCCCCGGGGAGGCCGGCCCGAGGCCCTCAGGTCAGCTGTGCCCCGACCCCAGCCCTCCAGCCCTCTGGACGAGTGGCCTCCTCACTGTGCCTGAGTGCCCATTAGCAGTGTGGCCATCTACCCAGTTAGCAGCAACCTTTAGGGAGTGAGTTTGTTTATGATCTAGATGAGCCCTTTAGGCAGAGGGGAAGGCCCAGACTGCTGCTCTCTAGGTTGTGCTGTGTGATCTCAGGCCAGTCTCTGATCCTCTCTGGGTTCTCATGTGTAATGATGGGGGTCGGGGGAGGGGGGTGGAGGAAGAAGGTCCCTGTCATAGGAATTTGTGGCTGGGAAGAAGAAACTCATGTCCAATCCACCAGGAAGGATGGCGGAAAGGTGTTCGTGAAGCGGCCAGACCCCCGCGAGGAGGCGCTGATGATCCTCAAGGGGCAGATGGGCCACCCGGCGGCAGCCTCTGGCAGCCAGGTGAGGGGCGGTTTCTGGCTGGGCCCAAGCAGAGCAAAAGACAAAGCGGGGCCTTGGAGAGCTTCAGCAACCAGCTGCCCCCACGAGCTAAGACCTGTTGCCCCCTGAGCGCTCTCTTTGTGGTGGGGACAGGTGCCTAGAGAGGCCGTGGCCTTGGTGAAGCCAGTGACCAGCACACCACGGCCATCCATAGGACCCACTCCAGGTGAGGGGCCAGGAGGGGAGGAGGGGCAAAAAGGCTGCCGTCTGAGTGTATGAGGAAGCCTGTGTGAGCACAGGTGAGTCCTGGGCTACATGTCAGTGGCGTGCGTGTGTCTGTGTCCCCGAGCCCACGTGGAAGTACCAGGTGGACACTTGTGTAAGCATGCCAGCACTTAAATAACACTGACTTCAGGCCAGGCCCACTCTGGCCTCACTGAATCCTCACTAAAATCTTTCAAGGAAGTACTATTTTTGTCTATATGTTACAGATGGAAAACAGACGCAGGGAGGTTAGTGACTTGACCATGATCACACAGTTCAAAAGTGTCAGATCAAGTGTCTAAACCAGCCCTCCTAGCATCACCATTGGAACCCTAATCTTTACGTTCTCTGCCTATGGTAACTACAGTGAATCTTAACGGATGTAAATCAGCTCGCATCATGTCCGTGCCAGAAATTCTCCCGTGACTCTAAGGATGAACTCCAGACTCCTCACTATGGCCTATGAGACCCTGCATGATCTGCCCACCTTCCCAACCTCATCCCTTCCCACTGTCCCCTTGGCACACACAGTTCCTGGAACACAGCAAGCCCACTCCTACCTCAGGGCCTTTGCACTTGCTCTGCTTAGAATGCTCTTCCTCAAAAGATCGTTGCATGCCTTCTCATCGTTCCAGTCTTGGCTCAGTGTCTTCTCAGAGAGGTACGCCAGATCACCGAGACCAAAGGGTCCTCACAGACCAGCCCCTAGACTCTTTCCCAGCTAGCCCGCATTTATTTCCAGCCCAGCTTCTAGAATTGAGAGCTTTGTTGTTTCTTAATTGTCTGTTCCACCTACACCTATCACGAGACTTTAAACACAAGGGCGGGCTCTTTGTCTATAACGTTCACCATGGTACCCCCAGCCTTTAGCACAGACCTGCTGCATATACGAGGGTGTTGCATGTATGTGTCAAATGAATGACTGAGCCAGGGTTGAGTGGTAGGATTGTACAGGTGTGCCCTCAGGATTGGTATGTGTGCAGCCTGGGGTGTGGGAGAGCACCCAGCCCCCGCCCCTTCCCCGACAAGAGGTCGCCCCTTTGTCCCCTTCCTCATCAGCCCTGCCTCTCTCACTCATGCCTGTCCCACTCACTGTGCTCCCCAGTGGCGCCTTCGCGGTCCCTGGAGCCCCCCGAGGAACCCCTGCAGACGCGTCTGCACCGCCTAGTCAACCCCAACTACTACGGCTACCAGGATGCCCCCTGGCGGATCTTCTTGCGCAAAGAGGTACCCGGCCAGGGTGGAGCCAAAGCCGGGGCTGATGGGGGCAGGGCCCCCTCCCTAGCAGAGAGCGGGGAGGAGGGGCGGGAGTGGGGGCACAGGAGCCTGGTCTGAGCCAGAGGGCAGAGTCAGAGCCAGGGGCCCTGGTGTTATGGAGCCAGCCGTATCTGGCTGGGGGTGGGGCCGAGTGTGAGGCACAGTGAGGGGACTATCCAGAGGGCCTCACGGGAGCCCCGATCCCGCAGGTGTTTTACCCCAAGGACAGCTACAGCCACCCTGTGCAGCTGGACCTCTTGTTCCGGCAGGTGAGGACTTCTCTTCCCTTTCTGGCTCGGTGTACTCATCAGGGCAATGGGTACATAGACTAGCCGTCTGCCGATTTCACTTTTGTACTCTTAGATTTGGGGTCCTTGACCACAGTGAGGATGGGAGGTTGTTCTAGTGAATTTCCCACCCTCATGGACAAGGTCAGCAAGCCCACGGTTCGATTTAACCAGACACACGGATTGTCTGCGTTAGATGGGACTCAGAAGTCAAATCCGAGCCCTACCACGTGGATGAGGAGACTGAGGCCTAGGAAGGGCAGCACTGGTTGTGGAAAAGAGGAGAAAGGGGAGGGTCCTTAGTAAACGAGATCTGATTCACACAGATGACCCCACTGCTCTACCAATAGGACCCTCTACATTCCCACTCACCCTGGAACCGTGCAGCCTGAGTTCCCAGCTGGGGGGGGGGGGGGGGTCCCACGAGCTCCCTGCGTTGTGGCCCCTTCCCACAGATCGTCCACGACACGCTGTCCGAGGCCTGCGTGCGCATCTCCGAGGACGAGAGGCTCAAGATGAAGGCCCTGTTTGGTACCACAGGGGGAGGGAAGGGACGTTGCTGGCACAGCCAGCCAAAGCCAAGCCGGCCCTTTCCAGAGGACGGACCCAGCCCCATTTGCCTCCCAGACACCCCTGGCCTCTTCCATGGCCAGGCTGCCACTCTGAGTTCAGTTTTGCCTAACACAGCGTGTGGCCCTAGTCATCCTGTCTGTCCGTGGATCTTAGTTTCCCAGTGTAGACAGTGAGGACACACTTTTCCAATACGTTCTTGCTGGGTGTCAGCCTCCCTCCCTGCAATGTGGGCTGGCGGGGGAGGGGAGAGACCCATCCCTGACCTGACCTGGCATCCCTCAGCCCAGAACCAGCTGGACACGCAGCGGCCGCTGGCAACAGAGAGTGTGAAGCGGGCCGTGGTCAGCACCGCACGCGACAGCTGGGAGGTCTACTTCTCCCGCCTCTTCCCAGCCACGGTGCGAGCCCCCTGCCAGCCCCTGCTCACCCAGAGGCTTCAGGGATGAGGCTAGGAGACTCTCACATGTCCCTTATCCCCACCCCAGGGCAGCGTGGGCACTGGCGTGCAGATCCTAGCTGTGTCCCACACGGGCATCAAACTCCTGCGGATGGTCAAGGGCAGCCGGGAGGCTGGTGGGCAGCTGCAGGTTCTGCGCACGTACAGGTGACCGGGAGGCAGGCAGGCGAGAATGGGGTCAGCTGGAGACGGGGTTAGCGGACTGGCATTAGCATTTCCTCACCGACTCTTTCCCAGCCAGTTACCGAGTGCCTGTGATGTGCCAGGCTCTGTGCCAAGCCCTATAAGCAAGCCCATTTTAGAGATGGGGAAACCGAGGCTCAGTGAGAAAAGTTGCTCTCAGGTCAGCCAGGAAGCAGATGAGCTAGGAGCCCATTATTACCCTCTCCTGCCTTTCAGACCACACCTCAGCCCTGCCCTCACAGAGCTCACTGTGCAGCGAACGGTGTCTGTGTGGTGAACAGCCAAATTTTAGTGCAGCCGGGAAGGGAAGGGTGTTCTGACATAAGACCTCACTGAGTCCTTGGGCCCCCTCCCCTGCCAGCAGCCCCTTTTGTTCTCTGTCACACAAGGACAGGAGTAGAGCCTTGTTCATTGGTCGCGTGAAAGATGCAGAGAACTTGGTCAGTGGGTGAAAGAGATACGTGTGTGGGCAAAACCAGGGGGGTTGGATCAAGAGGCAAAAACAAAAAAAAGAGAGAAAGGCAAAGGGTAGTGAGGGCTGGAGTGTCAGTTCAAAGGGTGATGAGAAGTGAGCTGGAGCCACAGGCAGAATGGGGAGGGGAGGCTGGGCAAGTTCTCAGGTCCCCCGGTGGCAGGGGCAGGGGGGCTGAGGCGGGGCTGGGCTTTGGGAATGGTACAGGGCAGAATGAGAAGGATGGGTGGGGAGGAGGGCACCTCTGGCCAGGGAGCCCTGCCTTCATGCCACTTTCCCGTTCTCCAGCTTTGCGGATATCCTGTTTGTGACCATCCCCTCCCAGAACATGCTGGAGTTCAACTTGGCCAGCGAGAAGGTCATCCTCTTCTCAGCCCGAGCCCACCAGGTCAAGACCCTGGTGGATGACTTCATCCTGGAGCTGAAGAAGGTCAGGATCGCCCTACAGATGCCCCCCTCCTCAGGTGCTGGGCCCCTGGCCCCAGTGGGGAAGGTGGGGCCAGGGGCCTCACCATCAGGTGGGGGATGGAATGGGTAAGCCCTGTGCATGGACTCTGGGGCCTGGGTTCATCTGATTCAGGTCTCCAGTGGTTTACACGGCCCCCCTTCTACTTGTACAACGCCCTTTCCTCTCTCACCTGGGGAATGTTCCCTTCCCTGATGAATCAGGAAGGAATACCTATGGAGGAGAGGAGCAGGGGAGTGGCCCCAGGCTTCTGGGAGGAGGGGGATGGGACTGCAGCCCCTCACCCTGCCCCTGGCTGATGCAGGACTCAGACTACGTGGTCGCAGTGAGGAACTTCCTGCCCGAGGACCCGGCCCTGCTGGCCTTCCACAAGGGCGACATCATTCATCTGCAGCCCCTGGAGCCACCTCGAATGGGTCAGGGCCGTGGGACGGAGCGGCTACGGGAGGGGGAGGCTGGGCAAGGGGGCCTCCCTCCAGGTGCTGATGTAGACTTCACCCCCAGGCTACAGTGCCGGATGCGTGGTCCGCAAGAGGGTCGTGTACTTGGAGGAGCTGCGGCGCAGAGGCCCTGACTTTGGTGGATATCCCCGATCCCCCCGGTCCGGTCTCCAATGCTCCCAAACCTGGAAAAGCTAAACAGTCTGCCCCGGTTTCACACACTCACACCGCAGATGCTCTGTGGGGGTTTCTCGGTGCCCCAGGGGGGTCTGGCCCGGCCAGGTCTCCTTGGGTACCTGCTCTGGCCAGCCCGGTCCTCCTGGTGGCCACCTAGCCCAGCTCTCTGCCTCCATATCTGGATGTGGGGTCTCCATGAGTATTCGTGTTCCCACGCATGTGGCCCGGGTCTCTCTCTCTCTCTGCCTGGGAGTCTACAAGCACCGTGTTTTCTGCTCCATCTCCCGCTGAGGGAATGTCTTCCCTTCCCCTGTTTCCTCGTCTGCAGATAGGCTCCGTGACATGCCCCCCTCACAGAGCACTGAGGCAGGGTCAAGAAGGTGCTCGAGTATACCTAGAGGGTCCCCTGAGTCCCAAGACGAGACCCTCCTGTTTGTCTCAGACCCTTTACCTCCCCCCCCCCCCCCCCCCCAGGCTGGAGGTTTGGGACCATCCACGGGCGTGTGGGCCGCTTCCCTTCTGAGCTGGTGCAGCCTGCGGCCGCACCTGACTTCCTGCAGTTGCCAGCCGAGCCTGGCCGGGGCCGTGCTGCTGCGGTGGCCGCTGCGGTGGCCTCCACGGCTGCCGCACGGGAGGTGGGCCGCAGGAGGGAGGTGAGACCGGCAGGGCCAGGTGATGGGGCTGAGACAGCGGAGGTGGGTGGGTGGTGGTCAGCCCGACTGTGGAGGTGGACAGGAGCAAGGTCGTCCTGGCCGGGACAGGGCGAACTTGGTAGGGTTAGCCAGATGTGTGACCCATGGCATCCCACCAGAGGGGGTTGGAGGTGTGGCCAAATGGGGTAAGGATGGTGGGGGTCAGCAGAAGGGTTGTGATGAGGCCCGTGGGGCAGCACCAGCCTGGGGGCCAGCAGGTGGTCGACCTGGGAGGGGGTGGGGCCAGCCGAATGGGGCAGGGTCAGCCTTGTGGAATGGAACCAGTGAGGGGCGGAGTGAGGTAAAACTAAGAAGTGAGGGGCAGGGTCAGCTAGGACTAAGCAGCTGGGGAGGCCAACCCCAGGATGGGATGTGTATGGTGGGGGTGGGGGCAGATGTGGCAGGGCTGGGGGGTCAGGGGGTCAGCTGGACATGTGGTAGGTGTGACCAGGCAGAGGGTGCCAGGACAAGTGAATGGCGGTGGGGCCAGATCAGGTGGGGTGGGGGGCAGCCTGAGAGGGTCTGGCCAGAGTCATCCTTGAGTGTGACCAGGTGTGACCGGGTGTGGCAGGGCAGGCCCTCTTAGCTCTGGCCCTCCCGCAGGGTCCCCCAGTCAGGGCTGGCTCCCCTGACCGTGCGGAGGACGGCCTGACTCTCCCACCGTACACGATGCTTGAGTTTGCCCAGAAGTATTTCCGAGACCCTCAGAGGAGACCCCAGTGAGTGGTGGCCCCACCCCTTATCCTCACTCTGAGGAGGGGAGGGTCTTTCTGGGGCTTCTCCCAGCCATCCAAGGCGGGGAGACCCCACTTCTGGCAGGGGGATGAGAAACCACCCCGATGTGAGGTCCGCCTGCGGCCTCCGCTTCTGGGAGCCATGGGAGCCTTCGTGCCTGTTTGACTGACATTGGGTCAAGAACATTCTGTGTGGGAAAAGGATGTAGCCAAAGGCTCGGAGACAAGACTTGTCAGTAGCACCTGTTTCCTGTTGCAGGGATGGCCTCAGGCTGAAATCCAAGGAGGGTCGGGAGTCTAGAACCTTGGAAGACATGCTTTGCTTCACCAAGGTGTCCAGCCCCAGGCCTGTTTCCCCATCTGTAAAATGATGACGCCAGAGCCCCCTCCCAGGCCCCTCGGGCAAACAGTCTTGTCCTCAGTGGGACCCCTCCCAGCCCTCAGCAGCCTAAGGGCCTGGATTCCTCCCAGGAGCAGCATCCCTCCCACTGTCAAGCCTGTCTCCTTTTTTGTGAGGGGGACTCTCCTGTCTCGTGTGGCCCTCCTCTTTCTGACTTGTCCGTCTGCCATCATGACACGGACCCTCCCTCCCCCCACAGACCCCACTCCAGGAATCTCTCATCGAGCTCAGCGACAGCAGCCTCAACAAGATGGCCACCGACATGTTCCTAGGTGTGGGGTTGGGACTGTGGCCAGGGCCTTGGGTCAGGGGGGATCCAGCACTGTGTGACCCTGCTCATCCCACTTCTGTGGCCCTCAGAGTCTTCCCCTCTCCTCAACTCAGACCTGGGGACCCTTTAAGGGAAGAGGAGCCTCCCAGCTGCCTTTGGCCATGGCCTCCCAGGGACAGACCCAACCTTGGGATGCCCTGGGGTGAGTGGGCAGCTGGGTGTCTGGTGGCCTGAGTGGGACAGGTCTTTCCTACAGCTGTGATGAGGTTCATGGGCGATGCCCCGCTGAAGGGCCAGAGCGAACTGGACGTGCTTTACACCCTCCTGAAGGTCAGTCCAGCCGATTTTGTCAGATGCTTCCTTTCCTGCTGTGTGGCTCAGTTTCCCCATCTGTCAACCAAAGTTTCAGGACACGGGGGTGGGAAGCCCAGAGAGGAGTACATCCTGCAGGTGGGGTGGGGGCTGGGGAAGGGACCCCAGGCTTCTCTCCAGGAGCTCACCCTGTTCTCGTGTGCCTGATGTGTGTGGTGTGGGCCCCGGCATGGCCTCGGCATGTGACCTGGCCTGCCCTCCTTCAGCTGTGTGGGGACCATGAAGTCATGCGGGACGAGTGTTACTGCCAGGTTGTGAAGCAGATCACAGACAACACCAGCACCAAGCAGTGAGTGAGCTGGGCCTTTACCTCTGCCCTCTTGTCCCCACTCTGTGTCCTTGCTCTAGGAGGGGCCAGTTCAGCCTCTCACCTGCCCAGGCCTTCCCTCCTGATTCTCCCCCCTCATTCTCTCCTTCACTCAGTAGGCAGAGTACACGTACTTCGAATTGCCGGGTCTGGGACAAGACCCGTCGTCCTCTGAGAAGCCGTTGTCCTCTGAGCTTCAGTTTCCTCCTTTGTAAAATGGCAGGAGTAATGTGTATGTCCAGGTTCCTGGTTGCACGCGACAGAAGCCCAGTTCAAGCTGGTTTAAACAAAAGAGTTCAGGTGACTAAAAAGTCCAAACGTGGATTCAGGCATAGCTGGATCCAAGGGTCATTAGGAAGCAGTCTTTCTCTATATTCCGGATCTGCTTCTCTCTGTGTTGATAGCGTTCTTAAGTAGTATCTCCAATATGCTGGTAAGATACCAGCTCTGGAGACGCATTTTCCAGCTCAGTAATCCTAGGGAAAGCAAGATTGACCCAATATTTGCAGCAAAAATGACCCAATCCAATCTTATTGGCTTACTTGGTCCCGTGGCCATTCCTGAGTCAGCCACAATGGCTGGAGGATACAGAGATTTGATTGGCTGGTACTGGGCCAAATATTTGTCCCCAAACCAATCACCATATCCAAAGGAAGACCGAACCCTTAATTGGCCAGACCTGGACCAGACCCTACCACTACTCCTCACGGTCCCAGCAGGCACCCCCTTGCCCTCCTTCAAGGACCTTCACCCAGGAGCCTCCACAGAGGGATTCTACCGGGGAATCCTTGTGGGGTGTGTGTGTGCGTGTGTGTGTGTGTGTGTGTGTGTGTGTGCACGCGTGCGTGCATGTCCGGCGTGTCACGTCAAGGGCCTCATCTCCTACTTTCCCTGTCTCCCACCCTGGCTTCCCGAGCAGATCGTACCTCCTGCGTGGCTTTGGGGCCCACCCGCCCTCCTCTCACTGGCCAAGGAGGAGCATCCTCACAAGACAGGAGCTGCCCGAGAGCCAAAGAACTCCAGCCCAGTCCTGGAGACTCCTGGCATGGCCCTCCAGGGCTGTGGCCACCCGCAGTGTGTCCCTGTGTGTGTGTGTTCCTGCAGGGACAGCTGCCAGCGAGGCTGGAGGCTGCTGTATATCGTGGCTGCCTACCACAGCTGCTCCGAGGTCCTCCAGCCACACCTTGTTCGCTTCCTCCAAGATGTGAGCCGGACTCCGGGCCTGCCCTTCCAGGGTGAGGGGCCTGTCTTCGTGGGGATTGGCTGGGAAGCCAGCCGCGGGCGGAAACGCAGAGGGCTTGGTCCCTCACATGCACATGTTTACTCGTATTAATTCTGTCCCCAAACACTTGCAGGGGTCCCGCAGGGGCTGATGTGATGGGTTATCCGATCTAACGCAGAGAGTGGCATGTCAGGGAAGACTTCCTGGAGGAGGTGTGGCCCTGGGTAGTGAGCACATGGAAGGGATTTCTAGGTGGACTGAGTGGCAGGAGCAAAGGCCTAGAGGTGGGCATGTGTGGCATGTGGGAGAAGGAAGGAGGCGGCAGGGCCTGGAGTATGGGGCGAGGCCCTGCTTCTCTGGCCACTGCAAATCAACAAGGGTCTTGGGTGGGTCTGGGCAGGGGTGAGGCCCAGCCGGTGGCAGGGTCTCAGCCTCTCTACTCTAAAAGTATGGAGGGAAGGGGCCGGTCCTCGGCCTTACCCCCACCCTTGTTTCCGAAGCAACCCCTGGATTTCCCCTTAAAAACGTTTAGGGCTCCGTGGTCCTCATGGCAGTCATGAAGAAGATAGGAAGCCTCAATTTGTCTGCCTCTGAATCCTTCTCTCTTTTGGTTTTTTTTTTTTTTTTCAGTTTACTTATTTTGAGAGCGTGCACACAAGCAAGGGAGGGGCACAGAGAGAGAGAGAAAGAGAGAAAGAATCCTAAACAGTCTCCGTGCTGTCAGCACAGAGCCCTATGTGTAGCTCGATCCCATGAATCCCATGAGATCACGACCTGAGCCAAAACCAAGAGTCGGACACTTAACTGAAAGAGCCACCCAGGCGCTCCATGAATCATCCTCTTCGATTTGGTTAACATTCCCAGAGTCTAAGATGAATAGACCCAGCTCCATGAGGCAGGGCTCCCAGACCCATGAAGACAGCAGAACGTGCCCTAGAACTCTTGCCTCGACCTCCCCAGAGCAGGGTGAGGGCACATTTAATACAGAGAAACTTGGTGGAATCTTCTGCCCTGGACTCTGAGTGAGGGAGGGCAGTTGGCAAGGGGGTCTCAGCTGGCAGGGGCACAACCACATTACCATAGCCACGCAGCGTGTTGGGGACATACCCCCCCCAGTCAACAGCTGCAGGTGACGGCTATTTCCAAGGCTCCTAGGCAGCCAAGGGGACTGTGGGCTAGCCAAAAGGCTTTAACCACGTGAGCTGTGGGTTCGAATGCAGCTCTTACACTCCAGCTCTCAACCTTGGGCAAATTACCGTCCCTCCCTGAGCTGCTTCCTCAGCTACCAAACAGGAGAGTAAATGCCCCATAGGCTGTGGAGAGAAGCCAGTGGGCTCATGGCTGGTGGCCAGAAGAGCCTCTTTGCCCCGCTGCCTACCCCGGGCAAGGCCTTGACTCCCTGTTTCTGTAGGGATTGCCAAGGCCTGTGAGCAGAACGTGCAGAAAACCTTGCGCTTCGGTGGCCGCGTGGAGCTCCCCAGCAGCATGGAGCTTCGGGCCATGCTGGTGAGCATGGAGTGGGGGGTGGGGGGTGGGGGCACGTCAGGATGAGTGTGAGACATGAGCCCTGTCCAGAGACCCCGTGTGCACTCACTGCTCAGAGATGTGCCGTCAGGCCCTATCAGGTCCAGGTGCACAAGTGTTCCTGCACAAGCCTGTCCAGAGCCCCGTGGCTCAGGGACTAACATGGCAGGGGACAATTGCTGGCCCAGATCCCAAGTCCTAGCCTCTCTCATCTCCTCCCTTCTCTTTGTCCCAGGCGGGCCGCAGTTCCAAGAGGCAGCTCTTTCTTCTCCCCGGAGGCCTTGAACGCCACCTCAAAATTAAAACATGCACCGTAAGTGAGGGAACGTTTCTGGCAGGCAGGTGCTGGAGGGGTCGGGGCACCTCAGCCTCTGGGGTGGACCTGGCTCAGAGTCGTACTGCAGAGGCAGAATTTGAACCCTGAGTCTCTCAGACTCCAAAAACGGTGCTCCTTCCCTGCATGAGGCTGATTGGCAGTCCTCAGAGGATCCTTTGTGTCCCTGCAGAGGGCCTGGGGAACTCTGTGCCTGGGCTCCCGGGGCCTGGGTGGACTAGGAGGACAGAGATCAGCTTGGCTGGCACAGCCTCACCTTCCTCCCTGCAGGTGGCCCTGGACGTGGTGGAAGAAATCTGTGCTGAGATGGCTCTGACTCGCCCCGAGGCCTTCAGCGAGTACGTCATCTTCGTTGTCACCAACCGAGGTGAGCGGTCAGGAGGACTGAGCACACTGGGCCCGGCCTTGTAAGGCCCAGGTCAGATGCCACTTCCTCCAGGAAGCCCTTGCTGCCTTGTGTAAGACATTCCCTGGGCGCCAAGCACCCCCAGCTCTGTACGTTTGTCTTGCCTACCAGACCCGAAGTTCATGGAGGACTGTGCCCTCCCTGACTCCTGCCTCTGCCCTTTCGGGCCTGTTCAGCCGGGAGCATGTGTGCCCTGCCTTCAGGGAGCTTATATCCTTTTTTTTTTTTCCTTTTTTTTTTTTTTTAATTTGAAAGATTGAGAGTGTGAGCAGGGGAGAGGCAGAGAGAAAGGGAGACAGAATCTGAAGCAGGGTCCAGGCTCCGAGCTGTCAGCACAGAGCCCCACACGGAGCTTGAACTCACAAACTGTGAGATCGTGACCTGAGCCAAAGTCAGACGCTCAACCGACTGAGCCACCCAGGTGCCCCACACACAGTCGGGATTTAAACCCCAGCAGATTGGCCTCAAGAGTCGGGGCTTTATCGTCATGACACGTCCCTTCTTCAGTACGATGTTACTGAAGATACAGGATGGGGAGCAGAAATGTCAACGCAAGAAGGAAAAACTGAAACGTCCCTCACAGACTCAGATCCCCTCACTGGCAGGCCCCAGTCCTCCCCACCCTCTGCCTGTTCCAGGAACCCGGCGAGAGGTCTCTCCTGAAGGAGTTCTGGAGAAAGGCACCCATTGGTCTCATGACCTGAGGTCTGTTGTGCTTCTCCTTGTCCCCAGTGTCCTCTGGGAGGGGGCTGGGCTTCCTTTGAGCAGCACCCAGGGCACTTTCCAAGACCTAGGTGGGCTGCAGCTTTGACTGGAGTTATTCCCATCCCTGGTCATCGACGTTCCACAAACACTGGGCACCCTGTTCCACAAACATGCTCTGCTTTAGGGAGGACTCCGTGTCCTGGAGTGGGGCCGCGGCCTCGCCGGGGGTCTGCACATAGGCTGTCCACCCGCCCCCGGCTCTCCACAGGCCAGCACGTGTGCCCGCTCAGCCGCTGTGCCTACATCCTGGACGTGGCCTCGGAGATGGAGCAGGTGGACGGTGGCTACATGCTCTGCTTCCGGCGTGTGCTCTGGGATCAGCCACTCAAGTTTGAGAATGAGCTTTATGTGACCATGCACTACAACCAGGTCAGCGCGTGTGGTCCACTCTGCTGCTCTGGAACCTTCCAGGCGCCCCCGTGTGAAGTCAGACTGCACAGCCTTGGCATCTGGTGCCTTCAAATTTCCAGCCCCATTTCTAGCCCTGATGCCCAGGCTCCCTTGCATGGACTCTGCGGTGCGGTCTGACCATGTCGCCCTCACTACCTAATTCGTGGGCCTTTCCACCCGCCATCGCTCCATCTGCCCTGTGATTCCTGCACTTGTGCTCACCTAAGTCCTCGCTGCCAGGGCCGCCCCAGACAGCACCTCTTTTCCACGAGGCGGCTCTGACTTCCCCTTTCCTCCTGACTTCCTCCTCTGAATGCACGATCTGTCCCTTGTCTAAATGCCCGACCAGCTCTTGCTGGCATTGTTATTTTTGTCTTCGTGTTATTCCCTTTTGAGATTCAGGTAAGTCAGGACCATGGAGTTTACAAAACCTGGGTTCTCCCCTCCTGTGCTCACATTGGTGGGAGGGATCGGACAGAGGGCTCACGTTTTTGTCGAGCTGGTGCCAAAGCTTCCGCTATTCCAGGTACAGAATACTGCCACTCAGCCTTCACGGCCTCATGCTGTGGCTGTTGACGACCAGCCCTGTGCAGCCGGGTACGGGGTTAGTGAAGCTGCCGCCTACGGGCCAGCAGCATCCCTTGGGAACTTGGGAGGATGCAGATCCTCTAGTCCTGCCCCAGATCGAGTGTATCGGGGTCTCGCGGTGCTCCCCAGCATGCACAACTGGTGCGTGCCCAGTTTTCAGAAACCCCGGACCCCTGGCCGTTCCTGGATGCTGCATGCAGGTGTCCACGACACTCTTTCCCGGCCACTGTGGGGACTCCCACAGGGGCTTCGATGCCATGGCCCCCACAGCTCACCCTCACGTGCCTATTCCCCAAAGCCCAGGGAGGGGGCAGGCTGCCCCAGCCCCGAAGCCAGTGGGACCGGAACTATTAAAATTGCACGTGTCCCCACCTTCCCCTCACGAAGGCAGGAGCGCATGCCTGCCTGCAGGCCCTTGTGGAATTCTCCCCCACAGGTCCTGCCCGACTACCTGAAGGGCCTCTTCAGCAGCGTGCCGGCCAGCCGGCCAAGCGACCAACAGTCGCAGCAAGTATCCAAGCTGGCTTTGCTGCAGCACCGGGCCAAGGACCACTCCTACCTGCCCAGCGTGTGAGCACCTGCCCACCTGTCAGCCTCCTCCCCCCGCAGCCCCCCACCATCCCTCAGGCCCTGGGCCCTGCTCTTGCACCGGTGTCTGGGAAGCTGGCTGGGAAGGAGCGGCTGGCCTGGGTCTGGGGCTGAAATCTTTAGCCTCGCAGCGTGAGCTGGGACTCGGCCTCCTTCCACAATAGGTTGCTTCGGGCTGGTATTCATAGCTCAGAGAAAACGGAATGATCAAAAAGCTTTTGAGATACACGCACCCTGTGGCCACAGAAGCGTTCACCTCAGTGTCACCTACAACAGCAACCCCAACCCCTGACAACAGGAGGTTCCTTAAATAAATTCTGGGGCGTCCGGCAGCCTTTAAGCCGACGTCCCCAAAGAGGTGATGAATCAGTCATCCTAAGACTTTTGGTCTCAGAATATTTTTACTCCCTTAAAAATAGGACCCCAAAGAGCTTTCATGTACGTGGGTTGCGGTATCAATATACTTACCCACGTCAAAGTTGAAATTGATTTATTTAAATATTGATTTCTTATTTGAAAAATAAGTCTGATGTATTATGCTCGAACGTGAATAATTGTATGTTGTAATAACGTGAGAAGTAAGGATAACTCAAGTAGTGTAAATTCATATTATGCATTAATGCAAACAACTTATAAAAAGCTGTATTTTCCAAAAAGAATTTAGTGAGAAGAGTGGCAACGGTTTTCCATTTTGCAGATCGCTTTACCAGCTGGCTTAACGGAAGGCCGTTGGATTCTCAGATGTGCTTTTGCACTCAGTCTGCAGGGATCTCACATGTCATGTGGCCTCTGGCAAATTCCCCTGCACATTTGTGAGAGAACGGGAGAGGAAAAGGCCAAATAACGTCTTAGCATTATTAGGCAGGTGGCTTTGACCTCCCAGACCCTCAGCCACACTTCCGAGAACCCCTGGGACAAATAATAGTAAAGGTAACGTAGGTACAGTGTTTGTCCAGGAGCTCGTAATACAGTAAGTGCTCAATATGTAAAGCTCTTTTTTTTATTATAATTTTAAGCAAAAGGCCAAGGAAGCACATAAAGCTATAACCCCAGTCCTGGAAAACAAAAATCTCACTGAGTTTTCCTTTTTGGAAGGCACTCTGCCTGCGTTACCTCAGGTCATCTTCCCAACTACACTGTATTTTCCCCCTTTACAGATGGGAAAACTGAGGCTCACAGAGGTTATTGGGCTCACTGAAGCTTACCCAGTAAATCGTGGGGAACTGGAATCCAAACCTAGGGAGGCCAGGTCCAGATGCCAGGCCTTTACCCGAGCAGTATAAAGAAGGAAAGCTGTTGCCCCAGGGGTCTCTTGGGGGAAGGAGGCTCCCCAGACTTTCTCCCAACCTTTCCCCAGTCTGTAGCCCAGGGCAGCTGGGATGGGCTGGCATTGCTGTTGGTGTTTCTCAGATGCCCCAAGAGGCAAAAGGGGGCTTCCCCGAGAGAGCCAGCATGTGTCCGAGAGAAAGGACTGGAGTAGGGGGTCGGATGGCCCTAGGGGTCCAGCCTGGGATCCAGTGCTTCCCTGCCTCATCTCTGACCAGCTGCTGGTGGTTGCTCTGCCTACCCTGCTATTTCCCCCACCCTTGTGCATCTCACCCCTGTGGCCTGGGCTTCTCTTCGGGGATCGGGGCTACAAAGGACTGACGCACCTTGGGTCCAAGCTTCGGCCCCCCAGTTCGCCGAGTCACTGTGTGACCGAGGACTAGTCGGGGACCTTCTCAGAACCTCAGTTCCCTCTTCTCCAAACAGGGAGCCTAGTGGTACCAGCCAGGGTTATGGAGCGCCTGCTGTGTCCCAAGACGCTGAGCGAGCACTTGACAGCCAGCATTTAGCCTTCCAGGGAGGGTGCAAAGATCACATCCATTTGGCCTAACCCTGCCCCGCGGTGAGGATGGGCTGAGGCCCTGCACGGAGCACGCGTGGTGGTGGCCACTCAGGATCGCTTTTCCCCCCACGTGCAGGCGAGAGGTCCAGGACTACATCCCGGCCCAGCTCTACCGCACCATGGCTGGCTCGGCCTGGCTCAACCTGGTCGGTCAGCACCGGCAGCAGACGCAGGCGCTCAGCCCCCACCAGGCCCGTGCCCAGTTTCTGGGTAAGAGTCTGGGGCCGGGGGAGATCATCACGGGGTGCTCTACTGATGAGGGGGCCCGGAGGGTGGGGACGGAGGCACCTTTTTCTTCGCACCAAGGCATTTTCGGTGCCAGCCAAGCTGAGCGCCTGCCCGGAGAGAACACTTTTCTAAAATTGCCATCAAGGCAGCACCTAGGCTCTGGGTGGCCCTGGGCAGCTGGGGCGGCTGGAGAGGTGGGGGGAGCCCCGGGGCGAGGACCCATACGCTGGACACAGCCGGGGGGAAACTCAGGCTGCAGGTTGGCCCTGGCCGCCGCGCTGACCGACCGCCCCCCTCTCCCCACACCAGGCCTCCTCAGCGCCTTACCCATGTTCGGCTCCTCCTTCTTCTTCGTCCAGAGCTGCAGCAACGTGGCCGTGCCGGCCCCCTGCATCCTTGCCGTCAACCAGAACGGCCTCAACTTCCTCAGCACCGAGACCCATGTGAGTGGCCTGAGCCTGGCCCTGCCCCTCGTCCCCTTCTCCTCTGAGCCGCACTGCCTTCCGGGGGGCGGGCGAGCTGTGTGGCCGCGTGACCTCAGGCAACATCTCTTCCCCACCGCGAGCCTCACTTGTCCATCTGGAACATGGGGATAGTGGTGCCCGCCCCACGGGGCTGCGGTGAAGGTGAAAGGTCAACCGTGAAAAGCGCTCCAACAGCGCGCAATCTGCTCAGGCTGCTGTGACCAAGGTCCGCACCCCGGGGGCTCCAACAACAGACATTCATTTCTCGCTGGTCTGGAGGCCGGAAGTGGGGGACCAAGGTGCTGACAGGGGTGGTTTCCTCTGAGGCCTCTTTCCTTGGCCCGTAGGTGGCCGCCTTCTCCCCGTGTCCTCACGTGGCCCTTTCTCTGTGTGCACACCCTTGGTGTCTTCCTCTTCTCGTAAGGGCACTGGTCAGGTTTGAATTGAGCTCACCCTGACCGCCCCCATTTCAACTTCATTTCCTCTTGAAAGGCCTTGCCTCCAAACACAGTCACATTCTGAGGGGCTGGGGGTTAGGACTTTATTTGGAGGTGATTCTAGGAGATGCTGGAGTGAGGAAATGAGACCAGGAAGGGACCCCTCACACACCTTGGGAAGGCACCTTCTGGAAGAGTGTGTTAGCCGCAAGTGGCCCCTGTGGGGACTGGCGCTCAGTTGAGCTGGGGGCCTAGGAGATAGCATGGAACACGCCCTTGGAGGATGCCCTCTGTTCTGGGGGCGAGGGAGCTGGGGTATCTCTCTGCCGTGTCGCCCTCTGTCATTAATCAAGGCATTAACTCTCATCGCTCTGGCTTTCCCTGCTTGTGCTCCGAGTTTGCTCCTGGGGGCAGAAAGAAAGCTCCAGACAAAGAGAGGCAGGTGTTAAGAAGCAGCTTTGATGTGAGGGTCAGGGCACCACTGGCATTTACTCACCCTCGGATCCCAAGCATTCAGGACAGTGCCTGGCACGCTGTTAGTGTTTGTTGAAGTCCAGAGAGGTAAAGCGACTTGCCCCAGGTCACCCAGCAAGTTGCCGGGGAACTGCTACTCCAGCCGAGACTTGCCTCCTGCTGATGTGATCTCAGGGGAGAGGCAAGCAGGGGTGAGACTGTCCCACCCACAAGCCTGTCTCCTCCCCTCCCCCTCCAGGAGCTGATGGTGAAATTCCCCCTAAAGGAGATCCAGTCCACTCGGACCCAGCGACCCACGGCCAGCTCCAGCTACCCGTATGTGGAGATCGCCCTGGGGGATGTGACAGCCCAGCGCACCATGCAGCTACAGCTGGAGCAGGTGACCGAGCCCCGGCACCCAGGCCTTGTCACCCGGCCCCTCCCTTCATTCCACTCACCAGGCTCTCCGCTGGGCCTGGCTGTATAGTAGGTCAGGTCCTGGCCATGCCCCAGACAGCGTCCAGCCCAGTGCTGGGGACAGATCTAACCCAACTGAGCATAGAACTGCAGGTCATTAGGGTGGTCTCCCAGTGAAGCGTCTTGGCAGGGAAAGAAGGGCCTAGGTTATTTGCAGTATATTGAGGAGTTTGATGGGGAACAGGGGAGACACGGGCAGGGCAGGGGAGGTCTTGAAAGTCCTTAAATGCCAAGCTAAGAATCTGGGGCATTCTCCTGAGGGCACTAGAGAGCCAGCCATAGAGCGTTGTTGAGAGGCAGAGACACAGGAAGTTTGAGGAAGTTCACGTGGACTGAGGCTTGGAAGATGGATGGTGGGGTCTGGGATTGAAGGAAGGGAGGGGGAGTCCCCGTGTGATAGACAAAGAAACTCAGGTCCACCTGCCCTGTACCTTCCCATATTTGCAGCAATTATGGCTGCTCCTTTAAAATCATGGCTGACAGTCTCCTTTCCAAGTCTCATACCCATGGAGTGAGAGTTCGTACCCCATTGAGAGAGAAGACTGAAGCCGAGGGACAGGTGGGATCAGGGCTAGGGCCTATGCACAGCTGCCCTTGCCAGCCTCCCACACCCCCTCAAGACCTGGGCCTAGGATCAGCCCCCACGCGAGGGCCTGCCTTGGAGGGGCTGACTTCCCAGGGCAAGAGGGAGGAACTCCCACCGCCCCAGCCATGCTTAGTAAGTGGATAGTTGGATGGATGGTTGGAGGAGGCCTTTTTGGCTTTTCTACTTCCTTGCAGACCCCACTGCTGCCACCTCTGCCCCTGCCTCTGGCATGTTCGAGGTTGGGGGGACACATTCATTCAACACATAACCATTGAACATCTCTACATAGCAGGCCCTGCACTGGCTGTAGGGATACCGAAGTGACTGAGACCCCCCCTCAGCCCTGACCCTCATGGAGCCCCAGGTCAGAGAATCTCTTCGGTAAACCGTGGTCAGTGCTGAGAAAGGTGTAGCTGAGCTATCCGGCATGTAATCAGCGAGGGCTTCTAAGAGGAGGTGATGTCTGAGCATAGCAGCAGTGCAGCCGACAGTCCTAGGTCCCCGTGTGGCCCACCTCTGACAGGCTATCCCTTGAAGGGATCTCAAGGGATCTGAGGTCCACCCGCCCCGCTTCTTCTCGAGCTTCAGTTTGCACACCTGTCAAATGTGCAACAATCCCAGTAAGGCCTGGCATCGTAGCACGTGGGTGGCAGGGTTGGCTAGAGGACTGACTGGAGCAGAGGACGCCCATCATACGTACTCTGATCTCATTACCAGGGGTGGCCCCTCCGGGGTGGGGCAGACACCGCTGAAGTCAGCACAGAGCACTTGGCAGTGTGGCCTTGGGCCTCCTGCTACCTGGGTTCAGGTCCCCATCAGCTACCAGATGTGAGGTCTGGGGCAAGTGGCTTCATGGCCGTGTCCTCAGTTTCCTCGCCGGTGGGATGGAATCTGAAAGTGTCTGCCTCATAGGGACACGGTGCCGACTAGAAGGGGTAAGATGCCAGAAGCTGTCAGGACAGTTACAGCTCAGTGAGTGCTGCCCTTTATGCTTACCTTCTCTCCGAGCAGCCCCTGTGCCCCCTGCCCCCGGAAGTCCCTGCGGGGATCCCACCACCACCTGGGTCTGAAAACCACACTCGGGTGGATTTGCCATAATTTTCTTCTGCCTCTTACTCCGTACCCCATCCAGGAGCCCGGAGGCTGGGCCACCGCTTATTCTAGGCTGTGGGTGCCCGTGTTGACCATGGCAACGCATAGTTAGAAACTTACCACTCATTGACTAGACTAAGATTTCTTTAATTTTTAAAGGCTTTACACGTAATAAAATCTCACGGAATCCTCACCACAACCTGTGAGGCAAGCAAGCCCTGGTAAACGGGGACCCTACTGGCCCCAGGTCACACAGATCACACTCGGCAAGGCCAGAAGCAAACCAGATGCACTTGATCTCCTGCTTACTTACCCCTTCCAGCCTATTAACCCAACAATTCTCCCTTCCGGCTCCTCACGCTCCTCCCGGGACCCTGGGGGAGGTGGGGACAAAGGTGGGAGCCACTAGTCCTCACCCCGAGGCATGAGCCGGGGAAGCATCGGCGGGGCGGGTGCGTGGACTCTCACGGTCTCTCCTGCAGGGCCTGGAGCTGTGTCGAGTGGTGGCTGTGCACGTGGAGAACCTGCTCAGTGCCCGGGAGAAGCGGCTTACGCTGCCCCCCAGCGAGATTACGCTACTCTGACCCGGCCCCCAGCCCTCCAGCTGCCCTCTGCCGGAAGGCTTGCTGTGTGGCCCCAGGGGAGTTACTGGGCCTCTCTGGGCCAGTGACCCCTGTAAGGGGCCAGACCCTTGCTGGAGGAGAGACCAAGAGGTGGTAGGAGGAATGACCTAAGTCCCCGGGAACCTGAAATGACAGATGCAGAGTTGGGATGGAATTGCAGTGTGCGAACTTGAGTCAGATAACAGGAGGAACTTCCAAAGGCGGGGCTGTGGGGCCCTCTGTCACATACCCACTGTGGGCCCCGCCCCTGACTCCCACCTGTGGTAGAGAAGCCCCACACCAATGGCCCAGTCAAATTGGACTTTGTGTGTGGCTTACCCACGTTCTGATGTTCAAATCTGCGCCACGTCCACCTCTCAGCCCCTCATGCGTCCTCCTTGAGTGCTCCCCACGCAGCCGCTCAGCTGGGATTTGTGACCCTTGGTCATTTCTATGCAAAAAGGTGTGCCTGGCGGCCATTCCTCTCTCCAGCCAGTTGGCTGAGGAGCTGGAAAAGAAGCCTAAGGAGGGAGGCAGGAATTGGAGGCCCAGCTGTGCCCCTGGCT
Source organism: Panthera onca (assembly GCF_046562875.1). Taxonomy (NCBI): domain Eukaryota; kingdom Metazoa; phylum Chordata; class Mammalia; order Carnivora; family Felidae; genus Panthera; species Panthera onca. The sequence goes on along the minus strand of NC_138352.1, from coordinate 27,537,111 downwards.
CACTGCCCCTGAACAAAGCTTCCTGCAGAGACCTCTGTCCTTTCCTCTCCCTTCAGACCCCTGTCCCCCAACTCCATACTTCTTAGGTAGCCCCAACCCAGTCCCCCGTCATTGGATGGGTCACACAAGTTTTGAGAGTGGTGTAGTGGAGGGAGAGAGAAGTTTTATGTCAGGGTTGGGGAGGAAGAAGTCTGGGAAAGGCTTCCCAAAGAATGGGACATTGGGGTTGGGTTTTGAAGGATGGGTAGGAGTTTGTTAAGAATAGATGGAGGGGAGGGGAATGAACATTCCAAATGGCAAAAACAGTGTTTGTTCTCTACTGTATCCCCCAGAGCCTAGGACAATGCCTATCACAGAGTAGGCACTTGAAAAATGCTTGTTACATGAAAGAATAAATAAGTGTTGATGGAAAGTGTTGGTGCTTTGGGGAACTTGTGAAGGAGGGAAGCACTAGTCTCGGGAGAAGAAGGCCTGGCAAGTATGTGAGGGCATAAGTAGCTGGAGCCACGGTGCCCGAGGAAGGATTTATTTACTCCATCAATACCTATTTTTTTAATTAAAAAAATTTTTTTTAACATTTATTCATTTTCGCGAGACGGAATGTGAGTAGGGGGGGAAAGGCAGAGAGAGAGAGGGAGACACAGAATCTGAGGCAGGCTCCAGGCTCTGAGCTGTTAGCACAGAGCCCGACATGGGGCTTGAACCCATGGACCGTGAGATCTTGACCTGAGCTGAAGTCATACTCTTAACCAACTGAGCCACCCAGGCGCCCCTTAATTTTTTTTAATGTTTATTTTATTTTGGCGCGTGCGCGAGAGAGAGACAGAGCATGAGCAGGGGAGGGGCAGAGAGAGAGGGAAGAAGACACAGAATCCGCAACAGCCTCCAGGCTCCCAGCTGGCAGCACAGAGCCCGATGCGGGGCTCTAACTCACAAACCACAAGATCATGATCTGAGCCGAAGTCGGTCGTTTAACCGACTGAGCCACCCAGGTGCCTCTCTATCAGTACCTGTTAAGCACCTACTGTGTCCTAGCCAGCTGCCAAGCCCTGGGAGTTGCTCACAGTTAAAGAACCATACGCCATGACAAAATCTGGGAGTGGGAGCTAGCTAGCTGATGAGGGGAGGGAGCAGCATGTGCAGAAACCCTGGAGGGGACATCACCAGTGGAGGACTTGAGGCTGAAGAGGCCAGCAGGGGGTATTGAGTAAGGCTTGCTACGCTAAGGATGTGTGATTTCATCCCAGGAGTCACGAGGAGCCTTCAAAGGTTTTTCAGTGGGAGACGGGGGCATCTGCTCAGATCATACTTTGAAAAGATCATCCCGGCCACAGAGCAGAGTGAATGCAGGGGACAGGGAGACCAAAGTAGGGGGGAGCGGCTGTAGCATCAGCTGGGAAGCTCCGTGGTGCAGACACTGCTGGTGATGACAAGTGCAGAGGAGTTGTTATCTCTGGGGGATCGATCCGGCTGTCCCGAGACAGGAAAGGTCAAGGAACAGCCCTTCACGCACATACCGCAGGGCTGTCCCACCTTCACCCGGCAGGCTGGCTTCCCCAGAAAGCAGCCTGGCCCCGACGTGAGGAGTCCAGTGCATATAGCTGATTGGGAACATGGGGCAAGTGGAAAAGAGGAGGCCGAAAGAGTGAGTTATCCATCGGGCTGCCCCTGCCACAGTCACTCTGCCCAGGTGAGAGGCGAGAGGCCTTGTGGGCTTCAGAATACAGGTGGGCCATGTGAGTGAGGCCCTTTGGAAGTGGCTCCTTGAGGTTTGAGGGGTCCTGCTGGTACGCGTGGGACAGAGAGGAGCCTCTCAGCCCAGCCCTGGCCAGACTGCAGGTTGGTGAGCTGGACAGGTGACTGAAGTCTGAGTTTTGGGGGTGGCCTGGTACATGGCACTGGATAACCAGAACACCAGAGCTTTTGGATTTCAGGACCTGGGCCTTAAGACATAAGGCTCGTGCTTTTTTTTTTTTTTAATGTTTATTTATTTTTGAGAGAGAGAGAGAGCAGGGGAGGGGCAGAGAGGGAGAGAGACGATCTGAAACAGGCTCTGCGTTGACAGCAGAGAGCCCGATGCAGGGCACAAACTCACGAACCGCAAGATCATGACCGGAGCCGAAGTTGGATGCTTAACCAACTGAGCCATCCAGGTGCCCCATGGCTCATGCTTTTAATAGCTGTTCTGGAGACTCATGATAGCATCAGCAATTCAGGCCCTTGTAAAAGGAGGTAACAATCCCCACATGGCAGAGTGGAGAGAGTTGGGGGTGACAGAAGAGTCAGCCCCTGCTGTGTTCCCCAGGCATCCTAGGCCCCTCTGGGCCAGGACCCAGAAAGACAGGAACTCCAGGTAAGTGTGGGGAGATCCAGAGTGAAGGGACCAAGCCTCAGGGTTCCCAGACTAGTGTGTGGTGAGAACAATAAAGGAGAAATGTCTAGGTGGCATGGGAGTCTGAGACAGTCAACTGGTAAAGGCTTGAGGTCCCAGATGGGTGTGACAGGATGTGCCATATTTGGGCACCAAAAAGTAACCAGAAGGACTTCATTGCTACCCCTGTGTGCAACAATAGACTAGACTTGGTCAGGTTCTGGTGTCCAGATACTCCCCTCCCTGCCTCGGGGTGCCTCCGCTGCCCAGAACCCACAGGCCTATTGAGAGAATCTTGGCTTGGTAGTTGAAGGCCCAGGCTGTAAAGCCAGAGAGGCCTGTGTTCAAATTGCACGTTTGCTGATTAGCTGTGTGGCCTTTTGCAAGCTCCTTGCCCTCTGTGAGCCTCTACGCCCTTCTTTGGAAACTGGAAACACGGACAGAAGTGTTAGAGCAAATACCTTCTAAGTGGTCATCGTTGGGTCCCGCATAGGATACAAATAGATGTCTGGGGTGGGGAGTAATTTTTTTCTTTAAAAAGCTCATTCTTACCAAGTTTTTACTCTGCACCAGGCATTGTACATGTACTGACCCATTTAACCCTCAAAGTACCCCCAGTTAGTTGGTACTATTTTTGCCATCTCATATATGGGAAAACTGAGGCCCACAGAAATGAAGCAGGTGACCTGTAAGCCTAGCCAAGATTCAAACACAGGCAGGCTGGCTCCAGAGTCTGCTTTCTCTTGTGAGGCTCTGAGAGGTGAGGGCTCTGGCTCTAGAAATCAGGAAGGAGCACATGGAAGTTTTGGATGAGGTGCCTGGGATGGGAGGGGTTGTTGAGACCTAGAGAAGAGATGAGCCTCATTTTTGCCTGGGTGAGGGGAGCTGGGCTCCACAGAGGAGACGCTGGGAGTTTTTCTCATTACTGAGATGGTAACCTCTCTGTCAAGCAGGTGTGCGAGAGTCCAATGCCCTGTTAGAGGGCAGTTTAGGGGTGGGTGCTGGGCTTTCTAAGAGCCCAAGCCTTCACAGGCTAATTGCTCATCATGCAGGAAAGGAGGCCCTGCGCGGGCGTTCACACAGTATGGCCCAGGCAGGACTGGAGCAGGAGCCCAGGCCACCTGACCACAGCCTTGCCCACTGGCCACTTTCTCACTACCTGTAGTTGCCTTCCTACCACCACCACCACCAGCACCAGCGCCCCACTAGGCTGTGTCAGAAAAGAGCCAGAACCGGACTTACTAGAGGCTGCCCCATTTTCCCCTGCACCTGCTATTTCTTGGAAGGTGGCCCAGCAGGGAGCCTGGGGATGGCACCAGGTGTCCAGGATTCCCTATCTCACAGGCCCTGATGGCCTGGCCTTGCCTGAGTAACTACACATGCCCCATCTCCCGACAGGGACCAGTAGGCCCTTCACCTTGGAAACTGAGACCCCGACTACCGATGTGCAGTCTCCTTAACACACACAGGACTGTGTTTCATTCTCACAACTACCATTTGAGATGGGTACTAATGTTCCACTTTACAGACCGGATCAGAGTCGGATTTAGAGACGAGGAGTCACTTGCCCAGGTTCACACAGCCTGTCAGGAGGTCAAGATTCAAACCCATGCCTGTCAGTCTGTTGCTTGACATATCGGGGTGTGGGGACGGTGGTGGAGAGGGTGCGGACGCTGGCTGGGAGCAAAATGGCTGGGGCGGTGAGGTTGAAGGCAGATGCGGAAGCCAAATCATGAAACCAAGGATGCATTTTATTTCAATGAGAATCTGGGAAGTCAGCTAGGGATGTGAGGTGAGCCTCAAAAAATCAAAATGAAGGAGATGGGTAGAAGGGAACAGGCATTTCAGGAGGAAGAAACAGTTTGGGCAAAGGCCAGGAGGTGTGACGGAGTATGTCTGCAAGCCCAGGCAGCGTCAGAGCAAGGCTGGGGCTCAGAGTTAGCAGAGAGGGGAGAAGAGGCAAGGCCGGAAAGGTCTTGAACAAAGGCCTTGAACGCCAAGCAAAACAGAGGAACGCGATCTTGGGAATCACGGGAGGTTTTCGAGAAGAAACTCCTATCTGGAGACCCCCCCCCTCGCTGCGCGGAATTGCCACCCCTTTGCTCACGCCGTGCACCCTATCCAACCGCACTGCTGCGAAACTTTTGAATCGTCTATAGTAATTCTCTATAGTTTTGCCTTCACCGTGAGCCTACTAGTCTCCGTGAGTTTCCTTCGGTCGTTCCCGAAGAGGTGCCCCTACACCCATCTCTAGCCCGAAGCAAGACCTACGCCAAATCCCCGCGCGTCCCGCGGCTGCGCACGCGCCCGCCATCACCGGGACGTGACTCGTGGAACGTCCACTCCCGGCGGCGGGGGCGGTGGGGCGCCGGGGCTGTGGGGCGGCGGGGCTGGGGGGGGGGGGGGGCAGGGAGGTGCTCCCTCAGTGCGTGTAGTTTCTGGGGCTGTCGCCGTCCGGGCTCAGAGCTGGGGCCTGGTGCTCTCGGGGCCGCAGTCTGAGAAGTTTCCGCTGGTTTCAGAAGTTTCCTAAAGCGTCTGAGGGCTTTTCTCCGTTGGCGTACCCATTCAGGCACTTACATAGCCACCTATTCATCCTTCAGGGGTCCTCGACGCCCTCCACGCACCTAATTAAGTGACGGACGCAGTAGCCAAGGCGACCGCCTGATTGACAGGCATGAACGCGAACCAACTTCCGGAAGCTACCGTCTGGGCCCGCCCAGCGCGTGGCCCGTGACCCAATGAAAGAACAGGAAACGCCAAAGGGGGCGGTGACGGGGCAGCCTAGGTTGTGGCGGTTCCCCGGTGGTTGCGCGTTTAGGGCTGAGGCGTTTTCGAGCATTTAGACAATGCCGTGACGCAGCACAGCGACAGCGTTGACAGCGTGAGCGCACCCCTGTGGAGGGAGCCCTTCGGTCGCGGAGGTGGCACGACAAGAAGGCAGGTTGCTATTTGAGGGTGCTCCCTTGGAGCGCCTCAGTGAGTGGGGGAGGGGCGGCGGACGCCGAGCGGTCCCCATCTGCGCTTGCGCCCGGCACCCCTGGTGACCCGGCCTACACGCGCGCGCATGCTTGCTGCGCGCAGAGCCGCGGTGGCCGGCGGCACTGCGCGTGCGCGCTGAGAAGCCCGCTGAGGAGCGGCGCTGGCGGACGTCGGGCGGACGGCCCGTGACGTCGTGAGGAGCGCTTTAAAGTGCGGGCTGGGCCGGGCGTCCGAGGGTCTGGCTGGGAGTCGGGTCGGTTCTCCGCAGCGGCCCTCCGCGGCATGAGGCGCTGCCGGCGCCCTTGCTCCTTGGGACGTGGAGGAGGTGGAGGAGGAGGAAGCCCCGTTGCCGCCACCGCTGCATGACCCTCCGCCCCTGAGGCCCGACCCCGCGCCCGGCCCCTTGACGCCCCCCGCCGGGTCCTCCGGCCTCGCATGGGGGCCTGGCGCTGAGGAACCCCTTTCCTCCGGGGGCGTCGGGGCGCGTCCTCCGAGAGCCATGCCCGGCCGCCCCTCCCGCCCCGGCGGACCCTAGAGCAGCGTCGCGGGGGCCATGGCGGCCGCCAGCGGTTACACGGACCTGCGTGAGAAGCTCAAGTCCATGACGTCCCGGGACAACTATAAGGCGGGCAGCCGGGAGGCAGCGGCCGCCGCCGCCGCCGCCGTGGCCGCCGCTGCCGCCGCCGCCGCCGCGGCCGAGCCTTACCCGGTGTCCGGGGCCAAGCGCAAATACCAGGAGGACTCGGACCCCGAGCGCAGCGACTACGAGGAGCAGCAGCTGCAGAAGGAGGAGGAGGCGCGCAAGGTGAAGAGCGGCATTCGCCAGATGCGCCTCTTCAGCCAGGACGAGTGCGCCAAGATCGAGGCCCGCATCGACGAGGTGGTGTCCCGCGCCGAGAAGGGCCTGTACAACGAGCACACGGTGGACCGCGCCCCGCTGCGCAACAAGTACTTCTTCGGCGAGGGCTACACGTACGGCGCCCAGCTGCAGAAGCGCGGGCCCGGCCAGGAGCGCCTCTACCCGCCGGGCGATGTGGACGAGATCCCCGAGTGGGTGCACCAGCTGGTGATCCAGAAGCTGGTGGAGCACCGCGTCATCCCCGAGGGCTTCGTCAACAGCGCCGTCATCAACGACTATCAGCCCGGCGGCTGCATTGTGTCTCACGTGGACCCCATCCACATCTTCGAGCGCCCCATCGTGTCCGTGTCCTTCTTTAGCGACTCTGCGCTCTGCTTCGGCTGCAAGTTCCAGTTCAAGCCTATCCGAGTGTCGGAACCTGTGCTTTCTCTGCCGGTGCGCAGGGGAAGCGTGACTGTGCTCAGGTAACCCACCTGGGAGGAGGGGGCGGCCCTGCATCCTGCTGCCTTAGCTGCCCACCCTCACCCAGGAGGCAGCAGCAAATGGCCCGCACTTTACAGTCTGACCCATTCTTCTGCTTTTTGGGGTGAAGAGGGTGAGGAGGAAAGGGGTCTGCGTTTCAAACCGCTAGTAAGAAAGCAGGGAGGGGTCAGGGAACCAATCAGAATTTTGTATCCGGAGGGCAGGTTTGGAGTGATCGCACACTTGATCAAGAATTAATACAAAGGCATATTTCTAGAAGGCTAGGATTTTAGGAGTGTCTTTCTATGTGTGATTTTTAGCAAGTCCGTTTTCCTTTCTGGGCCTCTGTTTTCAAATCTGTTTTTAAGAAAATGAGTTGAATTTCTATTTAAAAGTTTTTCCAACTCTGCCATTCTGTTGTTTTTGTTTTTGTTTTTGTTTTTGTTTTTTTCTAAACAGAGGAAACGTTTAAGGATTCCTTAACAGAAAAAACAGAGGAACGTTCTCAAAAGTGTTGAACTGGTACACGTTCTCTATTTCCAATATGGGGAGTGACTTCCCTGGAGTTGAACAGATTAGTGGTTGGGGCATAAATAGAGTGCAGCAAGCAGACTGAAAATTCCGCCCCCGTCGGCTGCAGAAGAGCCCGTTGGCCTTTTGTAAGAATGTGTTACCTGCTACCGGGGCCATGTGAAACAAAAGTGGATCTCTCTACCTGGTATTTGGCCTTATAGTTGTGTCAGACACAGAACTTAGGTTCTTGGCCTGTTTTGGGCCCCAGATCCTGCTGAGAATTACGTAGTCTGGCCCCCCAAAATGATTGCCTGCTGGGACACCTTTGTTGTTTATATGAAGCAGAAGATATTTTTTGAAGCAGGGCCCTTCCAGCCTTAAAACGAGTAATCTAGCATGGTACTTCAGTAATCCCCAAAACCTCTTAGGGGATCGAGACTGCAGCTGCTCAAAGCAGCTTGGTTGACCACTGAATTCTAGTACAGGATCAGGACACACCAAATTTTTGTGAGCAGCTTAACCTTTGAAGTCAGTGCTATAGGCCCTGGTCATGGGGAGAAGCAGGTCTTTGGAGACTTTTTAACGTGAGGCAGGTCATCTATCTCATTTCAGTTGAACAGCTGAGGCTGCTTCTCTATCTGGGGGTGGCAGCGGAGCTTTGCGATACTCAAGGTCTTCGATGGGAAAGTTTGGGAAATCAGTGGTAGCAGAAACACTACTCTGGCTTCCTTAGGCATCTGAAACTTAGAGGGCCATTTATCTGTCAGGTGCCCCTTTGTCATTTGAGCTTCCAAGCTTGTCCTCAGATCTAAGTGGCGCTCCCAGATTGATGTCTTAGCAGAGCCTTTTAAGATGGGATTTCCAGAGCAGACCTTCACAAGTGGCTTGCTGTGTAGGGCAGTTTGGTGTCTGACTTCATAGAATGGCTCTTGATGCTAAAAGGACCTCACATAAAGGCCATTTAGTCTCTTAAGGGGATATTAATTTTCTGCATAGTCATGGATCCTCAAGGAGGTCTAGCGGTGGTTGGGTATGTAATGGGGAGATCATAAGAGGCGGTTTGTGACTGAGACCTTCCCCCCTACCCTCCCCGCACATGCACACCCTTGTATTGAAGAGCAGAAGTTTCAAGTTCTTAAAATGCAGGTCTGTTAGTGATCAGCAGGATTGCATCATCAGGAAAATTCTCTTCATCTTTTCCTTGGAATAGTAAAGTCCTAAAGCTTTCCCAGTCCCTTCCTGGATTCTGACTTGGCTGTGGAGTTAATGTGGGAGGTTCAGTCATGTCCTGAAAAGTGCTGCCCCAGGCTTTGAATCCAGCTCAGCTCTCATTTGCTTTTGGATCTTGTGGGCGTTTTCTGAGCTGGTTTTCCCATCTGTAAAGTGGGGCTAATGCCAGCTTCCAAAGCCTATGTGGTGATCTGGTGTTTCATACAGAGCCTGGCACAGGGTAGACACTTAAATGGGTGTTTGCTTTCACATACAACCATGTAATGATTCCTTGCTCCCTTCTTGGGGGAAGGGGCTAGAGATTTGGTGGACCCTATCACAGGGCTCTTCTCTTCATGGAGTGCACAGCTTAATGGAAGCCCAGGAAGGTAGCTGCAGAAGTACTTTGAAGGTGGGAGGGCAGAGAACCTTTTAAGCCATTTTGTAGTGTTAGAAGTTTTCAGAAGCAGAAAGATAGAACTTGAGGGCAGTAAGGCACTAAGGTGACTAGAAGTTAACCAAGCAAAGAAGCAGGGAGAGCTTGGCATCTTTGGTGGCAGTACCAGAAGGTGGCCATCAGTAAGATGGGGGGCAGGTGGATGCTGACTTGAGGCTGATGGAATTTGTCTTTAGTCCTCAGATTCAACCAGGACCTGAAGTAGAGATTCTGGTGAGGCATGCCATGGGAAAGCTGTAGGTCAGATCTTCTCAGTAGCAGTACTGTTCGCATTTTGGACTGGCCGAGTCTTTGTTTTGTGGGGGCTCTCCTGTGCATTGTAGAATGTTTAGCAGCATTCCTGGTCTTTGTCCACTAAATACCAGCATCACCTTCATGATGACCACAGATGTCCCAGGGCGGGGTGGCAAAATCATCCCAGTTGAGAGCCTCTGCTTCAGGGTTCTGGATGCCCTGCTAATTTTAATCTTCCAGCACCTGCTCACTTAACACTCTAGTTTACTTGGTATGCAGGTGGGTGAACACCTGTCTGTTAGTGATTCTCTTTAAATGCTGCTTGGTCTCTTCCCCAAACTGGTAAGAGGGGATGCTTTCTGTCACTTTCTGGTATGCATCCCAGCCCAGAGTGATGAGCCCTAAGTCTTGCAGATTGGAAGGGAGGGACTGATGAAAATAGTGGTTCTCTGTAGGTAGAGTGGGGTTCTAGTAATTCTCCTCACAGACATTGGTTGTTGGTGGCAGTGGAGTCTGCACTCGTCCAAGGCAACATGGCAGGGATACAGTTTTATATTTAATAGTTGTCGGTGTAGATGTTAGCGTGTGACAAACATTGACTCAGCAGTGTCCAAATGTGGACATTTAGAGCAAGGCCTCACAGACCCTTCTGGAAGTGCTTCAAACTTCTTTCCAAGCCCGGTTGTTTTTTGTTTGCTTGTTTTGTGACCTTTCCATGTTGGGCCTAGTTGGGTCACCTCTTAGTGCTATTCTCTGGGGACTTAAGTATCTTTTTATCTTTTTTTCGTATCACCTTTTCTTGTGTTCCTTCTCCTGTTCTCTATAGGGTGAATGGGCAGATTAAAACAGATTTCAGTTGGATTAATTAGAATAATTTCCTCAAGCCTAATTGCTTGCTTGCTGCTACTTTTAATCACTATTGCATGGTCTGTGGTTGTGGTGGTCACATGCCTAGAGACCTAGGCCTTAGCCACCTGCCTGGAAATGACTGTTACCATCCAACCATGGCACATGCAGAGGTGAGCAAAGCCTGTGACTTCCAGGTAATAACTGATATCGGGTGGAGTGGGCACCCCTGTCCGTTCTGGGCCAAGGGCTGATGTTGTTCAGCTGTTTGAAAGCAGAATTTAGCTTTCTGGCTTAAAATAGTTGGGAAAGTAGGGCAGATAGGTCCTGGGCCACATCTCTTGTGTGCGATCTTCTGATTCCACAGGAGGGGGAGGAACCTTAGGATGAAGTCAGGGCTGTGCATTCCCAGGAGGATCCCTGGGCCGGGGGGTTGACTGGCCTTCGTTCTGCCAAGCCTAACAAGAAGGCAGAAGGCAGCAAAGGAAAGGAAGCTAGCAGGTGAACCATGGGCTTAATCATGAAACTCAGAGCAAGCATAAAGTAAATAGGCCGTAAAAATTTCAGGGCTAGCTGGCCATTTTCTGGCCTGGGCAATCAGTGTGCATCCATCGCTGTGGTATGGTGCTAGCTGTCTGGGGGCATGGGCTCATCTTTGGAGATTTCTTCTTTGGGGATGGTGGGTATGTGAATGTCATTTGTTGAGGCCAGTGCGGCCCTCAGGGCAGATTGGACCTTGTGATCAGAAAACGCAGATGGGCTTTTCTCTCTACTCCTCATTACCTACTTCCTCCCCCCAACCAAAAAACCAAAAATCAGTATAGCATAGATACTGAAATCAGAGTTGGATTTAGAGTTCCAGTGTCCCCACTTTAGCTGTTTGACGTTTGGTAAGTTTCTTAACCTCTCTGGGCCTTAGTTTTCCTCTGCAAAATGGGGCTGTTGATGCCATAGAGTTGTTACCGAAGATTGAATTTCTTCCTACATTATCGAATGCTTGAAGTTTAGGTAAAGTGTCTCTGGAGACGAGATGCTTTCTGTGCTCAGGTACTATCTATTTATACCTTGATGTGTAGAGAATTGGGATCTGAAGCAGGCCAACCTTCCTTATGTATCAGAAAGTCCTAGGACTTCTCATAAAGTTAGGTTATATGTCTTTTTAGAAGTTTGGGTCTGGTTATAATGAGTGTGAGCTCATAATCCCACACCTGTGCCCATATGGCTGGCATGCTGTCCCCAAAAACCTAAGTTTCTTAGTCCTGCAAGCCTATCAGTGGCATGACCTCTGGGGGCTGCCCAGAGCAGGTAGCTGTAGTTAGAGGGAGGCAGTCACTAGGCAGTCCTGGTGATGTTGGCCAGTCCCTCCATCTCTGGTTCTGTTCTGTCCTGGGCAGGGCACAGAGTAGATGGGCATTGGTGGCCATCTTGGAAATGTGCCTTAACAACCAAAACTTAACAGTCTCCAAAACTGTCTCCTAGAAGAGAGGTGTACAGTCCTGCACAGTCCCTTAGAGTTTTTCAGACTCCTCATTTAACCTCCATCTAATCTTCTAAGGAAGGATCTCCTGTGAGATCTGTTTTTTAGATGTAGAAACTGAGAATAGTTGAGCTTAACATACATTTTATTTAGGGACAACTGAGTGCAGAGATAAATAAGACCTTTGCAGCGCTTTGTCTTGTAGAGAAAACACAATTTCCATGAGGCCAAACATAGTAGAGAGGTGTAGGTGGATGGTGTGGGGGGAACTCAGTCTGGGAGATTTGAGGAAGGCTTCCTGGGGCGGGGGATGGGGGCGACTCTCAAGAATTCCTGTAAGGCATAGTGCTAGTGGGTGGCAGAGCCAGGTTCTGTCACTCTTGATGCTCGTGGCATGTGGTCACTGCCACGTGGGGTGGGGAGATCTTGAAAGGGCTCAGGAGGGAGCAGGAGGCTGACCAGCATGAAGTATTTCCTCTTCTCCCTTCCCTGTGAAAACAAAAGAGCAGGAGGCACTGGAACTTTTCTTCATGCCAAGGGTAGGGCTGGACCCAGAGCATATTAAGTTTCAAGCTGGCAGATTGGGACTTTCAGACAGTTTCTCTTGTAGGTTCCTTAGCAGTGAATAATCTTCTGTGGTCTTTGTTGGACACTTTCTGCTGAAGTTTAACCAGAAGAGCGTCTCTTGGCCAGGACTTAGAGCCTCCTGCTCCCAGAGGAGCCTGAGGTGCTGAGGATGGGTCAGTGGGCTATGTCACAGCTGCCAGGAAGTTCTAGAAGACCGGTGCTAATGAGCCATTCAGGTGCGTTCAGTGCCATGGTCATTTCTGGGGGCCTGTATAGTCCTCCTTCCATACTAGTTCCTCTGAGGCCTGAACCCAGTGGCAGGATTCTGGCATGGCTATTTCTTCATCCTGGAGCCCTTTGGGAGGTTGGGGGCAGTTAAGGTGTGACAAACGTCTGGCTTTGCTCCTTTTGCGTTAAGGGAAATGGTTCTTTGTTGAAGATGGGAGGTGAGGACCCCAGGTGCCTATAGCCACGTCAAATGGACTGATACTTGTTAACAGTAGGTTGCCTGTGGCCAGTACTGTAGGCTCAGGCCTTAGAAATGTGCCTTGAGGGCAGCTGGGTGACTCAGTCGATTGACTGAGTGTCCGACTCTTGATTTCAGCTCAGGTCATGATCTCACAGTTCCGGGAGTTCAAGCCCCATGTTGGACTCTGCATTGACAGTGCAGAACCTGCTCCATATTCATTCATTCATTCATTCATTCATTCATTCATTCGTTCATTCATTCATTCGTTCATTCATTCATTCTGTAAATAAACAAACAAACTTAAAAAAAAAATGTGCCTTGGATTACCTTTGGAGAATTGGAGTTAGTTCTTTCTGGGGATGTCCTGTGTTTATACAGACCAGTCTTGCAGCCCACAGTTGCATTCTTCCAATGTGGAGTGACAGGAGCCTAGGACAAGCTCTGGAACTCCTAGCCCTGGAATGGGACCCATGAGGCCTCTTCTGCTGGTATATCCCTGCAAAAGGAACCCAGATCACATTTCCTTGGTAGGTGCTGAACCCAAGTCTCTAGCTTGCCCCAGGGTGGTCCAGGGCCCTCTGTCTTGGGTCGCGTGCTTGGTAAATGGGAGTGCAGTGCCAGGCACACTGCATTATCCAACTTAATTCTCACAGCAGCCCTACAGCTTCCAGGGGTGCCAACCACGTGGTCCTAGAACTCTAATTCTGCCTGGAAGGGAATTCTAATTCTGTCCACCCCTTTAAAATCTTGTTATTGTTGGGGCACCTAGGTGGCTCAGTTGGTTAAGCAGTCAATTCTTGATTTCAGCTCAGGTCCTGATCCCACAGTCATGAGATCGAACCCCACAACGGGTTCTGTGCTGAAGTTGGAGCCTGCTTGGAATTCTCCCTCTCCTGTTCCTCTTCCCCTCTCCTTGCTTGCACACACTCTCTTTCTCCCAAAAAATTAAAAAAAAAATAAATCTTGTTATTAGCAGTCATAAAAGAATACCTAAGTGTTAAAGCATAACAAAGTGAACACCCGAAACCTGCTGTCCTTATTACAGATGAAGAAACAGGTTTAGGCCCAGCAAGTGACTTCACTAAGGTCACAAAGCCTAGAAGGTGACAAAACTCAGGTTTTAACTCGGGTCTCTTCAGCTCCTCCCTGTGGCATTTCTGTAGGCCTACAGATATTAATAGGTGTTATTTGAGAGAAGGTTCTTGGTCAGTGCTCAGTTAAACAAAGTCAGCAGATTCTTTTGCTGTAGTAATTCTCAGATTCTTTAACATACTAAACTCTTCAATATTTTTCAAACTGATTTGACTGTGGATGTTTGTCCATAGTCTCTCCTAGGACTGGTGTTCACAAAAAAAACCCCGTCAAAACCTCTGGCCTAGGAGGAGCTTGGAGGGGAAATATTTAAGATAAAGATTCTGTGTCTCTTCCCAGCATGGCCTTAAATCAGAGGGCTTTCCCTCTTCTTTTTTTTTTTTTTTTTTTTTGTCTTCTAGTTCTTGCCCACATTGCGGCAGTCTGGCCATTTTGAGGAGTTCTTTCCTGGCCTGCAGTGTTTCTGACAGCTATACAGGTGTCTTTATAGCTGCCCTTAAGAGAGCTGGTTACAACCATGGAGAGGAAAATTTGTGGTCTGGGGGGCCCAGGGGGATGCTGAGCAAGAGCAGGCTAAGAAGGTGTTCACCTCCCACTAGGCCTGTGCCTGAGCATGTGTCTGGCTGTGTAGAGCTGCCTCAGCTCGGCAGACGAACTTGGGGTGGGAGTGCCTCTGGGTGAGGGCATGTGAGGAGGCTCAGGATGCTGAGTTTGCTTCCAGGGTTTCAAATCGGAAAGATGTTAGCTGTGAAGAGGACAGTCATCTACCCACATTCATTGGTCTAAGCAGTTTTAAAAATTGTGTAACTTGGTGAAAATAAATAGATATTTGAGTGTGATGGGAATTCTTAAAATATCCCAAACACAGCTGTCTTCAAGATTTTGGATCCCCCCAAATGGAGGTTTTTGAAAGCTTGTTTTCAAGTACACAAATTCTCTTTTTGAACATTGCAGCCTTAGTTCTCTTTGGTGACTCAGGGCTGTCAGTGTCTTCCTTGGCTTCCTCTTCATGCCTAAAGGTAGGGGGAAGGGAGGGAAGAAGCAGAGGAGATGCACTTTGTCTTTTCACCAAGGTCTGGCCTGAGTCACTCTCGCTGCTTCCGAAGTGACTAAAGGTGTACCGTCTTGGGGGTCCTTTAAAAGAAGGACTCCTGGCTTGTGTGGGGAGATTCCTGCTTTGGTGTCTGCCTCAAAGCCTGCCTTTGCCTCATCCTAGGTTTTGTTCTTGAGTGGATCATGCTAGAGCCTATGAGGTTATTTCCCTTTCCATGTAGATCCTTGAACCTCTCAAAATAACAGGGTAGAGATGTCTATTAAGACCTGGACCATATTTCTGTCTCTTTACCCTGTAGGAACTTTGGTTGTCTGTTCACTTTCCAAGCTCATATGCTCTGTGTTTATTTTCAGTGGATATGCTGCTGATGAAATCACTCACTGCATACGGCCTCAGGACATCAAGGAGCGCAGAGCGGTCATCATCCTCAGGAAGTAAGTGTCCCGTTGTCTGGCACCTGCAGGCCTGTCTGGAGATGTAGGTCTGGTTTCCCTTAGAACTTGGCTCCTCTTTATCAGTAGCATGGCAGCATGAAGCCTGGGAGAGGAAAAGGCTATAAGGTTTCATACTTTTTTAATTCCGTGAGGGAAAAGCTGTTTTGGTTTTTTTCATTGGAAAATTAAGCTCTGTGGCTGCTTAACTTGGGAGTCGGGGATTGAGCAAAAGCACATGCTCCCAGTGTTTATAGGCATAGTCTTATTTGGGGACCCCTCTTCCAGACCTTCCCTCCGCCTCTTTTTTCCCCATCTCCTTGGTTCTGATTTGTCACATGTGCTCTTGCTGGTTATTTTTAGACTGCGCCTTAGCAGCCTGATTTAAAAATGCCTGGGTTTTCACTTCTAGGAGGAGCAGGGAGTGAGAAGAGAAAACAAAGGTGGGGCATTAGGCTGTAGTGTTCAGCCTTCACGTAGCTTGTGACTGTCCCTCCTCTCTGGCCAGGGAGTCAGGGATGTACTGACCTGGCCTCTTCAGTGCTTCTTTTTCTCTGCTCGTGGGGTATGTGAATGGACTGAGCTAAGCAGATGCTGGGTCAAGACCAGTCTGTCTTTAGAGCGGGGTCCTGATAGGCTAGATGATTGTCCAGGGTTGTACAGACATCAGTGAGGAAAGCAGAACCAATGCTTGGACCCCCCCCCTGCCCCCCACGGCTGGAACACGATGTCTTATAGCTTACTGTCTTTTTTTTAAGTACAATTTTTTAGAATAGCTTTAGATTTACAGAAAATTGTAAAGGTAGCAGAGTCTCTTTGCGTTCCTCATACTACTGTTTCTGTCGTTACCATCTTACATTAGTACGATATGTTCATTGCAGTCAAAAAAGCAGTATTGATACTTTAATAAAATCCTACTTTATTCAGATTTCCTTAGTTTTTTCGTAGTATAACTTTTCTGTTCCAGGGTGCCACATTAGGTTTAGTTGTCATGTCACCTTAGGCTCCTCTGGGCTATGACTGTTTCTTAAACTTATTCGTGATAACAGACTGGCCAGGTATTTTGTAGAATATCTCTCAATTAGAATTTAACCATTTTCTCATGGTTAGATTGGGGTTAGGGTTTTGGGGGAGGGAATCTACAGAGGTAAAGCCCCGTTCTCTTCATGTTCTATCGAGGGCATAGGACTTAATCGCTGTTGATGTTGACCTCGCACATCTGGCTGAGGCTGTGTTCGCCGGTTCTCTGCACTCTAAAGTCAGTATTTCCCCTGTCTCAGGAGGGAAGTCGCCACCTGCAGCCCATGAATAAGGAGTGAGGAGTTAGCTCCACCTCCCTTGGGGGGGAATCGCTACACAAGTTATTTGGAATTCTTCTGCAGGAAGATTTTGTTTCTTCTCTCTCATTTGTATATTTCTTTTTCTTTATTCGTTTACTTATACCCATATGGATTTACGGGTATTTGTTTTATGCTCAGATTACTCCAGCTTGGGGCTTTAGGAGTTGTGTTCCTTTTTTTTTTTTTTTTTTTTTTTTTTTTTTTTTTTTTTTTTTTGAGTTTATTTCTTTTGAGAGAGCACACGCACAAGCACGGGAGGGGCAGAGAGAAGGAGAGACAGAATCCCAAGTAGACTCCACGCCATCAGTACAGAGCCTGATGTATGGGTAGAACTCATGAACTCATGACCTGAGCTGAGATAGAGTTGGATGCTTAACCAACTGTGCCCCCCAGGTGCCCCACAT
This sequence comes from Panthera onca, assembly GCF_046562875.1. Classification (NCBI taxonomy): domain Eukaryota; kingdom Metazoa; phylum Chordata; class Mammalia; order Carnivora; family Felidae; genus Panthera; species Panthera onca. Next base: position 27,520,347 of record NC_138352.1, on the reverse strand, counting down.
TTTGTTTTGTTTTATTTTGTTTTGAACTATGTCTTTACTTTCTGGCTTGCCATCTTTTTGTTTTGTTTTATTTTTATTTTTGAGAGACAGAGCATGCAAGTGGGGGAGGGGCAGAGAGAGAGGGAGACAGAATCCGAAGCAGGCCCCAGGCCCCGAGCTTTTTACGCAGAGCCCAACGCGGGACTCGAACCTCTGAACTGTGGATCTCCCCTGAACTGAAGTTGAATGCTTAACAGACTGAGCCATCTTTTTTTTTTTTTTTTTTTTTTTTTTAATTTTTTTTTTCAACGTTTTTTATTTATTTTTGGGACAGAGAGAGACAGAGCATGAACGGGGGAGGGACAGAGAGAGAGGGAGACACAGAATCGGAAACAGGCTCCAGGCTCCGAGCCATCAGCCCAGAGCCTGACGCGGGGCTCGAACTCACAGACTGCGAGATCGTGACCTGGCTGAAGTCGGACGCTTAACCGACTGCGCCACCCAGGCGCCCCTGAGCCATCTTTTTAACTTCAGTCTATAACTTGAGCATCTTGGCCCTTTGGGTTCAGAACTCCAGAATAATGTGGTGATGAAATCTCTTTGGCATGGCTCTGCCATTTTGTCAAGTCAAAACTGACAAGCCTGTGGTGCCTGCAGAGCACCAGGCACATGTGACAGCTCCAGACATGGGTCTGTTTGGGAGCTGGCAGCATCTCCCCTCTAGCCTAAGAATATTCTGGGAATTCATTAGAAAAAGGGTTTTTATCTGCCTTTTTGCTTTCTTTTCCTGTGGTTCCCAGCACAGGCCAAAACCCAGAACACAGAAGTGATGGAGCCCAGAGTGTAGCTCCCTTCTGGCCTCTTCTACGCATTCATTTCTTCTTAGGCTGGGACAAGTGATCCACCTAAACCAGGCACTTGGAGAGGAACTCCCAGAGTGATGTAAAACCAGAGCAGCAACTTGCCAGGTGCTCCTCCAAGCCTCATAGTAGCTTATCCCTAGGAAATCTTCACCAGAGGTGCACATGGAAGTAGCCATAGCTGGAGGTCATTCTTCCAGCTGTTTCTTTCCTTTTGAATGATGGCTTCCATGCTTGACTTCCCAGGCTGCCATCCCAGGTTGGCTGAGTCAGATGCGTCTCAGGGGAGCTAGGGAGCCTATGGAGTTAACAGGTCCTCCTGGAAGCTCTTTGGCCTGTGGGGCCCCTGGCAGTGGTCTGACCTTGGAGAATGACTGTTGTGGGTGACTGGTACTCTTTGACCTTTTGACTTGAATGGGCCCAGGAGTCCGCCATAGACTGGGCTAGAGAGCAGAAGCACAGAGCTTTGGTATGAGGGTGCTGGAGAGGAGTGGGACGGTAGCCCCCAGCTCCCCCAGGGCAGCTGAGCTAGAGTAGTGCCCAACTTTAGGGAGCCAACTCAGGTGACCAGATGAGAGGCCCAGGGTAAAATCCTTGTTGGGCTTTTCCTATCCACCCAGCCTAATTTCTTGGAGTTTTCACTTATATTAACGTACTTGCAGTTCTTAGTATGGCCCACGGACTTGCATCCTGGGCTCTTGCAGCAGTCTGATCCCATCTAACATGTTCATCTTATCGTCCTCCTCCTACCCTGCAAATGACCCATGTGCGTATGCTAAAAGTTGGTTAACCTAGCCATCTTTCGAGGCTCAGGTATTAACTGTTTTGACATGCAGGGAGCCTCATACACATACCTGTAGCTCTCTCAGTGCACTTCCCCGCCGCTGTAGACTGTTATAGCCCATATGCTTGCTGTTGTGATTTTCCAAAATCTGCATTCTGTGGGGGTGGGAGATCCCTGTCATCCGGGCCCAGCATTGAGGCCTGGCCCAGAGGAAGTACCAGAGGAGGACAATTCAGGTGAATGAGGAGCAGCTCCAGAGTAGCTATATAGGCTTGTCTTGGAAAAGGACAAGTAGGTGACAAGATGAAAAGGGGAGCATCCTGGCCCTGCTTCTCGGAAGCACGGGGGATGGAGCCAGTCCTGCCTTCTGTTCAGTTTGGATAACAATTGCACAGGCTGTTGTGGGAGAGCCTGGTGGGGGGGCTCTGTCACCAGCTCAGGTGAGTCAGAGCTGGGACAGTCCTTTTAAAGGCCTCATGGTGGGAAATGGGTGGTTGGCCACCAAGTGCTTTTTGGTTCAACAAAATGCAGCACCTTTGGGATTGGTGCCAAGTCTTTATGTGAGTGGTACTATCGTTTCTCACGGGGAGGACTGGGAGGCTGGGAGTGACCACCTGAGAGCTTCCACATGAGTGGAATCCATGGGCTGAAGCTTAGTGTTATAGTCTGTTGGGGTCGCAACCATAAATGGCTGAGTAAGGCCTTGAACTTGGGTCTGCTGATATATAATAGGCTGACATTTTGCATGCCATTACACCACAAGCAAAGTAAGCATTGTCTTAAAAGCACAAAGTAGATCTGCTGGGACCCAGCCAAAAAAAAAAAAAAAAAAAAAAAAAAATTTAATTGAAAAATTAAATCCAGCTTAGTGGGATGCGGGGGTGGGTTGGGACAGGATTGGTAGATCTGGCTCCTAAGCTAGAAATTGCTGGGCAGGCAAAAATGGCTAGAAGGCAGGAAGTATAGAGGCTCTCTGTAGTTGAGGGGTAGTGTGGGAAGGAGTTCTTAGATCAACTCTTGATCATCAGGAGATAGCTTGTGGGCCTTCAGGGCTTTCCACTTGGTGGCCAGGGCACCCAGTCCCTTGGTCTACAGAAGGTACCCACAGCTGTCCCAAATCTGCCTACAAGACTTGTATTCCTGCATGGTTCTCCAGTCAATCAGATAAAGTGGCTCAAGACTGTGAATAACCCACTTTTTTGCTTTTGGTCAAGTGAGCTCGGCTCAGAGTGGGTTGAAGCTGGGAAGAACATCTAGAGGTTCATTTGCCAAATGTTAACCAAGGCTGGTGTGTGCCAGTAAGCAGTAGAGTGTGGGGTTTGCATGAGAGAGAGACTGTTTGTAGGAGGTTGATTGAGCTAAACGGTTTATTTGGTCATTCAGGCCAAGGGGTCCAGGGGTCAGGGGGAGACTGTCCCGGAAAACAGAGTGGTCCAAATGTGAGATTCTGTGTGTGTGAGTGGAGGGTGAGAATGGAGGGTTCGTTCTGGGCTTTGTCCCTCTGGGCATGGGGAGGGGTGGCTAGCTCTAGGTTTCCCTGACTAGGCCTGGGACATTGCCCCCACCAAGACCCAAGCCGTGGCTTCTATTTCCATGATTCATGTCCCCTGGCCCAAGGGTTAACCCACTTTCGTTTCCTGGTCCAGTGAGTGTGTGTGTGTGTCTGTCTATGTGTGTATATCCTGCACAAGGAACAGTGGGGAGGGGGGGAAGGGGGGTGCTAAGACCACCTGGGCATGAAACTGGCTTAGGCTCCTGGCCTGGCTCTACCCCTTCCTCACTGAATACAGGTTGGTTATCTGAGCTCTGTGTTCTTCTCACCTGTAAATCGGGGCAGCAGTGGTGCTAGAGATGGTTAAATTCAAGAATGCTGTGTCTGCTTCTTCTAGCCCCTTTCTCACCATACTTCCCCTCTGATTTTGATGAAGCAAGGGTAGGGGATGAGGAAGACTGTCTATTCGAAGTAAGGTGTGAGCAGAGGCCCAGAGAGTGGGAGGAAAGGGAAACCTGGAAATACGTCATTCACTGGCCCAGGCTGGGAAAGCAAGCTTGTTGTCTGGCTGTCTTGGTGTCCTAGAGGATGATATCAAGGCTTACCAGGCTTGAGCAAGGGGATTCCTAATCACCCATGATGCTGGCCCCTTTGTCTGTCTGTCATCTGGGGGGCCCTGGCTCCTGGAGCTCTGGGTTGCAAGTATGTGGTGTGACATGTTGGTCATTAGACTGAATGATTTGGAGAGGTCTTTGGGACCTGGTTATCTTGCAGGCCTGGGTATGGAACCCCTTTCTTCAAGATACATGCCTCATGTGCCTTTTAGGCCCTCCTGACCATAGCAGGCTTCTATACCTGTCTCAGAGCTGCTTTGTGGGGAGTGAAGTGTGACGTTGGAGGGAGGTTGCTGGAAGATGGGGGGTGGGTACTGTTGCCAGAGAGACAATGGTACAGGTTGGGGTTGTGTGGGAATCTGATTCTCAGAGGTGCTAGAGCTTAGACCTAGAGGCCCCCGGTCACTTAGTAGACAAGGGGGCACTCAGGCCTGCTGCCTGCCTCTTCACTCCCATGGGAAAGTCCAACTTTGTACAAAGCACAGGGGTGCTTGGCGTGAGGGTGGAGCCAGAAGTTGTGGGATGGTTGGCATCCAGGCCTGAGGTGCAGACTGGTTGCTGTTCTCCCAGAAATGGTGGTCAGCCTGGGCAGCTCTCTGCTCTCTGCCATAGTACAGAGAGCCCACCTGGGCTTCAGAGGCCATAATGGGATGGTAGCTGTGTGACTTAGGCCAGTGATTTGGTCTCTGATTTAGCATTGCTTCCCCATCCCCACAGTGGAAATAATCCTCCTCAGTGGCTTCTCTGGAGTATTCATTCAGTGATTGATAAAGGAATAGGAGGGGAGCTCCTGGGACAGTCAACTCCCTCCTTCCCTTTAGGTCACGTGTTAATGTGTTAACATTAATGCTGTCATCCTCCCTTTGTTTTGGCTTCATCTGTACCTGGACCCAATCCCTGTTTTGTCCTGAGGGCTGTCCCGGCACGTGGGTGACCTCACTTACCTGGGGTGCCTTGCTGTAACTGTAACCCCTGGATATCGACTCAGATCTACAAGGCAAGTCTCTATTCCTCTTGCCACCTGAGGAGGCCCAGGCCTAGCCCTTACTGCTAGAATTGGGCTTCCTGACTTCAAGTTTATGGATCTGTTTGCTGAATCCTGAGGGACCTAGGGTGCTTCTTGGAAGTCAGCTGCCTTTAAGAGGGATGTGCTCAGAAATGAAGCTACCAGTGGGCTCTGCATTTGGGATCTTATTCTGTCCTGGCTTCCTGCAGGATGGTAGCTCTTTGGGAGTGGAGGGAGGGCAAGAACTTCTCCAGCTGTTCTGAAACGTACTTGTAACAGCCCCAGGGGATGTGTCAGGAGCACTTTAGGGGCCCAGACACTTTTATGTCCCCAGGTGGGTCCAGGAGGCAAGGTTTTTGGTAGGGTCACCTCTTATTAACCCTTCTTCGAGGGTGCCTCCTGACGGCAGCGGAACTATCATGTACAAGGAACAACTCTCTTCCCCTCCTTCAGGCAGTTAGAAGCAGGGCCGGTCCATGTCCTTGGCCTTCCTAGTCTCATCTGGTCCCACCTGTCTCCCTAGCCTCTCCAGTGGTTCTGCAGCCATGGTGAGAGGCCACCACCACTGTCCCTGGCTGCGCAGACAGGCCGCCCAAGAAGGCAGCTCAGGAAGGGTGGAGGCCCCTCCAGGGATCGGTGTGTGCCAGCTGTGCCTGCGTGGCAGGATGTGCTCGTGTTTTCCAGCCTCAGAGGTGTGCAGGCCAGGCTCTCTTTGGTGGCCCTGCTCTTGGTTTCCTTGCCATCCCTCACTTACCTGAGGAAACAACTGCAGGGTGCTAAGCCTTGCCCACCAGAGCTTTGTTGGGGCTTTTTCATCCTGCAGGGGTTTTCCTGTCCTGAGCATGTGCTCCTGGTACCTGAGGGTTCTTAGTGTTGGAATTAGCTCCACAGGGCCAGAGGGGGACTTTACTCCATAAGGCTTCACATGCTTAGAATACTCTAAGCCAAGTTTAATGGCCAGTGTCTCATTTGGTCTGATCTCTGCCACCTGGACCCCTCAGCCGGGAGGGTTGAGGTGGTGGGGGGAGGCCTGACCTGGTAAAGAAGAGGTCCTTGGGGACTCTGGTGATTTTAATTCCCACCCTCATGTCTGGGTGTTGCCTAGCACCACCTCTTCCTGGTACTCCTCTCAAGAATCTTAGCCTTGAAGGAGGCCACTTGGTTTCTAGAGCCTTAAGAACTGAAAGAGTCCCTAGGGCCAGCTGCATTTCTCCCTCTTTTGCTTAGATGGAGAAGTAGGCCCAGAAAGGGGTGACTACTAGCCTGGATTCTAAGAGGCACCATTAGTGCTGCATCTTCTTCCTTTTGTTTCTAGGTAGGTCCTGCTTCCCTGAGCCTGGAGTGCCCAGAGTGGAGGCTGAGACTGGTGAGCCTGTCAGTACAGATGGACCACTCTGGCTTCCCGGTCCATGAGGCCAAAGCAAAGGGGCAGGGAAAGTAGTCCTGCCTGCCTACCACTTTGGGCCTAAGGGTGTTAGAACGTTGGTTCCCAGCTAGAAGGCGCCCCCTGCTGGCCTCAAGAGAAAGGCCCCTGCCTAGGGTCAAAGCCCTATGGTTCGGGCTTGTCAGGCTTGGTGTCTCACCTGGGCTTAAACCTTTTCCCCATGATTTCCAGGACCTGTGACTCATCACCTTTCCGACCTAGTTTTCCTCATCTATTTACAGCAGGCCAGCCAGTGGGAGTAGGTAGGGAGACCTGTGGGGTTTGGGTACAATTGTTACCAAGAACACCATGTGGCTTAGGCCAGGGCAGCTCTTGGATTTCCCTCCTGCTGTCTTGCCTGCAGTGTTATTGTGAGGATGCTCTGCCCTGACCACAGCACGTTCCTCAGAACCAGGTGACTACGTTGTGCACAGCTGCCTCTGGGAATGGTGCCTCAGGGCCTTCTGCCACATGTGTCCCCATCACTCCCTACCCCAGGCTTCCTCCTGTGCCTTGCTGCCACCAGCCTGACTTGCCAGCCTTCTCTGTATCACCCAAGAAGCTTCAGGGCTTCTTTGAAGTTTCCCAGGCTAGCTTCCTCCTAGCCTGGCTTCGTAAAGGACTCAGATCACTGCCCTGGACTACCTCTCTGCCCACCTTCTCCATCTCCTTCTTCCCCATATCTCTCTTCCTCATCTCTCTCCCCCATCACTGTCTTCCCCATCCATACGTGCATGTTCTCCTTGTATTGGACAGTGTGTTTCTTGAAACTCACACTCTGTGCTAGGTGGGGACTTTGCCTTCAAAAACCCCCTGGCCTTGGATTGGTCAGCATCCTGTAACCAGCAAAAGCTGCCAGGTGGCTGTGGTAGGACCAGAGCCAAGTGTGTGAATGTTAAGTTGGGCCTGGGCTCTGTTGGCTCTGCCACAGTCTTAGTGTTCCTGTGTGAGGGTGTAGGAGAGTCTCTTTTTCCTTCCATAGGCTCAGACCAGAGGAACTTTCCTTCCTGTCTTGGTATTTCCGGGAAGGATGAAGACATCTGCTAGAGTATTTTAGGGTCCTCAGTACTCTGGCAGGTGGAGTAGATGCCCCTAGAGAACCCTCTGGGCCTGAGTAGGGTGAGCGGGGCTGCCTTGTCCAGCTGAGAGAGAGCCCTGGATCTTTCCCCTGGGGCAGCAGATCCCTATCATTAGAGGTTTCCACATAAAAGTGTTCCTGTCCTATTCCTAAGCCTGAACTTAAGATGGAGGGTCTTTGCAAATCAGCCAGACCTAGTTGAACCACGAGGAGACAGAGGCACGGAGTAGAGACTGCTGCCCGCCCCCCCCCCCCCCCCCCGCCCCTCTGGCCAGAGAGAGAATTGGTTTGATGGGGCCCATACCCTCCCCAGAGGCCCACTGATAACCCCATGTGTGTTTCCTTTGCAGGACGAGATTAGACGCACCCCGGTTGGAAACAAAGTCCCTGAGCAGCTCCGTGTTACCACCCAGCTATGCTTCAGATCGTCTATCAGGAAATAACAGAGACCTTGCTCTGAAGCCTAAGCGGTCCCATCGCAAGGCAGACCCCGATGCTGCCCACAGGTACTCAGCCTAAAACCTTCCACAAAGGCCAGCAAAGCAGCCCCCTGGCCTGGCTGCAGAGTGAGATGGGTGGGGAAGCCTGGGTCAGCTGCTTAGGAGTCTGGCATTGTTCACCTTTCTGAGATTTATGTCTGCCTCCTCTAGGTCAGTGGCATTGGTGGCATTCCCACCTAACCTGTGACCAACTACGTGTACCCCACAGAGAGAAGGGATTGGGCCGAGATTCTGAGAAGTGGGAATGCTTCGTGGCCTTCCCATGACTTCCCTTATTCAGTCTGCCCAAATGCTTTTGTGGTTATATTTAAATGTTAGAAGGAAAGCTTGGGACTTGAAAGATAGTAGACCAGGGACAGGGACCCATTTCAGAACGATTCAGGAAGGTTTCTGGGGAAGTGTTTGAGATGAGAAGAATGAGAAAGCCGTGTGCAAAGGCCGGTCTAGACCAGAAGTACTGGGCTAAAACGGTGAGGCAGAAGGAGCTTGTTGGTTTCAGGGCCCAGTGGAGTCGGTGAGCAGAGTAGGGGTGGGCAGGAGCTACGTGGTGATGCAAACGGGGACTGAGAAGTGGAGGTGATGGCAGGACTGTGCAGGGTCTAAGAGGCTGTGGTAGGGAAGGCCGCCACCTCTCTGGCGTCTGGCGTCTGAGCCATGGTGGTGTCCTACGGGGTGATTGAAAGGTGTTTCGAAGACTAGGTGTGGCCACTGCACTTCTTGGGCACGGAGACGATGCCAGTACTGCCCCTCACACAGAACCACCCAGCTGGGTGAGCCGTCCCACAGATGGTGAGGGCTGCACCCAGACACGGAGGTGGGTGTGAGGTAACGCTCGCATCCACCCCTTTCCTCGCAGGCCTCGGATCCTGGAAATGGACAAGGAAGAGAACCGGCGCTCGGTGCTGCTGCCCACACACCGTCGGAGGAGTAGCTTCAGCTCTGAGAACTACTGGCGCAAGTCCTATGAGTCTGGGGAGGACTGCTCGGAGGCAGCAGGCAGCCCCGCCCGAAAGGTGAAGATGCGGAGGCACTGAAGCCTGCCGCGCCCTCCTGGGAACTCTGGTTGATCCTCACGTAGCTGCCCTCTCCTTTTGTTTCGTTTCGGTTTTTTGGTTTTTGTTTTTATTTTTCATTTTTTGTTTTTTGATCCTTACATTTTTTTCCTTGGGTTTGCTGCCTGTTAAGGCTGAAGAACAGAATTGGTTGGGACCTGATTCTCATGTTCTTGGTTTTCCTCCAAAATGGAAAGGCTGTTGGCATCTGTAGAGGACAGAAGCTCACGCCGGAGTGGCCAGTAGAGGTGTGAGGAGCAGCTGTCCTCAAGTGGGGCTGTGTCAGGCTGGGTTTATTTAAAAACAACAAAATGTTTTGGTTAAGAAAATTCTTGTTTTGCTTTAAATGTAAATCTTCTCAGTGTTGTAAATGAAATTCAGTCTTCTGCCCCTTCTCCTCCCACTGATGTCTGCGTGCTGGGTTGAGGTCTCGTGCTCCTTGCTGGTTCTGCGGGAGGCCTGCTGTCCTCCCACCTCTCACCCGCTCTCCAGGCCCTGGAAGCTCACGCAAACCCCCTCTTCCTCCTGCGGCAGAGTTGTTCAGAATGACTGGGTGGAGGTTTCAGCAGTCATCTGCCACCCCAAAGTTATTGGCTGAGACCCCGGGCTTCCTCCACGCCCATTGGCCTGCTCTGCCCACAGGTCCCTGGGCTGCCGAGGGGCTGGCTACAGTGGTCCTGACCTTTCTTGCTGAGGGCACGCCTCTTTGGTGGGTTGCTCCTTTCAAGCATATGCGTGTGATTGTACGGAACAGTTAGACTTCCCATGTCGGGGCAGTTTTAGGAATTGTTTCTAGCTAGAGGGACTGGTGTCCTTCCAAGTCTAGCATTTGGGGTATGGAAAATTGTTGTGGTGTGTGGTAGGGTTTTTGTTTTCTTTTGTTTTTGAGTTTTTATTTTTTCCTTTGGTCTCCTGGCTTTTTCCTAACCCTTTCCATTCTCCTACATTGGCCAGCTTGGGCCTTCTCTCCGTGTCATCCCCATAGGAAGGCGCCCCCCCCCCCCCCCCGCCCCCCCGTCTGCCTGTAGCATGCATCCAAGGCCAGAGCTCAGGACTGCAGACTGGGTTGGTGCCTCCTCTGCCTCAGGGGCATGGGAGCTGGGAAGGGGCTTTTAAGAAATAATAAAAGGAAAAAATAAAGTCTTTGGCAGTTTCTACCTACTCAGATCCTCAAAGGCTGCAAGGTTCTGATGATGTAGATTCATTAGGAATGTCTCCTTGCCAGCCAGGGCCAAGCCCCAGGCCTGCTGAGAGCAGAGGCCCTCCCAGTACCCAGGTTGCCACCACCCCAGGGGCCCTGTGCCCTGTCTTACAGAGGCCCAGGCCTGAGGCTGCAGAAATCTGGGGCAGCCACCATCGAGAAGCCCTTCTCAGGGGCCAGAACTCCTTTGCCAGCGTGGATTCAAGTCGGGACTGCATAACTAAAGCAGTTGCAGTTTTATTTTTTTTACAGCTTTTTTCCCAAAAATGATTTGTAGTTGTGTGTGCAGCACTTTGCCCTGATATGTGTGCTCTACAATAAAAACCAAATCTAATATATTTTGAAACAGTTGTCTGATACTGTCATAAGAGAGGACTTGGTGCTTCCTTAATCCCTTTATTTTCTCCTTAACTCTGAACCTGGGCTGGGGAGGCCAGCGTTCATTGCCTACCAGGGAGGGCCCCACAGGAGACAGTAGGGCTGAGGGCTGCAGGTGGTTTTGCCCTCTGCCTGCTGCCCTCTCTCCTACTCCAAGGAGGATGGACCGTGTGTCCAGGTGCCCAGGACGCTGTGGGCCTACAGGAACCAGGATCACACCTTGCTGAGTTCTGAAGCCCTTCCTCCTGGGTGTGATCAGACAGGCTGTGTGCCAATGAAGGAGGGACAACGTGAGCATGGGGAGAGCCTGGCCTTTGTAAAAGGTAGGCAAGTGGTTTTGCTCATTAAACAGTTCTTGGGTTCTTCTGTATTTTGGCCAAGCTCTCCCTGTGGCCGCAACAGTAAGCAAAACGCTTCTGGTCCCTGCTTTCAAGATGTACTACAGAATTGTGGGATACAGATACAGGCATGAGGCTGACGTGTTTAGGTGGACTGGGGTTCGGCCCAGAGGGTTTTTAGTCCTTCCAGATCCCGGTCCTGGCTGCCAGATTCTGGTCAGCTTTAGTCTGGAGTCTCCCTCATGCACTTCCAGTGCCCAAACCAGTCTGGCCAAATTCTTGCAATAGAAACCCGGCAAGTCCCTTAACTATCCATTTAAGAGAGCAGAAGAGAGAATCTAGAGGGAGCAAGTGACCAGCTAGGGCTTAGTCCTACAAATTGGTGAGAGGATATGAAGAGCAGTGAGGTAGAGCCTCCGTATGGTCTGTGGCTAGTTGGACCTGCAGGGGTAGCCACTGGGCAGGGTGGGCGGGGCCATGGTTGCCCCAGAGAGGAGGCAGTGGAGCTGAGAGGGAGAAGGACTTGCTCAAAGTCCTCCAGACTACGTGGCGAAGCGGGGCATCTTCCACTTTCTGCCCAGGCCCCTGACTCAGGCAAAAAATGGGGGGCTTATGTGGAGGGCTGGGGAGCTGGGACTCCACTGTAACTGTGACAAAACCACACTTGGGCTCTTTCTAGTCCCTGAAGGAAAAAGGCCCTTTGCTGTGCAGGAATGAGGGACAGGAGAAGCTGCAGGAAGGGGCTCTAGCCCTAACAGGTCCTGCTGTATCATTGGCTTCAGTCTCTGCACAGCAGTTCCAAGACACCCTGTCTCTGGACTAAGCTATTTTTCTGAGTAGTCCCCAAGCCCTTGGGGGTCCCCCGTACCTGACTCCCTGAATCTGACTGCCTCCAGCCCCATCTTGCCCATGGTAGGTGCTCTAACAGCATCTGGCACCAGCCCTGCCTTCCTGAGGAGCCCATTCCATTCCCCTAACCCTACTGAACTGGGGGAAATTGAGGCCCAAAGTCTCCTTCATTCATTGAGAACATTTGAGTGTCCTACTATGTGCAAGGTTCTGTGTTGGGTGCTGAGGATACAAGACAGATCTGGTATCTCTCTCTCTCTCTCTCACACACAGGGCTATTCTAAATTGTGCTGACCTAAAAGAGGTATAGCATAGAAAATACAAATAATAAGATATACAGTACACTATAAGTTCTGCATAGCCAAGTGTTCTTCACAGAATGCTTTTGTTGATCTTTTTGAATTCTTGTAGCCTACTTGTGGTTGTAATTCAACCATGATATATGGCGAATGGAGTTGTAGCCCATCTGCTGATACTAGTTTCCCAGGGCTCCTGTAACGAATTATCACAGACTTGGTGGCTAAAACATCAGAAATTTATTTTCTCACAGTTTGAATGTCTGAAAGCCAAAATCCCTGTCACAGGGCTGAGATCACGATTCAAACCATGCTCCTTCTGGTGGAGACTCTAGTCCTTGCGTCTAACAGTTAGTTTCTGGTGGCTGTCGACATTGCCGGATTGTGGCCACAGGACTCCTGCCTCTGCCTCTGTGGTCATGTGGCTGCCCCTTCGTGTGTACCAAATCCCCCTCTGCCTATCCCTCATTAGGACACTAATGACTGGATTTGGGGCCCACCTGGATAATCAAAAATAACCTGTCCACGTAACAATCTTTAGTCACATCTGTGAAGTACAAAAATTTGCAAGTTCCAAGGATTAGGACCCGAAATCTTTGGGGGTCACTGTTCAGCCTGCTATACCACTCTCTTCCCAGTAAGTTTGTCATTAAATTTGATAACGTGGCCTACTGGTTCCTCATCCTTGAACAGATTACATTAATTGGATTGAAATTTCTCAGCCTCAGCACTATTAAAATTTAATCCCCATCATCAATATTTTCTCCATTGATTTCTTAAATCCAGACCTGTGCTCTCCAATACAGCAGCCACTGGACAATTTGTTGAACACTTGAAATGTGGCTGGTTTGAACTGAGATGTACTTTAAGTGTCAAATACACACCAGAATTTGAAGTTAGTATGAAAACAAAGAATGTAAAATAAATCCTGAGTTACTTTATATTAATTACATGTTGAAATGGCAATATTTTGGACATACTGGGTTAAATAAAATACACTTTAATTTCACCTGTTTCCTGTTACTGTTTTAAATCTGGCTACTCATAGATGTGAAATTACATATGTGGTTTGCATTCTCTCCCTATTGGATGGCACTGGTCTAGGAAGTCATCAAATCCAGCCTGATCTGTGGTGTTTGCCAGTTTCCATGGTGTAAACACTCCTGTAGTGGCTGATTGAAAGCTGTCAACATAAAGTCATTGAACGTGGAGTTGTGAAGAGGTGGACAGAAGCACACTATTGCACAGTATCTCCCCCAGACAGACAACAGATGCAAGGAAAAGAAAGTGTAGAGAGATGAGCAGAATGTTGTAAAATAGGAAGTGCTTAGTTCTGGATATTACCTTTGTTTTTAACATGATTTTATACAATTCTCAATAATGACCTTAACAACTGAATCACAAAAATTCCAAAAATTTCATTTTACTTAAAATTGGCTCTTGTGAGTGGCTTCCCAAGGGAGGGTTTTGAGCAGAGGACGTGATCAGACTTAGGATCTCTCAGGCTGCTGTTGTTGAGGACAAGTCGAAATCATTAAGAGATTGGCATTGGCATTAGCAAGAGATTAAGGGGCTCCAAACTGAAGAGCTGTGGCCTACTGGCAGGGTTGAAGCCACTGGGTGGTGTGAGGGGTCCTCCAGCTACGTGTCTGGGTGCTCACCGGTGCAGTTCTCCCTGTGCCCACAATGTGGCAGCAGAATCTAGGTGACAGTGCTTCAGAGTGGAGCAGGGGACAGCTGTCCCTTGGCTTGGATGGGGAGCTAAGGCCCCACAGGCAAGAACTTAGGTTCCTCAGTGCTTCTGCCCTGTTTGGCAGGGTTAATTGGTGTGTGGAGGAGGAGAGACCCAACCCACCAGGGTATGTTCCCATGAACCTTGGCACGTGCCAATGCCCTCTGCTTTGGGCAACTTCCACTGGAGGCTACCTTCTCTGGCCCCCTATCCAGTCTCCTCAGGGCTGCCTCTGGGCTCCCCAGACCCCTGGCTTCCTTCAGCACAGTCCAGAGTGTGCTGTGTGGTCCCAGCACTTCCACTCCAGGCTGGGACACTAGGACCCAACTCCTCCCTCTTCCTGGTCTCTCATTGTGAGTGCAGCCCTTTACAAGCTGTCCCAATTTATTCTCACCACAACCTTTAATACCTTACTTGGGGCCTGGGCCCAAATCCAACTCTGCTACGTACTAGCTATGTGACTTTGGGAAAATTACTTAACCTCTCTGATCTTGGTTTCTTCCTTTGTACAATGGACATAGGACTAAATGAACGACTGCAGGGCCTGGCACAGACTAAATGCTCAGTGTTAATAAATGGTAGCAATTAATATTTTCCCCCATTCTGCAGATGAGTAAACCGAGGCCTAGAAAAATGAAGTAGAAGAGGCAGGATTAGAATTTGGGGCCACAGACAGGAATGAAGCACAGATAGGCCTATGACAGTGTCAACCTGGATCATCAAACCTGACAGTCCCTGCAGGGGGCGGGTGCACCTGAATCACCAGGTCCTATGGCCCAGTAGGAGCTGGAAAAAAAAGCACAACTCAGGATCTAGGCTCAGGGGGAGTGTCAGGAGCATCAGGGCTGAGTCCTGTATCCAGAGAAGGACCACTGGCTGGAGGTCTAGAGACCAGTCACTTCTCTTTGAGCCCGCATCTTCCCTTGTAAAATGAGGATAGGCTGGGTCTGCTCCACCATTCTTCCTATCTGGCCTTTCTTTCACTGAGGCCCAGCACACTGTTCACCTTCTGGGGACTGAGGGCCCCCACATCCACCGGCCTCTCGCCTATCTAAACCCTAAGAACACCCTGAGAGCCAGCTTCATTCACCATGAAGGATGAGGTGCTCACTCCTCTCCTACCCCTGGGCCCAGACTCCCCAGTGACCTCCCAGCCGACTCCCCACCCGCTTTTCTCCCTCATTTCCTTCCACCTCAGGCCCTGCCCACCCCCAGCCCACACTCCACTCCAGGAATCCTAGGGCTGCCTGGCCCCCGGGGGAAGCAGCCAGGAAGAAGCTGCGTGTGTGGTTTGGGCAGCAGAGGAGGGTCGTGGCCTCGGCCGGGATCTGGGCCAGCTCCTGGAAGGCAGGGCCTGCCTCCCTCAGTCAGGTTTTCCTCCCACCCCCTCGCTGCCCCTACTCTGCCTCCCTTTGGGGCTTTCCCATGTCACCCTTCCCTCCTTCCCTTCTTAGGTGGCCTTGGGCAAGTCACTTCTCTACCCTTAGCTTCCATTTACTGTCTGTAAAGTGGGATCTTCCTTTGTACCTCCCTCCAGCGTGGCTGCAAAGATACAAGCAGATAAAACACAGATATGGCATTTATTGGGGCGTCTGCCTCTGAGGAAGTCCTTGATGCACGCCAGCCTGGCTCGGGGATACCCCTGTTACCCACCCGCTTCTCCACATGCCGTCCACCACCATTTCCTATGAACTTGACTCCTAAACAATGTGGATGATGATTATTTGTGTTTTATATTAAAAAAATTTTTTTTAATGTTTATTTTTGAGAGAGAGAGAGAGCACAAGCAGGGGAGAGGCAAAGAGAGAAGGAGGCTCTAAGTTGAGCTATCAGCACAGAGCCTGATGAGGGGCTTGAACTCACGACTGCGAGATCATGACCTGAGCCAAAGTCAGACACTCAACCGACTGAGCCACCCAGGTGCCCCATTGTGTTTTATATTTTTAATAAAATATTTCAAACACACTGAAAAATACTTAAGCTAACAGAGAAGCCACAAGAGCACCTACCACACATATTAACATTTTGTCTTAATGGCTTCAGATCTTTTAAAATATGTATGTTTTAATGTGTTAAATACCTACTGTGTGCCAGGCACTGTTATGGGTACTGGGGACACAGCAATGAACAATGGCATTAAAAACCACCAAGACCGTATTAGGGAGCTCATTCTCAAGCTGGGGAGACAATATCCACATAAAGAAGTCAAATAGGTAGTGAGTGGGAAGAGGTCATCAGAAGAATCAGGCAGAGGGGCGCCTGGGTGGTTTGGTCGGTTAAGCTTCCGACTTCAGCTCAGGTCATGATCTCACGGTCTGTGAGTTCGAGCCCCGCGTCGGGCTCTGTGCTGACAGCTCAGAGCCTGGAGCCTGTTTCAGATTCTGTGTTTCCCTCTCTCTCTGCTCCTCCCCCGTTCATGCTCTGTCTCTCTCTGTCTCAAAAATAAAATAAAACGTTAAAAAAAAAAATTAAAAAAAAAAAAAAGAAGAATCAGGCAGAGAAGGGGATCAGGAGTAAGGGAAATAGGCTTCTTTGAGCAAATATCATTTAAGTTAAAAGTAACTTACTTCTGGCTTGTCTGTGAGGGGTTTGGCTAAGTGAAAACCTGGGGGCAAAGTGTTCCAGGCAAGGAATCAGTAACTGCAAAGGTCCTGAGGCAGAAGCACATCCAGCACATTTGAAGAACAGTGAGGGAGCCAGCGGGTCCTAGGGAGAGTCCTAAAAACAGGTGGCTCACTAGGTATAGAACCTGCCCCATGCTTGACTCCTACTTTGAATCATCTCATTCAGTCCACAGTCTATTTTACAGAGGAGGAAACTGAGGCCCAAGGTGGACAAGTGTCTTACCTGGGGTGATCCAGTTAGCAAGATGTCTTGGGGTTTGAAGCCAGACCGGAGTCTCCTTTTAGAGCTGGGCCAGGGCCCTGGAGTGCCCTAGGAGGAGGCGGGAGAAGGGAGAGGCCACCCCACCCAGGAAATGCCTAGAAGGGAGCAATCCACCCCTGGCCTGAGGTTGACCCGAAGCTGGGAGATCCAAAGGAGGAAACTGCTTTCCCTTCAGTGCTCCCACGAAGGTATGGGGGTGCCTGAGATCATTGAAGATCCTGTGCTCAAGCCCTTGCCTGGGCTCCCCTGAGCCTGTTTCCTGCATCAAGTGATGAGCCTAGTGGCCTGGCCCTATTGCCTTGGGCTATTGTAGTAATCACAGGCCTGTTCCCAACCAGGCTCTTGGGGGAGGGGAGAGACAAAGAGTCATTAGTGCCCCAGACCCTCCCAGCCTGGGATGGTACCTTCTCAGGTGCCATTCATGGGCTGGGCAAGTCTGCCCAAGTCTTGGTTTACCCGTTTGTACTTCCGTGCACCCAGTTAACCCCCTTCAAACTGATCGGATGAGGCCAAGCTGGGCTTGAGTCACCCGAGAAAGGGCTGTTTTAAAATCCACATTCTGGGGGCTCACTCCAGGGGCATTCACATCTGGGGGACCTAGAATCTGCATTGTTAACAAGCATGGGGATGAGTTCTGACACCACGAACGCCTCCTTGCCATGGGACCCTTCTCTGTCCACCCCCAGGTCTCTCTTCCTGTGAAACTCCTCATGCATTACAGGCAAGCTTGAATTTCCCCCTCCCTCCAGGACACCTCCTTGGGTCAGATGCCACTTCTGGGCTCCCACAGCCCCCGTGCGTCTCCCATCATGGTACAAGCTGGTCACGGTTTCCACTCAGCCCGGTCCCCCACCCCCTGCAATTGTGAGCTGGGGGTGTGGTGGGGAGGCAGGGCTGCTTACTGCCTGATGACTAAGTCCCCTTTCAAAGACAGAAAGATGGAGACTGAGGAAGGCAGGGACTTGCCCAGGGTGATAGAGGGGAAGAGCTCAGATAGCAATTAGCAAGAACTCTGAACTGCATGGCTCTTCCTGTCTGCCTGGAGCTTTCTAAGGGCTTTACAAGTCCTAATTCAATTCATCTTCACAACAACCCTTTGAGGTAGGTACTAATGGTCTCCACATTTTCACAGGTGAGGAAACAGGCACAGAGAGCTTAAGTAACTGGCTCCAGGCCACACAGCTTGTAAGTGATGATGCCGGGGTTGTAAATTGACAACGCTTCCCATTGTGAGGCTCTCGTTTTGCAAAGGAGGCAACTGGGGCTCAGGGCTTGTCACTCAGCCAGTGGCAGGGTGGCAGGGACCAGAACCCAGGCCTCTGAGTTGCCTGAGCTGCCTGTGTTGGGGGTGGGATGGGCAGTGGCCGGAGGGATCTGACCCTTCTGTCCAGCCAGCTCTGCGCACAGCTCGGGCCAAAGCTCTCCCCTGGCCTTTGCCCATCTATCTTAGCTTCCCCAACTGTAGAGTGGGGAATAGGGCTTCCTCCGCCCTCACCCGTAAGTTGAGAGTATGAAGTCATTTGAAACTAGGAAAGGCTTGGGAATAGTGCCTACCAGAGTAGGTGCTCCTAAGATTTGTTGTTCTGATCACCTCGCTGCTCCCCCACCAGCTCCTCTTCCAGATGCAGCCCCAAGGGCGTGGGCGGGCGGGGAGCGGAGGTGTGGGGTGGGGGGGGTGGGGGGGGGGAGACAGCCAGGCCCCTGTTGCTTGGCAGCTACGTCAGGGTCAGAAGTCAGGCTGCTGGGGTTGGGCCCGGGTCCACCTGCCCCACCGGGGCTTCTGGGAACTCCTCTGTTCTGCCCGGCCCTGAGCCCGGGCAGCCTATGATCCTCAGCCTTGGAAGGAAAGGTTCAGCCTTGAGGCCATCGTCCAGATGAGAAAAGGCGGCCTGGGAGGTGGGTGGGGACAGGCCGATTGTCCCTCTGAGAGTGGAGGCGGGGTGCAGCTTTGTTTATACACTGTTCCCTGTGCAGGGGAGGCCCTTCCCCCATCTCGGAACAGCCCACATCCAATCTCAGGATGGTCCCAAATGTCACTTCCTGAGGAAGGGCCTCTTACTTACCTGCCCCTGTCTTTACCCGACGGCCCTCCTAAGGATCCGGTGCTGCCACACGTAGCCTTGGAGTCTGGATGCTGAAGGATGTGTAGGAGTTCCCCAGGGGCCGGGCGCTGAGGAGGGCATTCCTGACTGACCACCCAGCCAGGGTAAAAGCATGGCGGGGGAGGTGTTCTGGCCCACCGGGGTACAAAGCGGTGTCCCGTGAAACTGTAAATATAACTTGGCAATCACTAGACCATAGCGTAGATGGGGAAACTGAGGCTGAGGGGGGTCAGGGAATTGCCCCAGTCAGAACTCTCCTGGCTTTCGGGACGGGTCTGCCTCATTACCCGAGTAAGCACGTCGCTCCTCGTTGGAGGAAGGAAAACGCCTCCTCCAAGTTCGGGAACACTGGCCGGCCCCCTCCAAAGCTCGTCCCCAGCCGCCCACGCAGGAGGCCTGGCTCACGGACTACAAGTCCCGGCAGGCCCCACACCGCAGCGCATGCTCGGCGAGAGTACCTTCGCGAGCCCTGCCGAACCCGGGGGCCCAGTCTTCCCCCATTGTCTGGCCCGCAGGGGCGGGGCGGGCGGCGTATGGGCACACCTATTGGTCGGGCAGCACATCGGTTGCGCTCTGCGCCCGCCTCCGTGCAGGCCCCGCCCCGCGCGCCCGCGCCCGGGCCGCCTGGCGCCCCGCCCGCGCCTCAGGACCGGCGGGGCCGCGCGGCGCATCCTGCGGGCGGCGGCGGCGGCGGCGGCGGGCGCGGCGCCGGCAGCCGGACGCAAGATGATGAAGTTTCGGTTCCGGCGGCAGGGCGCCGACCCGCAGCGCGAGAAGCTCAAGCAGGAGCTCTTCGCCTTCAACAAGGTGCGGCGGCGGTGGCGGCGGTTCGGGCTGGGCAGGAGGGGGCGGGCCGGGGGCCCAAGCCGGGGGCCCGGGGGCCGGAGCCACGTCGGGCTCGGGGGGAGGGGGCGCCCAGCTGGGGCGGGGCGCGGGGGCCCGGACGCTCGCCCCTCTTCGGGCCCCGCTTCTCGCCTCTTTCCCTGCTCCACTCTCGGACTCTGGGTGGGTCTGGGTCTCTCGCGGACTTTCCGAGTCAGCTTGTCCGGGTCTCTGTGGGCCTCACTGGCCCTGGCTCTGCAGGTCTCTGTCTACCTGGGTCTGTGTGTCTCTGTCTCTGTACGACTCTTTGCCTGTCTCTGGGTCTCTGTCCCTGTCTCTGCCTGTGATCACCTCCCTATCCTCAGCCTATGCCTGTGTATCCGGGGAGTGGGGGGTGTCTCTACCTCTGTCCCTGTGTATCTCTGGGTACCTCTTCTCTGTCTCCCTTCATCTCTCTGTCTCTGCATCTGTGAGTCTTTGCTGGTCTTTTCTTGCGTGTGTCTCTGCCTGCATATGTCCCTGTGCGGTCTCTAGAACTCTCACTCCGACTCTCACTCTCTGTCTCTTTATTTCTCTTCCTTTGGGGGCTCTCGGAGCCCCTGCTCAGCCCTGAGGGCAGCCCAGGGCCCCAGTTTGTTTTTCTTTTGCACCCAGGCCAGTGGGGAGGGGTGAGGAGGAGAGGCAGATGTTGGGGGGTGGGGCTGGGAAATCCCTTCCATGTTCCTCTCCTTCCTTCCCCCAAGGCCCTAGGCTCTGCCTTGTGGGGCTCTGACCTGCCCTGTGCTGCTGGGGGCTCCAAGGAAGATGCCTGGCTTTGTACTCAACTACCCTTCAGTGTGCGGGGCCTCAGTTTCCTTTGCTGTGAAATGGAGCCACCTGGTTGTGGGCTCTGGCTCCCCGTATCACATGGGCCAGCTGACCTGCCTTTGAGCCAAGGTGGAGGTGAGGGGGTGGAAGGTTGCTCCTTCCTTTCTTTCCCCAGGTGGGGCAAGAGGGGCCATGGGAAAGGGGCTGCCTGCAGCCCCCACCTCCTCCCACCCTTGCACTGATGTGTGGTAGATCCAGGCCCCAACCTTTGCCTTGTTAACTTCTCCTGGGGTGTTGCTTCTGGCCTCAGTTTTACTCCAAACCTCTGATTGCACAGCCCTTCACTGCTCTTGGGGATTAGAGTTGTTATCCCCGTCACACAGGTGAGAAAATCGAGGTTCAGAGAGGGGTGACGTCTGGCTTGTCAAAGTCACAGAGCGAGTTGGGGCACTTTGTCCTTGTGTCCCCTTGTCGACAGGATTTGACTTTAGCCTTGAGGGGCACGGATTTTTGGAGGGACTGCTGTGGTCCTGGGCCAGACTCAAGGACACTCTCGTCCAGGAGAACGCCCTGGGGTGACTGGACCTGCAGTGGCTGAGATGGGAATGTCTCTCAGGGCAGGCAAGGTTTCCTGGTGATGGGGAGGCTGCCAGGACCTTCAGACTTGGCAGCTGAGCACTTGCCAGGGGCCTGAGGGGCCCAGAGGGGAGGCTGGTGCCCAGGGTCTCCCGATGGCCCCCTTCCTATGCTGGGTGGCTATGAGGGCGAAGCCCGGGGAGGCGAGAGAATGATGGTGGCGGCAGGCATGTGTTAAGGTGTCACTTCCTTAGCCATTGAGTCGGGGTGTGAAGAGGAGAGGTGGTGGAGAGGCTTGGCTCCGCTTGGCCGGCCCTGGGTTGGTAGAAGCCGAGGGCTCCCTGCTAAGGAGGGTGAGGCCCCATTCTGAGTGGGCAGCATTGGCGGGAGGGGTGTGGTTTGGGGCAAGGGGCTTGGTCACAAGAGGAGGTGGTAGGCGATCACTAGAGAATAAATGGGTCCCACATTCCCAAGCGATGGCAGGGGAGTCAGAAGCAAGCCTGGACTTTGGACTCAGTCTCACATCCAAGTCCCCGCCCTGCCCACAAGGTGCCTGTGGGATGTCCACTCTATGTCAGTTTAACAGATACTGAGCTCCTGCTGTGTGCAGGGCCCCCTTCTAGGTATGGGGGACACCGCAGTGACCAGAAGGGACAAGTGCCTCTTCACTCAGGATGCTCATGTACTTGTGGGGGAGACAGTGAAAAGCCAAAGCAAAAGAGTAAAACGTGCAGTAGCTTGGATAACAGCCAGTGCTGTAGATAAAGTAGGCTGAGGGTGTGGAGTGTGGGGACAGGGAGGCTGCTAGAGCAGGGTGGCTTAGGGAGGGCTGTGAGGAGTTGACTCCCGATCTGAGACCTGAATGGTGGGAAGGACCCCTCTTTGGGCAGTGCTGGGTGAAGCACGTTCCAGGCAGAGGGACAGTAGATGCAAAGGTCCTGAGGCAGGAGTCTGCCTAGTAAATTGGAGGAGAGCAGAAAGCCATTGGGCCCGGAGTCAAGTGAGCTGGGGGAGAGTGGGAAGAAGAGGACAGGGAGGGGCCAGGTGGTGAGGTGGGAGCTTGGAGAGGGTCCTGAGCAGAGGGTGGGGACTGGCTAGACACGGTCAGATGGTCAGATCTAGCAAACGTGTGGTGATGCTAGCGTGGGGGCGGGAAGGGAAGGGAAGCACTCCCCTCTACCCCCCAGCTAAACGGACTGTTCTGTCCTCAGGTTGGGCGCACTGCCCCTCGTGCCCAGATGGGAAACTGAGGCTTGGGGAGTACTGTGACTAGCCTGAGCCCATGCAGGCTGCATAAAGGGCTCAGTCCCTGTCTGGATTGGTGGAGGCCCGGGGCTACAGGCCTGGGGACCAGGGTTTCTTCTGAAATGTGTGTCTTGCTGAGGCAGTGGTCAGGAGATACCTGGACCCACATGCGGTGTCCCACATTGGTGTTGAGGACAGTGGGTGGGGGCCCCTCCAGCCAGGCCTCTGGGGATGAGCAGGAGCTCCTTGGTGGATGTGGGAAAACCGAGGAAAGCACGAGTGGGTGGAAGGAAGGATCAAGAACCTGGTGGGCAGGGGTCTGTGCGGGGGGACTGGCCCTGCCAAGAGGAGTGGCCCTGGGGGAGGGGGAGGGTCAAGAGCCTCCACCTAGCTGATCTTGGGTGTTGCCCTCCGATCTCCATGTGGGGCCTGTGGGGAGTGCCAGGGACATCATATGAGACTACGGACAGCATGGCGGCTCACCGCTAAAAGTGGGATGCAGAACCCTGCTCTGGGGGACAGGTAGGGTTGTCTTTTGTGCCTGCACCCCGTTGGTCCTGTTTCTCTCTGTCGCCAGAGCCCTGCACACAGCGGGCCGGACACGGGTATTGAGAAAGACAGGGGCTTGGCAGGGGGAGGGCCTCTGCGGTGTGGACGGGACACATGAACACCTGTTTCAGAGTCGAGGACACTGAGGCACAGAGCTCAGACGGACCAGCTCCAGTCCTGCTCTGCAGCTGCCATAGTCTGGAGGCTGCCTTGGGGTGGGACTCAGGTGGGCCAGTGGCGGCCGTGCCTGTGCCTGTGCCAATGCCACTGCCCTCCCCTCCCCCACAGACCGTGGAGCATGGCTTCCCCAACCAGCCCAGCGCCCTGGCCTTTGACCCGGAGCTTCGCATCATGGCCATCGGCACCAGGTCTGGGGCCGTCAAGATGTATCCTTTGGGAACTGAGGCCTTCAGGGCCCTTCGGAAGCTCCTGATTGCAGCTCCCTGTACGTGGGCTCCTTGGGCCGGGTGGGGGGGCAGGGGGGCTGGCCTGGGAGGCCGCAGTAGGCGCCTCGATCCTGGCGGAGGTTGGTGGTGTGGCTTCTGCCCTGAGACTCTTCCTCGCGGAGACGGTTGGGGGGGGGGGGGGGGGATGGGGTCTGCTTGCGGTGGTCACAGCTGTCCATCGCTGCATTTCAGCCAGCCAGTTACCTAGGCGACCCTAGCGTCGTTCCAGCAATTAATTGACTGGGGACACCAGGCCAGGAGGCCACGCACGGTACCCAGCAAAGGTGTTGAGTGGGCCAGGGTTACACAGTGGGCCTTGCCCTGGTGACTGGGCACACACGTATGCCAATGTGAAGACACGTGTGTTCGGCTGAGGGGCTGGGGGCAGTGCCAGGCTCAGCATGGTGAGCACAGCGCGGCCCCCACCTGGATGCTGGCGGCTGCACAATGGGCCGTGTGAGCCGCACAAAGCGGGCATTTTCCTGCAAGCGCGGGGTGGGGGTGGGGTGGGGGCAAGCAGGCAGCTGAATGCTCCTTGCCTGCCATGGAGAACCCCACCCCCACTGCCCTCGGGGAAGCCCCTTGGGTGGGGAGACAGAGGTGTGGGGTCTGGCTGGAGGCGGCTCGGTGAGGGGTGCCCACCCTCACCCTTCCTTTTGGGACCCTCTGGCTCTCAGTACCCTCGTTGGGGACACTGGTTGGTGGAAGATGAGTCAGTGCCTGGAAGGAGGCAGGGTGGGGATGGGGGTCTTCGCACCCCAGGGCTGGGTGGCCAGACAGGGGTGGGCGTCTGGGCCTTTGGTCTGTGAGTTTGCCTTCTCCAGGGAGTGTGGCTGGGCCAGGATGCCCCTCCTCTCCCGTGGGCCCCTGAGGCACTGGTGGGGCAGGGAAGGGGGTGGGGAGGGGGCAGTGCCTGGACCCCCTGCCCCCAAGTCCCCACCTGCCCTGGGGGGGCATGCACTTCCTGGCCAGCTCCCACTCCTTGTGGTGCTGTCCTGACTCACAGGTATATCGTGGTCCCGAAGCCCTTTCTTCTTCTCAGTGCCCTGCTCCACGCGACTCTGTTGGCCACTTGAGCTGTCGCTCCGTGGTCTCACGCACAGGCTCCTCCCGCTCACAAAGAACCTGATGTACTGGCGAGGAGACATCCCCGGAGGAAGCTGGGGCCCTCCTCTGTCCCCTCAGTCCTTCCCCCGGTCTACCCTAGCTCCCAGCCCTGGGTCGGGAAACTGAGGCTGGCCACAGAAGCCACCCCTCCCCCTCAAGGGTGGCCCGTCTCCTTGGCAACCCTGGTTCCCGCCCAGCGCTCCTGCCCTCTCTTTTGTCCCCTCTTCTGTGTTCTCCTGGCTCCTGCAGGGAATCCCAACTCTAGCTCCAAAGCAACCGGCTCCTGCGTTGTTGCTGGGCAACGCTGACCCCTCCCTAACCCTCCCTCCTGGGGCCCCCTCGGCGGCCCTGCCCGACTGGTGTTGCTGTGACTCTGGCACTGACACCAGACACTTGAAGCGGGTCACCCAATCTAAGCCTCTGCGGATTGTCTGTGAAATGGGCAGGCTGAGGCCTCTCCCTGGTCACAGTGGGGGCTGCTGGCTGCGTGCCCCAGAGGGAGGTTGGTTTCCTTGCCCATAGCCGGAGGTTGGCCTGGAGCTGTGGGAAGAGGCAGCCTGGACTCTCCTCTGCTCCAGACTTCCGTGCCCAGGCTTGGCCTGGCGTCTCTGCCTGTATGATCCGAACCTGGGGGGCCCAGCTCTTATGTACACAGACACACGCACACGGCTAACACAGGGCAGAGCCCTGGCTGCCTGCCGGGCCTGGGCCAATTGTGTTGGGTATGTCTTTATTCTCACTTGCCCTGGATCAGCCCTACAAGGTGGGAGTGGCACTCACTAGCCCATTTTACGGATGAGGAAGTAACTGACTTGCAGGAGCAGAGTGGAGCCTGCACGCTGAGCCTGGGGATATCTTGGGGGGATAGGACAGTGCTTCTTCAGGGAGGGGTCCCATCTGGACCTTGGAGGGCTTCTGGGTAGGCAGGCCTGGTTGGGGCCCGTTGGAATCGTTCTCAGAAAGGAGGATCTCCCGTATCTGCTTCTGCCCTTGACCTGTGCTCTCAGCTACGGTGCACCTGGCGTGGAGTTTACCGGCCTACACCGAGACACGGCCACTGTCACCCAGATGCACTTCCTGCCTGGCCAGGTGAGCCTCCACCCTCACTGGCTCCCGTGGCCCCCACGCCCTCCCCATCCCAGGCCAGCCCAGTCTTGGTCTCTGCTCATCCACCAGGGCCGCCTCCTGACCCTGTTGGACGACAGCAGCCTGCATCTCTGGGAGATCGTCCACCACAATGGCTGCGCCCACCTGGAGGAAGCACTCAGCTTCCAGCCACCCAGTCGGCCGGGCTTTGACTGTGCCAGGTACCGGAGGACTTGGCTGGGGACCAGCTGCCGGGCGCAGGGGGTGGGAGGGGGAGCCCGGGGGAGGTTGTGGAAGCCAGCCTTGCAAAGGTGCTGTGGGGGTAGGAAGCCTCCCTCAAGCTAGGATACGGGGTGGCAGGGTACCTGGGGCTGGGCCCGGGGCCCGGAGAGATGTGCCCTGTGGATTTTGCAGGTGTGAAATAGGGGGCTCTGGCCAAGTCTGAGGTGAGCAGGTAGTGTCCATGCTCTGAGGACCGCTGGGGCCTTTAACGGTTTGGAGGGGGCGATGGGTGATAATGTACATGGGTGAAAGGGCAGCTGGGGGGCAAGGAGCATCGTCCCAGGCTGTATGAGGTGCCAGCAGGATGCTCCAGAGGTCAGTGGCGTGGGCCTAGACCCCCAGTGAGAGTGTAAGGGGCCTCTCGGTCTGGCCCTGCTGAAACAGAGTTGTCCTACTCCTCCTGGGGGCTGGGTGACACCCTCACACGGGGGTGGACTCCTGGGGTCTCCCATCCTCTGCAGGCCAGGTCCAATCTGGGGCCCTCCTGCAAAGTCAGGGAGACATCTTGAGGCTGGCGACAGGGTTCCTGGGTGAGGCTCAGGAGGGTTGTGTGTGTCCTAGAGCCCTTGGTCCTGGCCCGGGCACTGGCCTGGTTCCTACCTTCCTTCCTAGTGAGGGGGAGGGGTCGGGAGCCCGTCTCCAAGACCTGAGGAGCCTATTTTTATCCCTCTCCTTCCCAACATCCTGATGAATAATTGAGTGAGCTAATTGTGATGCCCGCAGCCACCACCTTCGCCTTCCCAGTGCGCCAGCCAGCCCACTCGATAATCCGGCCTCTATGAGCGCAGAGGGTCCATAATGAGCTGCCAGTAGCAGCCCAGCCCCCTCCACACCACTCCTCAGCGGGCAGACGGGCTTGCGCCCTCACCCACTCCCCTCATCCCTTGCAGTGGCCCGCTCAGCCTCGCCCGTGTCACGGTGGTCTTGCTGTTGGCAGCCGGTGACCTGGCGGCCCTGGGCACCGAGGGCGGCAGCGTCTTCTTCCTGGACGTGCCCACCTTGACGCTGCTCGAGGGGCAGACTCTTGCCCCGGACGACGTTCTTCGAAGGTAAGAGGCAGGCGGACCTCCCAGCAGCCTCTCCACGCCCGGGTGGTGCTCCTGCCGGCTCACCTGCGCCCCTCTGCAGCGTGCCAGATGACTACCGGTGTGGGAAGGCGCTGGGCCCCGTGGAGTCACTCCAAGGACACCTGCGGGACCCCACCAAGATCCTCATCGGCTACAGCCGGGGCCTGCTGGTCATCTGGAACAGGGCGGCGCAGTGCGCGGACCGTGTCTTCCTGGGGAACCAGGTGTGTGAGGGAGGCCGGCACCTGCAGCCGGGGCCCTCTGCTTAGGGCCCTGCTCACACTGCCCCCCCTACCCCCCTGCAGCAGCTGGAGAGCCTGTGTTGGGAGCGCAGCGGCAACACGCTGGTCAGCTCGCACAGTGACGGCAGCTACGCCGTCTGGTCTGCGGGTGCCGGCGGCTCCCCCGTGACACAGCCCACGGTAGCCACCACGCCCTACGGTGAGTGCTGGGGAGGCTGAGGGCAGCCCTGCCACCTGAGCGTGGGGTTGACCGGGGACCCCGAGCTCAGGCACTTGGGGCTGCCCGGCCTTGGTGGGGGTACCCAGGAGGCCTTGTGTGAGATGCCATGCCGAGCCACGTCCTCGAAGGTGAGGTTGCTGGGGGGCACGGTTGGGCAGTGGGCCTTCCCCTCGGGGTCAGGAAGCAGCTGTGAGGCCAGGATGATGGAGGCAGAGCAGGAACGGGAGAAGCTTGGAGAAATGTGACCTGGGGCCCTTCTGGTCCCTGTGAGCGAATGAGCCCGACACTGTCCCACCCCTCCAGGCCCCTTCCCCTGCAAAGCCATTAACAAGATTCTGTGGCGAAACTGTGCATCTGGGTAGGTGGGGAGCTGGTTCTCAGATGTGGGTTGGGGGCTGTGTCTGCAGGGGGGAGGAGGGTGGGCTCTGGGGCACAGGGATGTCCTGCAGCGCTCTCCCTGGGTCGGGCAGTGTGCACTTGGGGTCTGGGTGGCTCACGTGGCTCCCCGCCTGCCGTGCAGGGACCACTTCATCATCTTTAGTGGAGGCATGCCCCGCGCCAGCTACGGTGACCGCCACTGTGTGAGTGTGCTCCGGGCTGAGACTCTGGTGACGCTGGACTTCACCTCCCGCATCATCGACTTCTTCACAGTTCACAGCACACGGCCCGAGGACGGTGTGTGCCCTGCCCTCCCCACCCCATGCCCTGCGCCGCCCCCCCCCCCCACCCCCCACCCCCGTGGCTCTGCTCACCCAGCCCTCGCCCTGCAGAGTTCGACGAGCCCCAGGCCCTGGCTGTGTTGCTCGAAGAGGAGCTGGTGGTGCTCGACCTGCAAACGCCTGGCTGGCCTGCTGTGCCTGCCCCCTACCTGGCCCCGCTGCACTCATCTGCTATCACCTGCTCGGCACATGTCGCCAACGTCCCCGCCAAGCTGTGGGCCCGCATTGTGAGCGCCGGCGAGCAGCAGAGCCCCCAGCCCGCCTCCAGCGCCTCGGTGTGTGCCCAGGGCCTCCTGCAGGGGCGGGGATATGGGGAGGGAGGGTGTTGCAGGCATAGGCCCGGAGGTGGGGATGTAGCAGGTGTACACGGGGAATTCAGGCAGCTTGGGCCCCGGGTGCCGTGCTGAAGGTGAGGAGAGAAGGTGTTTGTCCTGACCTTCCGCTTCCACATCTCTGCCTCCCTCTCCCAGAGCTGGCCCATCACCGGGGGCCGGAACCTGGCCCAGGAGCCATCACAGCGGGGGCTACTGCTGACTGGGTAGGCAGACACATGTGTTCCATGGCCAAGCACAGGTGTGACGTGTGCGTGCGTGTGTGTGTGTGTGTGTGTGTGTGTACGCGTGTGTATTTGGGTAAATGGAGCGTGGTGCGACCCATGCAGGTGCAGGAGAGCCCATCCTGGGCTGGTGGGTACTGACCTGCCTGGTGACTCAGGCCCCAGCCCTGGTGGGACCAGGCCATTCCCCTCTCCTGCAGGGTGGATTGGGATGAAGCCTCCCTAGGCCCTGGTTAAAGGCCCCGCCCTGCCCTGCCTCTTGGTCTAGAATTGAGCTCCACCCACCCGGCCTGCCCTGGGACCGGAAAATCTGGGCTGGCCCACGCTCATCTGCCCAGGGCAGGTGCTAGAGAGCCCAGTCTGGGCCTGGCGGGCGCTGACGTGCCCAGTGACTCAGGCCCCAACTTCCTGCCCTGCCCCTGCCTGTGCTGGGACCCTCAGGCCTCTGACTCCAGTGTCCCCTATCCTGCTTGAGAGCTCCTAATCATGGCTTTCAGAGCTTTTGGAGGTATCCCAACCAGCCCCAGAGACTCACACACCTTTTGTCGCCCTGGCTCTGGGCTCCCACCACCGCCCAAAGGTCCCTGACGTGGGCTCTGCAGCTGTGTCCTGAGGCTGCACCCCAGATTTGTCTGCTCCTGCCCCCCGCTTCCCCTCCCTGCTTCCTCCCAGCCTCCCCAGGCTTCCTGCTGCTCTGCCTACATGGCTGCCTCATGCCTCATGATCCTTCTGCTCTATGGCTAACGCCCGATCGCTTTTTCTGGACGCGCCCGTAGTCCTCTGTTCCCTGCATTATCTCCTCTGTCATCTCCTGCTCGTCACACTGGTGATTATTTCCATACCTTCTCACCCTGTTTGAGGGGCCCCGGTGCATGTGGTCTGGCATACTGTAGGCACTCAAGATGTGTTTGCTCTATACAGTAGATGCCTCCTGTTTGCTGTGTGCAGTGGGAGTCTGGTCAGTGCTTGGCATACGTAGTAGGTGGTCAGCGCGTGGTCACTGGATGAGCGGGATGGGGGTGGTGCACGGGGACCCGGGGTGGGCCTGATGTTGCCTTCCCTACAGCCACGAGGACGGCACCGTGCGCTTCTGGGATGCATCTGGTGTGGCCTTGCGGCCGCTCTACAAGCTCAGCACAGCTGGCCTCTTCCAGACAGACTGCGAGCACGCTGACAGCCTGGCCCAGGCCGCTGAGGACGACTGGCCGCCCTTTCGCAAGGTAGGCCCTGCCCCGGCCCTGGGGAGCCTGGTCCCAGCTCTGCCCCATGTCATCGCTCCATCCCGCCCCGCAGGTGGGCTGCTTTGACCCCTACAGCGACGATCCTCGGCTCGGCGTGCAGAAGGTGGCGCTCTGCAAGTACACAGCCCAGATGGTGGTGGCTGGCACTGCAGGCCAGGTAAGGCGGAGGTGCCCCAGGCTTGGGGTCTCAGAGGGCTTTCTGGAGGAGGTGGGCCTGACCTAGAGGGTCTAGTGGAGTGGCGGGGGACGCACATGCGCAAAAGCCTGGAGATGGGAATGGGGCTGCAGGTGGGGCTGGCTGGGGTGAGGCCAGCCGGGGAGGTGGAACCTCTAGGAGGCCTGGAGTCCAAGCTCTGGCCGCAGGGAACCACACCAGGGGCGGGAGCACGGGTGTTAGGTGAGCACTGAGAGTGGGGACCAGCAGGTCTGGGTCGCTGCCGTGCCCCAGCACTCAACACGGTATATGGGGCTCAGTGGGTAATTACCGTTAAGTGGGAGACAGGCTAGTGGGGGGTGCTTTGCTCCAAAGGCCAGTGGGTCTCGGTGACTGCTGTTCCCCTCTGACTCGTGCAGTATGCAGAAGGTGCTCAATGTATGCTCATTGCTAAAGGGAGAGAGACTTGCAGGGGTGGGATATTGTGCTCCTGGAAGGCAAGGACCAGCTGGTCTTGGTCACCATTGTGTTCCCCAGTGCTCAGTGAAGGCCCTGGTATACACTAGGCTTTCAGTGAGTGCTTGTTAAGCGGATAAACGAGAGACAGTACTGGGAGTGGCCTAACGGTGGCTTTGCGGGCTCAGGTGGGGCCCGGGTAGTCCTGTCCTCCACACTGACCCCTCCCCCACCCTGCCATGGCTGTGTTTTCAGGTGCTGGTGCTGGAGCTAAGTGATGTGCCATCAGAACAGGCGGTCAGCGTGGCCAGTGTGGACCTCCTCCAGGACCGAGAGGGCTTCACGTGGAAGGGCCACGAGCGGCTGAGTCCGCGCACAGGGCCACTGCCGTGGCCCGCTGGCTTCCAGCCCCGAGTGCTGGTTCAGTGCCTGCCACCAGCTGCTGTCACCGCTGTCACGCTCCATGCCGAGTGGAGCCTCGTGGCCTTCGGTACCAGTCATGGCTTTGGCCTCTTCGACTACCAGCGCAAGAGCCCTGTGCTGGCCAGGTGTGTGTGTGGTGGGCCCGGAGCCCGGTGAGCGGGGGCTGTACTTGCACCTGGCCCCAGCCTCCTGGGAGACCTTTGGTGTCTCCCCACACCTGTCTGGGCCTCAGTTTCCCTGAGATCTGACATGGTGCAGGTAGGGCAACCTTAAAGTCGCCTTCCCCGCTGGCAGCTCTGTCCTTATGAAAAGTGCTGCTGGTAGAGTGTTAAGCGCCCCCGGCTGCTGGGCGCGAGGGGCAGAGGGGCTCCGGCTTCCTGAGCCACGGGGCCGGCAGGAGCGCGGCGGTTGCTCCGGGAGTCTGCTCCGTGGCACAACTGGCACCTGCCTGCCCCCAGGTGCACCCTGCACCCCAACGACTCCCTGGCCATGGAAGGGCCGCTGTCCCGGGTGAAGTCGCTCAAGAAGTCTCTGCGCCAGTCTTTCCGGCGCATCCGCAAAAGCCGAGTCTCGGGCAAGAAGCGGGCCGCTAATGCCAACAGCAAGGTGAGGCGGGGCTGCGCTGCCCGGATGCCACCTCTCTGCCTGCTGGGGCCAGGCACAGCAGTGGAGCCTCAGCTCCGAGAGCCAAGTGTCTGTTCCCTTCAGTAGCCCCGGCCCCTGGGCCCCCCTCCCATCCGCGCCCCCCCCCCCCCCCGCCCTGCTGATCAGGATGAGCCGGGGAAGGTGCTGGGATGTCGGCACCAGGCTGTATGGGAGCAGAGGGGGTTGGGGAGGTGGAGTTCTGGAGGCTGTGCCCCTCCAGTTGCAGGAGGCCAATGCGCAGCTGGCCGAGCAGGCCTGCCCCCACGACGTGGAGATGACCCCCGTGCAGCGCCGCATTGAGCCCCGCTCTGCCGACGACTCCCTCTCGGGTGTTGTTCGCTGCCTCTACTTCGCTGACACGTTCCTTCGAGATGGTGAGGCCAGGGGGACGGGCTGGGGGGATGGGCCTGAGCCGGCCATCTAGGAAACGGGGAAGGGTGGGACCGTGCCGTCTGGGAGGTTGGAAGGCACACCCTATGCGCCGGACTGAGCTGGCGACAGTGCCCCGGCCACCCCAAGTGGTCCCCCCTGGAACTTCCAACTGTGAGGGGTTGGTGAGTGAGCCGGGCCTCTGAGACCTGAAGAGGGAGAAGGGAGCCCAAGATCTGGGGGCGGAGAGCGTGGGGGTCAGCCAGTGCCAGCGGCTGAGGTGGGTATGTGTTGGGGAGATGACCCGGGTGTGGTGGCTGCAGAAGAGGGGGAGGCTGGGGAGACGCTGGGTGCTGGCCACCTCACTCTGCAGTGGCGAGTGCCCTGAGTGGTGGGAGCCCCGGGACGGTCCTCTGCAGACCGATGTGGTCTGGTTTATTGACTGATTCACTGATGGATTTTTACCTCGTATCATGGAGAATTTTCACCATACACAACAACAGGAGTGCAGTCGCCCCACAAAGACAGCCAGCCATCTGCTGCTGCACCGTCCCCGCCCCACACGGTGGCTTTTAATAAATTTTTATTTATTTATTTTTGAGAGAGAGAGAGAGAGAGGGAGAGAACGAGTGGGGGAGGGGCAGAGAAAAAGAGGGACAGAGGATCTGAAGTTGGCTCTGCACAGACAGCAGAAAGCCCAAGCAGAAAGCCCACTGTGGGGCTTGAACCCATGAACCATGAGATCATGACCTGAGCTGAAGGCAGCCGCTTAACTGACGAAGCCACTCAGCCCCCCCCCCCCTTTTATCTTGCTGGAGCATTTTCAATGAATATCTGTACATCAGGACTTGAGCGTGTGTCTAACAGACATAAGCGACAGCCATGGTGCCTGCATCGCACCCCGCGGAACCGATGCTGATCCAGTCTCTTGTCACACTCGGGCTGTGGTGGCTTTCTCCTTTCATCTCCAAAATGCCTTTTTATAGTTGATGTTGGGTCAGCATCTAGTCATTCTGCACTTGGTTGTTTCACTGATGTGACTTTCAGGCTCTGAATCCGAGCAGGGACCCCCTCCCCCTCCCCCCGCCTTCTGATGTCATGTATTTGTTGAGGATCTTTTATCCAGTGGATTTTCTCAGAGTCTGGACATGGTAGCCCTAGGCTCTTTACCTTGTTCCGCTGTCACCACGAGAAGGCTTATGGCGTTCAGGTTCCCAGCTGGCTGGGTGTCCTAGGTCTGGGCAACATTTTGAGTTGCTTATTTTCCCTGGGGTGTGGCTCCCCCTGGTGGTTGTTGCTGAGGCCACCGATTCATCAAGGGCACACAGCAGTGGCTGCTGGCTCCTGCTGGCTTCTTCTGGCTCCTGCTGGCTCCTGGACATTGAGCTGTGATTCTCCACCAAGGACCTTCCCCAGAGGTTCAGCCCACACAGGGAAAGCTGGCTAGACAGCGTCCCGCAGGCCTCATTTCTTTCCAGCCTGGCCCCGAGGACTCCACGTCTGGCTGTTGGGCCGAAAGCACATGGCGGGGGGTGGGCTGTGGCCAGCCGGAACGCATCTGCAGGGTGCGGGCTGGTTCCAAGTCTGTCAGTAAGACTAGTGATGGCATATGGTGAGGGGGTGTCAGAGCTGCATGGGGGGGGGGGCGGGGGGACTCTGTTCCTGAAATGGGGGCTGAGGGTACAGTGGGATGGGGTTGGAGAGATCAGGGTCTAGTTTGGGTGCCTGTTGACATCCTCGAGATGTCCTGGAGGCCATTCCCACTTCTGCAGGAGGACTGTATCTGAGGCCCCAAATTTCGTCAGTAATATAGAGAAGGTGCCTCGGGCCTGAGGCCCTCTGAGGTCCCTGGGGAGGCGTGGGACACAAGAGAACTGATTCCGGGGTATCCGGAGAGGAGGGGAGGAACCTGTATCATGTGGCCGACACCCCGCCTCACCAGCCCCTGTCGTCCCGCAGCGGCCCATCATGGACCCACCATGTGGGCAGGCACCAACTCGGGGTCCGTGTTTGCCTACGCGCTGGAGGTGCCGGCGGCCGCGGCAGGTGGCGAGAAGCGACCCGAGCGGGCGGTGGAGGCCGTGCTGGGCAAGGAGGTGCAGTTGATGCACCGTGCACCCGTGGTGGCGATCGCCGTGTTGGATGGGCGCGGCCGCCCGCTGCCCGAGCCCTATGAGGCCTCTCGGGATCTGGCACAGGCGCCTGACATGCAGGGCGGCCACGCTGTGCTCATCGCGTCTGAGGAGCAGTTCAAGGTAAACCACCGTGGCGACCCTCCTGGCTCCCACCTGACACCGTTAGACCTTCCAGGAACTCTGTCCTCACTGTGCTCCCCATCTGCTGAGACCCCCTGTCTGCCTGGGACACATGCCCCTGGACTAGCAGAGATGGCCCCTGGAGAACCCAGACGCTCCCTCAGCCAGCCACATCCCCCCAGGACCCTCCTGCCTCACCGAGTCCCTGCCAGGACCCTCTGAAGACTCCTCAGGGCTCTGTCTGGCAGGAACTCGTGACCTGAGTGGATACCAGCCACCTTACCCTTACAACCCAGTGTGACTGGTTTGGCCACAGATGGGGGGGCCCTGGGAGGTCTCCTAGGTGAAGTCTGAGGAGAGGGTGCCCAGGCGGGAGGCCACCGGGCGGCCGGGGCTGCAGGCCCAGCTGGCAGGCCGGGTTCGGGGCGGGGGCTGGTGCCCGCATCTGGGAGGGTGGGCCCTGCGGGTGCGGACAGGGCCAGCCCCTTTCACCGGCCGCCCGCCTGCCGCCAGGTGTTCACACTACCCAAGGTGAGCGCCAAGACCAAGTTCAAGCTCACGGCCCACGAGGGCTGTCGGGTGCGCAAGGTGGCCCTTGCCACGTTTGCCAGCGTGGCCTGTGAGGACTACGCTGAAACCTGCCTGGCTTGCCTCACCAACTTGGGCGACGTGCACGTCTTCTCGGTGCCTGGCCTGCGGCCCCAGGTACACTACTCCTGTATCCGGAAGGAGGACATCAGCGGCATCGCCTCCTGTGTCTTCACGCGCCACGGCCAGGGTGAGGGGAAGGCTTCTCGGGGGCAGAAGCGGCCTGAGCGGGGCTGGAAGAGTTGCTGGGGAGCGTCAGCAGAGGGGCCCCAGGGCGGGCTCGGGACTGGCCGGCACAGGCCAGGGGGAAGCCACTGAGGGATTGTGGTTGCAGTCACACCCCCTAACCGCACCCCACTCTTCACCCGCCCACCCAGGTTTTTACCTGATTTCTCCATCGGAGTTTGAACGCTTCTCTCTGAGTGCTCGGAACATCACGGAGCCGCTCTGCTCTCTGGACATTAGCTGGCCCCGAGATACCACCCGCACCAGGTGCGTGGGAGGGGCAGCCCAGGGGGCCTTCACTAAGGCTGGTCTCATCCTCATGCTCGGATCCTGCGTGGAACAAGGGTGGCCCTCCCTCGTGTCACCCCTCTCTGGTCCTGGGCCCCAGGAGAGGGAGGGTAGGGTCTGGCACTTGAGACTTGAGGCGCCTGCTTGTGGTACCCATTGTGGCCTCATCTCTACAGCCACAGGCTCCGAGAGTCGCCCAAGCTGAGCCAGGCTAATGGGACCCCAGGCGTGGTCCTGGCCCCAGGGAGCCGCGATGGAAGCCCTGGTCCTGCCCGCAGCAAGGGAGCTGGTAAGGACGCTGGATGTGAAGTGAAAGTGGCAGGATATCCACGCAGCTGACGCAGGCCGGGGGGCAAGCCTCCGTAGGTGGCAGCAACCGGACAGGCTGGAAGCCTGGGGGGGGGGCCAGGCCAGGCAGGAATGGGGGGAGTGGGGGTTGGCGGTCTGCTTGCAGTCCCAAGTCTCACTGTGGGCTGGGTTTGGGGCCGAGTCAGGTCCCCAGGGGATAGAAGGTAGAGTGCAGAGGGTGCCCAGATGGCCAGGTGGGGTCCCGATCATTTTTTTCCCGCAGACACCCCAGAGCCACCCGAGGCCACGCTCTCGCCCATGTCCATTGACTCGGCCACCAGTGCTGACACCACGCTGGACACGACAGGGGACGTCACGGTGGAGGACGTGAAGGATTTCCTGGGGTGAGGCGGGTGGGCGGGTCCGCAGAGGGGCTGCCCTGGGTCCTCCCCAGCCTCCCTCTGCTACCCTCTGCCTGCCTTCTGTCAGAGCTGGGCACAGAGGCCCCAGGAAGGGCCAGGTCCCAGGACCCTCTGATCTCCGCTCCCCTCCCCGCAGCTCTTCGGAGGAATCTGAGAAGAATCTGAGGAACCTGGCCGAAGACGAGGCTCGAGCCTGTGCCATCCTGATCAAATGAGGTGCTGCGGGTTTAGGGGCCCTGGGTCTGCCTGGTCCTTACTGTTTGACAGCCCTGATTTTCACGGTTCGGTACTAGAAAGGCTAGGCCGGCCTGTCAGCTCCTGGATGGCATGGGTAGCGTTTGGAACCAGGCCAGAGCAAACCACTTAGAGGTGGTGGCAGCTCGGGGCTCAGGGGCCGGTGTGGCCAGCCCATTTTGCAGAGATGATCACTCAGGCTCTTGTGGTGGGGTCCTGCCAGGTGAGCCTGGTGAGCGGGGCCTGGATCTGGAGCCCAGATCTGGGGCCCAGAGGTCTGCCCAACCTATTCGCTGCCCGGTGCCCCTACCCACGCAGCCTGGCCCTACGCCGGGCAGAGACCCCCACCCCCAAGCTCCCTCTTCATCTGCTGCCGGGGTTACTGCTGCCTCCTCCCTGACCACGCCCTGGGCCTCAGTGGGCCCAGCGTGGTCAGTGGTCAGAGTCAGCAAGCCCACCTCTGGCTGTCCCTGCAAGACCCTTGCTCCTGAATGGGTGGGGTGGCCCTTTTGCCTGCCCTAGAGGGGGCACGGTGGCACTTCTGCAGCCAGGCCGTTTACACTTTTCGGCTCCCTGGCTTTCTCTGACCCCTCTTCTCTTCCTTTACCAGGAGGGCCAGAACTGCTTGGCTACCCACTGCCCTTCTGGGAGCTGGGATCCAGGACCCCTGGCCCCTCCGCATAGACCCACACCTGCTAACCTACAGCCTCCAGAGGGACCTGCCCACCTCTGCCCCAGTGCGGTATGGGGGGGGTGTGGGCCCGGGACTCAGCCCAGAGCCTCTGGGGTAGATTCACCTTGGCCGCTCCAGTAGGCAGTTAGCCATCTGGAAGCCAGGCGCTACAGGGCGAGGACTGCTGGGCCTGGCAAGCCCCGTGCCACCTCCCACTCTGCACACCGTCCTTCCCCACTGCCTTTGCAAAGAATATTTTTCTAACGCCTGTGCCGGGCTGGACAGGCATTTCTAAAACTATTTTGGTACTTGCTCCTGGGCCAGCACCCACCACTCCCCCCCCCCCCCCCCCAAGTCTGTGATGTGCGCATATATACGACTGGGAGTTCTGCCGGGCACCCAGGACTGGGGGCCCAGTCAGGGTGTGTGTGTGCGTGTGGGAGCGTGCGTGTGTGTGTGTGTGTGTGTGTACGAGGGCGGGGGGCGGGGAGGTCGGTCAGGATGGATTTCCCTGTAGATTGTACCTTGGGGTTTTTTTCCTGTCATTTTGTTAAAATTAGCGCTGTTTTAATATTAAAAATACTGATTTTTAATATTGAAAATAAAAGCATTTAATATCTCTTAAAAGGCAGCCACACCTGCTTTATCCCTGGTGGGGAGGAGGCGTCACACAGGAGCTCAGGAGGGAGGGACTCCAGGTGCCCAGACGCCTGAGGGCACCGGTCAGGGTCTCCCCGTCGGTGCTGCTGGGACTGTGGCGCTGGGGACTGTGGCGCTGGGGGTGGTGGCTGGAGCGGGGGCTGCCTCTGCTGGCAGGCAGTGGACGGACAGAGGCCCTTCCTCGCCCTGGCGTGGGGTCGCGGCGGGGGCACTGCAGGCGGGTGATGGCCACCCTAGGCCAGGGCCTCGCGGAAGGTGCTCCAGGCGTGGAAGCAGCGAGTGAAGGCGTGCTGCTCGTTGCCCTTACGGACCAGGCGCAGGCGGCGGGTCTTCTCGTGCTCCTTGGATCGCATGTGCTGGATGTACACCTGACCGACAGGAGAAGGCGTGAGTCTTGGGCGGTGCACCGGGACCGCCAGGCCCAGCCCCGGCCCTCCCCACCACCGACTCACCTGGCAGGCCTTCAGACTCAGCTTGATCTCCACCTGGCTCGTCTGGGTCCCCACCCACATGTAGACCTGTGGGGACAGCAGGACAGGTGGTCTCACGGGACCTGAGAGTACCCCCCCATTCCAGCCCCGGGTTCCCATCTACCAGCGGGTAGGCCCCTTGAATGGGCGGGGGGGCAGGGGGCTCACTTCTTGGCCATTGTCTAGCAGCATGATATCATCATCCGCCAGGTCATCTTGGCAGAAATCAGAGCACTTCTCGGTCACGGCGAAGTAGCCCTTCTCATTGGAGCACCTGGAAGTCAAGGGTCAGGGAGAGGCTGAGGGTCGCAGGAGCCTGCCAGGACTGAGGAGGGAGCGCGGGGAGAGGTATGGGCTCTGGCCTCACCGGAAGAGCCGAGTGTGCTTCATGTATTCGGCGTCACCATCATAAGGCTTCTGTGCCCCGATGCCCACCCAAAAAAAGTTCTCGGGCTCCTCACCTTCGTTGATGACCTGTGGGGAAAGCGTCTGTCTGGCCCAGGTCCCCTGTCGGCCCTCACACGACCGCCTGCCCACCTGCCACCCGCCCTGGTCACCTGCTTGCTATAGGAGGCGTCAAACATGGTGTTCAGGATATCTTCCGCAAGCTTGGCCTCGTCCGGGTCCGCAGCCCGGCCCACCCACGCGTATACGATGCCCTGGTTGTCCTCGCTCTCAAAGGGAACCTGGGGAAGCGTGCAGGGGGTTCAAGTCAGGTCCCGCCTACAACCCACCACCCTGAGCCACAGTGCTGGCCGCACCCACAACCCACCTTGAGGATAAAGCAGAACTCGGAGTTGAGGAGGCTGGAGTCTGTGTTGATCTGGATGCACCTGGGGAGTGGGAGGGGTCAGCAGGGAGGTGCGGCTGGCCACTGGCCCCCGTCTGCCCACCATGTGCTCCCAGTCCCACCCCCGGCGCCCCCCTCCCCCTGCCCGGGCCAGGCACCGGGTGCAGAGGGCGCTGCCATTGGTGCGAATCTGGTAAAGGCTGGGCTGCAGGGCACCCTGAGCCGCCTTCCTCTTGCCACGGTGGATGATGAACTTTCTCTTGAAATGGGACAGGAACTTGGGGTTCTCCTGCTGCTGTGTCATGCGGACCACCTGGGGGTGTGGAGATGTTAAGGGCAGCTCCTTGGACCCCCCCCCCCCCCCCCCGCCCCTCAGGCCAAGCCTCCCCTGGGTCTGAGTCCCTCTCAGGAGGTGCGGGGGTGGGGGGGGGGGTGGCTGGAGCTGGGGTGGGCTGACAGACCTACCTCTAGCTTGCCGGGGAAGAGGCTCTCGAACTTCTTCTGCAGGCTGAAGGTGAAGGTGAGCCAGCCCATGTTGGAGGCTTCCCGGCCCTGCCAGAAGTACACGATGCACTGGAAGTCCTCCTCCGGCTGCTTCTCCTCTGCCTCAGCCGCTGCTTCCTCGCCTTCTTTGCCCTCCGCCCCTGCTTTCTCCTCCTCCTTCTCTTCCTTCTTCTCCTCCTCCTCCTCGTACTCCACGGGGACCCAGTACCTGGGGGGTATGGGGGTGGGGGGTCAGAGAGCGGTGGGCGGGGGCTCGAGGCCCCTAGCCCCAGGGGAGGGGCCGGGCGACCCAGGCGCGCCGCGTTGGCACCTGCAGAGGAAGACGTAGCAGTCCTGCGTGTAGAAGTGGCCAAACTCCTCCTCCGGCAGCCTCGCGAACTTCTTGCCCTCGAGCACAAAACCCTCCATGCCGTCCAGGTCCTCGTTCCACTCCTCCATCAGCTGCTCGGCCTGCAGGCCACGGCCGCCAGTCACCACCGGGCAGGGCAGGTCCTGGGCCAAGTCCTCCCCCGCCCCGCCCCCGGGGCCCCGCCCCCACCTCCGCCAGTGCCATGGGCGGCTGCCTGGGCAGGAACAGCGCGGTGAGGTCAGCCTTCATCTGCTCTTTCTTCTCCGCGTCGCGCTTCACTTTCCCGGTGAGTCCCGGGCCCTGCAGCACGGCCTCTGCGTTGCGCGTGTAGTCCACTGTCAACACGTCGTCCCAGTTCTTGAACTTGGCCTTGAACACCTGCCAAAGGGATGACAACACCAGCTGGAGTGGGGGTCTGATGCGGTTAAGGCAGAGGTCGGGTGGCTTGGGGGCGGGGTCCGGAAAAGCGGGGTGTGGTCTAGAAATGAAGGCGGGGCCTGGTGGCCGGAGGGGCGGGGCCTGGCAGGATAGCCGGTAAGAGGCCGCCCGAGAGGTACACACGCACCTGCGCCTCCGTGCCCTCCAGGCTGCGGCTGACGGTGGCGTGCCGCGGCCTGTGCAACATCCCGCACAGCTCCTGGCCCAGCTTGAGGGCGGCGGCGCGCACCAGGCGCGGGGACTTGCGGCCCAGCCAGATGAACACGTCCGACCAACAGTCCAGGATGTACACGCAGCGCGTGTCCAGCAGGCTCTGCAGCTGCGGGGCAAAGGCTGGAGGTCAATGCTGATGCGCCACCACCACGGAGGGGTCCTGGCTCCCTCGCCCTCCTCCCTCTGTGTGTCTTACCAGCCGCATCCTCGGCATCAGTTCCACCTTGGGACGTGTCTTATGTTCCACAGAGAGCTTGTAGTTGATCTGTGGCAGCTCCAGATAGCCCAGGCCCAAGCCCACCTGGCAGGATGAACAGGTGGGCGTGGCAGGGAAGGGTCTGGGGGAAGGAGCCCAACCCACCAGCAGCCCCCTGCTTTGGAGTCTGGCCTCTGCCCTGTTGTGGGTGCTCAGGACCATCGCCTGCTCCTCTTTGGACCTTAGTTTCCTCCCTCCACCAGTGTTTTAAGGGCATTCTATCAGTGGAAGGGCTTTTAAATGGTGCTTTCCCTGCCAACCCTCTCCAGGTCCTTACTGTCTTTTCTAATCTTCTAACTCGTCCTTTTCTTGCTTGCAAAACCCCCACGGGCTTCCTGTCACCTGCAGAATTAAGGCCAGGTTCTCAGCCCTGGAAGCCAGGCACTTTGCAGCCTCTCTCTAGCCCCACCTTCCTGGAAACACACACCCTAACACTGTTTCTCACGGCCTCACTCAGAGCCTCTAGACCTTTGCTCTGGCTATTTCCTGTCCAGAAGGTGGCACCCTCTCCCCACCCAAGTCCACAGTCACCACAGTGGTGCGAGGCTCAGGAAGTCAGGCCAGCCCTGCACCCAGCACCACAGCTCACCTTATACAGCTTGGGCTGAGGTGGCCAGAAGTCATCAGGCACATGCTTCTTGATCTCAGAGGGCTCCCCGCCCAGCGCCTCCCAGAACTCTGGGGACTCCTGACCTTGTACCAGCAGTGTGATCTCTGCCTTCCCTTTTCGCTCGTTCTTGTTAATTTTCTCTGCAAAGAGCCTGGAGGGGGAGTGGTGTGCAAAGCCCTTGGTGAGTCCTGTACCCCTTCTTAGAGGTGGCAGTCGGTCTTTGCAGAAGACTCCCCACCATGTCCCAGCAGGGCGTAGTCCTCGTACCTGGCCTTGGTGGTGCTACTCAGTGTGGCCTGGGCCCCCCGCCACACGTAAATGTCCAGCCCTCGATCCAGCAGGAAAACAAACCTGGATGGGAGGGGCAGAACGTGGGCAGCAACTGCCCTCATGCCCTAGACCCGGCCCCAATCCCTCCTTATGGGGTTTATCCCCCTTGTGGGTACCACGAAACTCGGTAAGACAGGGGTCAAAAGGATTGCTGGAAGGCCTCTTCTTCTAAAACCCAAATCTTCCCCCCACTAGTGGGGAGGAGGTCTGGGCTCAAGCACTCCCACCTCAGGTCATGGGTGCCTACCTTGGGTCCAGGGAGGCCCCCTTGAGAGGTACAGGTTCCAACTTGATGTTCTTTTTCCCATACACACGGTACATCCTGGCAGCAGAGCGAGAGTGACCAGGGGGTGGGAGGTAGGGACACGAAGGGGCCGATTTAGCCCTAACACCCTCTCCCCCAACCCTTCCCAGCTGAGTCCAGGTTAGTGCCACCTACCCACACACCCCCTCACCTGGTGACGTAGTGTGTGTCCTCCACAGTGTAGAAGCCACTGGCTGTTCCTCCCTCGATGTAGGAGATGTCGTTGTCAAACACCTGTGTGTGTGAGGGTGTGGTCCCTTGTCACTGAGCTATCCCCCCCGGCCCCCCGGCCCTCCTTCAAATACCTCCTGTCAGGGGGGCAGAGTTGCCCGTCCCTGCATCAAGTGCCACAGATCCGTGATGAAGTTCAACAAAACAACAACAAAGAAGAACAAGATCTGTGTCTATAAACGTAAACTCGTTATTTCAACGTTACCAGCTACAAAACTATGTGTTCATGGTGCGTTCACTCTTGTTAAGGTTTAGCCGCACACAGCATGTCTAGATACGCGCGTGTCAGGGCACAGGACCAAGCAGGTTCACGGAAGAGAGCGGAGTAAAGCGTCGTGTGTATGGGCATCTCCACGTAGCCAGCTGGCCGAAAGGACAGCACAGCTTGCTAACCCTGCTCTCTGACTCAGGGTCCTGCGCGTGGCCCCGCCTCCTTGGCGCTATCGGTCCCAGCTCCCCGGCTCTCTCTTGGCCTCAGGCCCAGGCTCCCCACCTCTGGCCTCACCCAGTTCCCCTGACTGCCTTCGGTCTCCACCCCTAACACCTCTGGGTCGGCAGTGTGAGCCAGAGGTCTTGGCCCGCCCTCAGCCTTTGGCCGCGCCCACTTCCCGGCCCCACCCCCCCAAGGCCCCGCCCTCTGGCTGGCTGGCACCTGCAGGAACTCCTCGCTCTCATCGCCCATCTCCTCCCGCACGGTGCGACACTCGGCACCAAGATAGTTACGCAGGTTCACGGCATGGATGGCAGAGCAGGCCTTCTTGTCCAGCGTGGACTCCCCGCCGATCCAGTAGTAGATCTCCCAGTTCAGTGAGCCACTGTCATCCAGAAAGGTCTGGTGGGGGGCGGCGGGCAGCATAGGCCGTGTCAGCCCCGGCCAAGGTGTCCTGGCTTCCCAGCTCACCCCCCAAAGGCCCCTCTAGCGGCCACAGACTCCCCACTCCCACGGTGGGCTGAGCTGTCACACCTCTGCCTAGGACATCCCCACCCCACCTGCTCTGCAAAGCCCTCCCCCTCCCAGCTTGCCTCAAGGAACAAAACTGTGGAGCTGGGGGCCCTGAGCCATCTAAGATAAGGTTACCGGCGGGGGGGGTCCTAACCCCCAACAACACGCCCAACTCTCACCTTGAGTACAATGTAGCAGTCAGCCTCATAGAACTTGCCATGGAAGGCTTCCTCCACCAGCACAGGCACGAAGTTCTCGATCTGCCAGATGGTGAGGCCCGGCAGCTGGCCCACGTCCTCCGTGAAGAACTCAGAGTAGTCAAGGCGCGGCTTCTCCAGGCTCTGGTCCCAGCGCCGTGCCTTGCCCCCAGGGGCTCGCGCGTCAGTACTTTCCTGGGGTCACGGTCACAAGGCATGGCTTGCCTCGTCACAGTCACTCAGGCAGATCTCTATTTGCTACCCACCTCAGGGCCTTTGCATGGGTTGTCCTCTCTACCCGGGACCCACTCTCCCTCTTGGCCTGGGTCACACAGTCTGTCTTGAGAAGAGCCCAGGGACACCTGTCCCCTCCCAGCCCCTGACCTGGCTTACCTCCTGTTTTTTGTTCTTCTCCTGGGCCACGTCCGACATGCCCTTCAGCACCTGCTTAGCCTGGTCATCCTGGGCTGAGTCCTTGCGCCTCCGCAGCCGCATCTTGCGAGCCAGGGGGTCCTTGGGCCCACTTACTGCTTAGGGGAGGAGTAAATAGCTGGGCCCTCGGGCACCCAGCCAACCAGGGGCCAGCCCCATCTCGCAGGATCCAGAAGCTATGTGTGTCCCACCCAATTTGCAGATGGATAAGCTGAGGCCGGCAGAAGCATGCCCCCGGCTCCCAGACCAGCCCGACCTCCTCTGCTTACCAGCTGCTGCCGCAGCCACCGTGGCAGGGGAGGCACCTGCCAGCCGCAGCTGGTTCTGCAGCGAGAAGTCGATGTTGTACCACTCGGCAGCACGGTCAGCAGGCTTGGGAGGCATGACCAGGCTGGGGTTCTCCCGCACGTCCAGGACCTGCCTCGCGGGGTGAGCAGAGGTGGTGGGCCTGAGATCTACCGCCCCGTCACGCCCACCCCCGTCTGTCGCTCTTGGCAG
Source organism: Panthera onca (assembly GCF_046562875.1). Lineage (NCBI taxonomy): Eukaryota > Metazoa > Chordata > Mammalia > Carnivora > Felidae > Panthera > Panthera onca. The sequence continues at coordinate 27,476,567 of NC_138352.1, read as the reverse complement.
CCGCTAGTGCTGAGAGGTCCAGGGCGGGGGCTGGGGTTCTTTCTCATCCCAGCTCTGCGGCCGCCCCTCGCGGGCTTTGGCTTTCCCATCTGTGAAACGGGACCTTGCAGGCTGGTCACAGGGCTAAAACGATGCCATCAAGCACGGGACGGACGGACACGGGGATGCGGTTCACCTTCTCCCAACTGTGGCCCTGCCGCCGCTCCAGGGGGCCTCTGCTGGGTGTCCCCACCCCAGTGACACTGCTTTGTGCGCTCTTTCCTGAGGGGGTGTCTGTCTGCACCTCCGCCCTCCCCATCAGGCCCCTCTTGGCACTGGCCCCGGCCCGCCCAGACCTCGATCTCCGTCAAGAAGTGGATGGCCTCTGGGAGGGTCACCAGGCGGTTCTTGTTCAGGACGAGTTTCCTCAGCTTTGAGCACCTGTGAGGACAGAGCCGGAGCCTCAGGGAGGTGACAGAGGAGGTTGCGGGGGAGGCAGGGAAACTTTCAGGACCCAGAGACGGGGAGCCGGGTGAGACCAGAGGCACTGAGTAGCCCAGCTAGTTACGAAACCACTGGGTTTAAACAGGCCGAGAGAGGCAGGAAAGGCTAAAGCAAGTGGGACTGGAGTCTCCTCAAGCTACGTGACGGGGAAGATCTTCTAGTGGCTTCTACGCAACAGCAGTTTTCAAAGAGGCCCTCTGCAGAGTTAAAGGCTCCTGCACGTGACCAACAGGACACTAAAAATCATTCTCGGAGACACGGGGGTGGCTCAGTCGGTGAAGCGTCTGGCTCTTGATTTCAGCTCAGGTCATGACCTCACGGTTTGTGAGACGGAGCCCCACATCAGGCTCCACACTGACAGCACGGGACCTGTTTGGGATTCTCTCTCCCTCTCTGCCCTCTCCCCTACTTGTGCTCTCTTCCTCTCTCTTGAAAAATAAACAAATATACTTAAAAAAAAAAAAAAACCAAACCATACTCTGTCCTCAAATTAGCTTGGAAGCTGCTGAGGGGTCCTCTGTTCTCTGCCTGAAGGACTTCTCAGAGTGTTGAGGAGGCCATGCCAGTGGACACAGTGACCTCCAGAAGGAGACAGACCAAACTCATGCTGGCACAGGACGTGGGTCTTGACCCACAAAGCCAAGTTAACCCATCCGTGTTGCATGGTGGGCAGAGATTGCAGGGGGGGTTCTGACTACGGATCTGGGGTTTTCTATGCCATAAGTCTCCCCGCCCCCACTCGCCCCGGCACCTGCAGAGGCTTTCAGGGATCAGCTCCAGGTTGTTGTTGGCGGCCATGAACTCCTCTAGGTTGGCCAGCTTGCCGATGCCCGAGGGCAGCCCATCGAAATCCAGCTTGTTGGAATTCAGGTACAGCTTCTTCAGCTTGGTCAGTTTGCAGATGGCTGACTAGAGGGGAGACACGGGCGGGGGGCGGGAGTCAGGGGCGGGAGCCAGGGCGGCCTTCCCTCTCCCCACCCTAGGCCCGGACGTACGGGCAGTGAGGTCAGCTGGTTGCGGGACAGGTTCAAGGTCTCCACGTGCACCCACTGGTCAATGCACAGGGACAGCTCCGAGATCTGGTTGCTGCTGAGGTTGAGGCGGCGCAGGCTGGGGAGGGTGTACAGGCACTCGGGCACCCGCGTCAGGTCGTTGCAGGAGAGGTCCACGTCTGGGGTGTGGAGTGGGGTGCATCAGCTGGGGCCCCCGCAACCCGCTCCAGGGGCAGCCAGCCCTAATGTGAGCCCCACCTCCACTGCCTCCAGGCTCTGCGGCCTGAAGCCAGTGACTTAATCTCTCTGGGCCTCAGTTTCTCCATGTGGAAAGACTTCCTCATACTGCTGAGTCTAGCCATAAAGCCAGTGCTTGTCACTGGCACAAAAACAGACACTCAGATCAATGGAACAGAACAGAGAACCCAAAAATGGACCCACAAATGTATGGCCGACTAATATCCAATGGATAGTTGACAAAGCAGAAAAGAATATCCGATGGAATAAAGACAGTCTCTTCAGCAAGTGGCGTCGGGAAAACTGGACAGCGACATGCAGGAGAATGAACCTGGACCACTTTCTTAACACCACACACAAAAATAAACCCAAAATGGATGAGAGACTTAAATGTAAGACAGGAAGCCATCGAAATGCTCGAGGAGAAAACAGGCAACAACCTCTTTGACCTTGGCCGCAGCAACTTCTTACTCAACACATCTCCGGAGGCAAGGGAAACAAAAGCAAAACTGAACTATTGGGACCACATCAAGATACAAAGCTTCTGCACAGCAAAGGAAACAATCAGCAAAACTAAAAGGCAACTGACGGGATGGGAGAAGATATTTGCAAATGACATATCAGATAAAGAGTTAGTATCCAAAATCTATAAAGAACTTATCAAACTCAACACCCAAAAAACAAATAACCCAGCAAAGAAATGGGCAAAAGACACGAATAGACACTTCTCCAAAGACATCCAGATGGCCAACCGACACATGAAAAAATACTCAACATCACTCATCATCAGGGAAATACAAATCAAAACCACACTGAGATACCACCTCACACCTGTCAGCATGGCAAACATTAACAACTCGGGCAACAACAGATGTTGGCGAGGATGCGGAGAGAGAGGATCTCCTTTGCATTGCTGGTGGGAATGAGAACTGGTGGGGCCACTCTGGAAAACAGTATGGAGGTTGGTCAAAAAACTAAAAATAGAACTACCTGTGACCCAGCAATTGCACTACTAGGTATTTATCCAAAGGATACAAAAATGCTGATTCAAGGGACACATGCACCCCGATGTTTACAGCAGCGCTATCGACAATAGCCAAAGTATGGAAAGAGCCCAAATGTCCATTGACGGATGAATGGATAAAGAAGATGCAGTATATATATAGAATGGAATATTACTCGGCAATCAAAAAGAATGCAATCTTGCCATTTGCAACAATGTGGATGGAAACAGAGGGTATTTTGCTAAGCGAAATTAGTCGGAGAAAGACAAATATCATAGGACTTCACTCATATGAGGACTTTTAAGAAACAAAACAGATGAACATAGGGAAAGAGAAGGAAAAATAATATAAAAACAGGGAGGGGAACAAAACATAAGAGACTCTTACATACAGAGAACAAACAGAGGGTTAGTGGAGAGGTTGTGGGAGGGGGGGATGGGCTAAATGGGTAAGGGGCACTAAGGAATCTACTCCTGAAATCACTGTTGCACTATAAGCTAGCTAACTTGGATGTAAATTAAAAGAAAAAAAAAAAAAAAAAAAAGCCAGTGCTCATAATTTGGTGTTACCACTAGCTGTCACAGTAAGGAAAGAACTACTCATTAACATAACCGCATCCTTTGCCCTCCGGCAGGTGGGCAGACAAGCAGGATCTATCCCTTCCTTCCTCCATAAGGGAGCAAGGAAGCAAGGGACCGGAGGGGACGAGAGCCCGAGATCACCCAGGGACTGCCAACCTGCGAGGTTGCTCAGGCCCTCCAGGCTGGTGGGGAGGTTGCTCTGGGTGCGCTGGGTGTTCCTCAGGTGCAGGGTCTGCAGGGCCGTCAGAGCTGGGAGCTGCCTGCAGGGAGACGTGGGTGGTCAGGCCGGGGGCAGGCCCAAGCGCACGGGGCTGAGAGGGTCTCAGAAGACGAGGTCAAGGGCGGCTGTAGGGTGGGGTAGACAGGACTCAGGACTGAGGTAGGACCTGATACTTAGGAAAGATGGGGCCTGAGGGGCCCAGCCCACACAGGAGGGGCAGGGATGTGGTGGGGGCCCGAAGCAGGAAGGGCCAGGGCTACGGGGGAGTTGAGGGACAAGGCCAGATTCCCCAGGGTGGGTTCGGGGGTGGGGCGTGGTCTGAGGAGGCGCCCACCGGAGCTGTGCGTGCAGCAGCGGGTTCCCGTTGAGCACCAGCGTCTGCAGGTGCACCAGGCGGCGCATCTGTGGGGGCAAGCTTTCTAGACGGTTCTCACTGAGGTCCAGGTACAGCAGGTCGGTGAGGTTGATGAAGAGCTGGTTGGGGATGGTGTCGATGCTGCGGGTGGGTGGGGGTGGGGCAGGCAGGGGCCGTCAGGGCCAGACGTACCCCTCCTGGATGGATGCAACCCCGTGTTGCAGTCCCCCCCAGACTCTGCCCCCCACCCCAGCCGACAGGCACCTGTTATGGCTGAGGTTCAGCACCAGCATGTTCTTGGCGTTCTCCAGCTCCCGTGGGCATTCCGTCAGCTGGTTGTAGCTCAAGTCCTGTGTAGAAACGGGCGAGGCCAGGTCAGGGGTGTTAGGGCCAGCCTTGGGGGTCAGATGGGGGACTGAGGAAGGAGTGGCTGAGGAGCTTTCGGGGCCAAAAGCAGACAGTCAGAACCCCGAGAGGAAGGGTGCCCAGGTTAGGGATCTGACTCCGTGAATGAGCTCAGGCAAGGCACTCTACAGCCTCAGTTTCTCCATCTATAAAATGGTATAACAGCGGCTGAGGAGACCACTCTAACAGAGGAGAACTGACTGGTGGGCCAACACAGGCGCCAGGTGGGTGGGTAGCTACTGACCAGAACCGAGAGATCATCCAGCTTGAAGATGTCATCGGGGACTCCGGAATTCTTCAGGCTGTTGGCTCGAGCCACGATGGCCTGGGGATACACCATGAGAGTCCATGATTCCTGGCTTCCACCCCCAGGAAGCAGCAGAGAGATCAGGGAAGGACACCTCCCCAGGAAACCCACCAGAGGCCAGGCTCAAGTGCCGTCCCACCCTGACTTTTGCTCATAATCCCTCTCCCTGGAGAGTTCTTCCTAGCCCCCCTTGATGAGCTCCTATGCACGCCTCAAAGCCCAGCTCAAATGTGCCCTGGAGCCCAGTACAGCATGTTCAGGGAACCCTTTTGACTGAACAATCCCTCTTCTTCCCAAGTCCAGAGGGCGAGATAAATGCGTAGCTCTGAGGCAGAGTGTCTAGGGCAGAGGAAGGGGGCTGGACCAAAGAGAAATCAGAGTGTGGACTGAGAGCAAGTCTGTTTTCCTCTTCTCGGGGCTGAAGCCTCATCTACAGACATGCAGAGAAAGTCTGAGGGGGAGAGAGAACAGGCCAGAGAACTGTGCCGCGACGCCACAACCCGGCCGCGACCAATTCTCCTTCAGCCTTCGTGTCTGTGCAGCACCACACTGCCCCTTCCCAGCGTCACCCACGGAACCCTCCCCAGAATACGGAAGGGGCCTCGTCCAAGGTCATGCAGCCAGGAAGTGGCAGGGCCCAGATTAGAACTCAGGCAGCCCAAGTCCAGAGGCTGTGCTCTTAACAGCTCAGGGCTCTGGCCTTGGACAGAAAAAACCCTCACCGAGGCCCGAAGGGTCTGGATGGGGACCTGATGTTCTGAGACGTCAGAGGCTCCACGGAGAGCAGAGGGGCGAGAGGACCGCTCTGACCAAACCGCACTCTACCCCAGCTCTCCCCCTGCCTGGCCGAGTGACCTCAGCCTCGGGCAAGTGACCTGGCTCTGTGGCCAAGTGTCTGCATCTGTGAACTTGGCGAAGGTCAGGACGATATGAAAAAAAACCCATTAGGGAAGAGTTGGAACAGTGCTTGGCTGGTATCAACTGTTCTCACTGTATTTGTCTAAAATGGGTGGGAGTTTGGGTTTTTTACATTTCTTCCCCCCATGCATTACTTAACGTAGCGGATTATGACGTCCTTTCCCCTTTAGGAACAGGTCCCCGAGTCTGACACAGGATAGGCAGAGGTGCCGGTCCAGCCTGGGGTCTGGCCCTGCCCTCACGCCACTGGCTGGACTCTGGCCCCAGCCCCCAAGCTCAATGGCGTCTGGCAGCACTCACCCTCAGTGACGGCAGGCTGGACAGCTCCCCGTGAAGCGTGGTCAGGTTGTTGTGACTCACAGACAAGTGCTCCTGGGCCAGGACGGGGGAGCAGAGGCTCAGCAGTGTGGGTAAGGTGTCTACAGAGTCCCCCTACTGCCACCAGAACCTTGTACCATCCAGGGGGTCCTCAGCCACACACGTTCAGCCCACCTCTTGCAGCCTCCCACCCTCCCTCCCTCCCATGGCGGCCTTTTCTTGCATACCTCCCAACACAGGGTGCTCACTCCATCTCATGGCTGTCAGCATCTTCCTCTATGTCGACTGCCTTCTGTGCAGGCTTGCCCACCTGGCCCAGCCCAATCCACAGGGACCCTCCCTGACTGCCCAAAGCCCCTTACCAGCTTCTGCAGGGCTGCCAACTCCTCTGGGAGGTAGCAGAGGCCCGTGCGGTTCAGCTTCAGCCATCGCAGACTGGTCATGGCCTTGACATTCTCAGGGAAGTAGCCACCCTGGGGTATGTGTCATGGTGAGACTGATTGGGATGACGGGCGCCCCTGCTCCACCACCCTCTGTGTCCCCCCGTTTGCATGGGAGCCTTGGGAGAGCAACAGAGCCACCTCTCACCAGCTGTGTGACCCTGGACAAGTCACTTTGCCACTCTGTGCCTCAACTTCCTCATCAATGTAACAGGGCTAATGAGAGCTCCTCATGATAAAAGTGTTAGGACCGACTAATTATCAGGATGGCTATTGGCCTAAGATCTCTTGTTGGATTCTGAGCCCTCAAAGGGCCAGGACGGAACTGGCTTGTTCCAGGGGACATCCCAGTGCTCAGTTGTGTGGTTAGCTTGGCTCAAATGCCTTTGCCTGCCATTCCAGGCCCTACCTAGGCCGCCAGAGATGGGGGGACTCCTAAGGCTCCAACAAGGCCCTGACTGTGCCCCAACCTGCCATCGGCATACAAGCCACTGCCAAGGTCCAACCCCCTGTGCAAGGCCTTGTTCATGTCTTCGTTCCCCACATTCGAATGCCTGCCTCAGTACCCCTAGCCTTTATGGCAGGCAGTCTGAGGCATCACGTGCCTTCAGCGCCCTCGGCTGGTGTCCCCATTCCCCTAGAGCCACATTCTCAGTTGGTGACTCAGACTCTCCCAGTCTGGAGAGGACAATGGAGACCTCAGGTGACGACGCTGGGGATGGGGACTGAGGAAAGTGGTGTGGCCGCCTGGGCCCTGGGTCAAAGGTGTGCGCACATGTGGGTAAATGCAGGAAGGACCCGCCAGCCTCCTCAGCCCTGGTCTAACCCAACCTTAGTCAAAGCCTGGGCCCCCCCAGTGCCGAAGATCCAGGCTGACACGACACTGACCCCAGCGTCAGTCTGCTTGCTCACTGACCCCTCCTGTGCTGGGCCAGCTCTTCCTCCCACTCCTCTGGTCACCAGCACTGCCCACCTCATTCTGGACCCTCTAGAACCCCCTCACCCAGCAACTGGCTGGAAGGCTGGGCTCCACCAGTCCAGCAGCTGCTCAGACAGCAGCCACCCCAAGGCCTTGCACATCAGCCTGACAGTCTCCACACCAACTAATCCATGCGTCTACATTAGAGTCCCTTCACCGGATGACAAAACCCAGACTCTGAGAGGGGAAGTGACTTGCCCAAGACCACACAGGATGGGGTGGCGGTGGCAGGGACAGGGCAGTGATGAGTGTGCTCCAGACCCGCCCCCGACAGCCAGCCGACAGACAGCCGGTAGCCGGCCATGAGTCAGGGCCTGGCTTGGGCGTATGACCTCAGAGGGGCGGGGAAGGAGGGCCGGGGAGGCGGGAGCGGAGGCTCGCAGCCCCCCAGGCCACTCTCCGGCCCTGGCGGGGCCCAGACGCCCGGTCTGGGACGCGGGGTGGGGGCCCCCAGACCACTCCCCGGCGTGACTCCGCCCCCAAGCGTCCGTCAGGCCCAGGCCGGCCTCGCTCTTCCCGTGCGGGCCCTGAGCTGAGGCGTCGGGGGTCCGTTCCCGGCAAGGTCCCGAGGCCCGGGGGGAGCCCCACCCCGGGCCGTCCTCAGTCCTGGGCGGCGCGGGGCCCGGAGGCGGGCGGGACAGGAAGCAGAGACCGGCGCGGGCCCGGGCGGAAGAGACGGCCTGGAGGGAGGCCCGGCCCCACGCCCGGCCGGCTCACCTTGAAGTCGTTGCCGCTGAGGTCCACGCCGCGCACGAACGGCAGCACCCCGGTGGCCTCCATGGCGCCGCTCTTGCTGCGGGGCCGTACCGGGCGCGGGGGGCAGCGGGGCGAGCCGCGGGCTGGGCCAACGCTGGCTCCGCCCTTTTAACCCGCCCCCGCCCGGGCCCGCGGGCAGGCGGAGCCCGGGCCGCGCCCCTCGCCTGCCCGCGCACGCGGCGCGCCGCGGGGAAGCGCCGGGCCCGCCCACTCTGCGTTAGACCTCTCTGGGCCTTAGTTTCCCCGTCTGTTCGCTAACCCGAGAGGCCTCGAAAAGTCCGGGCTCCCCCTGTGCTCCCGAAGGCTTCATAACCCCCAGGCTAAATTCCAGCGACCTATGGTGGGGGGAGGGGTGTCACAGGCCCTGCAGGTCCAGGCACTGTCCCTTGGGCTGCTGCATCAGCTGGTGTTGGCCATGACCTCTGGAGAGATTATAGACCGAGGCCCCAGGGACGCAGAGACCTGGGAGCTTCTATCCCCGCACTGGGCCCTGCATGGCGACCAATGGTAGCATGACGCCTGGGTCCTTGGGACCTAGGACTCAAGGAAAACCCCAGGCCTGCTCCTGGCCTCAGTTTTCTCACCTGTGAAATGCTTCCTAAGGTTGTCTTCAGGAACAAATAAACTGTAGCTTGGAGCATACAGCAGGCACTCAGTAAGTGGCACATTATTATTATTCCCACTTAGAGTCAACACCCACCCTTATCTATTTCCTTACTCCCCCACCAGCCGGCACATAGTGGGTCCCCAATAAATAAATGCCGAGGGAGCCACAGGTTATATGCATAATCATCCTTTGCAGGAGAGGAGGCGGCCTTGAATGCCCATTTTACAGGAGAGCAAACTGAGGCCAGAATGGAAAAGTGGACCGCACAAGGTCACACGGAACAGGTGGCATGGGTAGCCTCCTGAGTCACACTGTGTGCCCAGCAGACCAACAGATAAAATAACGAAGCCACCGAGGCGCCCTCAGAGGTGATTTAAAGGGTCAGGCAAGCGGGCCTTGGGACCAGGTAACACCTGTTTGCAGGCCCGGGAGAGAACGTAAGCTCAGATATCTTTCTCCACACCGCTGCCTCACATGCAAGCACACACGCCTTCACAACGGGCCTTTGGGACTGCCTCTAATGAACTCTAATGAACATTCTGAACTCTAATGACCACCACCACACCGCCGGGTCTCGAGTGGGGGCGGGGGGGTGGGGAGGGGGGGAACTCGGCCCTGCGCCTTTAAATCCAGAGTGCGTCCAAGAGTCCCGCCCAAGAGGGAGGGCGATTGCCGGAGGGGGCGTGGCCTACGTATCATTGGCTAAACTGCGCAGTATTTTCGAACGTGGGCGGGGCCTCGAGCGCTCCGATTGGAGCCAGGGCTTGCTTGTCTGCAAGCGTTGGAGGTCAGCGGCAGTGCACTGGGCCTCGGTGTTCGGTTCCCGGGTCCTCCAAGTTCCATTCCCAGGCGGGTCCGGGCTCAGGGGCCCGAGCAGACTCGCTGTGTCCTCCGGTCGCTGTGCTGAAGCCGCGACGCACGTACAGCCGGAGTGTGACGGGTCGACCCCGGTCACCCAGTCCCGGGCGTGGAGCGTGCGTCGGACGCAGGTCGGGGGCGTGGTCTCCGCCGGGGCCCCTGGTCAAGGACCGGGAACGAGGGAAGGGCTCTGGGCCCCAGGCTGGGGTTCGAATGTCGACTCCGCCCCATGACGTCTAGCGTACCGCTCAGCATTTCTCAGGGCCTGGGTGCCATCCCGGTGAAAGGGGCCGTGGCAGGCCCACTAGGGTCTGCTGCGCGGCCCGCTCAGCCCCTGCCCTGGGTAGCAGGTGTGGCGGAGGAAGGGCAAGACGGGAGGCATCTCAGAGCGCTGTGGGGCCCGGAAGGCCAGAGTCCGGTTATTTTTAACCACCCGCGCCCCCTCCCCCTTCGGGGAGTTGGAAGGCTTCTGTCTGGGGCCTGTGCGATCCGAGTCCACTTTAGATAGGAGGTATTTAAAGCGCTTTACAGCTTGTGAGTTGATTCTTGGTTCCTTTGGAAACGGGTGACAATATTGATCACCGATAAGGAGACTAAAAATGGCTTCAGGGCCTTGGTGGGTCATCACCCTAGCCTTTGACCAACCCAGGCCCCAGAGCCCTCTTGTCCTATTTTTAGTCTGGCCAAATTGGGGGCGGTGTTGGGGCTGAGTCTCGAAGTGATTCAGGCTTTAGCTGCTCTAGGCATCTGGTCACCTGGCAACTGAGCCGTGGGCACCCACAGCTGAGCAGGGAGGGCAGAAGTCCTTGGTGCCCAAGATGGCTCTGGGCCCATGGTCATCTGCTCAGGCATCTGCACAGAAGACGGTTCTGCCTGGTCAGGTACTGCCTGGTATGTGAGCTTGTGCTTTGGTCACACACCCCCTCAGCTCTCAGGGCCTGAGGGCAGGATTTCCCCTGGAAGAACCTGAGGCTGGAGCTTGGTGGCCTGGGTCTGGGAAGGATCTCTGCCTCTGCTTCCCAAGTGCCCGGCCCTAACCAACGCTACAGTTCTGGGCTCCTCGCTTGTGAATCCTTCCTCACCACTGCCTGTGCCATTTTACAGGTGAACAAAGCTGGGGCTTCGGACCCTCCTCTCTCTCTGTTGCTTGGGCTCCCAGCCTCTGAGGACAGCGGCCACCGCCGCCCCCCCCCCCCCCCCCCCGTTATTATTCTAAACCTGAGGGGCCCAGAGATGCACTAAGCCAGTTCTGTTTGGGGTCTTTAGAGAAACCTTGCTTGCTTGTCCCCACAACTGGGTCTTCAACCTTGACTGGCACCTACCTGTTGACGAGTGTCTCCTGCCCTCCCTGGGCAGCCTGGGCCATCTCATTCCTCCCAACCTTTGATTTGATACCTCTGTTACCCTGTTGAGATCTGGGGGGGGGTGGGGTGGGGGGGTGGTAATTGAGGCCCCCTGAGCTTCACTGAGGTTCCCTCAAAGGCTTGAGGGGCCCTCCAGAGCAGCCTGCCTGGGACCCCAGCTGTGTCTTTAGGCCTCGGTTTCCTCCTGCTCTGCCCAGCCCTTGTTAAGAACCAGGATGAAGCAGCCTCTAGGACCTGGCCATAGGCCCCCGGAGACCGATTGGACGCTGGGGGTGGGCAAGAGTCAGGAAGCTTTGCAGTCGTGGGTCCGAGTCCACACCGCTCCCTGTGTGGTCTGGCAGCCTGTTTCTCTCTAAGATGGCGGTCGTGATGATAAGACCCACCTCGCGGTCTGAGGTGATGCAGGGGGTCCTTGAGGGTGGGATGGAGAAGATGGGCCTCCTTCTCTGACCTGCTACAAGTTTCAGGCCTCTGTGACCTTCCCTGTCCAGAGGATGGGTGAGCTGTTTGCAGGTTTGGGGGAGGAGGGTTCGGGCAGCTCCCCATCTCCTCCCAAGAAACCCTTTCTCCTGAGAAGTTCCCAGGATCGCCTCTCATGGGCTCTACTCTCAGCGACCCCAGCAGGATGGGGTCTGTCCCACTGCCAGCCTGGCCGCCCCCATCTAGCTCTCCCTGCACCCCGCTCTTTTACAGGCAGACAGACCATGGCAGAGTTCTCCCAGAAACGGGGGAGGCAGCGTGACGAGGTCCTGGGCAGCACTGTGGACTTCCTCCTGGCCAATGCCCGCCTGGTGCTGGGCGTTGGTGGGGCCGCTGTGCTGGGAATTGCTACCTTGGCTGTGAAGCGGGTAAGGCCAGGCTGAGCCACTTATAGCTGGGGACCGCTGTCCTCCCTGCAGTGGGGCCCCAGAGGGTGGTGGGGACAGCCCACAGCTGGGACCTGCTTCTCTACCCCGGCAACCTCGGCTTTGCCGCCGGCTTTGGCACGGCTGCCCAGGCTTCAGATGCTCTGATCCTTGTCACTCGGCCTGCAGCTCATCGACAGGGCCACCAGCCCTCGAGACGAGGATGATGCCAAAGGGGACACCACATGCCTGGAGGAGAGCTGGAAGGAACTGACCCTACTCAAGACCACGCCACGCCTGCAGCCCCGGACCCCACCTGCTGCCCTCAGCCAGCCAGCATCGCTCCCCGCCCCCTTGCCATCTGCCCCCGGTGAGCGGCACCCCTTCCCCCCAAACCTGGGTAGGTCCCCCTCTGGTGGTCACGTTTGGGAGATGCAACCCAGACTCCGCCTCGACTGCCCTGTGTGACCCGTGCAAGTCCCTGCTCCTCCAGGGTGCCGTCTCCCTGCATGATTAATGGTGGCGTATTTCTCTGCCCTGCTAACCTCCTGGGTGGCGTCAAGGCTCCGGCCACCAAGACACGACTGGGAGGGTGGTACCAGAGCATGGCAGCAGCGTTACGACGGCGGGGGGCCCCAGGTGGGGAAACTGAGGCCAGTAACCTGTTTTCCCTTTCTACATGAAGCTGTTTTAGGGTGCGGGGGATCTGGGGCAGTGAGAATTTGTCACCACGTGCTCCCTGTGCGTGAGGACTTGAGCTTAAGTGCCCTCTCAGGTGATTGTTTCACAGGCGAAGAAGACGAGACCCAGGATGTCACACGGCTGGTAATTGGGTAGAGTCCTCTTGGCTCTTCGCGGGGTCTTCTGACACAGTCCCTGACCCCTTCATTCTGCAGAGGGGCCCTCAGACACCGAGCCTCAGCCATTGCCTCAGCCGAGCTCCCCAGCACCGCTGTGCCTGACGTTTCAGGAGAAGCTGCTGGTGTTCGAGCGGGACCACGTGACCATCCCAGAGGCCCACGTGGCTCTGGCCAAGCAGCTGGCCGGTGACATCGCCCTTGAGCTGCAGGCCTACTTGCGGAACAAATTCCCAGAACTGCCCTTCGGGGCCCTTGTGCCCGGCGGGCCGCTCTATGACGGGCTCCAGGGGGGGGCCGCCAGCCGCGTGCGCCTCCTGGTTCCCCTGGTGCTGGAGGTGGGCCTGTGGGGCCTGGTGCCCGGCGTGGACACCGTGGCCAGGGACCCTCGCTGCTGGGCCGTGCGCAGGACTCAGCTTGAGTTCCGTCCCCGCGGGAGCAGCCCCTGGGACCGCTTCCTGGTGGGCGGCTACCTCTCCTCCCGGGTCCTGCTGGAGCTGCTCCGCAAGGCCCTGGCCTCCTCCGTCAACTGGCCGGCCATCGGCGGCCTCCTCGGGTGCCTGATCCGGCCCAGCGTGGCCTCGGAGGAGCTGCTGCTCGACGTGCAGCACGAGCGCCTCGAGCTCACCGTCGCCGTGCTCCTGGCGGTCACCGGTGCCGACGCCGAAGACTGCCTCCTTCTGGCCTGGCCCCTGGAGGGGCTGGCCGGGAACCTCTGGCTGCAGGACCTGTACCCTGCAGAGGCCGCCAGGCTGCGGGCCCTGGACGAGCGTGATGCCGGGACCCGCCGACGGCTGCTGCGGCTGCTGTGCGGGGTCTGCCGCGGCCACCCGGCCCTGGGGCGGCTGGACCGCTGCCATCTGACCCAGGTGGTTCTGCGCCTGGGGGAGGAGGAGGTGGACTGGGCCGAGGCGGCCCTGGGGGAGCGCTTCCTGCAGGCCCTGGAGTCGCTCATCGACAGCCTGGAGCGGGCCAGCCTGCCCTGCCACTTCAACCCCGGCGTGAACCTCTTGAGCGGCCTGCGTGAGGAGGAGATTGACGACATCGGCTTCGCGCTCTACAGCGGCCTGCAGGCCCCCGAGTGTCTGCTCTAGATGGGTGGGGACAGGGCGGCCGGCACTCGTGCTGATGCTGGTGAGCTGTGTGCGCCTCCCCTCCAGGAATTTGGAGAGCACTTTTTCTCTTGCTTTAGCCAGAATAGAGGAGGGTGCTCTAAGTCCGCGGGGTTAGCATGTCCCGGGCAGCAGTCCGGGGAGCCCCAAGCCCGGGCCTCTGGGGCAGCCGGCCTCTCCCGCCCCGTCAGCCCTCGGGCCGACCCTAGGACCTTGGGCTCGGTCCGTCGTCACCAGCAGTGAACGCACTGACAGAACGCGGCTTCTGCTGTCCTAGGCAGGGGATAAAGGCAGCTCCGTTTTTCTGTCGAGAGGGTGAGTTAGCGCTTTCCTCGGGTGCCAGCTGCAGGCATCTCGAGGCTTCTGGTGCTGGACGGTAAATACGTGTTTGTTTTGTCCCCCAGGGGCCGGAGTCACCTGGTACCCCCGGATTGCAGCTTTGGGGCTGATTTAAAGGCCGCGTCTCCCGATGTCACCTGCGTGTCTAGTTGGCTTGTCGAGCTCTCCCCTCTAGCCTGGAACAGGAGCTCAGTCTGGCGTGCTGCCCACCTCCTACCTCAGGGGAAGGCCCCTCTCCCTCCAACCGGGCCATTTTTCTCTTTGGGCAGAGAGGCCCCTGGGAGAGCCCCCTTCCGCTGCTGGGGGAGCCAAGGTTCCCTGTGCTGCCCACCTTGCCTAGAGGCAGGGCTGTCCGACTAGCTGCTGCTGGGTCCGGCCGGAGAGCGGAGGCCGCGCCTTCCCAGGGAAGCCGGCTGAGCGGGCCTGACCTCCACAGTGCCAACCTGAACTGCTCCCCGCTGACGCCTGTGTCCTCACTGAAGCCTGGCAGAGGTGGGGAGGGAGGGCCGCCCCACCTCCCAGGCATCCCTCCCGTCTTTGGTATCCTTCTTGCTGAAGCAAAGCTATGCCTCAAAGAATGCGAATGAGAATAAAAGGAAAAATTCAAACGTCTGTGTGATTTGTGCTGGGCCCTTATACACCGGTCTTTGGAGTCCTGGAAGCTTGGCCACAGGTCTCGGGATCAGCCTGGAGGTGTTAGGACCGAACTGGAAAGGTAGGTTACGCGGAGGGATGATACTAAGGATTCCTGGTGTGACACTTCACTTTAGTAATGGGAACTGACTAGTTAGGGACTCTTTTTTACCCCCCAAAGCCTCAACTCCTCAAGCCCCCATGTCTTCTGTGGCAAGCCAGGGCTGCCCGCCAGCCAGCTCGTCAGTGTTCAGAGAAATGTGAGGTTCCCACCTCCCACCCCCGTGTGCTTTGGGCCATGAGTGCTCAGGGTGTGGCCACCGCCGCCACTGTTCCCGTCCTGCTTTTCTTTCCCATCTTGGTGTGTTTCCTGAGGCGAACCCACCCCTTTGAACCGGGAGTACAGGACAAGGAGCAGGATCAACGTCCCCTCTCGTCTGAGAGCCTGCACATGGAATAGACGAGATGCCTGGACCTCTGGATGTGGGACCGTGGGCTGCCTCTGAAGGTCACGAGGGCCCTGCCACGGGCCTTCAGACAGCTGGATGGCTCCACGGAGAGGCTGTGGTGAGGGTCAGAGGGCGGGAGACTGGCTTAGCCAAGGTCCACTCGGGTCACTTGGCTTGGGAACCGGTGCACAGGGAGCTTTGAGCTGCCGTAATGGCAGCCGGGTGTTGGCAAGGGAGCAGCCTGGAGGCAGACAGAGGCTGGGCCTTGGTATTCTTGTTGGTAAAGTAAATTACGTAATACCAACTTCTCAGGCAGGTGCCCGGAGTAACTGCTGGAGTGGTGTTAGCACGGGGCTTGGCTAACATAGGAACCAGACTGTTGGCCCCTGCCGCCTCCCCACCGACACAGCAAGGGGCTCCAGGTGCCAGGCCTGTGTCTGACCAAGCCGTGCTCCTCAGGACGCCCATGGAGGGCTGGATGGGCACAGCCGGGGGCAGCAGTCTGGAAGCCAGCTGAGTCCAGAGCCCCTCTTCGTAGATGATCAAACCCCACCACGTGGTGCCCTCTGTGGAAGCCCCGTGCTTCAGGTAGCTCTGAGAAATTCTCCCGCTATGATTTCAGCAAGAAAAACCCAGGATGAATTAAAAAAAAGAGAGAAAGGAGGTGCTCGTGGCTACATCACTTACCCAAGGTTAGTGTCTGGGACTTTCAGCTGCTGGCCAGAGAACTGGAAACAAATCATCATTTTGCTAAGAGCCTTTTCAGGACCTTGTGTGCTGGACCAGCCCAGAGCGGTTGCTGATCAGTTTCACGCACCCCTTTAACGCAAGGGCCACGCCAAGTCTGTCTGAGCCACTTGTGGGCTCAGCCCAGGGTCTAAATGTCTTAATATTTAGACTCTGGCCACGGTGGCAAGAGCAGGCAATCTGTGTCCTTGACTTAGCTTTTTACCATGTGACCCAAAGCCAGGAGCTCTGATGACTGTGGCACAGCAGAGATGCTACCTGCTCAGAGAGAATCGCCGATGCAGATAAAAAACAAAAAACAGCCCCCCCCCCCAAACAGCAAATAGAAACTTGCTGATTTAAAACATGTCACCGACACCCCTTCCACCCTGAGTCCAGAATAAATCTTACTGTACATAAAACGTATCCTTTTGGTAAATCCACTTGTCTGCACTCCTCTTCAGGAAACGCTTAGCTGCAGAACAGTCTACCAAGTGGGGCTGCCTTTCATTCCCTAGAGCCGACCTGTCCAGCTGTTCCAATCTTCGCGATGACGGTAGTTTCCCCCTTACCCATGGTTTCGCTTTCCGCGGTTTCAGTTCTGCCTGGTCGACTGCGGACCAGAAGCAGATGACCCTCCTGATGTATCGTCGTGTCAATAGCAGCCTGGCGCTAGGTCACAAGGTCCACGCCATTCACCTCCCTTCATCACGCATTTTGGCATCTCATATCCTCACAGGAAGGGTGGGTACAAGTGCCATACGGTATTTTGAGAGGGAGAGAGAGGCCACATTCACATCTCTTTTATTACGATATATTGTTATAGTTGTTCTATTATAAGTTATTGTGAATTTCCTCCTGTGCCTAATTTATAAATTGGACTTTCTCCAACTTTCTCGTGTATTCTGGGAAAAGGCATAGTAAAACTCAGAGTATATAGGGTTTGGTACTATCTGCAGTTTTAGGCATCCACTGCGGGGGGGGTCTTGGGACGTATCCCCCACCCATAAGCGGGGGGATAATTGTACTTAAAAAACAATAAACCCTGGGGTGCCTGAGTGGCTCAGTCAGTTAAGCGTCCTTCAGCTCGGGTCATGATCTCACGGTTCGTGGGTTGGAGCCCCGTGTCAGGCTCTGTGCTGACAGCTCAGAGCCTGGAGCCTGCTTCGGACTCTGTGTTTCCCTCTGTCCCTCCCCTGCTTGCTCTCTCGCTCTGTCTCTCAAAAATAAATAAAAAACATTAAACAACAACAACAACAAACCCTGAAGAAAGTCTCTGTGCACACAAACTGTGGCACAGGACATTCCTGGGAGTGCAAAGCATTCAGTGTTCAGACCCTGAAGGATCCGGCCAAACTGCATTCTGGAAGGACGTGGGTCAGCGGGCCGGAAAACTGGCCCAGAGCACCGAGCTGACACCGGCCGGCCGGGCAGGAAGGGCGAGTGTCTGCGTCGGGGAGGCGGAAGCCCGGGGCCCACGCCCACGCCCGCGCCTCTGCCCCATCGCGGCGGCTCCCAACCTCCTTCCAGCAGACTTCACGACTTGGGAGATGCACGCTCCCACCAGCCGTGCCGGCTGTCTGTGGCTCTCCACACCTACCTGGACCGCGCCGAGAAGCTGTCACTTCAGTGTCAGCTGAGGGGCCACCTGGTTCCTTCACGAGCCAGAATCTACCTCGAGAATTGCCTCTGAGCTAGCTTACGAGGCACGTGAGGAAGGCACTTCTCGAGCTTTGGTGGCAAAGGGCCCTTCCCCTTCAGATTTATGTGGCTGGCGGGGCCCAAAAGGGCACTGGGGCCCAGGGGTGGGGGCTGGAGCTGCCCACCCAGCAGCCTGTAGGCCAAGGCCACTGCTCCACCTCTGGCCTGTTCACCCTAAAACGGAGGCCTTCAACCTGGCACATCGCATATATGTCTTACGCATTTACATTTTTCAGAAGTCAATTTTTCTTTTGTAATCAGAAAAAGTTATTTAAAAAAAAAAACAAACAAGCAAACCCCAGCAACACGACCATTTGATTGCACTCGCTTTGTTGAGGACGCTAAGGCTGTAGCGGACGAAGCCCAGAATTGTACCCCAAAGACGGGCTCCCGGGACGCTGTTGTGCGTCCTTTCTGCACTCCTGCCAATTTCCTGGGACAGCACAGTCCATCGGGCCGCACCTTCAGGCCGGTGGGAAGCCAGACTCTCCAGCTCCTTCAGTCGTGACCTCGCAACCCGGAGCCCCGCTCCCCCACCATGAACACGGCAGTCTGAGGCGGGGATGGGCCGCACACATCTGACCCGGGAAGGGACGGCCAGGGGGGAAGAGTGGTACCACCTGGGGCGCCCGCTGAACCTGCACCACTTTGTATTCTAGTCCCGGGAACTCGAACACCACACGCGATCCCGGGGTCTGAGCCGCTGACGTGTTCCTGGGGGGAGCGTGGGCTGTGATTCACCCCAAAGGGCTGCAGCGTCTCCTGCCGCTGTCCCAGGAGCTGGTGCCCAGTGTGCCCGGCACGCGTGGAGCGGCGGGGGGCGGGGAAGGGGACTTATCTGTAGTTTCCAGCTGCTCTAAGACCAGGAAGCATCAGAGATGGATTCTGTGAGCCCGGGGCAGGCAGACCAGCTGACGGGGAGGTGTGCGCGGTATCAGCCAGGCTTCCTCTCCTCCGAGGGGCGGCAGGCGGCTCGCCCCGCAGCGTGGAGAACAGTGTGGACTCTCCCAGAGCTCCGAGGTGCAGGCATGGCAGCCGACTTCAACTCCTGCTTGACAGCTTCTAGGGGTAAGCAGGTCCCCATCCGGGCCGCGATCTCCACCATCAGACGGGCAGCAGGCGCTGCCTCGCAGGGAGGCTGGGAAGCCGATTAACACGGCGCGTGATCCGCCTGGCCCAGTGCTCAGCTGCAACCAGGACTCAGCGAGCTGGGGTGGTCTTCGCCTCGGCCCTGCACCGCACAAGCTGTACGTGGGGGTCCATACGGGGGTCCAAACCTTTCCAGGCACCATTAGAGGGGGACAGATCAATTTCTTGTTGCCTGAACGCTGCCAGCCTGAGCAGGCCATCAAGGGACCTGGAAAACTCCCCCGCGGGTTCTGCTGGTGACGTTCTCACTGCAGCCAGTCAGGCCTGGCTCTGCCCTCCCGCCAAAGAGCCCCCAGGTGCGTACCATCACCCTGTTACGGACGAGGCTTCTCCGGCTCAGCAGTTAGGGCACAAGTCCGGGGAGGCACCGCAGGCTGGTGGAGAGTCAGCACCCCAGCCAGGTCTGACCCGGGGACAGTCCAACCCGGTAGTGTTTCAACGGCCGTTCGGAAAATGCGCGTCAAAACCACAGGAACACTTCACACCCATTAGGATGGGTAATAAAATAGTAATCCAAAGGAGGAGAATACGTGCTGGCGAGGATGCGGAGAACTCCCTTGTGCGCTGTTGGCGGGAACGTAAAATGGGGCAGCTGCTGTGGAAAACCGCTTGGCGGTTGCACAGAATTACCCGGAGAGCCGGCAGGTCCAGTCCCAGGTGTGCACACAAAGAATTGAGAACAGGGTGTCGCGTCTTTTTTTTTTTTAGGTAGGCTTCATGCGCGGAGCGGAGCCTAAAGTGGGGCTCAAACTCGCGACCCCGAGATCAGGACCTGACCTGACATCCAGAGTTGGATGCTTAACCAACGGAGCCACCCGGGCACCCCACGATGTTCAAATCTTGTACCTGAGCGTATAGTAACGCTATTGACGAGAGCCAAAATGTGGAAACGGACCGAATGTCCGTCAACTTCTGCCCGGAGGGACACAGTGTGGTTCATCCACATGACGGAATATCACCCGGTCACGAGTACTGACACACGCTTGTGGATGAACCTGGCAGACGACGCGCTAAGTCGAAGAAGCCACAGAAAGTCGCATGCTCTGTGATTCCGTTTATAAGAAATGTTCAGGACACGGAAAACCATCAAGATGGAAAGCTGACTGGTGTTGCTGAGGGCTGGGGGGAGGGGAATAAAACACAACAGCAGGGCCGTGACCCACCCCGCCGCCCGGAGGCTCCACGAGCAACTCTGGGCCACCCTCTGCTCTTACAAAAACGCTGCCCGCTGCCATCCAGGCAGGGAACGGAGTTGTCAGTCAAACCGAACGGTACAGGGCCAGGAGTCCAAAACCCAAGGGGAGTTCACTTCGTCACCTACTAGCATTGCAACTCTGGGCAACTCACACCCCGTTTCTGCTTATCTTCTAACCAGTGAAACAAACCACACGGTTATGTATCATTCAGAGGGTTTTGTAAAGACAGACCGGGGACACGGCCACCTCCGCGAAGCGTGGAAGCATCCGGAATCTCGTATCGTGTCTCTGCTCTGCGGGGCAGGCCGTTTGTGGGGCTGGGAGCGCTTGGGTTCGCTGCCTGCTGTGTGGACAGGGAGGACGGGCAGGGGCCGGGAAGAGAGGCGCAGGGGCCCAGAGACAGGCGAGAGGTCCCCCCGAGCACTGGCTGGCGTCTGTGTCTGTCGTTTCTGCCACTGTTCACCGGACACTGCACCACACCCACCAGAAGAGAGGGACGGAATTCTTTATTAAGGCACACGAGCTGTGGGAGCCGCTTCTACGGACACAATTCTAGAACAAGAGCCACTCCCATCCCCTTCTCAGAATGTCTGTGGGCGAAGCCCCTTCCAGGCTGCCTGGAGCCATAGCACGGGACGCACCAACCCCGCTGGTAAATGCTTTGTGGCGCCAGCAGCAAGAAGCCCAGGCGGGGAGCCACTGTCCACCAGAGACGGGACTTCTCGAGAGAGCGGTCCGGATCCGGACTCCCGAGCACGACAGGCGGCGAGACTCCAAAAGCCGCCACTTTCCGCAAAGCCTCCAGGGCAGCGAAGGGCAGCCTGGTCCCGGTGAAAACAGCTTATTCCTGAGACGGAAGGGGCAGGTGTGAGGACGTGGCCCCCTCTCCCCTCCCCTGCCTCATGTGTTCTGAGGACAGAAGGGACGGGTGTGTCCAGGCTGGTGGCAAACGCTGCATTTCCGGGGCTTCTTGGCCGTGGAGCCCGTGTCTGAGGAAGTGGCCCGGGCTCTTTTGCTTCTGGCCTCTGGCCCCTGGATTCTGCCCCTGTCTCTTGGCCAGGTCTGGACTCCGAGACTCCCTGTGGGAAGAGTCAGGGGAAGGCTGACTTTGGAACAGACACACAGAAGTGGCCAGAAATACAGGTCCCAGCATTGGGCGGGGGGCGTCCCTCCGGCCTTTGTATGGTCGCGTCCGCCCACAGGCCAGGCTCCCTTCCCTCCTCGCCACACACGGTGTGTCCCCCCCCTTCCGTTGCCCCGACACCACTCCCTAAAGGACCCTGTGTCCTTGAAGGCCTTGGCCCACCATCACTATCCTGATAAGGAGGGCACTATTGTCACTTCACACAGGCCTTCTTTACAGAAGCAACATCCTGCCAACTGGCCTGAGGTCACTTGGAGAAGCAGCGAAACCCAGCAGGCCTATGACCAACAACCTGCTCCCCACCGTCCGTGCCAGGAAACGGGAGTTCTGGATTCCTCCAGCCCTCAAATGGGCCTCTTAGTTTGGACCACCCTGTGTCACCCGGGACAACTGGTCAGCTGGCCTGGACGTCAGACACCACTTCCTGGACCACCTCTCACACACTGCAAACCGAGTCTGTCGTGGCAGTGGCTGCCTCCAGCCTCCTCGGGCACTGGTAGCCACCCCTGCACCTTCCCCAGCCTTCTAGGTTCTTCCTGTACAAGCAGAGCTGGCAACGTGTGTTAGAATCACCGTCTGAGACTTAACTAAACTCTTCTGAGACAGGAACCCTAAGGAAGGTAGGCAAGTGCCCAGCTCACCGAGGAAACTGAGGCGGTGAGGCCGGGCCCTTCGTTCAAGGTCCTATAGCTAGGCTTTGGGACCAGCTCTGTCCAACAACAGGCCTTTCGGCTATTCTCAGGTACCAACTAAGCTTCTGCCGCGCACTGGGGTGGGCGGGACCGCTTCCAAGTGCCTCCGGGCGCGTGATCTGCCTTGCTCCAACGTCTGGGTGGTGGTTCTCACCAGACCCAGTTACCGGGCCCAAACCATGTAACTCTGGGCAGGTTCCTAGACATCCCCAGGGCCAGGCTCCGCAGCTGAAGACAAGGACCTTGTGAGCCTACCGAGGCTAGAGGAGCGCAGAGCCGAGCGGTCCGGCTGACCTCGGGCTGTGCTGCGGTGCGACCCCCAGCGGAGGCGGTTCGCTGGGACTCAGCTGCCCCGTTTGTACAAGTGTGAGCACGTGCTGAGCTGACGGGGGCGGAAGACGCACAGATAGCGTGTCTAGCGTAGTGCCGGGTGCGCAGTGGGCAGCTCTGTGGGCTGCAGCCGGCCTTGAATTTGGCATGAAGACCCCGCGCACCTGCCCCACCACTGCCCCTCCCTCCCTTCAGGGGCCGCCCTTGCTCTAGGAGGTGGACGCCATGCGAACTGCAGCAGAGCCCCGGCCGGGCTACACGTCCCGTCTCACCTGGGGCCACGTTCTCGTCCGCCCACTGGAAGAAGCCGCACTGCTGCTCTCTTGGCTTGGCGCATGTGTGGAACTGGCGCCCCTTGTTGGGCCCGTCCTTCTGCACCGTCCGGGTGACGGTGGGCTGGCTGCACAGGCACGACGTGCCCCCTCCGCTGTCATCGCCGGGTCTGCCAAACCCACCCCGGCGATGCCCCGGGCCAGGCGGGCGTCCTGCCGAGCCACCTGAGGGTCTTGGTGCCGAGGGGGGGGGCCCCCCTGCATCCGGGGGGCTGCTGTCGGCCCACAGGAAGAAGTTGCAGCCGCCACCGTTGCACTTATAAAATTGCCGGCCCTGGTTGGGACCCTCTTTCCGGACAGTGAGCAGCACGGCTTCCTGGCCACAGTTGCAGGTCACAGAGTCACTTTCACCAGTGGCAGCGGGTGGTGGCAGGGCCCGAGGGGCGCTGTCGATTCTGTTCAGGGACTGGCTAGCCTGCAGGTGGTTAGAGGGCTGGCTGGCTGGCTGGCTGGCTCTGGGGGCGCCCCGTGAGAGTCTTAGGTCCAGAAGCTCCATCAGGGTCTCATCACATCCTCCGACGCAGCCCACAAACTCCAGAGGCATGGTCGGGGGAAGGCTGCCACGTTTAAACTTGAACTTCAACCTAGTGAGGCCAGAAGGTGAGTGAAAGCATGAACCACCAGCTATAAGTCTTCTGGTCCGAAAAGGGCTGCGCCCACCCTGGGCCTCCCCTCGGGGCCCCAGGAGCTCACGCCAGCCACCTGCCAACCGCTAGCCCGTCCAGCTGTCACGAGGGCAGGGGGGGAGGCAGGGGAAATCTAAGATCCCAATTAACCGCCAAAATACAGAAGTCTCTGAAAGGTTCACTTCCTGTAACACCAGCAGCTCTCAGGCTCCTGGAGGCTCCCGGGCCCTTTCAAGGTATTTTGTTACAAGGCTGGGAAGTTACAGCGGTCATTCTTCCCTGCTGTAGGCATGTGACTCTGCCAAAGGCCACAGCCCATGCCACGGGCCCAGCACACTGCCTGGGAGCAGAGGCCCGAGTCCTATCTAAAGCCAGACATTAGACTTAGAGAAATGGAAAACAATGCATTGTTTTGTTTGGTCTGCTTTGGAAATAAGTAAAAACATGCCATTTATGTCAGTATGCAGTGTATGCATTGTAAAATTAATACATGTGTCTTTAAATGCCTCCACTTTAACTTAGATGGTTAATCTAAATTGATAAGCTTACCGATAAGCTTAACCTAAGTTAATTAGATAAGTTAATTAATTAGATAAGTTAATCTAAATTGGTAAGCTTATTGATGAGCTTAACCCACAACGAAAGCTCTTTGGGCTCCTCAACGATTTTTACCAGTGTAAGGGGTCCTATGGCCAAAAGGTCTGAGGACCGGTTCTACACGAGGGCTCTGGGCCTTTGGGAGGAGCCTGGAAGCCACGGCCGACACACGAATATTCTCTTCCCCATGCCCTACTTGGCAGCAATCTAGCTGGAAAGGGAAGGGACACAGACCGATTTAGGACTGCCAACCCAGCTGCTGCTGAGAGCACCGATTCGCCCCCGGCCACGCAGCGGTCTAGGAATGAAAGTCGCGGGAGATTCCCTCCCCCCTGTGCTCTTCCTGCAGCCGACTCAGGGGCCAGCTCACCTGTGAACAGGGTGCGGCTGACAAACCGGACACACAGTCCCATCCCTGCTGGCCTCCAGCACAGAGTCAGGGAACCACATGGCCGATCGGCATTCTGGGAAACCGGTGCAGCTGAGGTAGAACCTGGAGGGCAGAGGGAGCAGGGTCAGGCAGGAGCCACCAGACTGCATGCAGGAAATAAACATTCCTAGACTGTCGCCCATCTGGCAGGGAGACTTTTCCTCAGTCGATTAAGGGAGATCTTGATTTTCCTGAAGGACACGTAAATGGATACACAGTCGCTGGTACTAAATGAGAAAAACTAGCCTGCATTTATCTCCCATCTTCCTGAAAAAAAGAAATACGTATTGCTGACTCTGCTTTCTTTAGAAGCACCAAACCAGGGTGCCTGGGGAGCTCCGTCAGTTAAGCTTCCGACTTGGTTTCAGCTCAGGTCTTGATCTCACAGTTCGGGGGGTCGAGCCCCGAGTTGAGCTCTGCACTGTCAGTACACAGCCTGCTTGGGATTCTCTCTCCCCCTCCCCCATGCTCTTGCACGCATGCCCGCGCTCTCTCTCTCAAAACAAATAAATAAAACCAAAAAACAACCCACTGACCAACCCGGGCCATAGCAAGGCCACAACCTGAGGGTTCTGCTCAGGTGCTGCTCAGGTTCCGGGCTGTGTGCTCTCAGACCTTCCCCAACTTGTCCACACGACAATTCTGATGGAAACCGTTGACACGCTCAGTTTACAGTGGGGCAAACTGAGGTGGGGAACAGTCTGGAAACCTGCCCAAGGATGCACATGCGGTGAGTAAGAGAGATGGGAATAGAACCCTATCTGTCTGATGGAAGAGCTTTTACTCTGGACACCTGCACCACATCATTCTGAGGTTTTTATCTATTTAAGTAATCTCGACACCCAGCGTCAGGTTCAAACTCGCGACCCGGAGATCAAGAGTTGTGTGCTCGTCCGACTGAGCCAGCCAGGTGCCCCTTGGCCAACAATTCCTTACAGCTTCCAGCCACGAAACTTTAGGGCTGGACTAGCCAACGTGCACACAGTTTACGATGTCCTTTGAGCATGCCTGGGTACGACCAGACCAGGGGAAAACTAACCAAACCCCAAACCCCAATTATTCAAACAGCTAATCCACTGAGAAACGGCAACTGTCAGATAAGCCCTGGAGCGGTAAATTCCACAAGACAATCCCCAGACCCCCCCCGCCCCCCCCCCCCCCCCCCCCCCCCCGTGACTCAAGCACTCGGAGAACTTCAGGGTTCACAGCACAGCACTTAATAAGCCCTCGCATGTGGCAGTCCGCACTGGGCGAAGCCTATACCAGCACCGGCTCGTATGCGTGCACCTGCTGCCCACTGCCAAGTTGGGCCCGTTAGCCTCTGGTTTCTGAGAGCCGGCCTGGCCTTCTCTTCGCCTAGGCCAGTGACGGGTCAGTAGTCGGGGATGCCACCCGCTCCCGAGGCAGCACAGAGGAGGCACACGGCTGCAGCCCAAAGGGGGCGAAGGAATGAAGGGCCGCGAAGACCTGGGATCAAATTCTGCCTTTCCCGCTCCCCAGGGCTGCCTGCTGTAGACAAGTCGCTTCAGCCCACGAAGCCTCAGCCTCCACTCCGTACGAAACTGAGGTAAAAACACCACCCTGCTGTGTGGTTACGGAGTCCAGAATGTACGTCGAGGACCGTGCATCGTGCCCCCCATAGGGATGGCACGTGATAAATGACGGCCACCGTCTCTATTCCCCACTCCTGCTGTGAACACCTGCCAGCGGCCCGGGGCCGGCTTGGGGAGCCTCGCGACAAACTGCCTACCCACTGCTGCACTAAGAGTGAGAAGGGATGTGGCACGTCCAGGTCCAAATCAGCGCCAAAACCGGAAGAAGAAAAGCAGTGCCGCTGAGTATCTCTAACACGTCAGGCCCTGCGCTACTAGACTTCTGACCCATGACGCCAAACCCTCACCCTTCCCAGAGTAGACCCCACCGCCCCAGGTTTATGGAAAATTGGCGCTTAGTAGTTAAGTAACCTGCTCTGGGGCACAACACTTGTGTGTGGCAGAAGTGAGATTTGAACTCAGACCCAACGGGGTCCTCAGCTCATGCTTCTCCACCGTCCTCCACACGGTGAGTGGGCGGCGTCTGATCCACAAGGGACGCAAATCTGCCGTCATCCCCCACCTCCTCTGGATCCCAGGTCATGTCACGACTCCAAGGCCGGGTCCCTGTCAGCTAGCCTTCTACCTCCAATACCTAGTGCAGGGGCCGGCAGCAGCACGCCTGCCTTTAAATAATGACACAGAGGGGTGCCTGGGTGCCTCAGTCGGTTAAGCGGCCGACTTCTGGCTTGGGTCATGATCTCGCGGCCTGTGGGTTCGAGCCCCGTGTCGGGCTCTGTGCTGACAGCTCAGAGCCTGGAGCCTGCTTCGGATTCTGTGCCTCCCTCTCTCTCTGCCCCTCCCTCACTAGTACTCGGTCCCTCTCTCTCTAAAATAAACATTAATAAATAAATAAATAAATAAATAAATACACAAACAAACAAAGACAGACACAGAAGTGAAACGACAGGGCCCTGCAGGGGGCTGTATGGCCAACCCAGCAAGTGCTGGGTGAGCACCGGCGGGGACAAGTCTGGCACTGACCCGCCACTCTTCTTGGTCTTGAGGACCATGTCCTTGTTGCACTGCGGGCACTTCTTGATGGGCTCTGGCATGGCTGGGTAGATGGCTTCTTGCTGGGCCACCTCTGCCCCTTCCCCAAAGTACTGGGATAAGGCCTCGTCCAATCTGAAGAAAGAGCAAAACATTTACGATATTCTTACGTGCGCACAGCATGAGTGTGACCAGGGGAACTGGCGGGCTGCTCGCCGCAGGCCTGATGCGGAGAACGGAGGCAGACGGAGCTGTGTTGGCCAAGCGGCCCTGGCTCCTCTCTGGCTCCTGGCAGCTCCCGGGAGTGATCCAGCTACAGGCAGGTACTTTTGCCTTGTCACCAGCCCCGCACCAAACAAAACTGCACAGGGTCCTAGCATGCACTCCAGAAGTGTCTGTCTGTCTGGATTTACATTTAAATTAGCTCATCCTGGGGCCCCTGGGTGGCTGAGTTGGTTGAGCGTCTGACTTCAGCTCAGGTCATCATCTCGCGGTCCTTGAGTTCGAGCCCCGCGTCGGGCTCTGTGCTGACAGCTCGGAGCCCGGAGCCTGCTTCCGATTCTGTGTCTCCCTCTCTCTCTGCCCCTCCCCCACGCATGCCCTGTCTCTCTCTCTCTCTCTGTCAAGAATAAACATTAAAAATAAATAAACTAGGGGCGCCTGGGTGGCTCAGTTGGTTAAGCGGCCGACTTCAGCTCAGGTCATGATCTCGCTGTCCGTGAGGGCTGTGAGTTCGAGCCCCGCGTCGGGCTCTGTGCTGACAGCTCAGAGCCTGGAGCGTGTTTCAGATTCTGTGTCTCCCTCTCTCTGACCCTCCCCTGTTCATGCTGTCTCTCTCTGTCTCAAAAATAAATAAATGTTAAAAAAAATAAATAAATAAAATAAATAAGTAAACTAGCTCATCCATTTCTCTTTTTTTAAGATTTTATTTTTAAGTAATCTCTACACCTAACACGGGGCTCGAACTCAACCCTGAGATCAAGAGTCACATGGTCTACCGACAGAGCCCGCCGGGTGCCCTGGCTCATCCGCTTCTTTGCCAAACTGGCACGGGGTAGAAAACAGGTTTGCGTCTAACAACATGCACACGTGCCGCTTGCTGCGTGGCCACCTCCAAGAAATACTCCACAGAGCAAACGTGTCCTACACCAGCACTAGGTTTCCTGCCCCACGGCTGTGCTGCTGTTAACTCAGGACAATTAAAATCAAGAGAATGGCGTCTCTATCTGGCGCCAACAGCCTGGCACGACGGGACCAGGTCTTTCCGATTACCGTTTGTATGCTGGCGAAGCTCTAGGGGAAGGGGAACCCTCGGGAGGAAAGCCCGAAGGGGAAGGAGCTGCATGGGGACGGCCCTGCCAGGCACACCGCCGGCTGTGACGAACTGGCCCGAGGACATCTAACCACCCGCGGCGCACACTTCACGAGGCGCAAGGAGGCGCGCCGCCCGGTTTCTGCCGAATCACCCCCACCCGCTCCCGCTGCCCAGGGAGAGGTTACGGCCCAGGAGGCAGAGCCAAATGACCGCGTGCGCACACAAGTCGGACCCAGACTCACTTCTTTGCTTTGGCCACTGCTTCAACGAAAACCTGTTTGTATTTCTGGACTTGCTGCCTCAGAACCACCAACTTGTCCTTCTTCCCCTCACAGATCAGCTTCAGATCAGCTTCCAGCTCAGCCCGGAGGTTGGGCTTGGACATCTCATAGCCCATGGAGTCATAGCCTGCAGGGGCAAGAGCGGTGTTCTACGTGGCCCCGGGCGACACCTTCGGGGACTTTAGTTACGCGGCTCCGCCAATACCCCCGCGAGCTCCTCCTCCTTACCTTCCACAAGCCCCATGCCTAGATGCCCGGGCAGAAACCGCTTGTCCGGGGTGAGCCCGACGTACATCCGGGCTTTGATGGTCTCGATGTGCTCCGCATGAGTGGCATCAGTACCTGAAAGCCAGTCCTGGTTACTCGGGGTGATGCAGACCGTTTCCCCCCCCCGCCCCCGGGTCCTGCGGGCACCTTCCTCTGCCTGGACTTCTTATTCTCGGTAAGACATCTCCCTTCGCCTCCGGCCCACGCAGAAACCACACTTCTCCCTCGCATCCACTTCCTCACTTAAGCTGTCAGTGTCAGCTTCACAACTCCTGCGTCTTTGTCCTCTGCTCCATGTGGCAGAGCCACGGCTGGAGCCCACGTCATGTCATCCGCATCAGGGCAATGTGCTCGGTCTCCTCCTTTCTGGCTGCTTCCTCCACCCACCCCTTCTTTATGCTGTGGCCAAAGGGTTCTCTGCAAATGTAGCTCTGGCATCAGAGAAATGCAAATCAAAACCACAGAGGTACCACTTCACGCCCACTTGAATGGGTATAACCAAAAAGCACCGATAACCACAAATGTTGGCGAGGGCACGGAGAAACCTCAAGCCTCGAGCGTTGCTCCCAGAGCGTAAAACGGTGCAGCCGCCACGGCAAACAGTCCAGAACTTCCTCAAGAGGTAAACACAGAGTTACCATAGGACCCAGAAATTCTACTGCTAGGTTATCCACCCTAGAGAACCGAAAACTGTCCACACACAAACCTGGACACAAATGTGCACCGGGACAAACGGGAAGGACCCAAAAGTCCATCGACTGAGGAATGGATAAACAAACCGGGGTGTACCTGCACAACGGGACAGCACCAGCCAAGAGGGAAAGAAGTGCTGATTCCCGCCACAGTGTGGGTGACCCCTGAGAACACGCTAAGTGGGAGAAGCCGGTCACAGAAGGCCACACGCCGTATCGTTCTAGTCAGAAAGAGGAGTGGTTGCCCAGGACTGGAGGGACTGGAGGGACTGGAGAGAAGGGAGGATGGGGTGTGACTGCTAATGGGCACGGGGTTTCTTTCTGAGACAATGAAAACGTTCTAAGTTTAATTGTGGGGAGGGTTGCATGCTTTTGTGAATATACCGGACGCTGATTTGTACGTCTTACATCAGTCAAGCGTGGGGTATGTGAATTATATCTCAATAAAGCTGGTAACATTTTTAGGTTTTTTTTTTTTTTTTTTTTTTTTTTTTAAAAAGCTGGTAACATATTAAAAAACGTAGCTCTCTTGAGCGCCTGGGTGGCCGACTTTTGGTTTCGGCTCAGGTTGTGATCTCAGTTTGTGAGATCGAGCCCCGCATCAGGCTCCCTACTGACAGTGTGGAGCCTGCTTGAGATTCTCTCCCTCCCTCTCTCTCTCTGCCCCTCCTTCACTCTCTCTCAAAAGAAATAAAAATAAAAAAATAAGTCTTTGCTCTTTTCCTCAGAAATCTTAAACTGCGCTCTGCTAGCCACAGGCCAACACCCGAGCTCGTTAGGCAGGCAACGCTGGCCCCGCAGTCAGGCTCAAGTCATTTTCCCAGCCTCACCTTCCACGCACACCCCCAGCCACAGTGCCACGTGCTTCCCTGTGCCTCCGTCCTCCTGCAGACTCGGCCGGTGCCTGGCTTGCCTTCACTCGCCAGGAATCCTTCCTATGAGGTTTGAGGCCCCTGCCCGCTCCCTGCCAGAGCCCATCGGGCTGGACTTAAGTGTTGCTTTGATTTCTTTCTCCGGCTAGATGAGCCCTTGGGGGAATGGAATGACCAGGCTTGATTCCTGTCTGTGTCTCCGGGGCCTAGACCAACGTCTAGCTGTGGAAGCCCCAGATTTTTAATGAGTGAATCCTGATGGGTGAACTAACTTTAATTTTAGCGAACCCTGCAACTTTGCGGACAGTATAGCAATGGCCAGAGGACTCCAGGAGGGCACTCCTTCCTAAGTCCCAGGACTACAAAACCCACTGTGTAGTGAGGCGGCTGTGCCCCAGGGCGGGCAGCTGTGCCCCAGGAATACGCCCAGGGAACTCCCACTTCCCCTCCATCCACTTCCCTCTCCATCGTGCCGCTGCCCCTCTGAACTAGGTTTGCCGGAGACCATCCACAGAGCCGTGACGAAAACTGACGAGGGGTGGCAGATCTGTCCCGAGGGACCCACCTGTAAACCTTGGGCCACGGGGCTTCCCGGGAAAGCCAGTTCTGGCCCAGTTTCCTTTTAACCTAATTTCCAGTTCCCATACTGTTACGAGGAATGCTTTAAGGAACACCAAGGGTACGGCCGCGTGTGGCTAGCCGCAGGGCAGCAAACTCAGACTCCGCAGGGGCCTGGCAGGTAACGAGCAGAGAGCAGAGCCAAGTGTGAGCGATGGGGAAGGGACAGCCACCACTCCAATTCAACTCCAATTCCATTTCTGGGCGCGAAGGGGCGGGCTGCCAGACCCGACGCCTCGCAAGATGAAGACACGGATTTTTTATGTGGAATCTCTCAGGCCTTAAATGTTGGTAACTTATTCAAAATAGAAGCGAATCCCTGTGTGGGCCAAATATCCTGAGTCCACGGACAGGACCTGGCCAGGGTGCTCCCAGCGCACCGCCCCCGAGTCCTGGGACACATCGATGTCCTCATTCGGCTGCTGTAAAGCAGTGGTTGACAGCACCATGTGCGGACTTACTCAGACCAAGGTTCTTAACCTCTCTAAGCCTCACTTCACTACAAAGGGGGTGAAGAATACAATGGCCACGTTAGAGCCGTGGCAAAGACCAGAAGAGACACGGTGCCTGGCCCGTACGGAGGGCGCTGGAGCCGCTACTGACCAATGCCGTGCTTTTCCATGAGGGCGATGAGGTCGGCTTCGGTGAGCAGCTGGGGGGGACTGGTCTCTCCGTCCACCATCTCCACAGTGCTGGGCTGAAAGCGGGAGCCTCTCTCGTAGACGGGGAGGGTCTATGGAGAGCAGCAGAAGCGTCAGATCGTTCCGCGTGGCACTTAGGCAAAAGACAACTTCCATTTCAAAGAACGTGGCCCCGCTCCATCAGACGGCACTGGGGTCGGGAACACGGCTGTCTTCCCCTTTCCCCGAGGCCCACGGTGTGAGACGTGGCCTCTGGCCTCCGGCCGGGCCTGTGCTTTAGTACCTTGTCACTCCAGCGGTCATATGGGTACACATCCAGGTAGTTTCGGGCCAGAATCATGAGGCCGTGGGCCACGAAGCGTTCCTGAGCGATGTCGATCTCCACAGTGGTCTCCTGCCCCTGAGCATCCTGGGAGCAGCAAGCCAGGAAATGACGAACGATGAACTCATACAGTCGCTGCTCATCTCCCTAGGAAGAAAGAGAAAGGGTCTGAAACTCCCTCCAGAAGATAGCCTCTCAAGGATTGCAGCACCACCAGTAGTCTGACGTGGCCGAGGCCGCCTTCCGGCCCAAAGTTCCACATGAAACAGGGCACGTGGCTCCCGTAGCCCCCGCAGCAGCACGGAGCGCCTGTGGACTTAGACACAACCCTAATCAGGTGAGGATAAGCAAGGAAGGCATCCTACCTTCCAGACTGAGAGGTGCTTCTTTTGACATAAACCCCACCAAGGGAGGAGACAAGGTAAAAACATAATAAACTAATAAGGGATCCCTTGTATACAAGACACAGTAAAGTTACAGCCAGCAGCCCTACACCATCACGTTCACAAGGTTCATGGGACTTTCTACCAGTGAAGTAATCAAGGACTGAGCGAGGCTCAATCTGTCAAAGCCCGTAAGATGCTCGTACTCATAGCCAATAATTCTAAGAATGGATCCAAAGGAAACGAAAGGTCCACACAGATATTTACACAAAAGTCAATGGTTATTATGTCTCAGAAAGTTGAAAGCAATCTTAAAAAACAGGTTTTGCAGGGGTGCTTTCTGCAGGGGTGATTTTGCACCCTGCAGATGAGCAGGGTGGCTCAGTTGGCTGGCAATCCGACTTTGGCTCCGGTCATGACCTTGCGGTTCGTGGGTTCAAGCCCCATGTCGGGCTCTGCGCTAACAGCTTGAAACCTGAAACCTGCTTCAGATTCTCTTTCTCTGTGCCTCTCTCCCGCTTGTGCACGTGTGCCCTCTCTCTCTCTCTCAAAAACAAAAAAAAAATAAACAACAAAAAAATAGATTTGGCAAAAGAAATTATGGTACATCTATGCAATCATTAAATATCATACTTTAAAATATTTCAGGAGCACCTGGGTGGCTTAGTTGATTGAGCGTCTGACTTCAGCTCAGGTCATGATCTCACAGTTTGAGTTCGAGCCCCCCACTGGGCTCTCTGCTGTCAGCACAGAGCCCGCTTCAGATCCTCTGTTTCCCCTCTCTCTGCCCCTCCCTCGCTCTGACACTCTCTCTTAAAAATGAACAAACATCTATTAAAAAAAAGTTGGCATATGAGAAAATGGTTAAATTTTTTTCTTCCTCATATTCTTTTGAATTTTCTAAACTAAAATGGACCTGTATTGCATTTAGGGCCAGAGAACAATGCGTGTTAATAAAAAAAGGAAACAAGGACCAAATGTGGTTCAGCTCTGCAACGAGCCTGCATCTGTCAAACAAGCCTAACCAGCTTGGCCCTCAGGGCCCTCCTGGAGCTCATTCTCCAGCTGAGGAAGGACAATAGGCAAGACACACGGCAGAGCCCTGCAGCCACCACTGGACCAAAGACAAGAGGCCGGTGTCACAGCGTCCAAGTGTCAGGATGGCAATGGAAACCCATCGAGTCTGAGGAGGATGGGGGCCGGATTCCTCCAGTTAACGAGGGGCCAAGAAGGCCAAGCGATTCTGTGGGAGGCTCCGTGGGGGTTGTGCAAGGGCACAGGGCAGGCGAACCTCCTGGTCCACGTGTGGGGGGCTCGGCAAAGCTGCAGGGGGTCTGACAGAGCGGGAAGTGGGCTGGACAGCGGAGCCTGCTCTGGGGGCGGGGATTCACGGACACCAAGCAGAACACTGAAGCAGCAGAATTCGGACACTGACATTTCTTTGCTAAAATGGAGAGATATTTCAAAATCACTCAGTTCCTCAAGTAAGAGCCCACAGAGTAAATTCAAGTGCCGCTAACCCTTCACCTCCCCCTGGGTTCTAGGAGGCAGTAGTTAGGGAAACCAACCTGCAAGCTGCTAGTGTATTTGGTGGGGTGGATGGGAGGGTGAGCTTGGTCAGACTTGTTCCCATTGCGTGGAGTAGGGCCGCCCCGTTCTAGAATGCTCTGGGCAAAGGCCCCCCAACGTGGATCCGGGGTCTGTTGCTCTACGAGCACCGTCAGGTTTAAGTCTTTGGGGAAGATGTTTGTCTCAGTTCGAGGATAGCTGATGTACCTAAAACAAAGGCAAACGAATAGAAAAAGAAATTGCTAGAATTGCTCTAGAAACAACTGAATTCGATTGAAAGCACCTGGTGGCACCTGCAATGTCCCATCTGAGCTAGCCAACGCAACTGAAGGCAACCTAGCTTACCTACGTTGACAAAAGTTCTCGGATGGGACCCCCTGATGGGGTGAGAGACAGCAGGCTCTCTTGCTGAGATGCCCCAAGAAGCCACAAGATAAATGATAGGGGAAGCACAGGCGGGGACAGTAGGCTCAGGCTGCCAGCCGTCGTGTGGCTGGGACACAGCCCTGGCCCGATCTACAAATGGTCTGCCAGTGACCCGCCATGGCCTTGAGAGCAGCAACAGAGTGTGCTCCTACGAATTTTTTTCAGGTATAGAAAGCGTAATGCTGCCTAACAAACCCTCATGTGGACCCTACATGTAATTTACCATTTTTTACTAGCCACTTAAACGGTATTAACGAGATCACTTACATCCTTTTGTTTCATACAAGTCTTCGAAACCCAGAGCATATTTTACACTTCCAGCACGTCCTAATTCGCACGAGCCAAATCTCAAGTGCCTGATAGTCACCTGTGGCGAGTGGCTGCCACAGCGGTCCACA
Source organism: Panthera onca (assembly GCF_046562875.1). Taxonomy (NCBI): domain Eukaryota; kingdom Metazoa; phylum Chordata; class Mammalia; order Carnivora; family Felidae; genus Panthera; species Panthera onca. The sequence continues at coordinate 27,442,216 of NC_138352.1, read as the reverse complement.
GCATGGACCACACTGTCACTGGATGGTGCTGGGATGTTCACAACCCCTGAAGCGCGATGATTTATGATGGCAAACGACTACTAAAGGTGTGGTCTGCCACCTGCCAAGGCCCTGGCGGGGGGGACTGTTGAGAGGTCAACACTGAGATGTGAATTCACTCAACGGGCTCTTTTCCTTATCAGAAAAGTCAATGTCAAAATTCTTCTACTTCAGAGCTCAGGTGATATCTAGACAGTCTGTATTTACCCATAAGCTCTAAAATATTTTCACCCTGGCTCAGTGGGTGGAGCATGTAACTCTTGATCTCAGATTGTGAGTTTGAGCCCCATGTTGGGTATACAGATTACTTAAAAATAAAATCTTTAAAAGAAAATGAAGCAAAATAAAATACTTCACCCTGACAAAGATGCACCAAATTCTATTCCCAAATATTTACCCTTGAGTGTAGAGCTTTTCGGCAATCCTCATGGTTTCTTTAGCATTTATTCTCAACTTTCGAGAAGCCAGCTTCTCAAGCTCCTGTTAAATGTGTCAATAGGCAAGTTAGAGTGCAGTGTGGGAGTCAGAGGGCACAACACAGCCACACAACTCATGTTCACAAATGTCTGGCCACTGTCACTCCAGCTGCTGTCATGCAGAGGGAGAAAGACTGTAGCAAAGAAAGCTTTCTGGGCCTGCCAGGCAGAAGAAGATTCCAACCCAGTGGTTCTCAGGCTCTGATGGGCACAAGCAAGAATCACTTAGGAAGAGAAAAGATTCCTGGGCCCTGAGCACTAGGGATTCTGACAGAAGAGGGCTGGGACAGAGGCCAGAAATCTGCTTTTTTTTTTTTAAACCAGCAAGCCAATACACAGATTCTAATACAGGCAGTCTGGGAACCACACTTTGGGAAAACCACTGGAGCCCTACTAACTTCTGGATGATGAATACCATTCTTCAAAAACTCCTGGGAGATAATCGGTTGTCCTTCCCCTTGGTCACATTCCACCAATGTCAGCGGCTCTATGTCAAAGCCTATTTAACCAGTGAGGACCAATACACTTATGCCTGTCCTGTGCAATCGGTCTGTAACTCTCCCGTTGTCATTCCTACAAACCACTCACATGCGCGTGTGTGCGCGCGCACACACACACACACACACACACACACACACATACATACACACTGGGCCACGCCCAAGGTAAAGACCACACTGCCCACCAATCCCCACGCGTTTCTTAGCCTGTTTGTTCTGTATGTTCAACCTCCAGGGTGAATCCTGACGGCAACTGTACCCTGAATTGTCCTGACTGGTGGTGACTGGGAAGGGGCACTCCTAAGGTAGTTAACTCCAACTCGTGTCCAGCAGGGTGGCTCTTCGTGGGTCTAAAAAGTTGAGAAACCCTGTCCTAAGGTAGGCTCTTAATACAGATTTTAAAAAAACGTTTACATAGATGAGGCACACGTTAAAGAAAAATGCTCGGGCGGAAAAAGACAAGCTATCCTAATCACGACAATGTAAAAATCACGTGTATGAGAAAAAACAGGAAGAGGAGATGCTCACATTGGATCAGAGATTACGTAAGGATGACGGGGGACGTGTCTTCCTCTTTCTGTTTGCCAAACCCCACACAAAGCAGCTACGTTGCATTTATTAACTTAAAAAAGCACGAAAAGACTAAGCAGCCTCTGTTTTGGGGTTTCTGTTCTCCCCAAGGGCTTTCCCGCTTGGCCTCGTGAAGGGTGATGCTTTGTGCCACCGGCCACCGTCGAAACCTGGTCCCAGCACCAGGCAATCAGAGCGCCTGGTGCAGTCATCTGGAACATACCACAGTGTCCAATGCTTGAGGCCTCCACTTGCTCTTTGCCTTAGACTTGACCTCTACCACGGTTGCCCTGGGATCCTAGGGAGCCAGAAAAAAGCAGAGGCCACGTTAACCTCTTCGCGCACCTTCTCTAGCTGTCCTGCGGTAGCCTTTGCTCACCATTCTGGAGGACACTCACCACGAGCAGAGGCCCCTGCTCCAGCCACGACAGCACCTCGAGCGAGGTGGGCTCGAAGCCTGCGGTGTGGTGGAGACCTCACCACCTTCCCACTCAAACCGAGACTTTGAGGGGCAACTTCACAAGCCCCAAGGTGCCTTCCAGGGCCCGCGGAACACGACAGCCTGTGCATCTCCTAAGCACTGTTTCCTACCTACACGTGCACGGTGTTACATTTTAAAACGGCAGGATGATACCAAGTTAGAAATAGGAGAAATCGTACACCACAAGCTGGAAAGCCCAATGTGGAGACCATCTTCACGGCACCCCAGCGAACAGGGGTGTTTCCTTCTCTCGAACGGGTAAATGGGCAGTGTCAGAGATGTGCCAGGTAGTTCCGTGACCTCTAGGGTCAAAGGGCAGAGGCGTGGACAGAGTGACTCCTGGACGCAGGGTGGTCTCCGGAAGGAGCTGGAGAGTCAGGTACGCTAGAAGCTAGCTGTGCTGTGCCCCTTACCGGCTCTAGAGTGCGCACAAATTACTTCACTCTCTCCCACCTCACCTGTGAGGCGGGGACAGGATCGCCACCCTCACGGGCGCTATCAGGACTAAACAGGATAGTGTAACATAAAGCGTGTCTGGCACCGCAGCCGGTGCTCACCGGTCATCGGTCCCCCTTCGCCAAATCAATTAATAAACCTGCTGGGGCGCTACAGCCGGGAGCACATGTGACTCATCAAAGTAGAGATCTCAGAGTTTCTCTCAGGCACCACTGTGTGCAGCCTCCAGGTTAAAGCCAGCAGTCAGGCACTGGCTGAAAAGCAGCAGCACCACAAGGTGGACGATCAGTATGAGGGTTGCAACTCGGCCACCGACTGGCCTGTGGTCCTCTGATGGGCCGCTCTCTCTACTTGTCTACTGACACGTGTTCTCTACCCCCCCACCCCCCGGCCCCCTTGTGGCTGGCTGTCTCCTGCTAATCACTCTGGCCTTCACTCAGATGTGGCCCTGAGAGGTCTTCCGTGACCACCGTGCCTAGAATGGTCCCCTCCCTGCCCCCCCAGGCTGGTCTCTGTTCCTTCCCGCTACTTTTCCTTCCTGGCATTTGCCCCTGGATGAAGTTAACTTGCTCGTTTGTGACTTTCATCTTTCTAGATCTCATCTAACCGGGGGAAGAGGGAGCTGGACCAGATGCTGTCCAAACCCCTTTCAGCTCTAGGAGTCTACTGTTCCAGACAGGTCTAGAGGATCCTGAGTGACCTCTGCTAACAGCATTCTACTTTAGGGAGAGATTTCAGCTATGTATTTCTTAAAATTTCTGCCTTTATCTAAAAGGTCTGCAGCTCCTGTGGTTTCACATCGTTTAGTACCATTTTCACGGAGTTCGTCCTACAGGTTCCCTAAAAGTGAGGTCCTGAGATGCAAGCTGAAAGCTACAGTTCAGTGGGAAAAGGGAGCAGGATCACTTCTGCTAACACAGAAGGAGTGGCCTGGGAACTTCCAGAACAGTCTTCCTCGATCATTAAAATTCCAACTATCTCTTACCTCCATGCACAGCTGATAGAGGACAAGACAAGCTGTGTGGTTAAAGAGGCGATGCCTTTTCCAGTTGAATTCTACGACACCATCTTTGTGGTCATGAGTTACTGTATCGGGGACAAACAGGAAGGCCATGACTCAGAGAAGCCATATGATGGGACAGAGAGAAGAAAGCACATTGCACTGAAATTCCAAAGGAATAGGAAACATGGCTTTGGGATTATGGGCCATTCAGGAAACCAAGTGGATTCTGAGCATCGTAATGGGGTGGGACGAAGGGCAGCAAGACTAAACAACTCACACATTTAATTAGTGCCATTTTTGCTCCTGGTGCTTCCCAGGCCCTTAGGTTCTACACCGTAAACAACTCCCCCAGCCATACCTTTAATTTTGTGGAAGACTTCTGGCACAAAAGCCTGAATGGCTTTGAACCTCTCTACCACGAACCCCAGGGTTGGGAACTGGCAGCTGCCGTAACTGATCAGCTGCTCCGCTAACACCTCGGGAAAAATCCTCTGCAGCCTCAGGGTCTGGAACCTAGTGAAGGCAGCTCCTAGGCAGTGAGGACGGAAGGAAGGAAGGAGAAAGCAGTGGACCGTAAGATCAAAGCGAGCTGCGCGTATCTACACACAAGCCTCATTCTTGGTTCATAACCCAACCCCCAATGTGCCACGCAGACCCCCAGGGGAGTTTGCCAGTGGCTCACCGATCCTCAGGTCCAGCTCCTGCCTCACGTCCACAGCATCGCTCACTCTCGGATCGGGCTCGGTCAGGTTCTCACAGGCCGTCTGGACGGCTCGGGGGGTGATCTCAGAGAAACGGGCTCTCAGCACTGGCAGACTGGGCTTCACTGTGGAACAGAGTCACCAAGATCAAAGTCAAACCACACTGCCTTCCCATCATAAAGGGCTCGTTTTTCTTAAACCACCTTGAATGAAAGATAAGCCATTTCGAGATGTTGTGAGGCACCCAATTTTCTGATTAGGTGAAATTAACAGTATGCTAGCCACCTAAGAAGGAAACTTTGCTATAACCGCTAAGCTTAGTTTTGTCAGAAGTAACCGTGGTGTGAATTTTAGCTATTTAAGTGAATTTCAGCTATTCTCCTTATGAGCCTCTCAAGATTCTAATCTCACTCATTCTCTTAGACGTTTAGGGAAAATAAAATGTTGTCAATTAGAAGGTCCTACAAGGGAATTTCATGTCCTGGCACGGAAATAACATAGGACATACATACTGTCCCTGAAAGTTAACGTACTTAAATTCCCAGCAGTCGTTACAGCTTTCAACACAGAAACACTCAGGGAAAATAGAAACCGTCCACTCTCTGAAGCCTGAGAATGACCTGTGCATCACTTCCGCTAAGTTACCTGCAATCATTAGCCCCGTTGAAGGCATTTAAATTCACCTCAGTGAGTATTTATTAATATTCAGGCAGCATACAAAGAATACAGCAGATGAACAACATTCTAGAATTACTCTTTGTACTGTCCATACGGCATATGCGTTCTCTTGCAAATATTCAATCTATACTTAAAAAAGGTATGATAAGAAGTCCCTGCTCTCAAGCAGCTGGCAATCTACTTGGACCTGACGCGAAACAAGCCCTGGGCTGTGGGGTCTGTGCCACTCGGGAACTCTTTTAGTCCTCGTGCCACCCTAGGAACTGTGTCAGACTGGCCTGACTTTCCAGAAGGCTGAGGCTCCCGTGGGTTCAGTAACTTGCTCTGGACACACTGCTGGTGAGGCCTGACGGATCCAGCGGGGAGAGTCTATAAGGAGGAACTCAGCCTTGACCCACTCACACAGGGGAACCATCTACTTCTGTGGTCCCAGCGTGTGGAAACCCGGAAGCCACGTCACTTACCAGCCCTGCACACGTGGATAATCTCGAACCCGATATTTTCCCCTTCTCTATCGCAGTCGGTCCAGATCACCAGGGCCTGGCACTGCCGGGTCTCTCGTTCCAGAGTTTTCTGAAATTCCCAGCCAGGGAAGAGCGGTGAGAGCGCAGTCGCCATGAGGTGACACCTCTACGCTAAGGACGTGTGACCAAACCGAACATCAGTGATGTTATCGGAATGCGCCGCCTTGGTGAGAGGGAGCGATCTGAGGAAACTGCTCTTACTACCTGTAAGGATGAGGAGGCTGCTACCACAACCCTCCAGCTTAGAATCACGGACCCGAAAATGAGCTTCTAGAAGATGGAGGGTTTAATGCACCTGCCCTAGTGTGACAAGGCCTAAACCTCAGCTCTGACACACACTTGTAACTCTCGTGGTTCTGATCACGTCCTGGTCAAAAACGAAACTGATCCCTAATTGAGTTTCACCCCAAGAAGGTTTCCCAGCTAGCAGACCACTGCTACAGGTGCCCTGAGCACTCATAACTTGCCTGTCACGTGACCATTTACACTTTGTTGTCTCTCCATGCTAATTCGGGATGGAAGCTAGGATTAATGTTTTTTAACTTGTTCAACGTGTCAAGTTTTTTTTTTTACTTAGGTTCTAATTAGTTAACACACAGCGTCGTATTGGGTTTCGGGAACAGAATTCAGTGATTCATCACTTAGAATTAATCATTTAACAGTGTTATTCCTAGGATTTATTTAAACAACCACTACTAATAAAAAGGCTTATTTTTAGGACAGCTTGTGACTCTTGATCTTGGGGTTGTGACTTCTCCATTGGTGGAGACGTTATTTAAAACTAAACTCTTTGAAAATAAACAAATAAAAAGTAAGTGGCCTCATTTATACGATGAGTGGGAAGAATTTTTAAATGTTTATTTATTTATTTTGAGGGGGCAGGGAGGGGGAGAAACGGAGGGAGAGAGGGAGAAAGAGAATCCTAGGCAGGCTGTCCGTGCAGAACCTGACTTGGGGCTTGATCTCACCAACCATGAGATCACGACCTGAGCTGAAATCAAGAGTCAGACGCTTAACCGACTGAGCCACCCAGGTGCCCTGAGTAGGAATCATTTTTAAAATCATGGCACTAAGTTTGGTGGGAAATGCGATCTCTAAATTCTGATGCATTCAAAATACAGAAGTCACTGTTCAATTATTTTGCACTCTGGAGCTGTTCAACTCCTCCAGTGCTGTATGTCTTCCAAAAGATCCTACCTTGATGTCTACAAAATTCTCTGGGCAGTACTTTTCAATTTCTGCTTCAAAGAGGACAAGGGGATTGCAGCTGTGCCTAGAAAAGAGGATGAAAACACAAAACATCCAACCTCAGCACAGGATGTAAAGTCCTCCATTTTTACAAGAAAAAAATTGCTCAGTGAGCTCACTGATGGATCCCCAACAGAAGTCCCACGTGAAAATGCCAGAGAATTAAAAGCAAGGCTATGACCCTCTGCACAGAGCACTTTCTGCTTTCTGTGACAGCAGCAGCTGCTAAGAAGAAATTCTGGAGCCCTTTCACGCACGTCTGCAATAGGATAAATGTAACACAGTGACTACATGAAATAGGTCTGGCTATTCTAAGGAAAATAACACTTCAAAGTGGTTGTTTGTTCTCAACACACGGTAAAAATTCACAATGGTTCAGTTAACCTTAGGTCACTGCCGTGGTCTCCATGGTGTTTGTCCCCTCAAAATTCACATGCTGGAATCTTAATACCAATGTGATGGTGTTAGAAGGTGGGGACTCTGCGAGGCGATTAGGTCACGGGAGTGGTACCTCATGAATGGGATTAATGCTCTGATAAAAGAAGACGCACAGAGCTCCCTCGCTCCTTCCATCAGCTGAGGACGTGGTGAGAGGTCAGCAGTCTACGTGTACCCTGATCTCCTGCTTCCAGCCTCCAGAACCAGGCAAAATCAATTTCTATTGTTTATGAGCCCCCCCCACGGTTGACGACATTTTGTTATACCAGCCCAAATGGATAAAGACAGTCATCTGGGTATTAGAAGTTATATAGTAAGATCAACATGCCTCAAAATCCCGGCAGCATGTCACAACTTACTGTAATAATCAGAAAGTTCTTCCCCCAGGCATTGTACTGACCATTTGCGGAACTGCATCTGGAAATCATGAGCCAGCAAATGTCCAGAAACCGAAGTCATTATCATGGTAACATTCTGAAGGATAACAAAATTCGAGTTAGTCTTTCGGCAATTATATTTTGCCACATCATTCAAATAAAAGGGAGGAACTTCTGTTAAAGAGAAAAAAGGGGTTGCCGAGGGTTGGGGGAGGTGAAGAGGAAGGAAGAGATGGAGTGCAGAGGACTTTAAGGGCAGTGGGAATAGTCTGCATGATACTGTAATGACGGATGCATGTCCTACTTTTGTCCAAACCCATGGTACGCACAACACCAAGAGAGAACCCTAATGTAAACTAGGGACTTTGGGTGATTATGATGTGTCAGTGTAGGTACAATTGTGATGGTAAAGAATGCATTGCTCTGGTGATCTGATGTTGATCATGGTGGGGGGGGGGTGTATGTGTGGGGGCAGGGGTCTATTGGAAATCTCTGTACCGCCCTCTCAATTTTGCTCCAAAAACCTAAAATGGCTCTAAAAAAAAGTAAGTCTATAAACAAAACAAAACAAAACCTAGTTGGGAAGAAATGAACATAAATGCATCTCTTTGAAGCCGAATACCAAACTAACGACCGTTCTAATTCTAGCACCATGATGCCTTTTATAGGATTTAAAGTTTCCTCAAACTACTGTGTTTTAGTTTCTTTCTTGTTATAAAGAGAAGGGACCATATTTCATTAAAAAGAGACTTCCTGGGGCGCCTGGGTGGCGCAGTCGGTTAAGCGTCCGACTTCAGCCAGGTCACGATCTCGCGGTCCGTGAGTTCGAGCCCCGCGTCAGGCTCTGGGCTGATGGCTCGGAGCCTGGAGCCTGTTTCCGATTCTGTGTCTCCCTCTCTCTCTGCCCCTCCCCCGTTCATGCTCTGTCTCTCTCTGTCCCAAAAATAAATAAAAAACGTTGAAAAAATTTAAAAAAAAAAGAGACTTCCTTATAAATTACAAAATACTCATTTGTAACCAGAGATCTTTAGGTCTCAACAATTATTCTTGAAAGATAGTGACTTCTTCTATGATGGCCAGGCTTGTTCTTCTTGATCAAATAACTTTTTTTTTTAATGTTTATTTTCGAGACACACACACACACACACACACACACACACACACACACAGTGTGGGTTGGGGAGGGGCAGAGAGGGAGACACAGAATCAAAGCAGGCTCCAGGCTCTGAGGTGTCAGCACAGAGGCCGACATGGGGCATGAACCCACCAACCACAAGATCATGACCTGAGCTGAAGTTGGACGTTTAATCGACTGAGCTACCCGGGCGCCCCTTGAAATAACTCTTAAGGTACAAGCAGTTCAGCGGCAACCTGTAGTTAACAGCTTCTATTTTTACAGCCAAAACTAAAAACTCGAGGAACATATACCAAAATGGCCCATGGATCTAACAGCAGCACACTTCAGCTGCAGGACAGAAATATGATAGCACCTACCTGGCCGTACAGATGATAATCAAATTCATAGATCTTGTTGAATTTAGACAATCCTTCCCTCTGTAACATAAAACAAGAATAAATAAATTGCGTTGAAAACAAATGACTCCTCGGCCTAAAGATCAAGCAGAACCTCGATAAGTGGTCATACTGAAAAATAACAGTATTTCCTAAAGATAAAAACTAGGCTAAATTACTAAGGCCAGTTATCAAGAGGCTCCTCAAAACAGTTACGAGCACATGCTTGGGACAGTCCATGGAGTTTTTATGCCAGAAGGTAACCCTGAGGTCAGCTAATATAACGACGAATAGATGAGCCTGGACGAGTCCAAGGTCAAGTCACAAATTAGAGGCAGAGAAAGGATTAGGATGGAATTCTCTTGCCCGCTTTCTCCCTCCTCCCCATATCCTTCTACTACTTTTTGGCTGTACAACTGCGCCTGTAAAACCACAGGCAAATCACTCGCCTTTCTGAACGTCAATTTATTTTTGAATAAAGTTACCTCTAAGTGCTCCTCTGGCTCTAAAATCCAGTAACCCTACAAGCCCCAGTCAGCACTGGAAGCCAGTCTATAAAGCAATTCTTTAGCTGCGAGCGTGGATGAATCAGACCCTCTCTGAATAGATCCCACCGTCCTCCACAGCAGCATTAAAAGTACTTTTACAGGGGGGCGCCTGGGTGGCTCCGTCGGTCGGGCGGCCGACTTCGGCTCAGGTCATGATCTCACGGTCCGTGGGTTCGAGCCCCGCGTCGGGCTCTGTGCTGACGGCTCAGAGCCTGGAGCCTGTTTCAGATTCTGTGTCTCCCTCTCTCTGACCCTCCCCCGTTCATGCTCTGTCTCTTTCTGTCTCAAAAATAAATAAACGTTAAAAAAAAAAAAAAAAAAAGTACTTTTACAGGTACGTTTCCCCAGTCCAGTCCCAAGTGACTCCTGAGGGGCGCATCCATTGTCCCTTGTGTCTCTTGGGAACAGTCTAAAACCACCGTTCTGATCCTTTCCAGGTAAATAACTTGTCCGATAACATGTGTGTGATCCCACAACCAGAGCTCCACCAGGCAGTCTCCTCTACCAGTGGTAGCCTCGAGGATGTGAAATGTCTTTCCTGACATTTCAAACTTGCCACACAATTATGTGTGATCCCATGTGTGGGTGAGGTGCTCAGGGAAACTGGATACCCCAAACTTAGAGCAGTTTCGGAGTCTGGGGAAAGAAAAAACACCCGGTTGATAGATCAAGAATGTAGCTTTTGTGATCTCTCCTTCTCTTTTTATCTTAGAGAGAGAGCATGTGAGCGGGGGAGAGGGGCAGAGAGAGAGAGGGAGAGAGAAAGAATCCCAAGCGAGCTCCAGGCTCAGCGCAGGAGCCTGACGCGGGGCTTGATCCCACGACCCTGGGATCATGACCTGAGCCAAAGAAATCAAGAGTCAGATGCTCAATCAGCTGAGTTACCCAGGAGCCCCTGCTTTTGTGATCTTTTTTGCAGTGCTGTCCACTCTAAAAAAAAAAAAAAAAGTCCCTTCTCTAAGTAATCTGTAGGAACTCCCATACTGCTGCCACTAAATCTACGGAATTCTTTAAGATGCATCTTTCTGAATATAAAAATAAAACCATGAAAAAAACTACCCAGATAAAGAAGGTCGCAGTTTTCAGTGTACTTTTGAATGCTATTGTAAATGGAATTGTTTTTTTTTTAAATTTTCTTTCCAGATTGTTCATTGCTACTGATTTGTGTACATTGATCTTGTATCCCATAACTTGGCTGAACATATTTATTAGCACCAATGGTTCTTTGTGGCTCCTTTAGGATTTCTATTCTGTAAGATCACGAAGGGGATTACATTTTTATCAAATGTTTGTTCTGCATCAATTGAGATAAGCAATGTGGGTTTTAAGTGGGAGATTACTGGAGTCACACTTGTGTTTTATAAAGTCATTTTGGCTGCCCAGAATTTGAATAGTGAAAGGTTAGGGAGAAAGCTATCAGAGTTCTCCCTGTGAGGGGCCAGAGGTCTGAACTCTACAGACACAACCTCAGCTCTTGCTCCCACTCTCCACGAGCTAGAAATGGAGGTCTAAGGACCTTGAGATCTTGAAAGAAGAAAAGAGCAGGGAACTTCTGCTTTCTGCCTCCAGAAAACCATTTCGCAATCCACTTTTATTTGACAGATTTTCCTGATCAGTTCTTATCATCTCCATGCCACCTTTTACAAATTCTTTTACCTTTCCCTTCCTTTGCACCTCCAGTGTGTCCAGAACAAATTTTCATCCCTTACTTGCCTGTCTCTCGGGAGTGACTTTGTACTAGTAGGAATAGGGCAGCGGTTCCCTCTAATTCCATAGCCTAGGTAGTACTGCCCTCTTAATAGGCGTTTACAGACTGTAAAGCCAGTGGGGCCGCAGAACCCAGGGGATGCGCCGTTGATGGGGAGAGCCAGGTTAGCTGGGAATGCTGGGACAGGGCTTGACCGCCAAATTAAAGTGCTGTGAACAGGGGTTCCCAATAACTTAAAATTTCAAATCACAGGGAATACTGTTAAGACACAGCCTTCCCTGGTCTCACCCCAAACCCACAGAATAGCCAGTGTCCCAGCTAGTACCGATTATCAGACTAGTTTGGGAACCGCTGCTGTGCGCAAGGAGGAGCCAAGGTTTTCAAGCACATGGGTGAAGCATCTTCACTTCTAAATGCCTACCAGTCCGAAAAGAAGACAGGAAGCCACTGCAATGACCCAGAAGTGGGAGAAGCGGCCTCCGTCTGTATTCCCAGCGCTCGCCGCGCTGTCCCGCTGGGTGATCGGGACAGCTCCCTCACCCGCACAGCTGATCGGAAATACGCCTCCTTACCCGCCTCACGCGACCGTTGGACAGCAGGTCGGCGATCCCCTTGGCCGCGTCGTTTTTCTCGGCCACACAGAGAATTTTCCGCACGCCTCGCAAGGCCACCTCCATGGCAGCGCGGGACAAGGTCCTGGCTCCCGGCCGTTGCAGCCAGCGGAGAGCGCAGCGGGCGACAGGGAAGATCATCCCTAGGCCCCGCGCCCGCTGCCGCCCGCCGGGTGCCCAAGCATGCTGGAAAAGCCAGAGGTGACGCCCACCTGACGTCCACCCTAAGGGAACTGGGGCCCCCGAAAGCAGCCAGCGCCACCTGCCGCGTCCCGGCCACCACCCCTAAGCCCGCGGGGCTTCGGACCCACGGCCTCGACAGGGAATCCCGCCCCTAGGCCTCCGGCTTCCGCCCGCCTTCTCGGGCTACATCCGCCCGGTGCGAGCGCCACGGGACCGCGAACTACAACTCCCAGACGACCCCGCGCTGGGGCCCCTTGTACGTTTCCGCTCCTCCGCCCCACTTCCTTTCTTTCCCGACAGTGGTTGGTAAATCGATTCTCCTTGGGAGAGGCCGCTGGAAAGTTCCGCCCAAACCTGTCGTTCGCTCACAATCCTTTTCTCTCCCGCTCGGAAGTCTACGCGGACGCTTCCGGGTCACGCGGCGCAAGGCACCGCGAGTCATGTGATGCCAAGATGGCGGCGCCGCGGTAGCCTGCTCCAGGTTGTGGCGTCCAAGGAGCCGCGACGGTTTCTGCCCTCGGGCCGTGGGGGCGGCAGCGCTTGACTGGCCCCTGCGGCGGCCCGTAGTCCCGCGTTAGGCACCGGTTCAGGGCTGGGCTGTTGCTGTCGCGGCGGGTTCGGGTGTGCGAGTGACCTCGCTGCAGGTGTCCTGCGCCGGACGCCCTCGCCAGAGGAGGAGGAGAAGGAGGGTAACCCGCCTACTCGGTCTTCCGGACCTGCGGAGTTCATGAGGCCCCTCGGGGCTCTGGAAGAGTTAGCTGTATCTCTGACGGGATTGTGGGAGTTCGAGCCTTCGAGTGTGCGAGAGACAGCCTAGTACCCCTGAAGGTGCAAAGAAGACCGCAAGGACTTTGCTTCCTCTTCCAGAGGCGTGGCTTCCCTGCATTGATTACCCCGCATTCTTTCTCACTTCTTCTCAATGTTCTCTCCATACATCTGGAAATATGATCAGCGCCCCTGACGTGGTGGCCTTCACCAAAGAGGAGGAGTACGAGGAGGAGCCTTACAATGAGCCCGCCTTGCCCGAGGAGTACTCGGTGCCACTCTTCCCCTTCGCCAGCCAAGGAGCCAACCCATGGTCCAAACTGTCCGGGGCCAAGTTCTCTCGGGACTTCATCCTTATTTCCGAGTTCTCCGAGCAGGTGGGCCCCCAACCCTTGCTGACCATCCCCAATGACACCAAAGTTTTTGGTACTTTTGATCTCAATTACTTCTCCTTGCGGATCATGTCTGTGGATTACCAGGCCTCCTTTGTGGGCCATCCCCCGGGTTCTGCCTACCCCAAGCTGAACTTTGTGGAGGACTCCAAGGTGGTGCTGGGAGACTCCAAGGAGGGAGCCTTTGCCTACGTGCACCACCTTACCCTGTACGACCTGGAGGCCCGGGGCTTTGTGAGGCCCTTTTGCATGGCTTATATCTCAGCGGACCAGCACAAAATCATGCAGCAGTTTCAGGAGCTCTCAGCCGAGTTTTCCAAAGCTTCTGAGTGCTTGAAGACGGGCAACAGGAAGGCATTTGCGGGAGAACTTGAAAAAAAGCTGAAAGACTTGGATTACACCAGGACAGTGCTGCACACCGAAACGGAGATCCAGAAAAAGGCCAACGACAAGGGCTTTTACTCATCTCAGGCAATTGAGAAAGCCAACGAGCTGGCCAGTGTAGAGAAGTCCATAATTGAACACCAAGATCTGCTGAAGCAGATCCGCTCATACCCTCATCGGAAGTCGAAGGGGTCTGCCTTGTGTTCCGCGGAGACAGAGCCCACGCGGGATCAGGCCGACCAGGTAGCCACTACCTCTAACCCGGATGAGTCGGCTGACGCGGACCTTTACGCCTGCAGACCTGCCTACACCCCCAAACTCATCAAAGCAAAGTCCACCAAGTGTTTTGACAAGAAGCTGAAGACCTTGGAAGAGCTCTGTGACACGGAGTACTTCACCCAGACCCTGGCTCAGCTCAGCCACATAGAGCACATGTTCAGAGGAGACCTGTGCTACCTCCTGACCAGCCAGATTGACAGAGCGCTTCTAAAGCAACAGCACATAACAAACTTCCTCTTTGAAGATTTTGTGGAGGGGGACGACAGAATGGTAGAGAAACAAGAGAGCGCGCCCCCTAAGCCCAGTCCAGGCAGGCCGCCTTCCAGGTCTCCGGAAGAGTGTCCGATTCCTCAAGTGTTCATCAGCGTCGGTTCTTACAAGTCCAGTGTGGAGTCTGTGCCGATCAAGATGGAGCAGGAACTTGGGGATGAGGAGTACAAGGAAGTGGAGGTGACAGAATTGAGCAGTTTTGACCCCCAGGAAAACTTGGACTGCCTGGATATGGATATGAAAGGGAGCGTCAGCAGTGGCGAAAGCATCGAGGTTCTGGGCACGGAGAAGTCCACCTCTGTGCTGTCTAAGTCTGACAGCCAGGCCAGCCTCACGGTGCCATTGAGCCCCCAGGTGGTCCGGAGCAAAGCAGTCAGCCACAGGACCATCAGCGAGGACAGCATCGAAGTCCTCAGCACCTGCCCCTCTGAGGCCCTCATCCCCGATGACTTTAAGGCCAGCTACCCAAGTGCCATTAACGAAGAAGAATCGTACGCAGATGACAGCGAGGGAGCCATCCACTTCCAGGCGAGCATCAGCCCGCCAGAGCTGGCCGAGGCAGAGGAGGGCAGCCTAGAAAACACCCTGTCCCAGACGGACTCCTCCTGCTGCATTGGGAAGGAGAGTGACAGCCTGCCGGTGCCCCTCTCCACCCCAGCCCACACACACTCTGACCCGGACGGAGTAGTGAGCAGCCCCCCGCAGCGCTACAGGCAGAAAGACCAGGGGTTCCATGTGGACTTTGCGGGGGAAAACGCCAGCCCTTCCCAAGACAACAGTTCTGAAGGCTTCCCTGCCTTTGAGCTGGACCCGAGCCGCCTGCTGGCTAGCCGGGATGTCAGTAAGACCAGCCTGGACAACTACTCGGACACTACCAGTAATATGAGCAGTATAGCCTCCACCAGCTCAGACAGGACTCCCTCCTCTGCTCATCCCACCGGGCCCTCTTCTGAGAGGCATAAAAAGAGGGCTGGCCAGAACGCCTTAAAATTCATCCGTCAGTACCCCTTTGCCCATCCAGCCATCTACTCCCTGCTCAGCGGGAGGACCCTTGTGGTCCTGGGGGAGGATGAGGCCATAGTGAGGAAGCTCGTGACGGCGCTGTCCATCTTTGTCCCCAACCACAGCCGTCACGCCAAACCGGTGAAGCACTGGGTCTCCTCTCCTTTGCACATCACAGATTTTCAGAAGTGGAAGCTGATCGGCCTGCAGAGGTAACTGTTTACCGGGGGTGGGGAAGGGCCCTGTCCAGTTAGAGACGAGGTTTTGAACATCCATCCCTCTGGGTGAGGGTAACGCGTCCGCGTGGTGGGGCCAGAATCGGGAGACCTGGCTTCCAGACCGGACCCCCAGCACTCACTCTGTAACTTTGGGCACGTCCTTCCGTTTCTCTGGTCTTCTCTTTCCTTGTCCCTCCCGTGAGGGGTTGCGGTTCCTAAGTGGTTGCCAACTGAGGTCTGCAACCTGTCGGGTCAGAATTATTTAGGGGAATTTGTTTAGATCGTGAATTTCTGGGCCCTATCCCCCAAGAGATTCTGACTCAGTAGGACATGGAGTTTATCTGGTATACCAGCAAGCGTTGGGGGACGGCTGACTTCCAGATCTCAGGTTCTTGATGATCCTCAAATTCACACTATGGTATAAATGATTGGCAGACCTGCTTCTGAGAAAGGTCTGTGGTATTCCTAGAAGATGGCAGCCATCACTGGTGACGGGGACATCAGAGGGGTCCAGTGGCTTTTACTCCACTGTCCTGTTCACCCTAGAAGGCTGTTCCCCCCCCCCCCGCCCCCCAACTTAGAAGTCTGTCTTAATAAGGAAATGCAAGGGGCGCTTGGGTGGCTCAGTTGGTTAAGTGTCTGACTTTGCCTCAGGTCATGATCTCGTGGTGGCTCGAAAGTTCCTGCCCTGCTTCGGGCTCTGTGCTGACAGCTCAGAGCCTGGAGCCTTCTTCGGACGGAGTCTGTGTTTCCCTCTCTCTCTGCCCCTCCCCTGCTTGTGCGTGCTCTCTCTCTCTCTCTTTCTCTCTCTGTCTCTCAAAAATGAATAAACATTAAAAAAAATTTTTTTTTAAATAATAAGGAAATGCAAGGCCCAATTCCTACTTTCTCTGTTTGAATGCTCTTTCATTTCTCCAAGTTACTGGAGGTTTAGTAGACTCTCTTTTGTTTTTTTCCAAATACTGCTTGACAAGTTGTCTGGTGTAAGGGTCTCTTTCCCTCAGGGTGTGCCCTCATCCTCTTGCCAGCGGCCCACTTTGCACATCTGTAAAACAGAGGCGCTGACGCAGGCAGCCTGCACCTCCCACGTCACATGGAAAAGAGCAAAAGGAATTTCTGCCCCGCTGCAGTCAGCAACCGTTTGTTCCGATTTTCCGTCTTGCCTTCTGCTGAGGTCCTCGGTATCAGTGAGGTCGCCGTGTCCCGAGTTGCCCTGTTTGCTCCTCTTGCAGAAGTCACCCGGCCCTCACTCTAACCCTTGCTGCGTTAGGCTTTCCCCGGGGTCGTGGTGCCGAGATTCAAGCAAGTGTTGTCTCCCCGTCTTGACTTGGCTCGTTGGCCACGCTGGCGGGTGCTGGGGTACCATCTGGGGGTACCTGAGCAAGGACGCTGCCCTGGAAGACTTCATAGTTCAGGAGCAGAGACGGGTGGCCAGAGCCTTGCTGAACAGGGAGGAGAGTTCCAACAGCAAGTGCATCGTGTGTTCTAAGAAAACCAACGGGGCAGGTTAGTGAAGTGTGGGAAATGAGGGACAGTGGTGCTTGGGGAAGGCTTGAGGTGTTCGGCTTGAGTGACCAGGAGGGTGGGCTTGCCAGCGTGTCATGGGGACTTGGTATGACATGGCCAAGACACCTGGAACAGTCCCCTCCTTGGGCCACACAGGAAACCACCGAGTTGAGTCCTTGCTTGTGGATGCAGAATCAGGAGTTAGAGGGCTGCACTGGGTGCCCTTGTGGGCTTTGTCCTTCCTCTCGGGATCCCGTCCCTCGGCTGATGCCAGCCCTATGCTCGGGTTTAACCCATCTGTTGCAGGAAGGGAAGGACTTTTCATGGATTGTCTTTGCTACTTGTCTTGGTGGAATAACGTGTCGGTGTCCCTTAAACACACCTCTTCTCCAACTGACCCCTTCACCCCAACCTTTGACCTTTCCACTTATTCACCTCTAAAGATGGTGAATCTAAAACGCACATCAATTTATTGACGGCCCGCTTATCCAGGACCAGGCTCAGGACAGTGTCGCCCTTTCTGCTTTCCCTGAAATTCCCTCCTTAGAATGTGCCAGAACGGCAAAAGAAGTTCATCTCTTACACCAGCTCTGCTCTCTTGGGTACCTGGCTGGAGTGCTGTGTTGAGGATTCTGAGGCCTAGGCTGGTCTGCCTTGGAACACCTGCTGTGATCCAGTAATGAAGTCTGTGGGTGCGAGAGAGTAGCTGGCGGACGGGCTCCCCGAGGTGCAAAGGGTTCGAGTTGGTCTGAGTCCCGGGCCGGCTCTACCAGTATTTAGCCACAGGTCACTCCTCCACGCGAGGCTCTGTTCCCTCCTGAGCAGATGAGAGGGTTGGATCACTGAATGACCATTTGCCAAAAGTTTATAGGCGGCTATTAAATGCCGGCCACCCGGCCTGCTGCCAGAATTGTAAGGTGAGTCAGCCATGGTGCATCCCCGTGATAGGACAGGCGCTGTCTTCATGGGGCCCCCCACGCCAGCCCCAGCTCTGTCACCGCTCTGTCAGCCTGACCTCTGAGCCTGTTTGTATCTGCACACGGAGCTGACGAGACCTGGGTCGTGACAGCAGGTGTGGAAGGGCCCATCGCGTCAGGTCTGTACCTGATCACTGTGAACCTTTCTCGGATAACCTCGCAGGGACGCGTACCGACTCACAGCAGGCGGGCCAAGGCAGCGGCCGCTGAGTGTGGCCCTCCCCGGCCAGGCTCTAGAGCCTTTCAGCATCCCTCTGTGAAGGCGAGGGACCCATCAGAAGTGACAGGCGAGAGCTTTGCAGACATTCCCTAGGGGGGGACGTGCCTCCCGTTGCTCTGCTTCTCAGACCTTCTGGACGTGCGCATATGCTGGGAATTGGCAGCGTCTGCCTCCAGAGGGTCCCGCTCTGGTACGAGATACTGTGGGCAGGGGTCGGAGGCCTTGTTCCCTAGGGGGCACGTCACGGGAGTGGGGACTGGTTTGGCCACCGCTCACCCAAAGAAATCCTGGGAGGTGAGCAGTCGACCCAGTATGAATTCCGAGAATGAAATTCTCATTCTCATTCTGAGATGAAAACCCGAGGAGTCGTGGTTCCTTGTGGTTAGGGAGGGACACAGTGGGCGCTGTGAGCTCAGGTCCTGACGCTGCCACTGTCCGCCGTGTGAATTTGGGCCAGTCTTCTCTTCTCGTCCGTTCGCAAAGCTTGTTGGACACGTCTGTGAGTGGGGCTTAAGATGCTTACCGTGTGCAGCTGTGGGGAAGGTGCGCATCCAGAATGTCGCAGAGCCCCCGTGTGGAGCCTGTCCTTGGACACGCTCAGAGTTGCGGAGAGGTGGTGAGTCAGCCCGGCAGGCAGAAGCAGTCTTCAAACCGCGAGGCAGATTGAGGCCCGTCTGAGGGCCAGCATTCAAGAGGAGGAGTAGAAGAGTGGCCGTGAAGTTCCTGCCCAGGGATGGGTTGCTCAGCAATGGCAGGGGTCGATCCCCCCGTGCTGGGTTAATCTGGAATCCGAGAACTCTGACCCAGGAGGGTCTGTCCCCTCTCAGGTGCTTTGACTCCAGCCAAAATCAGCTCAGATGATAATCTGTTTTTAAAGACTCTCACCCCAAAACTGCCGGTTTCACCGCCCTTGGATTTTTTTTCCACCGAAGTAGGCTTTCTGCCTGGAAATGCTCGTCTGTCAGATCTATCACACGTGGGTATACGAGATGGGTAAATACTCACGTTGGTTTCCCATTTGAAATCAAAATGAGGGGTAATTGTATTGCTTCCAGGTAGCAGGAACAAGCGCTGGACTGTTTGAAAAACAGAGCTCAGTACTCACGGGAGAGAGTGCTAGCTGTGGGGGGGTGGAGGGGCGGGTAGAGGCCCTGGTTGCGTCCTGGCTCAGCCACTTTCTAGCTGGGGGACCTTGCGTGAGCCACGGCCCCTCTCTGGGCTTCAGTGTCCACATGTGTCCAGAGGCTGCCTCCGGTGTTGGGATGGGCGGTAATGAACCTAAGACAGGTGTGGGAGGAGCAGAGGCCCAAAGCCCTGGGGCTTTTCCTCTTTCCGTGCCGGCTCGCCTCCTGACGAGCTTCGTGGGAAACAGGTGGAGGGAGAGTTAGAAGGAGCAGCATCTTCTTAAAAAGTGGTGCCTCTGTAGGTAGGGGTAGGTGTGGGGGTGTCAGAGCTCCTGGGAGTGGCAGGGCCGAGGCAGGGTGTTCCAGCAGGACAGGTGGCTGGAATGAGGGACAGGAAGACGGGGGCGAGGCCTGGCTTTTTCTGCTGTGGCAGAACCTCGGGGGGCTGGATGTGCCAAGGTTGAAGAGGCATTTGGCCTGCGGCCTGGGCCCCATTCCGAGGGAGGTAAGGGTGCCTCAGGAGTGGACTGAGAAGGCGGTGTCCCCAAGAAGCCAGTGAGCCACCTGCAAGCCCTGCTTCTTCATCGCCTATGTGATGGGGTCCCCACCCCACTGCTCTCCTCGTGGTTTTCACGACACATGGCCCATGTGGCTGTTTTCCCGTCTCTGTGGTCCTGTTCTTGTATGATCTGGATGCCCCCTGAGGTTCTCGGAGCCCACCTTTCTTGTAAGGCCCAGCTCCGAGGCCGTTCTTCCAGGATTTTCCTGGCCCCGGGCCTCCCCGTGGAGACCCAGACCACATCTCTACTCAGTGTACCTACCGTGTGCCTGTCCTTTCTTCCCAGCTGACCAGGCTCATTCTTCGTTGCCTGTTCAGCCCCTAGGTCACTGCCTGGTATGTAGTAGATGCTGTTAACTACACGAGATGACAGCACCCAGGAAGGAAAAAATAGGAGGTTACCTTGGTCCCGAGTGATTGTCAGCCCTTTGTCCACAGTATCTCAGGTCTGGCACAAGCCCTGAATTCCAGAACTGTGTCCGCCTATGAAATTTCTGGTCAGGCAGACATTTGCCAGACTGCAGGGTGACTCTCTGGGAAAATTCAACTAGAGAATTTTTTTTTTTTTTTTTTTTTTACATTTATTTATATTTTGAGAGACACAGAGAGACAGAACACAAGTTGGGGAGGGGCAGAGAGAGAAGGAGACACAGAATCCAAAGCAGGCTCCAGGCTCCGAGCTGTCAGCACAGAGCCCGACGCAGGGCTCGAACTCACAAACCGTGAGATCATGAGCCAAAACCAAGAGTCGGATGCTTAATTGACTGAGCCCCCCAGGCGCCCCTGATCTAGAGGATTGTACAGAGCTACTAGGGCTGATCACTCTGACCCCTTCCCTCACTGAACAAGCCTTGCCTGCCTCTGATGTATGGGCACAGTAGTGGGCAGTGGGGCAGGAGGCCAAATCAGATGGTCCTGGGTCTGCAGAAGCCTTGTCCAGTGGGAGAGACAAGAGCTAAATGGCAGTCCCCACGCTGATCATTGCTGGGCTGGTAATACTGAGGGCCAGGCACTCTCCTAAGCACAGCCCATTTTGTCTCTGCGGTGACCGCTTGAGGCAGGACCAGTGATCTCTGTTTTACAGAGGGGGCTCTGAAGGGCTAAGGAACTTGGCCAGGGTCACGAAGCAAAGAAAGCAGGGAAGCAGAGGAGGGGATCAGGGATGGCTGGGTAAGGCTCGAATTGCCATAAACCAAGTACCAATGGAAGGGAAGGGCATTCTGGGCAGAGCACGAAGGCCGGTGATTTTGAGGCCCTCCTGAAAGCTTGGCGTGGCCACAAGGAAGTCGTGGATGTAACAGATAGGGCCTCAGAGGCCAACAGGAAGCAGGGCCCGTGGGCCATGCCAGGGCACTTGAACTCGGTCACGGGGGTGGCGAGGAGCCCTTTGAAGAGCATCATGATCAGATCTGCCTTCCAGAAAGAGCTAGTGAGTATTGGCCGGCGGAGGCCGGCCTGGAAGCGGGAAGACTCCCCCGCCCCGCCCCGAGTCTTTCCTCCTGACGTTGGCCTGTGTGTTTCAGAGTGACGTCCCCAGCCGGCGCCGGCACCCTCCACACCCTGAGCCGCTACAGCCGCTACACGAGCATCCTGGACCTGGACAGCAAAACCCTGCGCTGCCCCCTCTACAGAGGCGCCCTGGTGCCCCGGCTGGCCGACCACCGCACCCACATCAAGCGGGGCAGCACCTACTACCTGCACGTCCAGAGCGTGCTCACCCAGCTCTGCTCCAAGGCCTTCCTCTACACCTTTTGCCACCACCTGCACCTGCCTGCCCACGACAGGGAGACCGAGGAACTGCTGGCCAGCCGCCGGGCGAGCTTCCTGAAGCTGAACCTGGGTCTGGTGAACGAAGACACGAAGGTGGTCCAGTACCTGGCTGAGCTGCTGAAGCTGCACTACGTGCAGGAGCCTCCCGGGACCGGCCACCCCACGCTCAGGTTCGACTACGTCCCCAGCTTTTTGTACAAAATCTGAGGTCAGTCCCAGCCACTGTGACCAAGACCTGTGACTCAGGGTACGGGGAGGGGAGGGGTTGGCGCGAGCAGGCGGCCCTCTGAGCCGTCTGGGCTGCTGGCGACCTGAGTGGGAAGGAAACCAAGGTGGCGGCGCTGGTTCCCACGTGGCCTCGGGCGGTGTGGGAGTCGGGACCCTGGCAGAGGCGGGCGCCTGGCTCTCCGAAGGCGTCGGTAAGGACGGCACTAGGCCTCTCGGCCCCCCTGGCGAGGAGGGGGGGGGCGCTCGGCTCCCCGAGGACTGGCAGCCGGGCCAGAAGAGAGCCAGCGCCCTTTTGACGGTGCGGGGGGTGGGGGTGGGGGGCGTGAGGGGTGGAAAGGTGAAGCCCACGCGGGAGGAGCAGGCTACGCATTCAGCTCCCAGACACATGGGCCGCAAAATGAAGGGAAGCGCCCCGTTAACTGCAATGGTTTGGTGGGAAACCGGACAACGGAACATCCATTGCCCCATTCAGATCCCGGCTAGGGTCTTTTACTCGGCCCCCTAGAGCCCATCATCCCAGAGAAAGCCCCTGAATGAGTGACATGGAGGGGAGGCAGCCGTGCCTCAGGTGGGTGGCGGCAGACGCGTGACCTGCGCCCCGAGGCTGCAGGCAGAGTGGGCAGCACCCTGTCTGGTCCTCGCTTCCCCACTAGGCACAGAAGTGCCTGGGGGGGGGGGGGGGCTCTCACCTTGCTCCCCCGGGTCAGCAGGAGGGACTAGCGTTAGTCGCTAGTCCCTGCTTGTGAGTGAGAGCTGCTCTCGCAGCTGGAGAGCCCGGGGCCACGGTGCCGTCGCCCCCATGCAAGTGACGAAGAGCCGGCGGGCCTCTGGGGCCCAGCCCACCAGCCTTTCTGGGAGCGAGTCCACGCTGTCCTCTTGGGGAAGGTCTGCAGACATGCTGGCACTCGGCCGAGGTCACACCCCAGTCCCCCACCCACAGCAAACCTTTGCAACCACTTCACTACCTCTTGCGGGTCTTGTGGGCACGGTGACGGCGCAGTTCCACCCGGCTGCTTGGTCCGGGCGGGCAGGGTCTCCCCCGGGAAGGAGGAGAGCCTCCTTGTGTGGCTGGCTGTCTTCGTGGATCTGTCCCCCGCGGGCCTGGAATACCCACACCTCACCGCTGCTCACTCCTGCCCCCACGCGGGCCCTCCAGATACACGCACCTCACCACTGTTCACTCCGTCCCGCGCGGGTCCCCCAGGTGTGCTTACCTCACCACAGCTCGCTCCCGTCCCCATGTGGGTCCCCCAAGTACATGCTCCTCACTGCGGCTCACTCCCGCCCCCATGCGGGCCCCCGTAAGTACATTCACCTCTCGGCAGCTCACTCCCGTCCCGTGTGAGTCCTCCCTTCAGGGAAGGAGACAATCCCCGACTCACCCTCCATGACCCCCCTGAGGCTCCTTACTCAGTTGCTGTTGGTTTCTTGATAGAGTTTCTTGCAACCTTGAAGTTTTTACACTTTTTTTTTTTTTTTTGTATGGCTGCTTTTTTTTTTTTTTTTTTCCCTCCAACTAGGGAGAACTCTTAGTATTTCTGCTTTTTAATTCGTTCCAAGAAAATTGTGATAAAACAGACCCGAACCAGCCACGGGCGGTTGCTCCTGAGCACGCGTGTGTGCACCTGCCGGTGCCGTGTTCCGGGTAGTTGGGGTCTTGCTGTTGAGACTGGTCTGTCAGCTTTGTGGCCTACCGTCGGAGTCAGGTAGCGGAGGCGGGAACCCAAGGGGGGTTTGCGTCACATCCCTCCCGTGGCCGCTTCCTCGCCCGGGTCCTCCACACAAGGATGTGGCCCGTTGGCTCCTGGCCGCCGGCTTCCAGTCAGGGTCCACATTCCTGGCAGAGGGTGTGTGATTTCGTTCCCGAGGCTGGGACTGAGGACCTTTTAAGGTAGACGGTCTGTCTACATCTCACGGGTGTTCTTTGTACCCGTGCCCGTTACTTTGTTCACGCACAGAAGAGTCGCCAGGAATGTTTTGGCAGCTTTTAAATGTCAAGCGTGTGTTTGCATGTGGGGAAGGCTGCGTAGGATGCCTGTTTCTCTCCATGGGCTCCCCTCTTCGTTGCCGCCTCCCGTGTCCCTCGTGTTCAAGATGCTGCTCTGTTTTCTAACCGGGTGGCTCACTGCTGTCTACTCAGGCCTCCAGGGACATGACCTTATGACACTTTATCTCCAAGGGAAAGAAGGGTCTGTGGGGTCCGTTTGACAAAGTTGAAAGCGATCGTTGGCACCACCATTGCTTTTCATCCTGTTCCACAGCATCACGGACTCTACAGTTAACACTGCTGTCACCTGGGAAACTGATCAAGGCAGAAGGTCAGTCACATCTGGCCTTCTAGAAGCTAAGGCCATGCAACACGGTAGTCTGAAGTAGAAGTCACTTTGGAGGGTGCTTGCTTGGAAGCTCTGCCTCGAGGATGGTTCCAGAGGCCCCAGGATTCTGAGGCAAGAGACCAGTCGGGTGTGAACAGAACGGCTGTGCCCTGTCCTGGGGCCAGCCTCAGAAAGAGTGGGTGAGGAGCGTCTCCCTTGAGTCGTTCCTCCGTGAAAGAAAGCTCTCTTCCCTGACAAGTAGTTAGACTCCAGTTTCAAATTTTGGTGAAAACCTAGCTTTTCAGTGTGGCAGTTTCTGAGGATTGCTTGATGCCAAGAATGTTTCTTTCCAGAGGGATATTAAGGTGGCAGAGGGACTGAGCCAGTGTGGGCAGGCACTTGAGACTGTGGGACTGCCCTTCTCAGACCCCCTCCACTTTGGAGAAGCGGAACCCACTAGAAGTCCCGCGTCTGCAAATCTTAAGGCTGGGAGCTCTATGCGACAGGGCTGTCTCTTTAAAAATATTCGTTTCAGGTTTGCCTCAGATAAAACATCCTGAAAACACTTTGCAGAAAACAGAGGACATCCATGCCCCTTGACTTTGTCAGTCCTGACTCATTTTGAAGGCCCAGGCACCAAAGCTGAGTTTATTTCAACTTCACTTCCAATCCGTTACCGCTCTCCTGCCCCCAGCCACCCTTTCTCAAGCAATCCAGGTTGAGAGCAGCCTGGTAAGGTTAGCAGTTACGCAGTCGTGGTTTCTAGAAGCCCACGTGTGGCCCTTGGGACGCTCCGGCCTGAGCTGTTGCCTCACACCTCACCATTTCCCTAGGGACCTTGCTCCATTCGGTGGAATCTTGGGGTGTTAGAAATTGTGACTTTTCTATGATTGACTTGCAAGGGCTGAAGTTACACAGATTGCACTGGCATTTGGAAATGAACCGCGACAGCCCACCTGTCATTTCCCATCTAGCTTTTTGCTTCTCCGTTGCTATAGTCAAGGTATTGTAGGTTTCAACCTCAAATGACATATCCCAGCTCAAATCCTGGGAAGTCCAACAGTTTCTACCCCAAGTGCCAGGGCTGCTACAGTTCAACGACATGTTTCTGGAGGCTGGGAGCGGCGCGCACGGTGACCGCCCACTTCCGCCAGTGCGAGACGCATGTCCCGACCTCCCCGGACCTGCTGTTGCAAGGCAGGTCAGCTTCTCCTCTGCGGTAACACTCAGCCGGCAGGGAACCCGTCGGGGAGTGTGGATGATCTTCCGAGGAGCTGATCTCCCAAGCCAGCAATCCGGTTTTACTTCCCATCTCCCTAGAAAGCTCGGAAGAAAGTGCCTTGGTTTGTGCTTTGGAAGCAAACCAATTAGCTTTCTGGCTTTTCCCCAGTACTGTGACAGAAAGTGACAAAACTGGAATCTTTAAAAGAGGTACAGTATTAGCAGACCGCAAAAAGGAGAAAGCATCAAATTGCTACTTCTGGCCGGAAATAAAACCAGTCTCAGCTGATAAGGTCCGAGCACACCCAAGTTTTCCTGAGCCCCCAAAGGAGAACGCTGTGAGCACTGACCTAATCTAGCCTCCTCTGTTCAGGTTTGGTATGACCATAGTGGGGAGAAGGAGGCGTGGGGGGGGGGGGGGGCGGCGGGTGGGGGGGGCGTGGAACGAGCACTTTGCAGTGAATTAAGCCACTGGTGTGGAGCCCACGCCTCCTGGGAGTCCTTATCTAGCTCCAGAGTGGAGGCTACACAGGAGGGTCTTGGAGATGCCCTGGCCGGGGGAGGAGCCAGGCCCCCGAAAGGAAGACTGTCCCGGCAGCATGATGGCTCCCAAACTGAGGCAGAGATACGGGGACTGCTGTGTCACCCATACCCTGTGGAGTCTGCAGCCGTTGTCCCCGCCTGTGCTGGGATAGATGCCAGTAACGTGCTGGACCCTCGACCCCAGGGGCGCCTTCCAGGCGGGACCCACCGACTGCCCCACGCTGGCTGGCTGCACGGGTCGGGTTAATATAAGCACCACCTTTGAAGACTGCGGTGAAAAGCATAGTCTGTGATGAATTCGTGTTTGTTATTTTGGGAAAGCTATTTTATTACCGCATGTCCCTTTGTCCACGCGTGTGAACGTGAGTCCTCTACCGCCACGTGAGCTGTGGTCGTCACCACGCGAGTACTGCGAACACGCGTGTGACGCCGGCTCCTGGGTCTGGCCGCACCAGAGTTTAACCGGAGTAAATGCCAAACAAATAGTATGAGAAGTGTACTTTTTAAGAAATTAATTTATTTGAGTTCAGATATTTTTGAAATATAAAAATTGGTTGTATTTTTTAAAGCTCTTATGATTCTTGTAGACACTCTGTGGTTACACATTCGATTGTGCTTATTAAAAATGGTCATCTATGTTTTGCACTTTGGCTCTGTGAAAAATAAAGTTTCTCTGGGAAGGTGACGCTTGGTCTCCTGATTACAGGGGGGAGTTGCTTATCCGGCACAGGGAAGGAAAGCCATCTCTCCTCAGCCGGTGCTTACACCTGATGGGCCCTGGTACCCTCCGGGGGTGGGGGGCGAACGAGACCGTTTCCACGACACCCTGAGTGCCACGGGGAAACTCCCACCATACTGGTTGTCCGGACCTGGCTTCAGGATTCGCCTTCTCATTTGTAACGGTCATCAATCGGTGCTGCAGCAGCCCGCCACGTAACAAGACATTAAGAAGAGGAAGCTTTTAGGAGCTCCGAACTGGGGTGTTTCTGTACTGCAGAGTCTGGAGGAAGCCCGGGAACTCAGAGAAGGGCGAGTGCAACTACTGGGGTCTTTCCGCTCGTCTGCCCCGGACCCAGGCTAAATAATTGCCATTTTCCAGAAGAACTGAGAGAAAGGATCAAATTTAAACTCCTTAATAACCTGTCCCAGAATTACTAACAGTGGGTCTTAAACGAATTTTGATTTCTGGAGATAATGTGAGGAAAGTCCAAAAGAAACCCCCTCAGAGGGCATGAAGTTGACCCAGCCTGGTCCCGTGTGGCGCAGCTCTCCTGTCTCCCCACGAGGGCACCAGGTCCTCGAGCAAGCGGTCCCTGTGCAGTCCCGACACTCGGGTGCCGGGCAGGTGCCCACGGGCAGGTGGGGGCTGGCAGCTCCTCTAAAAGGCAGGCAGGCCAGGCAGAGGGAAGAGAGACGCGAAGCTCTCCACTTCCTCCCTGAGAGCCCTGATGGCCCTTTGGTGCTTCTCGTCCCCGGCCAGTTTCTCCTTGAACTCCTTCAGGGTGGCTCTGGCACCAACGTCGTCCTGAATCTGCAGAGTCAGTTCTATCCCTGCGCCCGCAAGAGACAGAACGGGTCCCCAGTGGGCTCCCAGTGCCAGTGTGGCAGCCCCACTGGGCCCGGGAGACACTCCCGAGGCCCGGGGGCGTGACAGCCTTAGGTGTTCACGTCACCCTCGGAAAGGATTCTCGTGTGCCCCCTTCCTTGGGCAGGACAAGTTACAAGCCTCTCAGACTAGATGGGCTGCTAAAGTGATCTTTGCTGTCTCGTCCCCAGCGCTCAGCCCTGCTCAGCCACAATCAGAAACTAAACACACACACACACACAGAGTCTAAAGTGGCAAACCTCTGACCCTTTCTCCTTACCTCTGTGAATAAACTGGGCCACTTTTTGGAACTCTTTTTCCAAAAATCCGCGGGATGTCAGTGCCGGAGTCCCCAGACGCAGTCCGCTGGGGCGCAGTGCGCTTTTGTCACCTTCAAGACAAACAGGCTCTGTCCTTTGGCTGCACCCAACTCCCCACTGACCCCTGTGCATTTAAGAAGACAGCTGGCCAAAAAACTGGCCTGTGGGTGCCCACTGTATCTCGGAAGCAGGGCACTGCTGATTTAAATGCCAGAGGCGGGCACAAAGGCACAGGAGACGGCCGCACGTTGTGGCCACTGTGATGAAACAGCAAGGAGGTTGCCTTCGGTGGCATGACCTCCCAAAAGGGAGGCTAGCATCCTTGTGAGTGAGGGATGCATCACCCACATTCTTTTTACAACCCCCTGAGAAACCCAGCCTGTTCCAGAGGCCCCTGCTTCCCTTCTCCAAATGCCTGTAGCCCCTCCGAGCAGTCCACCTCAGTCCCTCCCTCTCTGTGCCTGGCAGGGTTAGAGCTGCATCAGAAGGAGCAGGCCAGAAGAGAGCCAGGATTTTGCCCCATGCCATACGGTGTATGTGCCCCTTGAAAATCCCTTGATACGTCTGTCCCCAGAGTCAAACTATCATCGGCTACAACTCTGGCCAAAAGAAATCTAAGACGGGAGCGGTACAGAAGAGAAGACCAGCAAAGATTCTTACCTGGACAGGTGTTCTTGTTGCAGGCTATAGAGCAGGCTTCTAGTACCTTCTCGGCCCTGCCACCATCCGTGCCTTTGGAACGGAGATCCACGAGGATCAAATGGTTGTCAGAACCACCTGGAAACCAAGTTGGACATGTAGGAATGTGGAAAGCTGACTCCCAGGTGAAGGAATCTCTCTTCCTAAGAAATGAGGGTAGGGATCAAGGAGGCTAAAGCAGATGTGATGAGGAAGGTGAGCACCCCCACCACGTGTCCTGAGAGACTTTAGTCCCATGCTAAACAAAAGATGCCCCAGGACTTAAGAGGTGATAGTTTACAAAGGGTACCTGGTGACTGGGAGCAGGTCCTTGAGCCCGAGGGGAACCAACGGTAGCTTTCCCAGCTTAGGCTGCCCAGCGCCCTGACCCAACACATGAGGATATCGAGGCCACTAGAACTTTCTGGAACTGGACCAAGGCCACCAGGGGTCTTCCGAGCACCTGGATCTTTCCACTTTGAAATCTCATTAATCCCGGGCCCTTCACTTGGACAATAGCAATGACTTCAAAGGTGCGGGACCCCACAGTCCAGAGATTAAACCACGCCCTCACGCTTGCTGTGGCTTTAGGCAGCTCAACATCTGGGAACCTCAGACGCCCATTTGCAAAATAAGAGCGATAATTCACGAGGCTGTCGCCAAGTTTAGATAAGGTGCCACGTATAGCACTTTGCCCATACCAGGCACAAAGCAGGTTATCACGAACGCTGGCTCCTGGGCTTACGGTCGCCACTATCTGCTTCGGCCATCTGCACTGTGTCCTCAGAGGAGAGTGAACTGGGGGTGGGGGCAGCCCTGGGAGCTCAGGAAAGTGGAGACCTCTCCCGAGATTGACGTGAGACTTTGGGCCTCGCTGGGCTGAGGGGCTGCCGTCTGCTGTCTGTAGCCACAGGGACATTGGTCTAACTCCTTGTAGTGCCAAGTGTGGGTCCCACGCCAGCTGGATGGAAATGCAGGATACAAACACCCCCAACCAACCTAGACCTGCCGAGTCACAACCTGTATCTTTTAAAAATTTTTTAACGTTTATTCATTTTTGAGAGACAGAGAGGGAGCAGGGGAGGAGCAAAGAGAGAGAGACACACACACACACAGCATCCGAAGCAGGCTCCAGGCTCTGAGAGGTCAGCACAGAGCCTGACACGGGGCTTGAACCCACGAACCGGGAGATCATGACCTGAGCTGAAGTCGGACGCTTAACCGACTGAGCCGCCCAGGCGCCCCTTCACAACCTGCATGTTAACAGGGTGCCTGCGGTATTGGTGTGCACATCCATGTCTGACAGAGTGACCTAAGGGACCCTGAAGGTCGCAGCCCACACTGAGATTTCTAGGGCTTTCTAACTGAAAGAGGCAGAGGATGAAGGACAAAGAAAGGGAAGAGGAGGTGAAGCGAAACGGAAAACGGGTGCTCCCGAGACCTGCTGAGGAGACAGCGTTTGTCCCAGCTCTGCTGCTCACGACT
Organism: Panthera onca; assembly: GCF_046562875.1. Lineage (NCBI taxonomy): Eukaryota > Metazoa > Chordata > Mammalia > Carnivora > Felidae > Panthera > Panthera onca. The sequence continues at coordinate 27,412,322 of NC_138352.1, read as the reverse complement.
AGTCTAGTGGGGAGCCCACTCCTCAGGCCGGGGCCTGAAATCCCCGTAAAGGGCCGCGGGCAGGGAGTAGGCACCCGAGTCAGTGGCCTACCAGGACTCGCTTCCCTAGACCACCCCACTGGCAGCATCCACAGCGGCCTTGTGAGCAGAAGTCTGCCAGAAAAATGCCGTCCTAGCCGTGAAACGCGCAGGGACAGAAGCGACCGCACCCCCCCGAGCGGGCCCTCACCCGGAAGGTCCATCTCACGGGGGCCTTACTCAGCACCACCAGCTTTTGTATTCAAGCAGACATGGATAGAATGCTGCCATGAACTCCTACTGGGAAGGCCTGTTGTACCCGGGCCCTCGGGGGTGAGTGGAGACACCCCCGTGGGACGGCGTGGGGCATCGCCGGGGAGACTGCTCTGGGAGCCTGCTGTGTTCCAAGCTGTGACTGTGCCTTCCACCAGCCGTGTGACCACTGGTACCGAACCTTTCTCGGTTGAGCCTCAGGTGGGCCTTCCACAAAGCTCTCCTGAGGACCCGTCGCGTCACATGCCAGCGACAGATGATGCACAGCCGTGGCTGCAGCGCCCAGGCCTAGGTGCGAGGTTTAAAGTGCCACCCCTAGGAGCAGGGGCACCCCCGTCCCGGGGTCGGTGGGGGGGCCGTCCAGCACTTTCTGTTGGTACCTGTTACCACTTTGTAGCCCAGCTCCATCAAGGTCTCAGCCAGAGCCCTGCAGTTGGCCACCACCTGGCGCTGGTACACCCGGAATTCCGGAGTCATGGCTTGTTTCAGGGCCACGGCGACCCCTGGCGGGAAGAGAGAAGGGGTCAGGAAGGCAGGAGGGGACCAAGAGACCGACCAGGAGTCCAAGAACACCGCTTGCTTCCACTCAGGCCTCCTTGCTTTTCAGTATCACCAAAGAGGGGGTTCATAGTCCCCCTCCACCAGATGATACGTAGTTTTTTAATGCTACAATTAACCAGCTGAACCCACAGGCCTCTCCTCTTTGAGGAGGTGCTTTTGAGGTAGCCTTTCTCCAGGCCTGGGAGTCTTGTGCTAGTAAGATCACCACAGGAAAGCAGTTCTTAAGCAAGATGGGTTTTACGGTCCTTTGCGAACATGAACACTCAGCTGCCCCAAAAAGCTTTTGCTCTGATGCCAGATCACGCAGATCCGAAAAGATCAGAGGCCCGGTGAGAGGTGCAGACCTGTTTGCCTGCACGTCCAGACTCCTCCGGCACCTTGGTCAATCCCAAGGGCTGTTCAAGGGGGCACAGAAGGTGAAGGAGAAGGCAAAAGACGTGTGCCTGAGCGCTGGCGCAGAAGCCTCTAATCGGTGTTGGTGGAAACGACAGGAAGGGGCCCGGAGCGCCTGCAGGGTGGGTCACCCCATCACCCAAGAGTTGAAGAGACCACGGACGTGGAGTTTGTAGGTGTAAAGGGAGAAGGGGAGACACCAGTGGAGACCCACCCCCTCCCTGCTCCCAGGGGCCTAAAATTCACCACTCCTTGCTTCCCCCACTCCCCTCCTTCGAAACACCAGTGACATTCGGGATGGAGACCGTACGCCTTCGTCCTGGGCTCCTCTGCCAAACTGCTTGGTTCCAAAGACGACACTGGAATAACTCTGATCATCACACATTTCCTAAGCTGTCTGTACAGGAATGGAATGGCTCGATGACAGCCTGCTGGGTGACCGTGCCATCGGACCCAGGCGTTTCCCACGCGGCCTCAAGGCCAGCAGTGCAAGGGTCAGGATGTCAGCGGACAGGCAACGTGCCCTTGCCGGGTTTGGGTGCTAATCGCCCACTCCTTTTGCCGTGCCTTTTTCTCGTTGCTAAATCCCCTCCCCGTTGTTTTTTTTTTTTTTTAATTTTTTTTAACGTTTATTTATTTTTGAGACAGAGAGAGACAGAGCATGAACAGGGGAGGGTCAGAGAGAGAGAGAGGGAGAGGGAGACACAGAATCTGAAACAGGCTCCAGGCTCTGAGCCGTCTACACAGAGCCTGACACGGAGCTCGAACTCACGGACTGCAAGATTGTGACCTGAGCCGAAGTCAGATGCCCAACCGACCGAGCCACCCAGGGGCCCCTCCCCGTTATTTCTTAAAGCTGGCCACACCCACTGTACAGAAGCTCACCCAACACGGTTCTGCCTACGGGTGGACGTACGTGTGGAGTGGTCATCGCTCGCTCCCCTTGTCCCTGACACCCGTCGCCAGTTTCCCTTTTCTCGCTCGTTAGCATCTCCTGGACAGAGATGTTCTAGTTTCTCCCCGATGTGCAAGTCCTGGTACACACTTTTGGTGGACAGGTGAGGTGGGAACCAGGGGCCACGGATGAGCAAAGTTAGGAGGACCCCTAGCTTGCGTGGGGCTGTCATGGATGAGGGCGCAGCCCCAGGTGCCATCCAAGGGCTCCGGGTGGGGTTTGGTGGCATTTTACCAGCAATGGCGTGGTTGTGGGGACCTCCCTGCAGGCCCGGGAACACGGCAGAGTTGATGAGCGACTCCAGGTTGTACAGCGTCTCTTTGCCGGTCTTGGGATCCACGCTGCGCACTCCTGGATGAAGAAAAACAACAGAATGGGAACGTGAGACGGGCTGTCCCCTCTGTCTTCTCCCTACCCAGACTCAAACCCAGAGTGCGCTAAGCACAAGCCTGGCCTCTAGTGCCGGATGGTACAGAGCAGAGGGGCCCCTTGCTTCCGGAGCGGGGGCAGACCACCCTCTGTACATGAAATCAAAGGACAGAAATTTCCCTCCACAAAGGGGCGCCAGCCTGGCTCAGCCAGTACAGCATACGGCTCTTGATCTAAGGGTCCTGAGTGCAAGCCCCATGTTGGGCGTGGAGCTTACTTAATTAAAAAAAAAAAAAAAAAAGAACTGTTAAGGATCGAACTCCCATCATTCCTCTGGCATCTGGGTGACTCAGTCAGTTAAGTGTCTGACTTAGCTCAGGTCATGATCTCACAGCTCATGAGTTCTAGCCCCGCGTCTGTCTCTGTGCTGACAGCTCAGAGCCTGGAGCCTGCTTCTGAGTCTGTGTCTCCCTCTTTCTCTGCCCCTCCCTGGCTCGTGCTCTGTGTCTCAGTCTCTCAAAAATAAACATTAAAAAAAATACAATTAAAAAAAAAAAAGGAAATTTCCCCACACTGAGATCGTAATGAAGAATGTGGCTTGGGCGTATTTCCTCAAGTGTCCAAGAGAGCAGTCTTCCGAGACGACTATGTTGAAGGACAGAAGACTCGTTTATATAATGATGTATATTATATGATAATGGCTCTAATAAGGAATAGGATTCCTTTCTGAAACAAAGTTAATCATCAGTTGTAGGAACTACTGTCTCTACAGAGCTGCTTGTTAGCCACGAACCGTGCGAGGCACTTTACATTAAGGTTAATTCATGTGCTCCTCCCAAAGGTAGTCTGAAGGGATGGGTGCTATTATTACGATCCCCTCTCTGGAGGTGAGGAAACGAGGCACAGAGAGGCTGCACAAGCAGCCCGGGATCACAGAGGGCATCCGTGGCAGATTCAGGAGTTGCTCAAGGTGCAGCAAATCACATCAGTGCTCAGTGGGAAGAAAGGAAGTTTCTAGGCAGGTGGGACTGGCCACCTGCCTTGAACCGTGGGTACAACCGAAGAAGGTCCTGAGACAGCAGGACCTGAGAACGCTAGCGGGCATATGGGTGTGTCCAGTCCTGGCCAGGGGGCTAGGCAAGGAGGCCGCAGGGGAGAGAGACCCAGTCACCCAGGGGCTGGTTTCTCTGCAGGTGTGTGGGGATCCGGTCTCATCATGGGCCAGATGATCTGATCACAGGTCTGGTTTTCCCAAGCACGGGGAATCCCCAAATAAAAGGAGTGCTTACATGTGGGTTGGAGGCAGTCAACAGAAATTCCTCACTAAAAGGACTAAAGTGGTAACTATGGTTTATACATCAGCGTCTTGCGCTTTGATTACTGTGAGTCCTTCTCTGGGATAGGCGTCCTGGACCACAGCGAGGTCACCAGAATGACGCTGCACCACGAGGCCTTCTGGTAGCCCCTGGCCAACCTCGCATGTCTTGTTTTTGCTACAGTGCCTGCCCCTTGTGGGCAAGACTAGTCGACCCACGGCACAATACCTTTCCTCCTTTTCCAGGACCCAGATGCCCAAGGAATGAAGTAAGAGCTGTGCTCAGGGCTTCTTTCCAGATCTCTTCTGCAGACTGATCGCCCCCTCCTTAAGTAGTTTTTGTTTGTTTGTTTAAGTTGATTTATTTTGAGAGAGAGAGAGAGGTGGGGAGGGACAGGAAGAGAAAGGGGGAGAGAGAGAATCCCAAGCAGGCTCTATGCAGTTAGCGCAGAGCCCAACGTGGGGCTCGATCTCACGAACTGTGGGATCGTGACCCAAGCCGGAACCAAGAGTCAGACGCTTGACCGACTAAGCCACCCAGGTGCCCCCTAACTAGCTCTTTAAGGGACCCTTCAAGGGACCCTGGGTTTTCCTAGCTTCCCGAACCGAGCATGCACCCCAGAGGAGAAAGGCCAACGCCAGCAGCCCGCCAGTACCCCACGCCCCGGAGCATACCTCTCCTGTAGAAGATCATGCCGGCGCGGCAGCCTCGCAGGGTTTTGTGGGTGGTGGTGGACACCACGTGGCAGTGCTCAAAGGGGGAAGGCACCATGCCGGCAGCCACCAGCCCGCTGATGTGCGCCATGTCGGCCATGAGATAGGCCCCGTTGTCGTCTGCGATCCTCCTCAGTCGAGCGTAATCCAGGTTTCGGGAGTAGCAGCTGGTCCCTGAGACGGCAAAGGTGACAAAGTCGAGTCAGAGATACCCACGGCCAGCTGAGAGTCTCCCGGAGCGCAAGCCTGCACGCGGGCCTCGCGATGGGCATATTCGAAAGCTTAGAGATTTCTCCCTCCAAAACCCCCGAGAACGGAAATGAAAAACACCCTCAAAAAACATCCTTGTGGGGGTGCCTGGGTGGCCAAGTCGGTTAAGAATCCGACTCCGGCTCAGGTCATGATCTCACAGTCCGTGGGTTCGAGCCCCATGTCGGGCTCTGTGCTGACAGTTCAGAGCCTGGAGCCTGTTTCGGATTCTGTGTCTCCCTCTCTGTCTGCCCCTCCCCTGCTCACGCTCTGTCTCTGTCTCAAAAATAAATAAACATTAACAAAAAAATTAAAAACAAAAAAACATCCTTATGTGCCGAAGGCAACCACTCTGACCTGCCTCTTCAGGCCACGTGCCTCTTCACGGTGGTTGGGATGGCCCCTAACTATTGTTATTTCCTCCATCAGTTAGTCAAGCATTCACATTTCTAAAGTTTTTATTTATTTAAGTAATCTCTACAACCCAACACGGGGCTCGAACTCACGACCCTGAGATCTTGAGCCACGTACTCTGAGCTAGCCAAGTGCTCCAGGAGTTAACATTTCTGGATGCTTCTCTGATAACAGCCTCAGATCTTTTGCCACCTAGTACTAAAGGTGGCAAAACAGATATTTGTCCCGAAAGAAGAGAATATACTTAGACCCAAGAAGCCCGGCTATTCGAGGCAGAGGCAGCGAGCTGGGGAACATCACATCTTCATTTTGTAATAGGCAAAGGGGGCTGCTACAAATACGGTGCCTTTACCCCCCAGCTCATCACCTGCAATAATCAGCTTCGGGTGGAAGAGGCGGGCATTTTCCTCCAGTTGGTCATAGTTGATGTAGCCAGTGTCTGGGTTCACCTGTGGAATGTCACGGAGACAGCAGGCTCGGGCTGCGTCCACCACACCGTGCCTGCCCTCCCACCGGGACTCGTGCCAACTCTCAAGGGTAAGATGACTTCCTCCACCTGCCCAAAGCTGTTCGCTCCACTCCACCATGGACACAGGAAAGACGTCCCAGAGCGTGACTTGAGGGCAAGGTGGGGTACCGGTGTATGTGGCCTGTGCACGTGGCGTGGACAACCAGGTATCGCCTATGGAGGCAGGATGCCCTGAGGGGTCCCGAGAGGAAAAGTGAGCCCCCGCCTCGGGGTTCTTCCGGGAAGGAGAAGGAACCAAAACGCCACTGCAGAGTGAAACAGGAGCCACAAACATGCACCGCACAGGGCAGGTGCTAAGACACTGTTACCTTCGGGAATGAGACGAGATGCTAACACCTCTTCTAGTCCCAGGTACACAGAGGCAAGAGGAAGAAATAAGGACATAGGATTAGGAGACGCACAAAGCTGACATTACTCACAGACACGATGACCGCCTACCTGGGAGATCCAAGCCTCTAGGGACAAGCTATTAGAATTAGTAATTGAATTTAGCAAGGTCACTGGATGTGGGGTCAAAAGCCAAAAACCAGTTCTATTCGTCCATATAAGCAGCAAAACATCGGGAAGGAAATTTTAATAAGAATAATGTTATATTAAGGGCGCCTGGGTGGCTCAGTCGGTTAAGCCTCTGGACTCTTGATTTCAGCTCAGGTCATGACCTCAGAGTTCCTGAGATGGAGTCCCGAATCAGGCTCTGCACTGACAGCGTGGATTCTACCTGGGATCCTCTCACTCCCTCTCTCTTTGCCCATCCTGCCCCCCCCAAAAGCAAACATTTAAAAAATAATATTATTGGGGCGCCTGGGTGGCTCAGTCAGTTAAGCGTCCGACTTCAGCTCAGGTCATGACCTCACAGTCCGTGAGTTCGAATCCCGCATCGGGCTCTGTGCTGACCGCTCAGAGCCTGGAGCCTGCTTTGGATTCTATGTCTCCTTCTCTCTGCCCCTCCCCCGTTCGTGCTCTGTCTCTCAAAATTAAATAAATGTAAAAAAAAAATTTTTTTTTAAATAATATCACATTAGTTTCAAAACCCATAAAATATCTAGCAAAAGGTATACCAGACCTCCATGGAAAACGTTACTGAAAGAAATTTTAAAACACAAAAAATTACAGTGATTAAGGCAGCACGAGCTTGTGGAAGGACAGTTTGACAGAACAGAAGAAGGCCAGAAACAGAAGCCCTGTGACAGGGGGTCAATCCGATCCATGACAACAGCAACACTGCAGGGAAAGAATGGTCTTCCGGTAAGTGGCACTAGGTCAGCCGGAAAAACGAGTGTTATCTGACCCCCACCCTACGGTCCCCCACAGAAATCGATTTGAGATAAACCATGGACCCATCTGGATGTGAAACATAAAACTTTTTTTTTATATTTATTTTTGAGAGCAAGTCGGGGAGGGGCGGCGAGAGGGGGACAGAGGATCCAAAACAGGCTCTGTGCCGACAGCAGGGAGCCCGATGTGGAGCTCGAACTCACGGAGGGGATGGCGAGATCGAGACCCGAATCGAAGTCGGTTGCTCGACCGACTGAGCCACCCAGGCGCCCTGCTTGGCGACACAGTTCTTAGTAAATTCAGTGTCTTAAAGTTGTGTTACATCATTTGTGCCAAGGGGAAAGTACAAGTCAAAGGGAAAGATTTTAGGGGAGGGGGCATGGGAGCTCTCTGGGGAGGAGGTGGTAAGAGAAGCCTTGGGTTCTGCACCCCTACCCCGTGGGGGGAGAGACTCGGGGATGGCCGCCGCCCTTTCCAAAGGAAAAAAGCCCTTCCAATTAAACAGGATTACAGCAAGTTGTGTGCAGCTGAGACATCCTCTGGACAGGCGGGCTGAAGGTTTTGTTTCAAATGGAATAAACTGGTTCTGTCACCTGAACTTGGCAAAGAAACTGTTACCTTGATGAAAATCAACAGCCAACCCACAGTAAAAAAAAAAAAAAAAAAAAATGGACATAATTCTAAAAAAAATTTTAAAAGAGAATTACCCCCCCCCCCAAAGTGTGTTGCTATTCTCCCACATTTTCCTCTTTGAACTTGCAGGATTTTTTAACAAGGTTTTTCTCTTTTTTTAAGTGTTTATTTTTGAGACAGAGAGAGAGAGAGAGAGAGAGAGAGAGAGAGAGAGAGCGACCTCACTTGAATACACATGCTAGCAGGAGGGAGGGGCAGAGAGAAAGAGAGAGAATCCCAAACTATCAAAACACAGCTTGATGTGGGACCAGATGCTTAACTGACTGAGCCACCCAGGCACCCTAGAACATTTTTCTCTTTTTAATTTTTTTAATGTTTATTCTTTTTTGAGAGAGACACAGAGCGTAAGTGGGGGGAGGGGGAGAGAGAGAGAGGAGACACAGAGAGGGGCTCAAACTCACGAACCGTGAGACCATGACCTGAGCCAAAGATGGACATTTAACGACTGAGCCACCCAGGTGCTCCAGGTTTTCCTTTTTTTAAAAACCCTAATCATTCCAACACTTCAGCTCAGGTCATGATCTCACAGTTCGTGGCTTCAAGCCGTGCATCGGACTCTGTGCTGACAATGAGGAGCCTGCTTGGGATTCATTCTCTCTCTCTCTCATTCTCTCTCTCTCTCTCTCTCTCTCCCTTTCTCTCTGCCCCTCCCACGTCTGCACCCTCTTCCTTTCAAAATAAATAAATAAACTTAAAAAAAACACCAAAACCCTAAACATTCGACAATAAAACAGCTCCAGGGAGAATTCACAGGCATTTGTAAGAAACTTCTGAGGGGCCAGAGAGGTGCAAAGGGACAGGAAGGAAGCTTAGGACGTTTGGAGAGGGGAATGGTCACAGAGGAGAGAGGAGGTGACAGAAGGCTCAAGGTGCTGTTTCCCCCTGGAGAGATGAAATGCCTGGGCCCGTGTGAGGCGGCTGCCAAAGGGTGGGAGAGAGCCCCAGGGTGAGGGAGAGAGCCCCATGGCAAGGGCAGGGCTGGGAAAGGCTGGGCAGGGAGGCAGCCTGGTGGGCAGGGGAGGGGCGTGGCAGCTGCTGCTGGAGCCCAGTCAGTTCTGTGTCCTCCTCCCTGCACAGGGCCGGTGCCCACAGCTGGCCAGGCTCCTAGGCCCCTCCTCTCTACACCCCTGCAGGCCCACCACCAGGGGAGCCTCTACCCTCCACCCACAGAGGGGGCTACAGCCTGCACGGTGTGTGTCAAAGACGCGGAGACGGGGGTGCTGAGCCCGCTAACACCCAGAAGAGCCTCTTGGGTAATGGAGGACATTACGCTAAAGAGTCAGGCTGCCTAAGGCCGCGTATGAGACCAGAACACCAGCCCGGGGTTCCGCTCCGCCACCGCTCTTTCCGTAGGGAGAGAAACTGTAGAAACTGGCTTTTGAGTTCCATGCGCAAAGGCGGAGCACTGTCTTCCTCCTGTCACGTTTCAAAATCCATCTTCGAGGGGTTGTCCACTGTTGGCCAATGAGGACACCCCTGGTGCGAAACACCTCAGCTTTCCATGAAAACAAGCGGACCGTCACCTGCACCCCAAAAGCACCCGTGCGACGACTAGGACTGAGCCAAAGGCTAACACACGGCGAACAGTCAAGGGCAAGCAACAGAGACCGCGAAACGCCAAGATGAAACACTGGCTTGACTTCCATGCGTCTGACACTCAGCCGAGCATAACGAGGCACCGTGACCTTCGCTCGCCGTGGGACACATGAACCCGCCTGGAGCGGCCCGCTGGGCAGCGGACGCCACGAGGAATTGGCTCCGGGACAGGAGGAAGAGTCACCACGTGCACAGACCACCCCACAGGCACGCGTGCTGGTTAGTGCTTTCCTCCCCATCACCGACCGTGAGCCCACGAGCGTGCCATGCACCGTTCGACCAAACCATTTATAATGACAAGGGCCCCCCTCGAATACGCGCCAGTCCCACGCGGGGCACGTGGCTCGTGCAGGCTGTGGCTAGCTGACAGGTGTGTGAGGGGCGGCAGGGTGCACAGGCCCCCTGTTCCAGGATAGCCACCGTCCTGGGCTGGGGCGCGGGGGGGTGCTGCCCCGGGGGTTCCGAGCAGGGCTGTCCCCGGGGGCCCTGGCTGCAGCTGGGCCTTCTCTTCAGCCGCCTCCCTGACCCGTGTCCCTGTGCTTCAGCTGCCCCCTGGATGCCTGAGGAGCCGCTGGGGCTGTGGGGGCGGGGAGGGGGGGTGACAGCAAAAGGTGGGGACTTCCTTTAGCGCCTGACGAACAGACTGCCTGTTCCTACAGGTGCAGCCAAACACTGGAGGCTTTCTGAGCCAAAGGACAGCAGAGCTAATGGAGAGAGACCCCCCTCTTACCTTATAGGGCATAGACTCAAAAAAGATGGACGTAGCAGAGATTTTCTTCTTGTCTGTCATGAACCCGTGGGTCAGGTGGCCCCCGTCGGGCAGGTCCAGGCCCATGATGCGCCCGTGGGGTTCCACCAGCGCGGTATACACGGCGAAGTTTGCCGGGGAGCCTGGAACACGAGACCAGACGCGGTATGGTGACTTCTGCCCACGAGGCCCCAAGCAGGACCCCAGAGCTTGGCCACTAGGCAGGCCATCAACCAGGAGTGGACAGAACAGGCCTGACCACCACTGTGCACCCCCCACAGCGCCACGGAGGGTCCCCTGCAGCAAACCCCCCCCCGAATATAAGGGACAGGTGTTCAGGAAGGGTGAGTCAGGTGGACGCCAAGGTTGAGGGAGAGAGAGAGATGCGCCGACCCGGGCGGGGCTTATCCTGTTTTTTACTTCGTCTGTGGGCAGAGTCCTTGTTAAGACTCCTTTGGGTGAAAGGCGGCCCTGGGAGACTGGCAGGCAGGGGTCTGCCCAGGCAATTACCTGAGTAGGGCTGGACATTGACCCCCCAGCATTGGGGGTCCAGATCATAGACCTGTAGCGCCCGCTTCTGACAGAGGATCTCCAGCTCATCGATGAACTCGGTCCCGCCATAATACCTGCGGGAGAAAGCAGACTTAGGCCCCCCTCCGGCCCCCAACCTCTGTGCACAGTACAGAGGCCAAAGAAGCTTCAGGCTGGGACAGAAGAATAAAAGCAGAGAGAAGCAGTAAGAGCACGTACCCCGAGCCCCCACACCACTCATCTCCTCTCCGTGCCAAGCTGGCTGTGTGACTGAGCAAGCATCACCTCATCTAGAAGGAAATTCCTTGGGTTTTTTTGATGTTTCTTTATTTTTGAGAGTGGGGGAGGGGCAGAGAGAGGGAGACAGAGGACCCAGAGTGGAGTCTGCACTGACAGCAGAGAGCCCAACGCGGGGCTCGAACTCACAAACTGCGAGACCATGACCTGAGCCGAAGTCGGATGCTCAGTCCAGGTGCCCCTAGAAGGAAATTCTGACGCAGGCTACATGGATGAATCTTGAGGACGTTACCCTTATGCTAAGTGAAATAAGCCAGTTACAACTGTATGCTTTCCCTTATAGAAGGTTCCGAGAGGAGTCCGAGTCCTAGCGACAGAAATGTGGAAAGGGGGTTTCTAAGGGCTGGGGGTGGGGGTGGGGGTGGGGGGGTGGAATATTTTTTGTTTTTGCAGTTCTAATAAAATTATACTTGTTTCATAATTACATATGAAAATTTACCACATATTTTTTTTATCTGTATATTCATCGTAATAACTCAGTAGACCATTTGTAACACCTCTACCTGACAGTCACAGCAACCTTAAAAATTTTTAATATGTATACTAATTTCATCACAGGAAAGGACATGTAACAGAATTTAAATCTGAACCATTTTTAGGCACACAGTTTACTGGTGTTAGGCACTTCACACGGCTAGGTATATTGCCGTTCTGTGTAACAGATCTCTAGAACTTTCTCATCTTGCAAAACTGAAACTCTATACCCGGACGAGCAGCAACCCCCCTCCCCGCAGCTGCTAGTAACCATCATTCCCTTTTCTCTGTGATCTAGCACAATGTCCTCCTGGTTCATCTTCTTCTTTACAGGATTTTCTTCTTCTTTAAGGCTGAAGAGGACATTTTATTATGGATATGCCACATTTTGCTTATCCATTCCTCCATTCGCCGACACTTGGGATGCTCCCCCCTCTTGGCTATTGTGAATGATGCTGTGATGAACAAGTCTTGAAACAGAAAGGGGCTTTGCTGAATAATCTGGAAGGTCCCTTCCAGCCCCACATTCTCTGTCACCAAAGAAGGGTGCGGTCTCCCCAAGCTTGAGGGACAGCAGGCCATGCTTGGGGAAGCATTGAGGACCTTCAGGAATGTCAGGGCTGCAAAGGGACTTGGCAATTAACCATCTTCCAGGGGAGCAGCCATGAGGATGGCGTTCAAGGTCATGGTGAGGCTCCGGCGCCCCTCCTGCCTTGCCTCAGACAGATGAGCCACACGCAGACCCAGATCTGGAGCGTGCAAACCTCATCGTGCCCTTTACCACGGGCCTTGGTGCAGCCTCCTTCACCTACCCAAGTCCATCTCCTGATCTGGAGGGGGGGTGAGAGTGCGACTTTGCAGTCAGGCTGCAGGACACACAAACACGAACGAGGCCATGCTCAGCCCAATGCCTAGAACACAGCACTGCACTTCACCCTCAGTTATGAGGCAACTGCTATCTTACTAACCGCCGAGAATTTTCAATTAAACGATGGCTTGCCATCAGTCAGTTTCATCCTAGTTTCAGAGATGTGAAAATGTGAAAAAGTGAGTGCTCAGGGTCGATGAAACCCAGCAAGTACTCTGGTTAACGTCAGGGCTGTTCCCAGATGCTGTCCCCAGCTCCGCATGGAAATTCAGCTTTCGGGGCAGGGGATTCAGAAGCCTGATCTGGGCCTGGGATCTAAGCTGTGTTCTTCATGTTGTTTTGTCTAATCTCCCGTTTCGTCTTTCCGCATCTAGGGGCCCCACCCTGAGTCACCTCGATGGCATAAACTCAAGTGTGGTCAAAAAGCGGTTATTGAGGGGCACCTGGGTGGCTCAGTCAGTTCAGCACCTGACTCTTGGTTTCAGCTCAGGTCATGATCTCACGGTTTGTGGTTTCGAGCCCCATGTCGGGCTCTGTGCTAACAACACAGAGCCTGCTTGGAACTCTCTGTCTCCCTCTCTCTCTCCGTCTCTCCCTTGCTCATGTGGTGAGCTCTCTCTCTCACACACAAAATAAATAAACTTTAAAAAAACCAAACATGAATATAACTTCCTGTGGTTCTCAGATCACGGCACAGGTAAACCCAGCATTCCATGCAGCGACGACAGGTTGAGTTGTCACTTCCAGGTCACTCCCGGTACAGATTTAATCACTCACAGAGCAGCAACCTTCCACAGTGCCACTCAGGGCACTGACCTTTTTTTCTAGAGGCTCGACAGTGGCCCAGCAGCTCCAGACTCCTTATGGACTGGCCTGTTATTCTAGAAAGCCCCCACAGGGACTGGTAAAGGACCCTGAGTATAGCTAGCTGTTCTAAGAATATCAGCACTAAAACATGCTGGGAATCGCAAACGAGTTACGACGGGACCAGCGCGGAATAGAAATCCCCACAGTTGAGTGCTTTGCTGTCTTCTGACATGTCCACATTGTTTGGACTCTGTTCGGACCCAGGAGCCCACGTCACTGTGTCAGAAGCAGGCCTTCGGCGACAGTCACATACCTCTGCCCTGGGTACCCTTCAGAGTACTTGTTATTTAAGCAAGAGCCCAGAGCCTCCAGAACTGCTCGGCTGGCGAAATTCTCTGAGGCGATCAGCTCCAGCCCAACCCTCTGCCGGTTACTCTCCTTCTTGATGATGTCGTAAACCTGAGGAGATCAGGAGAGACAGTGAAAGTCTGGACATTTCAGGTTAGCATTTTGCTCTGATCAAAGCAATAGCCTCTTAAAGCGAAGAGGCACCATTAAAGATTTGCATTTTACCCCCGAAAGCGGACCATAAACCCTAACAACTCGACTGAGGAGACTCCCAAAGAACTTAAAGAATAGAGAGATCTTCCTCAGATTGTAGCGTTCAGGAAGGAATTACTAGAAGACAATGGATCAAGGGAAACAAAATTGAGAGAAAATGATCTTTAAAATAAGTATCCCGGGGCACCTGGGGGGCTCAGTTGGTTAAGTGGCTGACTCTGGCTCAGGTCTTGATCTCGTGGTTCATGAGTTCAAGCCCCGCCTCGGGCTCTGCACCAAGAGTGTGGAGCCCACTTGAGATTCTCTCTCTCTCCTTCTATCTCTCTGCCCCTCCCCCAGCTGTGCACGTGTGCTCTCTCTCTCTTTCTCAAAATACATAAATAAAACTTAAAAAAAATAAGTCTCCCACCTTAAAAATCAATAAATAAAGTACCCCACCGATTTTTAATTTTACACTATCTCATTATTTTTATCCCTATGTTTCACCAAGTTTCTCCCTCCCTGAACTATATTCCTTGCTCTCCTTCCTTAAAATAAAAGTTGCAAAAAAAAAAAAAAAATAATAAATAAAATAAAATAAAATAAAATAAAATAAAATAAAATAAAAGTTGCTTTGGTAAACCCACATGGACAGAAAGGAGACCACTGGTGGCCGAGGGTTGGGGAGTTTGGGGGGGAGGGGGGCATGGGGGTGACTGCTCATGGGGTCAAGGTTTCTCTTTGGGGGGATAAAAGTGGTCTAAAATTGGCTGTGAACGTACTAAAAATCACTGATGTGTGTGCTTTCACTGGGTGACTTGTATGGGAAGTGAATGATCTCTTGAGTATAAAGCTGTTAAAAAAACACATACACAAAAGATGCTTCTCAGTGTCTACATATACTCCCCTGGCCTGGAAGGAAAGGGCCAAATCTCAATGACCCCTCCCAGGCCCCTTTCCTCCAGGGCAGCCAGCACAGTGCTCTGCACTCTGCAGAAACTCAGAAATCTCCGTATTTACCCACAGGGGAGGACTCTTAGCCACTTTCTCAGCCACTGCCTCTAAATCTGGCATTCTTCTACTAATGGCAAAGCTGTCCCCGAATAAGGTTTCTTTAGGGGTAGAGCTGGAGAATTAAACAAGAGCCTCTGCTTATTTGTTTAAACAAGTTTAAAGGTTTATTTATTTAAGTAATCTCTACCCTCAACATGGGGCTCGAACTCATGACCCCGAGATCAAGAGTCGCATGCTCTTCCTGCTGAGCCAGCCCGGTGCCCACCTCCGCTTTCAGAGCATCAGTGAAGACATCTCACCTCGGTGTCGCAGTCTTTGAGGGGCTGTGCCAACATCTTCTCATGCGAGGACCACAGGTCGGCATCCTTGTGAGCCCCGTTGACTTGAGTTGTCATTGCACCGGTTCAAGGTTGCCTAAAAATGGAAACGCTGCCGGCATTAAACTCAGTCAAAGCTCACGGCAACCTGTGGGTTCTCCCAAGTTGCCAACGTCCTGACATCTCTATGGCCTTTCCCTCAGAACTGCTTGGCAAACACAAAGACGAAGACATCCTATTGCAAAACCACTGTGTGGTTCCTTTCTGAACTGTGGACATCAGCTTCTTAGCCCGTGAGCAGAGAGAACTCCCCGCCCTCCCGATGAGGCCTGATCTAGCCTAGAGAGAGCCCAGGACCCTCTTCAAAACTAAACTTTTCCTGGTTACAGGGTATCTCCCCACCTAAACTAGGTGCCTTGAAGGCAAGAACTGTTAACCTTTTTTTTTTTTTTTTTTAATTCCCCACCCAGAACTCAGCACAGCCATACATGAAGGAAGATTTGCCAAATGCCTGAACAAACAAATGAATTGCTGACTTTGGTGTTTTTCTTCCCATTTTTCAAGTAATGAAAATGAGGCTTAGAAAAGTATTTCAGCCTGGGCTACACAGCAGGTTGGCCATGAAGGACGGACTCAAAACCCCCAAACATACATTCTAAGTACCCCACAGAGTTCCTACAGGAGCTATGAGTTGAGGCACATGCTTGCTTAAATATAAACCCTCCAGTAAAAACTACAGGTCATAGTTGCACGTCTGAAAAATCAGCAGAAAAATGGCATCCCATTAAAATATAGATGACCAGGGGGCACCTGGTGGCTCAGTCAGTTAAGCGTCTGACTTTTGCTTTCAGCTAAGGTCATGATCTCACAGTTTGTGAGTTCGAGTCCCGCAATGGGTTCTGTGCTAACAGTGCGGAGCCTGCTTGGGATTCTCTCTCCTTCTCTCCCTACCCTTCCCTCACTTATACTCTCTCTCTCTGAAAGATAAATAAATAGGGGCGCCTGGGTGGCTCAGTCGGTTAAGTGTCTGACCTCAACTCAGGTCATGATCTCGCAGTTCCTAGGTTCAAGCCCCGCGTCGGCTCGGTGCTGACAGCTCAGAGCCTGGGACCTGCTTTGGATTCTGTGTCTCCCTCTCTCTCTCTCTCTCTCCCTCCCCCACTCACACTCAGTCTCTCTCAAAAATAAATAAACATTAAAAAAAAGTTAAAAAAAATAAACTTAAAAAAATATATATATATGAATGACTGGAAAATGCAAGTTTCTTAACCTATGTTTCTGCAAAGAACGAGAATTTGTGAGCAGTAGGATATCCTCCAGTATTAAAGTGTAAATATTCACAGGAACTAAGCTCCCTTAATCAATAGTTGGCGGCTTTTCAGCACTTTGCCATTCATTTGGTAAGTTTGGATTTCAGTTCATTCATTTGCCAAGTATTTCTCGACGACCTTCCCTGCGGCAACGACAGCGTTGGTACTGGGCCTGCCTCCGTGGGGCTCCCCTTGTGGGGAAGCCCAGCAGCGGACAAGACGGGTGCAGCTGGATAAAACAAGGAAAACGGCACGGAGGACAAGGCTGACCGCTGGGTCAGGGACCTATCGGTGGAGATAAATCTAGAGGACGTCTAGATGGAGAAAGCCAGTCAGGAGGAGGGAGCCCGTTTCCCGAGAGTACTGTGAAATAATAAGAAATAGATAATTAATCTCTGCTCCTAAAACCCTTGTGATGGGGGGGCGGGGGCGGGGCGGTGGATGAGTGCCTTTGTCCTACTTAGGTGACTCTGGGTGGGCTCCTGACGGGTCACCAGAAAGACCAAGCCATGAGCAGAAGCTTGGAATTTTCCATCCCACTCCCCATTCTCCAGAGAGGGGAGAGTTGCTAGAAAGTGAGCTAGTAATTGATCAGGCAGAGGTGAGGAAGCCTCTGTGAAAATTCCAAAAGTATGGGGCCCAAGGAGCTTCCACGCTGGTGAACACATCCACGTACCCGGAGGATGGTGCACCCCCAGCTCTAGGGGGACAGAAGTTCTTGCACTTGGGACCTTCCTAGACCTTACCCTAAGTATCTCTTCATCTGGCTGTTTATCTGTTTCCTGCCCTTATGGTATTTTTTATTATAGAATGAACTGGTAAAGGTAAGCAAATGTTTCCGAGTTCTGTGAGCTTAGGAAATGACTAAATCCAAGGAGGGTGGTTCACAGGAACCTCCAATGTGTAGCCAGGTCATACAGAAGTTGTGGGTAACCTGGAGACCTTCTACATCTGTGATGGGGGGGCAGTCTTCTGGGACTGAGCCCTTAACCTGTGGGGTCTGCACTAACTCCAATTAGCATCAGAACTGAATTGAACTGTAGGACCCCCCCCCCCCCCCACCACCACCACCAGTGTCACAGAATTGCTGATGTGTGGAAAACCCATGCATCTGGTGTCAGGAGGGTGGTAGCAGGGGGAGAGAGACAGGGGCATGTAGCAGAAGAGTGTAGTTTTCCTATGCAAGCTCACACACGCTCTCATTTGCTAGACAAACATTCCTGCTAAATAAAACAGGAGTCCCAAATCACAGGGATCGTCCCTAACCTCCAGGAGAGCCAGCAAGAAGAAACTACCAGTAATTGTTAACCAGGAAATTCCTAACTGGGCTTTCAAATCAGTCATTATTTTAACCCAAGCACCAGGGGATTAGAAATAAGCCACGTGAAGGGATGGTTTGGGCACCAGTGTCCAGGGAGGGCTTCTCTGTGCTGATCCCCGCACTCAAGCACGGCCAGCAACCCAAGACCCTCTGCATCGGGTCAACACACATGCCCTTGGCAGGTGGTAAACCCACCAAAAACAGCACAAGAGTCAAAATAGGCCCTCTGGTCCTAGAATCTGGAAGAGAAAAGCTTCTTTTACATATTGACTACTCAAGGTTAAAAAGGACTCGAGGGGTGGCAGGCAAGCAACACAGAGAAACTATTGCTCAACCGCCAAATAACTAAAGTCCATTTGGGGCCCCCCTCCTCCGAGGCAGGTCAGATCTACACTCATTCTGGGAAAGGAGTTCAGGTCCATTGTGCTCAGGACAAAGAACAAAAAGTCCCCACCCGCATCGCTGCTCTCACTGGCTTCCCTTCAGCAGACCACCTGGCAGCCCCGTGCCCTCACTTCAAATCTTTTCCTTACCGGAAGATGCTAATTCCAAGTCAGTTACCTCTGTAGCTGTGGGGGGCGGTGGGGCTGCACGTGTGGCCCTGCCCTCCAGCTGTCACTGCCCACCCACCTGTATCCTATACCACTCAGGATCAAGCCATCCCCCACATGGGGTACTTAATCCACACCCTTCTTAAACCCATACTCTTGAGTCCAAACTAAGCCTTTTCTTTTAACCGTGAAGAAGTTTGAATGCTTTATTCAAACAGAGAGAGATCAAGATTCTTTGTTTTGTTTCAATTAAATCAATTACACCTACTATAGATCTCATCTGTGGTATCTTTGAAGTCAATTAGACCTACTATATCCTGAGGCAATCTGAATTACAGTAAGGAAGACAAAGATCTTGAATGTAAATAGCTAATTTATGTGTCAACTTGACCGGGGAGGACCAGATAGTTGATAAAACAAGAAAGAGATCCCTCTTTTAAGATGCGGAGGGAAGGTCATCCTTTTTAAGCTAATATTATATTTAGAAAAGACACGTATTTTAGAAAAGAGCATATTTTCTTGAGGTTTGGAGGTTGGCTGAAAAATAATATACCTTGAACTTTTTCCTCATTTTTTTAACTGATAAAATATACATAAGATTTACCATTTTAACCATTTTGTAATTAAAATAATTTTTATTTAAAATTTTTTTAACGTTTATTTATTTTTGAGACAGAGACAGAGCATGAACGGGGGAGGGTCAGAGAGAGGGAGGCACAGAATCCGAAACAGGCTCCAGGCTCTGAGCGGTCAGCACAGAGCCCGACGTGGGGCTCGAACTCACGGACCGCGAGATCATGACCTGAGCCGAAGTCGGCCGCTTAACCGACTGAGCCACCCAGGCGCCCCTGGTATTTGTCTTTCTATGCCATTTTAACCATTTTTTAAAATGTTTATTGGGGTGCCTGGGTGACTCAGTCGGTTAAGCGGCCGACTTGGGCTCAGGTCATGATCTCACTGCTCGTGAATTCGAGCCCCCCGTTGGGCTCCGTGCTGACAGCTCAGAGCCCGGAGCAGGATTCTGTGTCTCTCTCTCTCTCTGCCCCACCTTCTCCCCACCCCGCCCCCATGCTTTCTCTCTAAAAATATATTTTTTAATGTTTATTTATTTTTGAGAGAGACAAACTGCGAGTCGGGGAGGGTCAGAGAGAGAGGGAGACACAGAATCTGAAGCAGGCTCCAGGCTCTGAGCTGTCAGCACAGGGTGCAACATGGGGCTTGAACCTGTGGGCTGCGAGATCATGACCTGAGTGGAACTCAGATGCTTGACCTCCTGGGCCACCCAAGGGCCCCTCTAAAAAAATTTATTTTAATGTTTTTTTTTTAGAGAGAGACAGCTTGCAAGAGAGAGCAAGCAAGCAGGGGAGAGGCAGACAGAGAGAGGGAGAGAGAATCCCAAGCAGGCTCCACCTTTAGCACGGAGCCCAACTCGGGGTGAGATCATGACTGACGCCAAAATCAACAGTCACACTCAACCGACTGAGCCACCAAAACGCCCCTGTTTTAACCACTTTTAAGTGCAATTCAGCGGCATTAAATACACGGACTTTGTTGTGCAACCACGTCCACATCCATCTCCAGAACTTTTTCATCATCCCAAACTGCAGTTCTGGGTACCCACTGAACACCTCTCCAAGATGGTGGTCACAATTATTCCATTTCTATGAATTTGACTATTTCGATTACCTCGGTAAACGAAACCACACACTTGCCCTTTTCTGTCTGGCTTATTTCACGTAGTGCAAGGTCTTCAAAGTTCACCCGTGTTGCGGCACATGTGGGAATTTCCTTCCCTTTTAAGTCTGGATAATATTCCACTGTATATAGATGCCACACAGTATATAGTTTATCCATTCATCCATCACTGACACTTGGGTTGCTTCCACCTTTTGGCTACCGTTAAGTGATGCTGTCGTGTGCCATGAACATGAACAAATACCAAGTCCCCACTTTCAATCCTTTCGCGTCTAGACCCAAAGTGGAATGCTGGATCATCTGGTTAATCCTATGTTTAGTTCAAAACAAGCTTTTGATGTTGAAGAGATCTACCCTACTCCTGTTATTAGCCTGCAATTAGTTCATTCATTCCTGCAACAAATATTTATGGAGCAACTCCTGTGTCCCAGGCACTGAGCTAGGAACTAAGAATACGCGGGTCAATGAGTCAATTAGTCTGCTCCTATGAGGAGCAGACTAATAAACGTGGAAACAAGAAATACACAAGATAATCTCAGCTGGTGATGACTGCTATGAGGACTTAGAAGGACTATAAGGACTTAGACTGTGGAAGGCGCCTGAGCTGAGATCTCAAGTGCGAAGGAGCCAAGCTTAGGAGATCTGGGATTAGAACAAACACCTTACCCTCTGAAAGTGTTCCTCCCCTTACCGCCTTTAGTGCAAAAGCCCTAAAATGGTAAGAAATTTGACTTGTGAAGGGCCAGAAATCAGGCCCTTGTGGCTGAAGCTGGGGGAACAAAGCAGGGGCCCAAGAGATGAGACTGGAGAACCAAGGGTGAGAGCAGGGACGGGAGAACAGATTCTTCACCTTGACAGTACAAGTTTCAAACTGGGTCCTAGAAATCGGGTCTTAAGCCATTTCCTCAATCCATCTGTGAAATCTGAAAGTAACAACTACAGAAACCCATCTGGGGGAGGTCAAGGGTATGTAAGAGCAGGTGGCAGACATCTCACAAGCCAGACCCCTCCAGTTCTCCCACTCCCCACCCACACCCGAGGAAACTGTGCTGAAGGCAGCCTGCCGGGTTCAAATCCTGCTCTCCTCTTCCTAACGTGCAACCCCAGTAACTGACACCTGTGTTTCTCAGTCCCCTCGTATAAAACACAGGAGTGAAGACAGTCCTGAACTGGGAGGGAGAGTTAAATGAGCTACAAGACCTACATAGAGCACATAGAACAGGCCAGGCACAAAGTACTGAAACCTACCAGCTACTATGGTTATTCAAGAAACCTGGGGTCCTTAGGGCCCCCACTTTGTCACCACTCAGGAACCTGGGCTGAGCACCCCTGGAGAACACAGCCCACTGCAGCCGTTACTATCATCAAGTGCTGGATATTTCTGTTGGGGAAATAGCACTCTGCACGCGTAGCACGAGCCTCGCCTCAACCCCACGGAAACAGACCCGGTAAGTGAATTTACTTGCCAAGGTCCTCAGCCTCCCCACGCCTACAAATCTTCCCTGGACCTTTGCAAGTGGAACCAGCCAGAAGTCTCCTGAGGGAACTACCCTGTTGAATGCCATCTGGATGTCCCACACACAGATTCTGTGTTTCCTACTTTATAGAGAAGGAAACTGAGGCTAAGAGAGCTAAGTGGTGTAAAGTCCTACAGAGATAAGAGCCTGAATCTGAACTCGGGTTTACCTTTAGTTCCGAAGCATGTTCCCAGAACACTGCACTCTAAATGAAAGCACAAGCTGCCCACCTCCAGTGTGTGTTCCCTCAAGTAAGAAATTTAAAATGTGATTCCGTAAGAACCTGAACTGGTGTTTCCAGTCTAGCAACTGCCTAAAGACACATGTTTGTGCTGGTCTCAGCGGACCAAGGGTCACTTAACTTCCAGGACCTTGAAGCACAGGGCACCAGGCCAAGAATCCTACAGTGCAACGTTTGTCTCCTAGAACAGGGGGTGACAGACTGCAGACAACAGGCGCAGCCTCTCCCCCGCGGGGATCTGTTCACACTCCAAAAGCAGAGCAGGCCATATATGCAACGGTTGGTTGAACGCACAGCCTTTGAGAGCTTCCGTTTGATTCCAGGCTCTGCCATTTTGCTATCTGCAAGGTCGCGCCTAAGTCGGCTCTTCTCTTCGAGCCTCACCTTCCTCATCTGTAAAATGGGCCACGTGATAGCACTCGCTTGCAGCGCTGTTGAGAGCATACTGTAGCGAGGTGAAGGGCTGCGCTTAAATTTAAAATGCTCTACGAGAAAACTGCTCAGCAGGGAGCGACTCCTCTAACAGCAATAAGCCGTCGCATCTGTGTCAAAGGCCGAGCCCACCAGTGACCAGAGACCGGGCATCCGGGCTCGCCGCCGTCCCACCCCTCATGCCAGGCACTAGTAAAGCGCTCCTCACCTTTTCCGGCTTCTCAGAGCCGCCGGGGGTTAGCGGGGCGGAAAGGCGCACACAACAAAGCGCCCCGAGAGCGTTGGGCACACCAAGGTCCTGGCACCCAAAGCCGCCCACCTACCGGAGCGGTGTCCCGCACACCGGCCGGGCGACCCCAAGGCCCCACGCTGCTGCCGCCGCTGCCACTCGGAGACCCGCCGACCCGCGCCTGGCAGTGTGCCCGCCACGTGACACCTGCGTGTGAGTCCGGAACCCAGAACTTGGCGCGCCGCGACTCGCACACCAGTCGGTGCCCTCAGCTCCCGGCCCGGCCCCGCCCCCAGAAGTGCCCAATCAGAGCTGCGGCCCCGCCCCAAAGGCGCAGGCGCTATTGGCTGCAACGGAGCGGTGGGCGGGGCTTCCCGTCCGCGCCCGGCAGGGAAAGGCTGCGGGGCGCGGCTGTTCCACTTGTCTCTGGCTGCAGGCTAGGGGAAGGGGGGATTCCTGGGCGACAGCGGAGGGCCTTTCCCTGTTAATTAGGGTAGGCCGTAAGATTAGGGGTGAATTTTGTGGCTTATATTTGACATTTACATTGTCCTATTTACAGTTTAGCAGTGTTCATTTAATCATTTAACTAGTACAAATGTGGGTTTGAATTTTTTTTTTTTTTTTTTTTTAATGTTTAATTTTGAGAGAGAGAGACAGAGCGTGAGTGGGGAAGGGGCAGAGAGAGAGGGAGACACAATCCCAAGCAGGCTCCAGGCTCTGAACTGTCAGCACAGAACCCAAGGCGGGTCTCAAACTCAGAATGGGGAGGTCCTGACCTGAGCCAAAGTCCCAGGCTTAACCCACTGAGCCACCCAGACGCGCCAGGGTTCGAACTCTCCATGTTTGGAGTCCTAGACCAGTCAGTTCACGGGAGTTCCATCTTCGGCAACTTTGAAGTGGAGATAATCATATCTGCCTGACAAGAGGATTAATAAGCATATCTAAAACACTTAAAGCTGTACATGACACATTATAAGGGCTCAACAAATAATAAAAACCAAGGGGCTGCACGGTATAGGGAAAAGAACAGACAAATATGTTCTCCTGACCAAACTCCAGTCACACTCCCTGACCTTCTTTTCAGCTACTCTTTTTGGACTTCTGTATTTGTCCAATTTTAGGAAGAATTCAGCTAGGGCAATTTAAACAGAACCTCCCCCCACCCCCCATATCTGGTTGCATTCCTTATCCACCGTCCTTGATGATGTCCGATCACCCTGGCCTGGTCAATTTAACCAGAATCCCCCTTTTGGTTTCTGGTAAGGGCCCTCTTCCTGGCTTGTATATGGTTCCCTTCTTACTGTGTCCTGGTATCTCTTCTCATAAGGACACTAATCCTATTGGATCGAAGCCCCACCTTTGTGCCCTCACTTACCCTTAATTACCTCCTAAGGACCCTATCTCCAAATACAGTCAAATTGTGGGTTAGGCACCCAAGCTATGAATTTGGGGTGGGGGAAGGAGGAATGACACAGTTCGTTCCATAGCAATCTGAATGGCCAAAAATAAGAAAACCAGTGCTGGGGCACCTGGGTGTTTCAGTTGGTTAAGCGTCAGACTCTTGATTTCAGCTCAGGTCTTGATCTCAGGGTGGTGAGTTCAAGCCCTGTGTTGGGCTCCGTTCCCAGCATGGAGCCTACTTAAAAACAAATAAAGAAATAAAAATAAGGCTAATGCCAAATGCTGGAGAAGAAGCTAAGGGACTGGATCTCATACGTTACTGGTAGAGATATAAAATGGTACCCTCTGGAAAATAGTTTGTCAGTGTCTTAACAAAGTAAACATACACATTCCATATCACCTAGCAATCATACTCCTGGGCACTTACCCAGAGAAATGAAAACTTTAGTCCCCATAACCTCTATGTATGCGTTCATAGCAGCTTTATTTGTTATACACCCAAACCGGAAACAACTCAAATGACCTTCATCAGGTGAATGGTTAAACCAGCTGTCACGTGAGCTTTTCGTTTTTCCAATCCCCTATTTACACAAGTCAAGATTCTAAAACCAAGAGGCCGATCCAAAATGGTAAAATAACCTCGTCCTTCAGAGAGTGATATGATAACCTAAAAAGCAGCTTAAAAAGGACGAAGAGGGTCAGAAGGAAAAAGATAACCAAGAAAAGAGCTGGACAGCCCAGAGGGAAACACAAAAGTTGAATCAAAAGGCAGAATTTCAGCTAACACAGGGGTCACGTGGAGTCTCTGATTCTGAACAAGGAGATGATCAAGGAGGTGAAAAGAAGAGAAAAGGTAGAAGAAAATTTCAGACTCCTCATAGAAGGAGTGTTTTGAAAGGCCAACATGAGAAAGAAGGAGCAAATAGAAATCACAAGCAATTGGGCCCCCCCCCCCCCCCCCCCGGGTGGCTCATTCGGTTGAGCTTCGGACTTCGGCTCAGGTCATGATCTCACAATCCCTAAGTTCGAGCCCCTCACCGGGCTCTGTGCTGACAGCTCAGAGCCTGGAACCTGCTTCAGATTCTGTGTCTTCCTCTCTCTCTGCCCCTCCCCCACTCACTCTGTCTCTCAAAAATGAATAAATGTTAAATAAAATTTTGAAAAAAGGAAAGAAAACGCAAGCAAGACAACAGGAGCCGAACACTAAATAACATGTAATCTACTGTGATGAAAAGAAATATCCTTTTGGTCTCAAGGCACTGATTCAGTTGCCAAAAAGAGAATACAGATAGAGGCAAACAAGGGATGAAGATTTTGAGGGAAAGTCCTTGGACTGAATATTCCAGATTCTGAATTGACGACTTCATTGTTAATAGCTTTATTCCTGTGTTATAATCATTTAAAAATGTGTCCCCTAAGATACACACTACATATTGAGGCAGGCTATCATCCTGTTAAAAGTTTTTTACCAAGCTTAAGATGAAGCTTTTTGTTTGGAAGTTATAAGGTCAGATGAAGATAGCGATGGGACATTATGTCACTTAGAAAAAATAAACAATGTATTTCGTTTTGTTCAGGGGTTAAGCTGAAATAGCTGATGTATTCCCAGAGAATGGGGCAATTGTGCCCTCCTCTTGACATTCCTTTGTTGTGTAATTCTTTAGAATCCTAATAATAGGTTTTTCTTTT
Source organism: Panthera onca (assembly GCF_046562875.1). Classification (NCBI taxonomy): domain Eukaryota; kingdom Metazoa; phylum Chordata; class Mammalia; order Carnivora; family Felidae; genus Panthera; species Panthera onca. Next base: position 27,386,986 of record NC_138352.1, on the reverse strand, counting down.
TTTTTTTTTAATCCTGAGAGATTAAACAGTAGACTTGTAAGAAAAAGAACTGTAACAAAACGGAACATTTTAAAAAATGTAAATAGGGGCGCCTGGGTGGCGCAGTCGGTTAAGCGTCCGACTTCAGCCAGGTCACGATCTCGCGGTCCGTGAGTTCGAGCCCCGCGTCAGGCTCTGGGCTGATGGCTCAGAGCCTGGAGCCTGTTTCTGATTCTGTGTCTCCCTCTCTCTCTGCCCCTCCCCCGTTCATGCTCTGTCTCTCTCTCTGTCCCAAAAATAAAATTTAAAAAAATAAAAATTAAAATTAAAAAATAAAAAATGTAAATAAAAATATAGTTACGGCTTGCTTAAATGGTTAAACAAACATCCATACCATGGAATACTAGCCAGCGACGTATATGGTACTGAGCTGTTGGATGGATCTCAAGGGCACGATGCTACGTGAAAAAAGATAGTCTCAAAGGTTACATACTGTATGATTCCATTTATATGACATTCTTGAAATGACATAAGTAGAGAAATGGAGAACAAATTGCTCATTGCCAGAGTGGGGTTGGGGCATGAACTATGAAGGGGCACAATGAGACAGAACTTTATGGAATGGTTTTGTTTTGATTGTGATGATAATTACATGAATCTATACACGTGATAAAATGGCATTGAACTATACACACATATTTTATCAATGTAAATGTCCTGATTTGGTATTGTACTGTAGTTATGGAAGATGAAGCCATGGGAGAAACCTGGTGAAGGGTACATAGGCCCTCTTTGTACTACCTTTGAAATTTCCTGTGAATTGCAATTATTTTGAAATTAAAAAAAAAACTTTTAAAAAGTTTATTTACTTATTTTGAGAGAGAGAACGTGAGGGGAGGTAGGGGTGGAGAGAGAGGAGAAAGAGAATCCCAAGCAGGCTCCATGCTGTCAGTGCAGGGCCCAATGTGGGACTTGATCCCACAAACCATTAAATCATGACCTGAGGTGCAAGCAAGAGTCAGATGCTTAACCGACTGAGCCACTCAGGCACCCCTAAAAAAAACTTTCAGGAGAAGTCTCAAGGAGATCAAACAGATCCAGAAGGAACTTAACTGTCTTCCAGAACAAAGTCCAACGCCTTTAAATTGTTTTTTAATTTTTTTAAATGTTTATTTATTTTTGAGAGAGAGAGACAGAGCACAAACAGGGCAGGGCAGAGAGAGAGAGAGAGAGAGAGAGAGAGAGGGAAACACAGAAACCAAAGCAGGCTCCAGGCTCTGAGCTGTCAACACAGAGCCTGATGTGGAGCTCGAACTCACAAACCATGAGATCATGACCTGAGCTGAAGTTGGACGCTCAACCAACTGAGCTACCCAGGCGCCCCTGGAACAAAGTCCACACCTTTAAAAGAAGACAACAGAGGCGCCTGGGTGGCGCAGTCGGTTAAGCGTCCGACTTCAACCAGGTCACGATCTCACGGTCCGTGAGTTCGAGCCCCGCATCAGGCTCTGGGCTGATGGCTCAGAGCCTGGAGCCTGTTTCAGATTCTGTGTCTCCCTCTCTCTCTGCCCCTCCCCCGTTCATGCTCTGTCTCTCTCTGTCCCAAAAATAAATAAACGTTGAAAAAAATAAAAAATAAAAAATAAAAAAAATAAAAGAAGACAACAAAGTCTAGCTACTCAACAAATAACATCTACAGCATCCTGTATCCAATCAAAAGTTAGCGGACAAGCCAAGAAGCAGAAAAATGTGACCCATAACGAGGAAAACCCATAAATGAATAGAAACAGATGCAGAAATGACAGAGGTGTTGAATCTAGCAGATAAGAATATTAAAACAGCTTTCATAATTGTGCTCAACCATTTAAAGAAATACATGAATATAGTGAGAAGGGAAATCAATGAAATCAAAAGCTTGAGAAAAATCAATAAACTTGATGAGACTCTAGCTGGAATAATCAAGGAAATAAGAGAGAAGATATAAATTACTACTATCAGAATGGAAAAAGTAGAGACAGCCCTACATATCATAAAAGCACTGAAAGAATAATAAGAGAATTAAATAAAATGGACAGAGTCTTCGAAAGGCACACATTATCAAAACTGACTTCGAAGAAATAGAAATTATGAATAACCTTATATCAAGTAAAGAATGTGAATTCATATTTTTACGAAGTTCCTACAAATAAAACTCCAGGCACAAATAGTTTTCCTACCTATGAAAAATTTAAGAGAGAAATAATGCCAATTCTATACAAAGTCTTTCAGAAAAATAGAGAAGTAGTAAACACCTTTCAACACATTTTATGAGCCCAGCATTATTTATTACAAAAACCTGACAAAAATCATTAGAAGAAAAGAAAACTACAGACCAATACCCCTCGTGGACAGAGATGCAAAAATCCTTAATGAAATCTTAACAAACTAAATCCAGAAAAATATAAAAATGCTCATATATTTCATCAAGTGGGATTTATACCAGAAATGCAAAGTATATTGCAATATCTGAATAACAATCAATGCGATTCACCATATTGATAGAATAAAGGTGAAAAAAAAATAATCATCACAACAAGTGCAGAAAACACATAGGTCAGAATTAGCACCCAATCTTTTTTTTTTTAATTTTTTTTTAACGTTTATTTATTTTTGAGACAGAGGGAGACAGAGCATGAACGGGGGAGGGTCAGAGAGAGAGGGAGACACGGCATCTGAAACAGGCTCTGGGCTCCGAGCTGTCAGCACAGAGCCCGACGCGGGGCTCGAACTCACGGACCGCGAGATCGTGACCTGAGCCGAAGTCGGCCGCTTAACCGACTGAGCCACCCAGGCGCCCCTAGCACCCAATCTTTTACTGTTACAAACAAAACTGCTATAAACATCCATTTGCAGGTTTTGGGTGACCATATTTTCATTTCACTCATATAAATGTCTGGGAACAGGATGGCCGGCTATTATGGTAAGTGTATGTGTAACTTTATAGTTAACTGCCAACATGGTTTCCAAAGTGGCTGTATAAATTTGCACTCCCATCAAAAACATCTGAGAGTTATAATTATTCCACATTCTCATCTCTAAGTCTCCTCCTTGTCCCCAGGGAATCTGTTCCAAGACCCAGTGGATGCCTAAAGCCACAGACAGTACCACCCCCTATGTTTCTTCCTAAACATACATACCTATGATAAAGTTTAATTTATAAACTAGGCACGGTAAGAGATTAACAACAATTACTACTCGGGGTGCCTGGGTGGCTCAGTCAGTTAAGCGTCCGACTTTGGCTCAGGTCACGATCTCGCGGTTTGTGAGTTCGAGCCTCGCATCGGGCTCTGTGCTGACAGCTCGGAGCCTGGAGCCTGCTTCGGATTCTGTGTCTCCCTCTCTCTCTGCCCCTCCCCTGCTCATGCTCTGTCTCTCTCTGTCTCAAAAATAAATAAAACACTAAAAAAATTTTTTTTAACAATTACTACTGATAAAATAGAATAATAATGTACTATAATAAAACTATGTGAATGTGGTCTCTCTCTCTCTCAAAATATGTCACTGTATTGTATTCACCCTGCTTATGATAACATGTCTATGTGATGAGATGATGTAAGGTGGATGACACAGGGCATTGTGATGCAGTGTTAGCTACCATATGTCAGGAGGAGGATAGGATACAGAGGAAGGAGAGTCATCTATCTGCTTCTGGACAGAGGTTGACCCAGTCTCTGGGTAACTGAAACCACGGAAAGTAAAATCATGGATAAGGGGGGTAATCTACTGGATTTGGTTTTGTCAGTGTTTTTTTTTAAGCCATTCTACAAGAGTAAAGAAATGTTACTGTCATTCTTGTTTTTGTCTTCCTACTGACTCATGAGGTTGAACATCTTTTCATATGTTTACTTGCCTTCTATGTATCTTTGTTGGGGAAGTGCCCGTTGAGATCTTCTTCCATTACAAAAAAACAAAACCCTTAACTGGGGTATAAATGACATATAATAAACTGTGCATATTCACAGTGTACAATTTGATAAATTTTGATATATGTCATCCATAAATCAATCAGCACAATTAAAATAATGAAGATAAATATCATCCCCAAAAGTTTCTCCATCCAGAAACCCCATCCATATACCACACAATGAAAAGCAAGAGAGAGAACTTCTGGTCCCCCAACAATCTCTCAGAACTCTTGGATTCATTTTGATCGAGTCAGCTTATCTCATGTGTTGTCTATAAGTGGACCAATCGGAGCTCATCCTGAGAGCTGTGGACAGCGTCTGCTCCAGGCAACTTCCTGCTACACAGTGGGGGCCAGGAGGCGATGAATGTGGGACTTCCATGTCAGAGCAAGAAGGCAATGATCGGACCTTCAGCAGAGATGGAACTCGGCTGCCTGGCATTTTGAAAATAAATCACTCGGCTGTGGAGGACAGATGGGAGAAGGGGCAAGTGACAATTGACCAATTAGGAGATCATTGCTATTAAGAGAAATTATCCAGGGGCCCCTCAGTCAGTTGAGCTTCCCACTTTGGCTCAGGTCATGATCTCATGGTCTGTGGGTTTGAGCCCCGCACCAGGCTCTGGGCTGACAGCTCGGAGCCTGGAGTCTGCTTCGGATTCTGCATCTCCCTCTCTCTGTCCCTGCCCTGCTTGTGCTCTCTCTCTCCAAAATGAATAAATATTAAAAAAAATTTTTTTTTAAGTTTTTCCTTTGTTTTTAAAGGACACATTTATACTGTTGACTCTGTGTCTGAAGCTATTTAAAGACTGTACATGCATCAACTCATTTAAACTTATAACAACCCTATGAGGTAGGCCTATTTTTTATTCAGTATTTAGAGATGAGAAAACCGAAATGGAGAGATAGTAACTTAGGCAAGGTCAACAGCTAATAAATATTACAGCTGCATCCTGGGACGGGAAAAATGTAGCAAGAAAAAGATCAAACAGACTAGGAGCCACCTGGGTACCATAATTCCACTGGGATACTTAGGTATGTAATGTGTTGTTAATATCCGCTAAGATATGGCATTCCTCAAGGCAGGAGCTGGGACTGTTCAACGGAATTCTTAGCGCCTGACACAGGGCCTACACACTCAGTAGTTACTGTTGGAGTGACAGAATGAATCCGTGATGAAAACTGTATCAGTGTACAGATAATTGAAAAATATTTTATCTGTAGGGGCACCTGGATGGCTCAATTGGCAGCGCATGTGACTGTTGATCTTGGGGTGGTGAGTTTGAGCCCCATGTTGGGGGTAGAGTTTACTTAAAAGTAAATAAATGAATAAGTACATAATAAAAATAAAAATATTTTATTTGTAAATAATTTCTAATTTACAGAAAATTTCCAAGAGTCAGAATAATAGGACATTTGTGTGTCCTTTCCTTTACCCATAATTTCAAATTGCTAACATTTTGCCCCATTAGCTTTAATACATAATAATACAACTATAATATATACTATTATATATATTGATGTAGTATAACATCTAATAATTATTATAATATAATTATATATTATAGCTTTAATAATAACATATTATAACATAAAATAATTATAATGTATATAATTATATATTATAGCTTTAATATATATAATATAGCTATAACATGCCTGTACTAATTTAATATAATCTAGTATATAATATATATGATTGTATATTATGTATTAAAGCCAAACATAGTTTTATAATGTAACCACATAAATATATACAATACAATTATAATAATATAGAACTATAATATATGATAATTATATATATACATATATATATATGTATATATATATATTTATATTTGACCCTTGACAATATATGGGTTTGAGCAGCATGGGCTCATGCTTTTTAATTAATTAAAAATAATTAAAAAATATTTTTTCAATAAATACAGTACAGAACTATAAATATATTTTCTCTTCCTTATAATTTTCTTTTTTTTTTTTTTAATGTTTATTTATTTTTGAGAGAGAGAGAGAGGCAGAGTGTAGGCAGGGGAGGGGCAGAGAGAAGAGGAAGACACAGAATCCAAAGCAGGCTCCAGGCCCCCAGCTGTCAGCACAGAGCCCAACACGGGGCTCGAACCGATGAGCGGTGAGATCATGACCTGAGCCGAAGTCGGACGCTCAACCGACCGAGCCACCCAGGTGCCCCCGCTTCTTTCTTTTTTTCATTAGAATTGTCCTTGTTTTGTGTCTGTCTGTTTTTTCATTATTAGGTTCTGGTTAAGCATTCTCTGCCAGAATGCCCTGTGTAAGTGATGTTGAGTGCTTCTTGGGGCATTGCATCAGGAGGGGAATGATGCGCGTCTGTCTCTCATCAGTGACATTGATTTTGATGACTCAGTGCAGATGACGTCTGATTGCCTCACTGCACCGCCGCTCTTTTCTTCCTTTTCATTCATACGCGATCACACTCAGATTTTCTAAATACTTTTTTCCTTGTGGTAAAACGTGCAGAACACAAAATTAACATTTTAACCCTTTTTAAGTGTATATTTAGTGCCATCAAATACATTCATATTGTTGTGCACCTGTCCCCACTACAGATTTCCAGGCCTTTTGTGACGTCCCAGACTGAAACTGTGCAGCTCTTAACTCCCCCTGAAATGTTTCCATTCCCTCCACTTCTGACACCAAACGTGTGGGTTTTCTCCACACCAAACAATTCTCCAGCCCTCTAGCCACCAACTGGGTACCCTACAATTTATTGCGATTCTGACACGGCCCGGAGTTTGTGCAGACCCCACAGGTTGAGGGCTCCGTCCTAGAAGACCGCCCCCAACTGGAGACACCAGTCACAAGTTCCAGGATGTCACTTGTCCTTCTGACCAACCGGCTGTAAACCAGGAGTTCCCACAGCCCTTACCTCAAGTCCAGTAATTTGATGGAATGATTCACAGGACTTAGGGAGCCTCTTTACTTACTGGTACCCATTTACGATGAAGGATGTAATTCGGGAACAGCCAAGTAGAAGAGATGTGCAGGTCGAGGAGCGGGAGGCGTCATGGAGTTCCCGTGCCCACCCTGGCCATGTCACCCTTCCAGCACATCTGTGTGGTCACCACCTCAGCAACTCTCCGAAGAGGGTTGTTTACGGGTTTCTATGGAGGTTTCATTACGCTGATGAAATCACCGGCCTTGGTGAGTCCTTCGGTCTCCAGCCCTTCTCGCCTCTGTGGAGATTGGGGGTTGAGGCCGAAAGCCTTCCTCTAATCATGCCTCGGTTTTTCAGGGAACCGGCCTCCATTCCAGTGCTGTCAGGGGACCCACCAAGTGTGGCCTCAATAGGACCGAAGATGCTCCTACCACCATGAAATCCCAAGGGAGGTAGGAACCCTGCGTCAGAAACTGGAGACAAGGACCAAATATACATTTTTTAAATTATAAAATACACTCTCTTTGGGGCGCCTGGGTGGCTCAGTTGGTCAGGCGGTGACCTTCGCTCAGGTCATGACCTCTTGGTTCGTGAGTTCAAGCCCCACATCGGGCTCCCTGATGCTGTTAGCGAAGAGCCTGCTTCCGATCCTCTGTCCCCCTCTCTCTACTCCTCCCCTGCTTGAGCTCTCTCAAAAATAAATAAAACATTGAAAAAAATTGTAAATAAATAAATAAAATACACTCTCTGGGTCGCCTGGGTGGCTCATCGGGTCATGATCTCATGGCCCTGAGATAGAGCCCTGTGTCAGGCTCCTCACTGGGAGTGGAACCTGCTTAAGGGTTTCTCTCTCCCTCTCCTTCTGTCCCCTCCTCTGCTCACCTACTCACTTATGCGTGCACATGCACTGTCTCTCTCAAGAAAAAAAAAAAAGAAAAAAAAATACACTCTCCATTCTGCTCTCTGCCCAATTCTGGCAATCACTCTTCCACCTTTTTTTTTTTTTTTTTTTTTTGTAATCTACACCCAATGCGGGGCTCAAACTCACAACTCAGAGGTCAAGAGTCACATATTCTATTGACTGAGCGAGCCAGGCACCCCTCAGTCCTTTTTTCCCCTAAGTTTATTTATTTATTTTTATTTATTTATTTATTTTTTAATTTTAATTTTAATTTTTTTTAATTTTTTTTTTAATGTTTATTTATTTTTGACACAGAGAGAGACAGAGCATGAACGGGGGAGGGTCAGAGAGAGGGAGACACAGAATCTGAAACAGGCTCCGGGCTCTGAGCTGTCAGCACAGAGCCCGACGCGGGGCTCGAACTCACGGACCGTGAGATCATGACCTGAGCCGAAGTTGGACGCTTAACCGACTGAGCCACCCAGGCACCCCAAGTTTATTTATTTTTAAGAGAGAGAGAAAGAGAGAGAGAGCGGGACCGGGAGAGGGGCAAAGAGAGAGGGAGACACAGAATCTTAAGTGGGCTCCAGGCTTTGAGCTGTCAGCACAGAGTCTGATGTGGGACTCGAACCCACGAGCCGCGAGATGATGACCTGAGCTGAAGTCGGACGCTTAACCGACTGAACCCCCCCCCCCCCCCCCGGTGTCCCACATCGCTTAATTTTCTTATGATGAACCACCATTGTATTCTTGGGCTAAATCCCTCAGGTTCATAGTGTGTAGTCATTTTCACATGATGTTGGATTCAGTTTGCCAGTTTTCTGTCAAGAAGTTTTGCATCTACAGCCACAGGATTTTGCTTTGTAGTTTTTTCAGGGTTTTTTGTTTTTGGGATTGGTCTTGGTTTTGGTTTTGGTTTTTGTGGGGGTTTTTGTTTTCTTTTGGTGTTTTTGTTTTTTGTTTGTGGGTATATCCGACTGGATTTGATGGGGAAATGCTGGCCTCATAGAATCAGTTAGGTAACGTTTCCTCCGCCTCTATATTTTGGAAGAGTTTGAAAAATGTTTAATGCTAATTCTTTAACTGTTTGGCACAATGCACCCGTGAAGCCATTTGGTCCCAGACTTTTCATCGTTGGGAGGTTTTTGATTACTGATTCAATCTCTTTAGTAGTTATCGGTCTGTTGAGATTTTCAATTTTTACAGTCAATTTTGTTAATATGTGTGTCTCTGGGAATTTTTCCCAATTCATCAAGGCTGCCTAGTTTATTGGCTGCAATAATATTTGTGGTATTCTCCTACTGACTGTATTGATGGACGGATGTTTGTAATGTCCTCACTTTTATTTCCGATTTTACTTATTTGCATCTTTTCTTTTGGTCAATCTTGCTAAAGGTTGGTTAATTTCGGTGCTCTTTTCAAAGAACCAACTTTTGGTTTCACTGATCCACTTGCTTTTCCAGTTTTTTATTTTTATTTATGTTCCTAATGTGTATTTTCTTCTTTCTGTGAGACTTAGGCTTCCGCTCTTTGTATTATTTATTTATTTTTAAGAGAGAGAGAGAGAGAGAGAGAGAGAGAGAGAGAGAGAACGAGTGGGGGAGCGGCAAAGAGAGAAGGAGACACAGAATCCGAAGCAGGCTCCCGGCTCTGAGCTGTCAGCACAGAGCCTGATGCGGGGCTCAAACTCAAGAACAGTAAGATCTTGATCTGAGCTGAAGTTGGAAGCTTAACCAACTGAGCCACCCAGGAGACCCACCTTTTTCCCTTTTTTAATAAAGACTTTTACGGATACAAATAGCCCTCTGATTACTGTCTTTACTGCATGCCGTAAGTTTTGCTATGTTGTGTTTTCAACTTTCTTCTCAAAGTATTTTCTTTTCTTTTCTTTTTTTTTTCTTTTTTAGAGAGAGAGACAGAGACGGAGACAGAGAGTGGGGGAGAGGGTGGTGGGGAGAGCGAGAGAGAGAATCCTAAGTAGGCTCCATACTCAGTGCGGAGCCCGAGGCAGGGCTCAATCCCACGACCCTGGGATCATGACCTGAGCTGAAATCAAGAGTCCGGCGCTCAACTGCCTGAGCCACCCAGGTGCCTCTCAAATAGACGCCCCTATTTTCTAGTCATTGTGCTTTCTTCTTTGGTCCCTTGCATGTTTAGGAGTGTGTTTTTGAATTTCTACATATTTGTGCCTTTTTCAGTTTTTCTTCTCTGATTGATTTCTAGCTCTGGTATTGTGGTTGGGAAAGATACATTGTATGATTGCAGTCTGTTTAAATCTACTGAGGCCTGGGGTGCCTGGGTGGCTCAGTCGCTTAAGCGTCCAACTTCGGTTCAGGTCACGGTCCATGAGTTCAAGCCCCGCGTCGGGCTCTGTGCTGACTGCTCAGAGCCTGGAGCCTGTTTCAGATTCTGTGTCTCCCTCTCTCTCTGCCCCTCCCCTGTTCATGCTCTGTCTCTCTCTGTCTCAAAAATAAAATAAATGTTAAAAATTTTTTTTTAAAATCTACTGAGGCCTATATTGAGGCTTATCATATGGTCTGTCCTGGAAAATGTCATTTTTTTGAACTTGAGAGGAACACATTTGCTGCTTTTGTTGAGGGAGTGTCCTGTGTATGTCTGTTAGGTCCAGTTGGTTTATAAAATTGTTCAAGTCCTCCACTTCCTTATTGATCTTATGTCTTGGTTTTCTATCCATCATGGGAAGTTGGGTGTGTTCAAGTACCTAACTATTTTTGGAGAGCTGTCTTTTTTTTTTTTTTAATGTTTTATTTATTTTTGAGAGAGAGACAGAGCACAAGCAGGGGAGGGGCAGAGAGAGAGAGAGGAAGACACAGAATTCAAACAGGCTCTAGGCTCCGAGCTGTCAGCACAGGGCCCGATGGGGGGCTCGAACTCATGATCTGTGAGATCATGACCTGAACCAAGTCAGACGCTTAACCGACTGAGCCACCCAGGCACCCCTGGAGAGCTCTGTGTGTGTGTCTCCCTTTGATTCTCTCATTGTTTGGTTCATATATTTTGAAGATCTGATGATGGTGCATATATATTTGTAGTTGTTATATCTTCCTAGTGAATTAATCATTTTATTATTATATAACTCCCTTTTGTCTCTTCTGGTAATTTTTTCATAGGCTTTATTTACTTGGTATTTTTATAGCTACCTCAGCTCTCTTTTAGTTACTACTTACACGGAATCTCTTTTTCTATCCTTCCACTTTCAACCTATCAGAGTCTTTGAGCCTAAAGTCTCCTATAGGTGGTATTGAGTTGAATTATGTTTTAAAAAATTTATTCTGGGTGGCTCAGTTGGCTGAGCATTCAACTCTTGATTTCAGCTCGGGTCGTGGGATTGAGACTGAGCATGAAGCCTGCTCAGGATTCTCTCTTTCTCCCTCTGCCCCTCTCCCCTGCTCACTATCTCTCTGTCTGTCAAAGATAAGATAAGATGAGAAGAGATGAGATGAGATGAGATGAGATGAGATGAGATGAGATGAGATAAAGAATAAAAAATTTATTCTGCCAGCCTGTTTTTTGATTGCTGTGTTAGTCCATTTACATTTAAAGATTTAATCCATTTACATTACTGTTAAAGAAGTATCTACTTTAAATCTTTTTAAAATGATTTTCTTTTAAGTAATGTCTACACCCAGCATGGGGCTCAAATTCACAACCCCGAGATCAAGAGTCACATGCCCCACTGACTGAGCCAGCCAGGCACCCCAAGAAGGACTTACTTTTGCCACTATGCTATTTTCTGTTTATGTCATATTTAAGTCTCAAATCCTCAAATCCTGCCTTTTTTTTTTTTTTTTTTGCATTTGGTTTTTTTTCCTAATGTACCATTTTGATTCCCTCCTCATTTTCTTTGCAGTTATTTGCTTCGTGGTTACCTGGGCATTACAGTAACACCCTACATTTATAACAGTCTAGTTTGAATTGTTATCAGCTTAGCAACAGTGGCATATAAAAGCTTTGCATCTGATCTAGACAGCTCTGTCTCACCGTTTTCAGGTTGTTACTGCCACAAGTCGCATCTTTTACGAGATGCTCATTAACATAGATTCGTCATTATTTTTACCTTTTAAGATTTTTTTGAGGGGGGAGGGGCAGAGAGGGAGGGAGAGAGAGAGAATCTTAAGTAGGCTCTACGCCCAACGTGGAGACTGACACAGGGCTAGATCCCCCCCCCCCCCCCCCGCCCCCGGGATCATGACCTGAGTCAAAATCAAGTCAGTCACTCAACTGACTGCGCCCCCAGACCCCTAGAGGCATTTACCCTTTAAGTAATACGAGATACCTGGGACTCCTTGGTGGCTCAGTCGGTTAAGTGTCCAACTTCGGCTCAGGTCATGACGTCGTGGTCCGTGAGTTTGAGCCCCGTGTCGGGCTCTGTGCTGACAGCTCAGAGCCTGGAGTCTGTTTCAGATTCTCTGTCTCCCTCTCTCTCTCTCTCTCTGCCCTTCCCCCGTTCATGCTCTGTCTGTCTCAAAAATAAAGACATGTTAAAAAAAATTGAATAATATGAGATACCCAAAGAAGAGTTGCAAACCAAAAACATAATACTGGTTTTTATACTTACCTATTAATTTATGAAAGTCCTGTATTTTGTTTATGCAGAAATGTCTTAATTTCTCCTTCATTTTTAAGGAGTGATTTTGCCAGATATTGTTTTCTTAGTTGAAAGGTATTTTTTTCCCCTTTTCAGTACTTTAAGTATATTCTCCCGCCACCTTTTGGCATCCATGTTTCTTAGGAGAAATCAGCAGTTAATTTATTGGTACCCCTTGTATAGGATCCATCACTACTGTCTTATTATTTCAAGATTCTCTTTCGTAATATGCCCATTATTATGGTGAGGGAGTTTCCTTCTCTTCCTAGTTTTCCTAGTGTGTTTTCTTTTTTGTAATGAAAAGGTACTTAGTTTTGTCAAATGTTTTTTCTGCATCGACTGAGATGACCATGTGGGGTTTTCCTTCATTTTGCTGATGTGGTATATCACACGGATAAATTTCTGTATGTCGATCTCGTTGCATGTCAGAAATAAATCCTGATGGTCACGGTGTAGCATCCTTTTCATATGCTGCTGAATTTGCTTTTTTAGTATTTGTATTTTATTGGGAATTTTTGCATCAATATTCTTTTTTTTTAAGTTTATTTATTTATTTTTTGGGGAGAGAGAAAGAGAGTGTGAGGAGTAAAGGGAGAGGGAGAGAATCCCAAGCAGGCTCCGTGCTCTGCACAGAGCCCGACGCAGGGCTCGATCCCACAGCTGTGAGATTATGACCTGAGCCGAAATCAAGAGTCAGATGCTTAACTGACTGAACCATCCACGCATCCCCCAAAGTGAATTTTTATATATTAAAGCAGACTTACAGCATCCTGCCTGCCATGGTGCTGATGGGCAGGGACTGAGTACTACTACTCTGCTAAGACCTAAACTTGACTGAGATTAATCACTCTTTTCTTTTTGTATATATATTTTTTAATTTTTTAAAACATTGTATTTATTTTTGAGAGAGAGCACATGATCAGGGGAGGGTCAGGAAGAGGGAGTGACACAACAGCTAAAGCAGGCTCCGCTCTAACAGCAGAGAGCCCATGTGGGGCTTGAACTCACGAACTACGAAATCATGACCTGAGCTGAAGTCAGACGCTCAACCAACTGAGCCACCCAGGCACCCCATCACTCTTTTCTGTCCAAGCCTTTCCTCGGAAGTTACAAGCCTTCCGCAGACTCTGAAGTCCCAAAAGAGTTACACATCTTGTGAATCTGCCAGTGCAATTCTTGTCTGGGGTGGGGGGAGACAGGCTTGATGCTTGTTACTACACTATATCTCCCAAATCCTCTCCCTCGTATTTGTCTTTTGAAAATTTGATTACCGTATCTTTTTGTGGATCTCTTTGGATTTTTAATACTGGTACTTCTTCGAGTGTTTCAATATGCAGACTTATGTTTTCATCAGATATTGGAAGTGTTTGGCCTTAATTGTTTCAAATATTCCTTTGCCTCTTCCTTTCTTTCTTTCTTCTGGGGTTCTCATAATGCATATATTGGTATATTAAGTGATGTCCCCCACATCTCTTAAGCCCTCTTTCATCATTGTTTCTCGGTTCTTCAGACTGGATAATTTGAATTGTTCTTTAAAAAAAAAAAAGAGAGAGAGAGAATATTGACTCTCTAGAACTTTTTCTTTTAATTTTTTTTAACGTTTATTCATTTTTGAGAGACAGAGAGACAGAGCATGAGTGGGGAAGGGGCAGAGAGAGGAGACACAGAATCCCAAGCAGGCTCCAGGCTTCATGCTGTCAGCACAGAGCCCGATGCGGGGCTCGAACTCACAAACTGCGAGATCATGACCTGAGTCAAAGTCAGATGCTCAACCGACTGAGCCACCCAGGCACCCCTAATTTGAATGGTTCTACCTTTAGGTTTGTGGATTCTTTCTTTTACCTGCTCAACTCTCCCTTTGAACCCCCTAGTGAATATTTTTTTTTCAACTATTGTACTCTTTAGTTCCAGTATTTGATATGGCTCCTTTTTATCATTTCTACCTTTTTCTTAATATTCTCTATTGGTTCAAATATTGTTCTCCTTGATTTCTTTAGCTTTTTGAGCATACTTAAGAAAATTCATTTAAAGTATTTGTCTAATAAGTTCTGGGGCGCCTGGGTGGCTCAGTCGGTTGAGCGTCCGACTTCAGCTCAGGTCACGATCTCGCGGTCCACAAGTTCGAGCCCCGCGTCGGGCTCTGGGCTGATGGCTCAGAGCCTGGAGCCTGCTTCCGATTCTGTGTCTCCCTCTCTCTCTGCCCCTCCCCCGTTCATGCTGTGTCTCTCTCTGTCTCAAAAATAAATAAACGTTAAAAAAATTTTTTTTAAAGTATTTGTCTAATAAGTTCAATATCTGGACAGTTTTCTCTTAATTTTTTTCCCTGTGAATGGGACACACATTTTTGTTTCTTTGCATTCCTTGTCATTTTTTGTTGAAAACTGGATATTTTGAATATTATAATATGGTAACTCTGAATATCAGATTTTCCCCTTTCTCCAGGGCTTGTTGTTCTTGATTGCCGAGGGATGATATTTTCTGTGTGTGTGTGTGTGTGTGTGTGTGCTAGAGAGAGAGAGAGACAGAGACAGAGAGAGACAGAGAGACAGAGATTTTTTCAAAATATTTTGCCAAAACTGTATTCCTTGCCATGTATCATCACTGAACACCGTGTTCTGTTATCTCAGTAGACAAAGATTTCCATAACTTCCTGGAGCCAAGAAAAAGAAGAAGAAAAACCTTTCTCGGGGCCCCTGGGTGGCTCAGTCGGTTGAGTGTCTGACTTCAGCTCAGGTCATGTTCTCAGGTTCATGGGTTCAAGTCCCGCATCGGGCTCTGTGCTGACAGCTCAGAGCCTGGAGCCTGCTTTGGATTCTGTGTCTCCGCCCCCCCCCCCCCCCCCCACCACACACACACACATCCCTCCCTGCCCCTCCCTCACTTGCCTCTGTTTCTCAAAAATGAATAAACGTTAAAAAAATTTTTTTTAAAGATCTGTTTCTTGGTTTGTCTCTTTTTCTCCCTTTGTTCATTTGTTTTGTTTCTTAAATTCTGCATATGAATGAAATAAAAGTCATATGGTGTTTGTCTCTGACTTATTCCACTTAGCATAATATTCTCTAGCTGCCTCCACGTTGTTGCAAATGGCACGATTTTGTTCTTTTTTTGTCACTGAATAATATTCCATTGTATATGCATTCCACAACCTCTTTATCCATCCATCTACCAATGGACACAATCCTTTCTTACTAAAACTTAATAATTTTTTTCCTTCACTAGAACTTCCTGGTTGCTGTAAGCTCCTGATTGGATTCCAGAGTCCCCCCGCCCCCCCAAAAAAATTGATTCTGTCAGTTTTTGGTGAATGAGTGCTTCCGTGGAAGGACTGACCCTTTGACTTCCTACACTTCCATTTTCTGTTGCTATCTTGCTCACTTCCTCTGCTTTTTCAAGATTTTCTTTTTTATTAGTCAGGTTTGTTTGTTTTTTTTTCCTAGTTACTTCTTATCATGGATAGTGCTATTAAAAACAGCTGCCGAGAAATTACATGTTTTCCCTTTGGGAATAGATTTCCTTGGAATTTATTCCCAGAGGGGGAAATTCCAGGCCAAAGAAAATAACAGTTGTACAACTCTGGTTAAATATTACCAACCACTGTAGAAAGATTGGCTTGACTTGCAACACACACACACACACACACACACACACACACACGCCTCCAATGTTTGTTTTTCTCTTGAAGCTGTCAGCAACTGTCTTATTTTTTTAAATATCTATTCTTTTAAAAGTTTATTTATTTTGAGAGAGAGAGAGAGATTGAGAGAGAGAGAGAGAGAGCACATTCATGTGGAGGAGGGGCAGAGAGAGGGAATCCCAAGCAGGCTCTGCACCGTCAGCACAAAGCCCAACCCAGGCTCGAACTCGGGAACCACAAGATCACGACCTGAGCGGAAATCAAGTCAGACGCTCAACTGACTGAGCCACCCAGGCGCCCCTGCTGTTGCTTAATGCATCTTCTCAAAAGTGAGTGTTTGCGTTCACTAAGGAAGAAACTTGGAAAGTTCAAGTCCCTTGAGGTTATACAGCAAAAGGCCTGACTGGCCAGAACATTCCTACAGTTTCTATGAGCCCTGCGGGTCCCACATTGGGTCATGACCTGTATCACCTCAGGAATGAAGAAATTAGATCCAAATTAAAAGCCAGAGGGAAGAGTCTTGGATGACGGTGGTGGGGGTGATGGCATAGTATTTCAAAATCCGCAAATCCTACATAAAAACAGTTCAACCAGGAAAGCCCACCCAAATCTCACCGACTAGATCCACAACAAAACTGGTGACAAGGACTCAAACTCTCACGAAGGCTCACTAGGGTGTCTGGGAGCCCTCCCTGGGGAATCTGTCAGAACATTTTTGGAGGATTAAAAATGGCCCCCGATCTTTTAAAAATCCGTCTCACTAGGGTTATGTTATCTTCCCTTGAACTAGAGTGGCCTCTGTGGCTGCTTCGATCACTAGAATACCAAGAAATGATAATGTGCCAGTCTCTGGGCTCAGGCCTTAAGAATCTTGCGGTTCCCCCTTCCTGTCCCACCCACCCTGAGCCCGCGGCCAATATCAGAAGTCAGGCTACTCTAAGGAAGCCCACGCTAGCCACAAGGAAAGGTTGCATGGAGAGAGGTCAAGGCCTGACCGGCCCCTGGTGGGTTGAGCCCATCCTGGTCCAAATACTGGACAGGTGAGCCAAAGCCAGTAGCCTTTGGAAAATTCCAGCCCCAGCCACCATCTGACTGCAACTATAGGCGAGATCCTAGGGGAAAACCACCCAGCTGAGCCCCATCAACTCACGGAACCATGACAGTTTAAAAGATTGATTTATGCCTCTGTGTTTTATGAAGCTTTGTCATGAAACCACAGATAACCAGAAGTACCTTGCAGAAGGAGGCCGGACCTCCAGCAGCCGGAGGAACTCGACAGAAATTCTGATTTCTTGGGCTAGACCCTTAGAGTCAGAATCTGCGAGAAAGCTTGACCCTCCAACCGTTGTTCACACAGTTCACTTTGTGCCGCCTTGCTGCTGCTCTGAGCGGCACTCACGGTCAACCCTTGCGTGAGCCACGCCGGATGTCTGTGTTTTTTTCTGTCACTCGCCCTGAGTACGTTCCTACTCCTGCACACAGGAGGGTGGTTTGTTTTTTTTTTCAATTGAGATATAGCCCACCTGCCATAAAACTCGCTATTTTATTTTATTGTAATTATTTATTTTACTTTTTATTTTTTAAATGGTTATTTTTGAGAGAGAGAGAGAGAGAGAGAGAGAGAGGCAGAGCGTGAGTGGGGAAGGGGCAGAGGGAGGGGGAGACACGGCATCTGTGCTCGAGGCTCTGAGCTGTCAGCACAGAGCCCAATGTGGGGGTTCGAACTCCCGAAGGGTGAGATCATGACTTGAGCCGAAGTCGGATGCTGAACCGACTGGGCCGCCCAGGTGCCCCTAAAGCTCACTATTTTAATGTGTACAGTTCAGTGGTTTTTAGTAAATTCACAAGGTTGTGCCACCCTCACCCCCATCCAATTTCAGCGCACTTTCTTCACTCCCAAAAGGAGTTAATAGTCACACCCCTTCCCTCTCTGCCCCGTTCTCCTCACCCCTCCGCCTCTGGTAACCACTGATCTACTTGCTGTTTCTAGAGATTCACCTACTCCGATTCTTGACTCAAAGAAAATCACAGGGGCACCCGGGTGGCTCAGTCGGCTGAGCACCCAACTTAGGTCCAGGTCATGATCTCACGGTTCACGAGTTCGAGCCGGCATCACTGCTATCAGCTCAGAGCCTGCTTTGGATCCTCTGTCTCCCTCTCTCTGCCCCTCCCTTGCTGGCACTCTCTCTCAAAAGTAAACATTAAAAAAAAAAAAAAGAAAGAAAATCACAGATGATGTTGCCTTCCGCGCCTGTTTTCTTTCACTTAACATAATGCTTTCAAGGTTAATGTCCATTTCAAAACATAGTTCACCAAACCTTTGCTGCCATATAGCTCCATTCTTCCCCTTCTTTACGCGGTTACTGTCACAACGTAAATATACATTGTGTGCCCATCCACATAGATTTGTAAGTATTGCTTTATGTGGTTGTCTTTTTTAATATTTATTTCTTTTTTACTAACCTCTATACCCGACGTGGGGCTCAAACTCACAACCTTGAGATCATGAGTTCCACACTCTTCTGACTGAGCCAGCCAGGTGCCCCTGTGTAGTTGTCTTTTAAATCGGATACGAAGGGGCATCAGGGTGGCTGAGTTGGTTAAGCGTCTGACTTTCGCTCAGGTTATGATCTCATGGTTCATGGGTTTGAGCCCCATGTTGGGCTCTGTGCTGATAGCTCGGAGCCTGGAGCCTGCTTCCGATTCTGTGTCTCCCTCTCTCTCTGCCCCTCCCCCACTCATGCTCTGTCTCTCTCCCTCTCTCAAAAATAAATAAACATTATGGGGCGCCTGGGTGGCTCAGTCGGTTGGGCGGCCGACTTCGGCTCAGGTCATGATCTCGCGGTCCGTGAGTTCGAGCCCCACGTCAGGCTCTGTGCTGACAGCTCAGAGCCTGGAGCCTGTTTCGGATACTGTGTCTCCCTCTCTCTGACCCTCCCCTGTTCATGCTCTGTCTCTCCCTGTCTCAAAAATAAATAAAAACGTTAAAAAAATTAAAAATAAATAAATAAATAAATATTAAAAAAATAATAAAAGAAATCAGATGCGAAAAGAAGGGCAGCTTCACACTAAAAATGTGATCACATTGGCTTCTGTGTTTACCTATGTAGTTACCAGGATTCAGAACAATGCGGGGAGAAGGGTGGAGAATGAACGGGTCGGGAAGGGAAGTGCACAGCACACAAAGATTAGTTGCTCACCGGGATGATTTGGAGGCAGTCCACTTGGTGCTGAGCTCAGGACCGTTACCCATGGTTGCAGAAACACCTTTGCACCCCAGATTGCATGAGGAAGGTTGTCGCCCTGGTGACTGCTGGCAGTCAGGGAGGAAGCCATTGTAAGGAAGAAGGGCAGAGCAGACAAAACGGCAGAGCTTGATCAAACCCCTCCTGAAGCTCATTTCACTTGATCCCATAAATCCCCTTTATTGTCAGGATTCCTGTCTCCTGAGTCTGACAGCACCCTGACTGCAACGGCTTCTCTCCCTTCACTCTTCTCATACACCAAGCCTTTGCACTTGGCCCTCCCTCCGCTTTGAATGCCCTTCCCTCATGCCCACCTGGCGCGAACCTAGGTATCCTTCAATAGCCTTCTCAGTGAAGCTTTCCCTGAGTTCCCAGTTGGGGCTGACTCTTCTGCAGCACAACCAGAGGTCCCAGGGCACGCTGCTATTGTGTAATCACTGCGCTGCCATGATTAGTTCTTGATCCGTCCATCCCTGGAGTGCAGACTCCTATGGGGAAGGGCTCGGTCCAGTGTTCTCTTGACCCTCAACCTCCAGCACAGAGCTCAGTCTACACTTCTGCGACTGATTTACCCATGTTGATAAATGTAGCAGCAGCAGCTGCCTTTCATTACTTCACTGCTCTGTAAGATCCCATGATATCAGGCCGCAGTTTCTTTGTCCATTCTCCTGTTATCAGCTGATCCCTGCAGTCATTTCCATCTTTTTTGCTATAACCAATAATGGTGCCCAGAACACTCTTTCACATGCCTCCTTCTCGGTTTACTAGGATTTTGTTTCAGTGCTAACTACTAGGGACATGAATAACAGTGGCGTAGTTGGCCGGACCACGGCCCCCAAACGCTAGCTATCAAGTCTTAATCCCCCCAACCTTGGAAGTATTACCTTATTCGGGGAAAGGGTCTTCACAAATGTAATTAAGTTAAGGGTCTTGAGATAAGGATTTCCTCCTCGTAGGCCAGGAAGCAGAGGGGGAGTTGACGTGCACACAGAGAAGGCAGTGTAGACGGAGGCAGAGATTGGGATGATCTAGTCACAACCAGAGGAAGGCTGGAACCCGGAAGAGACGAGGAACGAATTCTCCTTTAAAGCCTCTGGAGGGACTGAGGCCCTGGTGACTCCTTGATTCTGGCCCAGCCCTACTGATTTCAAGCTTCCAGCCTCCAAAACTGTGAGGTGATAAATGCGTGTTGCTTTAAGCCACCCATTTGTTACAGCGGCCACAGGAAATAAACACAAACGCTTGAACAAGATAGAAGAGGACACCCGTGGGGTGCCTGGCTGGCTCCATCAGTAGAGCACGTGACTTGATCTCGGAGTTGTGAGTTCGAGCCCCAGGTTGGGTGGAGAGATTGCTTAAAAATAAAATCTTAAAAAAAAAAAAAAAGAAAAGAAAGAAAGAAGTTGGTTTCTCTTATGCATATAAGTCTGAGCGTGGACAGCCCAGGGTTGCCATGGTGTCTCCAAAGACAATGATGATTCAGGCTGACTTAGCTTCCTGTTTTCCCATCCCTAGGGTATGTCCCTGTCCTCATGCTCCAAGAAGGCACTCCAGCACCACATCCTATTTTTTTTTTATTTTTTTTTAATGTTTCTTTATTTTTGAGAGAGAGAGAGAGCAGGGGAGGAGCAGAGAGAGAGGGAGACACAGAATCCGAAACAGGCTCCAAGCTCTGAGCACAGAGCCCAATGTGGGGCTCAAACCCACAGGCTGCAAGATCATGACCTGAGCCAAAGTCAAACGTGTAACTGACTGAGCCACCCAGGCGCCTCCACATCCCATTTCTAAGTGTGTGTTTGGGGCGGGGGGGGGGGGGGGGGGGGGGTTAGCGAGGATGGGCACCCTTGAGCTGTCTTTTCAGAAAACTTCCCAGAAACTGTCATGTAACACTTATGTCTCATCCATTGGCCACCCTAGCCACAGGGAAGCAGAAAAGTGGGAAATGTAGTCTCTCTTTCAGGTGACCAGCTGACCAGCTGAAAATCAGGAGATTTAAGAAGGGGAAGACAGGGGCGCCTGGGTGGCTCAGTCAGTGAGGCCTCTGAGTTCAGCTCAGGTCATGATCTCGCAGTTCACACTTCATAGTTCGTGACCTCGAGCCCTATGTTGGGTCTGTGCTGACAGCTCAGAGCCCGGAGCCTGCTTCAGATTCTGTGTCTCCCTCTCTCTCTCTGCCCCTCCCCTGCTGGCACTCTGTCTCTCTCTCTCAAA
This sequence comes from Panthera onca, assembly GCF_046562875.1. Classification (NCBI taxonomy): domain Eukaryota; kingdom Metazoa; phylum Chordata; class Mammalia; order Carnivora; family Felidae; genus Panthera; species Panthera onca. Next base: position 27,365,547 of record NC_138352.1, on the reverse strand, counting down.
AATAAATAACAACATTAAAAAAATTTTTTTTTAAATACAAAGAAGGGAAGGACAGATACCCAGGTCAGCAGCTGGCTAACTCTTTGTGGTATTTGTCTGCATTCTATAAATTTTTGAAAAAGTTAAAAAACATCACCGTGAATAATTTGTGTATTTTTTAAATGTTTGAAATGAAAAGGGAAAGAAATGAAAAACTTCTAAACGTTTAAAAAATATCATCATGTATTATTTAATACACAACGAAATGTTTGAGTTAAAAGGAAAACAATTGTTTTTTTAGTTTATAAAAATCACCATGCACTATTTGCATATTTTTTTTAATGTTTGAAGTAAAAAAAAAAAAGAGAGAGAGACAGAAGGCGGGATGTAGTAACTGCGTCCAGGGCCTGGCCGTCCATGGGGAGCTGGTCTGGAAGCAGGACTGGGGGGAATGATTCTAGGAGAAAACAGACTGAACACCCAGAAAACCATTGTGAGCAGGACATATGGTCTGACAGATTCCTGGAACAGTCCCCTCCCCAACCCCACTAAAGTGACTGTCACACCAGAGTCAGCAGCAAGTTCCTGGGGGAGCATCAGCTCAGAGCACGCAGGATGGGATTTCCAGCAGAGTCCTGTTGAGTGCTGTATTGGGTTGAATAGTGCTCCCTCCTACACACACACACACACACACACACACACACACACACACACATTCATGTCCAACTGGAACCTCAGAATACAGGTGTTCTAAGTTAAGATGAAGTCATACTGGGATGGTGGGAGCCCTAAAGTCAATATTGCTGGTGTCCTCAAAACAAGAGAAGGATGCAAAGACACAAGCATGAAAATGCCTTGTGAGGACTGATGTGGCAATGCTGGGGTTCAGAGAAAATGGAAAAGAAAGAATTTTTGAAACGTCTTCAGTACAGAAAGCTGATTTTATTAAAGCAACAGGGACAGGACCCGTGGGCAGAAAGAGCGGCACTGGGGTTGTGAGAAGAGACTGATTATACACTTTTAAGTTGGGAGGGGGTTAGGGATAGCGTTAAGTCTCCAAGGAATTCGGAAGCAGGGTTTCTGGGACCTTGAGAGGCCCAGGTGTCGTTAGGAAAAGGTTGTTCGTTACTGTCTAATACAGCCTTAGTCATGAGACCCTTCAGACGGATATCAGTGGGCCATACGCTTGGCGGATGATTGCCAGCATATATCTCGGGGGGTAGAGATAAAGGAAGTTTCCAAATGAAATTGTTTAAAGTTTATTTATTTATTTATTTTGAGAGAGAGAAAGCATAAGTGGGGTAGGTGCAGAGAGAAAGGGAGACAGAGGATCCTTTGCTGGGGGATCCAAGCCAAAGTCAGACGCTCAAGTACTGAGCCACCCAGGTGCCCCCCAGAGGAATTTTTTAAATGCTTATTTATTTATTTATTTAGAGAGAGAGGTCGGGAGACAGAGTGCACGTGCACAAGTAGAGGGGAGGCAGAGTGAGGGGGAGAGAGTGAATCCCAGGCTCCACGCCGTTAACGCAGAGCCGGGCGTGAGGCTGGATCCTACAAACCATGAGATCATGCATGACCTGAGCCAAATTCAAGAATCAGAGGACCAACCGACCGGGCCACCTAGGGACCCCCCACCAAAGGAATTTTTATGTGTTAAAGTAGACCTATAGGATCCTGGAGGTCAGGGTAATGTTAAGCTAGGATTGCCTTTTGCCCTTAGCAAAGTGTCATCATCGAGGCAGCTGAGCTCCCAGAGGAAGGTCACTCTGCCTGTCTCAAGGGCTTGTCAATGGGCTGTAAATGGTACACATATTTTTTTTTCTTTTGCCTTTGTTTCCCATGTTGAGGACAAGGCGGAGGTTGGAGACATGCATTACAAGTCAAGGATAACGGAGGACTGCCAGCAGTCACAGGAGCTGGGGGCTGGCCTGGTTGGGCTGGAAGGGTGGAAGGCTGCAGCCAAGGAAGCTCGGAGGGCGGTGGGGCAGGCGAGACGTGTGGAGGCCCGGGCCCAAGTTCATTCTGGGCTTGCCTGTTTGTGTGTTTGGTTGGCTCTGGAATGGATCTCTGGGAGGAGACGGGCTTGCTGTTTGGGGAGGCATAAAGTTCTGCCTTAAGCCACATGATGCTTCAGTGTGACTCTTTTCTACCTCTATGCTTGCTCAAGTGATGGAGACTGGGCTGTGTTACACATAAATCATTTTCTTGTTCTTGTTGTTGTTGTTAAAAAAAAAAAAAAAAAAAAAAAAAAAAAAAAAGGCCAAGAAGGATCCTGCCTTAGAGACTTCAGAGGGAGAGGGACCCTGCCCACACCTTGACTTCTGACTTTGAGCCTCCAGAACCATAAAAGAATAAATTTCTGTTGTTTCAGGCCCCCCAGTTTGTGGTATTTTGTTATGGCAGCCCACGAAGCTAATACAAACACCTACTATGTGCTAGACATTGTGTCAAGCCCTAAAGACAACAGTGAAAGAGTGAGCCAAGACCCGCGTCCTGAAGAGTTCTCAGTCTAGTGGGGGAGGTGGACTTGAGCTGAAACCCAGAAAGCTGTGGGTATAAAGGGCAGAGTCCCCTAATCAAGCCCCTGGTTGGGAAAGTTCGCCAAGCAAGGCCCGGAAAGCTGAGCTCTTTGGAGGGACATTTTCCCCCAGGTGGTGGCCAAGCTGATTCTCCTTCCCTGTCATCCCCACCAGGTGCAATCGGGATCCCTCAACCTTTTCTGGGTCACTACACATGCCATGGTGCTCTGTGCTTGCCCTGAATCACAGTAATTGGATTCCATGTCTGTCTCTCCCTAGGCTGCAAGGACCAGGTCTTACTGATTTTTATTTTTTATTTATTTATTTTTTTTATTTTTATTTTTTCATGAAATTTATTGTCAAATTGGTTTCCATCTCTTACTGATTTTTAAAATCACTGATATGCTTAGCCAAGTGCCTGGAACCAAGGAAATGCCTAAAGGCTGTTGAAAACAAGGAGGTTAAAACCCAAGCTAAAAAGGACATGAGAGATCTTTTTTGGAGTGAAGGAAATTTCGATACTTGGTTCATGATGGTGATTACACAACTCCACAAATTTACCAAAGATCATTGACTTGTGAACGTTACAGTATATCAGCTATACCTAATAAAGCTGTTAAGGGGCGCCTCGGTTGGCTCAGTTAAGTGTCCGACTTGATTTTGGCTTAGGTTTTGATCTTTGTGGTTCGAGGGATCGAGCCCCGTGTCCGGGTTCTGCGCTGACAGTGCAGAGCCTGCTTGGGATTCTCTTTCTCTCCCTCTGTGCCTGCCCCTCCCTCGCTGTCTCTCTTTCTCTTAAAGTAAATAAATAAAGTAAAAAAAAAAAAAAAAAAAAGCCTAACGGATTTGAATGGCCACAATGGAAAAGACAGAAAATACCTGTGTAACTGGAACACTGTTGCACCACGGATGGGCATGTAAATCAGCTCAACTGTGTTGGAGGCAGCTTGGCAGTAGCTGCCAATGCTAAACAAATATTTATATAACCAACGGTCCAACAATCTCATTCACCGGTATACACCCAACAAAAATACATATAGTCTCCGTGAAGTGAAAGATTCATAACAGCGTTACGCCTAATGGCCCCAAACCGGAAATTACCCAAACGCCCATCAACAACAGAAAGGACAAGCCATGTGGGAACTACAGAACCATAATGAACTGTGTTCATTCAAAAATACAACTACAGGGGTGTCTGGGTGGCTCACTCGGTGGAGCATGTGACTCTTGATCTCGGGGTTGTGATTTGGAGTCCCTCTTTGGGGGTAGCATTTACTTGACAAAAAAAAAATAAAATAAAACTGGGGCGCCCGGGTGGCTCAGTCGGTTAAGTGTCTGACTTTGGCTCAGGCCATGATCTCACAGTTCTTGAGTTCAAGTGCAGATCGGGTTCTGCGCTGACAGCTCAGAGCCTGGAGCCTGCTTCCGATTCTGTCTCTTTCTGCCCTCCCCCACTGACACCCTGTCTCTCAAAAATAAATAAACATTAAAAAAAAATACAACTACACATGACATGTGGATAAAGCTCACAAACGAATGTTGAATGAAAAGGCCAGACCCAAAGGAGCACACACGGTATGACTGTTTGGGTGTAAATGACAAAACAAGAAAGATTGATGAACAGAGGGCTCTGTGAGTCAGGACAGTGGTGATCTTTGCACGCGGAGGGAGGAGTGGGTTGGCAGACGGCAAGAGGGAGGCTCCGGAGGTGTTGATCATATTCTATTCTGCCTCTTGAGATGATTGAATGCTGGCTACATTCATTTTCTCTGTTTGTGAGAATTCATTGAACTGAATCTGTAAGATGCACTTTTCTATATGTATTTTATACTTCACTAGGAAGTAAACAAAAACCGAAGACTAGCGACAGGTTTCTCGCCTCTCTATCTCCACCTCGTGGTCACTTTGTGAACTACGACACCCAGCCAGTGCTGGCTCCAGACATGGTCTGGGCTGAGCGTGAGGAAAACAGGTTAATTAATACTTGGGGGAGAAGAAAAAAAAATCCGGCCAACCAGCCAAGCGCACACTGTGTCCAAAAAAATCACTGTGGGGACTTACAGGTTGAAGTACTCAGAACCAACTAAGATCCAAATGTCCTCTGAAGTGGGTTGGGACCTGGTCACCAAGTCAACTCCCTCTCGACTCTCATCTCCCACAGCTGCCTCTAACCCCACCTTCCAGAATCCAGCCACACCCAGTCGTCCCCTCCCAAGCCTCCATTCCTAGGGCTCTTTGCCCCTGCTGACTCCACCCTAGATCCAGGTGTGGGGCATGTGACTCAGGGTAGGCCAATCAGGGCTAATATTCCCTGGCTTAACTGATTGGCTCAGGGGGTGGGACTGTGACCGAGCCTGTCCAATCAGAGTGAGCCTGGGACTTTGGCGGCGAATGCGAGCGCAGAGGCTGCTGAATGTCTTTCTGGAAGGAGACAGCTCCAGAAGCTGTTAACCACCGTCTGATGAGCTGTCTACGAGTGGAAGCAACACTACGGATGAAAAGCGAGTGGTGGGGAGAGAAAAATGGGGGCCTGGACTCATCTGGTCTCTGGCGCAAAACTTGACTGAAGTAGAATCTAGGACAATTTGCTTATGTGGGAAAGTTTCCCTTTGGGGAGGGAGGGGGCGGGTTGAAGGTAGTGTGTGTGTGTGTGTGTGTGTGTGTGTGTGTGTGTGTGTGTGTGTGGGTGGGTGGTGTTTTGTGTGCCCTGCAACTGAAGGAAGCCAACAGAAAGGGTCCGATGGCATGTGCTTCCGGAAGAATTAGCATTTGGATTGCCGGGAGGGTTGGATCCTAGGATCCAATCAACAGTCGGGAGCCCGAGGGCGACTTCACTAAAGGGGAGATCCGTGCTGTGATGTGAGAGCAGGAAGACTTAAACAGGCAGAATTAATTGACAAGTAAACCACACAGGAAACAAGCAAGAGGTGAATTTCTCCATTTTAGATTTTACTTTTTCTGTTTCCTGCAATGAAAATTTTCAACCGTAGACCCATTGGAAGAACAGCTTGGTTAGCACTTTCTCATTCCCTGGATTCAACAGTAGTTCCCAGTTTGTCCTATTTAACTTTTTGGCCAAAGCACTTCAAAAGAAGGCGCAGAGATCATGGCTAGAGGGAAAGCTGTCAAAGCTGAACTGGGACTCCCTCCTCCAGCCTCAAGAATGGATTTTTGGGGAGCCCCTGGGTGGCCCAGTCAGTTGAGCGTCCCACTTCGGCTCAGGTCATGATCTCGCAGTTCGTGAGTTCAAGCCCCGCGTCGGCCTCTGTGCTGACAGCTCAGAGCCTGGAGCCTGCTTCAGATTCTGTGTCTCCCTCTCTCTCTCTCTCTCTCTCTCTCTCTCTCTCTCTGCCCCTTACCGGCTCATGCTCTGTCTCAAAAATGAATAAACGTTAAAAGAAAATTAAAAAAAAAAAAAAAAAGAATGGATTTTTGGTCTGCACGTAGACGGCGTTCCTGCAGGACCTGTCCTGTGCTGGTAAACGGACCCAAGAATGCTCCTCACTTGCTGTACTTGTCTTGTAGGGTTATTCCTGGCATAACGTGTAATTGACTGTAGCTTTACCGAAGAATAGGAAGGAGCCTCTTAACCTTTACAGGGCAACTTGACTAGCAAGGGACCCCAGAGCCAGTGGCTTCCCTTTGTTGAAGTTGCCTACAGCTAGAACATGCCCCATTGCAAAAATTAAGGACAAAAGAAAGCTGTTTGTGAAGTCCACTTTTCCTGTTCCATGTCCTTTCTAAGAAACTGAGGGGCTGGGTGAGCCGTTGGGCACAGTGAGTTTGATGGTCAGTCCTCACCTGAAACCCACTCCTGTGGTCTTGTAACTTTTCACCTCTAAATACTTAAGCATGCACCTCTTTAAACAAGAATATCTTACATTAACAGTGGACAAGACCACTGTCTGGATGGGGTCTGCTTTACAGATGGTTGTCCCAGGTTCCCCTTCCAAAGGAAAGTGGTGGATGGCATTATTATTCACAAGGGAACAGAGCTACTTGCTGGAGAACTCTCCTCCCCTTCTATGCAGGGCAGGATTGGTCACGTGACCTCCTCTGGCCAATGGGAAAACGACTCATTCTGATGGTTGTTTAAGAGTGGTAAGGTGGGCTTTAGTCAAGAGGGCCAATCAGGGGGCGCCTGGGTGGCTCAGTCGGTTAAGCATCTGACTTCCGCCCAGGTCATGATCTCCCGGTTGGTGGGTTCCTGGGTTCATGAGTTCGAGCCCCACGTCAGGCTCAGAGCCTGGAGCCTGCTTCGGATTCTGTGTCTCCCTCTCTCTGTTCCACCTCCACTCATGCTCTTTCTCTGTCTCTCAAAAATAAATAAAAAAAAAAGAGGGTCAATCAGGGTAAGTATAGGGACCACTGCAGTGGGGTTTTGCAGTGGGGGAGGGAAACTGGGCTCAACTCAGAACTCAGAAAAGTTAGATTTATAACCAAGGAGTAGGGTGGGGCTAGTGGATGAAAAATTAGGAAAAGAAATGTCAGGAGGGGATTCTGGTCAAATGAGATTTTAGCCGGAGACGGGCCAAGGTGATGAGACACCCCTGGATGACGGTGGAGGACTTTGAGGAACTCCCTTAAGATAAGGAGGTGATGGGAGGAGGGCGGATTCTGGCTAGACTGAATCAGCAAGATCCTTGCCCAAATTGGACAATGCAAAGAGGAGCACAGAAATCCAAAAGTCATGCCCTAGTCAAAAGAGAACTCAGAGGAGCCTGAGGAGAACTTCGTCAAGGAGAGTACCTTTGTCCAACGTGAGGAGAAGTGACACATGCTATTTCCCAGCGGAAGCGGTAACGGTTGATGCACGATTAGCGACAGATCTCTTTTTTCTCTCCGCTGGGAGGGGGACAGTGGCCCGCGTGGGGGTTGTGGCTTCAGGCTGGCAGGAGTGTGGGCCATGTGGATTAGAGCTTCTAGATGACCCACGGTGGACACATGGCATCAGAAAGAACTCTTTGTTGATATGACCAATGATGATTTGGAGATCATTTGTTGCTGCAGCAGAACCCAGCCCATCCTAACCTACAGAGGTGTCTCTGTTGCCATTCCCAGTGGCTCCTCCCCCGGTCAGGACAGGCCCTGTGCTGGCAGCTCTCACCAGCTTCCTGAGGCTGAGACGAGAAACCAGTTTCCTGGCAGTTCCTGCCCTGACTCCGTTTCGAGCTGCTCCCTCCCCTGTGACAGCCCTGCAGTGATTTCCAGGTGGGGGAGCCTCTCCAGGGTCCATGTCCAGGATCTTCAGGAGAGCTTCCACTTTGTTTGGCAAACTTCTTTGGCACCAAGCCTAAGGATTAGGACTATTTCAAGGGCCTTCATTTATATTTGAGACCTAGATTTTTTTATGTTTATTTATTTTTAAGAGAGAGAGTGAGAGAGCAGGGGAGGGCCAGAGAAACGGGGGACAGAGGATCCAAGCAGACTCTGTGCTGACAGCAGCGAGTCCCTTGTGGGGCTTGAACCCCTGAACTGCGGGATCCTGCCCTGAGCTGAAGTCTGATGCTCAACCGATTGAGCCACCCAGGCGCCCCAAGACCTAATTTTTTTTTTTAATTGCATCCAAAACATTTTTTAAAGCCCTGCAAAACCAATATTAATAAATGTGTTTTTATTAATTTTTTAAAAATGTTTATTTATTTTTGAGAGACAGAGAGAGAGACAGAGAGCTAGCAGGGGAGGGGCAGAGAGAGAAGGAGACACAGAATCTGAAGCAGGCCCCAGGCTCTGAGCAAGCTGTCAGCACAGAGCCCGACGCAGGGCTCGAAGCCACGAACCATGAGATCATGACCTGAGCCGAAGTCGACGCTCAACTGACTGAGCCATCCAGGTGCCCCAATAAATGTTTAATTAAAGGTCCACAAAGTGTAACATTAGACTCAACCTCTTCATCATTAAATCTAATGTCCATACAATTTTCAGGACAGTGGAAAACATGGGGCTTAGATTTTCTCACTTTGTAAGGATTTCCCATAAAGTAAGATGAATGCTGATTGCTTAGAAATCAGTCAGAGGTTGAGGGACTCACCTATGGCCAAATGATTTCAGAAGCACCATCATAAAACACCCTTCCAAATTTTATTTTATAGCAAAGAGTTTAATTTTCCATGATATGCAGATGCATTTTCATATATTTATATAGAGGATGTGGAGGAAGTTTGCAAAGGCAAAGCCTTGGAAGGTCTTAATGCTGTGAGCGGTCCTTCGTGGGACACAGATCAGGGCCCCTTCCCATCTGTGATGGGAACGGCTACTAGCTCATCAATATTCACTCTCTCCTTCATCCTTAGAGCTCCCAGAGAGTGGCCGTCAGAGCATGACTGCTGGACGGAGGCATCGAGAGCCCATGGACACTTGTTAGAAATGCAGAGGCTCAGGTTCCACCAGACCTCACTGAATCAGCAACTCTGGGGCTGGGCCCAGCATTCTGTGTTTTCATAATCTCTCCAGTTGATTAAGATAGGCACACAAGTTTAAGAACCCCTGCTTTTCACATTTGTATGCAAGTATGTGTTTAAACAACTGTTTTGGGGGCACTTGGGTGGCTCAGTTAGTTAAGCATCCAACTCCTGATTCCAGCTCAGGTCTTGATCTCACGGTTTGTGAGTCGGGTTCTGTGCTGAGAGTGTGGAGCCTGTTTGGGATTTTCTCTTTCCCCCTCTCTCTCTGCCTCTCCCCTGCGCACCCTGCGCCCCTCTCTCGCTCAAAATAAATAAACCAAAACCCCAAAACGACCATTTAAAATTCTCTTGGGCAGACATTTATAGATGAGCAGACTGAGGGAGAGAGAGAAGTGACTTCTTAGGTCCTGTGGCTAAACATGATAATGATAATACTTGATATTATCGTTTTATGTATAATGATAATGAATGTTATATATACAGTGATGCAATATCATTTATACATTTACAAAATGTCTATTCTGTGTTTATTTATAAAGGTCTCACTTATATAGTATAGCTTCCCGGGTGCTAAAGCAGGCAGTTGCTAAACACTTAGCATGCAGTGGCTCGCCTACTCCTTGGCCATCTCATGAGGTAGGTGATTTGTCATTCTCTGCTGCAGCCCAGCTCTCTAACTGGGTCTGGCACGTGGTAGGTACTCAATCAATATTTGTTGAGTGAACGAACGGAGCTGAAGGTCAGCTAGCAAGGTGGCCAGGGGAGCTACGGGCAGCTTGATGCGGACGAGTAATTTTAAAAGCCCAGGAAACATTGACACTCCACTGGATCAAGTAAAAAACAAAACCCAAAAATGATAGTGCTCGGTGTGAGCGGGGATGAGGAGAAATGGACACTCCTCATGTTTTTGGCGAGAATGTAAATTCGCACAGAGTTTCTTGGGGACGAAATTTGAAAAATTGCATACCCTTGGACCAACAAGTTTACCTCGAGTAATTGACTGTGAGAAAACACTCGGGCAGAGGTGCAAAGACAGCTTGTGTATCTTAATGAAAAGTGCTCAGATTTAGAGACGGGTTAAGACCATCACAGTCCATCCATATCACCGTAGTGCAGAGTAAGTGCAGCGAACAGAAAGTGGTTGGCAACAGCGTGCCAGGTAATAACTCACTTGGTCACCACGACAACCCTATGAGGCAGCCGCTGCGATCATTCCCCTCTTACAGCTGAGGAAGCAGGTATAGAAGGGTGAAGATTGCATAGAGGAGAAGGACTTTAGACATAGGCTGACTGGGTCTCAAGTCTATGCTGTTTTTTTTTTTAAATTTATTATTATTTTTTAATTTACATCCAAGTTAGTTAGCATCTAGTGCAACAGTGATTTCAGGAGTAGATTCCTTAGCGCCCCTCCCCCATTGAGCCCATCCCCCCCTCCCACAACCCCTCCCGTAACCCTCAGTTTGTTCTCTATATTTAAGAGTCTCTTCTGTTTTGTCCCCCTCCCTGTTTTTAAATTCTTTTTCTTCCCTTCCCTTATGTTCATCTGTTTTGTGTCTTAAAGTCCTCATATGAGTGAAGTCGTAGGATATTTGTCTTTCTCTGCCAAGTCTGTGCTGTTTAGTCCATGGTACACATGATGATGACCTTGACTTAAGTTCATTAACATGAACCATGTCTGCAATAGTTAAGTGAAAAAGGGAGATTAAAAAAATGTCGGGCGTGATCATCTGTCCATGGTGAGATAATGGCAAATATCTTTTTTTTTTTTTTTTTTTTTAATTTATTTTTGGGACAGAGAGAGACAGAGCATGAACGGGGGAGGGGCAGAGAGAGAGGGAGACACAGAATCGGAAACAGGCTCCAGGCTCCGAGCCATCAGCCCAGAGCCTGACGCGGGGCTCGAACTCACGGACCGCGAGATCGTGACCTGGCTGAAGTCGGACGCTTAACCGACTGCGCCACCCAGGCGCCCCGGCAAATATCTTTTTACTTTTTTCTCTTTGTGTGTTTGCATTTTTTTTTACATGTAAATATTAATAATCATGAAAGATAATGAAGTTTTTTTCATTTTGGGGGAGAGGGGGACTAGAAAAAGGAGAAAATCCAGAGGATGAGGGAAAGGGTTCAATGATGGAAACTTACAAAGTTCCCTTGACTAGCGAGCAGGCCCCTGGTCCCTGCTGCCTTCCACAGCCAGACCAGCTGCCATCCTCCTCCACTTGGAGAAGAAACAAAGCCACTGATGGCCAGCGATGCAAGAGTGGAGAGACAGCTGCCAGAGAGCTTCCTCTGGTGGCCTCTTAGTCCTGGATCCCTCGGAGAAGTCATTCCCTACCCGGAATCCCCATACAGCCACTAATCTTAGTTAGTATCCATTTTTCAGGTGAGCAAACTGAGGCTCAGAGAGGTGCCCTCACCCCTCCGTTGGGGGTCATTTCTGCAATGAGGGGGCAGGAGGCAGACCCTGGTTTTAGTGACTGATGGTCAAGTCCCTGAGTTCTCATTTCAACATGTATTTGGAGACGCCTGTATTTTCTGCTATACCACTCTGCTGAAAAACTTCTCCAAAACGATAGCAAGTTTCCTCTCCCTTTACAAAAGAGTTTCATTAAAAAAAAAAAAGTTTGAGAGGGAATGGTTTAGGTGTGGGTGTCTTGATTCATATTTTACATGCAACAGTTCAGCCCTTGAATGTGGTCAACAATGTGATGCAGGCAAGCTGATCACTTCTGTAATACATACAGACTCAGTAAACCTCCAACTGTGCAAGGGATTATCAAGGCTTAGCAATACACTAGCCCAAAACTGCATTAGGGTGGAAATGACCATGGCCGTTACATTTTTTTTTTTTTAATGCTTATTTTTGAGAGAGAGTGAGAGCACACGCATGAGAGGGAGACACAGAATCTGAAGCAGGCTCCGAGCTGTCAGCACAGAGCCCGATGCGGGGCTTGAACCCACAAACTGTGAGATCATGACCTGAGCTGAAGTCCGGGACTTAACCAACTGAACCACCAGGAGCCCAACTACGGTCCTCAAATCCTGGCTCTGCTCCTTTCTCTCTCATTACCCGTAGCTGTGTAACAAGACATCTCCAAACTCAGTGACTTAATACAAAAGTTGATTGTTATCGTTCAATGGTGTGTGGATTGATTGGGCTCAGCTGGGTGATTCTCGCTCGAGGGTCTCTCGTACAACTGCAGTCAGGTGGTGACTGGGGCTGCAGTCACTGGTAGGTCATCTGGGCCGGATGCCCACCACAGCTGACTCCCATGGCCTAAACCCCAAGGATAATGAGAATGGGAGATGAGACATCAGCTCCCAGGGCTTTCAAAAGAGTCTTTGGAGAATGGGAGGCAGATGGACAAGTGTTTTCTGATATAGCAGGGCAAGGGAAACTAGAAACTAAGTGCCTGCAGTGGGGGGAACTGAAGAGAAACTAGCCATTTCACTGGAAGCAATGCTATGCGGGAGCAGCCCATACTTGGCTCAGGAAAGCTGATCTGTAAAGTTTCCAGAACATTCTCTTTGTGTTGTGCAAATACTATATAATTCTGTACCATTGCCCAACTCCTTTCTACCAAGGGGCTAAGTCTCAGGTCACCCATTTTAGAGACATTTCTTGAGCACCATACTTGTGTTCGACACTGTTCTGGGTACTGGGAAATACTGGTCAGCAGAAGACACAAACGGCCTGCCCGCATGGGGCTTACAGCCTCTGGGGCCTAGGATAGGGATATTTATGAAATAATCATCCAAGTAAATGCATGATTAGCAATAATGGGCAATCATGATAGGCTTGGTGAAGGAAAAGTACACGAAATAGGTTTTTTGGTTGGGGAGGGGACCGTTTGGGGAAGGCTTTTAAATGACAGTCGTGTTGAGATGCAGGGGGAGAGGACTGCAGGAAGAGGTGCCTTCTGGGAGGCAGAAACAGCACGTGCAAGGACCCTATAGCGCGGAGAGGGAGGACCAGGCTGGTGAGAAAAAACAATACAGAAGCAGGGGGAGAACACGCAGGCCCCTGAGAATGATAGAAACCCAATTCACGCTGGCTTAAGAGGGTGGAGGGGAGAAACTTACTGGCTCCCATAAATGAAAATCCAGGGAACTCCAGACTTCAGGCTCAGCCTAAATTCGACTGGGCCCATCTGTTCCTCTATCAGCATTTTTTCCCGGTGGTTCCCCTCTAGGTATCCTGACAAGCAGAGCAAGAGAGCGAGCCACCCGCCACAGTTACCCACGCGGCTCTGGCTTGTGTCTCTTGGGCTCCCCCATTGGCTCAGCGGCCTATCCTTGGAGCGAATCAGTGAGCTGAGAGGGATGAGCTGTCCCGATTGGTCCGATCCATTCGTACCGCAACATGTGACCTGAAAGGTGGATCCCGTGCGGCTGGTCGAAGGAGGCAGGTGAGGTTGGGCAAGGCTAGATTGCAGCGCAAGAGAAGTGAAGAAAACCCAACGATGGGCTGCTGGACGAGGATTCGGTTTTGTCCCGCGAATGTATCAGTGGGCTCACGGGTCGCGCCCTTTGCAAGAAGTATGTCCCTGTAAAGTTGTCGGGCAAAGGAAATGTCTTAACGCCATTTCATGAAGGATCACACAATTTATAACTCATAAATCGCGATGCTTGTATTCCCCAATTGTAAAATAAGAGGCTGGCTGCTTCTGGCTAGCTGCCCAACCTTTAATGAATGATTCCATGCCTCACGCTTGTGAAAAATCCAAAGCAGACTTGGAGATGCAATGTGGTATAGGGATCAGCATAATGCAGAGTTTGGTGCCAGGCCTCCTGGATTGCAATTCTCCTCCACTTAGTCATTTGTCAAGTCATTCAGTGTGGGTGTTTCAGTTCCCATAGGTATTAAAATGGAGAAGACAATAATGTCTACTTCATGCCCTTGTGAGGACTAAATACATTATGGTTAGTATATGGTAAGGACTTAAGAGGGCTTGTTTTGATACAGGGTAAGTGCTACATATGTATTTGCTTTGTTTGTTTGTTTGTTTGTTTGTTTAGGTAGGCTTCATACCCAGCGCAGAGCCCAATGCAGGGCTTGAATTCAGGACGCTGAGATCAAGACCTGAGCTGAGATCAAGAGTCAGAACTTCATGACTGAAGCAACCGGATGCCTCTGCATTTGCTATTATTATATTTAAAATTAAAATAAACCATATAAACATGGTTATATTTAGATTATAAAGAATTCAGGCAATGGATACCAAAAGCACCAATTCCTTTACAAAATAAAAGAAGAAAGGTTGGGGTGCCTGGGTGGCTCAGTCAGTTAAGTGACTGACTTTGGCTCAGGTCATGATCTCACGAGCCCTGCATCGGGTTCTCTGCTGTCAGCGAGGAGCCTGCTTCGGATCCTCTGTCTGTCTCTCTCTCTCCAAAATAAAAACAAACATTTATTTATTTTTAAAAAAAAAAATTTTTTTAACGTTTATTTATTTTTGAGACAGAGACAGAGCATGAACGGGGGAGGGTCAGAGAGAGAGGGAGACACAGAATCGGAAGCAGGCTCCAGGCTCTGAGCCATCAGCCCAGAGCCCGACGCGGGGCTCGAACTCATGGACCGTGAGATCGTGACCTGAGCCGAAGTCAGACGCTTAACCGACTGAGCCACCCAGGCGCCCCAAAACATTTAAAAAATATAAAAGAGGGGCGCTGGGTGGCTCAGTCGGTTGAGCGTCTGACTTCAGCTCAGGTCATGATCTCACAGCTCATGAGTTCGAGCCCCACGTCGGGCTCTGTGCTGACAGCTGGGAGCCTGCAGCCTGCTTCAGATTCTGTGCCTCCCTCTCTCTCTGCCTGAACCCACTCGCATGCTGTCTCTGTCTCTCTCAAAAATAAATAAACTTCAACAAAAATTAAAATTAAAAAAATAAAAAATATAAAAGAAGACAGGTCAACAAAGGAAATAATGATACCAACTGATTGTTTACTGCATGGCAGGAATTGAGCTACAAAGCTCTGCAGGTGTTATCTCACTTAATCCTCATAACCCTATGAGATAGATGCTACTGTCATTTTCATTTTTCGGATGAGGAAATTGAGGCTCAGAGAGGTGAAGTGACTTTGCCCAAGGTTACAAGCCACTAAAGACTTGAACCCAGACATTTGTAATTCCAAACCTTTGCTTTCACAGCCACCGCATCCCAGGGGTCCAAAGAGGCTCAGCCCCGTCCACCTCCCCGCCCCTCTTGCCAGCACGGCCCCACCTCTCTAGCCTGCACCTCCCCCGCGCCCCCTTCCCGCTCCTCCCCTCGGGTGGGCCCCGCCCACGGCCCGCGAGCCAGGTGCCTCCGCAATCCCTGCTCCCGGCCCCGCCCTCTGCCCCGCCCACAGGCCTCGCAGTCGCCGTGGACGCCGTTCTTGCGCATGGAGTCGCCATTTTGCTCCTAGAGAAGCCGCCTGGAGAGCCGGCGCTTTCTTCCTTCGGCAGCCGAGGCTGCGGCGGGGCCGGGGCTGGGGTCGGGGCCAGGTAGGCGGGCGGGAGCCAGCGACGAGTGGCGGCGCGGACCGGCGGGCTCCGGCAGTGCGGGGCGCAGGTGCAAGGGGCGGGGAGCCCCGCGGCGCCGGCTGGCGGACGGGTCGCGTGGTCCCGGGGCGGCGGCTGGGCGGGGGGGGGGTGGGGGGGGGGATACGGCGGGGCGACCCCGGGCTCGCGCCCGCAGCCGCCCCCTCCTCCCTCCCTCCCTCCCTCCTCTCCTTCGCGGGGCCCGCGGGGCTCGGGCCCGGCGCGCGGCCCCGGGTGACCCAGCTCCGGGCGCCTTTGGGAGTCGAGCCCTAATTACGGGACCGGCGGCTCAGAAAACGAGCCTCCAACCCAGCCATCTCCGGCCCCTGGTCTGACACAGCCCCTGATTCCAAGTTGACTGGCCTTGCTAGTCGCGGACCATTTCTGTTCTTCTCTGGCCGGTTTTTTTTTTTTTTTTTTTTCCACCCGGAGCTCACCCAGCAGAGGTTGAGGGAGGACCTCGATGTGATTTTCAGATACTATTTGACTTTAAAATGTTTTTTCCCCAGCATATTGCCTTGACGATAGGGTTTTCCCCCCTTTATTTTAATATTGGCGCAGTTTGGGTGTTTAGCTTTTATAAAGAATAAGGAAATGCAGACTGGGGATTTGGAGCATGAAGAAGTGTGATTTCTTACGCTTAGAAGATTTAAATGAGCAAATAAAAATAATTCAGCCACATCATTGAACTCCGCTAAATCCTACCCTTCTTCCTGGCCGTGTTCCTACCCTGACCCGGTCTATACCGTGATTACCCAGTTTTGATTAGCAGAGAGGAAATTCTGCGCTTATTCACTTAACATAAGCACTGTACAGAGTCCTGGGTATTTACCGTTTTTATTATGTTGACTATATATTTCCGAATTTTACTTAATTACCCCATTATGGATGCTTTTTATCTGTCCAGTGTTGCTCTTAAAAAGAAATCTTGCAGTGACCATCATTGAACATATATGGCTTGTTCTTTTCTTTCCCTGGTACAAATGACCAAAAGGGGAAATACTAAAAGTTATGTGTTGTGTTCTTTCTTCAACACCTGGTATAAATTGTATTTCAAACAAGGCCTGTCTAGACATTTAAAAAACTCTGGGTGTTTGTCTGATTCTGCTGTGATGCTGAATTCAGCATGGGAGTATCATCATTTTCTGTGCTGTTGCATACAACTGTCTGCTACAAGTCAGACTGAAACTCAGCTGTCGTCAGCTGCTTAGAAGCCGCACAGCCTTGAGCACGTTTCTTAATCTCCGGCCTCATTTCCCCATGTGTAAAATGGGTCCACAAGAAAGCAGGTCCACCTGCTTTCTTGAGTTGCCGTAAGAATTCAGAGCACCTAGAAAACAGCGTTAGCTGTAAGAAAACCTGCTGCTGGAGAGACGGGCAAAGAGCCTGGGGTCACAGAGACACGGAAGATTAATTCGGCTTAGGTTTTGCCCTAATTCTCTTCGGTACTGATATAAAAAGCAGTTGTTTTTGAGCGAGGTATGTCAGCAATAAAAATAATAATTGTTTGCATCTTATGATGCTTTTTAGTTTGCAGACTGCTTTGAATACTATTTGTCAATTGTTGCGACTCAGTGAGGTCAGGCTTTATTCAACAACTGTTTGTTACTTTGGCAAACACTGTTGCGCCCCCACGTGCCAGGTACTAGGCACTGGATATACAGCAGAGAATATAATGGTGGGGAAAAAAAAAAAAAAATCTCTGGTGTCCTGAACCTTCGGTACTGGTGGGGGAAGCTGATCTTGCCAAACATCTATCTCTGTTGTCAGGAAGGGAAGGGCCAAGCCACCTACCCAAGAACGGGTCGCTAGTAACCACGGAAGGCAAGCCCGGGATTTCACACTTACTCCGGTGTCTTTAGATAGGAGGTGTTTGCAGCGGATGCTTTGGAGGGAAAGCATCACACTTTAAGGCAAGCCTTCCTCATCTGAAATGCAGAAAAGTGGTTTTGGAAGGACTGCTGGCAACATCCAAAGCGAGTGGTCTTTCAGTGTGGATTCATTCAGGAGACTTCATAGATTGTCCAGTCTCATTCAGAGAGGAGTAGGGTTTGCTTTTCGAAAGGTACTGAGAGCCTCGGAAAAGGACGTGTTTTCATATGTGTTATAAATAATTCTCACACATTCTGGGGTAAATTTAGGATAAATGTAAAAGCAGCTGTAGTTTACAGGGTTGCGGAGCAGGGAGAATGGGAGTGCTCTCTTCACTTTCCATTTCACGCTAAAGCTTTGTGGTAATGAGCCTTCTGCCAGGCCCCATCCTGGTGATTATGTTTCTGAGGATAATCTCTAAAACTCACTTTTTTGAAGCTTGGTAAAGAGTACAACTTGAATTTCCAGTAGGGAAAAGGAGAACCCAAGCTAGCAACAGCCCTTAAGTTTGAACATCTTGTGCAGTGAGTAGGTGCAGAATATGACTGTCGATAACCATTTCCAAATGGATGCTCCTACCTGTGCCATTTTGATGGTGGTGGGTTTTGGTTATAGAAACCTGATGTTGGAAGACTTAGGACTTAAGAGACCACAGTCAGTGGTGAAGGGCATTCAAACTGTGACCAATAACGAAAGGCTGCAAGAAGTATCCTGGGGAAGAGAAGGCACAGAGGCAAGAGAGCCATCTTGAGATAGGTTGAGCACTGCCCAGTGGAAAAGGAATTTGATGTTTCCTGTAAAGAATCAAGGAAAGGACAAAGACCAGGAGGTGTTGAGGGCAGGGAGAGGAAGTTTAGCGTGTTCTAAGGAAGAATTTGGAATGATGGGCCCCTAGGATATGGGCTTTGGGCTCGAGCTGTTCAGGCACCTGGAGTGGCTCCTTGGCGGGAGTCCTGTAGATGGGCCTGGTTATCTCTCAGAGCTCTTTCTACCCTCAGATGCTTTCGTTCTGAGTGTTCCATGTCCTCTCAAGAACACTGGTACCTTAAGAAGCTTCTTATTTGAGGTTTGGGGAATGTAACAAGATGGCCAACATATGCATGTAACCGCACTTGTTCAGTAGAAAACCAAAACCTTGAAAGTGGATACCAATGTAGCTAGCTTCCATTTACCAAGCAGATCCTCTGTGTGGCACACTGTGTTAAGTGCTGTACAGAAATTAATTTTACAGCAACCCTGTAAGGTCACTTTACCCTAAGGCTAAGAGAGACTCATTCATACAGAACCTCGCAGTGAGTCGAGCCCAGATGCAATCGTGAATTTGACTCCAAAGCCTGTATTTATAACTACAGGAGAATGAGTTTTTATTGTTTCCGTCTCCAGACCTGTGCTATCTGTTCCTAAAGACAGACATAGCATTGGTTGAGAGATGGTGTTGGAAGATACTTAAGATCTCTTCCAACTTTGAGTATTGATGACTAAATACATTCTTTTTTTCATCTGTACCAGCCACTCTGGCCCACACTGCCCTAAAGCAGGTGTCAGCAGACTTTCTGTGGAGGCCCAGATGATCAGTGTTTTCAGTTGTATGGCCTGTACTCAACTCTATCATTGTATTCATAGACAGTTTGTAGGCAGTGAGCATGGCTGTGTTCCAATACGATTTTATGTACAGAACGAGCATTTGGAGGGATCTGGTTTGGCCCGTGGGCTGTAGTTGGCTGATCCCTGCTCCCGAGCCACTTTCCATTATAGGTATCCTCGTTGGTCTCCTTAGGGCTTTGGTCATTTGTGCATGTGTTTGTGTTTGGAATTCATACACTGTAGGTCAGTTTTCATTGTAGTGCTCCATTTTTCCCATCACGGGATGCCCCATAAGAGGCACCCTGGGGAAATGTGCTCTCGTAGCCTGCTGGTGCGTCCATACCTATAAATTGCCCTGCCCCAAGGACCCAGTGGTTCTTGCAATTACAGCAGAGACACGCACACGTGCGCTAGGAGCCCTGTTTAGGATGGTGACCCGCTACATGTGCCATCTCCACACCATGGAGTACGCGAAGCAGTTCAAAAGTATATTTTGTAAATATACAACCCCCGGGTTGTCAAAATACATCGTTTAACAAAAAAGATTATAGATAAATTTGCACAATGATTTTTTTTACATTAGAAAGGTATTTTTGTACATATTTTTTTATGGGGTGGGGGTCGCATGTGAATGGGTACAGGTCAGGTGGTGGCCGTACCAAACTGATAAGAACTGTCCGTTCCTGGGGACGTGGGTGGGAAGGAGCCTGGGATTGGTGCTAGTGACGTTAGCCTAAACATCAAGTTTCAGTTCCTCACAAGGAGAATGTGTGTGTGTACCAGTGTAATTAAAATTTAAGAGTAACAAGAAAGATCCGCTTGGCTTCAGTCCCTTTGTAATCTTCCTGGAGCCATCAACCGAGGAAATGCAGTGGGCTCTCCGGGCAGGTCCCCCGCCCTGTGGCCTGCTAGGTTATTGCTACGGCATCTAGTCCTGCACCTTCCTTGGGTGATAAGGACTCAGCCCAGAGAGTGGAGGAGCACATGAACGGCCTGTGGGATTACCACCTCGGCTCTGATGACTCTCGGGCCGGGGGTTTTTCTGTTTGTGCCCTGCTGCCTGTCAGTCGGGTGGTTGCTTTCCTTCCCTTTGGGGTTATTATTTGGTCTCAGCCTTGTGTTCCAGTTCAGAAAAACTTAGATGCCAAGGTCCAGCTTAGACATGACTCAGGGCATCAGAGAGGCAGCTGGCAGCCAAGGGGGAGGTTTGGGGGTAAATAGTTATTATAGGAAAAGCTGGGCACAGATGGGCTATTTATTCGTCATTGAAGGATCGATCAGTCCATGTCCTTGCTAATGGCTCTGCCATTTTTCTGTGTGTTAATCCAGGAGGAATTTTGTTGTCAGAGAATAAAAGGAGGTTGTCCATAATTGACTTTAAGCAGCAAACAGTAAAACACTGAGCTCTTCAGCTCCGCCTTTCTTGTAAGTTTATCATTTGTTCCCAGTGGTCATGAAAACTAATTAAATCATGCAGTAACATTTTTCCATAAATCCGGAACCCTGAAATCCAAATGAACTTTTTATTTGTCCATACATATATTTAATATAAAAGACTCCATCATGGCGAAAACTAATTTCCTTCAGCTTAAGTCATTTGCTAGTAAAAAAAAAAAAAAAGTTCATTCAGGTGAATTTCATATTCTGTGGCGGTTCTTAATATACTTTTAATCCTCCTAGGCTCTGAGAATTGGAAAACCAAGAAGGTTTTGATGTTTTGTGTGGCGCCACCTGAATTAGAAACCAAGATGAACATAACGAAAGGAGGTCTGGTGTTGTTTTCAGCAAATTCTAACTCCTCGTGTATGGAGCTTTCAAAGAAAATTGCTGAGTGAGTACTTCGTGCCATTAAAATCCATATTCAGTATGTCATGTTGTAAGAAAAAAATTTTTTTTTAATTTTTTAATTTATTTTTGAGACAGAGAGAGACAGAGCATGAACAGGGGAGGGGCAGAGAGAGAGGGAGACACAGAATCTGAAACAGGCTCCAGGCTCTGAGCGGTCAGCAGAGAGCCCGACGCGGGGCTCGAACTCATGGGCTGTGAGATCATGACCTGAGCTGAAGTCGGACGCTTAACTGACCAAGCCACCCAGGCGCCCCGAAAAATTTTTTTATGTTTATTTTTGAGAGAGAGAGAGGCAGAGGCAGACACAATCTGAAGCAGGCTCCAGGGTCTGAGCTGTCAGCACAGAGCCTGATGCGGCCTCGAACTCACAACCCGTGAGGTCATGACCTGAGCTGAAGTCAGATGCTTAGCTGACTGAGCCCCCCAGGCTCCCCTCCTTATACTTTTCTGATGATCACTTCAAGTATGATGATCATTTCGAGGAGCCAATGGAGGTGAAGGTTCTTCATTTCTTCCAGTCACAGGCGCCCTCATTATGTCATGTTTTAAATTTGACTATCGGAATAGCAACTGATTGTTAAACTTGAGAACAGATGTTTTGTAGCTGGTCTGTGTATTGTCTGTATATTAAGGGCTAACTTTTTTTGTGAACTGTCGTAACTCCCTACACGTTCGTTCGGCAGACATTTATCGAGTCTTTATAAGTGCCAGGGATTGTGTTAGGTGCCGCATACGTGGAGAATTACTTGCGTATGAAGAGCAATGAAGTGTATTCTGTATGAACATAGTTTACATAGATTGTAGTTCAGTCTAGTTTTAGTTATTTATTAAATAAAGTTTGAACCCCCTACTATGTATTAGACCTTGATCTAGATATTGGGGATTAACAGTGAACTGAATAGTCAGGATCCTTCTATGTAGTAGGGGAGCCAGACAAGAAGAAAGTCAACAAAACAAACAAGAGAATTTCAGGTGGCGATGGTGTGAAGAAAACGGGATGAAGGGAAAGGTTTGTGCAGGTTGTTCTGTTTTAGCTCAGGTGCCTTTTAAGCCCAGGGGATGGTATGTGAATTGGGAAACCCTCCAGGCAGAGGGAACAGAAGGTTCAAAGGCAGGAGGGGTTGGTGTAGCCCAGGGACAGGCTCGATCAGGCTAAGCTGGCCTCCAGAGGCCTTCTTGGGGAGGCGTGGGGTGGGGGTTAGGTAACGGAGCGACAGACAGTATCGTATCCACTTTCAATTTTATAGTAAGAGTGCCTCTGTTTTATTTCGCTTTGTCTCATTTTTAATCAATTTATGAATCATCCTTAAATAGTAAAGATGTTGAGTCGATTTTATTTCTATTACCTTTTCAGCTTTTTCCCCCTTTTCTCTTCCCTAGGCGGCTGGGGGTGGAGATGGGCAAAGTGCAGGTTTACCAGGAACCTAACAGAGGTGAGCTATCTCAGACATGCGTGTGATGTTGATCTTTTTGTGGAATGTGACGTTCTGGCTCTGTCCTTCATCCTCTGCTCTTAAAATAGTTGGACCCAGCGGCCAGTTATTTCCGCCTGCGGGAAGTCCAGCGGGCAAGGGGGCGAATACAACTGGACGTAGACCATCTGGGGGCTTGAACTCCAGTTCTCAGACCTCATTCAGTAAAGACTGCAGACATGCACGCAGCTGGCCCACTGAATGGAAATCTAGCTCAGCAGTTGTGTGAATTTGTGTCCCCTTAGGTGGGATGAGAAAGCCCTGTGTGGCCACGGTGTTAACTGGTTGCCATTCTTTATTCCCCATAAATTGCCGTTAGGAAATGCTTTTGTTAATTGATTTCCGTCATTACATAAACACCCCACATTGTGCACTTGTTCACGTGTTACTTACTCTTTGTAATTTCTGTAGAAATGGTGGATATTTGAAATTATCCTAGCAGGCATGATGGACAGCTTACCAGGACCCGAGGGTCAGATGACTTATCCTTGGCGAGTTATTTAATTTTTCTAAACTGCGAATGATTTGTGCTGCTTTGAGGATTTAATGGGATAATTTGTGTGCCTTCGCACTTCTTGGTGCGTAGTAGGTGCTCGGGAAACCCTGGTTCCCTGTCCTTTTCCACTGTAGGATTTTGGCAGTTACCTAAATATTGGGAGAACTTACAAGACGCTTTGATGAAAAGGCACAAATTTGTTTCCCCCCTATTTATTTCTGCCATCACTGCCACCTTTTTCCTGCCTCCCAAGATCCCCCATGTGGCTTCAGTAGGAAAAATGTGTAATTGAAGAAAATACGCAGGGAGAGTTTGGAGAAGGGTCTGCTGCTAAAGCAGATTGCGTGATGCCCTTTGTGTAGCCTGGAAGGGAGGGTTAGGGAGAGCTGGTGGTGGGAGTCTCGTCCCAGGAGGAAAGTTCGTCTGCCCTCTGGGTTCCTGCCTGAGGGTGGGGAGAATACTTGGTGTCTATCGGGAAGGAAGGCTGGAACTGATGTTTGTGGATTCCTCGCTGTTACCAGGGACTGAAGCCCTGTGTTCAGGGGTGATGTTAGGTACAAAGTCCCCAAGTCCCCGAAGTGACAGAGTCAGGATTCAAACCCAGCTCTCCCCGACCCTAAAGTTCATTTTCTTTCCTTGGTATACCGTATATTCCTTTGTAAACACACGTTCTGTTTTTTCCCAACATTTTTAACAAAAATGTTTGGACCTGTAAAAAAGATAAGAGACTAGAGCTGTGAATATCCCACGTGTATGTCTGCCGTGGACTCAACAGCTTACATTTTGCGACATGAATATGAATGCGTGCAACCTTTTGAAAGTAAGTTGCAGGCATCAGGTCACTTAAGCTCTGAATGCTTGGCTGTGCCCCTCCCGAGGAAAAGGGCTTTGTTCTGCATGAATACGTTGTCTGGTTTAAAGAAATAAGTGACCATTCTCTAATTATGTAATATCTCGCCAATATTCAGATTTCCCTTGTTGTCCTGGAGAGCCTTTTATGGCTATTCGGTTCTTTTTTTTTTCCAAACCAGGATTTTTGGCTCAAGCAATGTGTTTTCTTTTTCACTGTTGTTTTTCTGTTTTTGTTTTTTTTTTTTTTTTTAATGTTATTTTTGAGAGAGAGAGAGAGAGAGCACATGAGCAGGGAGGAGCAGAGAGAAGGGGACAAAGGACCCACAGTGGGCTCCATGCTGACAGCAGCCAGCCGGATGTGGGGCGAGAACTCATGAGAGAACTCACGTGAGATCATGACCTGAGCTCAAAGTCGGATGCTCAACCGACTGAGTCACCCAGGCGCCCCTCGAGGGATGTGTTTTCTGTATCTCTTTAGTTTCTTCTCATCTAGGACATTTCTTTTCTTCGTGTGATACTTTGAAGAATGCCCCATTCTTCATTTGTTTAATTGTTTCCTTGTGGCCATTCACAAGATTTTTTGAGAGTAGGGATGTTAAACCTTCTTTGTCTTTATTCTTATAATGTTTTTGTAACACTTGTTGCCAAATAAGTTAATTGTTGCTGCTTTTATGAAGGAGTATGTAGTTTCCCATAGAGATACCCTGCTCAGCGTGGCTCAGTGCTCCCTGCCTGTATGGAAGTAAGAAGGGTAGATTACTTGGTCCAAGTGGGAAATGGAATTCTCTCAGTAGCACGAACTGTAACGTTGACATGTTTAAAAAGGGTGATTGATGCCAGTGTGTTCACTATCATTTACAGCACCAAAAGCCTTGTGAATGTTTTTAACAGTTCCGTTCTCCACATTTTGTGACACTGGGGATGAGGAAGATTTTTTTGTGCATTTTCAAAAATTTAAATTATGTGCCGTCTTCACCACCGCCTCTTTTTTTCCTTTTCCCGCCAGAAACAAGAGTACAGATTCAAGAATCCGTGAGGGGAAAGGATGTTTTCATCATCCAGACTGTCTCAAAGTGAGTCCTTAGCCAACAGACACGGGGTCTCTCTGGGTTTCTTTCTGGGCAAGAGTGCTTGGAATCATAAGAGCTGACTAGACAGGAAGAATTATGACCATTTTAAAATTGGTATGTTTTATTTTGCTAATTTTTCTGACATAACTGCTGACTTTTAGGTGTTCTTTCAGGGTTCTCGAAGGGTGAAAGTAGCCAGGTACTGGAGCAGAGGCTCTTAACGAGAATAGGACCTATGACGTTGCCTCTCAGTAGCCGGAATCTTATACAACTTGCAGGGAAGCTCTTCTGGTTCCCCCAAAAAAGGCAGGGGGAGAGGGGTTTACTTACTTGGGCTTCTTAAAGCTTTGACTGCAGGTCATTGAAAAATCACCACTTATTATCATGTAGATTAAATGAGCTGAGAAGGTAAAATAATGTATTGAAGGATGTATTCCTGTGTGGTGTGTGACGTTTGACATACGTATGTGTGTGTTTGGAAAGTTGTCGAGGCCACAGATGTGTAAGGTGGGTGTGGAGGAGTCTGTGCGGCGAGGTTCTCTGCACCGTTGTTTTATCAAATGCCGCACTGTCCACGGACGCCTCCGAATGCCTCTGTGTATGAAAGTTCTTCACCTCAAAGTGGCTTTTAATAATGTCTGAAAATCAGTTTATATAGCGTGTACCATTTTTTGAGCTTAGAGATGCTAAATTTTGCTGCATGTTAGATTTGTGTTTATATGTGTAAAAAATACCAAAGAAAGCCTGGTCTCGGGAGAATTTAGCCTCGCAACACACATACTTCCACCGAATGTTGAACATCTATCCTGGTCCTTGGTTCATCGGGATGAAGTCTCGTAGTCCCCTGGCTCCTCTGGGAAGAACAGTTGACGGGGACCTGTCGTCGCGTCCCATGCCTTCCTGGGAGCATGTGTGCCGTGGAGAAGGGCGGGGGCCGCTTGTTTCGATCCCTCTGCCACGTAGCGTCCTCGGCAGACCTGGGCGGGGCTGGGGGCACTGAGTTCTTGTGGCCTCTCCGCCTGGCATGCTGAAGGGCCAGGGTGCTGGTGGAGAACTCCGTTGTGGGCACCCCTTGCCCTTCACCTTCCGGCATCGGGGTGGGGAAAGCGCAGAGCACAGGACGACTTCCGTCGCTTCTGGCTCCTGCGTGTCTGGGTGCTGTTACCTCCTCAGAGACACGTGTGACTCCATTTTGGAGAAGTGCACGGAAGTGTTTGCGTCACACGGGAGAAGTGGGCATGGAAAGCCAAATCGGACTTAGAATTCAGGGCTTCAGAGGGGGGCTCGTGTAGTCCTTCCCGTTTCCAGGTCCTTGCATTCCTTTCCTGTGTTTTGGTTTATTTCAACACTTATCATTTTGCCCCCCGCCTTTTTTTAGTTTCTTCTTCCTGTAGTGAAACCCACCTGCTCGTCTCATCCTGCATCGTTCCGAGCCGCGCCGTAGGCTTGTGCGAGCTCTGCGGTTCTTAGTCTTGCCAGGTTGCCGGAAGCCTGGCCGTTGTGGTCTTTGCCAGATAGTTAACGTTGAGATCTGAGGTCATCAGTACATCTTCTGTTTCATTTTAGTACAGGCTAATGGTGGGCACTAAAGTATTAGAAAAATTTTAAATGGAGGCAATGCTGTCCAGTAGCTCAACTTCTGCAGTCACTCAGACAAGTTCATGATCAGAGGTTAGCGCTGGCCAGCCTGTCAGCAGTTCACAGGAGACAAGTGCTCCCGCACGCATGATTCGGGACCCTTGGTGTAACTCTGTACTCCCTGTCGGGTCCTCTCCTCCTACTCTTTCACTTTGGGGGGGGGGGGGGGAGTGTGACCTTGAGTGCCCGGCATCTAGAAAGCCATGAAACTCGATGAGGAGCCCAGCGGATGAGGCGAGGTCACAGGAGAGGGCAAATGAATGGGCATTAGGCAGGAAGGTGGGGACAGGAGAACCGGCACAGGAAGCCAAGTGGGGCAGCACAGGAGGAAGTCCTAGAAGCCAAGTGGGTCAAGCAGGGTGAGCAGCCCGGGGAGTTGAGGTGAGAGGAGGAGGAGAAATGACCTTGGATCTAGCTGCGTGGAGGTCGTTGATGACCTGGATTGGAACGTGTTGGGAGAGAGTGAGTGGAGATGAGCTGATGATAGCAGTGTAGACAGCTCCCTTGAGACATATACACAGGGGAGCAAAGAAGTTCGGGGGCAGTGGGAAAAATGGCCACTAGTTGTTTTTTTTAAATTTTTTTTTTAATGTTTATTTTTGAGATAGAGGGAGACAGCGCGTGAGTGGGGGAGGGGCAGAGAGAGAGGGAGACACAGAATCCGAAGCAGGCTCCAGGCTCTGAGCTGTCAGCACAGAGCCCGACGCGGGGCTCGAACCCACGAATCGTGAGATCATCACCTGAGCCGAAGTCGGATGCTTACCCGACTGAGCCACTCAGGCGCCCCACTAGTTGTTTTTAATGTGACAGCAGAATGTTTATAGTCCGATGGGTACAGTCTGGTCGGGGGGGGGCATACCAGACTGATGATGGAGGCAAGAGAGGGAGGATCACTGGAGTCCTGTGGAGTAGGGGTGGTTAGTGGGCCATCTGGAGGGCTCATTTCAGAGTAACTTCGGTGTGGAAAGTGTGTCTCTGACTGAGGGCGGAGGGCGGGCAGACCTGTAGGTGCAGATACGTGTGTCGGTGGGAGCCCATGGAAGCTCGCTCTTCTGACTGCTATTTTTAGGAAGAAAGGAAGTAGTGTCATGGGCTGGGAGGGAATGTGGGACATGTTGGTTCCTCTTCTGCGTCTCGAGCCTTGAGACTTGGTAGAGACAGGAGTAGCACACTGCTGACATCTTGTTGGAACAGGCATCTCACGTTCCTTGCTGGGACACTCTCTCCCCCTCCCCCTCCCCCTCCCCCTCCCTCCCTCCCTCCTCTCTCTCTCGGAACACAGGGATGTAAACACCACCATCATGGAACTCCTGATTATGGTGTACGCGTGTAAGACCTCCTGTGCCAAAAGCATCATCGGCGTGATTCCCTACTTTCCTTACAGCAAACAGTGCAAGATGAGAAAAAGAGGCTCCATTGTTTCTAAACTGCTGGCTTCGATGATGTGCAAAGCGGGTAAGAATGGCAGATATTTGATGCTTAGCGGGACCCGGGAAGTTTATTTTTACCTTAGAAATTGTAAAGCCTTGTTTTAACTAAATGCGAATGCTAAACAGAGTGAAAGACTTTTTCTTGTTTTTTAATGTGTTTTATTTATTTTTGAGAGAGACCAAGTACAAGTTGGGGAGGGGCAGAGGGAGAGGGAGACGCAGAATCTGAAGTAGGCTCCAAGCTCTAGCTGTCAGTACAGAGCCCCATGCGGGGCCTGAGCCCATGAACCATGAGATCACGAGCTGAGCTGAAGTCAGATGCTTAACTGACTGAGCCACCCAGCGCCCCAGGAAGACCGTTTTTAAAGACAGCTTATGTATAACGAGAAAGCAGTGCAGATAATTCTCTCCTGTTCCCAACTCCCTGAAACACAGAATTAAGGAGAATGACTTATTTTTTCCTAATTTCTTTGTTTAAAAAATGACACTGAAGCAACAAATTACACTCACATTTAAGTCATTTTTGAAGGGGAAAAGGCATTTGGAACCGAGCATTTTAACAGCAACAACTTCCTTTAGCCTCTTCGCAGCACAGATTGGCATATTTTGCAAACCATATGTGGTAATTTGTGTTGCGCCTTTTCAGGTAGCCTAATTGTCTCCCCCTTGTTTCTGAATAACCTTCAGAGTTGTGCACATGCCTGTGTGGGCACGTGCATGCGTGTGTATGATTGTAGAAGCCACATATCCTGGAGCATTGGCACAGAGAGGGAAGGATTAAAATATTCCCACATCACTGCGTTTGAACACAGTCACTTACTGTGGAATAAATTTTCTACTGTAGCATTCCAGAGAAGGCAAAGAAACAAACAAAACACACCATAACTTGGTGAAACTTGAACCCCAGCAACGTCAGTGTTACAACCTATTGAAAAGTCAGTTTTCAGAGTTTTCAAAGCTGGCTGAAGGGAGCAGGCTGGCTCACTGAGCCTTGCGAAAAGATGCTTGTCTTCTCTTCTGGCCTTGATCCTGGATGGGCCACCAGGTTGACTTTCCTGGTTTTTGGGTCAAGTTTGGCTTTTAAAACTTTTCCAATTAGATTTTCCTTCTACTTTTATTTTCTTTCTTTCTTTTTTTTTTTTTAATTTTTTAAATGTTTGTTAATTTTTGAGAGCGCAAGCAGGGGAGGGGCAGAGAGAGGGAGACACAGAATCGAAAGCAGGCTCCAGGCTCTGAGCTGTCAGCACAGAGCGTGACGCGGGGCTTGAACTCACAAACCGTGATACCATGACCTGAGCTGAAGTCGGACGCTTAACTCACTGAGCCACCCAGGTGCCCCTCCTTATACTTTTCTGATGATCATTTCAAGTATGATGATCATTTTGAAGAGCCAGTGGAGGTGAAGTTTCTTCATTTCTTCTAGTTACAGGCCTGTGCAGTTTGTCTTAAGATTTTAAGACAATATTTGTCTTAATATGGCTTTGCTGTACCTATTAAGGAAACTTCAAGGAGATGTAACTTGCTCTAATACAATTATAAGAGACCTTTCTTCATTACTATTACCTTTGCTGTTTTAAGACTATAAATTGATGTGAAAATCATGTATCTCTGTGTAAGAAAACCACCCAGTCTTTCCCTTCTAAGTGGGGAAAAAGCCAGTTCCCCTCCTGTGTATCTCTTGTACTACTCACGCAGAAGATGTCACTTTTGGTCACCAGATGTGTAGAGCTTTTTCCCTACACTTAGCAATTCTCCATGACATCAGCTGGGTATCCTACGGTTTTTGTTTTTTGTTTTTAATGTTTATTACTTTTGAGAAAGAGAGAGAGAGAGAGAGAGAGAGAGAGAGAGAGAGGGGGAGGGGCAGAAAGAGAGGGGGACAGAGGATCTGAAGCAGACTCCGTGCTGACAGCAGAGAGCCCAGTGTGGGGTTGGAACTCACAAACCATGAGATCATGACCTGAGCCGAAGTCAGATGCTTAACTGACTGTGCCACCCAGACGCCTCTGGGTATCCTACAATCTAACTAAATTCTGACACTGTCTACCTGGAGGTAGACACCTGTGCTTCTGACCAATCTGCTGTGAATCAGAAGCTCCCAGGACCCATCCTCAGATTTGATTATTTGCGGGAGCAACTTACAGAACTCGGGAAAACTGCCCACTTACTGTTTGCCACTTGATTGGAAAAGCGTAAGATAAAGAATACGGGCGATTGTCCTGCTGGAGGGGATGCGAGGCCCCACATGTGGGGAGGGCTGCGGAGCCCATGACCTCTGCCAGCACCTCCACCTGTTCACCTACCTGGCAGCTGCCCGAAACCTCTGCTTCCTCGTGCCTGCTCCATTTCCGGCCCCTTCCCCTGCCTCTGGAGAATGGAGGTGGGGATGGGGTGAAGGCTGAAAATTCCAAGCTCCAAGAGCCCACCAAGAGTCACCTCATTAGGGGGCACCTGAGTAGCTCAGTAGGGAGACTTCAGCTCAGGTCATGATCTCAATGGTTTGTGGGTTCGAGCCCCGCATTGGGCCCTGTGCCGACAGCTCAGAGCCTGGATGGAGCCTGCTTTGGATTCTGTGTCTCCCTCCCTCTCTGCCCCTCACCCACTCATACTCTGTCTCTCTCTGTCTCTCTCTCTCAAAAATAAATAAACATTAAAAAAAAATTGAAAAAAAACCAAAAGTCACCTCATTAGAACAGAAGGTGCTCCTAGCGCTCTTTTCTCTTAGGAATGTACCAGGGTTTTAGGAGCTCTGTGTTAGGGACAGGGGTCAGGGACCACTATATGTTTTCTGTTCTCTCACAGTGTCATTGAATTAAAAAACCTGAGAGAGAGAGACTCTGAGTCTTTTTAATTAGAGAGCAGTTTTTTAAATGCTATTATATATAGTATTTATATATGCTTATTTCATGCAGTACAGCTGGTTATTTAGCTCTTCATATGTTTGTGTCTTTGTTTCCAAAGGTCTAACTCATCTTATTACTATGGATTTGCACCAGAAAGAAATTCAAGGCTTCTTCAACATTCCTGTTGATAATTTAAGAGCATCTCCCTTTTTACTGCAGTATATTCAAGAAGAGGTGGGCTAGCTCATACTTCTGTATTTTAACATTCTGTTTAAGGTTGGAAAGACGCATTTCCATTTCCTTGGGCCACCTGTCAAGGATTAAAACTTGGTGTATTCTGCTTAAAGCACGATTTACTTTACAAATGTAATTCAGTGTATTTTAAAATTCTTTTTTTTTTTTTGTTAAAGTTTATTTATTTTTGAGAGAGAGCGTGAGTGGGAAAGGGGCAGAGAGAGAGGGAGAGAGAATCCAAAGCAGGCTCGACACTGTCGGCACAGAGCCTGACACGGGGCTTGATCCCATGAACCATGAGATCGTGACCAGAGCCAAAATTGAGAGTTGGACGCTTCACTGACTGAGCCAACCCAGGTGCCCCTGTGTTTTCAAATTTTTAATCTGCAGTTTGTTTCTTTCGTGAAGCTCTTTAAATTGTGTTTTCTTTTGGACCTCAGGTACCTAGAATTGAACTAGTTGTGATCATGGTCAAATAACTGTTGTCATTGGTCCACGCGTGCACCTGGCCCTCATTTGTGTTTCCATCGCTCTGCCTGTCTCTCTGTCCATCTGTCTGTAGTGGTCACCGGCCGTGATCCTCCCACGTAGGAAGAAAACTAGATCCGTCATAACTGACATCCACTCATGTGGTCCTTTTCTGTCACATCCCCCTGCCTCCTCCTGCCCAAGGGAGCCACTATCCTGAGTCTTGCTTCATCGTTTTCTTGACTTCCTTTGTAGATGGTCTTATCGCATATGTACATACACATACATACAGGTATTATTCAAAGACAAAAACAATACACTTTTTTAAGTTTATAAAGAGTCAGATTGTGTGATTTGGGGGCAGTTTTCACTTGCTGTTACGTTAGTAAGACTCATCCATGTTATGTGTCACGGTGCATCCATTTTGACTGTTGAGAAATAGTCACTGTGCAGCCTTGTCACAGTTTACTCATAGGTTTTTGCTCTTGTGATTGTGTCCTGTGAGCACTCTTGTAGGTGTCTCCTGTGGTGTGCAAGCAAGTGTATCGTGATTCTATATTCATCTCTAGATGGCATGGTCTGTGTTTAATTTTTCCCAAAGCAGTTACACCTTTCCGTTCTGACCAGCAGTGAGTCAGGTAGTCTGTGGATCCAACTTTGTTTCAATACTTACATTACCAGAATTTAAAACTTTTGCCTGTTGAATGGCTGTGGCCTGGTGTGTTGCTGTCACGTCGATGGATATATCTCTGATGATGTAAGAAATCGAGCGTCTCTTCGTAGATTTCCTTTTCTGTGAAAAGGTGCTTAATGCCTTTTGTTTGTGTGTTTCCTCCGTGGTTTTGTGTGTTTCTTTCTGTGCCACAGGCATCCTTTTTTAATTCTTGATTGTAGCCATTGGTTAGTATTTGTTTTACATATATCTCAGTTTGTAACCTGTAGTTTTCTTTAGGGAGTCTACATAACCAGACATGTTCAGATTTTTTTTTTCATTGAGGTAAAATTCACATAACATAAAATTAACCACTTTAGGGGCACCTGGGTGGCTCAGTCGGTTAAGTGACTTTTTAAAAAAAAAAAAAATTTTTTTTTACGATTATTTGTTTTTGAGAGACAGAACACGAGTGGGGGAGGGACAGAGAGAGAGAAGAAGACACAGACTCGGAAGCAGGCTCCAGGCTCTGAGCTGTCAGCACAAGCCCAGTGCGGGGCTTGAACTCACGAACTGTGAGATCATGACCTGAACTCAAGTCGGATGTTTAACTGACTGAGCCACCCAGGCGGCGTCCCAAGGGTCTGACTCTCGATGTTGGTTCAGGTCATGATCTCACGGTTTGGGAGATCTAGTCCCAAGTTGGGTTCTGCGCTGATAGCTCAGAGCCTGCTTGGGATTTTGTCTCTCCCTCTCTCTCTCTGCCTCTCCCCTGCTCACACATTGCACATGCATGCTCGCTCTCTCTCTCTCAAAATAAATAAACTTAAAAAAAAATGAAGTACTCTACAGGAGCTCACTGTTTAAAAGGACTTCTGTTCTTTTTGCCTTTTACGGCGTGCTTGTTTTAGTTGACCATATCTTACCGAATCGAAGATGCCATCGGCTAAGGTTTACATTATTTAGGTCATCAGGAAGGAAGGAAACACTGTGGATTAGCTGTGTGACACAGTGCCTTTGTGTCCCTCAGTGATCCTGTTCTGCAAGGCTGATGCTGACATTTTCCGATCTGACAGCTCACATGTTTCTGTCTTGAGCCGTCACTGGAATTGAAGCCCTTTCTGCCAGAGTTGGAAGGAAAGTCCCGATAATTGGATGCTCATGGCCTTGAAGCTTTGGGCCTCTCTCCTGGGAGTTTGGCAGGTTCTCCTTCCTTCAGTCGCGTTGTGGGTGCGTGTTAGGTGTCCTTTGAGATTCAGTCCTTTCCAGCTTCACTGGCAGTGCACAGCCTTCCTTCGTTAGGTCCCACAGAGCATTCCATTATCGCCTTATGGGAAGATACTCGCTTGCAGTCATTCGTCCAGCGATGACTGCTTGAGCCACGAATGTGAAATCTACACCCTGCTGTCCACGTGCTGTGTCTTTTTGCATGCACTGTCGCTGTTCGTTTTAATGCCGAATCATAGGGAACTCTTGCTGGAGACGTTTTAAATGGCAGTCAAACCCGGCCCGTACAGAACCAGCAGTGCCTGTGGCTTGTTTGAAATGAATGCCGTGGCCTTCTTCACATGTGTGAAGGGCTGGAAAAGCACATCACAGCTGCTGTGGGGCCGACAGCAGCTGTAAGACACTACTGAGTTTAGGACATCCAAATCAGAGAGATACTAAAATATGACCGAAATTGGCTTGGGTATTGATTAAACACAATGCGTATTTTTAAAAAATGACGAGGTATTACGGTGATAGTTCTAGAGATCATCGGTCTGCACCAGGATTCTTAAGGAAATGATGAAGAGGAGGGCCACAAGTATATTTCTTTGGTGTACGTAGAGATCCCATCCTATCTCATCAATTTTTAAATAGGAACTTCTAGAGTTATCTTGTTTCTTTTTTTTTTTTTTTTTTTTAATTTTTTAATGTTTATTTTTGAGAGAGAGAGAGAGAAAGAAAGAGACAGAGTGAGAGTGGGGAAGGGGCAGGGAGAGAGGGAGACACAGAACCCAAAGCAGGCTCCAGGCTCAGCTGTCAGCACAGAGCCTGATGTGGGGCTTGAACGCACAAACCATGAGATCGTGACCTGAGCCCAAGTTGGACGCTTAACCGACTGAGCCATCCAGGTGCCCCTGGAGCTATCCTGTTTCTGATTCTTGAGTTGCATCCCTCCTCCCCCTGACTTCCCACCCGACCCCAGTGTTCTTCTTAGTGTCTCTGAATGCAGCCACTCTCTTTACAGAAATGAGATATGGCAGGGGATGAGAAATCAGGACAGGGTAGGGGTGTATAGCAAGGGAGTATGAGGGTGTAGGGCAGTTTGATTCTTTGTGGTTCCACAGTGGCCCTGATGTTGTTTTCCCTTAGTGGTTCAGGAGAAAATTACTACAGAGTTTGGAAGCTGGAAACTGGATATGGGGTATGTTTTCCCTTCTGCCTGATAGAGTCATTTTCTTCTAAAGTGAAAAATGAAACTTTATGTTGACAGTGGCAGTGACAGGGACATGCATGTGTGTATATAGTAATTCTGACCATACTGGTCAGGCCCCAGCTTCCCTGGGCCACCAGCCTGGTCCTTGGCCCCTCTGCAGGGGTGGCCCTTGTTGCCAGCTTGCTTTGTGCCCTGTGTCCTCCCAGACTTCTCTGTTCGTATTCGCCTCCTTGTCTATATACATAGTTACAGATGTTGATTTGTGGGTGCTTTTTTGGCAAAAAAACAAAGAACAAAAAACAGTTAACATATTGTTTGCCTTGTTCTGCAACTTGTTCTTTCCATTGCTACGCTAGTGTCTGGAGGTCTTGCCATGCTAAGATTCATAATTGCTACATTGTAGTTCTGAGTTTAGATCAGTGATGGCCAGTAGAACTTTCTGTGATTGTGAAAATGTTCTAGCCGCTGTCTAGTATGGTCGCCCGTGGTCATTGCATGTGGCGTGTGACTGAGAACTGAATCATTTTCTTTGAGTTTAATTAAGATCAAATGGCTACGTGTTTAAGTGTTTAAAGCACAAGTTTAAATGAGCCACAGTTTTTTCAACCGTCCTCCTCTTGATTGGATAATAGACTGTTTTAATTTTTCACCCTTTTTTTTTTTTAAAGGGCTGTGAATGTTGTATCTTCTTTTTTTTTTAATGTTTATTTTTGAGAGAGAGAGAGAGCGTGCAGGTGGGGGAGGGTCAGAGAGATGGAGATAGAGAATCCAAAGCAGGCTCTGTGCTGTCAGCACAGAGCCTGACACAGGGCTTGAACCCACAAACCATGAGATCATGACCTGAGCTGAAGTTGGACACTAAACTAACTGAGCCACCCAGGTGCCCCGATTTTTCACTCTTTTAGATGAAATATTTTACTTAAAAATTTATTGTTAAATAATGCTGCATTGGAAATTCTTGTACTTACCTTTCTGATTACTTACATGTTTTTTTGAAAAATGTTGGGGAGTAGAATTGCTTGATAGAAAAGTAATCTACATTTTTAATGCTTTAGTAGATATTGCAAAAATCTCAATTTTCTGAAAATTTAATATTTGAATATCATGAAAATTTAATATTTTAATATATCATGAAACTTGCAGTTCTCCGAAGGGGCTGTATTAATTGATACTTTCACTAACAGTACATATGATAGTGTCTATTTCCCTGTGCACTTAGTTTTGCAAGCTTAATGACCAAAACAATGCTATATGATTTGAATTTTTCCCTTTCTTGAGTTTTAGCGTGAGTGTGCATCCAGTGTGTTTTTGGGGGCAGGCAGGAATTGCCCCCATGGTGTCTCATTTTTCTGCTGTGGTTTCGAAACTTCCGCATGATGTGTCTGGGGTAGATCTTTTTTCCTTTCATGTCACTAAATACTCCCTGGGTCTCTTTCATTCTCTGGGCATTTTCCCCCCCTATTATTTGAGTATCTCATCTCTTCTGTTTTCTCATTCTTTGCTTTGGGAACTGTTAGATGTTGAAAATTTTGGATCTAGTTTCTGTTGTTTCACTTTTGTTATTTGGTCTTTTTCAAGTTTTGCATTGTTATATATAGTGTTGTGGGAAAATCCCTTGGCTTGAAGACCCAGGCTTGTTTATCTGTGTCCATTCTGCCACCGTAAAAGCCCGTTAGTGAGTTTCTTATTTCCACTGCCTAGGTTTCTTTTTGGTTCTTTTTCTTTCTTTTAAATTTTTTAAAAATGTTTATTCATTTTTTAGAGACAGAGATAGAGAGAGAGAGAGAGAGCGAGCACAGGCAGGGGAGGGGCAGAGAGAGAGTGGGAGACACAGAATCTGAAGCAGGCTCCAGGCTCTGAGCCATCAACCCAGAGCCCAACGCCAGGCTTGAACTCATGAACTGCGAGATCATGACCTAAGCTGAAGTCAGACACTTAACTGACTGAGCCACCCAGGCGCCCCTGGTTCTTTTTCTTAACAGCCAGTTCTTTAAGTGTACAGTTTCCTGTTGTAGCTCCTGGGGAGAAAATAGACCTGTTTTCGTTTCTTTCTTTTTTTTTTTTTTAAAGCAAACTTTACTCCCAACATAGGCTTGAACTCACAACCCTGAGATCAAGAGTCTCATGCTCTACCAACTGAGCCAGCCACGTACCCCCGAAATAGACCTGTTTTTATTAAAGAGTCCTTTCTTTTAAAGTCTCCTTTTATTTGCTTTATTAATTGTTTTCCTTCATTGTTACTTCTCCTCTTGGCTGGGTTTGCGCTGTTTGATGATATTTGGTGAGAGACAAGGAAGTCCATAAAACAGTTTAGGAAGACTTCCGGTGAAAATAAGGAAGATGCCCATGTGTATTTTTTGCTCCCTTACTCCTTGGTAGTGTTGGACGAATTAGGCTGCCCTATAAAGATACCTGATCCATGTGGTGATGCTGGGTATTTCTGTATTAGAGATTTCTTCAAATCAGTGTTCTGTTTATCTACTAAGTATTACTTAGTGCTTCCCGTGTACTAGGCATCGTACAAGGTGTTAGATGTTATTAATGCTTATATAGAAATTCATTGATATAGCATAGTTGTGAGAAAAAAAGTGAAGAGGGTATATTGAATGAAATAATACCATTTAACGAAGTGTCTAAATGTCAAGAGCGTAATTTGAAACGATTGCCAGGATGAAGTCAGAAATAAATCACTGCACAGCTTAAAAAGAGTTCTGTCTTGTAAACTCTCAGAAGTCGATAATGGGTATATCTTCAATTACAATCACTTCAAATGTTCCAACAGTAAAAGGCTGCAGAGTAGACTGATATTTTAGTTATTTTCTTAAGGATTCTTCATATCTTTAAAAAACCCCACCATCCTGACTATCCTTTAACAAATTGGTTTCTTCAAAATGCCATGACTCAGATACGGGAGTCATTCGTATGGAGTGTACTGATTTGGAATGTGACAGTTGCCTTGGATTCAGGTTGGATGCATATCATCCTTGCACTGTGAAATTGCATGTAACGGGGATTCATGAGAGGAATTCCTGTTGACTTTATAAAAACGTCTTTATACCCCATTACAGTATTCACTGGCCCCGGGATATCAGCTAATCACCGATTAGCATTACTTTTTGCCTTAAGTCTGTGAGGCTCATACCTCCGTCATATTTTTTCCTAGGTAGTAGGAGTTTCTTCATTTTCCAAAGGGGAAATTTACTTTGAACTTTTTCTCTTTTTGGAAGACTTTTCATGTGACCAGATGACAGTTTTGAGTCTAGGAATGTTCCTTTTTATTGACTGTCAGGTGCTGGCGTGAACAGCCTCTGGAGTAATCCCTGACCTCTTAATCTGTCGCAGATCCCGGACTACAGGAATGCAGTGATCGTGGCCAAATCTCCAGCCTCGGCCAAAAGGTAGGTGGGAGCTCATGACTACTCCTTGGGTCCATGTGGAGAATCACATCCCCAGTTGGATCCTGGACATTCTGGATTCTGTCTCAGCGGTTCCCTTAATTCTGTGGGCTTTTAATTTTTTTTTTTTTAAGCTTATTTATTTTGAGAGAGAGAGTGAGTGCACGCGCACAAGCAGGGAGGGACGAGAGAGAGAGGGAGAGAGAGTTCCAAGCAGGCTTGGCACTGTCCGTGCAGAGCCTGATGTAGGGCTCGAACTCACAGACTGTGAGATCATGTCCTGAGCTGAAGTCAAGAGTTGGATGCCTAACTGAGCCCCCCAGGCACCCCTGTGGATTTTTAGTTTAGAAGATTGTCTGCTGGCTCCATTTTAAAAATGATGATGTATTTTCCTCTTTTTTTTCAATCCCAATATGTGACCAGTAGTCAGAAACTTCCAGGTGTAGGGATGCCTGACCTAGTTCTTGATTGGCAGCCGCTCGTCGGTCTTCAGATCTGCCCTTTAAGATACCAGTGAATATACTTTGTGACTGTTCACTGCCTTTTATGAGAAGTACTCAGTAATTTATTAACAGAATTATATCCAGCCAAGAGGCCACTTACTGGTACGTGTTGAAAGGTGACATTTTACTGAAAGGCCTACAAATAGGGCAGTGCTGAGGGTTCTGTGTCACCTGGAGTAACTGATGAATCAGTAACACAGGACTTAAAGAGGCTTGGGGTTGAGAGGATTTCCTACGCCAGCGTTTCCAACAAAGCGGGAAAGGGAGAGAATAAAAGCGAATGTTGGAAGAAAGGCTTTTTCCTAAAAAAGCTCTTTTAAAATTGTGTCCCGGAATTATCCTGCCTTTGGTCACTGGATCCCTGTTCAGCCCTGTGGTGTGTAAGGAGGCCACAGGCACCTACCTCTGGCCTGGGCCCGCAGACCGTTGCTACCGAAGGATGAGGAGAGCTCGCGGACAATAAGCCGCTGGTTTCGAAGGTATTACGATAAGTAGTTTTCCGTGGTAAACGAGGAATGACATTGGGTCTATTAACGAGGTTGGCATTACTGCTAAAAACATGAAGCTGTGTCCAGTGCAGCCAGTGCTGTGTCCACACAGCGCTTCCGTTAAGAGTCTTTATCAGCAGAGTCTTGTCCATTTGATTAAGTTGGAGCCAACCGTGACTCGTCTTGGAACATAAGATCCCATTTTTCCAAGCATCGTGCTGGATCAGATTTAATTTAGTAATTTGTTTTTCTCTGATACACATGGTTTCAGTTGTCGTGAAGGTGAAAATCGTAGAACGTGGAACTGATCGTTTTAAAGTCTACAGTTCATTGGCAGTTAGCGCCCTCACAGTGTTGTGCAACGACCATCACTCTCTTGTTTCAGAACTTTCTCATCACTCCTGAAGGACACCCCGGACCCGTTAAGAAATCACTCTCCATTCCCTTCTCTCCCCAGCCCCTGGCAACCACTGATCTGCTTTCTGTCTCTCGATATGCCTCTTCTGGACATGTTATATAAATGGAATCGTACACTGGGTGGCCTTTTGCATCTGGTTTCTTTCACTTGACACAATGTTTTCGGGGTTCCTTCACGTTGTGGCCTGTGTCAAGATCTCATTCCGTTTTATGGCTGACTACTCTTCCAGCCTGTTTAGCCATCCACGTATTGAGGGACGTTTGGGTTGTTGCCACCTAGTGGCTGTTGTGAGTAGCACTGCTGCAAACATTTGTGTACCCGTTGCTGTGTGGACGCGTGGTTTCCTTTCTCCTGGATGGATACCTAGGATTGAAAGCGCTGGGCGTATGGTAATTCTAGGTTTACATTTTTTAAAATGTTTCTTTATTTTTGAGAGCGAGAGTGTGAGCAGGGGCGGGGTGGAGAGAGGGAGACACCGCCAGGGCAGAGCCCAACCCGGGGCTCGGACTCACAAACTGTGAGATCATGACCTGAGCTGAAGTTGGATGTGCAACCCGCTGAGCCCCCCAGGTGCCCCCTGTGTTTACCTTTTTGAGGGGCTGCCACACCATGTCACGTTCTCACCAGGAACGTACGAGGATTCCAATCTCTCCACATCCCGACCGACGCTTATTTGCTGTTTCGTTACTGTTACAGCCATCCTAGTGGGTGTGAAGTCGTGTCTCGTTGTTGTTTTGATTTGTACTTCCCTGGTGATGAATGATGTTGAGCGTCTTTTCATGTGCTTCTTTGGAGAGATGTCTACTCAAGTCATTTGTACTTTTTTTTTTTTAAGAGAGAGCAAGTATGAGCTAGGGGAGGGGCAGAGGGAGGGAGGGAGGGAGGAAGAGAGAGAGAATGAATCCTAAGCAGGCTTCATGCTCACTGCAGAGCCTGACGCGGGGCTCCATCCCACGACCCTGGGATCGCTACCTGAGTCAGAATCAAGAGTCAGATGTTCAACCGACTGAGCCAGCCAGGTGCCCCTTTTTGCACATTTTTTAACTGGGTGGTTTTTCTTTTTGTGGTTGAATTGTAGGAGTCCTTTATGTATTCTGGAGACTAGATCCTTATCAGATACGTGGTTTGTAAATATTTTACCCCATTTTGCAGGTTGTCTTTTTCCGTCTTGATATGGTCCTTTGACGCACAGAAGTTTTTAATTTTATGGAGCCCGGTTTGGCATTATTGTTACTGCTTTTGCTTCTGGCATCGTATCTAAGCAGCCATCGCTAAACCCAGGGCATTAAGTTTTACCCCTATGATTTCTCCCAATAGTGTAGTTTTAGCTCTTAGGTTTGGGTTGTCGATCGGAGGGAAGTGTAGGTAGGGGTCCAGCTTCTTTCTTTTCCACGTGATTGTCTGGTTGTCTAGCACCATTTGTCAAAAAGACTGTTCTTTCCCCCCTTGAATGGCTTTGGCATTCTTGTCAAAAATCACTCGGCCGTAGATGTTTGTGTGTATTTCTGGGCTCTCAGATCTGTTCCGTTGACTGTATGTCAGCACCACACTGTTGTGGTTGCCGTGGCTTTGTAGGAAGAGTCGGATGAAGACACTCACAAGTGGGTCAGAGTGCGAGCACCGCTCCCTGGGAATCCTCTGCTGACACAGGTGGGGAGTGGCCCTGTTACCACTGACTGACGGGGCCCCATCTGACGCCACCTCACAGGGGAGGGGGAAGGGCACCTCTTTACTGCCGAGTCGGGGTGGAAGTCCAGGTGTCCCTCTGCACTGACACCCGGCGGGGCGCGGGGGGTGATGACCGCCCGGTGGGGATGAAGAGTGCCAGCCCCCTACTTGGCCGTCTCTTCAGCTGCCCCGTTGGCGGGTTTGGGGCTCATCGTTATCGCCTGGCAAGGGAGGCGGTGCAGGCCCCCTGCTTGACCTAAACTCGTGTGGGCGAGTGGCATAGCTGGTTTTTCCTGGGGTGGCCGGGGGTAGGGTTAAAGTTTTCTGACGTGGGAGGCGGTCTCTCTCTTGGTCCTGTGGCTGGAGAAAGCAGGCTTTTGTCTGCGCTTCTTTGGTATGTGCCTCTTGGCATTTTGGGTCGCCCGCCTCTCCAGCTGCGAGTCTGGGATATGGGATGACGAGACAGAAAGACCAGAGGGCTCAGCACCTTGTTATCCCCGCAGTCCCGAGGTCCCCGGCCAGTCTGTGTCTCCTGTCCTCTTCAGAGGCTTCTTAGGCTTGTTTCATGTGTAACATCCGGGTTTTCAGTTCTGCTCCGTGGTGGGGGGCCTTCCATCTCGGCGGAGACCGGAGTAGCAGCGGTGTGTGTCGATCGGTTTTTTCCCACTAAATACCAAAAGAATATGATGAATTTTCATTTGACTCGCCCATATGGATAGGCTTTTGGCAACTTTTATAATACTCAGTTTACATCTGACTTCATGTGTTGATGGGATTTTATCATTGTAATAGCCTTTGGATTCGTTTATTTGGCATTTGTTGGTACAGTTGACTCCTGAGCAACACAGGTTTTAGCGGTGCCGCCCCCCCGTGCTTCAGAATCCACGCATAACTTAGACTCCCCCAGGACTTAACTACTGACAGACTGCCGTTGACTAGAACCTCACTGATAGCGTAACCAGTCAACTAATACAAATTTTGTATGTTACGTGTAGCATACTGTATTCTTACAATAAAGTAAGCTAGAGGAAAGAAAATGTTATTAAGAAAATCATGAGGAAGAGAATACATTTACAGTATTGCACTGTATGTATATAAAAAAAAATTGGCTATGAGTGGACCCACGCAGTTCAAACCCATATTGTTCAAGGGTGGGCTGTACCACACTGAGTTTGTCATTTACCCATTCAGATGTTTATTGAGAAGCTATTGTGCCGGGTGGATGAGGCCCGAGAAGGTGCCCTCAGGGAGCTTACGTTTAGCTTAGCGGCAGATGTTTTAGCTGCTATTGTGGACTGAATGTTTGTGTCCCCCCAACATTCGTCTTGAAATCCTCACCCCCACTGTGATGGTTTTAGGAGGGGAGGCCTTTGGGAGGTAATTAGGTCACGAAGGAGGGGCTGTCATGTATGGGCTTAGTGCCCTTAGGAGAAGAGACCAGTGCTGCAGGGGCCGTCTGTTCTCTGCCCCGCGAGGGCACAGTGAGAGACAGAGGCCGTGTGCAAACCGGGAAGCAGGCCCTCATCTTGGACCTGTAGCCTCCAGAACCGTGAGAAACACATTTCTGCTGTTTAAGCACCCCCGGTCTGTGCTATCCAGTTACAGCAGCTGGAACTAAGACGTCTGTGTTACCTCACTTGATCTTCTCTAGCTAGGAGGCCAGCGTCTTCTGTCTCTCTCTCTCTCTCTCTCTCTCTCTCTCTCTCTCTCTCTCTCAGACGAAGAAACACACCCAAGGGGCTGAA
Organism: Panthera onca; assembly: GCF_046562875.1. Taxonomy (NCBI): domain Eukaryota; kingdom Metazoa; phylum Chordata; class Mammalia; order Carnivora; family Felidae; genus Panthera; species Panthera onca. The sequence goes on along the minus strand of NC_138352.1, from coordinate 27,323,024 downwards.
GAAGGCGATCCATGGTGATTGAACTGTGTATGTTCACTGGAAAGTAATGGCACCGCTAATCACTTCTCAGGGTGTTTTCCACACCAGTGATTATGGGATTTGGGTGTTGGCCAAATATGATTCAGGTGGACTTGCCCCTCCACTCGGTAGATATGTAAGTGCTACTTAGACTTTGAGAAAGGATACCAAAGTTGGAGATGTAACACTGAAGTCAGGACTGACCATAAAGCTAAAGCAATCGTGATTGTGTGTGATTGGGAAAAGATAGAAAGATAGCTCAGTGGAACAGAACAGAGTCCAGAAATAGACCTACGTGTATCTCGAATACTGATTTCCAGCAGAGGGGCAGAGGCAATTCTGAATGGAGAAAGGATAGCCCTTTGAACAAATGGTGTGGGAATGACTGGAAATTCATGTGCAAAATCATCAATTCTGAGCCATGTTTTACATCATATACAAACATCAACTAAAAATGAATCCCATACCTAAATGTAGAACCTAAAACTATAAAGCTCCCAGAGGAAAACATGGGAGAAAAATCTTTGTGACTTTGGTTGGACAAACATTTTTTTATTTTTTTATTATTTTTTTTTATTTAAAAAAAAAATTTTTTTTTTTTTAACGTTTATTTATTTTTGGGACAGAGAGAGACAGAGCATGAACAGGGGAGGGGCAGAGAGAGAGGGAGACACAGAATCCGAAACAGGCTCCAGGCTCTGAGCTGTCAGCACAGAGCCCGATGCGGGGCTCAAACTCACGGAGCGTGAGATCATGACCTGAGCCGAAGTCGGACGCGTAACCGACCGAGCCACCCAGGCGCCCCTGGACAAACATTTTTTAAATATGACACCAGAAGTCCGTTTTATAAGAAGAAAGTTGTCACATCATGTGTCATCAAAATTAAAACTACTCTTCAAAGACTTTATGAAGAGAATGGCAGAAGACACAGACAGAGTGGGAGGAAATATTGGGAAAGCCTGTATCTGATAAAGAATTTGTATTTAGAATATGTAAAGAATTCCCAAAACCTATTAGGGAACTAACAACCCAACTGAAAAATCGGCAAAAGATGAACAGACCCTTTACCCCAAAGTATATATTCAAATGGCAGGTAAGCACGTGAGAATGTTTAGCACCATTTGTTATGAGGCCAGTCCAAACCGAGGCCACGGTGAGGCACCTGTACACGCCGTTAGCATGGGTAGTAGTTGAAGCGACTGACCACACTGAGTGGCAGAACTTGGAGGCACTGGAGCCCTCGTGCGCAGTTCGTGGGAATGTAAAATGGTATAACCGCTTTGGAAAAGAGTTCGTTGTTGTTGTGTTTTTCATTTTTTAATGTTTTTTATTTTTTAAGGGGGAGAGACAGAGACAGCACAACGTGGGGAGGGACAGAGAGAGAGAGAGGGAGACAGAATCCAAAGCAGGCTCCAGGCTCTGAGCTGTCGGCACAGAGCCGACACGGGGCTTGAACCCATGAACCGTGAGATCATGATCTGAGCCGAAGTTGGACGCTTAACCATCTGAGCCACCCAGGTGCCTCACGGTTGTTTCTTTAGAGAGTTAAATATATGCCTGTCCTATGATCCGGCCATTCTACGCCTAGGTATTTACCCTGGAGAAAAGAAAACATAAGTCCATGCAGAGATTTGTACACGAATATTCAAAGCAGTTTTGTAATGGTTCAAAACTGGAAACAATGCAGAAGTTCAAGTGAATGGGCAAACTGATAGACCCAAACAACAGATTGTGGCAGTGTAAGGGGGTGACTTTGGTGTCCCATGTAAAATGGATGGATCTCCAACATGTTATCCTTAGTGAACGAAGAAAGACAAAAAAAAAAAAAAAAAAAGATACTCTGATTCTACTCACAGAATTCTAGAAAAGGCAAAACTATGCTGACAGAGAACAAACTATTGGTTTGCCTGGTGCCGGAGGGAGAAATTACAAAGGGGCACCAGGACGTGTCTGGCAGTGAGAGAGATTTTCCTGGTCTTCGTTGTGCTGATGGTGGCACGGATGTGTACGCACATCAGAGCCTATGAGATTGTACAGCGTAAACGTGTATATTTTATGGTGTCTTCGTTCTACTCAGTACAATTTAAAAATCGACGCTCACTGCTTTTCTGAGGCTGTAACGCACCTTGTCTCCTGTGGGTGGTTCTCACTATGAAGTACGTGGCCGGGTGGATTAGCAATTAAACGCCGGGAGGCTGAGGCTTCGCGGAGTCGCTGCCGCAGGCTCCCCGGTGGGCCGAGCACAGAGCAGGCCGGCCGCCGCCCATCGCTGCCTCGGCCAGAGGGACACGCTCGTCACGTGGGGACTCCACACTTTGTCCTGCATCCTAACACTTGCAGGTCACCTTCTTTCTCTTTTCACGAATTCTTTCGGAAACCGCGTCTGATTTATGTTGTCTTCTGTTTCTCCCGCGAACGCTGGAGAACGGGGGCTGCGTGATTTCTGAACTGTGTCTACTGCTCTCCCTCAGGGCACAGTCTTTTGCGGAGCGCCTGCGACTGGGAATTGCGGTGATCCACGGGGAAGCGCAGGACGCCGAGTCTGACTTGGTGGATGGACGGCATTCCCCGCCCATGGTCAGGAGTGTGGCTGCCATCCACCCCAGCCTGGAGATCCCCAGTAAGTGCGCTGGCCCCTCTTTGTCACTTCCCGCTTTGGTTTTAAGGCTGACTGAATTTGTCGTTTTTCAGCTGTGAACTGCCTCTTCTCTGTTTTTTCTTTAAGTTGGCAAAAATGACTAATACTTTTCCTGGCCTGGCCTGGTTGTCACAAGCGCATTTCAGAGAGCCCTGTGGACTGTAGAGCCTTCTAGAAGCAGTCGGTGTGATCACAGCAAGAACTAGGAAAAGACTCCGTTCTGGCACTTCAGGGAATTTCATTCATTCAGTAATATATCCTAGAGAAGGGTTTAACATAAGCAAAAAACTTTGTATGTGCAAGTTATTCACTATAGTGTTATTTTGAATGCAGAATATTGGAAAAGTCTAAACGGCTTAGCAGAGGGTAGGGCTTGAATTATGCTGTATCAGCACAGCTAATTATGCAGCCTGTTGACATAATTAAGACTGTCTGGACACAAGAGAAAAATCTGGAACATATGGGAATGGGCAGAACACGAGAGGGTATACCTGTGTTTGTGTGAGGCCCGGGAGGGAATATGGAAGATGAAAATACTGGTGACAGGGTGGTAGGGTTATGTGTGAATTTGCTTTTGTTTCTAAGAAACTTCCTTCGTGCTTTATTAACATCTTCTTGATTAAAAAAATACTGCCTTTGTTTGAGTCTGATGGGGAGGAAAAACTTATCCTCTGCCCTCTTTAGGTTCAGGCTTTGGGACCTGCAATAAAACTCACAAAAGAAGGCACCTGGGTGGCTCATTTGGTTAAGTGTCTGGCTCTCGGTTTTGGCTCAGGTCATGCTCCGAACTTGTGAGTTCGAGCCCCGTGTCCAGCTCTGTGCTGACAGCGTGGAGCTTTCTTAGGATCCTCTGTCTCCCTCTCTCTCTGCCCTCCCCCACACTTGCTCGCGCACACTCTCTCTCAAATACGTAAGTAAACATTAAAAAAAAAAACTCACAAAAGATAGATTAGTGCGAGAAAAGACAGGGTTTAGGATTGGGGGCCTCTATACCATTTTAACAGGGGAAGCGGAAGCTAGAAAACAGGTGACTTTTAGGAGAGATGAGCGGCTCCTCAACACGGATGGCAGTAGGATAGCTTTGTGACAGTGTCTGTTGAGCTGTGGTGCTGACCTCTAGTCTCCATGGTAGGTCAGTCCTTCCTGGTTGTTCTTGGAGTGGGTTTCTGACATGGGCATTCTTTTGAATGGGCATTCTTTTGGGGGGCTCTGCTTTTAGGCAGTAGTGGATGTCAGGAGCCCCAGTGCCTTCGGCTCAAGGGATAAGCCCCACCCCTGAGCGTGGGGGAAAGCACATTCCTGTTCAGTTTGGCAGTCACGTGGGCTCCATTCAGGAACACATCCCGCAGTCTTTAGATGAATCAGCTCCTTTTAACTTCTGGGTCTTAGCTTTAAATGTGGCCTTAGCTAGTGGTTTCTGGACTGCAGAAATGGAGCTGCTGGTTTCCCGTCTGCAAACCAGGGAATGGGGGGCGCCTGGGTGGCTCAGTCGGTTAAGCGTCCGACTCTGGCTCAGGTCATGATCTCGTGGTCCTTGTTGGGTCCATGTTGGGGTCTGTGCTGATGGCTCAGAGCCTAGAACCTGCTTTGGATTCTGTGTCTCCCTCTCTCTCTGCCCCTTTCCCGCACATGCTTGCTCGCTCTCTCTCTCTCTCTCTCTCTCTCTCTCAAAAATAAATAAACATTAAAAAAATTTCTTTTTTAATTAAAAAAAAAAATGAAAACCAAGGAATGGGACTCTCTGACGTTTCCTCCATCTGTTTATTTGCTCTCTCTGTTTCAGCTCATTTCATTCACGATTTTAATTATAACATTTCCATGCTTATGTTTTAACTCAGGTGGTGAACGCTGGAAGATTTGGGGGGGATTATAATTGAGAAGTTGAATTTCGCAGCTCCTATGTGTTGCGCTTTGCTTTTGCACATTTGATGGCCTGACCCTCTCTGTAATACTTGTTAAAGTTAATAGCAAATAGATACATGACAGCAAAAGAAAGCATTGTTCCTGTGGCATCTGACGCATCTATTTTGAGATTTTGATTGTATCACAAGATTTTGATATTTAGTGTTAGATTTAAAAAATTAGTTTGTGGGGCCCCTGGGTGGCTCAGTCGGTTAAGCATCCAACTCTTGATCTCAGCTCAGGTTTTGATCTCAAGGTCGTGAGTTCAAGCCCCGCTTTAGGCTCCGTACTGGGTGTGGAGCCTACAAAAAAAATTTAATAAAGTAATAAAATGTTAGTTTGTACATTCTGGTTTCTTAAACATGAAAAACTCCCAACTAAAACAGAAAACAGTTCTTTTCCAGAGTGTGTACACGTTATATAAATACTCCAAACATTCCGTTATAAAGGAGGAAAATAATCATCAATGCTACATCCAGAGACCCATTTCTCTTTTCATGGGTCTCTTCTCAGGTTTTCCTTACTTGTGTTAAGGAGATGCGGTGCATCCTGGGCACAGAACGCGCGCCTCCCTCCATAACGTACCTTCGCCCACGTGATTAAAAACTTGCGTAAACAGCATTTTTAATGGCTGTTGAATATCCCATCTTAAAGATGTGGCTTAAACCTAAGCCTGAGCAGGGTCTGGCTGGTACTTGTTCTCGCCTGCTCCTTGCCAGTAGAATGTTGCAGTGCGCGTATGTGGGTAAAAACTTCTGCACTTGGGTTTATTTCATTGTGAGTTTCTAAAAGTGAGATTAAGGAGGCCCAAGCTGAGAGTGTTCGTATGGCTCTTTGTTGGGTTGATTTCCTAAAGGCTACACCACTGTGCTCTTTCCCCAGTACTGGTGTCAGGTGCCTGGGAAAAGTGTGGAAAATGTAAAAAAAAAAAAAAAAAAAAAGTCACTTCAGTTTTGGGATTTGTCTTGCTCTGTTGGGTTTTGCATTTCTGTCGTACCCCGCTGCCCCCTGCCCGCCCTGCCACCTAGGATCACACATTGCGTTGAATTGTCATACCCCCTTAGCTACCCTTTTAATCCACAGCAGTGATTCCCAACCAGGGGGTGCCATTGGATTTTGTCCCATTGAGGACATTTGGAGGTGTCTGCAGACATTTTTGGAGGTCACAAGTGAGGGGGCTGCTCCTGGCATCTAGTGAGAAGAAGCCAAGGACACTGTAAAGGTCCTGTGACACACAGGACAGCCCCCACAACAAAGAATTATCTAACCCAAAACGTCAGTGGTGCCGAGGTGGAGCAGCCCTGATCTGGAGCACTCCTACTTTTTCCTTCAGTGACCCTGACCTTTCTGCAAAAATTGAGTGAAAGTCACATAACCTAGAATCAGCCATTTTCGAAGGTACACAGTTCACTGGCGTTTCGTACGTCTGCAGCATGGTGCAACCACCATTTCTCCCTGGTTTCGAACACCTCATCCCCCCGGAAGAACACCCCTACCCATTAAATTATCACCCCCATGCCCCCTTTCTGTTGCTATGAATTTGCCTGTGTTGGACATTTCATAGAAACGGAATCATACAGTCTGTGACCTGCGTCTAGTTTCTTTCACCGAGCGTAACGTCTTTGACGTTCATCCAAGTCGTTGTGCGTACTGGGACTTGATTCCTTTCCGTGGCCGGATGCTTTTCCGTTGTGTGTGGATATGGCACAGCTTGCTTGTCATTCCCCCACTGGTGGGCACTGGAGTTGCATCTGCCTTTGGCTCTAAGGCTGTGACGTTCATTCGTGTGCCTGCTTCCCACAGACCTAGGATTTCATTTCTCCAGGGTTAGAATTGCTGGGTCTCGTCGTAACTTTATGTTTAACTTTCTCAGGAGCCCTCGAACTGTTTTCCACAACAGCTGTGCCATTTTACATTCCTCCCAGCCGTATACAAAGGTTCTGATTTCTCCATATCCTTCCCAACACTTATTTCCTGATTTTTAAAGATGTTTGTTTATTTTTTGAGAGAGAGAGTGAGCAGGGGAGGGACAGGGGAAGAGAGAGAATCCCCAGCAGGCTCCGCGCTGTCAGCCCCACCGATGTGGGGCTCCCTCTCAGGAACTGTGAGATCGTGACCTGAGCCGAAATCAAGAGTCAGATGCTTAACCGACTGGAGCCACCCAGGCGCCTCTCCTGATTTTTTTGATAATAGTCTCCCTAGCAGGTTGAAGTGGTATTTTGCTGTAGTTTTGACCTGCATTTCTCTAATGGCTAATGATGTTGCATGTGCTTGTCCACTTGTATATCTTCTTTGGAGAAGTGTCTATTCAGATGTTTTGCTTATTTTTAAAATTGGTTTGTTTGCCTTTTTATTGTTGAGTTGTAAGAGTTCTTTATATACTCTAGACACTAGACTAGCGTGACTGTGAGATCATGACCTAAGCCGAAAGAGTCGGATGCTTAATTGACCAAGCCACCCAGGTGCCCCACTTATATGTGGCATCTAAAGAAAAAGCTCAACTCATAGAAACAGACAATAGAATGTTAGTTGCCAGGGCCTGGGGTGGTGGAGGAAATGGGGAGATGTTGGTCAAAGGGTACAAATTCTGGGGATCTAATGTACAACATAACTGTAAATTAATAATACTGTATTTTATACATGAAAACTTAAAAGTTACTAAGAGAGTAGTTCTTAATGTTTCTCACTACACACACACACACACACACACACACAAATTGTAATCATGTGAAGTGATGGATGTGTTAATCAATCTTACTGTGGTAATCATTTTGCTGTATGGATGTGTATCAAATCATTATGTTGTACACCTTGAACTTAACACCGTGTTCTTTGTCAGAGACATCTCAGTAAAGCTGGGAGGAAAATTGATTGGCTATAAATGTTTGAGTTTATTTCTTGACTCAGTTCTTTTCCTTGATCTATATCATCCTTATGCTAGTACCACATACGATTAATACAGCTTTGTAATAAGTTCTGAAATAGGGAAGTGTGAGTCCTCCACCTTGATTCGTTCTTTTTTGAGATTGTTCTGGATATTTGGGGTCCCTTGTATTTCCATATTTCAGGAATTTATGGTCAGTTCATTTCTGTTAGAAAAGCAGTTGGGATTCTGATAAGGATTGTATTGAATCTCTAGGTCACTGGGAGCATTGCCATCTTAACAGTGTTAATACATCCATGAACATTGGCTGTTTTTCCATTTATGTATGTTTTCTTTAATTTCTTTGAGCAGTGTTTTAATTTTTTCTTTCTTTTTTTTTTTTTTTTTAATTTTTGAGAGAGAGAGAGTGTGAGCAGGGGGAGGGGCAGAGAGAAAGGGAGACACAGAATCTGAAGCAGGCTCCAGGCTTTCAGCTGTCAGGCTCCGAGCCAATGTCAGATGCTTAACCAACTGAGCCACCCAGACGCTCCTGAGCAGTGTTTTAATAGTTTTTAGTGTACAAGTGTTTCACCTGTTTGGTTAAATTTATTCCTAGGTATTTTATTCTTTTAGATGCTTTTATAAATGGAGTTGTTTTCTTAATTTCTTCTTTAGATTGTTTATTGCTGGCATGTAGAAACAACTGATTTTTGTGTGTTACCTTAAAATATTTGCTGCATTGGTGTATTAGCTTTTGTAGTTCCTTGTGGATTCTTTGGTATTTCTTATATGTAGGATCAAGTCACATGCTGATAGAAATAGTGTTACTTCTTACTTTCCAATCTGGATGCCTTTTATTATTCTTTTTTCTTGCCTAATTGCCCTGGCTAGCACCTCCTGTACAATGTCGAATAGCAGTGGAGAGGATGGGCATCCTTGTCTTGTTCCGGATGTTAGGGGAGAGTTTTCAATCTTTCATTAAGCATGATGTCAGCTGTGAATTTTTCACAGTTGCCCTTTATCAGGTTGAGGAAGTTTCCATCTGTTGCTAGTTTCTTGAGTCTTTTTATCATGAGACATTAACTTCTTAGAGGCTGTATCGTACGTTTTAATATAGAAACTTTTGTGTGTGTGTGTTTTCTTCTGACCAGTGCTAATTCCTAAAGAAAAGCCCCCAATCACAGTTGTTGGCGATGTGGGAGGAAGGATCGCCATCATTGTGGTATGTAGACCTCTTTTATTATTCATTGTTGTATTTTGCCATTGTTACTCTGCTGAATTATTTGCTAATGATGTGGGGATAGCGGTATGGCCAGGTAAGTCTCATTTAAGTTGGTACCTGGGCTAAATGTTTACTTTGGTCCAAAAATTGAAAATTGTTATCATTAGTTTACTAAGAAATTACAACTCCTTAGTCAACTAAAATATTGTGCAGCTGATGTTCATAACATGGGAAATTGTTTTGTGCTGAAAGCGTCCAAAATTGATTACGACTGTTTAAAACACACATCCTCTTGCACCTCATAAAACTAGCACACGAAAGGAGTGTCTTTAATGCCTGTATAGTTACAAGAGGAATAAAATGAACACGTGCGTCCCCCTGAAGCCAGCTCTGGGCTTTGCCCTGGTCTCCCCTTCCTCTGTTCCCCGCAGAGGTTGTCAGCAGCCTGAAAGTCGTCATTCGTACCCTTACTTGCCGTTGCAGTCTGCCATGAGCGCGTGTGTCCGAAACACTAGGTTGTTTTCGTTTGCAGGTTTTTCATGTTTATATAATGAAGTCTTTGTGTACTTTGTGACTTTTTGTTCAATGCTGTTTTGAGATTCCTCTGTGTAGTTAACATGTGGTTGCACGTTACGTTTCTTCATTGCTGTGTGCCCGTTCCATGGTACAGCCAACACTCACCTTACTGATCTGTTCTCCAGGCATTGAACATACAGTTTTTCTTTTTTTTAATGTTTATTTGTTATTATTTAAAAATTTTTTATTTATTTTTGAGAGAGAGAGCACAGGGGAGGGGCAGAGAAAGAGGGAGACGCAGAATCTGAAGCAGGCTCCAGGCTCTGAGCTGTCAGCACAGAGCCCGACGCGGGGCTCGAACTCGCAAGCTGTGAGAGATGACCTGAGCTGAAGTCGGACGCTTAACCAACTGAGCCACCCAGACGCCCTTATGTATTATTTTTTTAATGTTTATTTATTTTTGAGAGAGAGTGAGAGCGTGCATGCGTGTGAGCTGGGGAGGGGGCGGAGAGAGGGAGGGAGACGCAGAATCTGAAGCAGGCTCGAGGCTCTGAGCTGTCAGCACAGAGCCCAATGCAGGGCTCAAACTCACGAACTGTGAGACGATGACCTGAGCTGAAACTGGATGCTTAACTGACTTAGCTACCCAGCGGCCCTTGATTGTTTATTTTTGAGAGAGAGCGAGTGAGCAAGAGCAGAGAAGGGGCAGAGAGAGGGAAACAGAAGATCCGAAGCAGGCTGTGCACTCGAACTCACAAACCATGAGACCATGACCTGAGCCGAAGTCAGACGCTTAACTGACCGAGCCACCCAGGCTCCCCTGAACGTAAAGTTTTTCTGTTTCCAAATAATACTGTTTTGAACAGTGTTGCGTCTCTTTTCTGGTGCATACACGTTAGACTTCCTCGGTGCCTGGGAGTGGGGCTGGGGGGTCTAAGGCACACAAATTCCCAACTTCACTGGCTGGTGCCAAATTGTTCCCAAAGTGGCCGCGCCAATTAACCAGGGCTCCCTGGTGCTTATAGTTTTGTTTGTACTTTTTCTGAATCAGAAAATCTCCGATGTCACCCTATAGGGTAATAATAGCTGTGCCCGTTAATTTATTCCTTAATCAGCAAAATCTATAGTAACAAGATGCTGTGAATGCAGTAAAGCCTTTGCCCCCTTTCTGCTGCAACTACATTTAAGACAAAAACACTTTTTTTAATGTTTATTTTTAAATTTTTTTTTTTTTCAACGTTTTTTATTTATTTTTGGGACAGAGAGAGACAGAGCATGAACGGGGGAGGGGCAGAGAGAGAGGGAGACACAGAATCGGAAACAGGCTCCAGGCTCCGAGCCATCAGCCCAGAGCCTGACGCGGGGCTCGAACTCACGGACCGCGAGATCGTGACCTGGCTGAAGTCGGACGCTCAACCGACTGCGCCACCCAGGCGCCCCATTTTTAATGTTTATTTTTGAGAGACAGAGACAGAGACAGAGAGACAGAGAGAGAGAACGCGCGCTCATGAGTGGGGGAGGGGTAGAGAGAGAGGGAGACACAGAATCGGAAGCAGGCTTCAGGCTCTGAGCTGTCTGCACAGCCTGACACGGGGCTCGAACCCGCCAATCTCGAGATCGTGACCTGAACTGAAGTTGGGACGCTGAACCGATTGAGCCACCCAGGTACCCCACAACTTTTTTGTTTTAAAGTAATTATTGATTCATAGGAAGTAGCTCCCCCCAGATTATACAGACACATCTTGTGTCCTCTTTATCCAGCGTCCTCCTCCTTGCTTAACTGTACCACAATCTGGAAATTCAGATCACCACCACTCATAGAGCTGCTTCTGGTATTGCCGGTGTTGCATACGTGCATATGGACGTGGAGCTTTGTGTAACCACCACTGCAATCCAGATATGGAACTGTTCCATCACCACGAAGCTCCTTTGTGCCACTCCTTTATGGCCACACCCCCTTCCTGCCCACCTGATCACTAACTTGTGGCCGTGTCTAGTCTGCCCTCCTTTTTACTTAAAATTTTTTTTTTAGTGTTTATTTTGGAGAGAGAGGGAGAGACAGAGCGTGAATGGGGGAGGGGCAGAGAGAGAGAGGGAGACACAGAATGTGAAGCAGGCTCCAGGTTCTGAGTTGTCAGCGCAGAGCCAGATTCAGGGCTTGAACTCATGAACCACGAGATCATGACCTGAGCTGAAGTCGAATGCTTCACCGACTGAGCCACTCGGGCACCTGTGTCCTCTGTCTTTATAATGGTTATTTCAAGAAAGTCATATAAGTGGAATATATAGTAGGTAGCCCTTTAAGATTGATTTTCTTTTTTTTTTTTTTTTTTTTTACTTAGCACGTCTCCCTGGAGATCCATCAAGTTGTTATGTATATTAATATTTGCTTTTAGTGCTGAACAGTATTCCATGTAGGCTGGTACCCCAGTTGAACCACTCACTGATGAAAGGACATTTGGATTGTTTCTGGTTCTCTGCTATTAGATATAAAATTGCTCTGTGCTTTTGTGTATGGGTTTTTGTGTGAACAGAGTTTTCCTTTTTGTGGGATAAATGACCAAAAGTGCAATTGGTGGGTTGCATGGTAATTGCAAATACAGTTTTATAAGAACCTGTCAAGCTCTATTTCAGAGTGGCTGTACAATTTTATCAGCAGCACTTTTAAGAAAAAAAAAATTTATTTTGAGAGACACAGAGACAGCGCAAGTCGGGGAGGGACAGAGAAAGAGAGGGAGAGAGAGAGAATCCCAAGCAGGCTCCACACTGCCAGGGCAGACCCTGATGCGGGGCTTGAACTCATGAAGCCAAGAGACCATGACCTAAGCCAAAACCAAGTTGGACACTTAACCGACTGAGCCACCCAGGCGCCCTTACCAGTAGCACTTTTAAAGTAATATGTATTGGGGGCGCCTGGGTGGCTCAGTCGGTTAAGCGTCCGACTTCAGCTCAGGTCATGATCCCACGGTTGGCGAGTTCGAACCCTGCGTCGGGCTCTGTGCTGACAGCTCAGAGCCTGGAGTCTCTTCAGATTCTGTGTCTTTCTCTCTCTCTCTGCCCCTCCCCCACTCACACTCTGTCTCTCTCTGTCTCTCAAAAATAAATAAACATTAAAAAAAATTAAAGTAATATGTATTGGGGCGCCTAGGTGGCTCAGTCGGTTGAGCATCAGACTTCAGCTCAGGTCACGATCTCATGGTTCATGGGTTCGAGCCCCACATTGGCTCCATGCAGACAGTTCAGAGCCTGAAGCCTGCTTTGGATTCTGTATCTCCCTCTCTCTTTGCCTGTCCCCAACTCATGCTGTCTCTTTCTCTCAAAAATAAACATTAAAAAAAATATAAAGTAGTATTTTTTTCTTTGATCATAGTAATATCAGTGTACATTTGAAAAGAATATATATATATATGGCAAGGACGTTATATATATATATATATGTATACATACACACACACATATACATACATACGTGAATATTTATTCAACTCTAGACAATGCTTAATACCGTAATGGGGTTCAAATAACTTTGGTAGCCTGGGTGTGATGAGGAAAGACTCCGTTTTCCACCTCCTGTGTCTCTCTCCCGTGTGTCTCCTTTATTGCTCACACAAATGTGTGGAGGTTTTTGTCTACAACACCAGCTGGGTGCCCTACAATTTAACTCGGTTCTGACACTGTCTACTCAGAGCTAGGGTCTGAGCCCCAGGGGTTAAGGGTCAGTCCCCCAAGACTGCTCCCACCCTACTTGAGTTGCCCCAGGTTACCCACAGCTTCTGTACAATATGACTACAAATTGGAGGTTCCCATGACCCCGTTCCCAGGTTGGATTCATTTGCTAGAGCAGCTCACGGAACTCCGGGAAACACATTTACCAGTTTATTAAAGGATGTTGTAAAGGATACAGATGAAGAGATCTGCATAGGGCGAGGTCTGGGAGGGTCCAGAGCACAAAATCTCCCGTCCCCGTGAAGTTGGGGGCACGTCACCGTCCCAGTATGTGGATGTTTTCACCAGTCTAGAAGCTCTCCACACCTTGTACTGTGGGGATTTTTATGGAGGGTTCATCACAGAGGCATGATGGATCATTAGCTCTGTTTCCAGCCCCTCTTCTCTCTCTGGAGGATGGGTGGGAGAGCTGGAAATTCCAAGCTTCTCCTCATGGCGTCGTCTTTCTGGTGACCAGCCCCCATTTGGGAGCCCACCGAGACTTCCCTCCTTAGAATAAAAGATGCTTTGGGGCGCCTGGGTGGCGCAGTCGGTTAAGCGTCCGACTTCAGCCAGGTCACGATCTCACGGTCTGTGAGTTCGAGCCCCGCGTCAGGCTCTGGGCTGATGGCTCGGAGCCTGGAGCCTGTTTCCAATTCTGTGTGTCTCCCTCTCTCTCTGCCCCTCCCCCGTTCATGCTCTGTCTCTCTCTGTCCCAAAAATAAATAAAAAAAAAAAAAAAAAAAAAAAAAGAATAAAAGATGCTCCTAGTATTCTTACCACGTACGAATTTACAAGGGTTTTAGGAGCCCTGTGTCAGGGATGGAGTCAAAGACAAATACTAGAATAAGACATGTTCCTAGTATCCTTATCATGTAGGAATTTACAAGAGTTTTAGGAGCTCTGTGCCAGGAACCCGGGGCAGAGGCCAATATTTTCTATCCTGTCATACTGGGAATATGAGGTCAATAGAAGGGAAATCATTGGATTGCATATTTTGTTAAAATAATAACTATTAGTGTTTTTCCCATTATAAAAACGTATGTAAAAAGCATATTTGCCATATGCCCAGCAGAGAAAATTTGGAAACTGAAGAAAACTAACAGGAAAAGAGGAGAGGTCTACGTAGAGTCAGAAGCCTTTCCTGACAGCTTTATTATGCATTTCAAAAACCAAAAACCCTTCAGTGAACATTTCTGGAGCCCCTGCAGGGTGAGGGCACAGTCCTAGGCACAGTAAGGGATGACACAGAGAGGGAGGCCCCAGGGAGCCTTGGGTGTGGCCAAGACGCCACCTGTAGATGACAGGCACCTGGCAGAGGAGCCTTGCTGCAAAAAGCCAGCAGGGAATGTGGTGGCGTCGCAGCCACTTAGACTCGCAGTGTGACCTTGCCGTCGGGGCGTTACACGCAGCAGCAGATTTGCTAGAGTAGAATTGGACCCTTTCTTTTTCCTGGCTTTGCGCACGTGTTCATGTGCCTTCCACTCGCTCTGTGATTGGACAGGACGACATCATCGATGACGTTGACAGCTTCCTCGCTGCAGCAGAGACCCTGAAGGAAAGAGGCGCATACAAGATCTTTGTGATGGCGACTCACGGCTTGTTATCCTCGGATGCTCCGCGGCTGATCGAAGAGTCCGCCATTGACGAGGTAACAGCCGCCGTCGTGGGCACTGCTGCCCTGGCACTCCTGTGCCCCCTCGGTCCGGGTTATAGACAGCGGGTGAAGGAGGAGTTCTTTTGTGGTTACGAATGGACTGAAAATGTGGGTTATGTTTGCATTTCGTGGGCTGTAAGCCTCTCTCTGCCTTTTGCCCCTGGTAATAGTTCAGAGTCTTCCTAATTCTCACAAATGGTGCGTGTGGTGCACAGTGCTGTGCCCACCCTCCCTCGCTCGAGCTCCATCACAGCCCCGCAGGGTCCCCGTTGACACTACTTTCAGAGAGCATCAGCAAGGGTGAGTGACTTTTTAAGGCCACACAGCCAGTAGGCTGAGCATCTGTGATCAGACCTTAACTTGCCTGACTGCAGAGCCCCGCTCTGTCGCCGGTGCAGACGCCTGTGGGGGGAGACTGGGGGAGACAGGCAAACGGGGCACATTTCCCGGTTGCACGCGGCTCCCTTGAGGCTGCAGCCAGGCCATTCGGGTTTACTCACCTCGCTCCGTCCACCCCCCTGGGTCCGCTGGCTTGTGTGCTTTGACGGCATACGTCACATTTTCATTATGTCTTAAGAAATGGAAGTGTTTTGCCGTGTATGTTCCTGGGTATTGAATCGTACATTGGCCAGAATTGTAAGATTGGTTAAATCTTACATTGGATTTACTTTTCCGAGTTCCGCTTTTGGACTCTTCAGCGGCAGATTTCCTTGAGCTTGGCCCTGTGTTTATGGGTCCAAGGTGCCTTCACACAGACAGGCCAGGCTCACGTGGCTCAGGTCAGATCCAGCCTCCTTACTCAGCTGGACAGACATACTAAGGGACCAAGAATGAGGCTACAGGCATCCAGGGCTGGAGACTCAATATGGAATTCGCATGCTAAGTAGGCTAGGAAGACTTCAGGCCCACA
Source organism: Panthera onca (assembly GCF_046562875.1). NCBI lineage: Eukaryota > Metazoa > Chordata > Mammalia > Carnivora > Felidae > Panthera > Panthera onca. The sequence goes on along the minus strand of NC_138352.1, from coordinate 27,307,593 downwards.
GCAGCTCTCACTGGTCTGTCCGTGTGGTTCTCACGGGTGCTGTTTGCGGGCAGAGCAAGCCAGAGGCCTGTGGGGGAGCTGCTGGAGAGCCACGCCTCCCAGAGCCCACTGGACTTCAGAGGAGGCGTAAAAGTAGTGGAAGCTGTGATTTCACGTGAATGGTGTAGAAAGTTCTGTGTTTGATACCAGTTGGTGGATTTTTTTTGTGGGGCGGGACCTGTTGTGTCTTGTACAAGCTGTGATGCTTACATTCCTCTTCATGTTTCCATTTTTGCCTCAGTTGCTAGGAATATGAAATACAAAATGATGAGTCACAATAATTGCATGAGGCTAGGTTTTCCTGTCCCTGGTGCTGGTTCTGAATAATTCCTGGTTGTTATGTCTGTTTCAACAATTTCATTGTGTATATGCGTCTCTATTATAAGTTGTCATGAAGCTTGTTTTGGAAGCAAGGAATGTATATTATAAATATGATCTAAAAATTATTCCCATCCCTTTTTTTTAAATTTAAAGTTTATTTATTTTGAGAGAGAGAGGGAAAGAGAGAATCTCAAGCAGGCTCCACACCGTCAGCACTGAGCCCCAGGTGCCCCAAATCCCCTGTTTTGTAGTTGTTGTTGTTTGTTTTTTTAAGAAAGCTGAGTATTTTAATATTTTTTCCATTTGTAGCTGTTGGAAAGTGCCTGTTTATCTTTTTTTGATCTTTATCAAATCTTAACTTTAAGAAACAACTTTATTGAGATATAATTCACATACCGTACAGTTCACCCATTTAGAGTATAAAATTCAGTGGTTTTAGTATATCCACAGAATTTTATAGCCATCATTCTCATTCGCTCCCCCCCCCAAAAAAAAACCCTGTTCTCATTAGCAGCACCCCCCCCTCATTTCCACTCAGCCTTAGGCATCTAGTAATCTGCTTTCTGACTCTATAGGTTTACTTAATTGGGACATTTCACATACATGAATTGTGTGATGTGTGACCTTTTGCGTCTGGCTTCTTTCAGTGAAGATACTGTTGTGAAAGTTCATCCTTGCCGTAGTAGAGTATCAGTACTTCCTTTTTATTTGTTGTTGAATATTTCATTGAATGGATATACCACATTTTTTTTCATTCATAACTTTAAGGAAATTTGGGTTGCTTCCACTTTTTGACTGTTGTAAATAATACTGCTATAGGGGTGCCCGGCTGGCTCAGTCAGTAGAGCATAGGACTCTTGATCTTACGGGTTGTGAGTTCAAGCCCCACGTTGGGCATGGAGCCTACTTAAAAAAATACTGTTACAAACATTTGTGTACAAGTTTTTTTGTTCTTTTTTAAAATGTTTATTTATTTTTGAGAGAGAGCACAAGTTGGGGAGGGGCACAGAGAGAAGGGGACAGAGGATCCAAAGTGGGCTCTGTGCTGTCAGCAGAGAGCCCGATGCGGCTTGAACCTGTGAACTGCAGGACCATGACCTGAGCTGAGGTTGGACGCTTAACCAACCGAGCCACCCAGGGGCTCCTTGTGTACAAGTTTCTGAACGAAGATTGGTTTTCATTTCTCTTGGGTCGTATGGCAACTCTGTGTTTAACCTTTTGAGGAACTTCCAGACTGCTTTCCAAAGTAGCCAAACCATTTGACATTCCCACCAGAGGTACCTGAGGGTTCCAGTTTCCCCACATCCTTACCAGTAGTTCTTTGTTTTTATTTTTTAAAATTTACATCCAAATTAGTTAGCATATAGTGCAACAATGATTTCAGGAGTAGATTCCTTAATGCCCCTCCCCCATTTAGCCCATCCACCCTCCCACAACCCCTCCTGTAACCCTCAGTTTGTTCTCCGTATTTATGAGTCTCTTCTGTTTTGTCCCCCTCCATGTTTTTATATTATTTTTGTTTCCCTTCCCTTATGTTCATCTGTTCTGTGTCTTAAAGTCCTCCTATGAGCAAAGTCATATGATTTTTGTCTTTCTCTAATTTCACTTAGCATGATACCCTCCAGTTCCATCCACGTAGTTGCAAATGGCAAGATGTCATTCTTTTTGATTGCCGAGTAATACTCCCTTGTATATATATACCACATCTTCTTTATCCATTCATCCACTGATGGACATGTGGGCTCTTTCCATACTTTGCCTGTTGTTGATAGTGCTGCTATAAACATGGAGGTGCATGTGTCCCTTCGAAACAGCACACCTGTATCCCATGGATAAATGCCTAGTAGTGCAATTGCTGGGACGTAGGATAGTTCTGCTTTTAGTTTTTTGAGGAACCTCCATACTGTTTTCCAGAGCGGCCGCACCAGTGTGCATTCCCACCTTACCAGTAGTTCTTATTCTCTTTTTGCCTGTAGCCATCTTAGTGGACATAAGGTTATCAGATCTTGACCTAAGAATCACAAGTAGTGTTCACATTGACTGAAAACACCATCAAAGGTACGGTAGACCCACTGTCCTGTCAAGTCAAACTACAGAGATTTGAGAACATATCACATTTTCACATCCAGCCGGGAAGCTACCTGGTTTTATGATGCTCTTGGTTTTTCTCCTCTCGATTTGCAGGTGGTGGTTACCAATACGATTCCACATGAAATCCAGAAGCTCCAGTGCCCCAAAATTAAAACGGTGGATATCAGCATGATCCTTTCGGAAGCCATCCGTCGGATTCACAATGGGGAGTCCATGTCCTACCTTTTCAGAAACATAGGTTTAGATGACTGAACAGCTTTCCTTTCTTAAAACTCCCGAGGGCCAAACTGGAAGCGGAGCGTACTGTGAGGGCTCACACCTGATTTGATGCACTTCACGGGGGCCGATTATGCTTTCTTCCTTTCTCTTTGTTAATTCCTATGAAGATAGACCAACTTTTTATGTCGGGTTAGGTGTTCGTGAGTTTTTGGGGCGATTTTTATAAGAGAAAAACTATATTCTCCTCCTAAATAAATTAACGATCTGGTTGTTTGTAGTTTATTTCAAAAATAGCTTGGAATACGATTTTTTTAAGCTCACAGACAGCCTTTTTCCAAAGTTGCTAGAGCCCAAGTGCTTAAACAAGTTAATGAAATAAAATGATCTACTGTGTGTTACTTGCAGTTGAAAAGCCAAAAAGGTAATACCATTAAATCCAGTAAGTGACATTTTTAGAAATGCTTTTATAGACAAGCATATGTGAGTGATTATTACGTGACCATTATTTATTTTCTGCAAAAAAAAGAGGGAATAAAAACTTACGTTGTGTGTGTGTGTGTGTGTGGTTTTTTTTTTAAACTTTGTGTATTGGCCATTGTTTTATAATTAAAATAAAAAGAAAGCTGAATATACGTGCCGCGGGTGTTGAATTGTCCGTCCGCCCGCTCCGTTTTGTCTTCTGCATCTTGTCGGGGTGAGCCAGTGGCCTCTCGGGGATGTAATATTTCCTGTTCTGTTTGTCCAGGACCCGCACATTTCTGACGTGTAATGGCTGTGGCAGGAGAGGAACTCGAGTCCCAGGCTGTGAGCCACGGGGGGCAGGTCAGCGAGTTGGTGTGAGTTGCCACCTGCATCTCGGCATGGCTTTGTTCTGCTCCCTGTTTGACAGCACAGCCATTCTCTGAACAGAACTCACCCGTGCATGCTCTGGACGAGGACATGCTGGAGGGCGGTCACAGAGGGCAAATGACACGACCCTTGTTAACATCAGGCCTCTGAGGACCGTCTGCCCTCCAATTCGGAGTGCAGAACTCAGAACTTCTACACTGGAGTTTTGTCAGACTCCGGAACACTGGGGTCCCGTGAGTTAGGCCAGCACGTTCTCCGGCTAAGCTCATGTAATGGCAGTCCCGTCAAATTCATGGAGGAAGAGATTAAGATTTTCTCACAAAGAAAAGGATTACTTTTGCTTTTCTTTTTTTTTCCAAGTCAGCTCCACCCTGCTTTGTGGGGCTCGAACTCACGACCCCAAGATCAAGCATGCTCTACTGACTGAGTCAGCCAGGCACCCCAGAATTATTTTTCCTTCCAAAGAAAACCTAAACCTGTGCTTTCTGCCTGCGTTAGAACCCGGAATAAAATAGCAGTTGCCTTGGCACAAAATTAAAGACGAGTCACTTACCGTTTGCCGTATCAGGGTTTCTTGCAGCTCCCAAGAGAGAAGCCTGACTCTTGGGGGCTTGCCCTGGAGCAGGTCTGGGGACCCGCGTGTGCAAAACCATCGAGGCCTCTGCTTCTGTCAGCTGCCCTGGGTATTGGATGGTCTCCTGCTCATCTCTCTGTGCTCATCACAGCCGGCAGTGTCCAGACCCCTCCCGACGCCATGTCTCAGCCAAACACCCTGTGATGGTTGTGCTCCTACAGGTGCATGAAAGGAAGACATATTTTGCTAATCGCATGACGTAATACACACAGATGCTCGGGTCTGATCAAAGTGGAAGTCTGCATTGTTAACATGGCACATTAACTCTTGGCTCAGAACAGTGCGGCCTTACGCTCTCTCCTTTACAGTTTGCGAGCATGATTGTCTCTGCTTTACGAAACCCTGGAAAGTAACCAAGTTTTCCTTTTAGCTCAAAAAGAATAAGCTGGCAGATGTCTACGGGATGGTGGAATGGGGAACTCCGAAAGTCCCTTCCTCTGTAAAAAAGAAGAAATCGGCAGAAACTGTCAGAATCAACATTATTGGGACTCTAGAAAATAACCAAAAGTTTATGGCAACCCAGAAAATTGTTAGTCAAACCAAACCACTCCACCACCACCACCAAACGGCTGAATCTTGACAAAACTGCTTTGTGGCATTTTAACTTACCCCCGGTCCCATTTGTTACCTGCTTCCTGGCAGCCTTGAGGACAGTGGCCTGCATTCCTGGTACGTGTTCCTGGTACCAGTGGGAGTAGAATACTGTTCTCACAGAACCGTGGTTATTTGTTTGGGCCTGTTTCCTGGCTCCTCGAAGGATGGCTCAAAGGACTTGCCTTGGTTTTACCCAACTCAGAACTCTTCAGAGCAGAGGGACAGTTTTTGAAAAAGTATAAAGGCAAATGTATTAGCCACCCCTGTTGGGGCAAACAGTGAGACCGTTAAAAGCTTGGAGGAAAGGCTAGAGAATGAGGTACATCAGGGGTTGGGGGGCAAAGGACTTTACAAAGCTCCCGTATGTTCCTGGGGATATGAAGGGCACGGGATTGCGCAGGGCTGAGCACATGCCCGGAAAAGACCCAAGAAAGCCTTAGACTCTCACTTCGGGCTGACCTTCGGGCTCTGTGCAAGCATGAAGTGTGGGCTAAAGCAGAATTATAGTCTGTCTGAGCGTTGAAGGTGTGTCCCAAGACAGCAGCCCATCTGCAGAGTGGGTGATTTTCCTTCCTCCTTCCCTCCCTCCCCTCCCACCTTCCCCTTTCCCCTTCCCCTTCCCCTTCTCTTGTTTTCAGGCATTTAAGGAAGTCTATGATGACTCACCATTCAGCTGACTGAACAGAGATTTCAGTTACCATACATGACAATACAGACTTTACAAACATTAGTTGAGAAACGCCACCAAACAGGCAACTACAAGCAGCAATAAACCCTGGGGAAGGAGGAGACTCTGATTCCAGACTTCCCCTGTTATAAAAATGCCCAGTTATCAACCAAAAAAGTTCTGAGGCATGGAAATACACAAGGTTGGGCCCATACACAGGAAAAAAAACTTAGAAGAAACCATCCTTGAAGAAGTATACACATATTTACTAAAGGCTTTATTTTTTTATGTATTTGAGAGAAAAAGTGCGAGTGGGGAAGGGGCAGAGAGGAGAAAACGAGACTCCCAAGCGGGGATTCTGTCAGTGCAGAGCCCAACACGGGGCTCAAACTCATGAATTGTGAGATCATGACCTGAGCTGAAATCAGATGCTTAACTGACTGAGCCACCCAGCTGCCCCTTTACTAGACTTTAAATCAATGATTTTAAATATACTCAAAGAGCTAAAGGAAATCATGAGAATGATGTCTCACCAAACAGAGCATATCAGTAAGAAATAATAAAAAAGAAACAGGGTTTGGGGAAGACGGTAGAGTGAGAAGCACCAGGAATCTGTCTCTGCACACAGACATTTTCTGTGGCAAAACCTGTCTGATGGTTTTGGAACTCTGGAGTCTATTGATTTGCAACTTCCGGGGGGGGGGGGGTCGGGGGGGGAGTCTTGGACAGGAAATTGTCGTTACTTTTGGTCCAATTCAGCTCTTAGTACGGTTGCAGTTACCTCGTCCCCCCCCCCCCCCCCCAGCCTTGTGGCAGGCAGCTGCATCTGTAGTCTTGGAGCCACCTGCACACGTTTGTGAGTGTTAGGGTAGGGGGAAAGGACTCTGTCCTTCCAATAGTGGGGATCTGTGCTCTGATAGCTGACTGCTGCCTCTGGTCGCAGAGGTGTGAGAGGCGAGCAGCCACTGTGATTGCACTTCCCTCATTGGTTGCAAGCCCTCCCCCTCCAGCTGATGAGAATTCCAGGACATTTAAAAGCCAGTACACTTATTCCCCACCCCCGTTCCCAATTTTCTCCTTTTCCCCTTTTTGGGAGCCAAATAGTAAACACTCTAGAGTGTTCAAAAGCAATTGCATATACAGGGAAGATGAGAAAGTCACTGCACGTGCCCAGAGGAAGTGCAGGCTCAGGATAGAACCGAAGAGACCCTAAGCTTGTCCCTCAGGTTGATCCTTGGCACAGAGACAGGCTATGACGACAACAAAAAATGTGGTGGTGGTGGTGATGGTAATTTAGTAATATTGGGAAATGGAAAGACGCTAATTTCCAGGGCTATCACGTTATTATATTCAAAAGTCCAGCTTTTAATTGAAAAAAAAAATCAAAGGATATGGTTCATTCAAAGGGGAAAAATCAACAGAAATGGTTTCTGAAAAAGACTTGATGGTAGGTCTACTAGACAGACTTTAAAACAACTGTCTTAAAGATGCTCAAAGAACTAAAAAAAAAACAGGTGTGGAAAACATGAAAATAATGTATGAACCAAATGGAGATACCAATCACCAGAAACCCTAAAAAGAAACCAAAAGAAATTCTGAAAAGTACAATAGCTAAAACGAAACATTCACTAGAGGGATTCAAAGGCAGATTTGAGCAGGCGGAAGAAAGGATCAGTGAACTTGAAGATGAGACAATGGAACTACGTCTGAGGAACAGAAAGAAGAGAGATTGAAGACAAGGAAACACCTGTGTTACTCCATTAAGTGGCTGAACATACACATTGTGGGAGACCTCTTCCAGAAGAAGAGGGAAAGGGATAGAGAGAATATTTGAATAAATAATGGCTGAAAACTTCAGCATTTTATGAAAGACGTGAATATAGACATCCAAGCTCCATGATCTCCAAGTAAGATGTCAGGGAGACCCACACCAAGACACCTTATGACCAAACTTTAAAAAGTCAATCTTGAAGGCAGCAAGAGAGAAGTGATGAGTCACATACAAGGGATTCTCAGTAAGACTATCCGCAGATTTCTCCTTGGAACTTTGGAGTTCCATCTGCTCTGCAAGAAATGCTCAGAGGAGTCCTTAAGGTGAAATGAAGTCAGCTGAGCATCCGACTTCGGCTCAGGTCATGATCCCCCAAACCGTGGATTTGAGCCCAGTGTTGGGCTCTGTGTTGATAGCTCGGAGCCTGGAGCCTGCTTCAGATTCTGTGTCTCCTCTCTCTGCCCCTCCCCTGCTCACACTCTGTCTCTCTGTCTCTCTCTGTCTCAAAAATAAATAAAGATTAAAAAAACTAAAAATAAAGATCTCAGTAAAGGCAAATACACAAATAATTATAAAAGTTGCTATTATGGTAACCATGGCTTCTAACTCTGCCTTTTGTTTCCTGTATGATTTAAGAGACAAATATATTTTAGAAATTATTAGTCTAAAAGCTAATATTATAACATTGGTGTGTAACTTCACTTTTTGTTTTCTATATAATTTAAGAGACTAATGCATTTAAAAGATTGTTTTATTTTAATTTTTTTAAATTTTTTTAATGTTTATTTATTTTTGAGACAGAGAGAGACAGAGCGTGAATGGGGTAGGGTCAGAGAGAAGGAGACACAGAATCTGAAACAGGCTCCAGGCTCTGAGCTGTCAGCACAGACCCCAACACGGGGCTCAGACTCATGGACCATGAGATCATGACCTGAGCCGAAGTCAGACGCTTAACTGACTGAGCCACCCAGGCGCCCCAAAAGATTATGTTTTAAAGCTTTGTTTGTTTAGAGTGTGAGCAGGGAGGGGCAGAGAGAGGGAGAGACAGAATCCCAAGCAGGCTCCAGGCTATCAGTACAGAGCCTGATGCGGGGCTCCCAAACCCATGAGATCATGACCTGAGCCAAAATCAAGAGCCAGACACTCAACTGATTGAGCCACCCAGGCATCCCCAAAAGGTTATGTTTTGTGGAACAAAACATATAAAGATTTAATTTTATGTTGACCACTGAAAAGAGGTATAAACAAAACTGTCAAAGAAACAGAACTTTTGTATGCTCTTAAAGTTAAGCTGGTATAAATTCAAATTAGTGTGTCATAACCTTAGGATATTATGGGAATGCAAGCTGGTGCAGCCACTCTGGAAAACAGTATGGAGGTTCCTCAAAAAACTAAAAATAGAACTACCCTATGACCCAGCAGTTGCACTACTAGGCATTTATCCACGGGGTACAGGTGTGCTGTTTTGAAGGGACACATGCACGCCCATGTTCATAGCAGCACTACTGACAATAGGCAAAGTATGGAAACAGCCCACATGTCCATCGATGGATGAATGGATAAAGAAGATGTGGTGTGTGTGTGTGTGTGTGTGTATATATACACACACACACATACATACATACATATACACACATACACAATGGAGTATTAGTTGGCAATCAAAAAGAATGCAGTCTTGCCATTTGCAACTATGTGGATGGAACTGGAGGGTATTATGCTAAGTGAAATTAGAGAAAGACAAAAATCATATGACTTCACTCATATGAGGACTTTAAGACACAGAACAGATGAACATAAGGGAAGGGAAACAAAAATAATATGAAAACATGGAGGGGGACAAAACAGAAGAGACTCATAAATACGGAGAACAAACTGAGGGTTATGGGAGGGGTTTTGGGAGGGGGGATGGGCTAAATGGGTAAAGGGCACTAAGGAATCTACTCCCGAAAACATTGTTGCACTATATGCTAACTAACTTGGATGTAAATTTTAAAAATATAAACTAAAAAAAACACCTTAGGATATTAAATATAATCCCATGGTAACTATGAAGAAAATAGCCAGAGAATGTATATCAAAGGAAATTGGAAATGAATTTAAATGTTTTACTACAAAAAATGAAGCACAAAAGACAGTAATGTAGGACATGAACAGAAAAGCTATAAGGCATATGGAAGATCAATAGCAAAATAACAAGTCCTTCCTTATCATTAATTACTTTAAATGTAAATGGATTAAACTATCCAAGTAAAAGAGATAGGCAGAATAGATAAAAATAATACAATACAATACAGATACAATCCACGTATATGCTGTCTACAGAAGACTCACTTTAGATCCAAAGACAAAAATAGATTGAAAGTGAGAGGACAGAAAAAGATATTCCATGCAAATAGTAACCAAAAGAGAAAAAGTATAGCTAAAGTAATATCAGAGTAGACTAAGACAAAAATTCCTGCAAAAGACAATGAAGGACATTATATATTAGTAAAAGGTTCAACACAGCAAGAAGACATAATAATGATAAGTATTTACATGCCTAGTAACAGACTATCAGAATAAATGAAGCAAAAGTGAACAAAATTAAAGGGAGCACTAGAAAATCAGAATAGACATATAACTAATAGAAGATTGAGTCAATTATTTAAAAATTCCCAACAGAGAAAAACCCAGGATCCCATGGTTTCACTGGTGAATTCTACCCAACATTTAAAGAAGTGACACCAGTCCGGCATGCCTGGCTGTCTCAGTCAGTGGAGTGTGTGACTCTTGATCTTGGGGTTGTAAGTTCAAGACTCACGTTGGGTATAGAGATTACTTAAAAAATAAAATAAGTAATACCAGTCCTTTTCAAACTTTCCCCCCAAAAAGTAAGAGGAAAGAACAATTTCTAGCTCATTCTATGAGACGGATTTACCCCGATAACAAAGCTAAAGACACTATAAGAAAGTACAGATCGGTATCCCTTATGACCATTGATACAAAAACATCAACAAAATACTACAAAACTGGGTTTCAGCAGCATAACAAAAGGATTATACACCATTGGGGCACCTGGATGGCTCAGTCGGTTGGGCATCCAACTTCAGCTCAGGTCATGATCTCGCAGTTCGTGAGTTTGAGCCCCATGTCAGGCTCTCTGCTGATAGCTCAGAGCCTGGAGCCTGCTTCAGATTCTCTCCCTCTTTCTCTGCCCCTCCCCCGCTTATGCTCTGCTCTGTCTCTCTGTCTCTCTCTCAAAAATAAATAAACATTAAAAAAATTTTTCTTAAAGGATTATACACTATAACCAAGTGAGATTTATACCTGGAATGCAAGATGGTTCAACATATGAAAACTGGTATAGAATGAAGAAAAATAACCACATGATCATCCTGTCACAGAAAATGTGTTTGGAAAAAGCGGTAACTTTTTATGATAAAAACACTCAGAATGGAGCCCCTGGGTGGCTCAGTCAGTTCAGCATCTGACTTCAGCTCAGGTCATGATCTTGAAGCTTGAGAGTTCGAGCCCTAGCTCGAGCTCTGTGCTGACAGCTGGGAGACTGGAGCCTGCTTCAGATTCTGTGTCTCCCTCTCTCTCTGCCCCTCCCTGGCTCGTGCTCTATCTCTGTCTCAAAAATTAAAATAAACTTAAAAAAAAAAACACTCAGAAAATTAGGAATACTAGAAACTACCGCAACATAATAAAAGCCATGGATGAAAACTCCACAGTGATCATCATAGTCAATGGTGAAAGACAGAGAGCTTTTCTTCTAAGATTAACGGCAAGGCAAGGATGCCTGCTTTCACTGCTTCTATTCGATGAAGTGCAAAGTAATAAAATAAAATAAAATAAAATAAAATAAAATAAAATAAAATAAAATAATAAAATAAAATAATAAAATAAAATAATAAAATAAAATAATAAAATAAAATAATAAAATAAAAATAAAATGAAGTAAAATAAAAAAATAAAATAAATAAAATAAAAAATAAAATATAAAATAAAAAACCTCCAAACTGGAAAGGAAGAAATAAAATTATGTTTGCAGCTGATATGATCTTCTATTTAGAAAACCCTGAAGATTACACACAGACACACACACAGACACACACACAGACACACACACACACACACACAATCTGTTAGAACAAACAGGAAAATGGGATACAAAGTGGACATGCGATAATCAGTTGTATTTTTAAAAAGTTTTTTTAAATGTTTATTATTGAGAGACAGAGAGACACAGAGTGTGAGCAGGGGAAGGGTAGAGCGAGGAGGAGACACAGAATCCGAAGCAGGCTCCAGGCTCTGAGCTGTCAGCACAGAGCCCGACGCAGGGCTCGAACCCACAAACCGTGAGATCGTGACCTGACCTGAAGTCGGATGCTTAAGCAACTGAACCACCCAGGCGCCGCTAATCAGTTGCATTTCTAAGCACCGACAATCAACAACTTGAAAGGGAAATATGGAGAAAATGATTCCAGTAACCATAGCATCAAAAAGAATAAAATACTTAGGAATTGGCTTAACCAAGGAGATGATAGACTTGTGTAATAAAAACTACAAACCATTGCTGAAAGAAATTAGAAAAGACATAAATGGGAACATATCCCTGATTCGTGGATTAACTATTGTTAAAGGGTCAATATTGCTCAATGCAAACTACAGATTCAGTGCAATCTCTACCCAAACCCCAATGATGTTTTTTTGCAGAAGTAGGACAACCCATCCTAAAATTCATATCGAATATCAAGGGACCCCAAATAGCCAAAGCGATCTTGAAAAAGAAGAACTAAGCTAGATGACTCTCACTTCCTGATATCAAAGCTTACTACAAAGCTATGGTGGTCAGTGTGGTACTGGCATAAAGGCAAACAGACCAATGGAATAGAGTAGAGCCCGGAATCACACCCCTGCATATATGGTCAAATGACTTTTGGTAAGGGTGCCAGGACCATTCAATGGGGGAAAGATAGTCTCTTTAATAAATGGTGCTGGGAAAACTGGATGTCCACATGCAGAGGAATGAACGTGGACCCTTACCTCACAGCATGTACAACAATGAACTCCACATTGATTTAAAAACCTGAACTGAGACCACAAAATTTTAAGAAAACAGTGCAGAAGCTTCACATATTGGGCAATGATTTCTTGCAGGATATATTCATTATATTGTATTATGTCCAAATATATATTAACAAATTTATAGGTCCAAAATATAGAGAGAACTACTAAAACTCAATAATAAAAAAAATCAAACAACCTAGTTAAAAATGTGCAGGGGCACCTGGGTGGCTCAGTCGGTTGCGTGTCCAACTTGGCTCAGGTCGTGATCTCACAGCTTGTGAGTTCAAGCCCCGTACTGGGCTCTGTGCTGACAGCTCATGCCTGGAGTCTGCTTTGGATTCTGTGTCTCTCTCTCTCTGACCCTCCCCCATTCATGCTCTGTCTCTCTCTGTCTGAAAAATAAACATTAAAAAAAAGAATAAACGTTTAAAATTAAAAAAATAATAATATTAATTCTTCCAATCCATAAATATGGGATACCTTTCTATTTATTTGTATCTTCAATTTCTTTCATCAGTGTCTTAATTTTCACACTAGAGCTCTCTCACTTCCTTGGCTGAATTTATTCCTAAGTATTTGATTGTTTTTGATGCTATTGTAAATGGATCGTCTTTACAATTTTACTTCTCCCTTTCCAATGCTGATGACTTTTATTTTTTTTCTTGCCTGACTGATCTGGCAAGGACTTCTAGTACTATGTTGAATAGGATTGGCGAGAGTGGGCACCCTTGTCTTAGAGGAAAAGCTTTCAAACTTTCATCCTTGAATATGATGTTAGCTGTGAACTTATCAATACACGGTCTTTATTATGTTGAGGAAGTTCCTTCTATCTCTAATTTGTTAAGAGTTTTTACCATGAATGGACATTGAATTTTGTCACGTGCTTTCTCTGCATCTATTGAGATGATCCTAGGATTTTTCCTTTCGTTCTATTAATGTGATGTATTGCATTGGCTGATTTGCATTATGTTGAACTTTCTTTGCACTCCATGTATAAATTCTACTCGATCATGTAAATGATTCTTTTAATGTGCTCTTAAGTTCTGTTTGCTAGTATTTTATTGAGAATTTTTGCATCTATATTCATCAAGAATACCGGTCTGTAGTTTTCTTTTCTGGTAGTGTCTTTTTTTCTGGCTTTGGAATCAGGGTAATGTTGGCCTAATAAAATGAATTTGGGCATGTTTCCTCCTCCATTTTTGGAAGGGTTTGAGAAGGACCGGTGTTAATCCTTTAACTGTTTGGTAAAATTCAGCCGTAAAGCCTTCTGGTCCTGGGTTTTTCTTTATTTGGAGCTTTTTGATTACTGATTCAATCTCCTTACTAGGAATCAGTCTATTCAGACTTTCTGTCTTCCTGATTCAGTCTTGGTAGTTTGTATGTTTCTATGAATTTTTTTTTCATGTTCTTCTATGTTGCCCAGTTTTTCGGTGTGTAAATTTTCATAATGGCCTCTTAGGATCCATTATATTTCTGTCTCATTTTCATTTATAATTCTGTTGATTTGAGTCTTCTCTATTATTTTCCTTGGTTAGTCTAGTTAAAGATTCATCAATTTTGTTTATCTTTTCACATCCAACTCTCAGTTTAATTAATCTTTTCCACTGGTTTTCCATTTTCTATTTCACTGATTTCTCCTCCAACCTTTATTATTTCATTCCTCCTGCCAACTGGTCTCAGTTTGTTCTTCTTTTTCTAGTTCCCTGAGGCATGGTGTTCGGTTGCTTATTTGAGATCTTTCTTACTTATTTTCTTTTTGAAGTTTTTATTTGAGTTCCAGTAGTTAACATACCGTGTTTTATTAGTTTCAGGTGTACAATACAGTGCGGGTGCTCATCATTTTTTTTTTTAATTTTTTAAAGTTTATTTATTTATTTTTTTAATTTTTTTTAACGTTTATTTATTTTTGAGACAGAGAGAGACAGAGCATGAACGGGGGTGGGTCAGAGAGAGGGAGACACAGAATCGGAAACAGGCTCCAGGCTCTGACCGTCAGCACAGATCCCGACGCGGGGCTCGAACTCACGGACCGCGAGATCGTGACCTGAGCCGAAGTCGGCCGCTTAACCACCTGAGCCACCCAGGCGCCCCTATTTATTTATTTTAAGAGAAAGGGAGAGAGAGAGTGGGGAAGTGGCAGAGAGAGGGAGAGAGAGAATCCTAAGCGGGCTCCGCGCTGTCAGCACGGAGCCTGACGCGGGGCTTGATTGCACAAACTGTGAGATCTTGTCCTGAGCTGAAACCAAGGGTTGGACGCTTAACCGACTGAGTCACCCAGGCGCCCCACATCATTCTTACTTCTTAATGCAAGTGTTTGTGGCTATAGAGTTCCTTCTTAGAACGGCTTTTCACTGCATCCCATGAGTTTTGATATGATGTGTTTCCATTTTCATTTGTTTCAAGGTACTTGTTTTTTATTTCCCCTTTAATGTCTTCTTTGATCCACTGTTGTTCAGGAGAGTGTTGTTTTAATGTCTACGTATTCATGAATTTTTCAGTATTCTCCTTATTGATTTCTAGTTTCATGCCCTTGTGGTCAGAGAAGATACTTGGTAGGAATTCAGTTTTCTTGAAATTGCTAAGATTTGTTTTGTCTAACATATGTCTGGCCCAGCATATGGTCTATCCTAGAAAATGTTCCATGTGCACTCGAGAAGAATCTGTATTCTATTGTTGTTGAGTATAATGTTCTGTGTATGGTAGGTCCATCTGGTCTATAACGTTGCTCAAATCTGCTGTTTCCTTATTGATTCTCTGGACGATCTATCCATTGCTGGGAGTCAGGCATTAAGGTCCCAAGTATAATTGTGTTCCTATTTGAGGTGAAACTTCTTTATTTTTGAGAGAGAGAAAGTGCAAGCAGGGGAGGGCCAGAGAGAGAGGAGGACAGAGGATCCGAAGTGGGCTCTGTGATGACAGCAGCGAGCCCGAGGCTGGGCTTGAACTCAGGAAGTGCGAGATCATGATCGGAGCTGAAGTTGGCCACTCAGCCAACCGAGCCACCCAGGCAACCCATATTTGAAGAGAAACTTCTTTTTTTTTTTTTTTTTAAGGTTTTTTTTTTGGGGGGGGGGATGGGGGGGGAGAGAGCACGAGCAGGGGAGGAGCAGAGAGAGAGGGAGACAGAGAATTCCAAGGAGGCTCCACACTGTCAGCATAGAACCCAATGCATGGCTCAAACTCACGAACCACAAGATCATGACCTGAGCTGAGGTCAAGACTCAGCAGCTTAACTGACTGAGCCATCCAGGCATCCCTGAAGAGAAACTTCTTAATGGTTACAGGATTTTACCTTGGTTTAGTACATCTGTACATAATACCAAGACCTCTGAAGCCTTCTAAATCCCATAAGTCTATTTTTTTATTATCAAGGTACCATGCCCATAACATAAAATTCAACATTTTCAACATTAAAAATTTTTTAAAAATATTTATTCATGTTTTGAGAGACAGAAACAGAGCATGAGCAGGGGAGGGAGAGAGGGAGTCACAGAATCAGAAGCAGGCTCCAGGCTCTGAGCTGTCAGCACGGAGCCTGATGTGGGGCTCGAACTCCTGAACCGCGAGATCATGACCTGAGCCGAAAGAGTTGGACAGTTAACCGACGGAGACACCCAGGTGCCCCACAACATTTTCAACATTTTAAGGTGTACAATTCAGTGGCCGTTGGAGAGCTTCAAGATGGGAACTGATGACGAGACCAAGGCATGATGCGAGGGTTGGAACTTTCAGCCTTGCGTTAATCATCCGTGGCCAGTGATTGAATCCATCGTGCTAGGTAAAGAAACCTACATAAAACCCCCTTAGCACAGAGCCCGACGTAGGGCTCGAACTCACGGACCGTGAGATCATGACCTGACCTGAAGTCGGACCCTTAACTGACTGAGCCACCCAGGCGCCCCTGGACCTCACTCACTTCTATGTACCTCTTCAACTGGATGTTCATCTGTATCCTTTATAATAAGCTTTATCATCAACTGGTAATTGTAAATGTTTCCCTGAGTTCTGTGAGCCATGTAGCAAATTATGACATCTTTGAAAGGGGTCATGGGACCTTCCAACATTTATAGATGGTCAGCCAGAAGTATGGGAGGCCTAAGATTTGCGCCTGGCATCTGAGGTGGGGCACAGTTCTGGCAGACTGAGGGCTCAACCTGTGGGGTCTGCAGTAACTCAGGTAGGTAGTGACAGTTGAGTCAAATTGTAGGACATCCAGTTGGTATCCAGAGATATGGAGTTGGTTGTAGTGGAAAACATGACCTCAGGGCTTCCTCTTGGGATAGATGCGGCTTACAGGGTGTGATACGGACGGCTCCTTGGCTAGGCTGGCCCCGTATTCTGTCCTGGGTGAGCTGGGCCAGAAGAGTTTGATCTGCATGTGGTCGTGTTGGGTAGGATGGGGTGGGAATATGGAATGTGATTGGGCTTACGTGTGGAATTTCTCACCTCCTTCACTGCCACCCTCTCCCCGTCCCACCCATGTGCTCCTCGTGACCTCTTTTCCCCAGAACTTTCATCAGAGGGCAGGGGGTTTTATCCCTCGGTGGTTTGTTTCCTTCTGAGATCCAGGCTGAGGAGAGGGGACCAAATACTATTTTTCAACCACTTTATCTTTAGGTGGCTGGCTTACAAGATCTGGACAGTACCCAGTTGGGTCCTTCTGACTCGTATAAAGTGATCTTTTGATTCATGATATGCTTCTCAGCAATGGCTTGGAAAGTCAACACCATCCGAGAGGCTAGTTGGCTGAAGGTGAGGGTAGTTGGGGAGGGGGCAGTCTGAGCCCGCCCGAATTTACTATAAACAGTGACTTAATTGTTCTCCTCTGTCTAGTTTTGCATGTAATCTTTAAACAGTCTACCTCCAGTTACCGAGTAACAGGCAGAGCTGGGTTTTGCGGGTCAGTGTGTTCCCGGGGGCTGCTGCTCACTCATTAACACTTCTGGAAGAGCTGCGCGTCCTGGTTAAACTTCAAATGTTTTGCAAAGCCACGGGCCATGTCGGAGACATCCACCAGGCTGTGCATGATGACTTAATTCGTGAGCAAGCATCTAGGACCCTAGATGGAGTCAGAGCCCTCACTGCCACCAACGGGGAGCCTCTGGGGTCAGATCTGGAGCTGAATCCCAGCTCGGTCCCTTACGGGGCTAGATAATGACAGATGGCTCACCCTCCTGGCCTCCATTCCTTGACTGCGATAGGATATCACCTAAGCTAAGCATTGTCCTCAGCTCTCGGCAGGTACTTGCTAGATATTGTGACCTTCCGTGGATGTCCCGAGGGGACCACGGGGACCCGAACAGATGGTCAAATGAGGGGCTTGGGATTGTTTCAACTAAGTCTAGATAAAGAAAGCACAGAATTTGGCAACAGGACTTTATTGTTCAATACTGGGACGTTCTGGGGCTGGGACTGTCTGTCGTGGCTAGAAGTGGACCACGTGACACAGGGGGTCGCCATTCCAAGTCCCTCTCAGGCTACTCGTGGCCTGATGGCCACAGGGCATGGTTGCCTGATGTCCCCGGAGGTGAGGCATCTGTCCCCCACCTGCCATGCTTCCTATACAAATTAAATACAGGTCAAGTCACGAGACTTCATGCCCAGTGTGGGGATTGAACTCCCAAGCCTGAGATTAAGAGTCGCACGCTCTACTGACTGAGCCAGCCAGGCCTCCCCTTTATTTTTCCCAGACCCCCTCTGAGTGCAGGGGGGCTCCCCTCCTCCATCCCCCTTCGAGCTCTCCCCCATTCTCACGGTCGGGACTTGCTTCCCACTGGGGGGGGTGGGGTGGAGGACACCGAGCCGCACTTTGAAGCCGCTCTCAAGCACGCGACCACATTGTGGGCTGGAGATGCCACCATCGTGCTCGGTTTAATGATCAATTTATTGCCTGCCGGGAAGCCCTTTCTGACCCGGTTCGGCCCTCAGTTAGCTCCTTTTGCTCAGGGCTGGCGCCTGCCTCGGGATGGAGGCGGACAACTCCACTGGCGACCCCCGTGCTCCCAGCCCGCAGCTGAGCGTGACCGACCTCATCGTCATCACCGTGTATTTCGCCCTGAACCTGGCTGTGGGCATATGGGTGAGAGGCCTGCGGTGGGCGGCCAGCCAGGGTGGGCACCGGGGGGTGGGAACTGGGCTGGCAGGTCCCCGAGGCATCTGTATCGTGTCCCCTGGAGGCCGGGGGTCCCCCGGGGCCCTCCTCCCAGCCCTGGGGTAGATTCATCTGGGACCTTGACCAAGCCCCCTTCTCTTTGGGCAGTGGCTTCTCAGTCTACAAAGTGAGGAGGAGGAGGGCTTCTCTGTAACAGGCAGGCTTCGCGGGAAGTTCACTGAGCGTCTGTGCGGACAAGCTGGGGGCCCGGCACGGCTCATCGCCTTCTTGGCCTCTGTTTCCCCCATGTCAGATGGGCTCATGGTCTGTTCAGAGGAGGGGAGAGGCACACGGAGCCTGGGGATCTTTACTTTTAAAAGCTCTGTGTCCGGGGCCCCCGGGCGGCTCTGTCATTTGAGCGTCCGACTTCAGCTCAGGTCGTGATCTCCCACTTGCTGAGTTCAAGCCCTGCATCCGGCTCGCTGCTGTCATCACAGAGCCTGCTTTGGATCCTCTGTCTCCCCCCGCCCCCCACTCTCATCCTCCCCTGCTTGCACTGTCTCTCAAAAATAAAAATAAAACCTTAAAAAAAAAAAAAAAAAGCTCCCTGTCCACCAGCCTAGCCTAGTTCCTAAGCGAGTTTCTCTCACTTTCTATAGGAAAGAGAAGTGATTCAGGCCATCACAGACTCCAGTGGCAGTGAGGGTCCTGCTAGGCAGGCGCTGTGCTCGGCACCTGGTCCCCACCGCCCCGGGGCAAAGGCCAGCCCCATTTACAGATGAACCCCAGCGCTCTGGGGTCTGGGACTTCCCCAGCGAACCCCAGGTCCCGGTACATAGGGGAGGGGTCCCTCCTGTGTACTCATAATGCTGACCTTGGAGGCCTTTCTGGTGAGGACGTGAACACAGAAACCAGCTGTGGGTTTGCAGAAGTCAGGCTCGTCCTCCTTGTCCCCAGGAGTGCCCGGGCCAGCAGCCCTGAGTGCTGACACATGGTCTTTATCTACTGGGGGAGAATGAGTATCCCTATCTTGTCTTCCCTGGCCGCTGATTTAAGCCAGAGGGCCAGAGGTCAGCAAGACCTAAAGAGGGAAGAGGAGGGGAGAGAGAGGGAAGAGGAGGGAGAGAAGGCCTCCCCAGTCGGTGTGGGTGGGAGAATTTACTTGCAAGTGCACACGTAAGAAAATGTTTTGGGTATCTGAGGCCAGGCCCTTTGCCACCCGGTGACACGGCCCATCAGCCTTGCCGCCCAGGACTCGCCCCCTCCCAGCTCAGCCTTCCCCTGCAGGCTGGGGCTGTGGGAGTTCCAACCTGCCCCTCCAAGGCCACAGGGCTGTGAGCACAGGCAGAAAAGAACAGAGCCACTCAAGGAGTACACCCCGGAGCCGGATCCCACAGGGGTCAGATGTAGGCGTTCATCACCCAAAAGCAGATGGAACAAGCTGGGCTGGGCTGGGCAGGTGCACCTGCAAAGGTGCTGACGGTGGGGTTAGGAGAACCCAGGGGAGGGCCTTTAAGGAGGCGTCACAAGCGACCTTGGGCTGAGCTTTTGCATCTCTTAGGGTATCTGTGAGTAAGGGACCGAAAACCTGTATCAGATGAGCTTGCACAATGAAGGAAATATAATGACGTCCATTCTGAAAAGTCCAGCAATAGTGAAGGCTTCAGGTACGGTAGGATCCAGGGGTTTCCAGAGTTGCATCAAGGCTGTCGCTGCACTTCACTTTGATTTTCTCAGCCTCCCATGCATGTGTGGCATTGTCCTGAGTCCAGTTTCCCTCACAGAGGTGAGATGCCCAGCCTGTCTGGTTAGCCTGGGTTCAAATCCTGACTCCATCACTTACTAGCCACTTTCATCTGTGAAAGCCTTGACTTTCTCATTGGTAATACGAAGATGGTCACAGTACGTACTTCATGGGGCTGCTGCAAAGACTCAACACCTCGGGGCACCTGGGTGGCTCAGTCGGGTAAGCGTTTGTCTCTTGATTTTTGGCTCAGGCCATGATCTCGTGGTTCGTGGGTTCGAGCCCCGCATCAGGCTCTGTGCTGACAGCTCAGAGCCTGGAGCCTGCTTCGGATTCTGCGTCTGTGTTTCCCCCCCTCTCTGCCACTTCCCCGTTCTCTCTCTCTCTCTCTCTCAAAAATAAACATTAAAAAAAAATTTTTAGGGGCACTTGGGTGGCTCAGTCAGTTAAGCATCTGACTTTGGCTCAGGTCCTGATCTCACAGTTCGTGGGTTTGAGCCCCACATCGGGCTCTGTGCTGACAGCTCGGAGCCTGGAGCCTGGAGCCTGCTTCGGATTCTGTGTGTGTGTCTCTCTCTCTGCCCCTCCCCTGCTCACAATCTGTCTCTCTCTCTGTCTCTCAAAAATGAATAAATGTTAAAAAATAAATCAATTAAATTAAAAACTTAAAAAAATTTTGTTTTAATTAAAAAAAAATTTTTTTTAACGTTTATTTATTTTTGAGACAGAGAGAGACAGAGCATGAATGGGGCAGGGGCAGAGAGAGAGGGAGACACAGAATCGGAAGCAGGCTTCAGGCCCTGAGCCATCAGCCCAGAGCCCGACACGGGGCTCGAACTCACGGACCGCGAGATCGTGACCTGAGCTGAAGTCGGATGTTTAACGGACTGAGCCACCCAGGCGCCCCCAAAAAATTTTTTTAAATAAAATTATATATAAAAAAAAGACTAAACACCTCATAAAGGTAAAGCACTTGGGACCAACTCTGCCACAGAGGGGCACTCGGTGAATATTAACTACGTGAACTTGGCTGCCAGCACCCTCAGAGTCCCGGCTTCTTCCTCTGCCTCCCAGGAGGCCAGGAGCAATCCCAGCTTAAGTCCACAACTGTCCTGAACCAGGTGCGGCAGCTAAGGAATGTGATAGTCTCCACGGCTTAGATGACTCAGGGCTCCTGGAACTGGAGACCGGGCCGGGGCCACTCAGGCCAATTGCTAGGAAAAATGAGACCCCTTTAGGAAGGGAAGGGGCAAGAAGGAGGCAATTGGCCACGCCTACCACATCCCTGAAAGATGAAAGGACATGTTTGGAAAAATCCCGGGCTAAGAACAGAGCCGCTGTGGAAGTTGCACAGTGCACAGCCCACAAAGCTGGATGCGGCCATCCTGGCCAAGACCGTGAGAGTCTTCAGATACTACTGTATTCAGTATGGCTGGGTCACAGCTCAGAGAAAGTGATGGAAGATGGGGTGGGAGAGAGGCAAGCAGGAGCCATATCCAAAGCTTTGAATGTCAGATGCAGACAATTCAGGTGAACCATCTTGAATCTGGTGGGAGGAGGGGGGCGGCAATTAAAGTCAGGAAGAAAGAGGCCTGTATATTGATCGATACTTTGTGATCCAGTCTTATGTTAGGATATATATGTTGGGAGAAAGGAATGCAAAATATATACCTAAATATACCTCCAGGGTCCCTCTTTTCAAATTTCTTCTGTCCTCAAGTTCACATCTATTCACTTTCTCCTGTCCAGATAGCACTGAGGGCTTGAAAAACCCATATAATCACTGACCTTTATTGGGCTTACTTACTAGGTACCAGGCACTGTTGTTAGAGTGTCACATGTATTAACTCGTTAAACCTCACAGAAGCCCTGCAAGGGAAGGCCCGCATGACAGATGAGGAAACTGAGGCACAGAGGTGAGGTAATTTGCCCAAGGTCATACACAAGAAGCAAGGCGGCCAGGATTTGCTCCCAGGCATTCTGATTTCAGATTTTTAATTATATTATGGAGCACAAAACTCTATACTCCCACCAACACAAAAGGTATGCAAGAATACTTGAGTGATAATTCTTCGAAATGTATCAGAGATTAGAATACTAGAAGTTAGAAATCAAGGCCAAAAGGCTCTCAAAATCCTTAGCTCAAAGTCCTCATCAAGAGGCAAAAATCTCAGCTTCAGGGCACCTGGCTGTCTCAGAGCATGCAACGCTTGATCTTGGGCTTATAAATTCGAACCCCACATTGGGTGTAAAGATTACTTAAAAATAAAAATCTTAAAAAAAAAATCTCAATTTAGTTACGCACTGTGGAATGATCAAAACTTAGACTTTGAGGGGCGCCTGGGTGGCGCAGTCGGTTAAGCGTCCGACTTCAGCCAGGTCACGATCTCACGGTCCATGAGTTCGAGCCCCGCGTCAGGCTCTGGGCTGATGGCTCGGAGCCTGGAGCCTGTTTCTGATTCTGTGTCTCCCTCTCTCTCTGCCCCTCCCCCGTTCATGCTATGTCTCTCTCTGTCCCAAAAATAAATAAAAAACGTTGAAAAAAAAAAATTAAAAAAAAAAAAAAAACAAACAAAAAAAAACTTAGACTTTGACCTGTAAGGCTACAGTAACTGCCCTGAGGCAGTTTGGCGGGCCTGGGATAAGAAGTGTGGAGGATCCCGTCTTGGGCCAGCACAGGGCGTCTTAGTCAATGGCGACAGTCAGCCGTGCTCATGGCCCCCAGCTCCCTGGTGTGTCCATCCCTCCCCCAGTGGGGGGCCAGCGGGGAGCCACCGGGGGCTTGGGCCATGGTCCAGAGCAGGCTGGAAGTGAGTGAAGGGAAGGAACGGGACCACGGGGCCCAGGAGCTGGGGTGGAAGGCTGTGGATAAGATTCTGGTTCCCTCTGTCCTTTCTGTTTTATTGATGTAATTTCACATCACATGAAACTCACCATTTAAACCATTTTAAACTGTATAACTCAGAGGTATCTAGTACATTCATTCTGTTTTACAACCATTACCTGTATCTGCTTCCGAAACTTTTTCATCACCCCGAAAGGAAACCCCATACCTATTAGCAATCATTGCCCCTTGCCCTCTCTCCTCGGCCCCTGGAAACCACTAATCTACTTCCTGCCTCCGTGGATCCACCTGTCCTGGACATTTCATATAGACGGAATCATACAATATGTGGCCTTTTGTGTCTGACTCCTTTTACTTAGCAGAATGTTCTCGAGGGCCATCGTGCTGTAGCAGGTGTCAGAACTTCATGCCTTCCGAGGGTGGGGTAATATTCCATCGTACGGATAGACCACGTTGTGTTAATCAGTCGTTGAGCGTCTGGGTTGTTTCCACCTTTCGGCTGCTGTGAACATTCAGGCACGAGTTTTGTTCGAACACCTGCTGAGCTCCTTTCTGCCTCTGTTCTTGCAGTCTTCATGCCGGGCCAGCAGGAACACGGTGAGAGGCTACTTCCTGGCGGGCCGGGACATGACCTGGTGGCCGGTGAGTGTTCTCTCCCCCTGCTCCGCATCTGATCCCGGATGCAGGTGCTGCCTAGGGGCTCATCCCTGCGGTCACTTTGTGTGTCTTCCTCACCCGAGGTCACCGCCCGGGGTGGGGGTGGGGGGCCCAGCGATGGGGCAGGTTGAGGCTGGCAAGGGGCCCCCAAGCTGGGAGCGTCGGGATGGGGTGCCGGGAATTGGCTTTGGCGTCTGGTGGGGGCGGCTGCCTCTGCTGATTCTTTTTCCCCTCTGTCCTCCAGATTGGAGCCTCTCTCTTTGCCAGCAGCGAGGGCTCGGGCCTCTTTATTGGACTGGCGGGCTCGGGTGCGGCCGGGGGCCTGGCCGTGGCGGGCTTCGAGTGGAATGTAAGCAGGCAGGGGTGGACGCAGCTGCGGGAGGGTGCAGAGACCTTGAAAGGCGCAGAGACCTTGATAGGGCTCCAGTGGGGTCTGCCCTTGGCCACTCAGGGCAGCCAGTGTCTAGACGGGGGTTGTTCCCGGGGATGGATGGCCTTCAGAATGCCAGAGTGCTGGATAGGGAGCTTAGCCTTGGCCACAGAGGGAGGAAGAGGCAAATTCTTCCCCTCTTCAGGTTCTCTGGCGGGTCAGGTCTCCAGTCCGCTGGGCCCGGATGCAGGGTCTGTGGGAGCTGGGGACTGCCGTCCTCACCCTGTCCCTGTCCCCCTCAGGCCACGTATGTGCTGCTGGCCCTGGCGTGGGTGTTCGTGCCCATCTACATCTCCTCGGAGGTGAGTCTACTCCCGGGGACTCAGGGTGGCCTCACCTGCATCGGGGCCTTGCTCCCCTGGCTTGGTGATGCTGATGAACAGGAACCCCGGCTTCACGTGGTAGAGCCAGCCCACTGCTCCCAGGGCTGCGTTTCTTCTTAGGCCAACTAACGTTCCTGTCAACTCATGAAGACACGTTCCCGAGGCCCTCAGCCTGGGAGCCGTGTCTGCTGGTTTCCACGGCCCCTGTTCGCCGCATCTGGGGGGTGATGCTCCCTCTACCCGAGCACACACCTGGGCGACACTGTCCCTGACTCTGCCCACTCCTTCAGCCCCACTGGGCAGCCACTGGATCCAGTAGTTTCCATTCCCTGGATCTCTCCCAGTCCTTCCCCATCGAGTCGCGTCAGTAGCTCATCCGGATTTGTCACCACAGCCTTCAGACTTGTGCCTCTGTCCCTAGTCACCGTCCCCGGTTGTGGGATGGTAATGGGTATGTGGGTCTGGCCTTGCCCTTGAGAAGCTCTGGGCCCTGACAACTGGGTGAGATCTCGGGGGAGTGCTTAGTTCCTGCCCCCCTGTGCCTCCCCAGATCGTCACCATGCCTGAATACATTCAGAAGCGCTACGGAGGCCAGCGGATTTGCATGTACCTGTCTATCCTGTCTCTGCTGCTGTCCGTCTTCACCAAGATATCGGTGAGCTGCCCCCCACCCCCCAACTCCCAGCATCCAGCCAGCATCGCCTGGAATCATCCCTGTTTTGAGGGCCCCTCAGACACACCTGACATCCTCTCATCTGTCTCTTGTTCAACAGCTGGGGAAACTGAGGCCCAGAGAGGGACAATGATTTGCCCACACAGTGAGTGGGATAGCTTGACGAGGGCTTCCAGAAGGCGGGTTCGGCAGCTGGCATAGTTGGGGGCAGAAAGCAGGCCTTCTGACTTCTGCTTTGCCCTGGGTCTAGATATGAGGGCGTTCGGGGTTCTCGCTATGAGAGGTCACTGGTGGGAGCCTGGGGGTCAGCCTGGATGTCTTCCCTGGGCCAGCGCGGAGGTGAACCAGGACTGCCCACTAGGGGGCGCTGAGAGCCTTCATGGTCTCTGGCGGTTCAGCGGCCGCAGGGAGCCCATCCCGTGGCCGGTCAACTCCTTGGAGAAGCTGACCCCTGGCGGTGGCCTCCTGGTATTGGGGTGCCTCCCTAGTGGGCACCCCAGGCCTCTTTTCCCTTGGGAGCCTGGACCCGGTCCCCCTGGAAGGGTAAGGGCAGAAAGCGCACCTCAAATGTCGGGGTGGCTTGCGTGGGATTCCAGAAGGAAGGAGGGTTCAGAGGGAAGGTCCTTACAGACAATCTCATCCTGCAACCCCTGTGTGCAGATGAGGCCGTTGAGGCCCAGAGAGTGATGGCGACTAGCTCAAGGTCATGGTGAGTCAGGTGGAGACCAAAGAACCCAGGCCTCTGTCTCCCAGCCTCCCAGTCCCCGGGGAGGCCCCCGGCCACTGCTCTGCTGCACCGAGGCAGCCAGGACTTGGCACTTCAAACTCCACACTGTGATGGGAGATGAGTGGACTTACCCTCCTATAAAATGGAAAGCAACCCACTGACGTCAAGGCTGGGGCTCCAACGCCAATGCTGGGCTTCCGGATGAGGCCGAGAGGGAAGCGGGAGGAACGCTAATTGCCCGGCTTGGTTTGGGCAGGACCGGGGACGCCTTGGCTGATGGCTTTGGGCTGAAACTGTTTGAAGTGCGTGCGCCCAGCTGGCCCCCAGAGGCCCTGACCTCACTGGGCGGAGCCCCGCGAATGCCCCGGGTGTCTGTGCGTTCAGCACCCACCCCAGCTGCAGCCTGTCCTGACAGAGACCGCAGGGCTCACCTGCTGTCGTCCCTCGGGTGGGGATGCTGGTGTGCAGAGAACATTCGATAGCAGGGTGCGGGGATCACCACCCCGACCCTCAGATGGGGTCGGGGGCCACTGAGCCCCAATCACTGCGTGGCCCTGGGCTAGTCATTTAACCTCTGGAAAATAGAGAAACGGGGCACAATACCCTAGGCCACTTGGAGCAAAGGCCAACCATGGCCGACAAGATCCTCCAAGAAGGGGCCCCTGCTCCCCTGCTAACCTCACCTGTCCCTCTTCTGTCACACACATCATCGCAGCCACACTGGCTTCCTTGCACATCCATGAACACACCAGACGTGACCCTGCCTCAGGGCCTTTGCCCTTGTGTTCTCTGCCTGGAACCTTCTTCCCCTGGATATCCACATGGCTCACGTCCTCACCTGTGTCAAGTCTTTCAAATTTCACCTTCTCAGTGAGGCCTGCCCCTTCCCCGCTCTCACTCTTCTCCGTACACCGACTATCTTCTGGTCTGAAGACAGTCTGCATAATTCACTTAGAATGTCTATTGTCTGCCTCCCTCATTTCTTCTCTCTGTTCATGGATGCGCCCCCAGTGCTACATGCCTGGCATAGCTCATAGGACTGAATGAAAAAAACACACGCCAGGGGCCAGCTAAGTTGGTCTGCGGCAGGCTGGAAAGTAAGTAGTTTTGGCTTTGCAGGACACACACGAGCTGCTCAGATTTGCTGTTGGAGGGAGAAACTCCACACCAATGTGTGTGGACTGGATCTGGTCTGTGGTCTCTGGTGTGCCAACCCCTGACATACATAATGTGTGCCCTGGCTGAGCACCGGATGATAAACACATTCCCTGCTTTCTGCGAGCTTAGTGTTCCAGACAGATAAGTAAACAGACGAATACAATCGTAACAGTAAAAACGTTGATGAAAGAAGCAGAGGCGAGGCTGAAATCTACAAGGATGACAGCAGGCTCCCTTTGGAGAGAGTGGTCTCTGTGGGAAAGGCCAGGCTTGCGGCAGCTGAGGGAAGGGGCGAGGCGGGAGCGCAGGGAGCCGTGGAGCTCGGGGAGGGGTGAGCGCTGAAGGGGACAGAGGGGGCCTGGTGGACGACACCTGGACCTCTGGGCCTGGCTAGCTGGATTTTATTCCGTGCGTGGTGGAAATGCAGAGAACTTGATTTTTCTCTGAACAAGCTGAGTGCAGGAGGAGGCGGGGAGGGGCTTCCCAAGGGATGGGCCAGAGGGTAGACATGGGAGTATTTTGGAAACAGAATCAACAGCAGTGGCCGGTGGGTCAGGTGCAGGGAGTGTGGCAAAGGTGAGAAGTTTCTGGAGCCCTGAAGGGACAGTGGTGGCCTCGGAGATGGGCCACCCCTGGAGGTCCTGCTCCCCACTTCTGCCGGCCTCTGCTGAGGTCAGGGCTCTGTAGAGGGATGGAGGAGGCTGGGCCTGCCCCTGTGCCCGTCTCCATATCTGCTTACCCATTTTCCAGATAAGAGCCACCAAGGCCCAGGAGGCCGCATGACCTCCACAAAGCCATGTGATCAGGGACACAGTTTAGGGCTCTTAGCTTCTACGAGGCCGCAGCTCTCCTGGGCCCCCAAGAGACTGGGCTCGGGCTGCAGAAGGGGAGGTCCAGTCGGGCTGTCTAAAGTTCCTGGTCGGGGACTCCCCGGGAGCCTGTAGGCAATCTCATATTCGCTGCGGCACAGGCTGTCGCTGGATGCCGTGCAGGGTCCTGGAGTGAGGACAGCGGCTGAGTCCCACCTCCACACTTGGGCCTGTACTGCTGCTGACACTGTCCAAGTCCTCATGGCTCCTCGCGGCCCACCGCCCCAGACGGGAGTCCCTGAGTAGAGGTTAGGGGAGCAGGGCGTCGGAGAAGATAGTTCTGGAAGATGGAGCCTGCGGACTGGGCAGCCCCAAGGCACAGGGACCTGGCCAACCGAGGCCTGGAGGCCGTGAAGTGCTGGGCCTGGAATGGTGGCCAGTCTGGTGTGGCCAGAGTCACCTGGGCTTAGAGATGAGTGGCCGGGGCCTGAAGGCCAGCCACACAGATCAGGGCTCCGCTCTGAGGGCGGCCTGGGTGCGGAGAGGGGTCTTGGGTGGCAGGAGGATGAGCAGGCGGGAGGAAGGGGCTGCTGCTTTCTAGAGACCTCTTGTTCCCCATTCACCTGGCAACTCCAATCTCTGATACCTGTTGGAACCTGACCTCGAGGAAGTCTGTCCCCTCCCCAGGCTTCTGTGTCTCCTCCGGTCTGATGGGGGAGGGGGCTTGAAGAGTCCTTCCTGCTCTGATATTCACAACCCTGGGCTTCTCTCCTGGAGCTGGAGGTAGACACACGTACGAATGCACACACACACACACACACACACACACACACACACACTCTCACACACCACCAAAGCCAGGGACCAGAGTGACGGGCTACCGATCTCCTCAAAGCACCTTGTCAAGAGTCCACACTGGCTGGTCTCTCCAAGGGAGGGTAAAGGAGGGGCCTGGAGGGAGAGGGACAGGGAACACAGGCTCTGGAGTGACACCTGGGCTCGGCCGGGGCTCTGTGTCCTTAGGGCTTGGAGCCTGGGGGAACCGGGGGTCCACAAGACCGACGGGGCGGTGCTGGTCAGCTGGATGTCGGGCCGGGCACTGCAGTAGTTCGAAGGGGCCCCGTGCCCCCTGGTCCCACGCAGCCTCGCTCAGTCTTCTCGGGAGCCTGTTGGCCCCAAAGGTTGTATTTCAGGTCATCTCCCCCGAACTGAGCAAGCCCAGAATGGCACATTTGGAAACCTGGCAGGGTGGAGCCCCCTTGAGCTCACAGGACAGTCCTGCCCTCCTTCCCTGGGCTCCCAGTACAGTATGGGGGTGGGGGTAGAATTAGGGGTGTGAGGCGCACCCCAGGACTAGGACTCCAGCCCCATAAGCTGCCCCAGGGTCTGGGATGGCAGCGTCTGTATCCAGTGCAGCCTCTGGGGACCAGCCTTGGCCCGAGACACGGTCCTGGCTTCAGTTCCAACCCTACCGGAGGGCAGTGAGCAAGACTGCCCCCCTGCCCCCCCCCCCCCGGCCTGCCCCCAGAACACGTCTGGTCTTTTTTCAGGGCCGCCTGTCTAATGGGGAGCAGAGAACAGGGGGCACACCCAAACGGATATGGGCCTGGAGCCCTAGGCTGCAGATCTGATTCTTCAGGCCCGTAAGGCTTCTCGGGCCTCCTTCAGGA
This sequence comes from Panthera onca, assembly GCF_046562875.1. Taxonomy (NCBI): domain Eukaryota; kingdom Metazoa; phylum Chordata; class Mammalia; order Carnivora; family Felidae; genus Panthera; species Panthera onca. The sequence continues at coordinate 27,278,226 of NC_138352.1, read as the reverse complement.
AGCCCTCCTGGACTCCTCCTTGTCATGGGCCCCTGGGAACCAAGGACACAGGGCTCCTCCTTTACATCTGCAGGCAGGAGCCAGACTCAATAACAACACTGCTCCTTGGTGGACATCGGCCACTCGGGACTTTATTAAATCAGCAGCATCCCCTGCACAACCGCTCGTCCACGGCCACGACCCCCTCCCGCCCTCCCAGCAGCGCCGGTGGGTGTGTGCGTGGGGCGTCTCTCCCTCCGTGTCCACGGGGCACTGAGGCCGCACGTCGAGTGAGCGGTGCCCTGAGTCCTGCGGTCACCTCGGGCCTCCGCACAACTTCCTCTCCCCTCCCGCAGATCGACCTGTACGCAGGGGCCCTCTTTGTGCACATCTGTCTGGGCTGGAACTTCTACCTCTCCACCACCCTCATGCTCGCCATCACGGCCCTGTACACCATCGCAGGTACGGCGCCCTCGCGGGGGTCGGGCGGGGGCCCGCGGACAGAGGACCTGACCGCCAGCCCGGGTGTCCACGTGGCCGGGCAGAGGTGTGCAGGGGCCTGAGAGGTGGGCGGGAGCCGGGGGGCCACCTCCCCGCACAGCCTGGCTGGTGGAGATTTGCATCGGGCTCCGCCGGCCCAGCTGAGCGGTCCACAGCTCACCCACCTGTGAGAGGGCAGGGGACACGTACGTGGAACCGCCGTCCCTCCTCCCTCGGGGTACAGCTTTCTCCAGCTCCCTTTTTTCTACCCACAGGGGGTTTGGCTGCTGTGATCTACACGGACGCCCTGCAAACGCTCATCATGGTGGTGGGGGCCGTCATCCTGACCGTCAAAGGTGAGGGGTAGCCCCCCGCAGCCAGCGCTTTTGGGGGGTCTGCCCTGTTAGGACCCAGGTGCCAGCCCTGGGCGGGGAGGAGGGGGTGGTGGACTCGCAAGGTCGAGCCACGAGGCGGTCAGCCCGTCAGCCTCCCCTGGGTGACAGAGGCTGTGTGTTCCTTTCCCACCTGTCGCCCAGCTGCCACTTGTCACCAGCTCCGGGCCGGCTCCGGTCTGGTGTGGAGGGGACTCAAGAATGCAGGGCCACGGCACCTGCCCTGGCTCGGGACTAGATGGTGACGTAGGGCCGAGGGCAGGTGCGCACACCATCCACGAACACTGCCAGGGCATTGATGGGCTCCAACTGTTTAAAATCATGTGCATAATCCCAAGAAGTCCTGCTACGGGTTGCTGGCCGATGGCAGGGGAGGAGAGAAGAGGGTTTAGACAGCTCGGTGATACTAGTCAAGGAACCCGGAGGAAGCTCAGAGGGCTCCCTCAATAAATAGGTAGTGAACTCCCCGTCCTGGGAAGTATGCGATCAGAGCCAGGAGGATCCCACAGAGGGTGAACAGAGGCCTTGAAAGCCTCCTCCAGACTCAGACTGTAGGATCCTCCAGCCTGGTAATTTCCGATCTTTGTATAGTGTTTGTACGTTTGCTCTGAGTACCCGGCCCGGCCTGGGCTCCGGGCGGCAATGAGGCTGGGGGCCCAGAGTCCGGGAGCAGGCTTCCTGCTTGGGAAAGGCAGGGGAGAGGGGCTTGCAGGTGAGACTAGGGATTTTCCTGTATCCAGACTTTGTGTACCTGCTTGCTTTCAGACCAGGGAGGAGACCCCACTGCAGGAGAGGGACCCAGGCAGCCGGGCCCAGCCTGGACGGGAGGGGTGGTTACAGACACAGCAAAAGCCGCAGATGGGCCAGGGTTTGGCCACACAGGGCCCTGACTCTGAGGTAGACGGGAACAGTGAGGGAGTGAATGTGCTCTGGCCTCGAGAGGAAAGACTTCTGGCTCGAGCCCCGGCCGGTGGGCCAGGTGGCTTTGGTCATGCCCTTGTCCCTTCTGGGACTTGTTTCTGTTCTCAGTGCTACGTGCCAGCCATCCTCAGCTCTGCCAAAATCACATCCTTTAGGAGCCCCAGGTCAGGACTTTAACACTTTTAGACTCCCCGGGAAGGTCCTCCAATGCCAAGAAAAAATACTTTTGCTTCCTTGATTCGACAGTCTGAAGCTTGGCAGAGAACCCCTGCCCGAGGCCAACAGGCGTCCGGGGGCCAAGAGGACACTGTGGTGTCCACGTGCAAAATGCTCATTTAGTAGTATTATTTTTAAATACAAATAAAATAGTCATTTGAATTCCCCTGTTCTGGAAAACCCTCTACCCTCCACGCCTCTCCAGACACTGGGAAAGGTGGATGGGAAAAAGTCAAGTTTGGTACATCGGGAAGTGGGGGCCCGGAGTCAGGGCCATCGGCCACCAGCCCGTCCCCGTCCCACCCCGACCCCTCCAGCCTTTGACCAGATCGGCGGCTATGAGCAGCTGGCGGCAGCCTACGCCCAGGCCGTCCCATCCAGGACCATCGCAAACACGACCTGCCACCTGCCCCGTGCAGACGCCATGCACATGTTCCGAGACCCCCACACAGGGGACCTCCCGTGGACTGGGATGACCTTCGGTCTGACCATCATGGCCACCTGGTACTGGTGCACTGACCAGGTGAGTGTCGCTGTTGCCACCCGCCCTACCTTCCTGCCTTCCGGGATGGGCCCTGGAGAGTCTGGGCGGCCCATCTGCCGATCCCTGGCGCGGCCCCAGGAACACCTGCGTGGTGAGTCTGGGCTGGGGCACAGGCCACGGACTGCACGGCTCCAGGCCCAGGGACAGGGTGCTAGGGTTCCTTGTGGTGCCGGGGGGCCTGGGCCCTCCGTTTAGAATCAGATGAGGCCCACTGGCCGCTGCCCGTCCTGGCCTTCAGGTGCTTTGACTGGGACAGTTTGGAGTAGGGGATTCCAAAAGGACTTGGATGCTCTTCAGCGACCCTGCCATCGGCCTGGGGGCTGGCATTTCGGGCCCGCCTTGGAGTCCCGGGATCTGCCAGCATGCGGGGCATGGGGCCAGCCTTGGCCTGCCAGGGGTACGTGCTTGTTACGGCTGGACTCGCTTTCCTGGTAGAGCTCTGGGTGCCATCGGCAGCCGCAGCGCGGTACCGCGGGGGTCCCGAGGTCCTCACGGGCCGCAGGAAGCCATCTTTATCCCTGGTCTCCGAGGCAGGGACTCTACAATGGGGGATCTGTTGGCCCTAGGAGAGAAAGAGCAGAGACAGTGAGGAGACCCCCCAAGGGCCAGGGGCAGGCGGCAGCCGGCTCACCTGGGTTTATGCCTCTTGGCCTTGCCACTCACCAGCGGGCGGTCCTAGACAAGTTCGTCTGACTACTTTGTGCCTCAGTCTCCCCTCGTGTCACACGGCGATGGGTCCTGCCTTTCACGGTTACGGTAAGGCGAGTTCCTACCGTTCCTGCCCCAGCCTTCTCCACCCGTCCACCGCGGGTGGTGCAGTGCTGGTGACTGCGTGGGCTGGGTCTTCTTCTGGAGTCTGAATCTTGTCCTCCCTGGGCTGTGAACGCATCAGGTCACCTCCTCCAGCCACCTACCCCTCTGGGCAGCGGCGGGCAATGCCCCCCGCTCTGCCTGCCCGGGAAGGCCGTGGGCAGTTCCAGGCAGCAAAAGGTCTTGTGCCAGCAAAGCCTCAGACAACCATCTTACCCAAGGACCCCACCGCGCAAGTGAGGCAGCAAGGCCCAAGGGCCGACCCGGTCGGCCACCATGGGATGAATGAAGAGAGCCTTCCCTGCAAGACATGCCCCTCCACTCCCCTCGGGCACCTCTGCTTTCCTCGCCACGCAGCGTGGGCCTGGCTGACACTGCCGTCTCTGGGCGGGACACAGGGCAGGAGATTTTCCCACGAAGGCCAAGTGAGTCAGCACGCTGCCTGGCCTCGAGGTCAGGGCTGAATGGGCCTTGCTGCCTGGAGAGGAGGGTCACACAGGGAGGCCGAGGCCGAACGCCGCTGACACTGGGGCTTCACGGCCCGGCTGCGGCCTCACTTCCCTGGCGTCTTCCCGCTCAGGCCTCGGACCAAAACCCCTCAATACAGGCACCTGCACCCCGGGTCCCGCTGGGTCTGCCTGGGGCACAACCAGGACTGGGACCAGAACCCCTGCGACATAGGTACCTTTGCACCGGATCCCACGTGCCTGGTGCTGCTCTGCTGTGACCCTCACCAGCAAGCAGGGGCTTTGCCTGACTCCACCCAGCCACTGGGCCAGGCCAGCCCCCCCAGGATGCCCACTCTGGTCAGCACCAGAAGGCAGCTGTGTGTGCTGGGGCCACAGGGCTTTTCATGGTCTTTAGACTTTTCACTACCTCCTGGCTCATCTCCCACGTGTCACTGACACTCGAACTCAGAAACAAACTGACCCAATAAGGCAGGAGGCGAAAGGCCCAACGGGCAGAGAGCTCTACGGAGCCCCTCTCTGACCTCAGTGTCCCTGTCTGAAACGCAGGGAGGCACTCGGGCCAGGGGGCCTCCTGGGGTCCTGCCTGCTGTGGCGATGCACCTTCTGTCACCTGCTGCTCCTGCGGTTTCACGGGGAGTGTCCCTTTCAGGTGACAGCAGCAGCTACGTTAATCAGGACAGCGAGCGCCATTTTTCCCGGTGTGAGTGCGCGGCACCCGTAACCTGGTTTCACCCACGGGAAGGTTCTCTCGCCTTCACCTCACGGCCGAGACAGACAGACGACCAGGCCAGTTCAGGACTTTCCCAGAGTGGCGCCCGGGCCAGCACTGAGCCGTGGCTGACCCCGAGGCCGCACCCCAAGGGAAGCCTAAACTTGGGGAACTCGCGACCGGCCGGGCGTGAGCTGGGCCACCTGCATGGTGCCTCGCTCGGTCCTTGCAGCAACCCTGCGGGTCAGTGTCAGTAGCCCACTTTAGAGATGAAGGCACAGGGGATCAGGGAGGTTAAGCGGCCGAGCACGGGGAGTGGGCAACAGCTGCCGGCCCAGCCCGGGCTGAGAGGTCGTGGGGACGCAGCAGCCCGCTGACACTGCAGGGAAGGGCCCGGCCCTGCCGCTCGCCTCAGCTTCTCCAGCTGCAGAATGGGGTGACGGCAGCTGCCCCCCACCCCTGCCTCCCAGGGCTGCCCGCCACGAGCACAGAACGAGATGATGGGAATACAATACACAGGGTTTTAGGGAACTGCTTTTTCTCTTCCGTGAGGAGCGCAGCCCTGGGCTCTTGCACCCGCAGGACATCAGAGAATTGCGTCTAACCCCCTCATCGTCCAGACAGGGAAACTGAGGCCCCAAGTGAGGCCACGACTTGTCCCAAGTCAGACGTAGCCGGTGCCAAAGCAGGATTGAGGTCAGCTTGTCCTTCATACTCAGGGTTGCCCCTCCAGACCCTGTAACGAATGCTCTATCATGTCTCAGAGGAAAATAAATGCTGGGAGCTCTCCGTTCAACCAGCATGTCTGGAAAATAGGTTAAAATCACACATTCTTACTTCTGAACTGCAGCTGGTGACTTAAACTGCAGAGCACCAAAAGAAAAATGCTTCGATTTAGAAGGTGTAGATTGTACAACTCTGTGAACAAACACACTAAAACTGTGTATTAGTTTTGTACAGTTTATGTGGCTGAACTCTATGTGAATTATACTTCCGCAAAGCTGTTTATTTATTTATTTATTATTACTTTTTTAACGTTTATTTACTTTTGAGACAGAGAGAGACAGAGCATGAACAGGGGAGGGTCAGAGAGAGGGAGACACAGAATCTGAAACAGGCTCCAGGCTCTGAGCTGTCAGCACAGAGCCCGACGCGGGGCTCGAACTCACGGACCGCGAGATCACGGCCTGAGCCAAAGTTGGACGCTTAACCAACTGAGCCACTCAGGTGCCCCGATCCGTAAAGCTGTGAAAGAAAGGAAAGGAAAGGAAAGGAAAGAAAGAAAGAAAGAAAGAAAGAAAGAAAGAAAGAAAGAAAGAAAGACAGAGAGAGAGAGAGAGAGAGAGAGAAAGAAAGAAAGAAAGAAAGAAAGAAAAAAAGAAGAAAGAAAGAAAGAAAAAGAGAAGAAAGACACAGAGAAACAAAGAAAGAAAAAGGAAGGAAGGAAGGAAAGAAGAAAGAAAAAGAAAGAAGAAAGAAAGACAGGGAAAGAAAGAAAGAAACTCATAATGTCAGAGCTGGGAGGGATCTCAGATGCCATCGATTCCAATTATCTGTCCCTCCTCCCATGCTGCAGATCTGCAAACTGAGGCCCAGTTAGGATTTGCCTCGGGCTACATGGGGAGCCACGCTCAGGCAGCTTCTAGCACCCCTCTGCTACTTGACCACAAGCTTCCCCAAATCCCTGGGTTTAAAGCTCCAGGCCAGTGATACAGAACAGAGGCACCCCCAAGCGGGGCTGAGACTCACCCCCTCCTCGTGCCCCCAGGTCATCGTGCAGCGGTCGCTGTCCGCCCGGGACCTGAACCACGCCAAGGCGGGCTCCATCCTGGCCAGCTACCTCAAGATGCTGCCCATGGGCCTGATCATCATGCCAGGCATGATCAGCCGTGCACTGTTTCCAGGTAGAACAGACACCGGGGGCTGGGCCGGGGCTGCAGGGGGTCCAGGGTTCTGGGTCCCTGACCTGCAGTGCTCACCGGGAGGAGAGGCAAAGGACGAATGTGAGGTGTTTCCTAGCCTTAGGGGAGAGGGGAGGAGAGTGCTCCCCAGGGCCATAATCAAAGGGATTGACATGGAGGTGGCTTGGCATAAGGTCCAGACAAGGACCACTTACTGCCATGTGACCTCAGGGCTAGAAAGAACCATCTCGGTGCGCTCAGCAAACAAGGGAGGGGGTCAACCGCTATGGCAGGGCAGAGTTGACTGCCTGTAACACCAGTGTCTGAAATCTCTGGGTATGTTAGGTGCGTTTCCTTTCGGCTCCCAGTGGCTGGCTTAGGTTGACTTTGTGGGGCGCTGAGGCTGTGGATGCCCAGCGTGGGTTGGGACCAGCCACGCGTGTGGCCCTGGGTGGTTGCCACCTACCCCCTCCCTCTGCTCGTCAGTTTCCCCATCTGTACATAGCGTGCAAAGCTGTCTGATCTGGGGATGCGGCACCCCAGCAGGTGACCACACTGGGTGCTTGGGGCTGGGGGAGGGGCTCCCAGGACCCCTCACGTGCGGGGACCCCGACCCACCTGGGTCTCCTTGTCCGTGGAGTGCGGAGCCTGCATCCTCCTTGGAGTACCCGCTTCTTCTCTCTCCCGACCTGGGACCCACGGCGAGCCACCCAGGGGTCCACCAAAGGTCCCGCGGGTCATGTGGGGGGCACTCAGCTGTCGTCGGGGGGGCTGGGCTGGCCCGTTGGCTACCTGCTCCGAGTGGCGCCTCTGCAGAGGGGCTGAGCGCCCCCTCACCTCAAAGTACTCGTCTGACACAGAAGAGGAGGCCGCCGAGGGCCGCCGGGGGCCAGGGCCGAGGCCAGAGCTGCCTGAGAGGCTGTCCTGGTCACTGAGGGTCACATAGTCATCATCATCTTCCTCCTCGTCCCCATCTAGCCCATTGGGGATCACCGCTCCGTGGCCGTCAGGGTCATCCTGGGTCACAGACACCTGCCGCTGGAGTGGGGCATGGCCTGGGCCCGGTGTCCTGGGCGGCTCATGGTCTGTCCCATTCTGGGGCGTCTCCTCCCCTGGGGCCTCCAGGGCCCAGTCCACACCGTCGCCGCCATGCTGGGCAAGCAGCTCTGCCACAGGGACTGTCCGGGGCTTGGGCACGGGGGGCTGTGGCTCAGGGTCCCCCTGGGGAAGGCCGTTCTTAGCGTTCTCAGCTGGGACCCTGTCCTCGGGGGCACCGGGCCCGGGGGTGGGGCCACAGTCCTGGCTTTGCCTCCACAGCTGGGTGCCAGCTTGGGAAGTGTCTCGGATCTTGATGCGGTTCATCTGGCTGGGCTGGGGGTTCCAGATGTTGGGGTCAATGATATTGATGTAGCCCAGGATGTCACTGCCGGGCTCCGGGTCCGGCTCCACCCACGTGGGCAGGTACTCGAACATGTTGGCCCGCTCCAGGTTGAGCAGCCCAGGGTGGATAGGCGGGGGCGCCTCGGCGAGGTCTCCCGGCCGCTCGGCCAGCGCCGCGCCCCGCAGCCCCGGGGGTTTCTTCCCCTCCTGCTTCTCAGAGGAGGTCTTGGCGATCTCGTCGGCACTCTTGGCCTTGACCAGCGCGTACTTGGGGTTGACGAGCTTCTTGGCTACCGTGCCCGAGGGCACCAGTGGTACCATGGAGGGCAGCACGATGGGCTCCGGCTCCGGCTCCTTCTCCATGGGGACGCCCTTGAGGCTGACACCGTGGGACATGAGGTACAGCTCCTGGAACTGCCGGTCAAACATCTCCACCACCTGGCCAGACAGCACGGAGATCACGTTGCGGTCTGTCCTCGCGGCCGACCACGTGAAGCTGCAACACAGGGGGAGGGGGCAGCCCGGTCAGGCACGTGGGGGCCTGCCCCCCTCCCTCCAGCCTGGGGCCCCCCACCGTGCACCCACAGGCCGGTGTTCATCAGACTGTGGCCACGGGGCCCCGGATGGAACCAAGAAGCGAGCAGGGGCAGGGAACGGCACAAGCCTCGGGGTCAGACCTGAGTCTGGGACAAGTCGCTTACACCGAGGCCGCTCCCACCTGTGTAAAACAGCACAGCGTGGGGCTCCTCTTGGGGGTTAGGGCCCCCTGTAAGGCCGCTCACAGAATGCCCGGAACATCCCTGCTGTCATCCCGTGCACATGGCAGGTGCTATCGCCCGTGACTTTGCCGCCAAGCCCAGCGTGGCTGTGGGCAGCCCCCGCCCTGTGCCCCCTGCTCGGTGGGGCTTGCAGAGCTGGGCCACAGCCATCCTCATCATGGCCCATCCTCGAAGGTGGCTCTAGGAGTGACCGCCCTGTGCGCCTGGCCCACACCCATCTCTAGGCTGGTGACACCTTAGGCTGGAACAACAGTCTTGAAGACAAAAGCCCTCCCCAGCCCGTTTCCGGAGACAGGCGGGCGGCGTGAGGGCGTGCCCCAGCCCCGCTCACACCTCAGCAGTTTTGGGACCAGTGAACCGGAATAACCAGGGTGTCATAAGGCAGGATTAAGGGCAGAAACCATCTGGGAACCGGAGCCACCTCTGTCCCCAGCCCCCAGAAAGCTGGAGAGTCACCTGTAGGAGCCGCAGATGGCCCGGTCTCCATCCACGAACATGAACTTCTGGGCCAGGGCACCCTTGAACTTGGTGGCCGACCGTGTGAAGAACTCTGTTCCCCCGCTGCTCCGCACCCTGAGATTCTGTGTTGGGGCGACAGGAGGCAGAATTACATGTGATCAGAGCACTGACCACACTGGCAGGGTGTGCGGGGGACAGGGGCTCGGATGGGGAAGGATGGGGCAGTGAGGCCTGGAGAAAGGGGGTGCTGTACGTGGGGACCACAGGGTCTAGACCAAGGTGGCGAGTGCAGCGATATGAAGGTAGAAAGTGGGGGGGGGGGGGGTGACAGTGACAAAGGGGATGGGGCAGGATGGTCTGGGTGTGACCCGAAGGCTGTCCACAGGGCAGCCCTGGGCAGGAGAAGACCTGCGTGGCCAGGCCAGCTTGGGAAAAGCCGGTGCAGGTAGCGGGAGGCTATTGCAGGGTCTTGAGCAGGAGGGGCGTGCAGACACAATTTAGAAAAGTCCTCTGGCGGCTGTGCAGCTGGGGATGGGGGGGCCTGCTCTCGGGGAACCTGGGGATTGCACGCGGGCAAGTCTGTGGCCTTCCCAGGGTGAGTGAGCGGCCCTGTGGCTCCAAGCAAGCTAGAAGGGCCCCGAGAGACCATGGGAAGGGAAGGGAAGACCCAGAGGGAGCAGACCCGGGGCCACCACTGCCTCCCGTCAGAGCCAGGTCGCTCCTGCCTTTCTCTGGACTCTCTGACCACCTGAGGCCTCCCTGGTGCGCAGTCTGTGGGGCCCTGTGGCACTCTCTTTCCACCAGGAGAGTTGGGGCACAGCAGACCCCAGGAAGGGCAAAGCGAGTGCGGCTGAGGCCCAGGAGTGGAGGGGACAGTTGAGGGGACCCCAAAGTAGAGCCTCAGGATGGGAAGGACACTTGTGCTCATCTGGTGCAGGTAATTCCCCAGAGTGTGTTAGAAACCCAGGCTCCCAGGTGCCCCCAGAGATGTGCCTCCGGAGGACCGGGGTCAGGCTGGGAATTTCATTGTTTTATCTATTTATTTTGAGAGACAGAGAGAGAGAGCACAAGTGGGGATGGGGCAGAGAGAGACAGGGAGAGAGAGAGAGAATCCCAAGCGGGCTCTGTACCACCGGTGCAGAGCTTGACGCGGGGCTCAAACTCATGAACCTCGAGATCACGCCCTGAGCCGAAGTCAGATGCTTCACTGACTGAGCCACCCAGGCACCCCGGGAATTTCATTTTTAACACAAGCCCCAGTGAATCTGACACCTGTCCGGGGCAGGAACCCCCTTGACAGCATCCTGATCGGTCTGCCTACGGGTCACTGTGACAGGAGTCACTCCCTCCAGAGGGCATCATACCTCTGTGGCTTCCCTGTTGCCCTCGCCCACTCACTGGCCCCCGCTTACTAACTGCCCACTCGTACACTCATTCCTCAACCCTGCCAAGCCCCCAGCCACACACGCAGAAAGGACTGTGACCAGGACGCCCTGCTGGAGGTGAGGGAGGAGGCAGATGAGTTAGAGCCCCCAGTGTGGGGGGCCGGGACAGGCTCCAGGGAAAGCCTGCCATCGAAAGAGGGCGAGAGGATGAGTGGGGCAGGCAGGAAGAGGGTGCAGCATTCCAGACGTGGGAACGCAAAGGCCTGGTAACAAAAGCAGCCTAAGACCCGAGAGGACATCGCGGGAGGAGGGTGGGTGATGGAGCCTGTAGAACAGGCTCAGCCAGATGCCCATGCAAGACCCCACACCTGCTTAAGGGCCTGGCTCAGCCCTGTGGGCAGTAGGGAGCCATGGAAGGATTCAGAGCAGGAGTGACCGGGTTGGAGCTGCCCCTCAAGAACAGTTCTGGCACCCAACGGTGGGGCAGGGGGGGAGGGCGCATGAAGTGAATGAGAAGCAGGAAGTGGAGGACAGGGAGGGACGGCCTGAGTCAGGGCAGGGGCAGCGGAGAGAAGGGAGCGGGAGCCTACCCTCCGCTCGGGCCCCCGGCCCAAGGGCGCTCCTGTGTCTGTTCCCTCTGTGATAGGTCTCAGACCCCTCTCCGCTGGGCAGCCCGAGGGCAGTACCCAGAGCTCATGGGGCGGGCATGGATGTCCACCTGGCTGTGGGCTGAATAATCGCTGGGTGTTGGGCCCAGCCCAGTAGGCAGATAAGCCTTTACTCCCAGGGCCGGCTCCCCTGCCCCCCAGGCTGCCTGTCTGTACACAGCCAGCTCAGCAGGAAGCTGGCCATGACCCAGGACAATTAGTGCTCGTGACTTTGTACCCAACGCGGAGCCTGCTCAGGGACCAGAAGGTGTAACAAAGATCCTGGAGGCGCTTCGAGGCCTTTTCCAGTCACCTGCGCCCGACCACAGCCTGGTTCTGTGGCTTCTGTGGGCTCCCGGCCCAGAGCTCTGCATGCTGGGGCCACAGGCCTCTCCTCAGCCCGGAAGAACAGCCTCAATTCCCCCCTCACCGGTGTCTGCCCCCGCCCACCTCAAAGCGTGGCCCCGTGAAGGGCCCAGGAGGTCACCACCTACATCTCAGAGTGACTCAACTCCAGGAGAGAGGCAGCCTTGGCTGTGCCAGATTCGCTGTGGGACTCTAAGTGGGTCTCTGGCCCTCTCTGGGCCTTAGTTTCCCTGTCTGCATGCTGCACGGATGGCCCCGACTCTCAGGCCCATCCAATCCCGGGGCTGTTTGTTCCCAGGTGGGTCCCGCCCCATGGGGCCTGGCCCAGATGAGGTAACGTCTCGGGAGTCAGGGCTCGGGTGAGCGCAGGGAGAGGATCCCACAAAGCTGCATTGTCTCCGAGCCCCGGGGCACCCCCAGCAGAGCACGGAGCAGGCAGGGTGGAGGGCACCCAGGCTGGCTCAAGAGGAGTGGCCGGGGCAAGCCCGTGGACCCTCTGGAACCTCAACTTGCTCGTGTGTCAAAGGGGCAGCGATGGGTCCCCGAGAGGACATCGGGGGGACGGCTGGGCAGCGTTTCATCCACTCCAAGAGCAGCTCTTGCCCCAGCCACGTATGGGGCACGGCGTGGGGGACGCTAGGCTGGGGCAAACCTGTAGCGCCCTGCCTGTATCCCCCGCGGGGCCTCTTAAGCTCACAAAGATGCCACTTGACCCTGTACTGAGCTGGCCGTGGCCCACACGGGGGACAGTGGTAGGCAAAGGGGACCAGCCCAGTGCCCCTCCCCCCGGAGCTCTGGTCAAACATGGCTCCAGTCCTGGCACCAAACGGATGCCAGCTGGGCCTCCCTACACCTCAGTTTTCTCACCTGTGAAACGGGCCTACCCGCTCTTATGCTTCAGGGCTGCTGCGAAGACTGAAGGAAGCCACGGTGCACGTGGCTGAGGGCCAGCAAGGTGCCCGGCACCCAGTGGGGGCTCCATAATTTGAGGTGCCAAAGTAGGATGTGACACCACAGGCAGTATGCCCGGGATACGATCCGTTCCGCTCAAGGGGCAAGAGGGGACTGACACAGAGGACCAGAAAATATCTAGAGTGTCACAGGCCAGGCCCAGAGAGGCCAGGACTGTCGGCCGTGTGTGACTGCCAGGTGGGCTCAGGGAGGGGGAGTGACCGACCCATGGTCTCCCAGTAGGTGGAGTCCAGCCCCCAGCTGGACCATAGTGGCTCTCTGCAGGGACCTGCTAACATCTCCTGGGCCCGAGGAGAAGTGGGGAGGCCCGGAGACACATCCTGACCGGGTCTGGCCGGTGACAGCGAGATCGGGCCAACCGTGCAGACTGCAGGGGACAGAGCACCCGTGTCCCCATGCTGGGATGAACAACAAGAAGCTGAGATGAACAGCACCCTCAGGGGTAGGGGATGGGGCAGGGCTGAGCCAGCCCAGCTCCAGGACCCTGATGTCTGAGGGGCCCCTGGCTCTTCCCCTACGGTGGGTTGCTCACTGCTGGTATTCCGGGCTAGGCGATTCCCTGTTGTGGGGACTGTCCTGTGCACGCTTAACAGTGTCCCTGGCTGCTACCTGCCAGGTTCCAAGAGTACCCTCCCAGTCACAACCGTTAAAAAAGTCTCCAAACATTGCCAAATATCCCAAGCCAGGCAAACCCCGCTTGGTTGAGAAGCATCGCCCCACACCCCGAGTCCGTTACAGACCCAGGCCAGGATCAGAGACGGCCGGACGGGAGGGGGGGGGGGGCACCAGAAGGGGGCCAAGGCTGGCCCGGCCAGCGTGGAACCCAAGCCACAGGCTGAATCCTGTATCCTCATCAAGTGCCTTCCCACGGCCACGGTGGCTGGAGTTTTCTTGTTCATCAGAAATAGGTCCGGCCTTAGCCCAAGTAGCTGCTGGTTTTTCCAGTTTGGCCGCACAGAGCCGACTCGCTTTTCAGATCAGTCAGGCATCTCACAGCTCTGGTCCTGTCTCAGCTGTGAGGCTGGAGGCCCAGCCGGGCTCCCCCTGCCTCTGGGGCATCCCTCAGCCCTCAGTCTCACCCCAAATGTGACTGGGTCACCTGGCGTGGCTCATTCCCACACTCCCTGCTTGAGAGAGTCAGGGGCCAGCTGAGCCAGCAGGCTGGGGTGCTCGGGGATGGCCGGGACCCTCACACCCAGGAAGGTGCTGGTGTCTGTCTTCCCACTTGACCTCAAAATCGAAAGCAAGAGAGGGGCTGGCCCACACAGTCCAGCGGCTGTTTGCAGAATGTGTTGTGTGAGCTCGAGGCTCAGGAGGCAGGAGGCTCGGGTGCAGGGTGGTGGGCTGCCTGGAGGTGAGGGTGTGAGGGCAGTCCCCAGCCGGAACACAGCTTGAAGGGGAAGGGAAAGGGAAAACGAGGCCCAGAAAGATTCAGTATCTCTGCCCAAGGTTACAGTGCAGGTGGCAGAGATGGGCGCAGGCCTGGCTCCTGGCGTTGCCCAGACTGGTGCCCGACACCCCCACAGTCACAAGGATGACCCCACCAGGGTCAGACCTGTATCCTGGGCCCGTAGGAGCTGAGGGCAGGTCGCTGCAGAGCTGGGCAGGGGTGGCGGGCAGCCGAGGGCGGGCCCAGGGATTACCGGCAAAGGAAGTGCTCCTGAGACAGGTCCGGGCCCAGCTGGCCCGCGGGCAGGGAGGTAGGCCGAGCAGGCAGGCCCTCGACAAGGTGACACTTGGCCAGGGCTGGGCGCACAGGAGCCTCTGGCCACCTGCCCAGGCTGTGGAGCGGGCGGGCTCAACAGCAAGAATGAGGAGGTCAGGGTCACACGTTCTTTCCCAGGAAGGTACCTGACCCTCCGTGGCACCCAGCTCCTGGGCCCATCACTCTGCAGAGCCTGCTAACATTCCCCAGAGCAGGGAGGTGGGGAGCAGGGCAGAATGTGCCAAGGACCCCTGGGGTGAGCTGCCCCTCCCATGCTTCGGGCTATGGCCTCATTTCAAGCTCAAGTGTTGGGGGGTTGGCCTCACACACACCCTCCCCCGCCTGGGGCCTGGGGTTTATAATTTCTTGTTATTGCCAACAGCCGCGTAACTCCCCTTAGCGCACAGAGCGCTTTTACAGCCATTGTCTCCTCTCATTTCATCCTCAAACAACCCTATGAGACATCATTACGGCCACGAGGCACCGGAGGCTCAGACAGGTGGAGCCACGTGCCCAAGGCCCACGCTGGCTTGGCACAGTGAGCCGTGCAGCCTTCTGGGTCACGTTCTCAGCCCAGTCCTGCCTCCCCCCCACCTCCTGGGAGCTCCGAACGCTCCGAGCAGACTTGCATCTGAGCCTCTGCTGCTGAGGAAAGGCACTAGACAGGGGGCTGGGCCTCGGAGCGGCCAATCCTGGGTTCAGATCCCGCCTGGCATGGACAAGCTTCTTCATCCTGCCCCAGGAGCATGCAGGCGCTGAGCAATGGGATGGGCGTCGGGTGTGCACTGGGCACGCGGCAAGGGTGCAGTGGGGATGGGCCCGGAGGTTCTCTGATCTGCTGCCCACAGGGCAGAGGCTTCTGTGGTCACCTTTCAAAAGACGCCTCTTACACGCTCTGGACCTCTCCAGCATGAGCTGTCTGCCCCGGGAGTCGACGCTCGGTGCTAATTACACGGCGGGCAGCGCGGTGGTGGGTGAGCGCGGGGCTTGGGGTCAGCCCGCCGGAGAGACCACATAAAAATGGCCCCACAGCCACAGACTCTCCGCCTGGAGAGCCCACAGCCACTTGAAAGGCCTCAGCGGGGATGGGTGGGCACAACTGACAGATACTGACAAATTACAGCCACAGGAGCCCAGCCCCTCACTGACCAGCCCGGCGTCGCGCCTTCTCCAGGGACTTTGCTCAGATCACAGGCCTGAAGCCCAGGGGATTCTGACCCGTCAGAAGCTGGGGCTCAGCCAGGAAGCCCCCACACCCCGTATGTTTAACCTAATGGGCAGCAAGTTAAACACCTGCACAGGTGCCTCCATTTCCCCATCCGTGAAATGGGAACAACTGCCCTATCCCATCGGGTCATCATGCAGAATAAATAAAATAACCATGTGAAGTGTCTAGGATGGGGCCGACCCAAGTGAAATACTATGGAAGTGTCAGCTGTTGTCATGCGTACTGATCTGTACTCTCTGGGGAACGTGCTGCCCACCGTAGGTGCCAAATGACAGCTGAGTGGAAGGAGGGCTCCTCCTGCCCGCAAGCGAGGGATCAAGTGCAGGGTATCTGAGCGGAAGAGCCCAGCCCCCTGGCCCATCTGCCTCTCTTTGGGACCAGTGACACCCTAGAGCCCAGAGACAGGAAGTGATGTGCTCAAGGACACACAGCAAAGCAGTGTGAAGAACCCAGGTTCACCCCGATCCCTCCACCTCTGCTCCATGGTGACCTTCTCTAGAAAACCCTTTCTACTCTGCTCTCCCTCCTCAAGTTTATTTCAACTCTGCAGCCATCAAGGAAGCCTTGCCTGACCTCAACCCGAGGAAGCTGCCTCTGTCAGAGCCAGATCCACCGGTGGGTGGGTGTCACACAGAGAAAGATTCTGGCTTAAGCCCCCAAAAATAACTTCCTGGGAGTCACAGCTCTCCAGATAGGATGTAAGAAGCTGCTGGAGACCAGGTGGTGAGCACCCTGTCACTGGCAGTGTGCAAGCAAAGACAGGTAACCAGTGTGGCATGGGCTGCTTTGAAATAACATGTGATGTGGCACCTTGCGTGGGTTCCAGTGTCTGATCAACCCTTGATCAACATTTATCTTATCTCTGACTGTTGGAAGTAGTGTCCTGTCCCTCTGGGCATTCAGCCAGAGGTCAGGCGACCACTTGGCAGGAGGCTCTAGGGTCACTGAACTCTCTGTGCCAAGCACAGGACTCCATCCCTAGCAGGCAGGTGCTCCAAGTGTTTGTTGACCAACTGAATGACCGCTTGGTCATTCATGACCAGGCAAGCTCACCTTGAGGTGCCCCAGGTGCATGCGGGCCCGCTCACACATGTGCAGGAAGTACTTGACATTGCTCTCGTCCACGATGATGTACACGGCCACCTTTCTCTTGAAGCCGGCCTCCAGCAGGTCCTTGAAGATGTCCACGTCAGTGAACATGTCCATGACCACGGCGATCACCTGCGAGCAGGAAGAGACCGGGGCTGTTGGGCAGCGCAGCGGTGGGGACAGGTGCCTCGGCAGGACACTCAGCCCTCCCGCGCCCACCACCCTCTCTGGGCGCCCCGCTCGCCCTGCCCCCCACGGCCTCGGGGCTGGGACTGGACTCTCTGGAGCAGCGGCAAATAGAGGAGAAGCACATTCAACGTGCCCGCCGTTTCCGTAACACGAGACTGCAGAGAACAAAGCCTGTGTATCCTGGCCGGGGAGGCAGGTGCAGGGAAGACAGAACACCTTGGAGTCGGGGGCTGCAGCCTGAGGTTTGGAGCGTGTCAGGGCCAGTCCCCAGAGCAGCCTTCCTTGTGGGTGTCAGGGCTCAGCACGGGGGCGCCCTGTTTTGGTCCCTTCCTGGGCTGCATTCCCGAGCCAGAACAGCAGCCCACACCATCGCCCTCCACCTGCCACCCTGGGACGCCGAGATCAACCCGATGTATCAACAGCTAGGAAGGCAGCATCTGGCACAGCTGTTCTTGAGGTCACCCGTGCAGCTCGGGGCTGCTGTGGACTTTGGCAGGCTTTCTGCTGCCACCTCTCCTACCTGGCTGGACAGAGTCCAAACCAGCACGTGTGACATCTGTCCTCACAATGGCTGACCTCAAGCCTCCTGGACCGGGCTCAGGGTGAGACCCCAAGACGTCAGAGTGCATCTACCCCAAGCCCTAGCCTGACGTGGGCAGTGACACGCTCCAGGCCGGACAGGCAGGGGCACTGGCCTGAGTCAAAGTACAAGGAAGGAAGAAGCAACAGGGAAAGGACAGGGTGGTTGGGATGAGCTCCCCTGTGTGGTCAGCAGACGCTCGGGCCTGGTGGGGCTCGGTGACCATCTTTGGCCTTCTCTCTCGTCCCCCGTCCGTCCCTGTCCCAGCAGGCACTAAGGGGGAGCCCATGAGAATCAGGGCCTGATGCTGACAACCAACACAGACATCCAGCCCCTCCAATCCTTCAAGGCTGGCACCACTGCCCTGTCCAGGGTCTGAGAACCTTCTGGAAAAGCCTTACACAGAGAGGCCAGGGACTCGGCCATACAATGAACTGGGAACAGTCAGGCTAGAACGTACCCAGGCCCGCTAGGGAGCCAAGTTCACCCCCACCCCCACCATGAGAGTGGCCTGCCCGGCTCCCCTCACTGGGATCCGCAGGCACAGGGTGAAGGAGAGGCAGCCTGGGACCTGCTGGGGATGAGTCTGCACACTCTGGTGAGCTCACCCAGCTGGTCCCTGCAGGCCCATTTGGGCTCCTCCCTGCCCTGCCCTGCCCCGGACTCGATCTGTGTGACCCTGAGCAAGACGCCTAGCTTCTCTGGGCCCAGCTTTCTCTTTGGCACAACGGGTGCAGTGGAGCTGTGGGCCCAGCCAGGGCGCCATGGTGGCTGAGGCCCAGGATTCACTCCGTTCTCTGGGGGACAGCCGCTCGCTGGCTCTGAGTCTCTGAGGGGCTGTTTCGGGTGGGGCAGAGGGAGTTTGTACGGACTACGCAGGGGCTATAGGGTAAGCAGGGAGGAGCCAGTCGAGGCAGACGTTGGTACCAGTTGAGGAGGCGCTTTCTGACCCGAAGTTAGGCAAAGGGTATTGATAGAGAGTGAGTTCCCCGTCCCAGGCGATGTTTAAGGAAAGGCCAGAGATTGCTTGGCGAGGGGGTGGATGAGAGGGCAGATGAGACACGAGGGCAGCCGGGTGGGCTCACAACAGCCTTGGATCTCACCGGTGGAGCATGATGAGACCCTGAGGTGGCTGGGGTGGTGGCAGGGACTTCCTCGCCTGGGATCCCACAGCCCTAGAGCCAGCCCTGGGATCCCCTTGGATAAAGCCGCCCCTGGAAAGGGCAGAGCCAACCCATTTCTCCTCCGAGGCAGCCATCACCCCTCGTTTCCTTGTCTCCCCCACCAGATCGGTCAGGCCCGGTTCCAGGCCCTGCCTGCTGTGGCAGATGGGGACCTGCCCTGGGCCTGGGCTGGGGGACATGCCCCAGCAGGACCCACTCCACGTGTGTCCTTCCCCAGTCGCCCTCTAGCAGGTAGGGCACTTGATCCAGGGATCATCTGCTGTTGGGCTGGACCTGTTGGGGCCAGCCCCCCATGGTGCATCCCTTCCACAGGGTCCCCGGGCTGAGCGCCAGCTCTCCCCAAACACTGGGTTCAGTGCCAGGGGGCGGTCAAAGGAGGGCTTGTAACAGGTGCCAGCTGACGCCGGGAGCAGGGAGGGGTGCTTGGTGCCCCCTAGGCCCTGGGATGATGCTGGGGGCGGGGGCTTGGTGCTCCCCACGGAGGCCCCCACAGCTTGCCCAGTCAGAACCAGAGGCTTCCTGGAGGCCCTTGACTTCTGCATGCAGATCCCCATTCTGTGCATGGAAGAGCAGGGGCCAGAGACTCGAGACCAGAACCCGGGTCTCTCGCCCCACCCAGCATGCCTTCTGCTTAAGAAAGTGAGAGCGGTCCCAGGCCCTCACGCCGTGGGATGGTATAATGAGCCCCAATAACGGCTACCTCGTTCAATTCTCAAACATGCTGTGAGGCAGTGGTTGTTACTCCCGTTTTACAGATGAGGAAACTGAGGCACGGAGGGATTCACTCCCTTGCCTGATTATCTGTCTGGGTGGCTCAGCCTGCCCATAACACGGTGACCTCATCAAGGGCAGAGCCCCCCGTTCAGATCCCTCGTGGAGGGAGCCTGGCTTAAGGCGGGCCTCAGGGAGCTTCTGTCAACAGAGAATGTGACCAAGTGGCTTGGGCCGCAGCAATGAGGGAAGCCAGGGACAAGCCACAGCTCCTCCCGGGCCCCGGGTTTCCGTATCTGCCACATGGGGGTGTCGGCCTGGCTCACTGCTGTGGTCTATCCAGCCCACAGTGTGGCTTGAGCGCAAAGCTGCTGGCCCCACCCAGAGGGCAACACCAGCCACCTCCTGCTGTCCCAGCTGAGACACACTCTGCAGAGGTCCTGGGCAAGGCCAGGGCCAAAGCCGGGGAGAAGATGGAGGGGGAGGCTGGAAGCTGGAGGTGACCCTGTGCCCTGCCCAGGTGCCCTGCCTGGCTTGTCTGGGCCAGCTGGAGCATCTCACGGTGCCCACCACTGCCCTGCCTCCAGCTCTGCACCAGCGGCACGGGACTCCCCGCCTCCCTGGGTCGACACCCAGTCTGCAACTCCTGGCACCCCCAGAGCTGTTTCTCAGATTCCCTGTGGCCACAGGAACCACTCCTGGAGCAGAAGTATGCTCACGGGACCGGTGGGTAGAGTAGGTCTGTGGAAGCGCCGGGGGAGGAAGGGCAGGAGTGAGACGGCTAGGGGGTTCTGCACGCAACTGGAAAACCCGGAAAACTGGGGACCGTGGGCCCAGGCTCCGCAGCAGCATCTCTCCCCAGGGGCCCCTGACCCAGCTGACCCCTCCCTAAAACCCCGGGCCTGGAGCCACACACACTATTCTCCTTGCTGGGCCACCTTCCTTTTCTCTTCCACACGGACGACTCCTATCCATGGTCAAACCCCAACTTAAATACCGCTCCCAGCTCCTCTCTGCCATTTGAATGGCACATCGCTTGTGCACTTCTGGAAGTGCCACAGCAACCTGCTGAGTGGCAACCTGTCTTCTGAAGGCCTGGACTCTGAGACCCAAGTCAGAGGTTCCCAGAGCTCCCTGTAACACCTGCTCCGCCCTCCTCGGCCACGGAGATGCGTGGAGAAGGCTCAGAGAGAGCCAGCCGTGGTCTGTCCCTTCAAAGTGCTCAGAACAGACAGGGGAGACAGAAGCAGCCCGCCCACCCTGGAGCCCAGACGCAGTCACAGCAAGGGTGCACAAGGACCCAAGTCCCTGGCCCTCGCTGGGTCTTGGGAAATATAGGCGGGTCTGTCAATTTAAGGCAGAGGGTGGCGGCATGGGAAGACGCATGGCCTTGGGCAAGAACCTTAGTGTCCTGATGGGGGGTGGTGTGTGTGTGTGTGTGTGTGTGTGTGTGTGTGTGTGTGAATTAATGCAGGAACGGGGCAAGCTCAGAGCCTCCGCTGTCATTTTCCTGCCTCCTTGGCACACAAACCTGAGTCCTGACCCACCAGACCCACAGTGCACTCCGGGGTGGACAGGCCAGGCATCACCACTCGCCATCCCTACCTCCCTCCGAGCCAGCTGGAAGGCTGGTGCATGGCGGCAGCTCGTGGGAACAACACAGAGAATGCTGCAGACTGTTCTAAAGTTTGGAACGACGACTCTCTAGACCCTGGATTTGACTTCCACTTCAAGCCACGGCAGAGGAACAGAGCCCACACTGACCCTCCCGCCTTAACAATAAACAACAACACGACAAAAACCAGGCACAATCTGTGAAACCGTGGCCAACAGGACTGCAGCAAGCACAGTGACCCTTGAGAGAAGGGACATGAATGAGGTCAGCCCCAGGACCACCTCAGCTACCTCTGGGATGCAGCAGAGCGGAGGGGGAGACCCTGGTGGGGTCCGGCAGTCTCCAGGAGTTGAGGAGACAAGGCATGCCCGGAGCACAGCAGCTAGAATTTTCAGGATGGAGTACTGGAGGAGATGGGGCTGCAGAGAGTGAACACCAGACGCTACAGGGCCTCCCCTCGAGCCCTCAGCTGGTGGCCAAGTATCACATGCACAGAGGAAACCACGCAGGCTGGGACAAAACTGCTAGAAAAGAGCAGCTGGGACAGTCACCAGTGCTCACACAGGACCAGGAATCTTTTACGTCCCCACCTCAGCTAGACCACACACCCCTCTAAAACTCAGGGCCTGCAGGAGAGTCCTCAGAAGGATAGTACGTGAGCAGTGGGCAAATAAGGCCTAGACCAGAGGCCAACTAACTTTTTCTGTAAAGGCCACATGGTAAATACTTCAGGCTTTGCAGGCCATATCGCTCTGACCCACTCAACTCTGCTATTACAGCATGAAAACAAACACAGATGGCACACTAGCAAATGTACGCATCTGTGTTTCATTATTTACAAGCAGGCAGCAGGCCAGAGGTGGTCCTTAGTCCAACTTCTACCCTGGATTAAGTCTTCTCTAGTCCCACTTAATAAAGCGTAAAAAACACCAAACCAAGGGTGACTGGGTGGCTCAGTCTGTAGAGCATCCGACTCTTGATTTCAGCTCAGGTCCTGATCCCAGGGTTGTGGGATCAAGTCCGGCATCAAGCTCCATGGTGAGCGTGGAGCCTGCTTAAGATTCTCTTTCTCTCTCCCTCTGCCCCTCTCCCCTGCTCCCCTCCACCAACTGAATCTCAAGATGTAAAACGATTCAACATTTAAGATGAAAAATACACCGGATGAGATTAATAACAGATTAGACACCATAGAAGAAAAGATGAATGACCTTGAAGACACACAATAGGAACAATCCCAAATGACACATGGTAAGGAACTGAACAACCAGGATCAGCTCAGAGCATCAGCAGACTGGGAGTCCACCTAGAAGGTCCAGGAGGCATGTTGGAGTCTCAAAAGTGCTGAGGTGGAGAGGGGTGGGGAGGATAGAAGAACGTTTGAAAAATAGTGTCTATAGCATTTCAACATTTGATGAAAACTTACATCCAGAGTCAGGGAAGCTCAGTGAATTCCAGGCAGAAGAGACGTGAAGAAAACCTCACCGAGGCACATCATAATCACATCACTTGAAGTCCGTGATGAAGAGAAAATGTGTAAAGCAGGCAGCGGGGGAAAAGACCATTACATGGTGAGGAACAAAGAAACGGAGGCTTCTCCACAGAATCATCGCAAGCCAGGGAACACCGGAGCAACATCTCTAAGGCACTAAATGCAAAGAACTCTTAACCTAGAATTCTCTACCCGGTGAAAAGAGCTTTCAAAACCAAAATTTTGAGACCCTTCAGACCTACAAAGACTGGGAGGATTCATCTCGGGCAGACCTCCCCTGTAGTTATCACCACCCCCTTGTACACATGGAGGGGTTAAGGCTCCCTGTTGGAGCCACAGGCTCCTCCTCCCTCACTGGCAGGGCAATTACTTTGCTACCCCCCCCCCACAGATACCCCAACCCCTGCACCTGCACCCC
Source organism: Panthera onca (assembly GCF_046562875.1). Classification (NCBI taxonomy): domain Eukaryota; kingdom Metazoa; phylum Chordata; class Mammalia; order Carnivora; family Felidae; genus Panthera; species Panthera onca. Next base: position 27,255,608 of record NC_138352.1, on the reverse strand, counting down.
ACCCCTCCCTTGGTGGTAGCAGGATTAAGGCGACACTGTCTGAAAGGCCTAGAAGGTTCTCCAGGCATTGAGGAGGACACCTGGAAGCCGCTGGCCCCACTGTGAGGGACTCTCCCCCTGACTTCTGGCATTCTCCAAACCAGTTTGCCCATCCTCTGGCTCCAAAGGCCTGTCGCCGAGGGCACAGCCTGGTCCTGCGGCCTGGCGGGGGAGTCTGTGTATGTCATAACACGTGCTGACCCAAGCCAGGGTGGGGATAACCAGGCCAGCTTTCTGACACTCATACAGGCGTCCCTTTTCCAGGGACTAAGTGGGGGCAGTGATGACCACTCCCATTGTCCAGAGAGAGGAATCCCCGTCCCAGAGCCACACAGTCGGCTGGTGGCAGAGACCTCCTGTTTAGGGCTCTTCCCCTCGTGGGGGATCCTGTGTACATTCTAGCTGTGACTCCACCCACCGCCCCCCAGAGCCCACTCTGGGTTCTGAAACAAATTCCTGACCATCAGCACTGCCCTGGGGCATTTGCCACTCCTTCCCTGGGTAGCCCGTAGCCCAGCACTTCCATTCTCCAAGCCTTGGTTTCTCTTCTCGATAACACGGGGCGGGGAGGGGGGGGGATGGAATGGATAACCCGAGGTCTCTCCCCTCTGACATTCATCAGCCCTGGCACCTTCCCCACCCTCTGGATTATTAAAACAGAAGCCTCATTAAGGCCAATTAAAGGAGGCTGGGGCCTCCTGAGTGCCAAATGACTGCAGCGGACGGGGTCGAAGCACATACTATACTGGTCACACCCAGAGCCCTCTGTCCAGGGGCCCGGCCCAGCCCCATCCAGCCGCGTGGGCCCTGCCCTGAGTCTCCAGCCCTCCCCAGATAGACATCGGCCTCCTCACCAAGGCTCAGGAATGCTGCAGAGGAAAGGGCAGAGCATGGGGGAGGGCCAGGTGACCAGGGCTGCGCCCTGTGGATAAGACAGGCCCCTCCCCCTTCCCGTTGGCCCCAAGGGGCCCCAGAGTCCCGCGGTCACAGAGTCCAGCCAACCAGACCACCACGCAGTCATCAGCGCGTGGCACAAGCTGAGGATCTTCAAACTGGAAAATCTCGGACTCGTAAATTCAAAAGCCTGTAAAATCTCAGCTTCTCTGGGATCCAAGGGTGACAGATGCTGAGGTGTCCTTGAGCATCCTAATCCGCCAGGAAGACTGGCCTGGAAAGGACTTCCTTGCCTGAGGCCTCCGGGCCACCTGATGCCCACTCCCCTCTACTGGATCCCACCAAGCCCCTGCTTGAACTCCTCCAGGACGGGGAGCTCACCACTTCTCAACCCGGACTATTCCCTGAGAGAGGCTATCAGGCGAGAGGGAAGGAGGAAGACCCAAGAGAACTGGTATTTATGAAATGCCAGCTCCATGCCAGACATTACACCGAGGGCCTGACATAACCTCTTTTCCCATTTGAGTCCCAGCATGCTTTGAGACAGGTGCTGTCAGAGGGGGAAAGCAACTATCTTGGGACAGCATGGCGAGACAGCAGCAGAGGCCTGGGTGTGGGTCTGAGTGGTATGCAAGCCCATCTGCTCCCCCCCACCCCCGTGGCGTTTACCCTGGGAAGACCCCTAAGCCTGGAGATCATTCGGGAGCCACGAAGGAGGCTAGAGCAGCCCATGCAGACCAGTGCCTGCCAGGACGCAGGGCGTGGTCCCAGTGTGGAGGGGCGGCCCTGCCCCGCACCGAGCATCCTCGGATCACTCGATAGCTTGTGGGTGGCTCACTGTTACTGCCGCAAGACACGTGGCCAGTCCCCATTTTGCAGATGAAGAAACGGAGGCTCGCGGTCACATAGCAAGGGGGTGGTCGAGCTGGAGAGGAGAGCCGGGGGCCCGTGAGAGGACCAGCCCCTCTCTGCTGGCCCAGGGCGAGGACGGGTGGCCTCGAGGTGAGCCTGCCGAGCTGGGGGACCGGGGCTCTGTGGAGCCCCGCGCAGGCCCTGGCCCGCTCTGAGCGCCCTAACCTCAGCGTCCTCCTCTGCGACGCGAATAACGTCGGCAGGGGTTGTGGGAGGGAGCGCCACCCCTGCCCCAGTGCTCCAAGAGGCTGGCCGGTGCCCTCCTTCCTGGCAGGGCTCCTCCTGGCTCTCCTCAAACTCTCAATTAAGATGCAAACGCCGTTGGGTAGGAAGCCTTGGGAGACACGGAGCTGACACCTGGAACGATGTTATCAGATGTTCCCCACCTGGCAGGTGAGGGCCCTGGGCCTGGGCTGGGAATTGCTGGAGCAGGCAGGAGACAACTCCCCGGATTCGCGGCGCGAGCCTGGGCCAGCCGTGCTCCGGCGGGGGCCCGCGAACAGCTGACCGGGCCGTCCCTGGGGCCCTCCCTCCTGCTCCAAAGGGACCCGCCGTGGCCTCAGCTGCCGGTAGCCCTGGTCTCCCCAGTCCTGTGTTGGTCATACTTGTGCCCCCACCCCCATCCCCGCTGGGGAGAGCACCGTGTCTGGGAGCCTGCTGGGGACAAGGAGCCTCGTGAAAGTGCTTTTACTGTCCTGAGTCAAGCTGGGGGCCAGCAGCAAGGCGCCAAAGCTCCCATCAGAGGCAGCGCTCAGAGACATCGGCCGTGATGCATTTTCTCCCGGGGAAAAGAGGCTCAGAGCCCACAGACCTGGGTGCTGGGTCCAGCTCCTCCCGCTGTTAGCTCTGTGAGCGAGATACCTGCCCTCTCTGAGCTCCACCAAGCCTCAGTTTCCTCATCTGCACTAAGGAGACAACACCTACTTTATGGTGTTGCCGGGAGGATTACAATGGGGGTAAAGTGCCCGCTCAGCACCTGGCATATAGCTGGCATTTAATAAATGCCTCATTAAGCTGCTTTTATTCTCCTGGAGCCAAGCCGTGAGCCAAGACTTCGGCGTGTGAAGGCAGGGGGTTGACAGAAAAGATGTGGGGTTAATCAGGCATCGTGAGGTTGCCGTCTCCTCCTGCTGTGTAGCCCTAGGCAAGAAACTTAACTTCTCTGGGTCTCCGTTCCCAAGCCCTGGCCTGGCAGGCACGAGAAGTGGGTTCTAGTCCGACCTTCGAAACTCATTCTCCCTCGTGCTCCATCCGTCTTCTCACCTGTCCGTGATTCCCACCTGCCCCTGGGATCTTCCCTGGGCTGTCTGGGTCTGGTGAAGCGATCCTTCGGGGGGGCCCATGTCATGGAGGGGGGCACTCCCTCCTCAGCCCCCTCCCGGACCCAGCCCAGCCTCACCCCTCTCTCCGAGGCTGCAACAGAGAGAGACTGGGGCTCATCCCTCCTGGGCATGATACTACAGGCCTGGCCTCTGGTATGCAGTTGGAACCCCAAAGCAGGTTTTTCCCCAGGGAAATCACTGGTCCCCAGGCGCCGGGGGGGAGCGGCAGGCAGATGGCCTTCCATCTCAGAGACTTGGAGCCCAATGGGGCTAGAAGAAAGCTCAGAGCACAGGCTGCCTGCTCAGGGCCACACAACCGGTAGAGTTAGACCCAAGACCCTCCGGTGTCTCGTCCCAGAGAAGTCCAGAATCGCAGGGCAACAGGGTGTCAGAGCTGAAGGGACCCCTGACAATCTTCAGTGTTACCCATTTTGCAGATGAAATGACTGAGGCTCGTCTAGGGTCGCACAGTGGCGGAGGCAGAGCAGGGACCCGATCCCAGCACTCTTGGCTCCTGGTACCAGTTCCATTCTAGTCTTTGGGGAAAGAGGGGGGTTCAGAAGTCTTGACGGAGACACACAGCCGCTCCCTGACGGCCAAGCCGGGGCGGGTTGAGCGTGTGCTGTGTCACTTCCCTGCCCCAGGGTCTGCCCGCCGTGAGGAGGTGGCGGGCTGGGCCGCCCTGAGTCAGCACCAGCCGCCCCGGCCCAGGTGCCCCGGCGGGCAGGGGGCGGGCAGTGTTCGGGCCCAGCGGCTGGACGGCGGGCTCCCCGTCCCAGGCCTGGGGAGGGGGAGTGTTCCCCGCGCATTGCTGCTGGGGGGGCGAGGAGAGGATGCGGGGGCGCAGGGGAAGAGGTGATTCATGGGGAGAGATAAGGCAGGGAGAGGTCCCCGTGGCGGCGGGCGGGCCAGGCAAAGCACCTCGTCAGCCCCCGTCAGCATCCGTCAGCGGCACAGCCCAGCGCCGGGGCCTGGGAAGCAGCCGGGGCAGGGCCGATGGGAGGATCGCAGGCAGCTTGGCTGAGCCGCCCCTCCCTGCCCTGCCTGTCGCTGTGCTCTGTCAGGCCAGGATGGGCAGGGGACCCGTCCTAGAGTCTGAGGACAACACAGGCCTGGTCCCCACCCCTCCACGCAAGAACTAGCTAGGTGACGCTGGCAGGGACTCAGCTGTCAGGCCTCAGTTTCTACATCTGAAAAATGGGCAGATAACACTACCTGAAATTATAAAGTGCCTCGCACTCAGAAAACAGTGGCTGTTATTATTGCCCGCCCACCCACACACCATGCTGGCCACGGGCCCCCTGGACGGAGTTGACAGGGAAGCAGCCAGGATGGAAAGCAGGGGCGTGGCTCACCCTGGTGCGGCGGGGTGTGAACAAATCCCTGTCCTCCATGCCTCAGTGCTCTCATCTGACAGATGAGCCTCTACTGCCTCAGACCCTCCTTCTGGGTCTGGAAGGCTCCTGCCGGCTGACAGCATGGGGCAGTCTCAGCAGGGGGGCCCCATTCTGAGGGGAACAGGGGGCAACGCCAGCCGATCAGGGGGCCGCGCCAACCGCAGTTACCACACAGACTGGGGTTCAAACCCGAGACAGATGTCCCCCTCCCCTCCCCCCCCGGCCACGTCCTCTTAAGCGACGCCAGTGACCTGGTACGGCCTTTGTGGGGAACAAAGTTTCGGGGGCCCATGGAACTGCATGGGGTGGCTGGGGCTTAGCCCCGGACACAGACACGTGGGGAGGGTGCGCCGGTGCCCAGCCTGGCCCCAGGTGCCCCTATCTGGCCCCCATCACTGGGCCAGGCCATCAGTCCTTCTGTCTGGGGGAGATTAGACTGGCCGGCTGTTCCCATGCCAAGCAGAGATCTGGTGTCTGCCTCCTTCCTACTCCTGGTGGGGAGGCGAGGAGCAGAGGAGGGGGAACCCTGGCATAGCAGGTCAAGCCCCACCCAGGGCCTCCGTTCTCCCATTTTTGAAAAAGGGGTCATGGGATCCCAACAGACCCTCCCAGGGGACTGGTTTGCAGGCCCTCGGGTCAGGCACCGCGTCAGCAGCACCCTCCATGGCAGGTGCGGGGCGGGTTATTCAGCCCAGGAACTATGAAGGCCCCTTCCCCCTCCCCCTTTCCCTCCTCTTCCTGAAACTCCTCCTCACCCGATTCCATCTTTACAACCGCCAAAGACTCAGCTTTGGTCCTAACCACCTCCAGCTGACATACCAGAAGAAACCCGAAGCCCCAAAGCTGCCTGGGATCAGGCCGAGAGCCAGGCTCCGAGACACGGGCTATCTGACTCTGCCAGCCCCCTCAGGGGACAGGGACTCCACCTTTCTAGAAATGTAACCCGTGGCCACCTTGTCAGCTCCTGACCCACTTCTGGGTTCCCTGCCCAAGAGCTCCCCCAGGCCCTGTCAGCCAGGATGGTCCCCAAAGCCAGCGTTCTGGGCTTGTGCGATTTGCTGCCCCGCTCTGGGCCCGGGGAAGGGTTAGACTCTGCTAGAAAGACCTCCGCGGACACACACATTGCTCATCACTCGCTGCTCTCTACTGAGCTCGGACCTGGCTTCAGAACCTTTCTCAACACTGTTCGCCACGCAGGCTTTACCAATCATGTCAGGATGTGCTTGGAAACCGAGAATTCCTCTCAGTAAGAAGGCGCACCGGTTCCCGGCCTGGCCCTTCCGAGGATGTGTGTCAGTGCGTCGGCTGAGAACGACTATCCGCACCAGGGTACAGCACGGCTCGGCAGGGGTCGAGAACAGGCAATGCCTGAGGTCCCTTCACTGGCAAAATGCACAGGCGGACAACCCTGAGCTGAATTCACTCCGCTTCCACCCAGGGCCCACCCCCATCCCCTACATCCCAGCCTGGAAAGATTCTGCCATTGCAAAGCTCACACAGAGGCTCAGAGAGGGCGAGCAAGGCACTCTCCGTCGCCCAGCACAGCCAGGAAAAAGGCACCTTTGAACTCGGACCTCCAGGCCAGCCTCAGATGGACTCAGGCTGTGTTTTAGTCTCCAGGCCTTCTCCACCACTCCAGACTCTCTCCACTACCCAGGAAAAAGCAACACCAGAGGGTTCACGGCGTGTGTGAGAGCGTCCTGCTTCTCAGGGGTGAATCAGAGCCATCCTGAGGGACAGTAAGTGAGAGAAAACCCGGAGATTTCTCCCGGCCCCACCCCATCACAGCACCTTCTTCTGGGGAACGTGCTTGCAGCGTCTGGGGAGATCAGAGCCCTCCCCCAACAATGCACAAAGGCCCTTTGAGATGGGGTAACCCACCATCTCCTGCCAGAGAACCTGGGTACCCTATCCCTGAGGAACCCCATGAGGGCAGGGGAGGAGGCAGCCAGGGAGGAAGCAAAGAGACCCACAAGAGAGCGACAGTGTTGCGGTCTCCGTATATGCTGGGGGCCGGACGCAGGCCCACTGAGCCAGCTTCCCTTCCGGGGACTCCCGCCCAGCAGCTGCCTCACCTTCTGGGCCTGGCTGATCATCTTTCGCACCACCTCTTTGATGTGGGCCTGCCCATCGATGGGGGGCTGCATGTAGACGCTGGCCCGGGTCACACCGCGGTAGGCAATGGTGTCGGGCCAGCCCAGGTCCAGCTGCGGGATGGATCGGTCGGACTTCTGGGGCCAGTACTCCAGAGAGGGCGGTGGCTCGGCCTCGGTGGGGGTCCCACCTGCCCTGCTGGCCTCCTCGCTGTCACCAACCCCATTGTCCTCGGGCCCCCGGGGCCACTTGGCACCCCTCGGGTCCTCCGAGCCCGGGTCGTACACCTCGATGGTCTCCAGGATGCGCTTGAGCTCCAGCTCCGAGAGGAAGTCACGGATGTTCTCGCGCTTCAGCACCTCGTAGAAGGCCTCGCGGCCGTGGGCCACCAGGGCCTCCAGGGCCAGCCGCTGCTCCTCGCTGTAGAAGAACTCGGGCTTGGACTCGCTGGAGCGCCAGTTGACGTGGTTGTCGTCCAGACACTGCACCTGAGAGAAGGCCATGGTGCCTCTGCCCCGACGCTTCTGCTGGGTGGGCGGGCGACACAGCACTCAGCAAGGTCGGGATCCTAATTCCCGCGCGACTGCGGCCCCGCGCGCTCTTGGGGCTTCACCGGCGTCTCAGCAACTCTGCCCATAGGGAACCTGCGAGGGAGTCCAAGAGAACGCGGAGGTCAGGTCAGAGTGCAGGCGGGGACTAGGGAGGGGCGACAGGGCGGGGGTGGGGCGGCAGTGGGAGAGACGGCGGGGCGCGACCCACGCCAGGGCGCGCTGCGCCTCTATCAGTGGGGGCCGGGGGGCACCCACATCCCAGAGGAATTCTGGAGCTGCCCAAAGTCCTGGGCAACTTCTGGGAGGAACTAGAGCCAGCAGGGAACTTCCCAGAAGTTTCCAAGAGTGGGAGGCAGGAGACAACTCGGATGGCCTCTGGCCCAGCTCAGCGGCGCCCAGCATTCCGACGGCTTCCGGGAAGGGAGCGGGGTCTTAAAATCTCCGGGCGCCACGACCGGCAACCCAAGAGGCCTGCCCGGAGGAGGCTCGGGGAAGCGCGGCTGGCAGACGGCGCGTTGGAGGTCCGGGATCCGGGAGGACTCGCTTACCGGGCGGACGCGGGCGCGGGGACAGAGCCGGCAAGGAGAGCCCTGCGGGGAGAACGAAGCGCACAGGCAGGCAGCGGGCTGGTGACTAATGCCGCCCCGCCCACCCCACCTGCGGTCACGTGCCGCTCTGGGGGGCGGGGCCGGAAGCTGATTCACCCACCCCCCATCCCCCTCACCAATCCCTGAGAGACACCGACTTCGGGTGGTTGCGCTCCCGGTTTCCTCCGCTGCCTCCAGCCCCAGGTGGCCGAGTTCTGGAAAGCTCAGGGACCAAAGTCCAAGAAGTCTTGGAACTATGCAGCCCAGAGAGGGAAAGTGTTCTTACTGAGAACACACAGCAGATCAACAACTTTGCACCGCTCCAGCGCACCGCTCCTCCCCCTGCCCCCGGGGTGGGAGGACCTGTTCGTACCCTTGGTCCAACCCTACCAGTGCCTTGTTTCCCGGGTGGGACGGGAAGTCCGTGCAGATACGCAGCTGTCCAGTTGTGGAAGTAGAGTTAGGGTACTGGGCTGGGAGCCCCCAGCGGAGGGATAGGGCACAGTCTGACCCAAACTCAGGAAGGAGCCTTTACAGAGCCACGTGTGGACAGAGCAGATAGATAGCCAGTTCTTAGTCCCTGAGCCCGGCTCCCTGCCGGGAGGGGTACCTACCCAGGACTGGTCCTGCATGATGAGCAGCGCCCACCCGAACCCTGGCGTGGGGAGGGCCAGAGAGGGCTGCTTGTGGGCTGGAGTCAGGCCCAACTATCTGCTCGGTGTCCTGGGGCTTGGGACCCTGGTTGGGGGGTGGGGGTGTGGGGACCAAATCTAACAGCAGGCTGCAAGGGCAGGGACAACAGAGCCTATTAAACCTGGATCTGGAGAGGGCTGTGGCATGCTTGGGTGGGGATGGGGGCCCTGAGGACACTGGTCTGTGTTGCTGAGGGCTGGCTGGTGGCATCTCTAGGCCTCCCCTGTTCCAGAACCCCCCACCATCTATCCACCTGGGTCTGTCGCCCGGAGCAGTGTCTGCTCTCTCCAGGCCCAGCACCCCTGTGGTCCCCATCACTGACCCCTCAAGCCTCATGTCCTATACTCCCTGCCGTGAAACCCCCACCCCAGCCACAGGGGCTTCACACTGTGTCTGGATGGCCCCAGAAGCCAGGCCCCTGCCTCTCCCTGAGCAGAGCCCCACAGGTGCCCCTAGCTCCTCCCAGGTAGGCACACATACACCCACATCCTCCCTACCAGACTCAGTCAGAAGGGAGAGGCAGACAGTCCCAGCGAGCAAGCACTGCCTTGGGAGTCCTGAAGCCTGATTTATGTCACTGCCACTGAGGGCCCAGATCAAGAGTCTCTCTGGGCATCGGCCTCTCTTTTTGTTCTTATGACTGCACAGGGGCCTGGACGCTCATGAAGGGAGCCCTGACTCTCAGGGCTGAAAGGCACGTAGCCCTCCAACCTCTACAGTTACCTGTCCATAGTTACAGATGCACAGGAAGTTGTTAAGACAAAAAGACAAAACACAAACCAACCAACCACCAACAGAGAGGTTGCGTGCAGCCTTCACCCTGTTTCTGCCCGTGGTATCATCTTGTAGAACTATCGTACAATAATGCGGTAGCCAGAAAGTTGACATTGGTGCATTCCAGAACTTGTTCAGATTTCACCAGTTTACATGTGTTCGTGTGTGTGTGTGTGTGCGTGCACGCTCATGCACACGCGCAACCTTACCACCTGTGTAGATTTGGGTGGCCACCCCTGCAAGTGGGATGCAGAACCCTTCTGTCATCACCAAGACCTCCCTCTTGCCAACCATACCCACATCTCCATCCCTAACCCCTGTCAGCCACTGGTCTGTTCTCCATGTCTACAATTTTGTTATTTCGAGAACGTTATATAAATGGAAAACACAGCATTTAACCTTTAGGGATTAGCTTTTTCTGCCACCCAGCATAATTCTCTGGTGAATCATCCAGATCATCGTGTATATCAGTAGCTTGTTCATTTCTGTGGCTGACAAGTATCCCATGGCCTGGATGCACCAGAGCTCGCTTAACAGTCTCTCCTGTTGAAGGACACTGGGTTGTTTCCAGTTTTTGGTTATTACGAGTAAAGCTGCCATGAACATTCATATACATATTATACATATTCATTTGTGTAGGTACTGTATTATGTCTATTTTCCTGCCAACAACATCTGCGTGATCTAATTTATCCACATCCGTGATGGCATTTTATGTTGTCACAATTTTTTTATTTTTTCCACGCTTGTAAGTGTGTAATAATCTCTTATTATGGTGTTAATTTGCGTTTTCCTAATGACTAATGATATGCAACATATTTTCATATGCTTATTTGCCACTGTATGTTCTCTTGGGTGAAATGTCTGTTCATGTGTTTTGCCCATTTTCTAATTGGATTGTTTGACTTTTGAGAGCTTTTTATATATTCCAAATACAAGGTCTTTGTCAGGTATATAGTCCACATATATTTTCTGCTGGTCTGTAACTTTTTCTGTTTTTTCTTCTTTTTTAAGGTATAGAATATAATATTATTAACTGTAATCACTACACTGTACGTTAGATCCTCTGAATTTATTCATCTTATAATTGGAAGTTTGTACCCTCTGACTAACATCTCACCTCTTCCTCCCACCCCACCCCACCCTCCGCCCTTGGTAACCATCATTCTACTCTCTTTTTCTATGAGTTTGACTTTTTTAGATTCCACTTGTGAGATCGGACAGTATTTGACTTTCTCTGTCTGACTTACTTCACTTAGCGTAATGCCCTCAAAGTCCACCAATGTTGTCACAAATGGTAGGATTTTCTTTCTCAGGGCTGAATAGTATTCCATTATATATATGTATATATATACGTGTGTGTGTGTGTGTGTGTGTGTGTGTGTGTGTGTGTGTGTACATATATATATACCACATCTTTACCCATTCATGTGTTGATGGACCCTTTAGGTTGTTTCCATGTCTTGGCTACTGTAACTATGCTTCAATGAACATGGAGTGCAGATATCTCTTCAACATAGTGACTTCATTTCCTTAAGATACATGCCCGGGGTGCCTGGGTGGCTCAGTCAGTTAAGCATCTGACTCTTGATTTAGGCTCAGGTCATGATCTCACACTTTGTGAGATCAAGCCCCAAGTCAATGGAGCCTGCTTGGGATTCCCTCTCCCTCTCTCTGCTCCTCCCCCACTTGCTTGCACTCCTGTGTGTGCTCTCTCTCTCTCTCTCAAAAAAAAAAAAAAAAAAAAAAAGATAGATATACTCAGATGTGGCATTGCTGGATCATATGGTAGTTCTATTTTTATTTTTTTAAGATTTTATTTTTAAGTAATCTCTACACCAAATATGAGGCTCAAACTCACAATCCAGAGACCAAGAGTCCCATGCTCTACAGACTGAGCTAGCCAGACACTCTTCTATTCTTAATTCCTTGAGAAACCTCCATACTGTTTTCTTGTTTTCCTTAGTTGCTGCACTGACTTATGTTCTTATTGGTAGTACACACACACACACACACACACACACACACACACACACAACGGGTTCCCTTTTCTCTACATCTTTGCCAACACGTTATCTCTTGTCTTTTTGATGATAGCCATTCTAATAGGTGTGAGGTGATATTTCATTGTGGTTTTGATTTGCATATCCCTGATGACGAGTGATATTGAGCATTTTTTTTTTCAGGTACCCATTGACCATTTGTATGTCTCCTTTGGAAAAATGTCTACTCAGATCTTCTGCCCATTTTTTATTATTATTTAAAAAAAATTTGTTTTCAAAAAATTTTTAATATTCATTTTTGATAGAGACAGAGCATGAGCAGGGGCGGGGAAGAATCTGAAGCAGGCTCCAGGCTCTGTGCTCACAGAGCCCGATGTGGGGCTCAAACCCACGAACTGAGAGATCATGACCTGAGCTGAAGTCGGACACTTAACTGACTGAGGCACCCCTGCCCATTTTTTAATTGGATCGTGTTGTTATTGTTTTTTGTTTTGTTTGCTACTGAGTTGTATGAGTTCTTTATATATTTTGGCTATTAACCCCTTATCAGATATATGGTTTGCAAATATTTCTTCCCAATCCATAGGTTGCCTTTTCATTTTGTGGATGGTTTCCTTTGCTGTGCAGAGGCTTTTAAATCTGATATTGTCTCATTTGGGGGCATTTTTTTGTTTTGTTTTGTCTTTTTGAAGATCTTTGCTTTCAGTGTCAAATAAAAAAAAATCATTGCCATGATCAATGTCAAAGAGCTTACTCCCACCCCCCCCTCCATGTTTTCTTCTAGGAATTTTACATTCAAATCCTTAGTCCATTTTGAGTTGGTTTTGTGTATGTTATGAGATAGCAGTCCAGTTTAATTCATGTGCATGTAGCTGTCCCGTTTTTCCAACACTATTTATTGAAGAGACTATCCTTTCCCCATTGTATATTCTTGGCTCTTTTGTCATAAATTGATTGAATATATATAGAGAGACCATACATACACATATATATAGTCTCTGTTGTGTTATATTGATCTATGTGTCTGTTTTTGTGCCAATACTGTACTGTTTTGATTACTATAGGTTTGTAATATAGTTTGAAATCAGAAAGTGTGATGTCTCCAGTTTTTCTCTTCTTTCTTAAGATTACTTTGGCCATTTGGGGTTTTCTGTGGTTGTATAGGAATATTTTGGATTATTTTTCTCTATTTATGTGAAAGATGCTGTTGGAATTTTGATAGGGACTACATCGAATCTGTCGATGGCTTTTGGTGATAGGAGCATTTTAACAACATGAATTGTTCCAATCCATGAACATGGTATACCTTTCTATTTATTTGCATCATCTTCAATTTCTTTCATCAGTGTCTTATAATTTTCATCACGAGTCTTTAATCTCCTTGGTTAAATTTGTTCCCAGGTATTTTATTATTTTTGATGCCATCATAAATGGGACTGTTTTCTTAATTACTCTGATGGTTCATTGCTAGTGTCTAGAAACACGACTGATCTTCATATATTGACTGCGTATCCTGCAACTTTACTGATTTGTTCTGTAGCTTTTCTTTTTTATCCTTTTCACAGGTGTCTTACCCAGAACTTTTAATTGTGATGAAGTCTACTTTATCCATTTTTTCTTTTATGGATATTGTTTTTGATGTCAAGTCTAAGAACTCTTTGCCTAGCCATAAGTCCTGAAGATTTTCTCCTATTTCCCCCCTGAAAAAGCTTGATAGTTTTTACATCTTACATTTAAATCTGTGATCTATTTTGAATTAATTTTTGTATCAGGTGTGACATTTAGGTTGAGGTTGAATTCTGGCCTCTGGAAGTCCCCCAGAAGGACTTTACAGAGGAGGAAACAGCCTCAGAGACCTTAAATAATCACCCAGGATCACACAGTAGGGCACTGGGATAGCTGGACTTAAACCCAGGTCTGTGTGCTTTTCTCCTACTCCTTACTGCAACATCCACATCTGGACTGTCTCCCAGGGATGGGCCAGGCCTCGATAGGGAGTGGGGAGCACCTTGATTGGCCCTCAGGGTGTTGTGTCCAGTGGCCTCATTGGGAAGAGTCATTCAATCCATCAACAAACACCGGCAGAAGCTGTCACAGGTCACCGAGTTATTGGTACCATTGCCCAAAGCCTGCAGACATCCACAAGTTGAGAGTATGAATTCATATGAATTCCCTGAGTTTATGAAGGAAAGAAGGGTATTCCGGAGAGAGGGAACAGAAAACACAGAGGCCCAGAGGTGTGGCTGAAAGTGGCTAGGTGGGTAGAGGGCCACGAATGGCACAATTAGAGGCTTGTGATCCCTCCTGCAAGGGATGGAGAGCCACGGAAGTATATGAGCAGGGAGGGTGGTGGGCAGGTTAGTGGTTTTAGATGTTTCCTCTGCGGCTTGCAGGGTGGGTGGGTTAGAGGGGACAAGACAGTACAGTAAGGAGGTGGAGTTTACCTGGGCACCAAGCCCAGTGGCTGGACGTGGCATTGGCCGCAGGGAGGGAGAACATGGGGGACAAGGAGAGGGACAACTCCCAGGCTTCTGGTGTCAGCCCTGGCTGACGGAGGTGCCAATGCAAAAGTAGAGCCTAGTTGGGGAGCTCCCAGGCCCACAGAAGCTGGTTCTCTGGCAAACTCAGAAGCCCCATTCTCAGTTCTCTGGCCCTCACTGTCCTGAGGCTGCTCACTCCTGAATGTGGCACATTCAGGGGACTTTAAGTGGAGACACCTCTGCGGCTGTCATAAAGGAGAGGTTCTTCTTGCTGTTCAGCACAAACTCTGGCAAGTGAGCCAGTGGTGCCCAGAGGCGGTGGCCCAAGCCCAGAGCCTGGAATGGGCTGAATAAACTCGACCAGAATCTCCTGACTCCGGCTTTCTGAGCCATTATGTGGCTGTGACTCTCCCAAGAGGGCTGGGTCCTCCAAGCACCACAGCCAGCCAGTGCAGGCCCAGAACCTGTCAGGAGGGACCCATCACCTGCCCTCTGTGTGCTGGACCCCAGTGCTCCCTGAAGTCCTGCCGTGGGGCCCTGGGCTTTGTCCTGGGCCCGACTATGGGTCCCAGGCAAGTTATGCCCTTTCTGGCTCTCATCTGCTCACCCGCTGGGCTGCAGGTGGGAAAATAGGGCAGCTGGATCAAACAGTGCCTGACCTTCATCATGGCTCTTTCTGGCATCCTTTCTCCATCTCCTCCTTTCCTCCTAGGCCTTTCCTCCTTCCTCCCTACCACTTACTTGGTTACTCACTCATTCATTCGCAAATGTTCACAGGATCTCTCCTCTGGGCGAGCCCTGAACTGACTGAGAGCTAGGACTGGGAGATGATTCAGACCCAGTGTCCGCCCTTGGGGAGCTCCCAGTCTAATGGGGGAGGTAAAATATACAAACAATTGTGATTCAGTCCTTGGCCACAGGAGCCTTTGAGAGGAAGCTGCTTTGCCCTGGTTGTGGGGGGAGGATTTGGAAAGGGGGGTGTCAGAGGAAGCCTCAGAGGACAAGCCCTTTGCAATGGGCCATGGAACAGGAGGTAAACAAGGGTAGGACAGAGCCCTGGGAGGAGGGGACCTCGTCTGCAGAGGCACGGAGGTGGCAAGGGGCTGGGTGTGTAGGAGAAAACGCAAGCAGGTCAGGGTGGCTGATGCGTGCATGCTGGATGGGACCAGTTGTCAAGGACCTTAGATGCTGTGGGAAGGATTTTGTTTCCAGGAAGCCAAGGGCTCCAGGGGTGTGGGGGGAGGGGGCTCCTGAGTGAAACTGTAATTTCGCAAGGATGGGACGGATGGAAGGGAGGCAGTGGGGAGCTGGGGCCCAAACTGTATGAGAGGAGACAGAGCAGAGCAGGGGGCCAAGTGAGGCCAGCAGGGCCGTGGGAGGAGAAGACCGTGGGGCTGGGGGACTGGATGGGGGGAGAGGAGAGAAGGCAGTGAGCTCTTACTGGGCCAGGGAGAGGGAAGAGGACACGTCTGATTGGACACTCTGAGTGGGAGGTGCCAGGGATGACAGGCAGCAGGTGTCCCCGATACCCGGAGCTCAAGAGAGGGTCTGGGCTAGAGACCGGGATCCCAGGTCATTGGGGGTGGGGTGATGCTGCTCCAGCCCCGCTGGCCTGGAGGAAGGGGATCTGAGACCCCCCCCCTGCAGTGGGTTGGGCATCTATAGAGGAACTTTTCAGAAAGAGCATCGGAGGGGACAGTACTTAACTCAGAAGTGCCTGGTCTGCAAAGGAAGCAGCGCGTCCCAAGAATGCCGGTGCCTGCCGCCATATTGAAATCTAAGCCCCCAAACTGCCCCCCTCCCCTCAGAGCGGCTCTCACTCCTGTCCCCTTGGAGCTTCTGTTTCTGAACTTCCCCCACAATCACCATCTTCTCGTCTACTCTGCTTTCTGCAGGCCCCTGCGGAAAATCCCAAGGGACGGGGGCCACGAGGTGTTTAGAGAATGTTCCACGGGAGGAGCACGTGACCGCGGGGTTGACCGCCATTACCCACACTGTGCTGGGGAGCCCCGGCTGCCGGGGGGCAGTGGAGGAACAGGGTCACACGGGAGCCAGGCACCGTGGTTCCTGCCTCCAAACAGGGTTCTGCTGAGACAGCTTGCTAGGGCGGCCTGGGCGTAGGGTTCAGTCCAGGACACCCGTTAATCCCGCGTTCACTCAACAAAAGAGTAGTTAGTGTGCGCTGCTCCGGCCTTGGGGAGGTGGCCTCGGTGAGACCAAGCCCCCTCCTCACCGGCTCACCAGCCCCTTGGAAAAGCAAAAACAAACAAGCAGTCCCCAGTGGTCCGGAGTAAAGAGATGAGGAAAATCTTCCCTCCCCTGGGAAGGCCTGGGAAGAGGGGCTGGTGGAGAAGGCCTCAGGTGGCAGGGGGGCCCCTGTGGCTGGGGCAAGGTGGGAAGGGGACAAGCCCAGAGGAGCCCGGAAGAGCCCGGCATCACGACGACTGGAGGGGTTTTGTTGACAGCTGAACTGCCGGGTAGTTCTGACCAGGACATGATCTGACTGCCCTGTGTTTTAGGGGTCTTCCCTCAACACCCAGACATAGCTCCAGGTCAGGGTCAGGAGGAAAGGCCCCAGCCTGAAGCTCTGAGCCCAGGGGTGGAGGAAGGTGCCCCTCTAGCCTGCATTTGCCCCTCTGGGGAGAAGAGCTGGGGGCCTGAGGGGGGTGAGGGAGACTAGCGCCCCAGATGGGTACAGACAGCGGACTGCTCACATGGGCAGGGCCACACTGCAGGCAACCCCCTGGCCTGGCCAGGGAGGGGGAGAAGGCGTTGTGACAGAGGACGACAGGAAAAAAAAAAAAAAAAAAAATCAAGGCATTAGGGACCAGAATAGAGGCCAGCCCCCTCCTCGTGACCCAGCCTGGAAAACAGACCTGGGGCCGAGTAGCTGCTGGTCAGAGGTGGTGACGGACAGAGCAGGTCAGGCCCAGGGTCTCGGCCACACCAGGGGCTCAGGTGTGTCGGGAGGATGGGGTGGGGCAGGTGGAACATACTGCGTCCCTTTCCTGCAGATGACGTGGGCTGCGTGGTGCCGTCTGAGTGCCTTCGGGCCTGTGGGGCCGAGATCGGCTGCTCCAACATCGCCTACCCCAAGCTGGTCATGGAACTGATGCCCGTAGGTGAGATTCGGGGTGGGGTCTGGGCGGCCTGTGGGGCGGGACCAGTGAGGGCCAGGGGCCCTGGGGGCTGCGGAGGCCACTCCCACGTGGGACGTTCCCCTCCTAGGGGAAAAGAGGAAATAGTATAACAGAGAACACGCTCATGGCACCCCCCCAGGGGCCAGGCATTGTTCCGAGGACTTTCCACGTGACCAATTTGCATCTTCTTCTTCTCAGGAACCCTAAGTGCTGTTATTATCATCCCCACTTTAAAGGTGGGGAAACTGAGACCCAGAGAGCTTAAGAGACCTGCCCAAGGTCACGTGGCAGCTGGGCTGCAGAGCTGGGCTCTGAACCCGGATAATCTGCCTCCAGACAGAACTCGTCCTCTTAACCTGTGCTGTCGGAGCCCTTGAGTAAGGTCGCCGTTGTCTCTTCTTCCAGGCCTGCTGGGTGCCAGACCCTTTTACGGACCGCTTCCCAGTTATGGCTATGAGGTAGTTATTAGCTCCATTTTACAGATAGGGAAAGTGAGGCACAAAGAGGGGAAAGTGACGTCTCCATGGCTAGAGTGGCTGAGATGCCCCAGTCCGTCTGCCGGGGCTCCAAGCCCACTGCTCACTCCGCTAGGATCCGGGGCTCAAGCCCCCCATGACTTCCTGCGTCCCCCAGCTGGTAGCAGCAGTGGGCAGGTTTGGGCCTCTCCGAGCCTTCTGAGACCCTCCGCGGCCTGGTTTCACCACCAGATTCTCCAACCCTAAGTGTCTCCCTCCCTCCCTGTGGCTTCCTCTGTGGAAGCTGGATTCCTGGCCCCACGCTCCCTCCCTCCCGGGGTGCCGAGGCCCAGGGGATGTGGGTGCACGGACCTGGGATCAAAACTCCGCTCTGCCACTTGCTGGCTGAGATATTTGGGGCGTGTCACTTTCAGCGTCCTCCTTTGTAAATTGGGAGATCGTGACGCCTACCCACCCCTCAGCGTGGTTGCTGGGATTAAACCTAAGAATGTAGGGACGGTGCCTGGCGCAAGGCTTGGCCTCACTGTGGGTTCCCACCTCTGGGCCTCACCTTCCTCTTCTGTTCTGGGGGCTGGGAGGAACTCGCTAAGCCCCCAGCCATGGTTGGACCATAACCTCTCTCTAGGCCTTCGGCTCCCTGTCTGAAAAATGGGTAGAGAATAAACCCCGAGTTAATCCATCTCCCCGAGCAAGAGACACAGGATGGACAAATGTTTGGGGGAAAACCATGGCCTAACTCGCTTTTCTTTGGGGGCCAGCCCAGTCAGCCTGATAAGTGAACAGAGAAGGCCATGGGATGCTTGCAAGTCACACAGCAGGTCAGGCACAGAAGCAAGGCCAGGCCAAAATGGCACCCAGGAGGCTGAGTCCTCAGGGGAGGGGGCCTGTGTCAAGTTTATCCTAGGGCAGGGGTTGGAGGAGAGACAGAGAATCTGCGGAGGTGGAGGAGGGGCTTAGACACTTGAAGAAAAAGTACGAGAAGCCTTGGAGATAGAACCAGAGAGGGGAGGCGACCAGCCTTACGCCACACAGCACTGAGTTACAAAGTGAGCGTCCTTCTGTCTCTCAGGGCTCCCCACCCTCAGCTCCGCTCAAGCCCATGACTCCCCAGAAGGCTTTGCAAAGAAGGGCCTTGCCCACCTCGGTGGGGACGCCCCCTTGTTTTCCCCTGGAACTGCATTTCCTTTTCTACAGAGCCAACAAGAAAGGGGACCCCCCCAGTGCCTGCTGGGGCCTGCCACCCACAAGAAATGGCAGGAAACCCCAGACACTGGGCCACTGCGCCCTGACCGAGTTGTGACCTCCAGGCAGAGGGTCCCGCCCCAGGCCTTCCTCTCCCCACCCCACCCCAGAGTTTTGCCTCTGGCTGCGGAGAGTCCCTGGGCACCTCTCCTCCCGCTAGGACCTTCCACTTCCTCATCTGTCAGACGGGTTAATAATGCTTCCGTCACTTGAAGTCCTAGGTGTGAAAGTGCTTTTTCACCTGCAAGGCTTTGTGGAAACAAGATGCTGGTAACTGCACCCTCAAGAGCAGAAGCAATCACAGCAAGCCACAAATCCAGAAGTTTCCACTCCCCCCCCCCCCCCACCGCCCCTCCATCGGCCCTTGGCCTCCCAGCCTCTTGTGTTTGGGTCTCTGTCCCTGGAAACCTCCAGCCTCCCTCCCCCTGGGGCTCTGCTCTCGAGGACTTGTGCATGGCCGATGCTGACCAGGGGGGCCTCAGCCAGTAGGACACGGGCAGGAGGGGCTCCCAAGCAGAGTCACAGAGACCCTGTCTTCCCGACCCCCAGGTCTGAGGGGGCTGATGATTGCAGTGATGATGGCCGCACTTATGTCGTCGCTGACTTCCATCTTCAACAGCAGCAGCACACTTGTCACCATGGACATCTGGAGGCGGCTGAGGCCCCTCGCTGGCGAGAGCGAGCTGCTGCTCATTGGCCGGTACGGTTGGGGGTGGGCGCTGGGAGGGGTCGTGCCAGGCACCAGGGACAGGCTGGGACCCAGGCTTCCCCAGCCACACGACGGCCCGTGGGACCCCACCAACGGGGGGCTTTGAGGGGTGAGTAGGAGTTTGCCAGTTGCAGAGGAACTTCCCAGGAAGGAGAGGATACAAGGAGCCAGAGTGTCCTGTCCATCCCACATCCCACATCGCTCTGGCCACCCGTTCATGGTCACGGCCCTCATCTTAGATGTATCTTGGACTCTGAGCTGAATCTCTGAGGGCATTTCTGCTGGGTAGAGTCCCCCTTCCCCAGTCACCCTGTGGATCTGTCTGTCTTCCTAAAATCTGAGCCCTTAGCCCTCCTGATGGTTTCCAGCTGCCCCACAGAGGGCCCAGAGCCAGTTCTCAGGATGGCCACACTCAGGCCACAGCTGTCCCTGGCCCCACTGAGTTTCTTCCCGTTTCCTCCTAGCCCTGCTTGTCCCCTCCTTATCGCCTTGAAGAGCCTCCCTGATCTTTCTAGACTTTGCCCAAGTGTCCCCCCCTCCTCCACGCAGCCCTCCCTGATAGGCCTGACTGAGGAGTGAGCCCCTCTCCCCTCTAAGCCTCCCACAGGGACCATGGTCCGATTCCTCCCGCAGGACATGTGGCCCCTATAGGTCCACCTGTCTCCCTGATGCCCCCCACCCCCCCCCCCAAAGACAGGCAGGGGCCATGTCTGGCCCAGCCCTCCATCCCTGTACTCGGCGGAGAGTCCTTTGGGGTGAACTCAGCAACGGGTAATGAGAGGTTGGTGCCTAGTGTGTGAACATGCCCGCCCGCTTGGGCCCTCTCCCAGCTCCCACCCTCCCGTGCCCCTCCGAGGCTTGCTCCCCCAACTCCGCCCGTCCGGTCGAGGGGCCCAGCCTCTGGTGCGTGTCTGACCGACAGCGCACCCTGCGGCCCCCTGCCCTTGGCTCTCATCCTCAGGGCGGGGTCTCTGCTGCAACTCCAGGCAGGTGGCCCAGTGACGTAAGTCAGCCACACTGCTGTCAGAAGGGCTCTGTCGGGACACGCCATTCAGCAGGCGAGTGTGAGCTCATCTGTAGGCTCACAGCCTCCTCCTCCAAAACAAGGAGCCTCTCCCTCCGGCCTTGCACGAAGCTTCTGTGTCAGCAGGTCCTGGCCCCTTGACCTCCTCTCCCCCCCTGCATTGTTCCCCCGCCCCTCCTCAGTGGCCCCGAAAACCTGCTCCTATCTGGCAGACTCCTCCAAAGCCCTTCCAGGCTCGGCATCCCGGGACCAAGTGCCCTCCAGCTGCCCAGAGTGTGACCGGGTCCCCGGGTCTGGGACACGGGTAGCCTCAGTGCCCGCTCAGTGGCCCCCATGTCTTGTGCCCCTGACTTCCTGGCTTCCTCAGAAGCAGGCTTCTCTCCTCTTCCCACCTGAAGCCAAAGTCCTAACTGCCCCCCCATTCCAACTCACCCCCCCCCCCCCCGCCATGGTGCCCTTGACCCTCCTTCCCACCTCTTCTACCATGTCAAGCCCCAGCCAACCCAGGCTCCACCAACCTGCCTGTGGGCATAAGGCTGTGTGATACAGGGCAGGTTGCTCACCCTCTCTGGGTCCCAGTTCCCTCAGCTGCCAGTTTGGTGCAGTGGAAAGGATCTCATGCTAGGTGTTGGGCCAGGGTTCAGCTCGAAAAGGCCTCCCTCGTGCAGCAGGGGGACACCCCCCAACACCTCCAGCCTCTTCCTGCTTAAAACAACACCGTTTAAGCTGCGTTTCCTAGATGGTGTGGGGTCCTGGGTCTCTGGAGCCTCAATCCAAGGAGGTGTGGGACTCACAGAGAGGGGTAACAGAGCATGTCCAGAAGCCTGGGGAGGAGGCCATCGTGGGGCAGGGACAGGCAGGGGCATGCCAGTGACCCTGACAGTCTCATCAGGTTAGGGTGGCACCAGAGGAGCCATCACAGGCCTGGGGCAAGTGACAGTCCCACATCTGGGGCCCTGATCTTTGCCAGGGCCTTTTGCTCCTGCTCCCCCCTTCTGTCTGCCATTCTCTGTTATCCAGTCCACAAGGAGTGCCCGACGCCTCCCTATTATCCTGCATCAAGCTGAGCAATATGGGGGAGCCAGAGAGATCTCAAAGCCCTTGAGGGCCACCCCCCCCACCACCGCAGCTGTAGCCCAGGAATGATGGAGAGGGTCAGTCATCCTGACAGCAGTGTGTGTGCAGGAAGGGGTGGGGTTGGAAGGCTTCCTGGAGGAGGAAGGCCTTGAGCTGAGCCTTGGAGGGTGAGGAGGTCAGCCAGGGGAGGAATTGGAGAAGGACATTCCAGGCAGAAGGAACAGCCTCTGGGCCTGGGGTCTCTCTGGCAGCCTGATGGTGACTGAGTTGGAAGGGGAAGCCCTGGAGAGCAGGGGGAAGGCCAGGGCCGCAGTCCAGGCCGGCCCGGAGAGGCCAGGCCCCGCGCACAGACGCTGAGCCCGGTGTGGGCTGCAGAAGACTGTGTGGGGAGGGCGGGGTGGGCTGGGTGTCCGTGGAGCCCGCCTATGCCTTTGAAGAGGGCAGCGCCCGCCTGCCTGCCAGGCTAAGGGTTAATTAGCCTTAATCAAGGTGGTACCTCCTTCCTCCACCCTCTCCCTCAGGCCTGGAAGGGAAGAAAGGGAGGCGGGCGGACAGGCACACAGGAAGGACCTGCCCCAGCTGCAGACGTAGCCTCTCTCGCCCTTGCTGTCCCATCTAGGGTTCCAGGGGGGTCTCACCCACCACCCTCCTTGGGGGTGAGGTGTGCCCAAGTGACCCAAGACACAGGGGCAAGGGGCACTCAGCCAAGGAGGAGCAGATGGGACACCTGACCCCAGCTCTGCCTCCTTAGCTGGGCCCCACACCTCTTCGAGGCTGGAGGGCGGCCCTCCTCTGCCTAGAAGCCCTCTGGGATCGATACTTCCTCTGGGCTCCCTGAGCCCAGCCCTTAGGACAGAGTAACAGACTCATCTACTTCCTTTGCCCTGCTGTCCGTGCTGGGGAGGGACAGGGCCCACTCGTCACCCAGTCTGGGCTTCTCGCACGGTGCCCTGCACTCCGGTGGGCTTCTGAACGGGCGACTGCTGAATGAGTGAGCGAAGCACGTCCCTGCGGCGGAGGCCTTGCACCGAGAGGGGAGGCAGGCAGGGGCCGGAAGGAGGGGTCCACACAGGGGAGGGAGGCAGAGGGGCTCATTCGGGCCAGAGGTCTCAGGCTTCAGAGCTGAGGAGTCCGGGCCCCGACCCAAGCCTTGCACTCTTAGGACAGAGGTCACCCTGTGATGGGTGGTCTGCAGCCTCAGGCTCTAGTGGCGAGGAGGGTTTCAGCCAGAGGCCACCAGCACTAGAGAAGCTGGGGGGGGGGGGGGGGGTCAGCCTGGCTGGAATGTGAGGGCCGCAGGCCTCTCAGGAAGCCGGCAAGTGTTTATCGAGCACCTATTGTATGCCAGGGGATGCAGCAGTGGGCTCCATGGATGAGGCTCCCACCTCCCCTGGTGCTTCCAGCCGGGCGGGGAGACGGACAGGGAGCATGTAAACCCCCCCGAACATACCTCTGTATGTCCACTGGGATGAGTGCCTTGAAGACAAAGAGGAGAGCCTGGGGGGCCATGGCCGGGGGCTCCCTGAGGGCTGACGCAGTGGAGACCCCAGGGACAGGTGGAGTCGGGCGGACCTGCAGGCGGCAGGAAGCCGTGGAAGGGTGGGGGCAGGGCAGGGCCGGCCACATCCCTAGAGGAGCCGTCCAGAGGCCAGGGAGGAGGCTGGGGTGGCAGGGGACGGCTGGAGAGCGCATCTTAGTGGCTGCGGGAGATGCGGGAGAACTGAGGGAGGGTCTTCCGGGACGAGCACGCCCACTGCTGCCCACAGGCTGGTCATCGTGGTGCTCGTCGGCGTCAGCGTGGCCTGGATCCCCATCCTGCAGGACTCCAACAGCGGGCAGCTCTTTATCTACATGCAGTCGGTGACCAGCTCCCTGGCCCCCCCAGTGACCGCAGTCTTTGTTCTGGGCATCTTCTGGCGGCGTGCCAATGAGCAGGTGGGTGGGGGATGGGCAGCACCGGGCAGACAGGACCGGGGGGGTCGGGGCTCGGTCCCCTCCCCGCGGACGGGCTGCGTCTGGCTCACATCTTCCCCTGCCGCCCGTGTGCGTGCTGGGGGAACCTGGGCCCTCACCGTCCACCTGCCCTGCCTCCCCTTCCCCAGGGGGCCTTCTGGGGCCTGATGGTGGGGCTGGCCCTGGGTGCCACTCGGCTGGTCCTGGAATTCCTGCACCCCGCCCCCCGCTGCGGTGACCCGGACACGCGGCCTGCCATCCTCAGGAGCATTCACTACTTGCATTTTGCCGTCGCCCTCTTTGTGCTCAGCGGGGTCGTTGTGGTGGCTGGGAGCCTGCTGACGTCACCCCCCCAGGGAATCCAGGTGAGCCTGCCCCGGCCCCTGACTCTGACCCCTGACCCTCTGCGACTCGAGAATCTTCCAGCTCTTGGGGCGCCTGGGTGGTGCAGTCGGTTAAGCATCCAACTGTTGACTTCAGCTCAGGGCATGATCTCGTGGGTTATGAGTTCAAGCCCCACGTCGGGCTGACAGCGCTTGGGATTCTCTCTCTCCCTCTCTCTCTGCCCCGCCCCTGCTCTCTCTCTCAAAATAAATAATCAACTTTAAAAAAATAAACAGAATTTCCTAGCTCTTGACCCCCCCGTCCCCTTTTGAACCCAGCTGCCCACTTTCCGTCACCGACCCCTGACCTTGTCTGGGCCCGCCCCCGTCCTGCCACCCCCCCATGTCCCGATCGTTCTCCGCAGATTGAGAACCTTACCTGGTGGACCTTGGCTCAGGATGTGCTCGTGGGAGCCAAAGCAGGTACGTGTGTGAGCCTAGACTCTGAGTCTCTCTCCCACCCCAAGGCACCCTGGACGTAGGAGTACGAAGTGTGGCCCTGTGGGCCTCATCTGTCTCCCTCTCCTCCTCCTACCTCCTCCAGGCGATGGCCGGACACCCCAGAAACACGCTTTCTGGGCCCGTGTGTGTGGCTTCAACGCCATTCTGCTCATGTGTGTCAACATCTTCTTCTACGCCTACTTCGCCTGACGCTGGCCCCGTGGCCAGGAAGGCCGGAGCGCTCGGAATCCTCGGGCCTACCTCGCTTTCACTGAGGACACCGAGGCCCAGAGACCCAGGGACTCCCCTCGCGACTGCGTAGCCGGTCCGGTGCCCGCACACCAGTTGAGCCGGCAAAGGAGGAGTCCTAAAAAGGTCGGGGGGCGACGGACAGAAAGAAGGCGGTATTTCAAAACCAGCACAAAGCAAAGAAAATGAGGTTTCCGATCGACATCCTTATACTCATTTTCCTGTTTTTATTTTGAATACACGGGCCCAGGTCAGGAGCAGCTCGGGGCTTGAAGGGTCTCCAGACGGCCCTGGGCAGAGGGGAGTCCCCCTCCCTGGACTCCTGCCTCCCATCCCAGCTGCTCCTGGCTGCCACGAGGCCGTCCCCTCCCTCCCTCCCCGCTCCCTGCCCCTTCCACCATCAGCCTGGCATTCGAGGCACTTTCGGAGCCCCGTTTCATGCTTCCTGCCCCCCAAAGTGCCCAGGCCCTGGGCAGGGGCTAGTCAGTACCGGCTGCTGGTGGCACATTCCATGCGGACGCCCCGCCGGTGCTCAGGCCAGTGTCCCATCCCAGATGCTGTTAGACCTCAAAGTCCGGCGGTGGCCCTGGCCTCCCGCCTGGCCTGTAGCTTCCCTGAGCTCCGGGAACCCCAGTCCGGGCAGAAGTTGGGCCTAAACAGAGAAGGCCAGAGCAGCCAGGTCCCCCAAGTGGCTGTGCCCGGGGCCTGCCCTCGGAGCTTGTCCATCGTGTCGGGCCTATGGGAGAGGGACAGCTGCCTGTTTCTTTCATCCCTGCACTCCCCTCCCGCAGGCCCTCCCCAAAGTGTCTGTGGTGGGGTGAGGGTGTTGGACACCCAAGTGGGGCCCGAAGTCGTCAGGGGGCTGCTGAGAAGTCAGTCTCCACCTGGAGTCTGTCCATCGGTCCAGGTCAATGTGCGTGCAGTCCCCTTGCCTGTCCCTCACCTCTAAGCCACTTTCCCGGTAGCCAGAACACCTCAAGGGGCCATCTGAGGGTGGGCAGGGAGGCCCAGAAGATGGTCAGCCCCAGGTGAACCCGTCCCCCATGCTTCCTCGGGTAGAGCCCCCAAATACAAGAGCCCCGAGACCGCGGCCATTGATGGTTGGAGTGAGTGGGGCTTCTGTCCCCCTGCCCCGTGACACCATGCAGCTGGCAGCCAACAGGAAGAGGCCAGCAGGAAGCTCTGGGAGCTCCCCCTGCCTGGTGGGCACTGAACATCGCAGCGGTCCTCGGGCACCGAGGCCCCGTCTCCGTTTGTATGAAGCAGCGGGAGCCCGGGCCTGGCAGTGAGGAGGTCCACGTTCCAGTGAGGCTGAGCCCCGTGGGACCCCGGGACGGGGCGTCCGCGTCCTCTCTGGGGACCTCAGTGTCTGGTGGGCGGATGGCCTGCTGGCTCTGCCCCCGCCCCGGGCCCCCACCCCGGTCACAGTTGTACCGGCTGGACGTAGCTCCGTGGGAAGAAGCCCACGCGTCCGCAGAACCGGCCCCGCCACCAGTGGGGGTCCAGGCGCTCCAGGACCTCGATGATGTCACCTCGGTGGAAGCTGAGCTGTGAGGGGTCCTGGGCCGAGAAGTCAAACTGGGCCTGGGCAAAGCAGGCCCGGGGGCCCTGCGAGGGGAGGAGGTGGTTAGTGGGGGTTTTCAGGAGGCCCCAACAAGAGAAGTGATTTGCTGTGGGTGGGAGGGCAGAATTGAGCTTGGACTCTGTTCTCACTCCAAGTCTACGCCACCCTCTCCACAGACCAACACCACTGTCCTGGCCACAGGAACAGGCCTTGTAAGGTATAAAGTGGTGCATAGCTAAGAACAGACTTTACCGCTGCGCCCTTGACCGAGCTTCGAGGGAGAGGATGTCACTCAGGGCCGCTCCCAGCTCTCAGGCCTGGGTTCCTGTCCTATCTATACCCCGAGGTGACCTCGGGTAAGTCCCCACCCTCGTGGGACTTAGTCCCCCCCCCCCCCCCCCCGCAAATGGCGGGCGGACAAGAGCTCTCTGCAGGCACGTCAGCCTGTCGCCGTGACGATTATACCCGGTGTCCCGGCCCTACCGGTCCCACCAGCATCTCTGTTCTGAGCCTGCGGAATCTTATCCAGGATGGGTGATAGGATCAGTGGACAGGCTGTAATTAGCGGCTCTCTGCCCAGGAAGTAGGAGGCGGCATGGGTCCTAGGGGACTGAGCCAGCTCTGGAGTTCTCCCACAGGGTGGGTGCCCCCAGGGCCCAGGCCAGAGCGAGGCAGTGGTGGGGGGCGGGGGCGGTGTGGGGAGCCCTCAGCCAGCTCCACACTGGCTCCCTCACATTCTCCAAGGGCAGACCTGGCCCACGGCGGTGAAGGGGAGAGGTTGCAGGAGGTCTGGGACAGAGGCCTGGCGGGGGGAGGGGGAGGGGGAGGGAAGGTGGCTCAGACAGAGAGCTCGCCACCGACCCAGCCCCAGGATCAGACTGAGGAGGCCCGGCAGCTTCCTGGCGGCCCAGAGTGCACGAATGGGGGTCTCCCGAGGCACCGTTTGACCCTCCTGGCACATGAGAGGGGAAACCGAGGCCCAGTTGAGGAACGGACGAAGGTCACGCGTGGTGGGGGTCTAGGGACAGGCAGGACTGGAGCTTCTCTGTAGCAGTCCGTCAGCCTCCCCTCTCCCCCGCCCCAGGCTATGCTCCCTGGTTCCCCTGCAGAGCCCAGGCTCAACCGGGCCGTCCCAGGGTCCTGACCTCTAGCCCCAGGCCTTGCCGAACCCCCCCTCCCAGAGGAAACGGCACACTGGGGCTAATAACCCTGTTGGCTGCTATCATCGTTCTGATGAGAGCGAGGGCTGGTCCTAGGGGCCCCTTGATGAAAGGGCTGGCTAGCAAATTGCTGTTCTTGCGAGGACCAGTGGCGGCTGGGTGCCCACCCCCCACTACACACACACACACACACACACACACACACCCTGAGCCCAGCCAGGCCCTCACCCACGAGCACTCACACTGCCTCCACCCCACCCAAGACCAGCTCCTCAGGACCAGAACCCCGGACAGAGCCTACCCGGTGGGTGGTCTTGGGTGCGCCTCAGTTTCCTCACCTGGGCAATGGCCAGATGAGGACCCCAGCATACTAAGCCCAGCTCAGCGCACACGGCACCCGGTAGGCTCGGCAGGTGTCTGTACCTTCATTCACGCAAATTCACACCGAGTGCCTACTGTGACCCACGCACTGCGCCAGGAGCTGAGAACAAGCCAGACACTGGTGGCCCCGCGTCACATCCGTTCTCTTCCTTCCTTTCCTTTCCCTCTCCGTCCCCACCCTTGCGTGTCTCACCGCAGTGCCACCAGAGTCGGACTCTAGAGCCTGGGCTGGATGCGGGGCTGCCGGTGGGGGTGGGGGGTGGCCAGACCCGGCAGGTGTCCCGGCCCCCCGCGGAGGCTCACGTGAGGGGGGAGGGGCGGGGGGGGGGCCCTACCTTGAGCAGGGGCTCCTCATCCCGCAGGAAAACCTGCCGCTGCTTGGCGATGGTGGTGGTGCGGTAGAAGTCGACCAGCTCATTCAGGGAGTTGAACTTCTCTTCCCACAGGTAGTACTTGCCCGAGGCCTCACGCAGCACCTTGAAGTGCTGTACCTGGTCACCGTAGCTAGCGGAGAGGGGCAGCCTCAGCAGGGCCCGGGGGCCCCCCTTCTGCCTCCCCCTGGAAGCTCGCCCCTCTCAGCCCTGGTTGAGACCCGCAGTCGGGGGAGAAGGTGCAGGGCAGGAGGGCAGGTCGACGTGAGACCTTAGGCAGGTCACTGAACTTCTCTAAACCTCAGCTTCTGGATAATGGTAGCACCTTCCTTCTGGAAAAGGGTTCAGAAAATGCTGCCTGTGGCTAATTGGCAGCATTGAACGGGTTCCTCTCGGAGGAGGGGGTTGCCTGGGTGGCTCAGTCGGTTGAGCGTCCGACTCTTGATTTCGGCTCAGGTCGTGGGCTCACGGTCCGTGGGTTCAAGCCCCGACTCGTGCTCTGTGCCGACGGTGCAGAGCCTGCTTGGGATTCTCTGCCCTTCTTCCCCACTCGTTCTCTCTCTCTCTCTCTCTCTCAAAATAAATAAACTTTAAAAATCAATCAATCAATAAACGGCCTTCTCTTCTCACACCTCTTCAATATGCCCCTCAGACGTGACAATCTCCCCTAGCCCCCTCCCGGCCCTCACGGTCCCACGAAGAGTGAGTCCTCAGACCATGCTGACTCAGACCAAAGCCTGCAGGTGGGAGAGGAGCTCAGGTGTGTCGGATGCTTCATGTCTCTATCTGCCCCCTACCTCAAGAACCTTCTATGGCTCCCCATTGCCCTCGGGAGAAAATCTTAACACCTCGGACTCGAGATCTGGCTCTGATTACCTGCCCAGCCTCACCTTCATATGCTTCATATACTCTCTTCCTTCACACAGCATGTCCCATAGGCCAGGACAGGCCATGATGGACTGGGACCAGAGGTGGGGCCAGCGTTAGGACAATGGGCAGCACAAACCACTGCGGTTCCCCTCCCTTCTGCAAGGGTGGCCGGCCCCACCACGTGGTCCAGGAGGTGCAAACCGAGCCCTTTGTACGGTGGGGAAACTGAGGCCCCGAGTGCAAACCGTGACCCCCCCCCCAGGGTCACACGCGGCAACAGAAACCGGAGCTGGGGCCACATCCAAGCTCCCACGTGTGAAGCGTCATTCTAGCATGCTCCCCTGCTGGTTCTCGTCGTACGGCAATAGCAATAATCATAATTCTAATTGTGATGCGGGGAACATCGCAGACCTTGTCAGCCCCAGTCCAGGACTGCTACTGCACCACGTTGTTCCCTGGGCTGTGATCCCCAGGAGGCCTTCCCTCTCATCCTCTGGGCCTGGCCAAAAGACCACGGCCACCCTTCCTTGCTCTGGTCAGCTCACCTGGGCCTCTGGGCCTCGGCCTCCTCACCTGCCCAACGGGGGGCTCTGATGCACTCCCCGGAGGGGGGTTGCAGGAGGCGGGGGAATCTGCTGGGAGAACACAGCAGAACCCCGGCTCCCCAGCAGAAAGAAGCCAGCTTAGGAACCTGCCCGTGGAAGGGCTTCCTGCCCAGGTGGCTGGTGGAGCTGAGAGCCCAGAAGGCCTGGGACCCGTGGTTCCTCCAGCGTCAGTCCTGGGGCGGGTGTGCTGCTCGGTTGAAGGTTTAAGATTAAAGACTGAAGATAATTGTTTAAGGTGAATCTGTTCTGTTCGTGTGTTGGGAGCGTGGGGGGGGGGGGGGGGTGGTCAAAGTGGGATGCCTCCCACCCTGCCCATGTTAAGGGGTCCAAACCACACAGAATCTCTCTCTCCACTCCAACATACCTCCCCTCCAAGCCTTTGCATACACAGTTTTCTCCAAATTCTTCTCGAGTCAAGCTCCTACTCATGCCTCAAAGCCCAGGTAAAATGGCCCAAGCTCAGTCAGAGTCAGAGGTCTCCCTGGGTTCCTCAGCCCCTTGTACGGCCTTCTTCTGACCCACTGCACAGAACGGCTTGCATACTACACACCGAAAAGGCAGGGAGGCCGGAGTGGGCCCTGAGGGCTAGCCCAGCTGGGAGAGGCTAGACCCAGGGACTAGAGCGCCAAGGCCCAAGGCTTAAATGCTCATCAGGTGCTTTGTTCTTGAAACCCTCTCCTGTCCGGTCCGCTCTGAGCTGTGATTCCAGCCCTCCAGGTGTCCTGACCCTGAAATAGACCCGACACCCTCTCTAAGACACATCCAGATCTCAGGGCAGCTTAGCTCCAAGGCGAGCCAGTTCTGGGACCGGGTGGAGCAGTGATCCCCAGACCCGAGACAAAGGCGCTCATCAGCAAGCATTGTTCCCAGGTGACTAAGCCACTCATGCTGTCGGCCGGCCGACATGCATGCCCGTGTTCCTGGGATGGAACTAGGGCGGGCAGGCGGACGGTGCCTCCTGCCCTGTCTGGTCTGCCACAGCCTCCCAGAGGCCACACGCTCCCCTTGAGGCAGCCTCTAAGCCCTATGACTCCCTAGTGTCCGGTCCCTGCGAGATCAGGTTTTCCCCGGGTCCCTAGACTTTGGCAGGGGTGTTCGGGGAGGAGTGTCTCTCCCAGCAGCGGAGTGAGGCAACCCGAAGCCGGGCAAGTGAGAAACCAGGAAACGGACCCCAAGGACTCCATGTCATATCTGGGCCACCTGGTGCAGAGGCAGGAGGAGGAACCTGGGGTAAGGACGGCCCCTCCCCTTTGGGTAAGGGGACAGATAAGGGGGTAGTAGCTGTGAAAATGATCTCCAGGGGGCGCCCAGGTGGCTCAGTCAGTGAAGCGTCCAACTTTCGGACTTCAGCTCAGGTCCTGATCTCACGGTTCATGGGTTCGAGCCCCACGTCGGGCTCTGTGCTGACAGCTCAGAGCCTGGAGCCTGCTTCAGATTCTATGTCTCCCTCTCTCTCTGCCCCTTCCCCGCTTGTGATCCGTCTCTCTCTCTCTAATATTAAAATAAACATTAAACATTAGAAAAGGAAAGAAAGAAACAAAGAAAGAAAGAAAGAAAAAGAAAATGACCTCGACCCCAACGGACCACAACTTTGAACTTTTTGGTGCTTGGAGGTTACCTTCAGTTACCAGGAAAGTTATCAGGAACAAAGCATTCCCTGATCACACAGGACAATCGGCGAGCAGAGAAGAGGAGATGAGACAGGAAAGGGACAAGGGACCCAGGAATTCTAGAACCTTCCAATCTGAGAATTGGGAGAATTCTCAAATCTGGGATGCTTGCGTGTTCCAGCCCCTCACCTGTGTGTGGTGCATAGTAGGTCCTCAGTAAATGACGGGCCTTGTCCCTTCTCCCGCCTGGTCCAACCTTCCTGTTCTGTAGTGAGGAGAGCAGGACCCAGAAAGGAGAGAGGCCTGCCCACAGCCAGGGGCGGCCATGTAAGCCAGGCGTGGCCCCTCCTGATCAGTGATCACGCTTGTCTGAGGCTGAGCAGGGCCACTTCCATCGGGTGGCCCCAAGGACTCAGCATCTGGGGCAGTCTCCCTCTCTCTAGCCAGCTTATCTTCCAGCCTCGTGGGGCCCTTGCTAGTGATCTCCCCAGGAACACCTTCCCTTTCCTCTGTGGTCTTGGCCTTAGCCATCCTTCAAGGCCCGGGTGGAGCCTTGAGGTGTTTGAGAACCCTTTAGACCGTCTGTGGACTCTCCCTCCCTCCCCCCGGCCCAGGGGAGCTGCAGGGCACATAGGGGGATCCATGTCTGACTCCAGATGACCCCCGAACTGGGCAGGGGGGATGGCTTGAGTGCAGACAGCCGTGCCCTGTGAGCCCTGCTGAGCTGGAGGCGGGAAGGGCGGCCAGGAAGGGGTCTCGACCTGGGCGAGGCCAGAGGAGGGGCCATGTGGAGCTGGTCCACAACAGTGGGCAGTGCCCACGGTGTTTGTGTGAGTGTCCTGGCCTGCGTGTGCCTGGTGTCCGTGTCTCTCGTGTCTCTAGGGGTGTGGGGGGGAGGGGGAGGTCTCTTTCTCTCTCTGCTCCGTGAGTGCGACTGTATGACTGTATGTGTGAGACCCTTTCTTTGCAGCCGTCGGTGTGTTTGTCTCTGTGTGTGACCCCCACACCCGCCCACTGTGGGCGGGGTGGGGGGAACGAGGGGCAGGGCCTGGCCTCTGGGCTGTAACAAAAGCCTCAAGGACCAACTGAGTCCTGATGCTCGAAACAGCCTGTCCTGCCCGGCTGGTTTTTCTGGCCTGGTGGCAGCAGCAAAGGGACAGTGGCAGCAGCAAAGGGACAGGATAAACAAGGCTGGGGTAAGGTCAGGAGCCCCAGGACTGCCCCGGCTGGGGCCTGTGGGCCCTCCGGGGCAGAGGTCTGGGTGCTCACCCCCACCGGGTGATCTCCATTAGGCATGGCCCTTCTCTAGCCTCAGAAAAGGGCTGGGGCGGAATACACGTGCCGCAGCAGACATGAAATCGAACCAAAGGGACCTTGGCAGGGACCCCTGGGTCTTTGGGACTCAGGAAAGGTGGGTCTGTCAGGGCGCAGAGGGTCAATGGGCACTCGCTCCGCTCTTCCTTGCTGTGTGACCTTGGGTAAGTTACTGCACTTCTCTGGGCCCCCGTTTCCTGCCAGTGGGGTTTCTGGGGATCACTTCTTCTCTGTCTTTGCCTGCAAAGTATTGCACCCTCCACCTTCTGCTACCATTTCTTTCCTGCTTCACTTTCCCAAGAGCCTTTATCATCTTCCAAGATTTTATATAATTTGTATAACTGTTTCCTGTCTGTCACCCCAGTAGAAATGGGTGCCCGAAGGACAGGGAGCTTTGTCCTATTCTGTTCATGGCCGAATCCCAAGCACCTGGGACAAGGCCTGGCACACAGTAGGTACTCGGTGACCAGAGCAAACATACGTGCATTGACTCCAGGGCGCTTCCGGCCTGAACGGAAGCAAAATGCCTCGCTTGGGAGCAACCTGCCGTTTAAGGCGGAGAAGTCCACCGCAGGCTGGCTGGGAGTGTGGGACAAAAGCGACACAGCCCGGGCACTGCGCCCCAGCCTTGGTCCCTGGCTTGCTGCCTGCCAGCTCAGACATGCCCCTGGAAGTGGTGGCGGACGGCCCTTTGTAAATTCACAAAGGGCAGTCAGCCGTGGCCGCTCTCGCTCCGAGAGGCAGCCCAGGCCCATAAACCCCACCTCTGACAGCTTTATGGGGCTTGGCGTGAGCATGCGGGAGATGCCACGTGGAATGGGGTCAGAGTCCCCGAGAGCCAAGCCGATGCAGGCGGAAATGCTCTCACACGTGAACCTGCACAGCTGTCACTTTGCTGGATGGCCATCGAGTCACTGGACTTCACAACCTGGGGGTTGCTGTCTCTATGATGTAGATGAGGCCGTTACAGCCAAGAGAAAGCCAGGACCTGCCCGGGGCATGGGGTGGGGTGGGGGGGGGGGGACGGGAAGCGAAGTCAGGACGAGAACTGGGTTCCCTGCCACTCTGTCACTGCCCCTTCTCTAGTAGCCCTGGGTTCGTGGGACAGGGGGCTGGGAAGCAGTGTGGCCCTTAGAAGGTAACATAATAACTAGCATAACTTGCATTTTTGGAGCACTTACTAACTGAGGCTCAGAGGGTAATTTGCCCAGGGTTATACAGCTAGTATCAGAGCTGAGATTCTGGCTCAAAAGCCCACACTCCCAGCCATATACGCCCTCTGAGTCTCAGTTTCCAACTCTAATCCCTGCCCTGTGATCCTCTAAGGGCCACTGAAAGGCCCCCGGGAGAGACAATGGACCAGGAATGGGAGGAGGACCTGGGAGGCGTGGCTCAGCTGGGATGAAACTGGGGGGTGGAGGACGCCACCTGGTGACGCTGTGCACAAACCACAGCTAGCTGAGCCCTGGAAGCTCCTTCTGGTTCTGACCTGGGGGGGGGGGGGGGGAGAGGGGGAGGGGGGCTCGGCCAGGATGCCCTGGGGGACGTGCGGAAGGGCATGTGCTAGGATTTCTCCGAAAGATGCTCCCAGGCCTTTTCCCAGGACGTGGGTGCTGGCTCCCCTGCTCAACAACTACTTCCTAGTACTACCTGTCTCCCCTCCTGGTCGGACTTGTTGCTATCCAAACCCACCCCTGCCCCACCCCAACTCCGGGTCCAACAGGCTAGTCCCTGTGCCTGACATGCTTCTCCTCTCTTTGTACACCAAACTCCTACTCGGGCTTCAGGGCCCAGCTCAGATATCACCTCCTTCACCATGTGGAAAGTGTCCCCTGTCTCTGAATTGCCCGTATTTATTCATTCATCGTGGAGACGCCTGGGCCAGGCCGTGTCTACATTCCCACCACACTCCTTGGTTTGACTCCTCTCTCTGTCCCACTCTGTGGTTCTCTCTCTCTCTCTCTCTCTCTCTCTCTCTCCCCCCCTCCCTCTCTCTTCTCTTTTCTCTCTCTCTCTCTCTTACTTACACACACACACACACACACACACACACAGACAGCAGCGTCTGAACCTGCACCAGCCGGGCTGCACTTACAAAGAATCGCCAGAAGAGGGCAGTGCATGGAGGTGTGATTTGATCACAGAGGAGGGAGAGGCAGGGTGGGGGTTGGCAGGGCCACCACCTCCCCTCAGCTCCAGCTGCAGAAGCTGTCCGGCTGAGTCCCCTGTGCCCCTGCTTTGCTGGGTGATCTTGGGCTTTTGAACTG
This sequence comes from Panthera onca, assembly GCF_046562875.1. Classification (NCBI taxonomy): domain Eukaryota; kingdom Metazoa; phylum Chordata; class Mammalia; order Carnivora; family Felidae; genus Panthera; species Panthera onca. The sequence goes on along the minus strand of NC_138352.1, from coordinate 27,221,027 downwards.
ATTCCAGGAGCCCCTCGAAGCTGGACCAGCCCACCTGGTGGCGCCATTCCCAGCTGACCAGGCCCTTGGCCAGCCAGCACACGGAAAATTTCCATTTCCTGCTTTTGCACGGATCCTGGGGAGTGGAGGCTGAGCTGTGGAAGTGGGAAGTGACCCAGGGGGCACTCCAGATGCCCACGACCATCCTGGGGCGGGGGTCGGGGTGGTGGATCAGAGCTAAGAACTCACAGCATCCCCCCCACCCCCATACACATGCACACTGACAGTGCTCCCATTAAAAAAATTTTTTTTAAAGACTTATTTGTTTGGGGGAGACAGATAGATGGCGTGCAAGCAGGAGAGGGGCAGAGAGAGAGAGAGATACAGAATTTGAAGCAGGCTCCAGGCTCTGAGCTGTCAGCACAGAGCCCGACATGGGGCTCGAACCCACAGACCGGGAGATCATGACCTGAGCTGAAGTCGGACGCCCAACCGACTGAGCCACCCAGGCGCCTCAACAGTGCTCCCATTTTTAAGATGGGGAAATAGAGGCTCAAAGAGGGCCAGAGCCATTCCCATCCCCTGGGATAACCGGTCTGTTCCCTGGAGGTCAAGGACGGAAGGGAAGTAAAAGGAACTGGCCGGCTGCTTGCATAGCTTGGAGGGGATCAGGTAAGTGCCGAGAACTCTCGCGATGTTGGGTCATTTTTACACACATGCCCCAGCAGCCTCCCTGTCCGTGTCTTTCTTTCTCTGCTTCTTTGGGATTCCCCGGACCCCAGCGCCCTGTCACACTCCCCCCCCAGCCCCCACATTAACCAACAAAGTGGCCCCGTGTTCATTTATCCTTTGGACAATCAAGCCATTGGCCGTGAACCAACCCAGTCCCGGGAGAACGGCCTCCTAGGGGCCACACTGCCAAGCTCCAGGGTCCGCTGCTTGTTCCCTCCCTCCCGCTGGCAACCTTGCCACCCCAATACCGCGGTCAGTGACAGGAAAAGCTGGCACCGTGGGCGCCTCCCGCGGAGACCCTGACAGTCGGCATCTTGCTGGGGGCCCTGACTTCGCAGATCCACACCACTCCCCTCCCCGGTCGCTTTTCATGTCCTCAGCCCCCTCCAGAGTCCCAGATACCGCCACCTCCGGCCTGGCTCCTCACTGGCCTCCAAGTGCTCTGCTTACTCCCAACCATCCCTCCTCCTCATAGCAGCCGGAGGGATCTGCCAAAAAATGGAAGCCAATCACATCTCCCCCTGCTCAAGACCCTCCATGGCTCCCTACTGCTCCCAGAGAAAACTCCTGGTCAGGACCTGTCAGCTCCATCTCTTTGACCACATCCCTCACCCTCTCCCCCTTTGCTTCTCTGCTCTTATCACACCACCTCCTGTGGACTCCAACACGGCCCAGGTGCATTCCTACCCCAGGGCCTTTGCATTTGCTATTCCCTCTGCGTAGAAGTCTCTCCTCCCAGGTCCTCATTCCTGGAGACCTGGGCAGCCTCCACTTCCAAGTTCAGATCTTTGTTCAAATGCTACCTTTGGGGCGCCTGGGTGGCTCTGACGGTTAAGCGTCCGACTTCGGCTCAGGTCACGATCTCGTGGTTTGTGAGTTCGAGCCCCGCGTCGGGCTCTGTGCTGACAGCTCAGAGCTTGGAGCCTGCTTTGGATTCTGTGCATCTCCCTCCCTCTCTCTCCCCAACTCATGCTCTGTCTCTGCCTCTCTCTCAAAAATAAACATTTAAAAACATACTACCTCTTCAGAGAGGCCATCTCTGACCACCTTGGCTCCTGCTCTATTCCTTTGCTTCCTTGTATGCTGTCTGTCTCTCCCACCAGGACATAAACCCATCAGGGCAGCAACTTTGGGTTTTTTTTTTACCGTCATTTCCCCAGCTTCTAGAATAGCTTGGCACAGGACATGTAGCTCAACAAAATATTCCTTGAATTTATGCATCTATGTCCTACTGTCCCAGGTCCTGAGAATAGGAAACACAGAGACCAGACCCCTTCGCCCCGATGCCTGTTCCTGTTTCTACCTTCCAGCCTGGATTCCTCCATGGCCCTAGTTGTGGCCTTTGGGATTGGGTTCTGAGCTGCCCAGAGACTGCCACGTCATGCCCGAGGAGCTGCTGGTCACAAAGCCAGACCCTCCCATCACGGCGACCCTGCTTCAATGTCAGGCAGTATTCCAATCGCTCTGAATATATTGACTCAAAAAATATATATATATTGACTCATATTCCTTGCAATTACTCATTTCACATCAGAGGAAGCAGGCACAGAGAAGTTAAGTGACTTGCCCAAGGTCACACAGCCAGGAAAGGGCAGAACTAGAACCTGAACCCAAGCAGCCTGGCCCCACAGTCCCTCATCTCAATCAGGGCACCATATGGTGGCACCCTGCCCACACCACATCCTGGACACCTGCCCTGGGTGTCTCGGTGCTTCTCCCGCCCCCAGTGGCTTCCATTACATCAAACCCTGGCATCCTTCTTCCTCCGCTCATGATGAGTCTATGATGGCTCCCTACTGCCCAGAGAATAATGTCCAGAGACCCTTCGCACCGGGACTTGAGGCCTTGCAGGCAGCCCTGACCCCCTTTCCAAGCATATTCCCACCACTCTGGACCACACGCCGGGGTGCGTGTCATTCCCCCCCCCCCCCCCCCCGCCCCCGACAGTCACCTGCTTCCAGGTTCTGGCTGTTCCTCCCTCAGGGAGACTACTCTCTCCACCCTTCTCTGTGCTCCCCCATGGGTCAGAACTCACTTCACGGAGACAGAGAACTCCCCAGGGGAGCTCTCACTCTCCCGGATCAGGAAGGCTCCCAGGTGGTTCCGCTTCATCAGAATCTCTTCGGCCAGTTGCCGGGAAATCCTGCCCGAGTACCACCTGCAGAGAGAGGGGACGAGTGAGGGCAGTGGGGAGGCCAGGCTACCCCTTCCCCGTGTGCCGGGCGTCCAACATCGCGGATCCTCACGGCGGTCCCGAGACACAGGAGATGTGATTGCACCCATTTCACAGATGAGGAGCCCGAGGCTCAGAATCGCACAGCAACGAACCCAAGGGTACACGCCATGGCAGGCAGGAGTGGGGACCCGATCCCGGCGTTCTGGCTCCTGAGCCCAAGCCAGGCAAACATATTATGAAATGAGAAATTATGAAAGGAGAAAAATCAAAATTTAGGGCACCTCGACCTGGCCAACCCCAGCTGAGCTCTTCTGTTTTAGATGAGAGATTCTGAAAAGTGAAAAAAAAAAAAAGAAGAGAAAATGGAGGGCAGTTTCCCTGCACCCATTTCACAGATGCACAGACTGAGGCCGCCTGGACTTTTGCTCACAGGTCCAAGCCCCTTTTCTAGCTGACCAAATAGAACTGGGTAATGCAGAAGTGATTGGTAGATGCTTAAAGTCCTACAAGACCCCCACTGCCCCTCTGCCCCCAGTACCTGGAGACAAAAGGCTGGGGCTCAGCTTCTCTGCCAGGCCTGCCCATCTCGCTGTGTGGCCCACGCAGCCCCGGCCTCTTTGGGCCTTGCCCACCCTTGTAGCGTCCAGGTGGTTTCTGGCTGGGCCCTTTCTTGTTCAGCTGGGGAAACTGAGGCCCAGAACAGCCAGAGTCTCATGGTGGCACCATGGCCAACCCCGGGTGGGGTCCAGAGACTCCGTCCCTTGTCAAGCTTCCCTTCCCTCTTTCAGCAAATGTTTCCTGAGTCTGAGTTTGGCACCGGGGGCGGATGTGAGGTGGGACTTTTCCTGTTGTGTCAGGATGTTGACGAGCCCTCGAAGCCCAGAGCCAGGGCGATAGGTGGAGCGGCAGCTGCCGGTGGTGTCCCACCGCATCCCCACCGTCCCCGCCGTCCCCGCACGGGGCTGGGCCAAATGCGAACACCAGGGTTCGGCCCCGGGGCTTTTTTTCTGGCGACTAACACAGGCCTGTGTGCAGGATGGACCGAGCCCCCGGAACATTCTCTGAGATGAGCAGGTGGACAAACACTCACCTCCCTGCCCCGATGGAACACTCTGGGGTGCCTGTGTCGCGTCCTCTCCCTCCGGTGCCCCTCCTGTCTGTCGCCGCCGTCCGCGGCCGTGTGGACGGCACAGCCCTACTTACCCTGCCCGCCTCCCGCTCCAAAAGAAAGTTCTCGTCCTCCCACTGCGGCTCAGGTGCTGCTTCTGAGGAAACCACACCCAGAAGCGAGGCTTAGCCTACTGCTGTCCCCAGACTGGTGGGGACCCCGAGCCCATCTCACGGTGGATTTCCTGGGAGGGGAGGCAGAGAAGACGGCTGCTGAGTGTGGGGGCTCAAGGCCACCATCTGGAAAGCTCGGCCCGGGTCCCCGGAGTTCGGGAGGCTGAGCTGGGAGGCCGCGGCCCCCAGCAGGACACAGGTGCAGGCACCGTTCAGGAGCAGGGGCCCAGTGGGGCCCTGAGTGGGCGTTTCCTGAGGGCTCGGGTGTCTCCAAAGAACCCACAAAACCCCATAGGAGGCGTCAGTGTGTGGGCGGCCGTCACCCTCAAAGGCTTCGGCAACCACACCCTCTGAGGAGGCCAGCCCTGCCCCCCCCCCCCGTCAGGAGAAGGCAGGGCTGGTCCTCAGGTGGCTTGAAGGACGGGGTGCGGGACAAGCACTTCCCGAAGCCCCCAGAATCCAGCTGTCTCCACTGTCTGCCCTGGAGAGATTGCAGGCGCCTCGGCTGCTGTGAAATGGCTCACGCCCCTCCCCGCACAGCACTCGCTTAGGCCTGTCTGCTGCCCTCCCTGGCAAACTTCTACTGTAACTTCCAGGCCCAGCGGACCATGCCCTTCCTCTGGGAAGCCCTCCCTGACGGCCGCCGCGGGCACACGGCCGGGGGGAGTGCCTCTGGGGCCCCTGGTCGGTATCACGGTTCCCCCAGGGGCTCCCCGGGCAGGCAAGGGAGACAGTGGGGGTGCTCAGGGAAGGAGTGGGGCTGGTGTAGGATGAGGCCTTCTGGGACCCCAGCCCGCCCCAGCCCTGCCCAACCCTCCCCCTCCCCTTCCCCCCCCACCCGGGGGCCCGACGGGCTGAGTCAGATGCCGAGTTTCCCCACCGCTATTTTGGGGCCAGGGAAGGTGCTGAGGTTAGCCAAGAACACATCTGGGCATGACCTGGTGGGTGGGTTGGGGGCCTCACCCCTGTCCCTGCTCTGTCCCAGATGTAGGTGGCTAGAACTGACCCCCGGGACCCCAAGGGCCTCAGACACGGGGACCCTCCATGGCTTCCAACAGGTGTGGTCTTGTCTCAGCCACCAGCGTCACCCAGATAGGCCTGGCCCTGCACCGAAATCTTGGGTCAGCAAATGCGAGCTTCTCTTCAGGGCTCCTCAGCAGCTTTGTGCCTTCCGGGCTTCTGGCCTTCACCAGGCCATTTCCTCCCCCTGGCGGCCTCTCTCTGACCCACCGGCCCACGGTGGTCACTCCTGCCTGTGTCCTCCATTGGCTTATGGATTCCCTGGGACACCTGGCATTTCTCTCTCTCTCTCTCTCCCCTCGTGTTCTCCCTTTATTGACCGAAAGACTATAAGGCCAGAGGGACAGATACCTGCCCACAGGGCCACCGCAGGGCCTGGATGTCATAGCTGCAGCCCAGGGTGTCGGCTAGAGGCAGCGGCCTCTGCGTGGGGAGGCTGGGGATGCCTGGAACCCAGGCAGGGTAGCTGGGGATGTGGGTGGGACGGGGCCTTGCCCGCACAGGAAGCCGGAGGTGGTAGCAGCTTGGAAATAACTCGAAGGCAGATAAAGAGGAAATACCCTCCAGTTCCCACCCTGACCCTGCACTGCCCTCCCCTGCTAACTCACCGTCACACACACCTCATGGCTTCCAGTCTGTCCCCTCCAGCCTGCACGGCCCTGTCACACGCCTCCACCTGTGACAGGGTCCCTCCCCTGCTCAGCCATCACCACGCTCCCCACCACCGTGAGCCTGGCATCTGAGGCCCTCCTGCCACGGGCTCTTCCTCATTGTCCTCTCTGTCCCCTCTTCCAGGAATGCCTCCCTCTTCTGCTGCTTAGCTAACTCCTACACACCCTTCAAAACCCCATTCATTGTCACCTCTTCTGAGGAGCCTTCCCCAGTTACCTCAATGCTGACGGCCTTCCCATCTCGTGCTTTCTTTATGACCTGTCGCTCCCACAGGATGGGGCTGCTCCGACCCCAGCGTCTCATCATGTGTCTCTGGCATCACCCAGCTAGGCCCCCTGGGGCTGCGGCTAGTGTTTGACGAGTGACTGAGTGAGGGGCCTACCTCCACCATCATCTCAGGCATATCCAGTCGGTTTTTCATAGGTTCTCGGCCACTTGGGCCTGTTCTGGGGCCGGGGTCGGCCCCGGTCCTTCTCAGGGCAGCAGTGTGGGAGGCCACCTGCTGAGGGCGTGCTGGGAGCTTCCCTGGGCCAGCAGGTCCCAGGTCCCAGGATGCCTGGCCCCACACATGACACCCACTCTTAAAGAGAGCTCTAGAATCCTCTGCAGATTGAAGCCTCGGCCCTTCTTGTATTACAGGTAAGGAAACTGAGGCATAGAGACAGCAGGACCTGCCAGAGACCCCACCGCAGCCAGTGGCCCAGCTGGCTGAGAGCCCGGGGCCCTGTCCCCTTCAGCACTCTCCTGGGTGTTCTCTGGTGTTCCAGGCCCTCAGGGGCGTGGCCTGGGCTGGCCTTGACCCTGCTACCACTTTGGTCCTCGAATCTCTGTCCTCTGCCCCTGCTAAGCATAGACACTGATGACTAGAAGCCAGGGGCATGCTTAAGGGGTGCCCTTCGGGCAGCTCGGCTCGCCCGGGCCAGGCCAGGTGAGGACACTTGACTGCAGGGGCTGGGGCCACCTTGAGGGTAGGGCCGGGGCGGGGGGGGGGGGGGGGGGGGGGGCAGCCACTCACGGGTGGGGCTTGACGCGGATGTAGTTCTTGGGAATAAAGCCCTCAGCACCTCGCAGCTCAGCCTTGTACCAGTTCTGATCATCTTCCATGTTCAGGATCTGCGGGCGGGAGGGACAACGGTCACTTGCTTACCGAAGAGGCACGGCTGCCACCAGCTGAGGTCTCGCCGCTCAAGGACCCCAGGTGGGCATCACCCATGCCAGCCCAGGACCCACTTCACAGGGGAGGGTTGGGGACCTGCCCCAGTTCACGAGGGCCGTGTCTGATTTCAGGGCCCGGGACAGCCTGTCCCCAAGAGGGTCACAGACTCCCCAGGTTGGACAGCTGGGGACCCAGTGAGGTTTTGGTGCATTGAACTTTAGGGGGGCCGGAGCTGGACTCCCAGGCAGATCTGGGGGGGGCAGATCTGGGGTGCCTCAGTTCCTGAGCTGTGCCCCTGAACATGGGGTTTCTGTAGCATTTGCATGCCGTGCACCAAGCCATGGGGTGAAGGTCGGAGGGACCCTGGAAGGTCGGGGAGCCCCAGCCTGAGCTCAGCGCCTACCGGTGGTCACCTGGGGTCACTTACACTTAAACAACCCTTATAATCTGAGTTCAGGGGTGACAATGCAGGGTGGTGGGGATTCAGGCACCAGAGAGCAAAATAAAGGAGGTCTTTGGGCTGAGACGTGGCCGAGGCCTGGTCTGCCCAGGTCACATGGGCTCCTTGTCCATGGCGTGAGATCTCTGCAGCCCCACAGGTGGGTCGAGAGGAACTGAAACAGCCCGAGTCGGGCTGGTAGTTACAGTGGATGAGCAACCAAGCGGCCGCAGGGAGGAACAGTATGTACAGAATGAATCTTGGGGCCCCTTCCTCCTTTCCCCGGGGCAAGCCTTCCATGGGACAGCTCATCACCAAAGGCTATTTCACAGATGGGGACACCGAGGCCCAGAGGTGGGGGGCGAGCAAGGCCACCCAGCAGCGGGGAGGCAGAGCCCATACAGCAAGCCAGGACTCTGGGGCCTGGGGTTCCTGGCTCAGCTGGTCTGGGGGGACCCTGGCCCACTGGTTTTTACCTCCACTCTACCTCCCATTTGTGTCTGGACCCAAGGCCAAGGGGGCATCGCTCCTGTCAGTCCTGGAGCAGATGCGCACATCGGCTCAATCCTAGTGGGTATTTGTTGAGAGAAAAAAAAACATCAGATATAGAAGAGCATGCTACCATGGGGGCATTGCAGGTGCAAAGGGCCGGGGGGCAGGCAGACGCAAGGGCATCAACTTAGTTCCATTTTGCCAGGAAGAGCTGGGATTTGCTGCCTTGGGCCCAGGCCGTGCAGGCAGGCACCCCCTTGTCTGTCTGCCAGGCCCCGTTGACTCCTTCCTTCCTGAGTCTGTAGCCTGGGCAAGGTCAGCAGCCCCGGGGACAGACGGAAGCAGGTGGCTGACTCAGGAAAACTTTTGCTGAAAACAAAACAAAAATAATTCCCCAACTTAATAGGAGAATTAAAGCCTGTGGGCTGTCTTCCATGGCCACAGATTCAAGGAAGATGCCCTGGAGCCTGGGGCTGGGCTACTCCGTCTGCTTCCGACTCTCTCTCTAGTCTTGGCATCAGTTTTCTCATCTGTGATGTTCTCATTAGCTACGTTAGCTGAATTCTTTTTTTTTTAAGTTAATTTATTTATTTTGAGAGAGAGAGAGTGCGTGCGAGGGAGGGGCAGAGAGAGAGAGAGAGAGGGAGAGAGAGAATCCCAAGCCAGGGACAGCACAGAGCCTGATGCGGGGCTCAGACTCACAAACCACGGGATCATGACCCGAGCCGAAATCCAGAATTGGACCCTTAAGCGACCGAGCCACCCAGGTGCCCCAGATTGGCTGAATTCTTACCGTTAAAATTGTCCAAAAGCTACAGACCCTCTGGGCCATGAAAACTGACACCAAGGAGACAGATCAGCTCCTCCCTGGTGAAATTCACACCTTGGCTTGCCCCCGGCTTTTACCCCCATGGGTGCCCTCCACCCAGGACACTGTCCTACCCCAAGGTCCCCAGCCAGGGAATTCACTCATCAGTTATTTCCTGAGCACCTGCTGTGTGCCAGATACCATGCAAAGTCCTAGAGAGACAGCAGGGAACAAGCTTACATTGTGGGCAGAGGCGGACAATAAAGAAGGAAGGAAACAACTGAACAGGTACCTTAAATTAGTGGCAAGTGCTCCGAAATAGATCGAGGATGTCTGGTTGAGGGCAGGCAGATTGTCAACAGGGGACAGATGGGGGTGGTCCAGAAAACCCTCCCTGAAGAGGTGATATGCGAACGGAGACCCCGGTTACAGGAAGGAACCGGATGTGAGAAAATGCGGGGAACGGTGTCCAAGACAGAGGGAACAGCCAGTGCAGGGGGCCCTGAGGTGGTAGCAAGCCCTGCTCTCGGAACCGAGAGGAGTCCAGAGGGTCTGGAGTTGACTCAGGAGGGCAGAACTGTGAGGAGAAGTGGGGAAGGCCAGCCAGGCAAGAGCACGTAGGGCTTGTATGCCACGGGAAGCTGTTCAGATTTTCCTTTAAAAGCCAAGAGAAGGGGCGCCCAGGTGGCTCAGTCCGTTAGGCATCCAACTCTTGATTTCGACTCAGGTCATGACCTCACCGTCTGTGGGATCGAGCCCCACGTCGGGCTCTGTGCTGACAGTGCGGAGCCTGCTTGGGATTCTCTCTCTCTCTCTCTCTCTGCCCCTCTCCTGCTCGTGCTCTCACTCTTTCTCTCAAAATAAATAAATTTAAACTTAAAAAAAAAAAAAGTAAAAGCCAAGAGAAGCCAGGGAGGGGCAGCAGGGGAGGCTCAGGCTCTGAGTTATGGCCACCGTGTGGAGACTGGGGAGGCTAGGAGCAGAGGCAGGTGGGGCAGTGAGGAGCTTGTGCACCTGCCCGGGGTCCGGGGAGGCCTGGAGGAGGAGGGCAGTCGGGGAGGGGGTGTGGAGAGGCGGTCAGGTTCCGGATAGGTTTCGGCAGAGTCGCTGACAGGACTCAACGACCGGCCGGGTACGAGACAGTTGGGGAGCAGCCAGGACGACTCGAGGGGGTTGGGCCGAGTGCTGGAAGGCTGCCACGGGAATGGCTGTCGGGGAGCAGGTTAGAGGGCTCAGGGTTGTTGGCATTGGGTCCGAGGTGCCATCGACCTTGTCTCTGGAGATGCCAAGGAGGCTGTGGGCTCCCCGAGTCTGGGTCTTGGGGGCCGGGTCATCCGTGGAGAGATGGGGGTGAAGCCACCACCCGGCCCCCCTCCTTCAGCTGGGAACAGTGGGGTCCTGTGCACCCGGACATGCCCAGCCAACCGGGGAGGATGCTTTGTTCCAGGAAGTGATGTCTGGGTGTGTCCAGTGTGGGTCTATGTGCCACCCAGGTCTCTTCCAAGACCAGAGCTCAGATGTTCTCATCTTGGGCTCCCAGAGGCTGGGATCTGCCTGTGGGCACTTCTGGGACAGGGCCTGGCCCTCAGGGGTGCTCAGGAAGCACCGGTTGGAAGGATCAACGGGATGGCTGCAGGAGCTGCGCCCCGGGAGAAGGGGGCACACAGGGTGACATCATGCTCACGATTTTACAGTTGCACAGAGGAAGGGCTCCGCAAGAGTGAGGGGGGTGAGGCACCTCGGGAGCAAAACTTAAGGGGGCCCCAAGAAACTCGGGAATCGGGGTAAAGAATGTTTTAAGACAGTATGTTAAAAAAATAAAAGCCAGGCAGAAACTCTGAGTATGTTCGTTAGTTAATAACGTAGCCACATCAGCCCATTAAGGTAAAAATTGCATGGTGGTTGTAGGTTTCTGCAGCTTCAAGATTTGTTGTCCCAGAGCCTCACGGGGGGCTTGAACTCCTGAACAGTGAGAGCATGACCTGAACCCAAACCAAGAGTCAGACGCTTAACTGACAGAGCCACTCAGGCACCTAAGGTCAATGGGGCTGCCAGAGCATTTCCTCCTTTCCCAGAAGTGCCCTCCGTGTCATACCCCGTGGGCTGCCCTTTATCACCATCCGTGGGCTTTGGGCCACCCCCACCTTCTCCACCCTGGTGGCCTCTGGGACCTCACCCTCCACCTCCACCATCTGGAAAGATGATCTGAGCACCTATGCAAGTCAGAAGCAACCTCCATCCACCTCCAGCCTTTACGAGACCCAGGACGTGACGCAGCTCCCGTGGGGACATCGGTTGTGTCTCTGCCAGGGATGCAGAGAAAGACAAGGTAGACACACGAATGCAGCCACACAATTAAGTGCTCATCCAAGGCCACAGATATATTGTAGAAGACAAACTGCATAGAGGAGAACAGACGATCCCATTGCAATAACTCAAAATCACTTGGACACAGAGGACAGTCGGTCTGAAATTTGAAATGGACAGCGAATCATTACGAACCAGCTGTGGTTATTATATATTTAGAGACGGTGCCTAATCTGCCCCCTGCCCACCCTGTCCCCTCCACTTTGTCCTTTCTGGTGTCCCCTGATACACTTTGTCACAGTCGTGGGGGAAAAAATGGCATGGGGTTAATAATGTAAGATGTTACGGATAGGGAGAGATGGGCCCAGATGCCACTGTACTGTCTCCTCGATTTTCGTGTGAATCTGAAGCTGTTCTGGGGGGTCCTGGGTGGCTCAGCCGGTTAAGCACCAACTTCAGCTCAGGTCATGATCTCCCGGTCCGTGAGTTCGAGCCCCGCATCCGGTTCTGTGCTGTCAGCGCAAAGCCGGCTTCAGATCCTCTCTCTGCCCCTCCCGGCCCCCGCCTCTCTCTCTCAAAAATAAATAAACATTAAAAAAAAAGAAAGAAAAGAAAAGAAAACTTCTAAGGAGCGCCTGGGTGGCTCCGTCGGTTAAGCGTCCGACTTTGGCTCAAGTCATGATCTCACAGTTTGTGAGTTCGAGTGCTGTGTGGGGCTCTGTGCTGACAGCTCAGAGCCTGGAGCCTGCTTCAGATTCCGTGTCTCCCTCTCTCTCTGCCCTTCCCCGGCTAGCGCTCTGTGTCTCAAAAATAAATTAACGTTAAAAAGTAAAAAAACAAAACAAAACAAAAACTTCTGAAAAATAAAGTCTGTTTAAAAGCTAACACAAAAATAAATAAAAAACCAACAAAATAAAGCTAATACAAAAAAAAAAAAAAATCCATCCAAATCCAAAATAAATAAATGTGACCTTGCACCTGCACAACCGTGAACGTGCTATCCCACCGCCTCAGCTGGCCCTGGAAGGAATGCTTGCTCGTTGCAGAACATGTGAGATGTGCAGAAAAAGCATGAAACACCCTCCCCAAAGAGCATTTTCAGGACTGCGTAATATTTGGCACTAAGCCGGTAACGCAGGTTAATTTCACACTGCAGACGCTTTTGCCAACGTGCCCCACCTCTCACCTGCTCTATTTTTCCCTATACACCTTCCCCATCTGACAAACTCTGTGTTTTCCTTCTTTATCTGGTTTGTGGCCCACGTCTGCCACCAGAATACCAGCTGCGTGAGCAGCGACTGTGCCCGTTTTCTCCTTGCTGAGTCTCCAGGGCGGAGAATGGGACCAGGGACACACTGAGTGCTCCCTGAGTCCTTTATGAGAGAACACACATACATCTCTGATTACATCTCGGGTTCCCAGAGGCAGAATTTCTGGCTCACACACGTGGATATTTTTACGGCTTTTTATATGTTTCCCAAGTTCCCATCAAAATGATCGTCACTTTACCCTGTCCACCTCCCACATGTAAAAGTGCGTGTTTTCTCACATCCTCAACAAACTTGGAGATTCTTTTTAAAATAAAAGTTCACTGGTCTGGCAAATGGGGAACGATTACTTGGTTTAAGGCGCACGTCTTTTGTTATTGGTGAAATTGGGCACTTACTTGCTTACGTTGCTTCTTCGGCAATTTTCCCATTCATATCCTTTGCCCATTTTTCTATTATGCTGTTTGTGATTTTCTTGTTGATTTATAAGAGCTCTTTACATATTAAGGACATTAATATCTTGTCTTTTTTTTTTTTAAGGTTAAGCCACCTTCATTTCTTACTTAGTGGACTGCAAGAGCCCCTTTCTGCTTCCATTCCTGTCCCCTCTGTTATCTTTTCAAAACGTAAACTCGATCCAGTCTTTGTCCCTACTGAAAACTCTTCCGTGAGTATGCCTCAAATTTGGAATGAAATACAAATCCTTCACAGATCCTAATTCCTGCTTACCTCCCAACATCAGCCTTACCCTGTGATTCTCTTCCCTCATTGCACTTCAGCCACAGACCTTTCTTTCAACTCTTCAAACACACTGAGACGGTCCTGCCTCAGGGCCTTTGCACCAGCTGTTCCCTCTCACCTGCTGCTCTCTTCCCCCGGCTCTTTGCATGGCTGGTTCCAACTCATCCTTCAGGTCTCAGCTAAGGTGTTACCTCTTTTTTTTTTTTTTTTTTTTTTTTTTTTTTTGTAAGTTCTATGCCCAATGTGGGCCTCCAACTCATGACCTGAGATCAAGAATCTCATGTTCTGTTGACTGAGCCAGCCAGGCACCCCTAGATGTTCCCTCTTTTGAGAGACTGTCCTGACGACCCCACCTAAAGCTGTCCCATTGTCCCCTCCCACCCACTGGCCCTCTGCATTTCATCTCCCTGGGTTGATTTCGTCAATCCATTTATCACCTCCTGGTGTCACTCACTCTCTGGAATGTCAGCTCCAGGAGGGCAGGGACTTTGCCTTGTTCCATTGCTACACCCTCAGCACTTAGGACAATGCCTAAGTATGTGCTCCATAGCTTGACAAGTGTTTGTGGAAGGAAGGAAGGAAGGAAGGAAGGGGAGAAAAGGCCACTCTTCCCGTTGCCTGGCATTCCTCCATTGTTCTTTGAGCTTGAAAGCTCCCCTCGTCAGTCTCTGTGGACATAAGGGATGCCCAAGTTTCAGCTAACGCTTTAATCCTTCCTTCCTTCTTCCCTGCAACATTCCCCATGTCTTACTAAGAGGCTACTGCATGCCAGGCACCGTTTCACGTCCTGGTGCCCTGGTGTGGTCCCTGTCCTCATGAGCTCATGAGCTCACTCGCTCCTGCCTTAACCAGAACTTCTGGTAAAAGAAACACACCAGGAGTCGGCTGACGCTTTAGCAGAAGTTAGCGGGGAAACTTGACTGACATGGGGGTGGGGGTCGCGGGCACAGGAATCTGGGAGGAAAGTGGAGATTTCACAGCCTTTGCTGCGGTCGCTTGGGGGACGCCCACTGATCCCCATCCACTGCTGGCTGGTCACTCTGAGCCTCAGCTGGAGCCCAGCACCCACCTCATTCCTATTTCCTCCCTGTCCTGCTCCCCTCCAAGCCCTACATCTGGGTCTACAGACCCCAAACTGCTTTCAGATTAGTAAGATCTCTCAACTAGACGTGATTCTCACCAAAGGTCTCATACCCTGGCTATAGGTGGGGCTGGTGCTAAGCCTGCCCCCGTCCCCACATGGCCACGTGTCCCCGGGGCCCCCAGCCGGCACCTCAGGTGGACCTGAGGGCAGGCATCCCAGCATAGAGAGGAAGGGAGCCCCCTAAGGGGACACTGTTCCTCTTGGGGAGCGTCATGAGCTCCCCAAACCCCAGCCCAGACCCACGGGGACAGAATGAAGGTTCCAGAGGCAAAGGACGTAGGTGCACCCCACATTTGGCCCCATGCCGAGCAAGTCGTGTCACCTCCCTGTGCCTCAGTTTAGTCACCTGTGAAAGGGGGCATTGATTCTCCCCACCTCGGCAGCTTAACTGGGACGTTAGTGTGCGTTGCTGAGCTCGGGACCTGGCTCTGGTGGGGTGTCAGCAAATGGGCATTCCTGTCCCCTCCTCTTGTGCTTGAAGCTTGGGGCCAAGAGCGGGGCCCAGCAGCGGGGAGAGACACCCCGTCTAATGGCTGCTGCTCCAGTGTGGAGACTGAGGCCCAGGGAGGGGGCAGTGACTTCCTTAACATACGTCAGCGGGACTCCAGTGCCTAAATCTTGGCATGGCCGCTTCTGAATCTGGCCCCTGACCTCTGCTTGCATATGCAGACTTATAAGCAGGGACGTTGCCAGAGAGAGCGCCCACAAACCCGTCGGCCCGGACCACCTTAGAGGGGTGCGATGTGCATCAAAAGGGGAACCTGGGTTGGCTCAGTCGGTTGTCTGTCTGCCTCCTGATTTTGGCTCAAGTCACGATCCCAGGGTTGTGGAATGGAGTCTGCTTAAGATTTTCTCTCTCTCTCTCTCCCTCTGCCCCTCTCCCCTGCTCGCACACGTGCTCTCTCGCTCTCTCTCTAAAATCAAAGATAAACAATAAAAACTAAAAAAAGAAAAGGGGGGGCAGACAAGGAGACACAAGCTGTGGTAGGACTCTCCTTTCCCTTTTCTCCACACTGCTGGGAAGCTCATTCTTACACTTCGGGCACATTTCTTTCAGCCCCAGGAGGTTAGTGTGCCCACGCGATCCTTTCCTAAGAGCTTTTCTGTCCTTCCCTCCCTCCCTCCCTCCTTTCAGCTGTCTTTTCAAATTCTTCGCCCGGAAAACTGGGTGTTGAACCAACCCCTGCCAGGCACTATGGTAACGTCTCCTTGAACCCTCACAACAGCCCCCAAAGGACGGGTCCTAATTAATTATCCCCCCATTTCCTAGATGAGGAAACTGAGGCTCAGAGGAAGCAAGTGGCTTGTCCAGAATCACAATAACTGGGGAAGCCGGGCCCGTCCTCCTGTAGAAGCTGGACTCTGTTTGGGGGGCTGTCCCGGGCCCTCATTCTTAACCACCCCCCCATTCCATGTGTGACCAACTCGGCACATCCCGGCCACCCTACCTTGAGCGTGTCCCCCTTGTTGAAGGCCAGCTCATCACTCTCCGTGGCCTGGAAGCTGTACAGGGCCACGGACTCCATCCCACTGTCCCCAGGCCCCGGCAGCTGGGCTCAGAGCAGGGTCAGAGCTTCCTGCTTCCTCTGCAGTCGAGGACCCGTCTTCCTTTGTTTTGAGAGCGCGTTTTTCTTTGCGGCTTCCCCTGAGGGAGGAGAAACAGGAAGCAGACATGTCACAGAACACAGAGAGCCTCTGCCTCAGGCCCCAAAGGCCAGGTAGGGCTCTTGGGGAGTCCCCGGGGAGCCCCGGGAGTGGATCCTCTCTTTGGCCCAAGTCACAGACGAGATACGGAGGTTTCCAGAGAAGTGACCCCAAAGCCGCCCCGGCAGCTCGGGCATCACATCTCAAGGTCCCAATCACCCCCACCAACTTGCCGATCTGCCCTGCACATTTTGTAAAGCCCAGTGCCCCTCAGGACTCCCCAGTGCCTGCTACGTCAACCCCAAGCTCCTTGCCTGATATTCAAGGCCCTTCCAAGCCACGACCCCCATCCCCCACCACACTCCTCTCCAGACCCACCCTTTGTTATCTCCTTTCCCCGTAAACAAACACTGGGCCCCTGCCCTAGTAGGGGGGTACACACCCCTCTTCCATTCCCCAGGCCTTTTGCACATGCATGTCCCTTTGCAGGGTCCTCTCTTCCACTTTGTCTCCCCGGGAGACTCCTACACGTACGTCAAAGCCCAATCCGGAAGGTGCCCCTTCCGGTTCAAATGCCGGGCTGTGCGATTGAGATCCTAAGGTCAAAGAGAACTGCAAATAAGTCTTGGCCTTCCCTTAGTAGGTGTGCTATGGGCTGTGGCACCAGTGCAGCAATTCCGGAACAAGTGAGTGAGTATTGTGGGAAGGAGCATAAATGGATAAATACGATGGTATTGTTTAGTACCCAGGTTCTCTCCAGGAAAGACAGGAGACACAAACCCAGAAGAAGACAGTGAGGAAGGGCCCTGGGGTGCGGGATGGGACACGCTTAGGTGTTTTCGTCAATGGATGACAATCCGTTACTACAACGAATTATTTGGAATGCTCAGAGTATCCCAGATTTGACCAGGGGGACCCCTTTCCAGCTGCCTCCTTGTCCTCTTGCCTCGCAGGACTCCCCAGAATGATGACAAGTCCCCATCATTCTCTGAGCACTTCCTTTCTACCAGTATGTTTCAGGCTCGTCTAAGACTTCTCCTGCCCCAGCCCTGGAATCAGTTGCCTCGGGATACACATATATATACACATATATATATATATATATATATATATAGAGAGAGAGAGAGAGAGAGAGAGAGGGAGAGAGAGAGAGAGAGAGAAAGAAGTTCATTATATATGAGTCTTTAGAAGTATAATTCCTAGGGCTACCTGGGTGGCTCGGTCAGTTGAGCATCTGCCTCTTGATTTTGGCTCGGGTCATGGTCATGAGGTTTGTGAGTTTGAACCCCGTGTCAGGCTCCCTGCAGACAGCGCAGAGAGATTCTCTCTCTCTCTCTCTTCTCTGCCCCTTCCTCCTCCCCTCTCAAAATGAATAAAACATAAAAATTTAAAAAAAAGAAATATAATGCCTAGTGGACCGAGCATGTCCATATTTCTACATTTCTATGAGTGTCTATAGAGTTGCGGATAATAGATTAAAAACCATGAACTCAACCAGATATGAATTGGTGAACGCAGGTGAGGGGTATATGGGTGTCATTATGCCCTTCTTACGGCTTTCCGGAAGGTTTGAAATTTTACTATGTAGAAAGTTGATAGGATGTATGTGAATCTACAGTCATCTCAAAATAAAAGTTTTCGTTTAAAAAAAAAAAAAAAAAAGTTGTGGATCCAGAAGAGGAACGTGGCAGAAGCCGTTGCCTACCCCGGAGCCCTAGCTGGCCAGGCCTTGGCTAGCGCCCCACGGCCCCTCCCTGTCCTCCGCCTGCCCCAGACCCTGGTGTGACAGGATGTCATAAGGTTCCTCTTTCCGGCTCAGTTTCAGCTGAGGCTTCAAAGCCTCAGAATGGTGCAGTCACGGGGTTGGGATCCACCCCCACCCCAAATCTGAGGTGCCTAGAGGCAGAGGTGGGAGGGGACTCCTTATGAAGCAGACCATGTGTCCCCTGGGGCTCGGGGGGCCAGGTGGCTGGTTTAGTTTATGCTTTTCAAAGGGCTTATTCTGTGCCAGGTCACGCACAAAAAAGGCTAGTAGCTCTCCTAAGGGCCTATGGCTAGCAAGTGGCAGGCCTGGGGTTCAAGCCCAGGCAAACCTGAACCAGGCCCGTGCCATAACCCCTGTGCCACGTGACCTCAGCCTGGAGCCTGGGCCACATACACGGCGAGTCAAGGGAGTCGTGCCGGGGGTGGGCGGCAAATCTTAGCAGCATAAATGCACCAAATTCCCAGAGACCAAACAGGACCCCCCGAAAGGGACTTGACTGAGACGGCCCTTGGGGGCTTTGGGCACCCCAGCTGAGGGTGGATGGCAGGGCCTGGGAGGAAGGGACATCAGATCTGCAGGTTGGGACGAGCATCAAGCATACCAGGGGGACTGCAGCTGGGGTTCCCACGGAGGTCCCTCAAAAGCTGCCCACAGGAGGCAAAAGTCAGTCAGCATTGGTCACTAACAGGCCACAGCAGAACCAGCCACGAAAGACTCTCAGTCCTTAGACCCTGATCCCATGTGGCAGGCTGATTAATGGCCCGAAGACATCCAGGTCCTAATCCCAGGACCCTGCGAATGAATGTTCCCTCATCTGACAAAGGGACTTCACAGATGTGACTAAGGATCTTGAGCCGGGGAGAGGATCCTGGATGATCGGGGAGTGGGGGGTGGGGGGGACCCTCAGGGTAACCTCAAGAGTCCTATGAGAGGGAGGCGGAGGGAGGGCTGATGGAGAAGAAGCAGGAATGTGACCAAAGTCTGATGCTACCGAGGCTCCTGGCTTTGGAGATGGAGGGAGGGGCCGTTAGCCAAGGGACTCTGGGACCACAGCTCTGGAAGCTGAGAGCGGCCATGTGTGGATTCTCCCCTGGAGGCTCCAGAAGGAGCCAGCCTACCCCTGCCTTGACGTTAGCCCAGCGAGACTGGTTTTGGACTTCTGGCCTCCAAAACTATACAGAATAACCGTGTGTCGTTAAAGCCACTAGAGCTTGTGGTAACTTGGTACGGAAGCCGTAGGAGACAAATACACCCATCACCCTCGGGGCTGATCCAGCAGGGACGAGAGACAGAAACGGCAGCTTGAGGGGCACCTGGGTGGTTCAGTCAATTAAGCGTCCGACTTCGGCTCAGGTCACGGGCTCAGGTCATGATCTCATGGTTCACAAGTTCAAGCCCCACGTCGGGCTCTGTGCTGACAGCTGGAGCCTGGAGCCTGCTTCGGATTCTGTGCCTCCCTCTCTCTCGGCCCCTCCCTGCTTACGCTCTCTCTCTCTTTCAAAAAGAAATTAAAAAAATTTAAATAATTTAAAAAAAAAGAGAAAGAAATGGCAGCTTGCGACCTAGAGAGGAAGACAGAGAAATTGATCACGACCCCCCCCCCCCCCCGACCCCGTTCCCGGTCTGGATCTGGGGCAGGGGGTCGGGGAAGTGCAGTTTCAGTGAAAGTCAGAGTCCTGTAATTATAGACTGGACTATACCATTAACACCCCAAGGAGGGAGGATGGGGACCTTCTTATTTTCAGATATTGACTGAGACATCTGAAGGGTCTCCCTGAGTTTTCATCCTGGGCAGGGAGGGTAAGCACTTGTCAGGGAAAGTTCAACAAAACAGTGGAGAGAAAGGATCACGTTGTTTTCTGGGGCTCGTTCGCTTAAGAACTGTTTCTTGAGCCTCTACTCTGTGCCGAGCTCCACGTAAGGTTTTGTGCATTTTCTCCCATGAGGTGGAGAAAAAAAGTCAAAACAAAACAGATCTCTGCCTTCAGACATAGACATCGGCAGAACCAGCACAAGGGGGTGCCACAGACCTGCCTTCCCATAAAGCCGGTGAAAACCAGTAAACAGAACCGAAACAATACTGAACGCTTCTGGAGATGGTCCAAAGGGTGAACAGAAAATGAAAAGCCGTGCAAGAACATTTAGGAAGATTTGGTAAGATAGGTGAGGGTCTGTGGTATTGGAACCAAGAACACTCCCTCCCTCCACCCTCCTTCCGGCTCAGTGAGGTGCAGACTCGATTCTGGACCACTTCAGCCAACAGCACAGGCTCCCCCTCCCCCAGACCAAGAGAACCGGGACCCCCTTCCCCCACCAACAACACAGGGACCCTCTCTCCCCAGACCAACAACACAGGGGTCTCCTTCCCCCAGACCAACAACACAAGACCCCTCCCTGTGGTGACAAGCTGACGGAAGCCGGCTGCAAGGGTGGTGAAAGAATTCACCCAAGGTAGAGGTGCCTGGGTGGCTCAGCAGGTTAAGCGTCCTGCTTCGGCTCACGTCACAATCTCCCGGTGCATGAGTTCGAGCCCCGCGTCGGGCTCTGTGCTGACAGCTCGGAGCCTGGAGCCTGCTTCAGGTTCTGTGTCTCTTCTTTCTCTGCCCCTTCTCTGCTCATGCTCTGTCTCTGTCACTCAATAATAAATAGACAGTAAAAAAAATATATAAAAAAACAAAAAGAATTCACCTAAGGTAGAACAAAGGAAATGGCGGTTTATTGAATACACCGCAAGAGAGCAGCGGGCAGGACAGTGAAGGAGAGACTGTATATGCACCAAAAGGTGACGATGACAAAGAAAAAGGTTAACCCCAAAAGGGGTGACGATTATACTGTGAGAGCAGGACGTCAAGGGGGGGAACAGCTCCAGGAAAGTTATGATGTCTGACCAGGTAAATTCGGAGGGGTCACCCTGAAGGAAAAGGTCGAGAATGAAGTCTTGCAATAGGGAAGGAGAGATCCTGAGCGTTTGGGGAGGAAAGTAGGGAGTTTTTCTAAGATAATATAATCGAATGCTTGCATGGGAGAGAATGGGGACCGGGTATGGGCCAGATTCATGGGTCTCTAGGCCTCGGGGTGTGTACCCCCTGAGTCTCATTGGAACAATGCTTAGATCTCCAATGGCTCACAGCTGGACTTGGCAGGAGGTCTCCTCATGTGGGGCAGGAGGAGTCTTGATTCTGGAAAGATGGCTTCTGGGGAAGCCGTGAAGGGTTACCACTGTTGGAGTGGTGGGGAGAACTTGATAGGACCCAGTTCAGACAGGTTCACATGGCTTTTTGTTCTGCGAAAGAGTCTTGAGGTACGCCCAATCCCCGGATGTAAGTTTTGGATGTCGTTTCCTGAGAAAAAGGGGCCAGGTTTTGGACTGTACTGGTTTGGGTGGTCATTAATGGTGGAGACAGTTTGCCCTCAGGGTATAATATAATGTGTGAGACAGTGGCTTTCAGGGCCTAATATAAGATTTGTCTGGAGGAAAGATCTCCCATAAAGAACCTCGAAGGTACTGAGATGGGTTGTGGGATTTGGGGGTGATACATGACCTTAATCTTGGCTAAAAAAACAAACAAACCAATTTTGTTTCTATCTGAGACAAATCAGACATTGGAAAGGAAATGTGGACCCTAATGGTCCCTGCACCCCTGTTCACTCCCTCACTGATGGGCATTTTGTGGAGAAACAAAAGTCAGGTCCTTAGGCTCATAATTAGTGCCAGACGGGTTTGGGATGTAAGAGAGGGGGCCTTGGTAGGGTGGTGGCAGGGTAGTGGCAATGGCAGGGGCCCCTAGGGCACTAATAGGATCCAGGGGAGCCTCTGGACCTTCAGGGGGAGGGGAAAAATGACCAGGTGGAATAAAAGAGGGGTAATCTAGAATGTCCACGGGGTTAGATGGGCCATGAAACCCAGAAAGGCAACTTCTACAGTTTTTCTGGGGGCCGGGATTGGGGACAAGGCCATGAAGGTTTGCACATGTGAGACTTCTGACCATTTGGAGGAATTCTGGCAAAAGAGGTCAAGCGGGAAAACAGTATTCTAAGAAAGAGCTCTGTGAGGGGCCTTACCTCTTGATCTGGGCCAGTTTTTCCCGAGGCCAGGAAACATTACATAAAGAGAGGAGACATTTTCTCCTCAGGCCTTGAGGTCAAATTCCTTCCAGTTTTTAAGAACACAGCCCAAGGGGGAGTCTGAAGGAATAGAAAGGGTTTGTCCCATAGTGGAAAAGGCCGGTCACCAATTCCCAAAGGGGCCTCCCACCTAGGAGAGGGTCACGGCAAACAACAATAGTAATCCCTACTGGGTCACTGTGGGTGCCAGCTTTCCATTGCGCCCAAGCCTGTTGCCTAAAAGTGTCCCCTACACCCTTCCCACTCAAACCAACAACACAGCGCCCCTCTTCCCCCAGACCAGTAACACAGGGCCCCTCTAGCCCTAGCTCCTACTAAGAGGGCCTTCTTCCTGGGAGGCGCAGGACGTCGGCATTTCTCGACTTGTTCCAGCCACCTAAGTGCATGACCACAGTTGAGAGGTGGCCGCCCCTTTCTGCCCAGCCTCCGTGCCTGGAACAGAGCCAGTGCTTTGAGCCCAGTGTACTGGGAACCCCGGGGCCCTCTTACTCTGGCCTGGGCTCCCGAGGTGGTGATGGCACACCAGGAGGGGCAAGCGGAAAGGACCTCGGGCTGATCCCTCCCTAGCTCCTCACCAGGGCTCAGCTCCTAAAGCAGGAGTGTTTTTCAGAGAGAAGCTTGCCTGGTCCCCACCCCCGCCTCCAGAACCCTGGCTCAGAGGTTTGCCTGGGGCTAGAAACTGGCCATAAAACAGCTCCTACTCTCTTCCCGCAGGAGCTGACCTCATTTATAGCAGAGAGCGAAGAAGTTCAGACCTAAAGGTGTTCTCAAGGATAGTGGAGGTTCTGGGGCGCCCGGGTGGCTCAGTCGGTTAAGCGTCCGACTTCGGCTTAGGTCATGATCTCACAGTGTGTGGGTTTGAGCCCCGCATTGGGGCAGCTCAGAGCCTGGAGCCTGTTTTGGATTCTGTCTCCTCTCTCTCTCTCTGCCCTCCCTCCCTTGCTCACACGTTCTCTCTCTCTCTCTCTCAAAAATAAATATTAAAAAAAAAATTTAATTATGAACTATACAGTATTCCTTCAAAGGAGACAGTTGATGGGATTCTTACTGTTCTACGATTCTTTCCTAGAACAATGTATGCCCCAGGGTATTGTTGAAAACAATAGAAAAATCAGTTGGAAATTAGGGCAGCTTAACAGCTGGGTGGGGTCAGGAGACCTGCCCAAACCTCTGTCATTCTAGGGTGGCTAGGAGCATTCCCTGAATTCCCTGTGCCTCCCTGAAAAGACTATCAGAGCCTTAACCCTGTGAGAAGGAAAGAGACTTCACCAAAATTATCTGGTTGTCACTGAGCAAATAAGAAAATAACAACAATAATGAAACAAAACAAAAAACCAAGAAAGCATGACCATACACAGGAAAAAAACAAACAAACAAACAAACAGGCAACACAAACTGCCTGTGAGAGAGACCAGATGTTAGCTTGACCAGAAAAAGACTTTAAAGTAGTCCTTTTAAACATGTTTACGGAACTAAAGGAAACCATGATCAAGGAAGTAAAAGGAAGGCATGATGTCACGTCTCATCAAATAGAATAATTCTAAAGAGACTGAAATTGTGAAAGGAACCAAAGGGAAGTTAGAGAGGTGGAAAGTACAATAACAAAAATGAAAAATTCACTAGAAGGTCCTTTTTTTTTTTCTTCTCAAATTTTTATTTAAATTCTAGTTAAACATACAGTGTGATACGGCTTTCAGGAGTAGAATGCAGTGATTCATCACTTAGCACAACACCCAGTGCTCATCCCAACAAGTGCCTCCCTTAGGACCCACCCCCATCGAGCCCCTTCCCCCACCCACCTCCCTCCATCAACCCTCAGTTTGTTCTCTATTGTTAAGAGTCTCTTATGGTTTATTTCCCTCTCTTTTTCCTCCCTCCCCTATGTTCATCTGCTTTGTTTCTTAAGTTCCACACATGAGTGAAATCATATGATGTTTGTCTTTCTCTGACTTATTTCACTTAGCATAATACATTCTAGTTCCATCCACAACGTTGCAAATGGCAAGATTTCATTCTTTTATTTTTATTTTTATTTTTTTTAATTTTTTTTAAGTTTATTTATTTTTGAGACAGAGAGAGACAGAGCAGGAACGGGGGAGGGTCAGAGAGAGAGGGAGACACAGAATCGGAAGGAGGCTCCAGGCTCTGAGCCATCAGCCCAGAGCCCGATGCGGGGCTCGAACTCACGGACCGCGAGATCGTGACCTGAGCCGAAGTCGGACGCTCAACCGACTGAGCCACCCAGGCGCCCCAAGATTTCATTCTTTTTGATGGCTGGGTAACATTCCAGTGCGTGTGCATGTGTGTGTGTGTGTGCGTGTGTGTGTGTTATATACACACACATAACATCTTCTTTATCCATTTATCACTCGATGGACATTTGGGCTCTTTCCATACTTTGGCTATTGTTGATAGGCTGCCATAAACATTGGGGGTACATGTACTCCTTAGAATTTGTATTTTTGTATCCTTTGGGTAAATACCCAGTAGTGCAATTGCTGGATTTTGGGGTTCTTTTTAACTTTTTGAAGAACCTCCATACTGTTTTTTTTTTCCAAAGTGACTGCACGAGTTTGCATTCCCACCAACAGTTCAAGAGGGTTCTCCTTTCTCCGCACCCTTGCCAAAAAAAATTCGCATTCAAAGAAACAATGGCAGAAATCTTCCCAAATATATTGAAAAACAGTAACCTATACATCCAGGAAGCTCAACAAACTCCAAGCAAAATACATACAAATAAAACCACAAATAGACATTATATGGCACAAATGCTGAAAGTCAAAGGCCAGGGAGAAAATCTTGAAAGCAACAAGAAAAATCCAAGTTCTTACAAGAGAACCTAACAGATAGGAGCACCTAACTTCTCTGCAAAAACCAGAGTACAAAAGGCAGTGAGATAACATCCTCGAAGCAGGCAAAGAAACAGCTGTCGACCAAGAATCCTGTCTCTAGCAAAGCTATCTTTTCAAAAATGAGGGTGAAATAAAGATCTTCCCAGGAAACAGAGGTGAGAGAACGTGTCGTTGGCAGACCCCCCCTATAAGAAATACTAAAGGAAGAGAGGTCGACGTGGCGGAGAAGTAGGGGGGCCCAAAGTTCCCTCATCTCTCAAACACAGCAGTATTGAGGCCAGAAGATTTGGAATTCCAGGAATCCGGGCTACAGAGTGACAGAGGCATCTCCAGGGGCCCCCGGGGACAGCTTGGCGGGCCATAGGTGCGTGATTGCAAATTGGGAGAGATAAAATGGGGGGCATAGGGAGGGAGGGGAGGGATCCCCTTCTGTGGAGAGACAAAAGGAAGAGAAAGAGAGGTTGTGGAATTGTGGGATTGTATTTGGCCAGGAGAAAAACCTCTGTGGACCCCAGACAGGGAAATGGAAAAAACGGAAAGAGAGCCCGTTTCTAACTTGCAAACAGCCTTGGGAGTGACGATCCAGGATTGCAGGACTTCCTCCGGACTGGGGCCTGCCACCCTGTGCACGCTCCTGGTGGGGAAGGGAGCCAGCCCCAGGCTCAGTAGGGAGCTCAGAGGTGCAGTTGGAGAGAGTAGTCCCCTCCCTTGAGTGCAGTGGGACAAAAGACCCCGCAGGCACCTGCCAGCCAGAGGCCCTTTGTCAGCTGGGCACAGTGGCACTACTCGGGAACTGGGGCACAGAGCTGGATCCTTTAAGACATCAGAGGTCAACGTGGTGGAGAGCGAGCGCCCGGGGGCTCAGGAGACTGTGGAGCAGGACAAACGGCCTGAGCAGAGTGGTCTGGGACACCCGCTTGGGGGGAGGAGAAACTGGGGTGTCACCATTTTTCTTTTCATCCCCAACATGGTGGGGCTCCAAGGAACTGGACGGTGGGCTCACGGTAGAGGCGGGACCCACTTACACCAAACCCCGCCCCTCCATGCCTGGTAACTTCCTATGGGAGTGAAATTGACACTGACCAGACCAGACGGCCCCTCCACCAGCTTCCAGACCAGCACAGCCACCTGTTGCAAGGCACCGTCAGATATTGTCCAGCAGCTTTGCATTTCTTGATTTGATTCTTGGTCAATTCTTTTTTTTTTTTTTTTTAATTTTTTAACGTTTATTTATTTTTGAGACAGAGAGAGACAGAGCATAAACAGGGGAGGGCAGAGAGAGAAGGAGACACAGAATCTGAAATAGGCTCCAGGCTCTGAGCGGTCAGCACAGAGCCCGACGCGGGGCTCGAACTCAGGGACCGTGAGATCATGACCTGAGCTGAAGTCGGATGCTTAACTGATCAAGCCACCCAGGCACCCCGGTCAATTCTTATTATATATATTTTTTTCCTTTTTTTTTTTTTTTTTCTATATTTCTTTTCTTCCTCTTATTTCTTCCCTTCTCTCTGCTGGTTGTTTGTTTGTTTAAGCAGATATTTTTAATCTATTTTTTGACACCTTTTCGGTATCTCCTTCTTTACTTTCTCCTCTCTCTCTGGATTAAGCCGTATAGTATCTCTGACTCTCTGCCTAGTCAGTTTTTTTTTTCTTCTTTTCTTTTTCCCTGCCCCTATTATTTCTCTCTTTGTATGGGATAAGGCTTCTTCCACCCCCACCACCCCCTTTAAACTTTTTTCCAGGGTTACTTCAACGAACAAATCAAAGCACACCTGGTGGAAGGTTCAAGCCACCACTATGAGTAGGGAGATAAAGCAGCCAGAGTCACAACAGAGAATACGCAACATACTCCAAAAACACCTCCTGAAGGGCCAGGCCCTAGACAGCATAGGACCCTTTTCAATAGAGTCGTGCTTGCAGGTGCAGGACACCTAACTAACTATAAAAACATGTAAAGGATAGAAAACTAGCCCAAATGATGAAACAGAAGGATTCTCAAGAGAAATTCCAGGAAGAGATGACAGCTAGAGAATTGCTCGAAATAGATATAAACAGGGGCGCCTGGGTGGCTCAGTCGGTTAAGCATCCGACTTCAGCTCAGGTCACAATCTCGCGGTCCGTGAGTTCGAGCCCCGCGTCGGGCTCTGGGCTGATGGCTCAGAGCCTGGAGCCTGCTTCCGATTCTGTGTCCCCCTCTCTCTCTGCCCCTCCCCCGTTCATGCTCTGTCTCTCTCTGTCTCAAAAATAAATAAACGTTAAAAAAATTTTTTTAAAAAGAAATAGATATAAACGGTATATCTGATCAGGAATTCAGAATAATAGTCATAAGATTAATAGCTGGGCTTGAAAAAAAGCACAGAAGACAGGAAAGAACCTATTGCTGCAGAGATCAAGGAACTAAGAAACAGTCCCGATGAATTAAGAAATGTTGTAAATGAGGTGCAAAATAAGCTAGATGCAGTGACAGCAAGGATGGGGGAAGCAGAGGGGAGAATCAATGAAATAGATTCAGAAATACAAACAGTTATTAGAGAATACTATGGAAAATTATATGCCAACAAACTGGATAACCTGAAAAAAAAATGGACAAATTCCTAGACACCCACACACTATCAAAACTCAAACAGGAACAGATAAAAAATTTGAACAGACCCATAACTAGCAAAGAAATTGAACCGGTTATCAAAAATCTCCCAACAAATAAGAGTCCTGGGCCAGGTGTCTTCCCAGGGAAATTATACCAGACATTTTTTTTTTTTTAATTTTTTTTAACGTTTATTTATTTTTGAGACAGAGAGAGACAGAGCATGAACGGGGGAGGGGCAGAGAGAGAGGGAGACACAGAATCGGAAGCAGGCTCCAGGCTCTGAGCCATCAGCCCAGAGCCCGACGTGGGGCTCGAACTCACGGACCGCGAGATCGTGACCTGAGCTGAAGTCGGACGCTTAACCGACTGAGACACCCAGGCGCCCCTATTCCAGACATTTAAAGCAGAGTTAATGCCTATTCTTCTCAACCTGTTCCAAAAAGTAGAAATGGAAGGAAAGCTTCCAGACTCAATCTATGAAACCAGCATTACCTTGATTCCCAAATCAGACAGAGACCCCACTAAGAAGGAGACTTACAGGCCAATATCCCTGATGAACACGTATGCAAAAATTCTCAGCAAGATACTAGCAAATCGAACTTAACAGTATATTAAAAGAATTATTCACCATGATCAAGTGGGATTCACTCCTGGGCTGCAGGGCTGGTTCAATATTCACAAATCAATCAGTGTGATACATCACTTAATAGAAAAAAGGGTAAGAACCATATGATCCTGTCAATGGATGCAGAAAAAGCATTTGACAA
The DNA here is from genome assembly GCF_046562875.1 of Panthera onca. Taxonomy (NCBI): domain Eukaryota; kingdom Metazoa; phylum Chordata; class Mammalia; order Carnivora; family Felidae; genus Panthera; species Panthera onca. The sequence goes on along the minus strand of NC_138352.1, from coordinate 27,193,072 downwards.
AATACAGCATCATTTCTTAACAAAAACCCTTAAGAAAGTCAGGATAGAAGAAACATAACTTAGCATCATAAAGGCCATGTATGAGAGGCCCACAGCTAACATCATCCTCAATGTGGAAGAAACTGAGAGCTGCCCCCTGAGATCAGGAACACGAGAGGGATGTCCACTCTCACCACTGTTGTTTAACATAGTGTCAGAAGTCCTAGCTTCAGCAAGAAAAGACAAGAAAATGACATAGAAGGCATCTAAATTGGCAAAGAAGTAGTCAAACTTTCACTTTTTGCACAAGACATGATGCTCTACATGGAAAACCTGAAAGACTCCACCAAGACGCCACTAGAGCTGACACATGAATTCAGCAAAGTCGCAGGGTATAAAATCAATGTGCAGAAATCGGTTGCATTTCTATACAGCAATAATGAAACAACAGAAAGAGAAATCCAGAAATTGACCCCAAGTACAAATGCACCAAGAATCATAAACTACCTATGAGTAAACCTAACCAAAGATGTAAAAGATTTGTAGGCTGAAAACTATAGAAAACTTATGAAAAAAATGGAATAAGACACAAAGAAATGGAAAGACGTTCCATGCTCATGGACTGGAAGAACAAATATTGGTAAAATGTTGGTGCTACCCAAAGCCATATACCCATTCGATGCAATCCCAATCAAAATTGCACCAGCATTCTTCTCAGAGCTAGAACAAACAATCCAAAAATTTGTGTGGAACCACGAAAGACCCCAAATAGCCAAAGTAATGTTGAAAAAAAAAAAAACAAACTAAAGTGATAGACCTCACAATCCTGGACTTTAGCCGGTACTACAAAGCTGTAATCATCAAGACAGTACGGTATTGGCTCAAAAACAGACACATAGGCCAATGATATAGAATAGATAACCCAGAACTGGACCCACAAATGTATGGCGAAAGCAGGAAAGAGTATCCAATGGAAAAAAGACAGTGTCTTTAACAAATGGCGCTGGGAGAACTGGACAGCAACAAGCCGAAGAGTAAAACCGGACCACTTTCTTACAGCATACACAAAAATAAACTCAAAATGGATGAGAGACCTAAATGTGAGCCATCAAAACCCTAGAGGAGAAAACAGGCAACAACCTCTTGGACCCTGGCCACAGCAACTTCTTACTTGACACGTCTCTGAAGGCAAGAGAGATAAAAGCAAAAATGAACTATTGGGACCTCATCAAGATAAAAAGCTTCTGCACAGCAAAGGAAACAATCAACAAAACTAAAAGGCAACTGATGGAATGTGAGAAGATATTTGCAAATGACCCATCAGACAAAGGGTTAGTATCCAAAATCTATAAAGAACTTACCGAAATCAATACCTTAAAAACAAACAATCCAGTGAAACAAATGGACAGAAGACATGAAGAGACACTTTTCCAAAGAAGACATCCAAATGGCCAACAGACACATGAAAAGATGCTCAACACTGCTCATCATCAGGGAAATACAAATCAAAACCACAATGAGTGGCTGTCAGAGTGGCTAAAATCAACAACCCAGGAAGCAACAGATGTCGGCGAGGATGTGGAGGAACGGGAACCCTCTTGCACTGTTGGTGGGAATGCAAAATGGTACAGCCACTCTGGAAAACAGTGTGGAGGTTCCTGTTTCATAGGGACATGTGCTGATTCATAGGGGCACATATACCCCAATGTTTATAGCAGCACTATCAACAATAGCCAATTATGGAAAGAGCCCAAATGTTCTCCAACTGACAAATGGGTATAGAAGATACGGTTTAGGGGCGCCTGGGTGCCTCAGTCGGTTAAGCGCCGACTTCGGCTCAAGTCATGATCTCGCGGTTCGTGAGTTAGAGCCCCATGTCATTCTCTGTGCTGACAGCTTAGAGCCTGGAGCCTGCTTCCGATTCTGTGTCTCCCTCTCTCTCTGCTCCTTCCCCACTCGTGCTCTGTCTCTGTCTCTCAAAAATGAATAAACATTAAAAAAAATTTTTTTTAAGAAGATGTGGTTTGCATAGACAATGCAATACTAGCTGGCAGTGAGAAAGAATGAAATCCTGCCATTTGAAACAACATGGATGGAACTGAAGGCTATTTTGCTAAGTGAAGTAAGTCAGTCAAAGAAAGACAGATATCACATATTTTCACTCATAGTGGAATTTGAGAAAATTAACAGATGCCCATGGGGGAAGAGACGGGGGGTAAATTAGTTTCAAACAGTGAGGGAGGAAAACCATAAGAGACTCTTAAATACAGAGAACAAACTGAGGGTTGATAGGGGAATGGGGGGATGGGGAGTGGGGAAAATAGGTGATGGGCATTGAGGAGGGCACTTGTTGGAATGAGCACTGGGTGTTGTATGTAAGCGATGAGTCATGGGAATCTACTCCTGAAGCCAAGAGCATGCTGGGTACACTGTATGTTAGCTAACTTGACAATAAATTGTACTAAAAAAAAAAAGAAAGAAAGAAAAATATTAAAGGAAGCTCTTCAGGCTGAAAGCAAGTGACTCCAAATGATAATCTGAGTCCACCAAACAAACGAAAAGGCAACTATGTAATTATAAAAGAAAATGGAAGTGGATTTCTCCTACTTCTAACCGATTTATAAAGCAATTTTAAAAAGTAATGTGTAGGGGCGCCTGGGTGGCTCAGTCGGTTGAGCGTCCGACTTCGGCTCAGGTCATGATCTCACGGTCCGTGAGTCCGAGCCCCGCGTCAGGCTCTGTGCTGACAGCTCGGAGCCTGGAGCCTGCTTCCGATTCTGTGTCTCCCTCTCTCTCTGACCCTCCCCCATTCATGCTCTGTCTCTCTCTGTCTCAAAAATAAATAAATGTTAAAAAAAATTAAAAAAAAAAAAAGTAATGTGTATACAATGTATAGTTGGGGCTGTAACATGTAAAAATGTAATATGTGCAATATATTTGTCAATGACAGCACAAAGGAAGTTGGTAGGAGCAAAACTGTGTTGGGCTAAGGAAATAACTATAGATGGTAAGGTGATAATTATAACAATGTATTATTGGGTTTGTAACAGTAATGGATGTAATATAACAACATACACAGTAACACCGCAAGAAGGGGGGAGAATAGAGCCATATAGGAGTATGATTTCTATATACATTACTGGAATTAAGCTAATATAAATCAGAAGCTTATTCAGATAAGTTAAGCTGTATGTGGTAAATCTTAGAGTAACTGCTAAAATACTAAAAAAAAAAAAAAGGGAAAATAATTAAAGGAATTAAAATTCCACATTAGAAAATATTCTCTTAATGCAAAAAAAAAAAAAAAAAAAGCCATAAAGGAGGAATACAGGAACAAAAAAGGCATGAAATATAGAAAACAACAAGTTCCATGGCAGACATAAGTCCAACTATGTCAGTAATAACATTAAATATAAATGGATTAAATAAGGCAGAGATTGTCATACGGGATTAAGAAACAAGATCAAACTGCATGCTGTCTATGGGGCGCCTGGGTGACTCAGTCGGTTGAGCGTCCGACTTCGGCCCAGGTCATGATCTCGCGGTTTGTGAGTTCGAGCTCTGAGCTGTCAGCACAGAGCCCGACGCGGGGCTTGAACTCACGGACCACGAGATCATGACCTGAGCCGCAGTCGGCCGCTTAACCGACTGAGCCACCCAGGCACTCCAAGAGGGACATTTTTTAAAAAAAGAAGCTCTATGCCCAATGTGGGGCTTGAACTCATGACCCCAAGATCAAGACTCGCATACTCTACTGACTAAGCCAGCCAGGCTCTCCAAAGAAGGACATTTTCATAATGATAAAAGGATCCATCCATTAGGAATGTATAACAATTTGAAACAATAGTTACCAAGTAGCACATCACCAAAATACACAAAAGAAAACTGACCAAAATGAAGGGGAATATAGAAAATGAAAAAAATATTTGGAGACTTCAATAACCCATTTTCAAAAAGAATGAAACAATTAGACCACAAGTCAACTAAGAAATAGAAGACTTAAGTAAAACTATAAACTAACAAAATTTATTTTTTTTAAATTTTTTTTTAAACGTTTATTTATTTTTGAGACAGGGAGAGACAGAGCATGAACAGGGGAGGGTCAGAGAGAGGGAGACACAGAATATGAAGCAGGCTCCAGGCTCTGAGCTGTCAGCACAGAGCCTGACGCGGGGCTAGAACTCACGGACCGCAAGATCATGACCTGAGCCGAAGTCGGCCGCCCAACCGACTGAGCCACCCAGGTGCCCCTAAACTAACAAAATTTAACAGACATCTGTGGAACCCCCCACCAACGTCAGCAGAATACACATTCTACTTAAGTGCACATAGAAATTTCTCCAGGATAAACCACATGCTAGGCCATAAAATAAACCATAACAAGCTTAAAAGGATAAAAACAATATAAAGTGGAATTTTAGAAAATGTTTTTAGGGGTGCCTGGGTGGCTCAGTGGGTTGAGCGTCCGACTTCGGCTCAGGTCAATCATGACAGGACACAAACAGGATGAATCACAGTTCGTGGGTTCGAGCCCTGCATCGGGCTTTGTGCTGACAGCTCGGAACCTGAAGCCTGTTTCGGATTCTGTGTCTCCCTCTCTCTGACCCTCCCTCATTCATGCTCTGTCTCTCTCTGTTTCTCAAAAATAAATAAATGTAAATAAAAAAATTTTAAGAAAATGTTTTTAATGCTTATTTCTTTTTGAGAGAGAAAGAGACAGAGTGCAAGCAGGGGAGGGGCAGAGAGAGACACACAGAACCTGAAGTAGGCTCCAGGCTCTGAGCTGTCAGCACAGAACCCAACGTGGGAGTCGAACTCACGAACCGGGAGATCGTGACCTGAGCCAAAGTCAGACGTTCAACTGACTGAGCCACCCAGGTGCCCCACAAAGTGGAATTAAATAAGAACTCAACAGCAGAAAATATTAAAAAACTCACAAATATGAGGAAAGTTAACAACACATCCTAAATAATCAATGGATCATAGAAGAAGTCAAAAGAGAAATCATAAAATACTTTGAGGTGAATGAAATGAAGAAATGTGATACCAAAATTTACACTAAAAATAGTGCTTAAAGGAAAACTTAGAGCTACAAATGCTTATAGTAGGAAAGAAAGATATGGAGCACCTGCGTGGCTCAGTTGGTTAGGCATCCAACTCTTAATTTCTGTTCAGGTCATGATCTCATGGTTCATGGGTTTGAGCCCTGCATTAGGTTCCGCACTGACAAGTGCTGAGCCGGCTTGAGATTCTCTCTCCCCCTCCACCTGTCTCTGCCCGTCCTCTGCTTGCACTCTCTCTCTCAAAAATAAATGGGTGAACTTTAAAAAAAGAAACAGAAAGAGGGGCACTTGGGTGGCTCAGTTGGTTTAGCATTCGACTTTGGCTCAGGTCATGATTGCAAGGTTCGTGGGTTTGAGTCCCACATCGGGCTCTGTGCTGACAGCTCAGAGCCTGGAGCCTGCTTTGGATTCTGTGTCTCCCTGTCTCTCTGCCCATCCCTCGCTGGCGCTCTGTCTCTCTCTCAAAAATAAATAAGCAAGTTTTTAAAAAACACTTAAAAATAACAAAAATTTTAAAAAAGAGAAAGAAAGCTCTCAAATCAATAACCTAGCCTTCCACCTAAGACACTGGAAAAAGAGGTCAGGGCACCTGGGTGCCTCATTTGGTTAAGCATCTGACTCTTAATTTTGGCTCAGGTCATGATCTCATGGTTCATAAGATCAAGCCTTTCTTTGGGCTCTGGGCTGACAGCATGGAGCCTGCTTGGGATTCTCTCTCCCTCTGTCTATGCCCCCCCCCCCCATTCACATGAGCACACTCTCTCAAAATAAAAAAACAAAATAAATAAAAAACAAAAAGACACTGGAGGGGTACCTGGGTGACTCAGTTTGTTGAGTGTCTGATTTTTGGCTCAGGTCATAACCTTGGGATTTGTGGGTTTGAGCCCCATATCAGGCTCTGTGCTGACAGCTCAGAGCCTGGAGCCTGCTTCAAATTCTGTCTCTCTCTCTCTCTCTCTGCCCCTCCCCTGATTGCACTCTGTCTCTCACCCACACAAAAAATAAATGAATAAAAATAGAATAAAAATAGAAATAAAATAAAATAAATAGAATAAAATAAATAATAAAAGACACTGGAAAAAGAAGAGCAAACGAAACTTAAAACATCAGTAGAAGCAAGCAAATAATAAAGATTGGAAAAGAAATTAAAGAAGTAGGGAACAGAGAAAATAAAGAACATAATTGAAACAAAAAGCTAGTTATTTAAAAATATCAACAAAATTGACAAACATTTAGCTAGGTCAAACCAAGAAAAAAAGAAAAGACTCAAATTACCAGAATCAGAAATGAAGGGCGAGGGGGGGGGAGGGGTTATTACTACTTACCGTACAGAAATAAAAAGGAATATGAAGGAATATATGAACAATTGTCCACCAACAAGTTAGATAACTTAGATGAAATGGAACAATTCCTGGAAAGGCATGAACTACCAAACTGAATCAATGGAAAATAGACAATCTGAGAGATCCATAATAAATGAAGTGTTTCGAGTAGTAGTAAGTAAAGAAAAAAACTATCCACCACGAAATGTCCAGGCTTAGATGGCTTCATTGCTGAACTCTACCAAATATTTAAGGAAGAATTAATACCGATTCTTCACAAACTCTTCCGAAAAATAGAAGAGGAAGAAACACAACACTCCTATGAGGTCAGTATTAACCTGATACCAAAACCAAAGCCACCAAAGAAAACTACAGACCAATATCTCTTATGAATATGGATGCAAATCCTGAACAAAATACTAGCACACCAAATCCAAAAATACACTACAAGAGTGATACGCCATGACCAAGTGGGATTTAGCACAGGAATGCAAGGCTGGCTCAACACCCAGAATCAATTAATGTAGTATACCATACAAATAGAACAAAAAACAAAATCACAGGTCATTTCAATAGACTCAGAAAAAAAAAAAATTGGCAAAATCCAACACTCCTTTTGATAAGAACACTTAAACTAGGAATACAAGAGAATTTCCTCAACGTGATAAAAGGTATCTATGAAAAACCCACAGCTAACATCGTATTTAATGGTGAAAGACTGACTGCTTTCCCCCTAAGATCAGTAACAAAAGTGTTCACACTCACTACTTCTGTTCAACATTGTACTGGAGGGACTAGCCATTGTAATTGAGTAAGAAAAAGAAGCTAGAAAAACAAGAATAAGCAAAACCCAAAACTAGTAGAAGGAAGGAAACAATAAAGATTAGAGCAGAAATAAACAAAATAGAAACTAAAAACAAAACAAACAACAAAAAAAGCCAATAGTACAGATCAATGAGGGGCACCTGGGTGGCTGGTTGGTTAAGCGTCCAACTCTTGATTTCAGCTCAGGTCATGATCTCGCAGTTTGTGGGATTGAGCCCCACAATTGGGCTCTGTGCTGACATCACTGAGCCTGCTTGGGACTCTCTCTCCCTCTCTCTCAGTCCCTCCCCAACTCACACACACACACTCTCTTTCTCTCTCTCTCTCTCTCTCTCTCTCTCTCTCAAAATAAATAAACTTTAAAAAAGAACAGATAAATGAAACTAGATCTTTGAAAAGATCAACAAAGTTAATAAACATTTAGCCAGACTTATCAGAGAGAGAGAGAGAGAGAGAGAGAGAGGACTCAAATCAGAAATGAAAGAGGAGAAATGACAGCCAACACTACAGAAAAATAAAGGATTGTAAGAAAATATTATGAAAAATAAACTGGACAACCTAGAAGAAATGGATAAATTTCTAGAAACATATAATCTCCCAGAACTGAATAAGGAAGAAATGGAAAATTTGAACAGATTGACTACCAGCAATGAAATTGGATCTGTAATCAAATAACTCCCAACAAACAGAAGTACAGGACCAGAGGGCTTCACAGGTGAATTCTACCAAACATTTAAAGAAAGGGGCGCCTGGGTGGCTCAGTGGGTTAAGCGTCCAACTTCAGCTCAGGTCATGATCTCGCAGTTCGTGGGTTCGAGCCCCATGTGGGGCTCTGTGCTGACAGCTCAGAGACTGAAGCCTGCTTTGGATTCTGTGTCTCCATCTCTCTCTGCCCCTTCCCCACTCATGCTCTCTCGCTCTCTCTCTCAAAAATACATAAACATTTAATAATAATAATACAATAAACATTAAATAATTTTTAAAAATAAAAATAAACATTACAAAACAAAAAACAGTGCAGTACTAAAATAGAACAAAGATCAATGGGACAGAGTAGAAAGCCCAGAAATAAACCCACAATTATGTGGTCAGTTAATCTTTAACAAAGGAGGCAAAAATATGCAATGGGAAAAAGTCTCTGCAATAATGGTGCTGGGGAAACTGACCAGCGACATGCAAAACAATGAAACTGGGCCACGTTCTTACACCATACATAAAAAATAAACTCAAAATGGATTAAAGACCTGAATGTGAGACCCGAACCCATAAAAATCCTAGAAGAGAGCACAGCCAGTAATCTGTCATCAGCCATAGCAATGTTTTTCTAGATATGTCTCCTAAGGGAAGGGGGAAAAAAGGAAACATGAACTACATCAAAAAAAGAAAAAAAAAAACAAACTTCTGCACAACAAAGGAAATAATCAACAAAACTAAAAGGCAATCTACTGAATGGAAGAAGATATTTGCCAGTGACATATCTGATAAAGGATTAGTATCCCAAATACATAAAGAACTTATACAACTCAACACCAAAAACACAAATAATTCAATTAAAAACGGGCAGAAGACGTGAACAGACTATTTCTCCAAAGACACAGAAATGGCCAACCGACCCATGAAAATATGCTCAATATCACTCATTGTCAGGGACTTGCAATCGAAACCACAATAAGGTAACACTTCACACCTGTCCAAATGGCCAAAATCAAAAACACAAGAAACAACACATGTTGGTGAGGATGTGGAGAAAATGGAACCCTCACGCACTGTTGGTGTGAATGCAAACAGGTGCAGCCACTTGGAAGACAGTCTGGAGGTTTCTCGAAAAATTAAGAACAGAGGGCACCTGGGTGTGGCTCAGTTGGTTAAGTGTTCAACTCTTGATTTTGGCTCAGGTAATAAGATCTGAGATTTATGTTTGTGAGATTGAGTCCTGCCTGGGGCTCTGTGCTTACATCAGGAGCCTGCTTGGGATTCTCTCTCTCCCTCTCTCGCTCTGCCCCTCCCCTGCTTGTGCTCTCTATCTCAAAATAAATAAATAAACATTAAAAACAATAGAAAAATAGGGGTGTGCAGGTGTGTGTGCGAGGTGGTATGTAAGAATTCTTTTATTTTCTGCTCAATTTTTTTGTAAAACTGAAACTGCCCCTGCAACATGTACCAATTAATTTTAAACACACACACACACACACACACACACACACACACACACAGGCAAGCAAGTCCCTGGCTGTCCACAGAAAAAAATTGCATGGATTATGATCTCATAATCATAGCTTTCCATCTATCCTATCATCCTGTAGAGACATGAGGAGGTGGTGTAGACAGAATTCTGAAATTATATTCACGAAAGAGAAAATCCCACTTATGATGATGATTTATTGCCTATTTTCTTCATACTTTCAAAACTGCTTGGATTCGTTTCTGTTGAGCATATATTTTATTTATTTATTTATTTATTTATTTATTTATTTATTTGAGAGAGAGAGAGAGAATACGAGCAGGGGAGGGGCAGAGAGAGGGAGAATCTCAAGCAGGTTCTGCCATCAGTGTGGAGCCTGACACGGGGCTCGAACTCACAAACCATGAGATCGTGACCTGAGCTGAAATCAAGACTCTGGCGCTTAACCGACTGAGCCACCCAGGCCCTCCAAGCATATATTCTTTTAATAAAACCATCCAGAGGGGGCGCCTGAGTAGCTCAGTTGGTTAAGTATCCAACTTCAAAACTTCTGTCTCCCATTCTCTCTGCCCCTCCCCAGCTCATGCTCTCTCTCTCTCTCTCTCTCTCTCTCTCTCTCAACTAAATAAATTCTAAAAAAACAAACAACAAACAAAAAAACAAATAAAACAAACTATCACCCTTTATGCAGCACCTGGCTGGCTCAGTCAGTAAATTATGCAACTTTTTAATCTGGGGGTCGGGAGGGGCAGAGGGAGAGGGAGGGAGAGCATCCACGACCAGGACAGAACTGACAACAGGCTGACGACCCTGGGATCATGACCTGAGCCAAAATCAAGAGTCAGACACTTAACCAACTGAGACACGCAGGCACACACATCCCCCTCCCACCAGCATGTGCCTCTTGATCTCAAGGTCGTGAGTTTGAGCCCTATCTTGGGCATGGGGCCTACTTAATATAAATACATAAAGAAGTTGCTCCCTTGGGGAAAACAACAACAACAACTATCACAATTTAAAGTTAAAAAAAAATTCATGAACGAAGGGGACATTTCTTGCATACCTGAGTTTATAGGCAGGGGATCATATATTTATGTTTGCGGTGAAAAAAAGACGGCAAAGCTTTTATACCAAGATGATAGGATAATAGATAGCTTTTTTTAAGTGCATTTTTTTCTGTTTTTCTGCAATTTTTATTCTTAAAAAAATTTAAAGTTTATTTATTTACTTATTTATTTAGAGAGGCAGCGCAAGTTGGGGGGCGGGGTGGGGAGAGAGAATCTCAAGTAGGTTCCACACTGTCAGCGCAGAGCCTGATGCCAGGGCTCGAACTCATTAACCGTGAGATCATGACCTGAGCCAAAATCAAGAGTGGGGAGCTTAACTGACTGAGCCACCCAGGCGCCCCCTGCCAAACCTCACAATTTTTAATCACGCCATTTCAGTGCTCACAAGCTTCCCCCATCATGCACAGGGAAATAAAAATGCCTTAAATTCTTCCAGCTTATTAAGTGGCCCACAGCCCTTGTGGGAGGTCCACAGTTCCCATGTGAAAGTCAGGTTCATGTCCTAGGTACGTTATATTCCCATTAATTAATCCTTACAGTAACCCATTTTACTGGGGGGGAGGAGGGGATAGACAGCCCAAGAATTGGAGGGACACCGGTTTGCACCTCGGTCACAGGGGCGCAGGGAAATAGGTTGTTTCCAGGGCCCCATGGTTTATCCACATCCCGAGCCCCGTGCCTGCAGGCAGCCGGCCCCTCAGCCGAGGGCCGCCTCTGCCCCCTTGCGGCATCTCTCGGAACTACAGGTGGTCTTCCTGTCTGAGAAGCGAGGGCTCAGTGAGGGGAGGGGGGTGGGGGCTGAGCTGGAACGAAGGGACTCCTCAGGGCCCAGTCCACACAGACACAGAACCCAAGGGAAGGACTGACCCTACCCGCTTTCCGCTTCCCGCAGATGCAGAGACGGAGGCAGAGGGATGTGCCTAGGCCCAGGCTGCACGCGGAGCCAGGCCTGGCACCCCGTCTCCAGAACCCTGCTTCCCTGACGACCACCAGACCCGGGGGGCTCCCAGACAGGGGCCTGAGCCAGGGGAGGCCTGCAACCTTCCTCAACCTTCCTCTCTCTTCCTCTCGCCCCCCCCCCCCCCGAACTATTACTGTAATTGAACTTAATCTTATTCTACAAGGACATCTTTTATTTTTCTAATTTGATTTTTCTTAATGTCTATTTGTTTTTGAAGAAGAGAGAGACAGAGTGCAGTGCAAGCAGGGGAGGGGCAGAGAGAGAGGGAGACACAGAATCCGAAGCAGGCTCCAGGCTGTGAGCGGTCAGCCCGGAGCCGGATGCGGGGCTCGAACCCACGAATTGTGAGATCGTGACCTGAGCTGAAGTCGGATGCTTAACCCAGCGCCCCTACAAGGACGTCTTTTAAAACGTCAGTAAATGTTTTTAAAGGGAGAACTTGCCTATTGCTACTCTTAAGTGGAACACGAGGGTCACTTTGTACATAATAACAATGAAACTATGATAAAGACGACAATGTTATTAACCACTTTATACATAATAACAATGAAACCATGATGAAAACGAGACAATGTTATTAACCTCTACTTGATACTGTTCCTCACAAAAGCCAAGTGGGGCTCATTCTTTGCTCAAAGGGAAGATTAGTCAAGTATCAGAGAAGGGATTTTCAAACACATTTTACCTTCCAACCCAGGAGACAAGTAAAAATTTCACAAAGTAATACCCTTATTTTTCTGATATTTTATATTCTGTTTGGTGCAATCTATCTTGTTTAATTTTTTTTTTAAATGCTCAAAGGCAGGTAGATAAATGAGTATAAAAGCTATTGGTGGCGGGGCACCTGGGTGGCTCAGTCGGTTAAGCGTCTGACTTCAGCTCAGGTCATGATCTCATGGTCTGTGGGTTCGAGCCCCGCATCGGGCTCTGTGCTGACAGCTCAGAGCCTGGAGCCTTTTCAGATTCTGTGTCTTTTTCTCACTCTCTGCCCCTTCCCCACTCACACTCTGTCTCTCAAAAATAAATAAAGGTTAAAAAAAATTTTTTTAACTGTTGGTGGGGATTGAAGCTGAATGATGGGGGTTTCATGCTTTCTACTTCTGTGCGTGCTCGAAGTTGCAAATTAAAAAGATTAAACATGTAAACACTAGGGGCACCTGGGTGGCTCAGTTGGTTAAGCGTCTGGCTGTGGTTCATGTCATGATCTCACAGTTCATGGGTTGGAGCCCTGCATGGGATCCTGTCTCCCTCTGTCAGCACAGGGCCTGCTTCAGATCCTGTCTCCTTCGCTGCCCCTCCCCTGCTCATGCCCTCCCTCTCCCTCTCTCTTAAAAAATTTTTTTTTTCTTTTTTAAAGAATTTAAACAGGGGCGCCTGGGTGGCTCAGTCGGTTGAGCATCCGACTTCGGCTCAGGTCACGATCTCGCGGTTCGTGAGTTCGAGCTCTGCATCGGGCTCTGGGCTGATGGCTCAGAGCCTGGAGCCTGCTTCCAATTCTGTGTCTTCCTCTCTCTCTGCCCCTCCCCCGTTCATGCTCTGTCTCTCTCTGTCCCAAAAATAAATAAACATTAAAAAAAATTTGTTTAAAAAAATTAAAAAAAAAGAATTTAAACACTATTGGTTTGTATTCACTACTCTGATTGTATAACTAAGGGGTCACAACCCATAATCGGAAAACCTTTGAGAACATTTAAAATCTCCCTAGGGGGCGCCTGGGTGGCTCAGTCGGTTGAGCGGCCAACTTTGGCTCAGGTCATGATCTCGCGGTCTGTGAGTTCGAGCCCCGCGTCGGGCTCTGTGCTGACAGCTCAGAGCCTGGAGCCTGTTTCAGATTCTGTGTCTCCCTCTCTCTGACCCTCCCCCGTTCATGCTCGGTCTCTCTCTGTCTCAAAAATAAATAAACGTTAAAAAAATTTTTTTAAAAATTAAAAAATTAAAAAATAAAAAATAAAATAAAGTCTCCCTAACACCGTGCAGAAATCTCACCTGCACATAACAGACTGAAAGAGAATTAAGAGGGAAATGCTTTCCCACTGCAGCTGATTATCTCCCAAGAGGACATCACCAATTTTTCCTCCCCATACACATGTGTCATTCCCACATCAAGGAGGAAAGCCTGTGTCCTCTCCCCTTGAATCTGGGCTAGCCCAGACCAATGGAATGCACTGGAAGTAATGCCCTGGGACTTCTGAGTCAAGACCTCAAGAGAACTAAGAGCTTCTGGCTCCTTCCCCTTGGAATGCCCCTTCTTGGAATGAGCCATCACGTTGTGGGGAAACCCAATAAGAAAGATCCATTTGGGGGGCTACTGTTGTGGCTTCTAACAGCCCCAGGCAGCACCAGCTACCAGCTCTGACGCACCTGAACAGGTGGCCAGATAAAACACAGGACATGCAGAGAAGGGTGATTTTCAGATAGACAATGTAGCCATTCTTTAGTATAAGTGTGTCTCAGATATTGCATGGGATATACTTATTCCAAAAAAAATCATTCATTATTAACCGGTAGGGTCAAATTGAACCGGGAGTCCTGTATTTCATGTGCTGAAGTCACAAACCAACACCTCAAGGACCCCGGGGGGGGGGGGGGGGGGGCTTTCTCTAGCTGCAGGGGAACGCTCCGCCCAGGTGAAAGGCAAAGGGGCAAAGTTCAACCACTTAGGGCAGGTGCTACCCTTCCCAATTGTCCTTGAGGGGGCAATTCTGAGATGTGCCCTACCCATTTTTTGAAGCTCCCAGTGGCCCTGAGAAGCAGCTGCCAGCAGCAGGACCCTATTCCTTCCCTGCTCTCCTCCTGTCCGCAACGTCACTTCCCCTCCCCCGTGTGTGCCTGGTGCTCCCGAGGGTCACCTCCCAAAGACCCCTTGCACCCAAATTCTTGTCTCAGGGTCGGTTTTAGGAGAACTTAAATTGAGACAGTAAGAAGTCCGTAAAGGTTAACCCAAGAGAAGGACTGACCCTACCCACCCTGGCCTATAATAATAATATCTCTGATGATTCAGCCATATTTTCTCTCGCAGTGGAGGAACATCAGAGGGAACAGCTATCATTTATTGCACACTTACTGGATACACGCTCTAGGTGTGTTTCCTCACCAATAGCCCTCTGAGGTGTCATTAAGTTGACTTTACAGATGGGGAAACGGAGGCACGGAGCAGCCAAGTGATGACTCAACATCTCAGTGCTGGTAAGCGATTCCAGAAAGCTTTCCCTGCGCCCACCCCAGGCTTGGTCAGGCTCCTCTCGGCTCCATGGTGCCCAGGCTGCTTCCGTTTCAGAAGGTGGGGTCCCCATCCGCTGAGTCCCAGCACTGCCCAGCTGGGGGCTGGCGTGAGGACGGGCATACACGAGGGATAGAGCAAACACTCAGACGTGTGGCTGGACGAGTGGATGGCTGAGTGAGAGGCGCCGTCCTGCCCAGCTCAGAAATCTACAAATCTGCGTTCATTGGGCACCTACTGTCTGCACAGCACTGCTCTAATGAAGGAGACTGACTGACTCCCTGCACTCACAGGGCTATCTTCTCATGGGACAGACAGACAATAACATGGTAAGTCAGATGTGGAGCTTGGCACGTACTAGTAAAGTTCTCTAGAGCAAAGTCAAGCAGGGAAAGGAGATAAGAAGGGAAGGGTATGATCTTAAATAGGGCAAGGAGGGAAGGCTTCGTCTCATCTGCTCTGTCCTCCTCTGCCTTCTGTCTTCTGTCTCAAGGCTAATTTGAACAGAAACCTGAAGGGTGTAAGGGAGCCCTATGGAGATCTGGGGGAAGAGCATTCCAGGCAAAGGATACAGCAGGTACAAAGGCCCTGAGGTGGGAGCGTGCCTGGGGGGTTGAGGAGCAGCGAGGAGGCCAGTGGGGCTGGAGCGGGGTGAGGGAGAGAGGGTGGGAGGTCACAGGGAGGCAGGACAGGGGCATATTCACCGAGAAGCCAAAACAGCCAAAGCCACTGTCTCCTCATCTGCCAGGCCATCCAAGGCACTGGCAGGGGTCACATGCTTTTTTTTTTTTTTTTTTTTTTTAACGTTTTCTTTATTTAAGTAATCTCTACACCCCACATGGGGCTCAAACTCTTGACCCTGAGCTCAGGAGTCACGCCCTCCTCTGACTGAGCCAGCCAGGCACACCAGTCCCACGCTTCTGTAAAATCTGCCAAAGTAAATTAAATGCCTTTTCTGAAACCCTATGTGTTAAAAAAAAAAAAAGCCAATTTAAACATTTTCCAAGAAACATAGGTCAGTTATTGAGAATGTCACTCCATTCATAATGTTCAGTTAATTTACTGTATTTAATTCATTTTATCCTCTTAGGAAATTTCTTTTCTTTTCTTTTCTTTTCTTTTCTTTTCTTTTCTTTTCTTTTTTAAGAGCGAGAAAGAATGTGTGAGTGGGGGAGGGGCAGAGGTGGAGAGAGAAAATCTTTTTTTTTATTTTTATTTTTTTACATTTATTTATTTTTGGGAAACAGAGGGAGACAAAGGATGAGTGGGGGAGGGGCAGAGAGAGAGGGAGACACAGAATCCAAAGCGGACTCCAGGCTCCCAGCCGTCAGCACAGAGCCCGACGTGGGGCTCGAACCCACGAACTGTGAGATCGTGACCTGAGCCGAAGTCGGACACTCAACCGACTGAGCCACTCAGGTGCCCCGAGAGAGAATCTTAAGCAGGCTCCACACTTAGCACAGAGCCCAACATGGGGCTCAATCCCACGGCGGTGAGCTCATGACCTGAGCTGAAATCAAGGGTCAGATGCTCAACTGACTGAGCCACCCAGGCGCCCCCGGAGATTTTTCTACTGAAGTAGAATATACATAATATATATACAGAAAAGGACACACATCGTAAGTGTGGGCCTCAATGCATTTCCACAGAGAGGCCAACACCAGATCAAAAACCAGAATATGACCGGCTCCCTGATGCCCCTCAGGGGTGACCGCTTATCCTGCCTTCTCACAACACAGAAGCATTCGTTTGTCTGGTTTTGAACTTCACATGAGTGGGTGTCACCCGTTCTTGCTGCATTGCTCTCAGTGGTAGAAAGAGGCCGCCGTTCGCCTTCTGCCCTCTGTTGACTGCGACGGGCACTGCGGCCGTTTCCAGCACGGAGCTGTGATGACCAGCGTCACGAACACTCTAGAACCTGTCTCTTGGTGCTTGGTAACACGCTTGCACGTTTCTGTTGGTGCTGACACAGGGGAACTGCTGACTCTCAGGGTGGCCACGTGTCCTGCTTTATCAGTCACCGCCAAGCTGTTTTCCAAAGGGCTCCTGCCCGGCCAGGCAAGCAATACCGATCACCACCCTCTTCCGTTCTAACTCCCCCTTCATCCCAGATTCTCCCATTTTGCGCTTGTAAGGTTCTGTTCTTTCTGTCAAGGAGGGCCTCCTACGTTTTGAAAACTTCAGTCCTCCCCCAAACCTCGCTCTGCCCCGAGGGTGTGGCTTTGTAGACCATGGGAAGGTTCTGAGTGAGCCGGGAGCCCAGCGAGGGCCCTGAGCACAGGAGGGATGGGGTCTGAGTTAGGTGGGGGCAATCCGACTGGGGGCACGGGTGGTGAGGGAGGCCCTGCGCTAGTCCAGGTGAACAGCGTCGGGACCTGGAGGAAGGTGGGGGCTGTGGGTCAGATGCCGGGTACATTCCGGAGGGAGCCAACGGGATTTGCTGGGGGATCAGACCCAAGGATTGAGGGAACGAGAGATGTCTTGCCCTGAGCAGTTGGCAGGATGAAGTTTTATAGAGAAGGAGAAGACAGAAGGTGGAATGGGTCTGGGGGAAAGTTGGTTTTCCGACGTTGGATTCACGCGTCTGGCGTTGAGGGGTGAGGGCGGGTCCGAGGACAGCATCTTGGGAATTGTCAGGGCTTGGCTGGTGTTTAGAGTCTCTGGGTGGAAGCCATCCTGGGAGTTAGTGACGACAGGAAAAACAAGGCCCAGGATGTGCCCAGGGGTGGTCCAACATTTCCAGAGAGAGGAGGAGAGCCCGGAGAACTGGGTGAAGAGACCGCTGTGCAGAAAGCCAGCACGCTGCACACCCACGCCACCCCACCACAGCCTGGTGGCCGGCCACTGATGGCTTCACCCGTGAGGCCACCCCCAGCCTCGCTCCCGAAGCATCACCTCCTCTGTGCTCGGTCCACCTCCCAGATCACTTCTGATGAGCTTTACTCACCTGGAATACAGCTGACGTTATGCTCTGTATTTGTCTATTGCCTGTCCCCTCCGTGTCTGCTTCCTGAGGCCGTGACTCTACTCAGCCTTGTCACTGCTGTATTCCCAGTTCAGTATCTAGAGCAACACAGTAGATACTCAGGAAATCATTGGGGAATACATTTTGCAGGAGGGGGAAACAGAGAGGGAAGGCGATTTGCCAGAGGTTACATGGAGAAGGCAGGACAGGGATTTGGGCAAGGTTGGTGGCCCCAAGGCCGAGATCCTCTTGTCGCTCTCCCCCCGCCCCCCGACTTCTGGCCTCGATTGGTCCTCTGGACCCACGACCTTGGACCCGAGCCCGGGACAGGACTGGGTTCCAGGCGGGCTGAGACTGCGGCGCGATCTGGGAGCCGCCGGTAGAGGGCGCTGCCGACGCGCCGAGGGAGGAACCGGGCCGGTTTAACTCAATTGAGGAAAAGGGAGCAGAGGGTCTGCACAGGGGGTGCGGGTGGGGCGCGATGGGGAGACGGAGGCCAGAGAGAGGCTATGCGAGTCCCTTCCTAGGGACCTTTACCAGCCTGGGGAGGGAAGCAGAATGAGGACAGGCTTCCCAGGAGATGAGTTTTTAACTCTATCCTGAAAAATAGTGGGGGGTGGAGTTTGAGAAGGGCAGGGGGGTGCTGGTGGGGAGGGGAGGTCAAGTACAACTTGAGTACAACTTGGGTGTGCGGCAGCGGGCCCCGTAGGGGGCAGACACCCCGGACTACTTCACTGAGTGGCCAGGACCCCGGGGCTGCCTCTCCCCAGGCCTCAGGCTCATCATCTGTAGAATGGGGTTCCACTGTATGGTCTGAGGCCGCTTCCAGGTCCTGGGGCCAAGATCAGCAGGAAGGATTAGCTCCTAGGGGCCCACTCCCAGCAAACTGTCCCTCCTGGTTCCTACTGCAAGTTTCCAGGGAAAATGTTGGCGATAATAATAATGACTCTGTGTGTGTGTGTGTGTGTGTGTGTGTGTGTGTGTGTGTGTTTCCCTATTTCGGGAACTTTTCTTTTTTCTTCTTTTAAAGTTCATTCATTTATTTAGAGAAAGTGTGGGGAGGGGAGGGGCAGAGAAAGAGTCCCAAGCAGGCTCTGCACTGTCAGCGCAGAGCCTGATGGGGGAGCTCGAACCCACGAACCTCTAGATCTCGTCCTGAGCCCGAAGCCAGACGCTTCACTGACTGAGCCACCCAGGCGCCCCCAGGAACCTTTCTAAGTGATGTATATATTTATGAGATCAGTTAATCCCCCAGCAATACCATGAGCAAGGAACAACTACCAATTCCCTTTTACAAAGGAAGAAAGAGACTCAGAGAGGGAAAGGACTTGTCCAAAGCCACACAGCGGGGAATGAGTAGTTTGGCTCCAGAGCCTCTGGGTCCCTAAGGTCACTTGAGTGAGGACAGAGACCCCAAACCTCAGCCCTTCTCTGAGCACAAAGATATATGTGGCTCTGGAGGTCTCCCCACAAGGAGAGGCCCCCTTCAGTCTGGGGATGGCCAAACCACAGAGCTTAGCTGGATGGGATGGGGGTGGGGGCGCAGGGGGGGCAGTCGGCCCTGGGCTGGGGGGGATGGTGCCTGGCTGGCTGATACTGGCTTTGGAGCAGCAGCTGGAGGGTACAATCCCAACTGTACCACTCTCTGCTGTGTGATTCCAGGCAAGTCACTTAGCGGCTCTGTGCCTCAGTTTCCCTTTCTGTAAATGGCGAATAAGAAAAGCGTCTCCTTTTTAGAAGACTGTGATGAGGATAAAACAACCCAGGGGCAGCGTTTGCCTACTATTGTTCCATGGGCTCTCCTTGGGTGACTCTGTCTCTCCTGGTTCTGGAAACTCGCCCCACGTGCAGCAGAGTGGCCAAGACTAAGTGACATCATAAGCCTCTCACCGGTCCTCCGGGGTTGATGTTAACTCTTGATTTTGGCTCAGGTCATGATCCCAGGGTTACGGAGCCTGATTAGAATTCTCTCTCTCTCTCCCTCTGCCCCTCTCCCCGACTCATGCGTGCTGTTTCTCTCTCCCTCTCTAAAATTAAAAAAAAATAAAATAAATAAGGGGCACCTGGGCGGCTCAGTCGGTTAAGCGTCCGACTTCAGCTCAGGTCATGATCTCACAGTTCGTGGGTTTGAGCCCCACGTGGGGCTCTGTTACGACAGTGCAGAGCCTGCCTGGAATTCTCTTTCTCACTCTCTCTGCCCCTTCCCTGCCTCGTGCTTTCTCTT
This sequence comes from Panthera onca, assembly GCF_046562875.1. Classification (NCBI taxonomy): domain Eukaryota; kingdom Metazoa; phylum Chordata; class Mammalia; order Carnivora; family Felidae; genus Panthera; species Panthera onca. Next base: position 27,173,264 of record NC_138352.1, on the reverse strand, counting down.
TCTCTCGAAACAAGTAAATATAAATAAAAGAAAATTAACTTAAAAATTACATAAGTGGATTTGCCTATATGTGCATAAAACAGCTCTAAAGTTTTTAACAATGGACTGATTACATTATCTATCCCTAGGGAGGGGAACTGGGTCCTCGGGTCTGAGGTCAAAAGGAAATTTTTTGCTGCACACGTATACAATATCTAAAAGGGATACTTTGTGTGTTAACTCCCTGAACGACGGCAGGGAGTGGGAAATAGATACATTAATTCGGAGGTTCACACTCCAACACCAACAAGGGCCAGGCAAGAAAGGTCGATGAGTGAAACAGTCAACGTAAGGAAGTGGTGAGTGAAATAGGAAACAAAGGCAAATGAAACATTAAATCTCCCGGGGCGCCCGGGTGGCTCAGTGGGTTGAATGTCCGAATCTTTCCCAGGGTGGCGGGATTGAGCCCCGTGTCGGGCTGTGTGCTGAATATGGAGACTGCTTAAGATTCTGTAGACCGCTTCCTTGCTCTCTCTCTCTCTCTCTCTCAAAATAAATACATGAATAGATAAAATTAAAAATTAAATTTCCTTACAACTTACAGCCCGTTGACATGTCCCTGAGACAGGCAGAGTGACCTCCCTCCGGGAGCTCAGCTGCCTGGATGATGACACGCTGCTCAGGGCAAAAGACAATCTTAGCCCGACCCCCCAGGGTCCTGTAAGTCTACTTTAACATATACAAATTCCTTTGGAAACTTCCTTTATCTCTAACCCCCCCAAGATACATGTGGGCAACCATACTCCACACTTACGGCCCCCCGATAGACATCTGAGGGATCTCATGACTGAGCTTTTACTAAACAGTAATGAATGGCCTTTTCCTAGCATCGGCTAGCCCCTCAAGGTCCTAGCAAACTTGCTTCCAGAATATCTTAGAGACTTCCATTATCCCTAACACCCTCTCAACCTGAAGGTATATAATCAGTCACCTGTCACAAACCCCAGTGCAGCTCTTTCTGCCCATGGGTCCTATCCCTGTGCTTTAATAAAGCCACCTTTTTAAGAAAAAAAATGTTTAAACCTGGATTCATGTTTGAGAGACACAGCATGAGTGGGGGAGGGGCAGAGAAAGAGGGAGACACAGAATCCGAATCAGGCTCCAGGCTCTGAGCTGTCAGCACAGAGCCCGACGTGGGGCGGCTTAACCAACTGAGTCACTCAGGCGCCCCCATCAGGCTGCCTTTTGGCACCGAAGATGTCTCGAGAATTCTTTCCTGGCCATCAGCTCCGAACCCCAACACTTCAAACCCCCTCAGTGGAGACTGAGGCAAACTGAGTCATGTTCTACCCAAAGGGGCAGCCTTACTCAGTGTCAGCAGGTTGCTGCCTTACGGAAGGGCAGGCCCAGAGTCGTCCTTCTAAGAAGAAATGGAAATGGGGTGGCCGGTGGGTGAGGGAGGAGGTCAAGGTGACTACAGGGAGCACGGCCTGGGAGTGGCAGAGCTAGAGAGAGGTGGGACGGAAGGAGTGGTAGACACTGCCATTCCTAATCCCCCCCCTCCGCTGCTGCCTTCCACCTTAGAGGATAGAAGAGACAAATGACTCACTTTCCCAGTCTCCTTTGCAATTAGGAGCGGTTATGTGACACAGTTCAGGCCAATTCATTTAAGGAGTCTCGTTGAGGGTGGAGGTGAGTTTTTCATGATAAAAGGGACAAATGCTTTCAATTAACCCTGAACTTAACCATTCTTCTGCCTTCCCATCTTAAATGTGAATGCAGATGAAATGCCGGGAGCAGCAGCAGTTATTTTGTAAACAAGAGGGAAAACTCAAGTGAATTGCACACGGGCCCTTGACATCACTGGCCTGATAAAGCCGTACCAGCCAGAGCTGGTCTCCAAGCTCACTGTGCTAGGGGGAAATTAACTCCTCTTTGTCTAAGCCATTGTGATCTGTTTTGTATTTTTTGTAGTCAAACATTCTGAACTTTACAGAAGATGGGTATTTGATGGAATTCAGAAGATGAGGGAAAACGGGAGGCTGGACAGGAGTCAGTGGAAGGTTAAGGATCCAGGGCAGAGACTTTTTGTTGGAAGGTAGGGGACGTCTGAGGATGTTTCCGTCATAATAACCAACATTTATTGAGCACACATGATGTGTGGGGCACAGGGATCTTCACGGATCAACTTATTTGTCCCCACAATCTTCTGAGCCAGGACTGGCTTTGTCCCCCTATGATGGGAGACTCTGGCCCAGAGATGCAAAGCAACTTGTCCAAAGGTCCTGTAGCCACTAGGCAGTGCAGGCAGGATGGGAACTCAAGCGGATGGAGTCCCCGCAAAAATGGAATCTTTGAGTCCTCAGTCAGTGGAGTGAATGAAGAAGCATGTGCCCCTCTTAGGGCCTCAATCTCTCACTGTGTGAAATGGGGCTGATTGCCTCACCGCAGTGATGGGGCACCAGGAGCCTGTCATCTGTGGGTGGCCCTTGTGAGGGCTGAGGCAAGAGGGGATGGCACTGGAGTGGGGGGTGGGTCCTGAGATGTGCCAGCAGGGTGAACTGGTCTCTGCGGGGCCAGCAGGACAGGGGTGGGGGGGGGGGTCGCTGCCTGGTGCTTGGGGTCAGTCATGTGACACCTCCCCTTCCCGCTCCATCTCTGTGTCCCTATGCCCTGCCAGGAATCCTGCCAGGACCAGGGGCTACCTGCAGGGACAGAAGGAGTTTGTGGATGATGGCAGCTGGGGGCAGGGGACCTGGAGGGAGCAGCTGAAATGCTGGAGGCTCTGTGACCCCACTGGCCCTCTCTGTGCCTCGATTTCCTCCTCTGTAAAATGGGGCTTGAATAGCACCTCCGCCGCCTACTGAGACGGTTCACAGAGACGACCGCAAAGCCACAGCGAGGTGCGGGGACGCGCGGGGACGCGCGGGGACGCGCGGGGAGCCTCAGGGTGGCCGCTGGGGAGGCGTGTGCGGGCCCCGCGGTGTGTGGGTCCCTCCTAGGCCGACCTCACTCCGGTCTGCCCCACTTCCCGCCCCAAGCATTTCCGGCGGGCTGGTCTCAGGAAATACCAGACCGCCCCCCCCCCCCCCCGCCCCGCGGTCCCCATGGGCCTCACATCACCCGCAGGCGAGGGAGCTGCCCTCCAGCTCCTCCAGCTCCTCACCCGCCCCTCCTCCACCTCCTTCCGGCAGCCAGCGGGCCTTTGCTCACATCTCCACCCCCCCACCCCCACCCCCGGGAGTGCCCTCTTGGGCCGGACCTTCGAGACTCGCCGGCAGCCACCAGAGCCTTCCAGATGGTCTGCACCTCCTCCTTCCTCTTCCTCCAGCTCTTTACTCCCGCTGGGAGAAGGCAGGTTGAGGGCAGGGCTGGGGCGGGGCTGGGGCCCTGGGAACTGGGCTGTTGCACCCGGGAGGCATGGCTGCTGTGATGGGGGGGGGGGGGAGTTGGGGACATTCTGGAAACCCCGAAGAGGAATCAGAGAAGCAATCGGGGAAGGCTGCCTGAAGAAGGTGACGTTTACGTCTGGACTGGAAGAGCAAGGCGTTAACCAAGGACAAGTGTTTCAGACTAATTCATTTAGTCAACAAGCCTTTACTGAGCACCTACTTGGTGCCGGTCCCAGCGTGAGGCCCTGGGATTCAGGCAGGAGGCAACATAGGTTTGCGTGCCCTCGAATATTGCAGCGGGGGAGTCAGAGGAGGAGGCAAACTGACAAATGGGGCACAGAGCTACTGAGGAAGAGACATGAGGGGAGGCGAAAGGGGCCTTGTGCTAGTCTGAGGCGGGCAGGTGGGCAGAAAGGCTTCCCTTCCCTGGGGAAAGGGCATTGGAATGACTGTGGAACAGTCCAATGCCCTGAGCAAGGCTTACTTAAGCAAAGATGGGGTTGGGGGGGGGGGTTCCGGATGGGGAGACGGCAAGTGCAAGGCTGGAAGTTGGGAGGACGTGGGAGGCCCTGCTGCTGGAGCTGAGACCTCCAGGTGGCACGATATTCACAGGCCAACGAGGCCAGTGAGTCAGGCCAGTGAAGGGACTCGCCCAGGGTCACAGGGGTTAGAGCTGGGATTTGAGCCTGGAGTTCAGGGACAGGAACTGCTAGCCACAGGGGGGCTTCCTGGCTCCTCGAAGCCGACCCAGTGCCGCAAACCCCTCCAGGAACAGCGGCCAGCCTCCCCTGCCAGGCACAGCCACCACCGAGGGCTGGCGCTGAGGGAGGGGGCGGCCAGCTGTTGGTAGGAGACACTGCCCTGGGACAGGCGGTAGCAGAAATCACCGTGGGATGCTGGAGGCTGTGGTGGCCATGATGTGGTTTCTCCAGGGCCCCTGTGGTAACAGCCTGGGCCCTGTGCCTGCCTCCTGTGGCTTCTTCACCCACAGAGTCCTCACTGGGGCCTGTTCTGTTTCCCAGAGCTTGGGCTGGGAGTCCGGAAGGGACCCTCCTCCGTCCCTGGAGACCTCCCTCTCTTTCTCTGCTGGGGGGCCGGAGTGGGCATCCCTGTTTTGTAGAGCAGGAAACTTGGGTTCAGAGAGGGACAGTGGCTGGTCCCAAGCCACACAGCAGAGGAGCTGCACCAGGAGCCCGCAGCTATCCCTGTCTCCTTTTCCCACGCTCCTCAAGGCGATTCCTGAGGGGCGCCTGCGTGGCTCAGCCGGTAAGGCGTCCGACCTCTGCACAGGTCACGCTCTCACGGTTTGTGAGTTCGAGCCCCACATCAGGCTCCACGCTGACTGTGCGGAGCCTGCTTGCGATTCCCTCTCTTCCTCTTTCTCTCTCTCTCTCTCTCTCTCTGCCCCTCCCCCACCTGCGCGCATGCTCGCTCTCAAAATAAATAAATATACTTAAAAAAGGAAACTTAAAAAGAAAAATAAAGGCGATTCCCGGGATCCCATCCAAACACGGGACTCGCACTCCAATCCTTGTTCTAGGTGGGTTTCCGGGGGTGCTGAGAGAACACATTCCATCAGTCTTCAAACGTGACCTACCCTGAGCCCAGCGCCCGTGCTCATAGGACAGGCTCTAAGGGTGTTTGTTACCCGTGGCTTCAGTTTGTAGAGGGACTGCATAAGGGCACAGGCTCTGGGTTCAAATACCTCCTGCCACCTGCTAGCTATGCTGCTTCACCTTCCTGTGCCTCAGTTTCCTCGAGGGCGAAATGGGATCGTGACAATGCCTTCCTCATCGGGTTGGTATGAAGGTTCAATGAGATAATATAGGGAAGTGCTTAGGAGAGGGGCTGCTAGGGGGTGTCTGTGTGGGCTTTGCTCTTATTATTAGGCACCTGCTGTATGCTGTGACCCGGCACAAGCCTCACAGCCACAGGTGAGGCAGATAGTTTCACACCCTCCGCTTCACAGATGGGAGACAGAGATTTGATGGGAGGTGAAGGTTGCCCAGAGTCTCACAGCTGGTAAAACATGGTGTCAGGATGGAAACCCAGGCCAAGCTGACTCAGACATCCCCGGGCGCCCCCCCCCCCCCCCCGCCCCTCCTGCCAGCAGGGCGGCTGTGACTCAAGTTTGCAGGAAGAGGGGGAGGAGGGTGGGGTAAGGGGTACCGAGGGGAATCCAAGACCTCTGTTTTCTCAGAAATAGAAGTGCATTTGGTGACGTCTGCATACGGTATGGTTGAGGCGGTCGGGGCTGAGAATGAGCCAGTAAGGGGCCCGGGAGTTCATCAACACAGGCGGCTTGACGGGGTTGTGGGGAAATGTGTGATCTCTTCAGGGGCGGCTGGATTTCAACCTGGGACTCTGAGGCCTGGGCCTGGCCGTGGCTACAACCTGGGCCCAGCCCCTAGCAGTGTAGGAGGCATCAGGCTGGCACGGGAGTCCCCAGTCCTCTCTCTGGCTCTGCCCTAACCTGCTGTGTGACTTCAGGCCCAGGCAAGACCTCTCGGGCTCCTCGAGGGCTAGAAGGGAGGCAAGTGGCTAGGATAAGTGAGCCCCCGGCCACCCTGCGTAGAGGGCTGTGAGTCAGCCGACTCAGAATTTGGAGGGCCTCAAGGTAAAGCCAGAGCCGGGGCTGGGGAGGTCCTGGACCCCCTGGGCTGGTGGCTGGTGAACAGAGCACCCTCTAGCAATAAGCCGGGCAAGGCGAGGCACACAGCCCACAGTGGAGCTGGTGGCTCATCCTTCTCCAGGGTCTGTGCACCCTGAGTAGCTGGGCCAGCTGTCCTGGGGGTGATAGTTTCCAGCTGGGCCCTGGGCCCCACCCATCAGGAAGAACCCAGACTCCCAGCAACTGCAGCCTGGATACAAGGTTGGAGAGCACTTCTCTGGGCTGTGCATCTACCCGTTGATTCACCAGATCTTTGTTGGGTGCCCACTGCGTGCCAGGCTGTGATCTGGGTTCTGGGGATTCTACCATAAACAAGACAGATATAAAGCCCCGCCGTTCGGAGGGGAAGGAGACAATAAACAAATCCATGCATAACATAAGTCAAATAGTGATCAAAGCTGTGAAATCCATACCAAGCAGAGAGCGGTCGAGAGAGGTGTGGGGGCAGGGGGAAAGAGGGCACCATCATAGTGGCCCGGGAAGACTGACGGAGCATTGGACTGGAGGAAAATGAGGACAGGGCATCTGGATGTCTGGGGGAGGGCATTCCAGGCAGAGGGAACAGCCAGGGACAATGTGGGGGAGGCTCCACGTGCAGAAGAAGGCTTGGGGATGGGGTAGGGCGGGCAGGACCTTTTAGCCATGGGAGGCGCTGTGGATTTGATTCTAAGGGCCCTGCAAAGTCCTTGGAGGGTTTGAAGGAGGTGACAGGGTCTCATTCAGTCTTCCCAGCAACCCTCTGCCAGCAAGGGACGTCGCCCCTGAATTGCAGTGAGGAAGCTGAGCTCTGAGAGCACCACTGAGCAAGTGTGAGGTCTTTGTCCCAGGCTCCCAAATCCACTGTTTATGCGAGGCAAGGCTCTTGGTGCAATCCAAGCCCTTCCCCAGGGGGCCACATTCCGTCAACCTGGGCCTCCCAGACGGGCCTCCACCCCTCAGCAGACAGACATGACGCCTGTGGCCAGGGGCCTGCAGGGGCCTGTCCCAGCCCGCCCTCAAGAAGCTACCAGACCACAGGGGGACAGAAACGAAACGGTGCGTCATCATCCAGGGAACAGGTGCTTGGGAGAGTCTGCAGCCAGAGAAGGCCCTGAGCACGGCCTTCAAGGCGGGATGCCTACTGAATCCTAAAATCTTCAGCCAGGTCAGCTGCTAGAAGGGACCTGAGGGCCGGAGCGGGAGACAGTACGGAGGTACAATTTTGTTCTCATCTTTCTGCTCGGGGCCTTCTCAGCCACGCACATTTACAAAAACTAATAACAATATTGCTTCATGTTCTTAACTTGTATTTCCTTTGGGTTGAAGAAAGGAGTGGGGAGAAGAAAAGAAGAGAGGAAGGAAATAAGGAAGGAGAGAAAGAGGCAGGGAAAAAAAAAAAGATTTGAAGGGTTTTGTTTTGTTTTTTAATTTTTTTTTTGCCTTTTTCGGGGCTATCATGGCCCCAACCTTTGCATTCCATCACCTGTTGAGTCGCTGGCTTCCTGCCCCCTTTGGTTCCCCTGTCTTGGCTTTTAAACTGCTGTATCTGTACGAGCCTCCCCCACAGCTTGACGGCCCCTGGGACAGTCGTGCTTCAGCCCCAGTTTTCAGTAACACACGGTTTGGGCGCAGAAAAGGAAGTCTGTATGGATGAGTGGGGGTGAGTAGGAGGAGAAGGTGGCAGGGAGAACCAGTCTGGAGATGTGTTCCACGGTCTCAGGATAGACTGGTCCGTCCTGATAGTCCAACCTAGTAGCCTTGGCCTAGGGCCCTTCCAGCACTGAGGCCTGCCCTGTTGGCGTTCTTCCAGCAACACTGAATTACAGGTTTATGAGTGCCGGCTCTGTGCTAGGCCTTAGACTGCAAACTTTCCGTCTTCCATCTGAGTACCGACAAGCAGGTGTTATTCATGGCCCCCTTTTACAGGTAAGAAAGCTCGAGGCTCCGAGAGGAGCAGTGAGTTGTCCGAGATCACCTAGCTGGGAAGTGATGGGGTCTGGATTCAAATCCAGGCCTCTCTGTCCCCAGGACCCCTATTTTCAACCATTGATATGCCCCCTGTAAGGGGCTGGATTATGGGCATGTCTTTGCAAAGAGAAGAGCATCCAAGTGGAAAAGCTGTAGAAGTTAAGCAATTTCCCCAACATTGTCACAAGAGTTTGTTCCTCTCCACTTCTAAACATTTCTGGATTCTCTCAGGGCTTCAATATTTTCCTCTGTGAAATGGGCCAGTAACCTTGCCTGGCCTCCTCCTCATCTAATGTGAGAGTACTGCGGGCAGGGCCCAGCCTCATTAGCATGATGGTTCCTTCCTGGTTCCCTGGGAAATCAGCCAGGCTTGGGGTTTCTGGGAGCAGCTCTCCGCGGCTTTGCTCAGCCCAACGCACATGCATACACGTTTCCTTGTTGCACAGAACTTTCATAGCTTCTGTAATCTGGGACTCATTTAAAGTAGACCAGGCAGGCATTATCACTGCCCTGTCCATTTTATAGTCCAGAAAACCGCAGCTCAGAAAGGCAGAGCGATATGCCTGAGGTCACACGGCTGCTGAATCCCTTGCACCCAGGGTATTCCAAATCCCTGTGGCTTTGCACCCAGCCCTATCACGTGAATTCTTCCGCAGGCTTCTCAGCCTGCCCAGGTCCCTCTGGCCTCCCCTGGAATCCTCCAGGCTGCAGGCTCTCAACTCAAACCCATCTGTTTTTCTTCTGGGGAGGAAGGAAGGGGATCAGGACTCTAAAAATGGAGAGGAAAGCAAGGAGCAGAGCGACAGTCACCCTGAGCACCTGCCCCCGTTGCCCTCACGTGGCTCTGGCAGAGGTCTCATGATGGGTGCAACGTCGGGGTGACAAAACCCACATGACAGGTTGGAAGACTTAGGTCCGCAAAAAGGTGAAATGGCTTGATGAATGAAGGAGCTAGGATCTGAAGCCTGGCTTGCTGACTCCCAATGTCATGCCCTTGGCATTGGAGGGGCCGTACCTAGAGAGCTGACCGTCATCTCAGTCTTGATTTGGACTTTTTGCCCGAAACGATTAGCCGATGCTCACAGAAGAGGATGATGCGGGACAGGAGTGATCAAGGGCAGGGCATGGTCCCCAGCACGATGATGTCGTCTATTTCCACCTCTTTGTATCAAAGACAGAAGCATTTTAGGAATACAAGCAGCAAATGGCTTGCTATTACACCTAAAATGTGGTTGGGAGGGAACTAGGTGAATAAAACTAAGATTTAAGTGCGACTTTAACAAATATTTATTCAGATCTGAATTGATATCAGGAACTAATGGAGAAGTGCTCCGAATGGGGTAAGTATTGCCACAAGAGACTTGCTACATTCCCTTATTAGTGACTTGAACAGAGGCACGGGGGCTGGGGGTGGGGGGGACAGCCATTTATTGACCTGGGATAGACAAGGTATCACATAGAGGTCTTTGGTCACGAGCAAAAAAAAATGGATCCTGGTTAACTAAAGAAAAAAGTGAAAGGACATTTTTAAAAAAGTGGAAGGAGGGGCGTTTGGGTGGCTCAGTCGGTTAAGCGTGGGACTTTGGCTCAGCTCAGGATCTCCCCATTCTGAGTTTGAGACCCGCCTTGGGTTCTGTGCTGACAGTTCAGAGCCTGGAGCCTGCTTCAGATTCTGTCTCCCTCTCTCTCTGCCCTTCCCCCACTCACGCTCTGTCTCTCTCTCTCTCTCTCTCTCTCTCTCAAGAATAAATAAACATTTAAAAAAAAGTGGAAGGAATTGGAGTGGCTCAGCGGATCAAAGGCAAGTCTTGGAAAGGCTGCCACCTAAAGCAGCTCCAGGATCTCAGAAGTGACAATTGATGGGCATGTTTCTGAGAACGACACTGCTCTAGGGTGGTCCCTGAAGGAAGGACAGACGCTGGGCAGTTAATCCAATGGAGGACCCCTCCAGGTGGCTAGGATGTTGGCTAATATCATCCAAATTCCCAGAGGTATGACCTGCAGCTGACAGGTGGGATCTGAGTGAACAAGAATTTTGCTACGGTTGACCTCAAATCTTACCTTTTTGTAAATTTTTGAAAATTTTTTTACTTTTTTATTTATTTTGAGAAAGAGAGAGAGGGGGAGGGAGAATGGGGTGGGGGTGGGGTGGGTAGGGCGCAGAGAGAATCCCAAGCAGGCTCTGCTCTGCCAGCTCAGAGCCCAGCACGGGGCTCTATCCCACAAACCGTGAGATCATGACCTGAGCTGAAATCAAGAGTCAGATGCTCAACTGACTGAGCCACCCAGGCGTCCCTCAAATGTTACTTTCGGCTTGAGAACCCAATATAGGTTGGGGATACGTGACATCACAGTAACCTATAGACAAGACTCTCGAATTGCTCTTTGAGGGCCTTTATATAAGGAGCGTGGCACAGGAGTGCAAAGACCTATATGGCCAAGGACACACATTGCATGGAGCATCGTTTCTAGAAACAGAATGCAGGGATAATGTCCTCCATTTGCTGGAGACTGGTTACCTACACTAAGCCATCATGAATGAGGCAGTTCTTTTTATGTTTATATGGAAGAATCACCAAGATATATGCTGTTAGGTGAAAAGAGCCCAATGCACTTAGTTTTCACTGCCTAGCCTGATGTACTGTCTGAAAATTTTCTGTGCGTGTTAAAGACAAAACAAAACAAAACTTGTATGTGGCACTTGGCTGGCTCAGTCTGTGGACATGTGACTCGTGGTCTTGGGATTGTAAATTTGAACCTCACATTGGGTGTAGAGATTATTTAAATACAACTTTAAAATATAATAATAAATAAAGCTTTTTACTTGGACTGATTTATGGAAAAGTTGCAAAATATAGCACAGAGGGTTTCCCTATACCGTTCACTCAGTTTCCCCCCAGTTACCATACATTTCCATTGTCCATTTGTCAAAACTAACAAATTAACATCGGTGCCATACCATTAACTAGGTCACAGAAATTATGTGGATTTCACCGGTTTTCCACCAATCTCTCTTTTCTGTACCAGAATTCCATCCAGGACACCAGGTTGCATTGAGTTGTCTTGTCTTTTCAGTCTCCCTTAGTTGGTCACAGTTCACTACTAGTCTTTCTTGTGTTTCATGATCTTGATAGTTTTGAAGAGAACTGGTTAGATATTTGTAAGACTTGTGCACATATATTTTTAGGATTATTTTTAAAGATATTTACTAAATACACAAAAAATAAGAAGAGAGAGAATCAGAGAAAAAGAAATATGGAAAGAAGGGAAGGGAGAGAGAAAGAATGATTAAATGAAGCAAAGGAGAGAACAAGGATAAAAAGACTTTGGGGTTTCTCAAAAGAGAGCGTTTCCTGAGACAACAGTGAATGTGGCCTTCAAGAAAACTATAATGATGCCGACCTGACCTAACAGCTTTGATCACCTGGTTCCTGGGCTGGTCTGAACTGGAAGTGTTAAGAATCGTCTCTGTGATATTGCTGATGATCATAGAGTCAAAAATCTTGAATAAAATATTAGTAAGTCAAACTCAACAATGCACTGAAAAGATCATACATCATGACCAAGTGAGATATATCATTTCAGGGATGCAAGCATGGTTTAATATCCACAAATCAATTACTGTGATACAGCACATCAACAGAACAAAGGATAAGAATCATGTGAACATCTCCATAGATGAATAAAAAGCATTTGACAAAATTCAACAGCCATGTATGGTAAAAACTCTCAACAAAGTGAGTATACAGGAAACATATCTCAACGCAATAAAGGCCATATGTGACAAACCCACAGTAATATCATACTCAATGGTGAAAAGCTGGAAGCTTTCCCTCAAAAATAAGGAATAAGACAAGGACGTTCACCCTCACCATATTTATTCACCATAGTATTAGAAGTCCTAGCCATAGCAATTAGGTAAGAAAAAGAAATAAAAGGCATCCAAATTTGTAGGGAAGTATGGGGTGCCTGGGTGGCTCAGTCAGTTGAGCCTCCGACTTTGGCTCAGGTCACTATCTCTCAGTTCGTGAGTCTGAGCCCCATATCAGGCTTGCTGCCCTCATCGCGGGGCCTGCTTTGGATCTTCTGTCCCCCTTGCTCTCTGTCCCTCCCCGTGCATTCTCTCGCTCTCAAAGATAAAATAAAACATTAAAAATTTTTCAAATTTGTGGGGAAGTAAAACTCACTATTTGCAGAAAACATGGTATTATATATAGAAAACCCTAGAGAGGCACCTGAGTGGCTCAGTTGGTTGAGCATCATACTCTTCATTTTGGCTTAGGTCATGATATCACGGTTTGTGAGTTCAAGCCCCATGTCATGCTCTGTGCTGTCAGTGCGGAGCCTGCTTGAGATTCTCTCTCTCCCTCTCTCTCTGCCCCTCCCCTGCTCACATGCATGCATGTGCTTTCACTCTAAATAAATAAATAAATTAATTAATTAAAAAAAGAAAACTCTAGAGACTCCACCAAAAAACTATTAGCACTAATAAATGAATCCAGTAAAGTATCAGGATACAAATAGAGAAATCTGTTGTTTTTCTATACATTAATAATGAACTATCAGAAAGAGCAATTAAGAAAATAACTCCATTAACAATTGCATCAAAAGGAATAAAATACCTGGGAATAAATTTAACCAAGGAGGCGAAAGACCTGTGTTTTGAGAACTATAAGACAGTGATAGAAGAAACCAAAGACAAAACAAACAAATGGAAAGATATACTATGCTCATGGATTGGAAGAACTAATATTGTTAAAATGTCCATACTACCCAAAGCAATCTATGGATTCAATGCAATCCCTATCAAAATACCAATGGCAGTTTTTTCCATAGGACTATAACAAAAATAAGTCACAGGAATGTAATGTACACCATAGGGAATACAGCCAATAATCTTGTAATAACTTTGTATGGTGGCAGATGGCAACTAGACCTACCCTGGTGAACATTTTGTAATGTATAAAGACATTGAATCATGGGTCTTGTATACCTGAAATGAATATAATAGTGTATGTCAATTATAATTCAATTAAAAATTTTTTTTCTCTCTGCTGTGACAAAGAGGGCTCCTAGCAGCTCTAGGCTTCCCGAGTCATTGGTGCCCACAATCTCAGAAGCAGAGAGGGCTACTTTGTTGCTAATTTTAGGTAAAAATCCTGGAGAAAGCAGTTATTGGCTGAGCTTGGGTCACATGCCATCCCCGAACCAATCGTTGTGGCCAGGGAGATGCAGCACTCTCATTGGCCAGCCAGGGATATACCTGCCCCTGGTCTGATAGTGAGGAGGGTTGCTCTCCACACCTGTGCAAGAAAACGTTTAAAAAAATGGACTGGCTTGTTTAGAATCTTCACTATAGGGAAAGAAGCCGAAAGATTAAAAGACAATAAGAAACAGAAATGTTGTGTCATAAGATCAGAAGCTATATTTAAATGGATGCTATGTTTTTATAGTTGCACATAATGCCCTAGAGAGGAAAACTGATGCAGGGTATTGAAACTTGTTTATGAGGTGTGATAAGGGCTTTGGAAGAAAGGCATTGTGTAATCCCAAGCAGAACGGTCAGTTTGTTCGTTGATTTAGTGACTAGTACAAGTATAAAAGCGTGGAGCTATCAAAAATTTAAATGTAAACTGGAGGTGGGGTTGGTGACCATTATCGTTAGGAATCAGGGTACTGAGTGATGAAAACCCAAGTCAACCAGTTGAAGGAGGAACAGGTTGTTGCATACCACCCCAGTACCTGTTCGCCTCCCATAAATTCACCGCCCCCCACCCTCCCCAGCTCCAGGGATGAGTCCTGATTGGTCTAAGCCAACCACCTCAATTCCTTGCCCCAAGTTCCCCACAGCTGGCTCGGGGATGAGCAGGCAATCCAAATTCTTTCAATCACAGCAAGCCGTGGATGGTTGGGAAAAAGAGATATTGTTTGCTTCTGGGTGTTGTGGCTACAGACGTGACACACGGATCTGCTACAACCAGTTTACGGCAAGTTGAGAAACCAGCCAAGGAAAAATGATGACGTGTCTATGAGGCATATGGCTTATGTCAAAGAAATGGAGCCAGAACCTTGATCATACTGCACCTGAAGCCCTAGCTCTGGAAATTTTAATTAAATGAGCTAATTGATTCCAAATATTATTTAAGCCACTTTGAGTTTGGTTTTCTTTTTTCGTCCTTTTTTCTTGTCTTAAATGTTTATTTATTTATTTTTTTTAATTAATTTTTTTTAACGTTTATTTATTTTTGAGACACAGAGAGACAGAGCATGAACGGGGGAGGGTCAGAGAGAGGGAGACACAGAATCGGAAACAGGCTCCAGGCTCCGAGCTGTCAGCCCAGAGCCCGACGCGGGGCTCGAACTCACGGACCGCGAGATCATGACCTGAGCCCAAGTCGGCCGCTTAACCGACTGAGCCACCCAGGCGCCCCAATGTTTATTTATTTTTGAGAGAGAGGGAGAGAGCGAGAGTTCAAGCAGAGGAGGGGCAGAGAGAGAGGGAGACGCAGAATTTAAAGCAGGCTCCAGGCTTGAGCTGTCAGCACAGAGCCGGATGTGGGGCTTGAATCCACAGACCACGAGATCATGACCTGAGCCGAAGTTGGACGCTTAACCGACTGAGCCACCCAGGCGCCCACATCTCTGTGTTACTTTCATTCTCAGGCTGGTTCTCCTACTGTAGAGCTGCCCCAGCCTTACATCCCACTAGCTCAGCAACCTAATGGGAGGAGAAGCTTCCTGTCTCTCAACGGTTTCTGCGAAAATCCTGGGCTTGAGTCTTGGCCGGTTCTGGGTCGTGCGCCAGTTCGAAACGAACCACTAAGACCAGGAGAGATGCTCTGATAGGCTTAGCCTTTGTTATACACCCACCCCTGGGGCTGGAGGGAAGGGGCAATCTCTCCCCTCAGCCTATTCAAATTCCTATTTCAAGGAGATCAGCTTGGAAATCAGATAAGCCTCGGGGTTTCCAGTATTGTTGCCCTTTTTAGCATTGTGATCGTGGACGGATAATTGAATCTCATCTGTAAAGTGGGAGTAAAGATGGTCTCAAACTCAGGGTTGTTATTTTTTTTTTTTTTTTTTTTTTTTTTTTTTATTTTTGGGACAGAGAGAGACAGAGCATGAACAGGGGAGGGGCAGAGAGAGAGGGAGACACAGAATCGGAAACAGGCTCCAGGCTCCGAGCCATCAGCCCAGAGCCCGACGCGGGGCTCGAACTCACGGACCGCGAGATCGTGACCTGAGCTGAAGTCGGACGCTTAACCGACTGCGCCATCCAGGCGCCCCAAGGTTGTTATTAAGAGGAAATGAGATCATCCAAGCCAAGCATTGTTATTGTTATTATTACTATTTCCTAAATCTACTACCTCCACTTCCAGGAAGCCTGTCTGATTACTCCCCCTCCAGAAACTAGAAGAAAATTTTCTCCGTGAGCTTTCACAGCCCTTTCTTTCATGATTCTCTATGTGTTATTACAGTTTCTGCTCATGTTCATGATTCCTTTCTGCCCTTTTCAACTTCCAGCCCCTAGAGGGGCTACAGTAGGTTCATCACTGTATCTTTTTTTTTTAAATTTTTTTTTAACGTTTATTTATTTTTGAGACAGAGAGAGACAAAGCATGAACGGGGGAGGGGCAGAGAGAGAGGGAGACACATAATTGGAAGCAGGCTCCAGGCTCTGAGCCGTCAGACCAGAGCCCGACGCGGGGCTCGAACTCACGGACCGCGAGATCGTGACCTGAGCTGAAGTCGGACGCTCAACCGACTGAACCACCCAGGCGCCCCATCACTGTATCTTAATAAGAACCACTGCTAACACCCATCCAGGGCTTGTTAAAAAAACAAAATTCAACCAAGAAAACGTTGAAGATCTCATTGACTTTATTAAATGATTCATAAGTTGAGTAGCACCCCATCTAGCAAGAAGAAGGACTGCCTATAAAAAATGGAAACCTTTCATAGGAAGGAAGGTGAGCCAAGGAAGTTATGAACAAAAGAAAAGAAAGGATTGTTCTAGGCGAGACCACCTTTCCTTAGGGGAAAAACTGGAGGGTCTTATTATACAGGTTACTTCACCTTCCTTAGGTGGTGGTAGGGGTGGGTAGGGAGAGGGCCCACCTCATTGGTGCAATCCCATTGAGGGTGATGGATTATTCCCACTTCACAGATCAGGAAACTGAGGCCTGGGGGGACCAGTGACATGGCCAAGGTCAAACAGCAAATCAGTGGATAAGAAGTTTGGTGTTTCTGGATCCCCAGCACAGGATTCTTTCTGCTGGACAAATGGTTTTGAATCTAAAGTTCAATCTTTGGTGAAGATCCCTGAGACCTCCTTCTGAACCTTTTACTAGGTGATTCTTTTTTTTTTTTTTTTTTTAATTTTTAAAAAATTTTTAAATTTTTTTAAATTTTATTTTTGACAGAGAGAGAGAGAGACAGAGCATGAGCGGGAGAGGGGCAGAGAGAGACACACACACAGAATCCGAAACAGGCTCCAGGCTCTAAGCTGTCAGCACAGAGCCCGACGTGGGGCTCGAACTCACAGACTGGGAGATCATGACCTGAGCCGGGGTCAGACCTCAATGCTCAGCGCTCAACGCTCAACGGACTGAGCCACCCAGGCGCCCCTAGGTGATTCTTTTCACTCAGCATGCCCACCTTCCTTAACCCAAGACATCCCTGCCTGCTCTGCACAGCCATCTGTTTGTGCTTCTGAAACACCACTCAGACCAGCCCCAGTCACCGCCTCATTATGCATCTGGAACCAACTTCCAAATCTTAGTGAAAGCGGACTTTACCTCCATTTTGACTTCAAATATTCTAATGGAGTAAGTTCTTTCTGGCTTATCTCTTTTTTTTTTTTTTTTAATTTTTTTTTTTAAATGTTTATTTATTTTTGAGGCAGAGAGAGACAGAGCATGAACAGGGGAGGAGCAGAGAGAGAGGGAGACACAGAATCTGAAACAGGCTCCAGGCTCTGAGCTGTCAGCACAGAGCCTGACGCGGGACTCGAACTCACGGACCGTGAGATCTTGACCTGAGCCGAAGTCTGACGCTTAACCGACGAGCCACCCAGGCGCCCCTGGCTTATCTCTTAATTTAGGCAAAAGGCCCTTCGGGCAAAGCATCCCCTGAGGAACCAAAACTACCCCCTCAAGCAATAAGGACTGACCTGAGCCAGCCAGACCCCGCCCGCAGGTGACTGACTCCAAGGTGACCGTGGGCCTGACCTTTACTGCCCACCTGCAGGCCCCCACCGATCTCTGTCCCATATTTGCCTAATGTAAACCTGGAAGTATTTTCAGCACTTTGGAGACTGTCTTTGGAGACTGTCTTTGAGTCCACTGTCTTCCCCGGGGCTGGCCTCACTGCAGTAAATCCTTTTCTGATTTCACCTCTCCTTCTCTCTCTGCCTTTGGATTTTGTCAGCAGTGAGCGGCAGAACCTGGTCTGTTTGGGACCCCTGGAGTCAGGTGCTCTTGTACGCCTGAGCCCCGGCTACACTAGGAAGGGCTGATGAAGATGTCTGCGCCAGCCCTGTGCCCTGGGACTGCTTTGGGCGTGGGCACAGGGTCTGGCTTGTCCTTCAGCCTCCTCTGCAAGACTGCTTTCGTGCTCTGGACCAGAGCGTGGGTGTGAATCCCAGCACTGCTGTGTGCTGCCTCTGTCTCCTCATCTGCAAAATGGGGATAGGACTGCTGACCTTAAGTGCTCATCGCGAGGGTGAATTGAGAGAGGGACCATGAAAGAAGATGCTATATTTCAAAGCAGTGCAGGAAGGAGAAATCACTTGAAGGAATGCAGGAATGTCCCCTCTGACCCTGCACATGGGTGGGGTTTGGGGCCTCAGGAGGCCCTCCCCCACCCCCCAGCCTGGCTCAATCTCCAACTTACTTTCTGGGCTGTACTTAGCTCATCGTATCTTTTTTTTTTTTTTTTTTTTTTAAGTTTGTTTGTTTGTTTATCTAAATAATCTCTGCACCCAACCTGGCACTCGAACTCAGGACTCCGAGATCAAGAGTTGCAGGCTTCTCTGACTGAGCCAGCCAGGTGCCCCATCGTGATCTTTCTGTCTGTATCAATTTCTCTTTCCAAAACTTGCGTCTTATCTCTGTGGCGACACGCTAGTTGGGTGGGGAAGGGAATGGGTCCCATGTGCAGAAAAACTGGTCTGGATGACCAAGCCCTGGCATCTCTCCAAACCTCTGATTCTTGTCTGTAAAATGTGGACAGTAAGACCGCTCACCTTGTGAGGCTCTGGTGAGGTTTCAGGCCAGCGCTGTTCAACGTGGTAGCATCCAGCCACATGTGGCTGTTTAAATTCATTAATTAAAATAAATAAATAAATTCATTAATTAAAGTTAAATAAGGTCTTAAAAACTCAGCTCCTTGCTCACACTAACTGCATCTCACGTGCTTACATGTGGATGGCACAGTTAGAGAACATTTCGATCATTGCAGAAAGTTCTCTCGGGCAGCACTGGTTCAGACAATCTATCTAACGCACTCCAGCCTGCACTGAGCACCCACAGTGTATTGGCATAATTCATCTGAGGTTGCAAATCCTAGTGAAAGTGAACTTTACCTCCATTTTGACCTCAAATATTCTAATGGATTAAGTTCTTTGAGGGCAGGGGCCATGGTTCATGTAAAGCTCTCCTCTCCCACAAGGCCCAGGAAGGCCCCGCCAAGAGTGAGCTGCAGTTTACGGGGAGTGTTGAACTGGTTGAGGACCCTCTCCAGGAGGGGAGTGGGCCAAGTTCAAAACAGGGAGCTCAGGTTCCTGCCACAAGGTTTAATTCACTCTCCTGGTGCAGAACGGACACTGAGCAGTGGGAGGGGGCTGCAAACCATGGGGAGGAGTTTCTAGCATCTAGAACTACCAGTGTTGGACTTTTCAAAGGAAAAATGACCGGGTGGGTTTACCAATGTGTTAGTTTCTCTCTCCGTCTTCCTTGTTGCTCTCCTCCCCTCTCCCTCTCCTCCCTCCCTCCCCTATCTTTTCTTTCCTTCCTTCTCTTTCAGTCTCTCTTTTGAAAACCCTTTCCTTTCACTCTTCTATTTTCCCTGAGAAGGGAAGTCTAGATCCCAACTTGTAAGAACAGAAGGGATGTCTTTATCCAACTGGTTTCTTCATAGGGAGGAGGAATATAAGGCTCAAAGAAGTGCAGTGACTTTTGCCTCAGGTATCTTAGGAGAGCAGAATGGGACCCTGAAAACGGAGCTTGGCATAGTGTTGATGTCACCTGGGCCACCTGGGAACAGGGATGGTGCTGTCCACAACCCAGCAAACCCTGAACCATACCCCATACTCCGCGGTGAGGGGTTTCTGCTCACCCCACCCTGTCTGGAGTAGGTTAATGCCGTGAGGTCCCAGGAACCTCTGCAGGGTCTGCCTCTTCTCCAGCTTTGTCTTTGTCTCCCTTTGAGCCTTGCACAGAGCTTGGCACATAGCAGGTGCCTCATGGGCACTGGTTGAACCACATGGAAGGAGCGGTTCCGGCTGCTCTTTTGAGAGTTCCAGGCCGTGTGAAGGGGTGAGTCTGTGAATTCCTCATGTGAGGATGACGGTGAGCCAAGGGATCCACCTTCTAGATAGATCCCTTTGGCAGTCTAGCCAAGGCGATGCACCCCTCTCTCGGAATGATGTTTGAGTGTGTTTTATTGAAGTATTAACACACATACGGAAAAGTGCACACGTCTAACGTGTACATCGGTAAATTTTCACAAAGTGAACGCACTTGTGACCCTAGCACCAAGCTCAAGAAACCGAAAGTGACCGGTGCCCCAGCAGCCCCTGGCGCCCTCCAGGCTCCACCTCCTGAGAGAAGCCCCTACAGGAACAATGTTTTCAAGTGCATACTGCGAGTGCAAGAACGGAATTTCACGTCCGATGAGGGCTCGGGGTGCGTGCCTGAGGCTGGTGAGATGCTTGTGGAGTATGGGGTGTGGGGGGACTGGGTGGGGGGCGGATCTCAGGGAAGGTTGCCGAGCGCGTGGGTTCGGGTATGAGTTCGCCAGGGCTTGTAGGCGGTTGGGGGGGGTCGTCGAGACGCGTGTGTGGGACTTGGGGGGAGGTCTGGGGGATTCGGGCGTAAGCCCCCGGCGCTGCAGGAGGGCCGGGCGTTCCGCTAGGGGTCGCGGGTCTGTAGGTGGGTGGGGGGAGGTCGCGGAGGCGGGGCCTCGGGGCGGGGGCGGGGCCTCGGGGCGGGGCCGGCGGGCGCGCGCACGCAGCCGGCGCGCCCCCTCCCGGCCGCCATGTTGGCTGGTGTGTGGGTGTCAAACGGAGCTAGACGCGGCGGCGGCTGCGGCGGCGGCTCCGCAGGCTCCGGTCGCTCCCGCCTCCTCAGCGCTGGCGGCGGCCGCAGCCGCGCACCCGGGCGGGCTCGGAGGAGCGGAGGTGAGCGGGGCCCACGCGCCTCGGGGGGCGGGAGCGGGGCCCCAGGGCGCGGACCCTCCCCTCCCTGGGGCGCGGACGCCCTCGCAGAGCGGCTCCCCTCCAGCCCGCCCCCCAGAGCATGCACCCCAGCTGCCCCAGCTGGGTCCCTGCCTCGCGTGGGACCCTTTTCTTTCCAGCCAGGCCCGTCCCCACGGGCTGGGGCATGGCCCCCCTCCCCACCTGGATCCCTCTTTCCGCTGCAAAGACCCCCACCTCCCCCCACCCCGTTTCCCTATCGGGGAGCTTTTGCTTTTATATTCTCTGAGTCTGAGGCTCCTCTTACTCCCACCCCAGATCTGGGAGCCCTCTCCGGGCCCCCATCCTCTTGCCTTTCGGCTTGGAACCACCCCGCCCCTCCTCCCCAGATCACTTTCCTCCCCACCTCGGGCCAGGCACCCCTTTCCTCCCTCCCGCCCCCGTGCACAGCCCAGCCCCCCGTTTCCTCCAGGAATCGGGGGAGGGGTCCCCGCTGTCCGGGATCCCATCCCGTCGCCCCTCTCCTTCGGGCTGGAGCGGGGCCCCTTTCCCTCCCCAGGGACCAGGTTCTCCCTCCCCACCCCCGACCCCCACAGCACAGCGGGGACGGGGGCGGCAGAGCCGGGCTCCAGCTGCCTTTTGTTCCGCGTGGGATGGCAGAGACCCCGCCCGGCGGTCCCGTTCGGCTGATCCGGGTGGGTTTATGGGTGCGTGGGGGCCGGCCTCTTCAAGGAGACCCTCTCTCTGCCCGTGGGGCGGCTCCCCCTGAGCAGAGCGTGTTGGGAGAGGCTGGCCCTTCCTAGAGGAGTCTGTGCCAACAGGTTTTTGTTTGCGACCTGAAGTTGGCCCAGTGGCTTTGCGGGGGGGCGGGGGAGAGTGGGGACAGCTTGTTGTCCCCTGAAACCCCAGAAGGGGCCTGTGAAAGCCCATTCCTCCGCCCTGGGACATCGGCCGGGGGTCCCTTCGCTGTTTCGTCCTGGGGATGCATCTGAAATCTGTGCTTTAAGGGAGGACCGGGCCTGACCATCATTGGGGTTCAGATGGGGGAAACTGAGGTCCAGAGATGTAGTGATTTGCTCAAGGTCATGCACTGGTACCGTGTCACCGCCAGAACTAGAAGGTTGGTCTCCGGGGCTTGCTTTCCAGGACATTTTAGAATTTTTTTTTTTTTTTTTTTTTTTTTAGAGAGATGTTCAGGATATTATCCCCCTCCCCCTCCCCCTTTTATTTTTAACATTCACACGAGATAACAGGCAGGAAAAGATGTGAAGTATGAGTTCTTGCTTTCCACCTCCAGAAAATGCCCCGTGAAAGAAGAGATTGCAACAGGAGGTTAAAGGGATAGAAAAAGGTGAATTTTAATTACTCTCTCCCCCCACCCCCCCAATTACGTAAGATAATGAAGATTTGGCCGAAAACACGTACATCTTGTAGCTCTAGATACCAGATGATAGGTGCTGGCAATAGCAGATACTGAGTCCTGCACAGCAGTGATTGAGTTTGCGCTGATAATTAAGTTTTCGTCTGTATTTAAATGAACATCGGGAGGGACTACAGTTTGTTTCCGGATTGTTCTTGTGCCAGTGAGTGTATTTGGGGTAAGTGATGGTGTTGGGGAAGCCATCAAGATCTGATCTTTTATGTATCTTGTATTTTCCCTTTCATATTTTAAAGCTTACTAGTTTCTTTAGTTCTCATATTCGGTTAGTCATGTTACCCGTCGCACTGGGCTTTTCTTTTGTAAGCGCTGAATGAGATACCGGCTAGTAGAGTTGGGTAGAGTGCAGATCGTTTCCCACGAGGTCCTGGAACAGGAGCAAGTTTGGATTGTCCTGTGGGATGTACTGATCTCTCCTGGTTTCCACAGGCTTTTTGCCTCCTTGAACCTTGAGTCTGGCAGATGGGGAGTTCGGTGGAGAACTCTTCTCCCAGCAAGATGTGCTGTACCAAACACCGTGGTGCGTGTGAAGTAAGGTAAAACTTTCAAATGAGAATACTTCGTTTGGTACATGCAGCCTTAGAAATGACCCATCCCTTGTAAAAAAGGCTTTGTAGAAATACAGTGGATGCCGGGGCGCCTGGGTGGCTCAGTCGGTTAAGCGGCCGACTTCGGCTCAGGTCATGATCTCTCGGTCCGTGAGTTCGAGCCCCGCGTCGGGCTCTGTGCTGACAGCTCAGAGCCTGGAGCCTGTTTCGGATTCTGTGTCTCCCTCTCTCTGACCCTCCCCCATTCATGCTCAGTCTCTCTCTGTCTCAAAAATAAATAAACGTTAAAAAAAAAAATTAAAAAAAAAATTACTTGGGACATGAGTAGTTTAAAAAAAAAAAAAAGAAATACAGTGGATGCCTCTTCATGTAACTGCCTTCCATGATAAGGTGTGGATTGCCTGAGACTTGGCATTCTGATAGGAGTCCTGCAAAAGTAGATGCGTTTTTAGGGCTTTGATTTGTTGTAATGGCTGGGCTCTTGCTGAACTTAAAGAGTGGGATTTTTATTCATTTCTTTTTGAAGATTTCATTAGGAAGAGGGCAACTTCCAGTTCTTTGTGGACTAAAGTGCCAAGAAATTTTCATGCAGGAATTGTCCTTTTCATCCTCTTGGGAAGCGCATTAAAGTTGTTAAAGCTTCTTGGCAGTTGGTCTTACTGTTGTTCCCCAGAACCTTCCTGTCAGAGCGATGGGGCCTGGATGACTGCGGTGGTCGTCGCTTTATGGCATGAGTACCTGGTGACCCTGAGCCTTGGAGAAATGACAGGGCTTGCATTTGGGGAACTTGAGGTTGGGGAGGATATGAGGAATTTTCTAGTTCTCCTCCCCTGTTTGTCTGCTGGGCTTTCTATTCATGTGTTCAGTTTAAACAGCCCTCTTCTGTCAGGCCTTTGCCGGCCACCTCCACCAGTGTTTGGGTCCCTCAAACCCTTCTCTTCAAGCCTCACCACTCCCAACAGCCTTTTGGGGCACTTAGTCGTGTTGTCTCAGTATCGGGCTTTTGCGGCACTGTGACATCTTTGAGGCCAGCGACCGCCTTCCCTGTCTTTGCTTACTTCTCCAGTACCCAGCTCAGGCTCTGACACATGGTAGGTGCTCAGAACAGGTCTAGGATGTGAATAACTCATGGGGGCAGAGGAACAAACTTTGATTGGTCCCCTGCTACAGGCTCCACTATTTCGCCTTGCTCTTGCAAAAACCACTACTGTTGGTCCCGCAGTCATCTGTCATATGGGTGTGTCACGTCACATGGCACATGGGCGTGTTCAGCCACATGCGTGTTATCCCCCACCTGCAGTTGTGAGAACTGAGACCCAGGTGCTGAAGTCATGTGCTCAAGGCCACACAGCCACTAAGTGATGGGGCTGGGATTCCAGCGGGTTTGTTGGGGTTCCAAAATATTCTTATGCCTTTTACCTCACTGGAGAAACCAAGTCTCAGACGAAGAGACTTGTATGAAGCCCTCCTGCAAGTTGTCAAGGGACTGAGTGATGTCACTAAGGTCGTCGAGGGTGGGAGAGAGCACATTTTGTTTGGCCTTGTGAAACGACTATGGCCATCCGTTGAGTTTTTGAACATTGACAAGCTTTCTGATAACTTCGTCAATGGTATTTTCCTTGGTCTGAAGGGGTCTAAAAATAGAAACTTGGGAAAACAGATACAGTGAAATAAGTGTACGTGCCGTTGAGTGAGTGTGTCCCGTCCATCTATGGACGACTTGTTTGGTTCCATCAATTGTACTGTCAGATGGTTAAGTTTTTCATGTCTTGAAATGCAAAGTTGTTTCAGCAGACTTTTTTTTTTAATGTCCTTTCATTTTGTCTTCACATCGACCTATGACACAGGGATCACCACCCATCTGTGAGTGGAAGAATGGAGGCCCAGAGATGTTAGGTAACCTATAAGGAATTCACACAGCCAGCAGTCAAACCAGGGTCTGTGTGATTCCCAAACCTTGGTGCCTCGTACTCCACCAGCTCCTGTATAAAGCCCCTCAGTGTTATGTGTGCTCATTTAATTTATTATAGAGGATAAACCTGTGATCTGAAAATCACCACCGAGTTTCTGTAGAAAGTTGGAAATTGTGAATGAGATTTCTTTTTCCTGACCTTAGGATCAATGAAACCACTGTAAGTTGAATGTCAAGAGTTTAATGAACCAATTGAACTGACGGACGCTAGATTTAGGGTTAGATTAAAAAAAAAGAAAGAGAAAGAAAGAAAGAGGCTTGCCTCCTTTGAACCAGATCTGCAACATTGTTAAAATGTTCCGTGTCCATGCATCGGATTCTTTGTGGTGACTCATTCCCAGCATCCCCAGGTACTGGAACCTGCTTTGTGCCTGGGCCCAGAAAAGCCTTCCTGTGGGTGTCAAGGCTGCACTCTCAAGCGTTCTGGAGACAGAACAGGTAACTTCTCTTTCTGTTCAAAGCAGTGCCAGGAAGTGGGTGCACAGAGGGCTGTGCAGAGGACTCCCCCCCTCCGCCTTCCCTTCGTGGCAACCCCGCTGATAAATGGAGCAGGGAGAAGCAGGCTCGTCCTGAGGGATGGCCGACCATCTAGGGCTGATGCATGATGTGGGTTTAAAAGCATCTATAATTAATCAGTTCTGAGTGCAGGCTCCATCCTTCCTCTTTCCCACCCCTCTTAAGCTAATGTCATCGTCGCATCCTGGTGGCTCAGTAGCTGAGAGCACCGCATGGTCCAGACAGTTTGGCTACAAAGTCCGTGTGAGAAATAGCTGTGGAATCAGACGTGGGTACAAATTGGTCTCCTGGCTGGGTAGCGTTGAGCGCTGTACTCACGGAGCTTCATCTTCTGTATCTCTGAAGTGGGCTAATAGTAACCACCTTGCAGAACAGACTAGTGCTTCTCAGACTCCAGGCGTGCATTGGCATCACCCCGTGGCCCATTAGACACGTTGCCGGGCTCCGCCCCAGAGTGTCTGAGTCAGTAGGTCTGAGGTGAGGCCTGAGACGGTGCGTTTTCAGCCAGTTTCCAGGTGTTCCTGATGCTCCTGGTCCAGGAACCAGGTTCGGGAACCCTGGCCCAGAGGACCGAATAAAGAAGGCGTGTGAAGGTGTCAGCACTGGGCGACTGTGCTGAGGGCGCTCATACACAGCAGTGGTTTTCTGCCTCTGAAATGCTTCTGGATTGCTCGGAAGGTGATGGCAATGACACTTGGGAAGGGACTTTGGTGTGTCAGATGTTTTCACTTCGTTCTTATGTGATGATAACTTGGACCGTGGTCACAGGCGTCATCACTATGGGAGTTAGTTGGGGTGTTTTCCTTAATGAAGGGAATGTAAGACATCAGTGCCCTTCAAAGAGGCGCTAAATCTAGGATTCTGTTAGAAAAGCCGGTTCATCATTCCCACACATCAAACAAGATGTTCACGGTCAAGGCTTTTTAGAAATGCAGCTGAGAAAGGGCAGGGCACCAGACAGACTCCCACGGGGCCATTAGGGATGGCCACTGGTGTTAATGGAAGTCACTCCTCCTCCTTCCCCATGGTTCAGATTGATTTAATATTCTTTGGTGTTTAGGGTTTGGGGGGAAAAATTCATTTTCCACCAATAGTAATTATCGTCTTGTCCATCAAAACCAAACACGGTCTGTGTGAGTGTGTGTGTATGAGAGAGAGAGAGAGAGAGAGAGAGCCCTGATGGTTTTCTGATGTCTCCTGTGTGCCAGGCCCTATGCTACGCCATCTACGCACAATATTTAATTTCATTCTGTTCCTCCAAGGCCTGTCACGATTTCCCTTTTTTGCATATGCAAAAACTAAGGCTCAGAGGGGTTCAGCACCCTGCCCCAGGCCACACAGCCAGTAAGTACCCCACCTAGTTTTTGCTGCCACCTGTGTCAGATTCAAAACCACATTATTTTCACTGCCTCACTCTGTAGCCGTGCCAGGTGCTTCCATTGCTTTGCTAAACCCTCGTAGCAACCCTGGGAAGTACACGTTTCACAGATGAGTAGACCAGCTTGGGGGGGGGGGGGGTCAGGCTGGTTCTGTGTACCCACCCAGTCCCATACCTGTCTGGTTTTGGAGCCTCGTGAAGCTGTTTCTGTGGCAAGACCTCACCTCCCTGTCCAGGGCCACAGAAGTAAATTCTAAGACGTACATCTGCCTGGATGCTTACAGCGGGGGCCTGGGAGGACCCCAGCTGGGTTGGCTGGGAGGAAGTCTGTGTGGGCTGGTAAAGGTTTTTGTGTTTGCAAAACTGTGTTAAAATAATTGCCCAAATTGCTCTGAGGAAAGGGCTCATTTCTTTTTTACTCTGTAATCCTGAAGCTCTGCACATTGGTTCTGTAAACATGACACATGAGAATTAAGGACTCAAAAAAAAAAAAATCCTCTGGTTAATGGTGTTGTTAAAACGTGATCAAATTCACGCAGAGGAACTTGTTAGTCTTAAACAGTTATGTAAATAAAAATATAAAGTGTCTCCTTCCTCAGTAGGCAATTAACATATGACTTGTAGCAAATGGGTCATTTTTCTGGTCTTAACAGTGTATGTGGAGGTTGGGGTGTGATCACTTTCCCAAGGTTTAAAAATTGCCTGCAGCTCCCAAGCCAAGGAGTGGTAAACAGCTATGTGTCAGTACCTGCCCTGCACTCTTGGGAGGCCCTGGAGGTTTGGACTCAAATTTGTTGTTCTGTAAACGCTTTCAGGCCGAGGTGAATAAATCATCAGAGCTGGAAGTTGGTTCTGCAGAGTCCGCCCCCGGACCTGTCCTTCCTCCCTCCCCAGAAAAGTCATAGCAGTGGAGGAATACTGACAGGCTAAAAAATCACATATTTACTTGAAAGTGACTTCTCTGCGAGTGCCTGGTGATATCCAGTGCTGTCCTGGGGTATAATGACTGTACCTGGGATCCCAACGTTTGGGAAACACATGATGAGGGGAATAACTTTTATGCCACTTCATGAGAGGCAGTTCAGCTGATGCAAAAGCATGAGGATCAAACCGAGGACCATTCTATGACATTAGGGCAGAATATTTGAGGTCACCGTCGACCTGGAAAATCTGCGACATGTGGTCTCTTGTCAAGATGATGCGTGTCGGGGAAATGCTATGTGTCTTGCCACCGATCGAGAAGTCAGTTAATATTTGTGAGACAATAGAAGCTGGTGGTTTGCTAAGCTGTGATTTTGATTCTTTGTTAGGACATCAAGAACGCAGACAAATCTAGAAGAGTCAGGGAAGACGTCAGGGAGAAGGTAGGATTTGAGGTAGACCTCAAAGGACAGGGACCAGTATCCGGGTATAGAGGACAGATGGGAAGGCCTTTCAGGTCGAGGGAACATCAGGGGGTGAAGCTTGGGGTGGGCGTGGGCTGGGGCCTGCGTGTGGGGTGTGCGTGGCACCCCACGTACACAGAAACAGCTCTGCCCGGAGGATGCTGGGAACAGTGAGGACAGAGGTGGCCCGATGGCCACTGGCTCTGATGGGGCAGCGGCCTTGGGATTTGGTGGTGTGGGCAGTAGGGCGCTCAAGTGTTTGGGGTGGGGCCCTCTGGCAGGGCCTGACCCGGCAGATCGGTGAGACGAGATAGGTCACAGTTCCAGCAACAGCACGAGGGTGCGCGTCAGAGTGAAGGGAGGTCCTGGGGTCCGGTTCTGTTTGGGGAGAGGCAGGTGCCCCGGGGGCCTCCGTGCTGGCTGGGGAGAGTGGATGTGACACCCTGAGAGCCTGCAGTTTTTACCCTTGGCTGCACCTGTAGGTCACATGGCCTGGAAAGCTTTTTAAAAATGCCTGTGATGGGGCCCCACCCCAGACCATGGAGGAAAAGCCAGTCGTTTTTTTTTTAGAAGTACCCCCAGATGATTTTCATGGTTTGTGTGGGCCAGCAAGATGAACTGTGTGCTCAGGGGAGCCTCTGGGCGTGTCAGGGATTAGAAGGTGGGAGCCAATTGGAGCACGAGGAGAGCAAGAAGCCTTTGCAGTGATGAGATATGAGGTGCTGGGCTCTGAGCTACTGTAGAGTCACCGAGGAACCAGCTTGAGGAAAGAGGGAGGGGGCAGCATGTCAGGTGGAATCGTGCCAGGGAGAGATCACCCCCCGCCCCGGGCTGCTGAGGTTTGCCTTGAGCCACTTTGCAAAAGGGGGCTGGCCCAGCAGAGAGTGTCAGCTGGGTGAGGGCCGGAGAAAAGATTGTGCCCCACCTGTTTGGCAATGTTCCTCCCCCCTGATTTTCAGCCAGGAGTAGGGAGCAGGCACGGCGGGTTCTTATCTGGCCGTTCAAGCCTA
Source organism: Panthera onca (assembly GCF_046562875.1). Classification (NCBI taxonomy): domain Eukaryota; kingdom Metazoa; phylum Chordata; class Mammalia; order Carnivora; family Felidae; genus Panthera; species Panthera onca. Next base: position 27,144,613 of record NC_138352.1, on the reverse strand, counting down.
CGAGCCAGATTCCTTCCTACACCCCTGATTGTAATGACTGCAGCAAACGCCGCTTGTAAAACTTAAAACTACATTTGTTCACAGAAGTTCCATCAAAGGTAGTTGTAATTTAGAGTACCTAACTGAGGTAGATTCGCTTTTAGCGGAAGATGTCTGGAAGAGAGGTTTTACCTGGTGCATTTCATGTATATCACAACATCATAATTTATTATATTTTCAGAAAGAAATTAGTTTGCGGTCCAATTCTATAATGTTTATTGAGCACATATGTACTGTGCTCTATAGGTTGGAAATACACGGATGGAGAGGTGTAAGTTCCTGGGCTCACGTAGCTTATGGTGCACAGAGAGTGGCTCCTGACGGAAGGATAAGTGTTGGCAGCCTGGGAGGGAGGGTAAAAAGTGGTGTCAGATACCGAGAGTGAGGCTGAAGGCTTCAGGGGAAAGGGTAGGGAGGTAGAGTCTTGCAGGGAGAGGGGGAGCTCTGGGGGACGCAGAGGAGAGGCCTCCGGGCCAGAGAACAGGGCCGGGCCAAGGGCTGAAGGCGAAGGTGTGAGCTCGAGCTGAGCGAGGGTGTGGAGGAGGAAGGGCCGGACGTGAGGCGGAACAGGCGGGCTGCTTAGCGCGCTCTGAGTCGGGACGTGGCTTTTACACAGTCTTTTGGTGGCGAGTGGGCAGCGCCCTGGGTCCTCCACGCTGCCTCTGATTGGAGCAGTTCTGCTCTGCTCTGCACGTGGGAAACTAAAAAGAGCTCATTTGAAAAGTGTTCCTCTGCTGTTTCAAAAAAAAAAAAAAAAAAAAACCCAAAGTGATCTCATTGCTGTAGGTGCAGGGGAGTCACTGACAGCAAGAGAGCGCCCTGTGGGTGGCCGGGAGAGAGGGCCTGGAGGCTTCCCCAGGGAGCTGAGAAGCCCCCACTTCTTTCTTTCTGCAGGAGAAGGCGGGGCTGAGAGGGGTTCTCACCTCTTCCACCCTCTGCTCTAGGCCACTCTCCCAGGTCCCAGGGTGAGGTCTGGGCCATGTGCCTGCTATGGCTAACAGGTCCTTTGGGAATGGAGCTCTTTACGGCCAAATAGCTCTGTTTTTGTCTTTTTCTCTTTTGTAAATAAGCTGTGTGCCCAAATGGGGCTTGAACTCATGACTCTAGGAGCAAGAGTTGCACGTTCTACCGACCGAGCCAGCTGGGTGCCCCCAGCAGCTGTATTTTCCAGAAATCCCTGGAGAATTTTATGACCAGGTCATAAAGGTAAGGGACCTAGCAGTTCACCCTGGGATGCATGTCCGAGAGATCACGTGCCAGGCTCTTGTGCTGGGTACCTAGGAGGTGGCCCGGCCCTCAACTCTTCTTAGACTAGACAAGAGTGGTCCACAGGCCCCATGCGGCCCACAGATGTATTTTATCTGGGCTGTGCTGGGCCTTTTTAAGGAATTAAAGTTGGTTGCCCTATTAGTTTCCTCTGGCTGATGTAACAAATGACCACAAATGCAGTGGCTTAAAACAACAGTTGTGTAGGTTAGAATTCTAACACAGGTCTCAGTGGGCTAAAATCATGGTGTAGCCAGGACGGTGCTCCTTTCTGGAGGCCTTAGGAGAAGATCTGTTTCCTCGTGTTTTCCGGCTTCTGGAGGCTGCCCTCATCCCTTGATTGGTGGCCCCTTCTGTCTTCAAAGCCAGCCACAGTTAGGCTGTGTCTTTATGCCGCATCATTCTGACAGGGACTTTTCTGCGTCCCACTGCCACTTTTAAGGATCCTTGCCATTACAGGGGTAATTCAGGATCTTCCCTATTTTGAGGTCAGCTGTTCAGAAACCTTAATCTCATCTGCTGCCTTAATTCCCCTTCGCCGTGTAACTGGGATTAGGATGTGGACATCTCTGGGAAGCCATTATTCTGTCTACCGCAGTTGCCAACATGAAAATCAGGAGATCTTACATAGCAATCTGGACTTGCAGCTTCATTGACAAATCAGAACACTTGGCAGCCAGGGGCCTGCACTGTTGCCTGGCAACAGTGGGTCAGTGCCAGTGTCGGCGCCATCTCTGGATGGGGCTTCGTGTGCCAGTTCTCTGCAGCCCCCACCCCTCCCGTGACGCCTGCTCACTTCCCTTCGTGGCCTGGGCCCTGCTCTGGAGACCCAGGACCCTACACAGTTCGTCACGGCAGTGTCTCCTGTTCAGGGTGGTGGGGCTTGCCAACCACCCTGTTCGATGCCCTCCTCCTTGCCCTCACGCTCCACCCTCTCTGCTTAGACACTTGTCTCCCACCCTCCTCTCGTTCCCCCCTCTCCCTGACCCAGGCCTCTACATTCCAGAGCATCTCTGATGCTATTTTAGGTGGGCGTTATTTGCACGATAACTCCTTGCCTCCTGTCCTCTCCTTTCCTGGCACCCAACACCGGTACATTCTGGTGCCTTCCATTTGGTATCTTGCATTGGCATTTGTGAGAAGCAAGTCTTTACGATGCACCTTGAGAGTAGTGTCCATCAGAAGTCAGGATCACACAGCAAACATTTAGCTGAGCCTCTGCTCTATGCCGTGTACTTTCCTACCTGCTGGGCATTCAGTGGGAAGGGTGGTAGGGATGCTGGCCTTGCCTCCCACCTCCATGTGGTTCTCCAAGGGGGAGGAGGAGAAACAAGCGGGTAGGTGATTGCAGGTTTAACCACCTGTTGCATCTGGGAAGCGCCTGGCAGCCTCCTGCTTCCCTGGGGCTGGGAGGCGAGCTCCGTTTGCAGTGGTAGGGGGTCCCCTGGCTCTGTTAAAGGCAGTTCAGTGAAAGGTTTCCTTGTTTCCAGACCCTCGCTGAATTTGGGGGAGGCATCTCGAGGCCTACGTGATGTATTGGTTTACAGTGTGAAGGACCAGGTCAGAGGACTCTGTGGCTGCCTGGCGGTCTCACCTGGGGCTCTGGTTCTTTTCTGAGGAGCCCCTTGTGTGGCCTCTCGTGGACAGGCCTCCACAGTGACCCTGAGCTGTAGGACTCAGGTGGAGGACACTGGGTAGAGCCCCCAGAACTTGACAGCTTAAGGGCATCTAGTTCTTTAACCTGCGCGGAGCATTATCTAGCATATTAAGGGTATCGGGGAACTTGCTTGAAAGCAAAGTAAAACTTTTCATTATGGGGAATTTCAAACATAGAAAAATAGACTAGTTCAGTGAACTCCCAGCACTGAGCTTCAGGAGTTGTTTTTTCCGTTTTTAATGTTTATTTATTTTTGAGAGAGAGAGAGAGACAGAGCACAAGCAGGGGAGGGGCAGAGAGAGAGGGAGACACAGAATCCAGAGCAGGCTCCAGGCTCTGAGCTCTCAGAGCCTGGACGCGGGGCTCAAACTCATGAATTGTGAGATCATGAGTTGAGCCAAAGTTGGACGCTTAACTGATTGAGCCACCCAGGCGCCCTGCTTCAGCAGTTTTAATCTAGGATCCTTCCCCCTACCCCTCTTCGATTCTTTCTTTCCTTTTTTTTTTTTTCCCCCTCTTCGATTATTTCAAAGCAAATCCCAGACTTACTTCATTGATCAGTGCTTCGGTATCTATCACTAGCAGATACACACTCTTTGGAAACTTGTTTTTGTAATCTTTTTTTTTTTTAATCTTTGTTTTTGAGAGAGAGTGCGCATGTGTGTGTGCAAGCAGGGAAGGGGCAGAGAGAGGGAGATACAGAATCTGAAGCAGGCTCCAGGCTCCAAGCTGTCAGCACAGGGCTCAAACTCACGAACCGCGAGATCATGATCTGAGCTGAAGTTGGATGCTTAACTGACTGAGCCGTCCAGATGCCCCTGGAAGCTTGCTTTTAACTGGAGACTAAACACCAGGCATCCTAATTTTGATTTCGTGTGCTCTGGAGTCGAAGCTGACTTTCTGTACTTGTGGGTGATAATCTTTATACAAAATCTTGATGTGGGTTGAATTTTATTAGCACAACGAGAATTTTGCTATTAATTTTTTTAATTGCAAAATACATGTAACACAAAATTTACCATGGTAACCATTTCAAAGTGTTAAGAATTCAGTGGCATTAAGGGGCGCCTGGGTGGCTTAGTCGGTTAAGTGTTTGGCTTCAGCTCAGGTCATGATCCCACGGTCCGTGGGTTCGAGCCCCGCGTCGGGCTCTGTGCTGACAGCTCAGGAGCCTGGAGCCTGCTTCAGATTCGGTGTCTCCCTCTCTCTCTGCCCCTCCCCAACTCATCTCTGTCTCTTTCTCTCTCAAAAATAAATAAACATTAAAAAATTAAAAAAAAATTCAGTGGCATTAAGTATATTTACACTGGGGCATGTGGATGGCTCAGTTAGTTGAGCGTCCGACTCTTGATTTTAGCTCAGGTCATGATCCCAGGGTCATGAGATCCGAGCCCATGTCAGCTCTGTACTGGGCGTACTTAAGATTCTCCCTCTCCCTCCGCTCCCCCCTGCCTGTCTCTCTCAAAAAGAGTATATATACACTGTTGTGCAATCATCACCACAATGTAGTTACAGACTTTTTTCATCACCCCAGAAGGAAACCTGTACCCGTTAAGCAGTTATTCCCTATCCCTCCCATCCCCAGCCCCTGAAAACCACTAACCTGCTTTCTCTCTCTAGGGTGCTCGGCCTGTGCTGGGCATTTCATATGCATGGAGTCATATGGGTGTGATCCTCTGTGTCTGGCTTCTTTCACAGAGTATGGTGTTTTCCAGGTTCAGCCCTGGAGTCACGTGTGTCATTCCTTTTTGTGGCTAAATAATATTCCATCGTGTGGACAGACCACAGTTTGTCTATCTGTTCATCTGTTGATGGACATCTGGGTTGTTTCCACCTTTGGCAATTGTGAGTGGTTGCTACTTTAACTTGTCCGTGCTTACTTTGAAATGGGTGATGTGATACGTGGATCAAAAAGAAAATGTCGTCATACAGGGGTGGGGTGGGGTGGCTACTTCCATAATCCGTTGATTTGTAACCCATTTAAAAAGAACTTATTGGGGCGCCTGGGTGGCTCAGTCGGTTAAGCATCCGACTTCGGCTCAGGTCATGATCTCACAGTCTGTGGGTTCAAGCCCCGCATCGGGCTCTGTGCTGACAGCTCAGAGCCTGGAGCCTGCTTCCGATTCTGTGTCTCCCTCTCTCTCTGTCCCTCCCCTGCTCATGCTCTGTCTCTCTCTGTCGCAAAAATAAATAAAATAAAAAAAAATTAAAAAAAAAAAGAACTTATTACTGAAGTACATCGTATGTAACGGAAAAGCATACTCCACATCAGGATCTCAGGCCTGTTGCTTTTTTTCGGTGGCCATGAGGCCTGCTTAAGAGGCTGCCATCTGAGAGACACCCTCCTCTTCTTAGACCTGAGAGACCACAGCTATGGGTCTGAGGGTGGGCAGTGGCTTTTTTTTTTTTTTTTTTTTTTTTTTTTAGCACTGGCATTGAGGGAAATGCTTGACTTTGACTCCAGAGTTATAGGGGCAGACTTGGTGTTTTCGTGAGTCATTGCCTTTATTTCCATGCCTCAGTAAACAGTGTCTGCCCTTGTGTTGTCAGGTCCCGGAGGTCAGGGGGTTAGGTTAGGTATGTTGTTATCAGTGTGCAAAATGAAGTGGGTTTGGTAACATGTTTTATATGTAGACATTGATTTCTGTTAGATTTTATTTCTAGTAAGGAGTTAGCGAACAGGCTTGAATAAGTCAACTGCTGACTCGTGGGGTGCCCGTCGCAGGGGCTGCCTTGTGGGGCGAGATGCTCTCTCGCATCATGCCGTGTGTCCTCTTTTGGAGGGTCCAGAGAGGTGTTCATCTCAGGTCCCAGGACAAGGAAGAACTCTTCTGTGAATTAGCTCTATTTCTGTCTCGTGGGCAGCGTGAATCATCTTTGCCTTGGCCATCTGGAAGCTCAGCGCAAAGTCGATCATTTGGGCCCGCTCTAGTGCGGCCTGCCCTTGGGGTTCTAACCTTGCTTTTTGGCCCAGCCTTTTGTTTTGTTTTGTTTTGTTTTGTTTTCTTTTTTCCTTCTCTTTCCCTGTTGCTTGAGTTTCTTTGTTTGCTTGCTTTTCATTGTTACATGGGTTTCTCTAAGCCAGTGATTCTCAACTGGGCTCAATGTAGTTTGTCAGGATAACCTGGGGAGCTTCTTTTTTTTTAAATGCCGATGCTTGGGACACCTGGGTGGCTCCATCGGTTAAGCCTCTGACTTTGGCTCAGGTCATGATCTCACCGTCTGTGCGTTTGAGCCCGCATTGGGCCCTATGTTGACAGCTCAGAGCCTGGAGCCTGTTTCAGAGTCTGTGTCTCTTCTCTCTGCCCATCCCCTGCTCACTTGCTCTCTCTCTCTCTCTTTCTCTTTCTCTCAAAAATAAATAAATATTAAAAAAATTTTTTTAAATGCCGATGTTGGGTCCCCACCACCTTCTGTTTTAATCGTTCAGGGAAAGTGGCCTGAGCCTAAGTATTTTCCAAAGTTCCCCAGATATTTACCTGTGTGGCCAGGGTTGGGAGCTGCTGTTTTAGGCCATTTCACATTCGTTTAGCAAATAAGACAGGGATAAACAGAAGAAAAGGATGGAGTCTGGGAGGACAGCTGACCCTAAAGTATGGTGGTTTAAGCTCAGAGGAGCCAAGTAAAAGGGATTATGTAGCTTCCAGTGGTTTTCCTGCCAGTGGAACCAGTGGGAAAGCTCTGAGGGGATCCTCTCTGTGGCCAGAACTGCAGAAGGCTTAACTCCTGGGACCAGGGTTGGGAGGTGGGGGGGGGAGTGGCTGGGATTTTGCTCTGAATATCTCAAGCCTGCTTAGTGGTAGTACAGCTTTGTAACCAGGTCTTCTGGCCCATTCAGGACCCACGTCCCATACTTGGGACCTAGTTTGTGCTTTAATTCCATTTGTTATAAAAAGTAATCATAGAGAAGACCCAGTGTATAAAGAGAAAATTTAAAACATGGTCTTTGCAACTAATCCGATTCCTCCTGCACTTTGAAAAAGCACTGTCTAGGGGCGCCTGGGTGGCTCAGTCGGTTAAGCGTCCGACTTCAGCTCAGGTCACGATCTCACGGTCCGTGAGTTCGAGCCCCGAGTTGGGCTCTGGGTTGATGGCTCAGAGCCTGGAGCCTGCTTCCGATTCTGTGTCTCCCTCTCTCTCTGCCCCTCCCCTGTTCATGCTCTGTCTCTCTCTGTCTCAAAAATAAATAAAAACGTTAAAAAAAAAGTTAAAAAAAAAAGAAAAAGCACTGTCTCTGCCTTTTTTTTCCTTTTTTTAAATTTACTTATTTTGGCGAGAGCACAAGCAGGGAAGGGGCAGAGAGAGGGGGACAGAGGATCTGAAGTGGGTTCTATGCACACAGCAGTGAGCCTGATTCCAGACTCAAACTCATGAATCGTGAGATCATGACCTGAACCAAAGTCAAAAGCTCAACCAACTGAGCCACCCAGGTGCCCCTAGCACTTTCCCTGCTTTAAAGAGAAACAAGAAATTATGAAAGAAAAGACATTCTTTATTGATTAAAAAAACTATATTTTATTGGTAGAAGAAAATGGTAAATAGCACAAGAAATCACTGTAATCTGAATGCAAGGTGTTGGATAGATGTTAACATTTGAAGAAAGAGAAACAAATGATTATCGAAACAAAACCAAACCCATTATTTCTTCCTTCATCCCACCCCATCATTGTTTTTATTTACTTCTTTCACTTTTTAACAAAAATCTTGTTCGCTCTTTTTCTCTTCTGATTATGTTTAAGTCCACTCTACCAAAATAGATTATCTGCAGTATGGTATTTCCAGGCTGATTTTCTTTTTGCGCTAAGTCTCAGAGAATGGTTAGGGTGCCCGTTTGAATGGTCATCAAAGAAAATTTGGAAAGTTCACCTAAGTAGGAAGAACCAAACTGGAACTTGACCTATGGCCTTGCCCCTGTAGTCACTGTTAATAGTTTGGTTTGTTTTCTCTAAGTTGTTTGTTCGTTTAGTACCCAGGGGTCCTTGTGTTCTGTGTGACCATTGCCAGGATGGTCCAGAGCTTTCCCTTGAACAGCCACAGTGGGAAGAGGTCAGTGCCTCCTGCAGTTTGTCCCCTCCTCCCTTGCTGGGGGTGGCTCCGGTCTTCAGCCTCCAGAGGCTCTGGGAGGGCGCTCAGGAACTCTCTGCTTTGCGGGATTGCTAGGGGCTTATTAACCAGTTGGATGTGGGTGAGGGAGGGGGGACCCTGACTGTGGAAGCTGTTGGTACTGGTGCGGAGATGGGAAGTGTAGAGGGGGAACCGGTCGAGGGGGAGGAGGGCTTCAGGGCCGGACCATGGAGCCAAAGACTGACAGAGGCTTCCAGAGAGGGGCAGGCTGGCCCCTTGGGCAAAGTTACCTACTGGTCTCTGGGCCTCAGTTTCCCCCTCGATGGTATAAATGAGAGAGTGGGACTAAGCGATACCCAGGTCCGTCCTGACTCCCAAATGCTTTCTTCCATCCTCAGTAAGAGCGGCAGTCGGGCTGGCCGTTGTTTTTGTCTTCTGAATGTGTCTTTTCCCTTTGGTGAGCTGCTGATGAGGTGTCGGTGATGTGGGTGTCGGCATGTTCTTACCGCAGTTTATTGCCTCTTCTCAGAAGTCCCCGTCGGAGGAGGAAACAGGCCAGTTCCTTAGGAAATGTGTGTGCCTGGGGCTCAGCAGCTCACTTCTGATCCAACCCGGAGAGCTGGTCCAGGTTGTAGGTCAACTGGCTCGCTTCAGGGGCACCCATGACATGTCCACGTGCGGTCATTTCCTTCTGGGGCCCTCAGCATTGCTGCCGCACGGGGACAGGCAGAGGGGTCATTTGTGGGTCCCTGTGAGTGGGTGTCCCACGCCGGGGACAGGTCCCCGCATCTCTGTCCGGCGGTGTCAGGCACGCCTGGCTGGTTACTGAGCCAACCCCAGCGACAAGCTGTTAGCTTTCCCACAAGACTGCACATCCCGGGAGGAGAGCAGACCCTGACGGGTGCCGCGTTCCGCCCAGGGCCTGGTGGTGGCGGATGGCTTAGCACAGACTTGTCACTTTGAGGTTTTCATTTGTGTGCTACATCACACTACCAGCCGGGTGGATATTTAAGAAGTCTTTTTGACAGAAATTTAAAAGCTATTATGGAGGCTCCCCCCCCCCCTCCCCGCCCCAGTTTAGAAGAAGGAAATCCATTTAAAACTCAGAAAGGGGAAACAATGTTGTCTTCTTTAAGAGAAAAAAAAAAACCCTCATTCTGTAACTTACCGGCTTCTGAATCGAGACTCAGAAATGAGATTAAAAAAACAAACAAACTGCCCTGTGATCTGTGCTGACAACACTGAGACTGCTTGGGATTCTCCCCCCCCCCCCCCACCTCTGCCCTCCCCTGCTCATGCTTGCTCGCTCACTCTCTCAAACAAATAAACATTAAAAAAAAAAAAACAAAACTGTCCTGTGAGGCTCATGGAAATCGAATTTGGAATTGGTCAGCCTAAAGTTTGTCTCCTTTCAGTAGGTAATGTGGAAATACGGTTTTGCTGTTGTTGTTGAATATGAGCACAGTGCCTCGTTGACTTGGCATGTTTTGAGCACTGAGTCACTTCAGAGGGAAATTTCCAGACAAGGATCACGTCCCTTTGAGGGCCAACAGCCTGTCCTTCTCACTTGGCACTTCTTTTCGCCCTCTTCACACTTGCCCTGTTCCCCCCCCCCCCCCCCCCCCCCCCCCCCCCCCCCGGCTGGCTGCTGGGTGGTGAGGAGGGCTGCCTTCCTCGGAAAGGCCCAGGCTACCTGCTGGGAGCTTGCGGTCTCTGATGGGTCTTGAGGAGGCTGAGACTCCCCTCCCCCCGGAACGGAACGCCTGGAGGAAGAGTCCGTGTTCTCTGTTGCTGGCATCCAGGGCCCATCCCTGTTTGGCCTGCGCCCTCTCTTCTGGCCTCCTTCTCACTGCTGTCCCCTCCCCACTGGACTGGCTGGGGCCTGAGCCCGTCATTTTGCTTGGAATGCACTCTGCCTGCCGCTCAGCCACCTTGACCTTCCCCTTGCCCGCTCCACCGCTGGCCCGTACCCCTTGGGCTTCCATAGTAGGGTGTCGGCTGTCTGTGCTTCCCTGCTTCCCATGGGCTGTGTCGTGTGAGCCCTTTGCAGACAGGGTTTGCATCTGACTCACCTGCGTCCCCCAGCACTCTGCTGCCACCTGACGGGGGGGGGGGGGGGGGCAGGTGTTGACGACACACTTGCTACACAAGTGGGGGCTCGTAGCCTCTTGTTCCTCCCTTCCTTGCCCCTGCCCCTCGTGGTCAGAGAGGCACCTGCTCAGGGCCATGCAGGGGTGGGGTGGGGGTGAGGGGTAGGAGGTGAGAGTAGCAGGGTGGCAGGGTGGGTGGGGGTGCGTGGACCTGTGGGCAGCACAGGGGAGAGTGCAGGTTGGAACGGGGTATGGACAGCTGGGAAAGGCCACCACAGGCCATTTGCGGCCTTCCAGGTGTGAAACCTGAGGAGCCTGGTCAACACGGATGCAGACTGTCTTCTAGTCCTTGCCCTTAGCTTCCCAGCTGTGGAGGTGGAGGTGGGCTCTAACAGATTGACAGGCTGAAGGACACAGGGCTGGGCGGAGGCTTACGCCTGGCTGCTCATGGCACCGGCACGTTGGCCAGGGGCTTTGATATTTAAAAAAAATTTTTTTTAATGTTTATTTATTTTTGAGAGAGAGAAAGTGAGAATGGGGGAGGGGCAGAAAGAGGGAGACAGGATCCTAAGCAGGCTCCTCGCTGAGTGCAGAGCCAGATGTGGGGCTCGAACTCATGAACGGCGAGATCATGACCCGAGTGGAAATTGAGAGTCAGCCGCTTAACTGACTGAGTTAAGCACCCATACGCCCCAATATTTTTTTAAATGAGGATGGGACTTTTTTTTTTTAATGTTTTTTTTTTTTTGAATAGACAACACATTGACATAGGTTTGAAATAAAAGATTATTAAAGTATACTTTGAGAGATCTTGCCCTTCACCTCTGATCTCATCTGCCTTGTCCCCCCTTCTTCTTCTTTTTTTTTTTTTTAAATGTTTATTTTTGAGACAGAGAGAGCACAAGCAGGGTAGGGGCAGAGAGACAGAGGGAGACACAAAATCTGAAACAGGCTCCAGGCTCTGAGCTGTCAGCACAGAGCCCAACGCGGGGCTCGAACTCACAAACCATGAGGTCATAACCTGAGCTGAAGTTGGAAGCTTAACCAAGCTGAGCCACCCAGGCACCCTCCCCCACTTTTTCTTTTTTAGCGTTTATTTTTGAGAGAGAGAGAGCGTGAGCGAGAGTGTTGCTGGGGAGGAGCAGAGAGAGGGAGACAGGGAATCCCAAGTAGGCTCCGTGCTGTCAGCACAGATCTTGACGTGGGGCTTGAGCTCATGAACCGGGAGATCATGACCTGAGCCAAAATCAAGAGTCAGATGTTCAACCAACTGGACCACCCAGGTGCCTCCGCCTTCTCCTGAATAGAGAGCCCCTTTTAGCAGTTAGGATATCCTTCTAGTGTTTCTTTACTCAAATAAAGCAAACACAAATTTATATCCTTATTTCTCCCTTTTTATTAGAGAGAAGAGCACACTACGCATAATCATTCTACACCTTGCTTTACACTACCACTGTAGCCTAGAGAGTTTTCTATTTTCATACTTGGAGAATCATCACTCTCTTTCAGCTATTTGATATTGTGAAGTTGTTCCTTTGTTTGTTTTCTTTTAAATCCCATCCCCTAAACAAAGGCATTCGGGTTGTTTCCAGCATACCTCGCCTGCATCCAGTAGTCTTATCTGTGCATCTTTCCCGCGTGTGCAGGGGGCCCTGAGGGTAGCGTCCCCCAGGGACACCGCTGGGTCAGAGGGCGAACACATTTGCAATGTGGGTAGATTTTGCGAAATTGTCCTCGGCAGGGGTTGTTCCAAGTGCCTGGATCCCCACAGCCTTGCCGAGAGAAGGCAGAGTCAGATGTTTGGATTTTTGCCAACCTGACAGGTGTAAAAGGCATCTCAGTGTAACCTTCAGTTTGCATTTTTCTGAAGTGTGAGCCGATCGTGTCATATGTTTAAGGACTACTTATTTATTTAAGAATATTTATTTATTGTTGGCAGAGTGCGTGTGGGGGGGTGGTAAGGAAAGGCGGGCAGAGGATCCAAAGTGGGCTCTGTGCTGACAGCAGTGAGCCACTGTGGGGCTTGAACTCACGAAACATGAGATCACGACTTGAGCTGAAGTCGGATGCTCAACTGACTAAGCTACCCAGGTGCTCCGGCACCATTTATATTTTTGGGTGGACGGTTCTTTTCTCATTTTTTTTTCTTGGGTTATTGGTTGTTTATTTCTCAATCGCTGTGAGCTCTTTATGTTTTGGGGAGTTTAGTTCCTTAAGTTAGGAGTTGTAAAAATTTCTCAGGCTAGGAATTGTTTCGATCTAGCCAGGTTCTTTAAGTACCTCCCTCCCACCCCCATCTCCTGTATTTAAAGATTCAGACTGTGGCCTTGGGACAGAGTCTGGTCTCTATTGGGACAGAACCACAGCCTTGGCTTCCTTCCAGGATTTCAAATTAATTGACCACAGACACGTTTTGAGTCTGCATGGGGGTGGGCTACGTGGTGTTGTGAAAACAACCAGCCCCTCATGTTTCCGTGGCCCGACGCAGCAGAGACTTCTCTCTCTCCTCGTGCTGCGTGTCCAGTGTGTGCGGTCATCGTCGTCATTCACGGGCCCAGGCTGATGGAGGCACCTTTTTTTGTTGGTGGTGGTCGTTATTAATGGCTTTATCGATTCACAATTTGTGTCCCACGCATTAAAGTTCACTTGTTTGAAATACACAGTTCAGTACTTTTTAGTATATTTACAGTTGTGCAACAATCAGCGTAATCTTAACATTTCATCACTCCCCCAGACACCTCATACTCATACCCATTAAGCAGTCCCCCCACGCCACCCCCAACCCCAGCCTTCCTTTACCTTCTGGCAACTGTCAGTCTACTTTCTGTCCTCTGGATTTGCCTGTTCTGGACATATAAACGGAGTTATGTATACAGTAGATAGCCTTTTGTGCCTGGCTCCTTTCTTTAAGCATGCGGTTCTTTTCTTTTTTCTTTTCTTTATTATTTTTTAATAACAAAATATATATGTTTTCAGGGATAGAATTGTGATTCATCACTTACATACAACACCCAGTGCTCATCCCAACCAGCATCCTCCTTAATGCCCCTCATGCCACTAGCCCTTCCCCCACCCAACACCCCGCCAGCAACCCTCCGTTTGTTGTCTGTATTTGAGAGTCTCTTATGATTGCTCTCCCTCTATTTTTATATCATTTTTGCTTCCATCCCCTTATGTTCATCTGTTTTATATCTTATTCCACATATGAGTGAAGTCATATGATATTTGTCTTTCTCTGACTAATTTCGCTTCGCATAATACACTCTAGTTCCATCCACATTGTTGCAAATGGCAGGATTTCATTCTTTTTGATTGCCGAGTAATACTCCATTCTCTCTCTCTCTCTCTCTCTCTCTCTCTCTATATATATATATATATACACCATGTCTTCTTTATCCAATCATCCATCAGTGGACATTTGGGCTCTTTCCATACTTTGGCTATTGTTGATAGAGCTGCTATAAACATCGGGGTGCCTGTGTCCCTTAGAATCAGCATTTTTGTATCCTTTGGATAAATACCTAGCAGTGCAATTGCTGGGTCGTAGGGTAGTTCTATTTTTAATTTTTTGAGGAACCTCCATACTGTTTTCCAGAGTGGCCGCACCAGTTTGCATTTCCACCAGCAAGGCAAAAGAGATCCTCTCTCTCCGCATCCTCGCCAACATCTGTTGTTGCCCGAGTTATTAATGTTAGCCATTCTGACAGGTGTGAGGTGATATCTCAGTGTGGTTTTGATTTGTATTTCCCTGATGATGAGTGATGTTGAGCATCTTTTCACGTGTCTGTTAGCCATCTGGATGTCTTCTTTGGAAAAGTGTCTATTCATGTCTTCTGCCCATATCTTCACTGGCTTATTTGTTTTTTGGGTGTTGAGTTTGGTAAGTTCTTTATAGATTTTGGATACTAACCCTTTATCTGGTATGTCACTTGCAAATATCTTCTCCCATTCCATCAGTTGCCTTTTAGTTTTGCTGATTGTTTCCTTTGCTGTGCAGAAGCTTTTTATCTTGATGAGGTCCCAGGAGTTCATTTTTGCTTTTGCTTCCCTTGCCTCTGGAGACATGTCAAGTAAGAAGAAGTTGCCGTGGCCAGGGTCAAAGAGGTTGTTGCCTGCTTTCTCCTCTGGGATTTTGTTGCCTTCCTGTCTTACGTTTAGGTCTCTCATCCATTTTGAGTTTATTTTTGTGTGTGGTGTAAGAAAGTGGTCCAGGTTCGTTCTTCTGCACGTCGCTGTCCAGTTTTCCCAACATCATTTGCTGAAGAGACTGTCTTTGTTCCATTGAATATTCTTTCCCGCTTTGTCAAAGATTAGTTGCTCATACGTCTGTGGGTCCATTTCTGGATTTTTTTCTTTTGTTTGTTTCCATGATCTATGTGTCTGTTTTTGTGCCAGTACCATACTGTCTTGATGATTACAGCTTTGTGATAAGCTTGAAGTCCAGGATTGTGATACCTCCGGCTTTGGTTTTCTTTCTCAGGATTGCTTTGGCAATTTGGGGTCTTTTCTGGTTCCATACACATTTTAGGATTGTCTGTTCTAGCTCTGTGAAGAATGCTGGTGTTGTTTGAATAGGGATTGCTCTTTCAGCATATTTTCAAAGTTCATCACGTTGTAGCGTATATCTGTACTTCATTCCTTTTTAAGGCTGAATAACACTCCGTTTTGCACCACATTTTATTTACCCGGTCATCTGTTGATGGGCAAAGCTGTTTTCACCTTTTGGCTATTGTAAGCAATGCTGCTGTTAACACGGGTGCACAAATTTGCGTGTGGATGTATTTTCCGGTCTCAGGTAGATAGGCAAGCTCTGTGTTGACCCAGGCCGCCACCATCACCACCACCTTGGGAAGGGAGTTTAGAGAATTACACCCTGGCTTTTAAAGTGTTTGACGGAAAAATGACACATTTCACTTCTAGCAGATTTTATTGGCCAGGGGCCGTGACTGACCTGGGGACGTGCAGTTCCCAGAGTACTTGGTGCATGTAACTAATTTCTACAGAGAAGAGAAACGGGCCTTCGTGGGACCCAGGAGAGCGAGTCCGTGTGGACAGGCCAGTCTGGGAAGCGTTCAGTAGTAAGGTGGGGAGTCCCCGGGTAGAAACTACCTGGAACTGAATAAATGGGGCAGCCTTGAAAGCCGGTCGGTGAGAAGACCTCGGATCTTTCAAGCGGCAGCTTTAGAAGTGGGCGATGGTATCGGAGAGGAGCAAGGCAGTCTCGTGCAAGTAACCTTGAATTGGCCGAGGTTTGGGACCGGGCTCGTCCAAGTTTTCACGGCAGGTGTTGTGGCTCCGTGCAGGGGACGCAGACCTCACCCCACTCATGCGCGGTGTCACCCACCCCTTGCTTCTTACCTGTAAAATGCCTCCCTTGCAGAATTCTGGCACACAGTAGGCACTGAGTAAGGTACAGCCGTCACCCTGATGCATTTGGCTCACTGCAGCCAAGCCTGCGGTCACCAAGCGGCCATCCCCAGGCCTCTGGTTCATGTTTTCCTTGCGAAGCATACACGTGCTGAAGGACTGTCCTCTTCTCGGGGCCTGGTTATCCCCAGGGTGGCCGAAAGAGGAGGAGGTCGGTGGTATTGACGTGGCCGATGAATATTCCAAGGCGAGTAAACAGTTCTTCCTCAGCCTCTGGCGCAACAGATTTCTCAACTCGAGTGTTTTCTGAGCCCCGGAGAAACTGGGCAGATCTGTGTGCACACTCAGTCCTACACCCTTGTATTATTTTTCTAAACAAAGCAGGACAATGGCAATGTAAACATTGTTTGAACAAAGGCATTTGGCTAATGGAGATAAAACCAAGAGGAAAATAACAATTTTAATTTCTTTTTGGCTTTCGTGTTTTGACATTTGCCAGCATACTTTAATCTTTTAAGAATTAAAAAAATTACACGGTTTGCAGACTGCTGTTTGTTTCTGCTTGTTAAATTTAGTGTGAAATTGCCTCAGAAATCCCCCCCCATGTCAGCTTGGTCTTGTTTTCCTCTTTCGGGTTGGGGTCGGGGGCGGGGAGGGGGGAGGTGAGGGGCCAGTGGCCTGCAAAGCGTGTGGGCGAGCATGGAAACTGGTAGAAGCAAAAGCTTTCACCTCCGTTCTCACAGCTTGTGCGCGTCCATTGTCTTGTGGTGCCTGGCAGGCCGCCGCGTCCATTTTCCAGATGAGAAAACGGAGGTTCAGGGACGTGCCTGAACAGTGGGGGGGCGGGGGGTGGGGAGGAGAGGCAGCCATCTTTCCACTCTGTCGGGCTGTCATTTCTAACCCCCCACAAACAGTACCGAGAGGTCGCGTTTTACATTCTGTCAGAGCATCTGGAGGTTTGGTTGGGGCGCGGAGAGGAGCTCAGAGACGTTGGGGGGGGAGCGTGGGAGCAGGTGGGGCCGGACTCGGGGCCTGTGGAGTCATTCATTCCCGCGGCAGATGTGTGCCAGGCGCCGTGCCAGGCCCTGTGAGGCGGGCGGCAGTGTGGAGACAGTCGGGGCCTCTGTCCCCCCGAGAGCTGCAGTCCAGAGGTCGTGGGAGGAAGGAGGGAGAGCGGAGGGAGAGCCGGAAGCCCAGGCAGGCAGCAGGTGGCGGATCCTCCAGCAGAAGGGGAGGGAATTGGGGGTGATTTGGATTCGGTTTTATCCTGAAACCGGGGAGGAGGTAGTCGCCCCGGAGGTGCGGGCCACGGTGCCACAGGTCTGGGAAGTGGCCTCCCCCGCGAGGATGTCTGAGCCACTCATTGGTGTCATGAGAAGGCATGCTGCTCACGGCACCCACGGGCAGGCTTCTTGCCGCGTCCTCTGGACTCTTCTCTGTCCCGGTTCGTTAGCATCACTCCCTGGCCTCTCCCCTCGCCTGCGCCGGATGGTTCTCCGGGGTCTCCGGCCCCCTTCCTGGCACTTCTTGGACTTGGCCCGGTGACTGCTAGCCTCCGTCCCTGTTCTCCCCCGGTCGTCTCACCGCTCCCCCCCAGAGGAACGTGTGGACCCTGATGCCCCTCCCCAGCCCTCCGTGCCCGCTGCCACTTGGCCTTTTTCGCCCTTCGCTCCCGCTTTGCCGTCACCTCCAGCTACGTTTGTTTGAAGGAAAACCACGGATTCGGCCTCTTTCCTTCTCCTGAAACCTGCACACTCTTCCCACCTCTGTGTTCTGTGAAGGGCGCCTCTGTCCTCCTGGCTACCGCCACTCCACCTGTCGCACCCCGCGCTGACCTTCGGCTGTCGGGGGTTCGTTCTGCTCTGCGTTTATGTCCGAGGCCTCCCGCCTTTCTGCTCCCCTGCTGCCCCCGCATTCGGGCCTCGGTTCTTCTCATCGCCCCTCGTGTGGGTTCTGAGTGGCCTTCCTGTCTTCCTCGTCCTCCCTCCTCCCCACCCTGGCCCTCTCACCCTGTGCTGCTTGGTCAGGATTCCAGAAATACTGTTGGGACAGCGTCATTGCCCTGCTCCCAAACAAAACAAAAACCAGGCTCTGTAGCTTTGCTCCAGCAGTATTTCCTAAAATAATTTTGAGTGGTACACAGTCGAATGTTGAATTGCAGTAGTTCTTTATCTTAAAAATGCCCTGGTACTTTGGCAGTTGAAAAAGTTCAACGCTGAGTTACCACATGAGCTGGCGAGTCCAGTCTTCGGTGCAGACCCAGGAGAGGAGAGCTGAAGGCGTAGTCCGTGCAGACACTCGTACGCAAATGTTCACAGCGGCACTAGTCACCGGCCAAAATAAGGGGGAAACAACCCAGCTGTCCTCCAACGAAGTCGGTAGATAGAGGTAGTATCTCCATACAGTGGAAAATTCCTCAGCCCTAAAAAGGAACGAAGTCCTGATTTATACTGCACCGTGGATCAGTGTTTAAGATGTGTTAGGTAAAAGAAAGGAGACACGAAAGGCCAGAGGTTGGGTGATTCTGTTCATATGATACGTCTGGGAAAGGCAAATCCAGCAAGACGGAACGTGGACAGGGGCGGGGGTGGGGAGCGGGAAGGGGCTCGGGTGGGGACTAACAGATGCACGGCCCCTTCTTGGGATGACCCTAGCACAGGCACTGTGGATATACTAAACGGGAAGTGTGATTTGTGCACCGAAAAATGGTGAATTTTATGCTCTATGAATTCTGTCTCAAAAACAAAACAAACAGGGGCGCCTGGGGGGCTCCGTCGGTGAAGCATCCGACTTCGGCTCAGGTCATGATCTCACGGTTCGTGGGTTCGAGCCCCGCGTCGGGCTCTGTGCTGACAGCCTGGAGCCCGCTTCGGATTCTGTGTCTCCCCCTCTCTCTGCCCCTCCCCTGCTCACGCTCTGTCTCTCTCTGTCTCAAAAATAAATAAAAACATTAAAAAAATTAAAAAAAAAACAACAAACAGGCCCCCCACTTCCCAAATGTCACAGCAGTGATGCCTGATTTCGTGTATGTGGTTACTTAGAGTGGGTATTTGAATTTAAAAGGAAATGGATTTAAAGAAACGTAGTAAGCGAACAATAGTACCACTTAGAGGAACAACTAAATGAGGCCGTTCCTAAGGCAGCACCTGGCGCTTAGCAAGCGCTCTGTGTCAGCCACTAGCATTATCATTTTTGGGAGGAAATGGCAAAATCTTGCAAGTGAGTAACCACGCAAGTCCAGATTTCGTAGTGTGCTGAGTGGGGCCCCGGCAGCACAGCCTCTCCCCGCCGGCCCCCTGGAGACCCCACTCCCACACCCCTCGCTGTCTCTGCGCTCTGCCTGAACGAACACTTGCTCGTGCCCCTCGTTCTTCAACAGCATTGCCTCAGATGCACTTGGCATCTCACAGCCTGTCCTGATCTTCCTGTGAGCTGCCCCAGGGCCCGCAGCTTGTAATCTGCTCTGTTGTCCCCCCAGCCGAGACCGAAGCCACGTCTTGTGCCTCCCTAAACCCTCGTGCCTGTTGGAGCCGTTCTTTTCACACTGAGCGAGTGAAGAGTAATTGTTGAACCTGGTATCGACTAAACCATTAATACGTCTGCTCTGTAATGATACAACGATGTCATTAAAGGACAGCAAAAGCGTTCTCAAAATCTGTGGAGAGCTTTTGCACACCCTGTAAATGAGCAGTTCTACCCTTAGGAACGTACTTGGAAACACCCTGCCCCTGTGTCCTGGGAGCCGTGCCTGCACGGACCGGAATTATTCACGATGGCAAAAGTTTGGAAATAGTTTAAGTGTCCATTGGCAAGAGAGTGTGTATAAAGTGTTGCATGCGAACATAAGGCAGGCGGGCCACAGCTAGCCTTATGGCGCAACGTGGATTTGCCTCAGGAACGTAGATGGTATGAAATGACAGAAGCGACTCGTGGAAGACCACACATTATTTGGTTTTACGGCACTGGCGGTAAAATAATTTTCTGCTTTAAACAGCAAGGGACGGGGCTCCGGGGTGGCTCCGTCGGTTAAGCATCTGACTTTGGCTGAGGTCACGATCTCGCATTCGTGGGGCCCAGCTCTGCATCGGGCTCTGTGCTGACAGCTCAGAGCCTGGATCCTGCTTCAGATTCTGTGTGTCCCTCTCTCTCTCTGCCCCTCCCCTCTTCTCTCTCTCTCAAATAAACATAAAAAAAAAAAAAAAGAATCAAGGTACTGAAGAATCCAGAACCGGAGCTGTTTGCCTGGGGCAGAGGAAGTAGGGAGGGGAAGGACCCCCTGGGGTGGGCACTGTGGTCGTGCCCTAGGCCTTGAGAGCGTGGGGGATCACAGGGGTCCCTTTTGTTTGTGCCTCACATGTGGTTTGCACTTAATTCTTTTATGTGCATCCAATAACACATAATAAAAACTTAAGCAAACAGAGGAACAGCAAGAAGACGTTAGGGCCAGCTCCCGTCTTTTCTGGGGCAGAGACTCTGACATTTAAGAGTTAGAAGGAACATTTCCTCCTGACATATCCAGTCGGTATTGCAGAGTAAATAAAGCACTGGGACCGTCTCCAGCAGAAGAGGAAGGAGGGAAATAATATTTTTATTCTGTACCAAAAAAGAAGGTTTACCTTTCAACATGGAGACCCAGTTTTTTCTGAGTGGAATTTCAGATGACCACAGCTATTTGAAAGGAATAATACAAGGGGGCGCCTGGGTGGCTCAGTAGGTTAAGCGTCTGACTTCGGCTCAGGTAATGATCTCACGGTTTGTGAGTTCGAGCCCCACCTTGGGCTCTCTGCCGTCAGCACGGAGTCCTTTTAGGATTCTCTGTCTCCCTCTCTCTCTGGCCCTCCCCCGTTCATGCTCTGTCTCTCTCTGTCTCAAAAATAAATAAACGTTAAAAAAAATAAATAAATAAATTGCTCTGGGCCTTGGTGTCTGCACGTAGGTGAGTCCTCAGGCCCTCCCGGCTCCAGCATCTTTGCCCCTGCTCACGTGGCTTGGTGAGCTGGCTGGGGACGGGACCTCCATCCGGTGGCCAGCTGAACAGGGGTAGGAAAAGAGTTTCTCCCCCACCATTTTCTGGCCTCTCAAACACAGAGGCAAGAGGCGCCTTTCCCGGCTGCAGCGTCAGCAGGGACAAATTCATTGTTCTCGTGACTTTGAGCCCTGGATGGGACTGAAGCCAGAAGGAATATATACGAAGTACAGAATAGGACCAGAGGGCAGAGGTCTGGGATCAAATCCTGGTCCTAACCCCTGCTGGCAGTGCGGCCTGGGCTGGTTCCTGAACCTCTCTGTGCCTTAGCTTCCTCCTCTGTAAAAGGAGGGTAATAATAATAGCTCCCTCTAGGACTGTTATGGAGATTTAATAAGGAAACGCGTGTGTTCTCAGAACATGCCTGGCATATAGTTGGGGCTCAATTAGTATTTGCTAGTTTCTATTAAAGAGCGTCTTCTCTTTCTCCTGCTGTTCTAAGGCTATTCTATCACAGTTACTAGTAACAAAGAATTAGCACACGGAGACCTTTCTTGGAAATGCCAGCCACAGAGAAAAGCCGGAGCCGGTGACCCTGTTTACCAGGTTGCCGTGTGGTCAGGAAATGGGCGCTTGTGGACCAACAGACTGGTAGACGATATCCACCCAGCACGGTTTTCACGGAGAAGCTCCCGTGGGCTTTTGTCTCCTGCTTTGGAAGTTCTTTCTGAGTCGCCCTCGGGGACGTGCCGAGTAACATCCTTACCGACGTCCTCCCCTTGGTGGTGCCGGGAAGAGGACGCAGATATTTGGACACCTGTTATTTGCCAGTGTCTCTCCAGGCACCTCGGTAAGAAATCCCCGTGTTAGCCCTCACATGCGGCCTGACGCTGGCCGGCTTTGCTCCCGAGCCTAGGCTGTCGGGGGCATCGAGTGGTCTCTGCTCTGCGACTCGGACGCCGCCCTGTGGGGTCCGGGCCCTGGCGACTCTCTCCACTCCTGTGGTGGCGCTCGTGAAGCCGGGGGCCTGGCAGTCCTGTCCTCGGGCAGTTCATCCCTGGGCAGTCAGTACGGCAGCCGCCTAACTCCCGTGATGGTGAGCTGAGCGGAAAGGGAGACGGCGTTAACACTGCTGGTCTCTAGATAGACGGGACTGTGAGAACTTTAAACACGGTCTTACTTGCCGCCCCTGTGTTCGCTCAGCGCTCACTGCGCGCCGGGCTCTGCTCTTGGCCCAGAGGAGACGGCGGTGAACACAGCCAGGATGTGCTCTCACAGAGGTCAGGGGCGGGAGGGCGGGGGGGTGGAGGGGGCACAGGGGAGAAACAGGTTCACAAGCGAGAAAACGCCGTGCAGAGCGGGGCTTTGCTGAGCATCCGAGGTGGTGACGTGGCAGGGTGACTGGTGGGTCTGAGGAGGCGATACTTAAACTGGGATAAAAATGAACCAGAAAGGCCGTCCAAGTGACAGTCGTGGGAAGAACGGCAGGCAGACGAGGCAACAGGTGGGTAGAGGGGCTGGGGCCTGTTTGTGGCACATGGGCTTCTGTGAAGTGACAGTGAGCAGACTGTCCCAGTAATAGGACAGTGATTGGAGAAGAGGGGGCAGCACATGGTGACACAGAAAGAGTTAACCTTCGAGTCCTGTCCTTCCTCGGGGTAGCCCCGGGCCCTGATTTCGGAGAATCTGGCCTATCCTTTCTTTCCGATTGCCCGTTTGCCGAGGTGAGCCTGTCCTCTGGTCTCTGGGGCCCTGGCTCGACCACCCCCCTCCGGCCCGCTGCCTGGGGTGGGGGATGGGGACCCAGGCCCAGCCTTGAGGGTCAGCGGACATCAGCCATCACTCCCTGACAGTCCGCGGAAGTAACTCCCCAGCCGCCCACGGAAATTGGCCTCGTTCCTTCACAGCCTCTGCGAGGGGAGTCCCGACTCCTGGAACTCCTGCTTTAAGGGCAGAGAGAGGTGAGCAAACCAGTTGTTCTTCTCCTCCTGGCTTTGGGTTTGCTCTTACAAGTGTGGAAATACGTGTTCCTTTCCTGCAGGGTTCCTCTTGGCAAGCATCTCGAGCTCCATTTGAGAAAAGCGTTAGCTCTCTGCTGTGCCCGGAACCAGGTCTGTGGGGTCCTGGCCCAGGGGGCCCATAGTTCACCCTCACGCCGCTCCCGCTCTCTCGCTGGCTCCTCGGGAGACGGCGACAGCCCGGGACTTAGTGCCATCACAGCGGCCAGCCAGGGCTAAATTAAGCACAAAATCATGGGAATTCTAAATTTTCCCATGCAGCTCTGCATTTTTTTCAGATGTCTCAAGCTGGAAAATTGTACTGATCAAAGTCTAATCCATAGCTGGGCCTGCCCCATGGGGGTGGGATGGGTGTGTGGAGCCATCAGATGCCCCCATGCCGTGGTTCCCAGTCTCTGGGTGGCATTGCAGCCAGTTATTTGTGGGTATTTCTAGTAGCACAGTCACAGTGTGTTAGAGATAGAGAGACGCTCTGGCCCAGGGGTCACACACAAGCTGCCTTCCTGGGAGGAGGGAAGGGTTCTCGGGGCTATTCATGCCCTCAAAGGAAGCCCTACCGTTTTGCCCCCCATTGAGCCCCATAGGCCGACAGAAGCATCTGCCACTAGGCTCGTAGCCAGAGTTCTCACCTCACAGTCAGTGACCTGTGGCTGAGCTGGTCAGGGCTCCCCGTGACAACCACGGAGGTGGCAGGGAATTGAGCCGTTTGTCAGAAAGAGGGTCTTGGGAATTGAAGGGTTTAGGGAGAGCATCCGGTCTACCCCATCATTTAAAAAATTTTTTTTAATATTTATTTAGTTTTCAGAGAGAGAGAGAGAGAGAGAGAGAGCGAGCAGGGGAGGGGCAGAGAGAGAGGGAGACACAGAATCGGAAGCAGGCTCCAGGCTCTGAGCTGTCAGCACAGAGTCTGACGCAGGGCTCAAACTCATGAGCCATGAGATCATGACCTGGGCTGAAGTTGGATGCTTAACCAACTTCATTTCAGAAGCGAGGATCCTGGTCACTGGCTTGCCTGGTGCCTCAGAGGGGTCACAACTCTGGACTTAAGATTCTCAGTTTCCTGTCTCCTGATTCTGTGCATTGACAGCACCACAGTGTTTACTTTTTGGCATGATTCTTTTTAAAAAAATATTTATTTGTTTTTGAGAGAGAGAGAGAGAGAGAGAGAGAGAAAGCATGAGCAGGGGAGGAACACAGAGAGAGGGAGACACAGAATCGGAAGCAGGCTCCAGGCTCCGAGCTGTCAGCACACCGCCTGATACAGGACTCGAACCCACGAACCGTGAGATCATGAAGTCAGACGCCCAACCGATTGAGCCGCCCAGGCGCCCCTTGGTGTGATTTTTTTAAGAATGCTGTCAATGATTGGTCATTTGCAAAACGACTTTGAAGAGTAGAAGAGAGGTGGGGAGCATTAAGGAGTTCTTTTTTCTTTTAAAATGGCATATTTATGCCTTGCCTTGGTCCAGTTGTCAAGATTTTGATCCTTGACCCTCCCGGTGAGAGAGCCACAGCTCAACATACCCCGTCTCCTAAATCGGGGAGTGAAACTAAGTGGCTGTGTCCGATGGCCAGAGTGTAGCCAGAATGGCCAGAGCAGCTCTGACCCTGGCTCACGTGATCTTTAAAAATGACCGCATTTCAACACGCATATAATCTGCACCCACAGGCTGCTCTTCTCAGAGACTAAGTGGTCGGGGCACACTGGCAAAGAAAAAGAGAATTCATCATGGGTGTTTTCAGTACTTCAGAAAACTTTAGAACAGGTAAAGTCATAGAAGGCTATCTGACTTGCTTCAGTGACTGTCAGATCCTGGCAGAGGCCGCCCAGGATGTTCTCCGGTGGAGGACTGGCTGCCTGGTGGGAGGAGGGGCACTGCCCAGCATTGGGGCGGGAGTCCTTCATTTCCACCTGGTGGTAGGTTAGCTGACACCCCAGTGGGGCTCTTCCTCCCCTAGAAGTGAGAGCGGAGAGGTGCGTGGGCAGTTTAACCTGACCTGCTTTATCATCTAGAAGTCAAGTCTAAAATGTTTGTTTTTGGGGCACCTGGGTGATTCGGTCGGGTAAGTGTCTGACTCTTGGTTTTGGCTCAGGTCACGATCTCACAGTTGGTGAGTTCGAGCCTCACATCGGGCTCTGCACTGGCATTGTGGAGCCTGCTTGGGATTCTCTCTCTCCCACTCCTCTGCCCCGCCCCTGCTGTATTCTCTCTCTCTCTGTCTCTCTCTCTCTCTCTCTCTCTCTCAGAATGAATAAACATAAAAATTTTTTTTTTCATGTTTATAATAATCCTCCTTTTTGGATGGTGATATAAAATTTGATTTCTCCACTTAGTGAAGAGAACACTTCTTTTTTGGCTGAATCTCACCGTTTTTCTGGTGAACGTAAAGGGTGTTTCTCCCCCCACCCCCTTTTCCTTTCTCCCCTGTGCATGAGCAGTAGTCATTAGGCTCCGAGTTATTGCTAGCTTGGCTGATGCAGGGTCATAATAGTCCTTTCTCTTTAGGCTGAAATGATTACTGTGGAAAAGAATGTGGCACTGTCCATATTGTCCTAACTGGACCGTTGTCTTCTGGAAAGCCGGCTCAGTTTGGTCATGTGAGCCGTAGTCTCAGCCACCCCCTGACTGAGCCTCCTTGTGATGGTCGTGGTACCCTTTTCCCCAGTAGGAAGGTGGAGATGTTTCCTCACTCGTGGATTGCACGCAGAGGAGAATTAAAGCCAACTAGTCAAGGCTTGCAATGTGTTTCACAAACTTTTGGTGTCTATGAGTGTCATGAGGTGACACCAGGGCACTCACTCCAGGATACTCAGAAATCACCCCGGGAGCTTGGTCAGGGTGTCGCCTCCCCTCGGCGCTGCCCCCAGTTATTGTGTGTCTGGAGTTTTTTGACCAGTCTCCGCAGGGGCTTCTGGAAGACGGCCGACGGCAGGCCACACCGGTGTGCCACAGCAGGAACGGTGGCCGTACCCCCTTCCCACAGCTCTCCCTGTCCTCTGCCTCGAGAAAAACAAAGTGCACGTGAAGTCACAGGAGGCTGCCACACACAGATAGTTTGAGCTCTCATCTGAGATGATGGTTTTCGGATCAGTTCACCCAGCCGTGTCTGTCGATCGAGACTGGGTCATCACAATTGGCGTTGGTTGACCTGCGGCTGTTAGGTTTTGGGGAGCAGGGAGAGACCCTTGGGGCTATTCCCTCATAGCTGGTCTTGCCTTCTGATGATGATCCCTGGTCCCTGCGAAGCCACTGCCAGATCTCCTTAGGGATGTGGCGGGGACCTCAGTGGGCAGGGCGTGTGTCTTCTCGTAGCCGGCCAGCCACGCCCGCCTCCGTGACGCAGCAACGCAAGAGCGGCCCAGGGACCTCCAGGCTCTGACCGCGGACCCACCCGGGCTGCTCTGGGTAGCTGCTTTGGGTAGCGGAGAGAGCCTCTTCTTTCTTTCAGCGACTGGGAACGCTAGGTTTGGAAGGAATTTCCCCACCCAGTTGCACAAGCCCTTGGAGCACATTTTTATGGAATTCTTCTTGCCTCCAGGGGCACCGCTCTGGCCTCGGAATGTTTGTTTGTTTATTTAGTCTTGTTCTTTGGCTATTCCAGTCTCCGGTGCCTCTTGGATTCTGGTTGTGTTTTGTGTTTTCAAGAACGCCACGGTTTGTCTTGCCCAGCTTGTCCCCAGCGAGTGTGACCGTCGGGCTCTCTTACTTTGCCGTCACTCTGGAAGAGACCTTGACTGGTGGCCGCCTGCGTTTTGAGGAGTGACGAGCCTCCCTGGGAGGGACGCGGCTCCTCAGTCCGCCTGAGGTCGTGGGTCAGGTGTGCCTGGGGAGAGTCTGGTTGGTGTCCCCTCACGTCTACTTGAAGCCCCGTGGGGGAGTCGGGGTGGGGGGCACTCACTGTGCATCTGGTGTTTGCCCGTTGCCGGCTTTCCTGCTCTCAGGGCGCTCCTCGCGCTGGGCCCGCTGTTACAGGTGACGGCACACGTTGCTGTAGGTTACAAGTGACCACGCAGGCACCTGCGTGGAGGAGAGATGGCTTCAAGCACAGGTGGACCCAGAGGCTCCACCCGTGTTGTCTTGCTGCCCTCCCTCCCTTTGCTCTTTGCTTTCTTCACTGTCCCTTTAGGTTTAGGGAACCCCTGGCCCTGTGGTGGCTTCCGGCAGCTCAGCCACCTTCTGGTTTCCTAGCACTTTAGAGCCACCCAGAAGGGTCTCCGGACGGCCCAGTCTGGATGGCCCACCTGCCGTGATGCAGCCACTGTGGTTGAGGGCCTGTGGCGCTCTGACCGGCAGAGCCTGGGCTGGACCTGCTCCTGGCCGCTTCCCCCTTGGAAGACCCAGGATCTTTCTAAGACAAGAGGAAGTGGATGTTGCATAAGCAGAAACAGTAGATTCCATTTCCAGGACAGAAATGAAAGAGATCTTTGGCTTAAAGAATCTTCTCTGATACTGGGGCCTAACTGTAGAAAAATGAGTGTCCCCTTCTATACTGGATAGACTGTTGGCTTTTGATGGGGGGGGGGGGGTTCTCCAGAACTCTCAAAGGCCTTTTGGAAGGCCTGACAGAAATGCGCATTGCCCACGATGAGACTTCCCCAGGGCAGCTGAAATGTTCAGTTTCTTTGCCGTTTGTTGGATTTGATCAACTCAGTGAGGTTTACCTCTTGTGCACCAGAAGCCTTGATTCTTAATAAAACAAATTAATACATTTTCAAAATAGGCTAGTCAGGGCTGGGGCCGGAGTGGGGAGGTGTGGTGGGAGCCCCGTGTGATCTCATCCAGGGTAACAAATGGACATCCTTTGGCTCCTGGTCAGCTGTTCTGTAGATGCAGAAAAATTTGTTTGCTTTTTTTTTTTTTTAAGTTTATTTATTTTGATAGAGAGAGAACGAGCTGGGGAGGGGCAGAGAGAGAGGGGGAGAGAGAGAATCCCAAGCAGGCTCCCTGTTGTCTGCACAGAGCCCAATGTGGGGCTCGATCCCACGAACCGTGAGATCAGGATCTGAACCCAAATGGAGAGTTGGACGCTCAACCGACTGAAACACCCAGGCACCCTAAAAATTTGTTTACTTTGAATAGAAATCTCAACTTGGCTCCATTCAGAAAATATTGAAAGTCCTAACAGTTGTACAAACTTTACCACTTATAATGCAATAGTTTAAGTCGTGTCTGATAACAGAACTCGATTTCTGAAGCTCTTTCTGATTACTGATTTTTTTAAATGTTTATTTACGTTTGAGAGAGAGAAAGACAGAGAGACAGAGAGAGGACAAGTGGGGGAGAGACAGACAAGGATACAGAATCCGAATCAGGCTCCAGGCTCTGAGCTGTCAGCACAGAGCCTGAGGCGGGGCTCAACCTAAGCCATGATGTCATGACTGAGCCACCCAGGTGCCCCATCTAATTACTGATATTCTGATGGCATTTGTCCCTTGAGTTGTTGGTATGTAGTTTATGGAAATAAGCCCTCCCCCCTTTTTGCCATCTTGGTCTAAACCTTTAACAAAGTTTATTTTTCCTTCTTGTTTTGACAATCCCCATCGCCTCCTACCTCCTGCCTTCCCCATATCTGAGCTCAAGCTCCTTAATAAATGGGGGTATATGAACTGACCACGGCTTCCTAGGCTTGATTGAAGAGTCCCACGAGGTCACAGATTATCCTGTACTAGTTAGTTCAGGCTCAGCAAGCTGGAAACGGAAGAAAACTAGCAGATGAAGAGGGAAGGTTTGGAAGGTGGACCATGCGTACTGTTCAAAAAAGCAAGAACAAAACAAAACTTAGGTTCTGGAAACACTGCAGGGTGTATATTTGAAGATGTGCTGTGTTCGGGGCCGGTTTTGGGGAGGGAGTGCCTGGCAGATGTTTGCCTGGAGAGGAGATGTTTAGGTGTTGACTGTCCAATCCTGAGGTTGAGGGGGAGAAGTTTTGGAATGGGGAGAGTGAGGTCTGAGGTCCACGTGGACAAGTGCGATAGGGCCCCCCAGGTCCCCGTCCCCAGTTGGGGCCTCCTGGGAGATCCGGGGCTGTGGTCCTGCAGCCCACTCGAGTGTCGCTGGCTTCTCTCACGGCAGGAATTGGAAGGGTCGGTCTACAGAGTCTCTGGTGAGGCGTGCCACCCAGCTGGCCTTGAAGATGGTTTCTCGGAGACGCCTCTGGTGTCCTTTCTCCTATAAGGAATTTTGTATCCCCAGGTCTCCTCATTCTCACCGCGTGCCCATCCTGAAAGCACCTCTTATCTACGGCTTTACAAAAAAGGCAGGCAGCCATTCAAATTATATGGGCTTTCTATATTTCTCTGACTGTAAAAAATGTTTTATTAGCTTTGCCCTTCTTAGAGCCTAAATATTTCAAAGAGACTGCTAACAGATGTCTTTGCAAGTTGAGCCTATTAGAGAAAACCCCTGCCTTGGTCTGCAGCCCCGGTTTCTCAGCTCCTTTGCCAGCCTCTGTCTGGCAGGGCAGGAACACTCCCCGCCCTTGATCGGAGGAAGTGCAGCCTTTTCTTTGCCACCAAAGGCCTAGGAGGCTTGGTGGGTGCCCTGGCCAGGCCTCCTGGCCTCTCCTTGGCCTCTCCCTAGGAGGACACTGGGTCCAAGGTGGCTGGACTAGAAGAAGGGAGCAGAGCCGGGGCGTCATTTCTTCCTCAGGAAATTGTTTTGTTTTGTTTCTCGTTATGTTTCCAACCATTTGAGGCCTTCTTACCAAGACCATTTGCTCTCATGCTTAATCAGAGCTGCTTCCTGACCAGGAGGAAGGTGGCCGAGGACCTCTTCAGCAGCGGATTCCCACGCCTCCTGCCTCCCTGACAGTGGGAAGGTCGTACCTGCCGCGCACCAGATGGAGTGACAAACGGCGGGGCCCGGTGGTCCCTGGCACGTCGCCGGGCCCCTGGGCATTAAGTCCAGCTGAATGTTACTACTGATTTTGACGAGTGTTTGTACTTTAAGCTGAGGGATGCTCATTAAAAATCAAAGTGTTCCTTTTTGCTTTTGAGGCCTGCCCCATCCCTGGCAGCAGTGAATGTTGCTGTGAATGAAAAAGCCTAACTAAATCAAATGTGCAGGTCACCGTGAAAATTTTTATCCCTGGTCCTTTGACAGGCTTTAGAGGATTTATGAGAGCTGGCCAGATCAGTGGAGAGGCAGAATATGCCTGCCTTCTGCTGAAGCCCCGTTCTGTGGCTTCAGATGGGGACAGAATTCTTGGCATATCTGAGGCTGGAGAGAAGGCCTTGTTAGCCATAGCAGATATATCGGCTGTCCCCAGGATAAAATTTTATGAGCTGTCCCTTATTTGTATGGTTACATGTGATAAGTGATCATTGTGTTTCCTGTGGTTCTTCCCTTCCCCTCGCCCCTACCACATCTCTTGTTTGTTTCTTTATTTTTTTGATGTGCCCATTGCCCATGTGAGGCTTTAAATGAGGAAGGTGAGGGCCATCCGTTGTTTCTCTGGCGAAGCAGCACAACAGCTGCAGCAGCTCGTGGGGAGGATGGTGGGGAGGACGGGGAGGACGGGCCACTGCAGGAGGAGGTGGGTAGGGAGCAGGTCCCGGCCGCACCAGGCTGCTTTGGTGGAGGTGACCTTGGTTAGCTGACCCCATGACTTCAGGTCCTCGGGTTCCTCACCTACCTTACCTGGAGGCTTTTCGTGAGCATTCAGGGAGATAGAGCCTGGCCCAAGGCTGCCTGGGCTGCTTCACAGCCGGAAGAGCCTGAAATGAGCCCCGTAGGTGGTCATGGGGGGTGGGCAGAGGGAGGGCACTTGGTTCGTGTCCAGGCTCCAGCTGTGCTGCTCTGTCTTTGGCAGTCCCTGGAGTCTACTGGACCCCAGTTTCCTCATTTTACCGAGGAGGAGTAATTTACATTATCACTTCCTCCCACCCTCTCAGGTCTCCTCAGCTTTGAAGACACACTGGGAGTTCTTTCTCTCGGAAATTCCTTCTCCTGCCTGCCTTTGCAGCCCCCAGCAGCCAGCTGAGTTGGTCGTTCTGGTTTTGCATCCTCAGATTCTCTGTGCTCACCTCCAACCCCTGCCAGACTGGCCTTCCTGAGGAGAGGGACACTGTTTTTAATCTGTTCTGTAGATTTATTCAACAGTATTTATATCCACGTCAGGCACAGTGTGGGAAGCTGGGTGGTTGTTGATGAAAAGACCACACTCACTGACCAAAGCCCATTGTCAGAGATGTGGGCCTCACTCTAGCCCAGTAGATGTTTCTTCTCTGGAGAGGGGGGACACGTGTGTCCGTGCCACAGGGCTGGGTGGACCCATTAATGTGTAACCTTGGGCCTCAGTTCTGTCCTCTGTGAAATGAGGGGATTCGGCTAGAATCAGGTTGTATTAGCTCAGGCCAGATGCTGGAGACTCTGAAAGTCCACTGGAGGGTCCTGACTGTGCTTTAGAAGAGTAGTTGGAAACCTTTATAAGAAATCAGGAGAAAAGCGGTGCTCACAGAAAATTCCCCGGAATTTAGAAGCACATTGGACCAAAGCCAAATGTTGAGTGATTTTTAAAGGCGTAGACAGCACCTGACCGACTCAGCACAGTGTGTGACTCTTGATCTCAGGGTTGTGAGTTTGAGCCCCACATTGGGTATAGAGATTACTTTAAAAAAAGGCATAGACAGACATTTTGGGGGGGGGGGGGTAACATATACCTGAAATAAGTCTTTTCTTGCTCCCGTACATAGGTAATTTAAAATTTGTCAGGACCAACTTCCCCCAGCGTTATGACTGTTCTCTTCTTTCGCCAGTCAGTGAAAATACAACCCACAGAAGAGCCATGCCAGTGGAAATGTTTTGAAAATAGAACAACTGTTACAGTGTTTACTTCCTATCTTCCCAAGGCTTAAACTTGAGTTTAGATTGTATTCATTATTAACTTGTAGTATTGATCTTGTCGCAATGTTTTTTTTAAAGGTGGCTCTGTCTCCTCCTAGGGAGGCTGGAGTATGTCCACACCTCCCCCAACCCTCCTGACCGCCACCCCCCCCCCCCCCACCAGACCTCAGTACCTGCCCTTTCCAGAAAAGGCCAGAGCCCCCTACTCTCTCCGAGGCGTGCGTGCTACAGTGAGCGTGTTTCTTTCTTCCTCCAGGTCATGGCTTCTGGCTTCTCGGACCTGAGGCTCCAGCGGAGGACATGACTCTCAGGGATCCTACTCCAGATCTGTTGCGGAGACTGAACCTTCGCAGGGCACGAACTCGCCCAGGACAGGAGAATCTCTCTCTCTGAAGGGCTCTACGAGTGTCGCCAAGAAAAGTAACAATGGCGACTTCGTCTATCAGACGGCAAATGAAAAACATCGTGAACAATTACTCGGAAGCGGAAATAAAGGTCCGGGAAGCCACCTCCAATGACCCGTGGGGCCCGTCCAGCTCCCTGATGACGGAGATCGCGGACCTGACCTACAACGTGGTGGCCTTCTCCGAGATCATGAGCATGGTGTGGAAGCGGCTCAACGACCACGGCAAGAACTGGCGGCACGTGTACAAGGCGCTGACGCTGCTGGACTACCTCATCAAGACGGGCTCCGAGCGGGTGGCCCAGCAGTGCCGCGAGAACATCTTCGCCATCCAGACCCTGAAGGACTTCCAGTACGTGGACCGCGATGGCAAGGACCAGGGCATCAACGTGCGCGAGAAGTCGAAGCAGCTGGTGGCCCTGCTCAAGGACGAGGAGCGGCTGAAGGCCGAGAGGGCCCAGGCTCTCAAAACCAAAGAGCGCATGGCCCAGGTCGCCACCGGCATGGGGAGCAACCAGATCACCTTCGGCCGCGGCTCCAGCCAGCCCAACCTCTCCACCAGCTACTCGGAGCAGGAGTACGGCAAGGCCGGGGGCTCGCCCGCCTCCTACCATGGCTGTGAGTAATGGAAGCGCCC
Organism: Panthera onca; assembly: GCF_046562875.1. Classification (NCBI taxonomy): domain Eukaryota; kingdom Metazoa; phylum Chordata; class Mammalia; order Carnivora; family Felidae; genus Panthera; species Panthera onca. Next base: position 27,112,260 of record NC_138352.1, on the reverse strand, counting down.
CCCACCCCTTGCCAGCGCGCTGGGCCTCAGGTGGGGTGGGCGCCCTGGGGCTGAGCGAGAGCTTGTGTCTGTCCTTCATTCTCAGCTCCCTGCAGCCTGCGCAGCACCGCCGGTGGTCTGCACCGGGCCACGGCGACACGGGGGCTTGGTCCCTTGGCTGCTCTGCCTCCGGGGTCTCAAGACCCTCTGCTGCTCCATGGTGTGATTCGGTACATCCGGGCAGGGCCGGCCGGCCCTCGGGGAGACGGTCTGCCCCTTTCCCCCACAGGGAAGGGCCGGAGTGAAGCGACTGGCCTGCCCCACAGACGGTGGGAAGTTGACTGTGTTTGGTAGGTAGGAGGAAACGAACGTTCTTTCTCGATGATCATCTCGTTTCTTTAATCTCATTAAATGTTTGTCTAACCACTGGGCTGCGGGTCTCCCGACCGGCTCAGCGTGTTATTCTACCTCAGCGTCCCAGGGGAGAGAGATGGCATGTCTCTGTCTCCCTTAAAGAGGGAGGGAGAAGGCAGAGGCCTCTGCAGGTGCCAGTGTGAGCGAGGCCCCTCTTTGGACATGTGGTGATTTGCTTTGGACATCTTGGTGATTTGCTTTTGCATGGCTGGGTCTGTGCTGGGTGGGGCTGCTCTGTTTTCTCATTTTGCATGTCGGATTATGCTGGGCCTTTGCCCAACATTCGGACGAGATTTCAGGGAACAGAAGTGGAGTTCAGGGCCTGACGGCAGCTGGTCTCTGTGAGCCACGTTGGTGTCCTGGGCATTCACTAACAGTGGCCCCGGGAACGGGCACCCTGCTGCTTTCCCCGATGCTGTGTCAAGACAGGTGGCCCTGGTGGCCTGTGGGGACGCAGAACTTGTGTCTTATGGCTGTAAAAACAAAAGTGCATGCCCCTACACAGCCTTTCGTTTTGGTATCGGTAACACCGTGTCAGCATAACACCAGCCTTTTTTTTCTTACAAATTTTTTTTAATGTTTATTTTTCAACGAGAGAGAGAAAGAGAGACAGAGAGAGAGACAGAGACAGAGACAGATCACCAGTGGGGGAGGGGCAGGGAGCGAGGCCCAGAATCCGAAGCAGGCTCCAGGCTCCGAGCCGTCAGCACAGAGCCCGACGCGGGGCTCGAACCCACAAACCGTGAGATCATGACCTGAGCCGAAGTTGGACACTTAACTGACTGAGCCACCCAGCCACCCCATTTTTTTTTTTTTTTTAAAGGAAATTGTTTGTAGCCTGACGAACGCCTGTCGGTCTTTGTGTGGTCATTGGTTCTGCTGGCCGACCACCTACTAACGGCTCCCGCCTGCAGGTGTCAATTTGACGTCCTGCCACCAGCAGCATTTTAAGAAATGTGTCAAACGGGAGACTTGTGTACCAAAGCCAGACTTCCTGACTTCCCTAGGAATTCCAAATTATGACCGAGCTTGGAGAGGTTAGCATTTTTCTTGTCCCTGTTTCTAGTCGTGGCTGTTTCCCTCTCAGTTTGAGCTGCTCTGCCGAAGCATAGGTTGTGACCCTCGTGAGACCGCACGAGAAGGAAGGCGACCTGCGTCCCCAGAAGTCTCCGTCTGGGCCAGGTTCATCACCAAAGTGGTGACGATTGCCCTTTAAAGGGAGAGCTCGTTTGTTGCTCTCATGGAGCCGCCCCACCCCCCAAAAGTGCGGGCTGCGGGTTGAGCTGGTCCCAGGCTGCCTCGGCTTCCTGCCTGGGAAGTGGACGCGCCTCCCACTCCCTCTAACGGCGTGTCTCTCTCTGTGTGTGTGTGTGTGTGTCCCTGCCCGACAGCGCCCGAGGCCTCGCTGTGCCCCCAGCACCGCGCAGGGGCCCCGCTGGGTCAGAGCGAGGAGCTGCAGCCGCTGAGCCAGCGCCACCCCTTCCTGCCGCACCTGGGGCTGGCCTCCCGCCCAAATGGCGACTGGTCCCAGCCCTGCCTCACTTGTGACCGCGCAGCCCGAGGTGGGACGGCGGTTTGCTTTTCTCCTTCCTGGAAACGCTGGGCGGCTTGCTGGGGGTGTGCTTGTTGTGTGTCAGTACAGCCAACTCTCTCCCTGTCTCCTCCCCGGCCTCTCGGTCCACCCTCCCGCGGACCCAGGGCCCCCTTTTTCCTGTCTCCCTGAGAGCCCCCCTCGCACCACCACATGTCACTCGCCAGAAGTCCTGTTGCGATTTGGGTGAGGCATGGGGTGACTGTCCGTGCTTTCCCGCTGTCCCCACGCCCCGAAAATTTGGACGGGGCCCCGCTGTCTGCCAGACCCAGGTGTGGTGGGGGCCAGACGCCCTTCGGCTTGTTGAGCCAGAAGGGTGCAGCTTAGATCTCGCAATGGTGGGCAGACCCGAGGGCCTCGGTGGACGCTCGTTAGAAGCCATCAGCCTTGATGCAGTGATACGTGCCTTGATGAGGACAAAATGAGATTGTTTCTGCTTCTCAATTAACTGCTGCCCTTCCAGAAATCCCCATTACCGTGGTAAACAGAGAGTTAGCTGTACTGTCGATTCTAGGTCACAGTGTTTGAAGACACCTAATTCAATGGGTAACTAAAAGCGGGGCTTCTCTTTGGACTAATTAACAATGTGTCCCGGTCAGAGGCTGCAACTATTGCAGGTTAAACCGAAAGCAGATTTTTTCTGTCGCCTCCAAGAAAACGTTCTCAGTCTGATCAACCTTCGGCCCGAGCGCCCCGCCCCCGCCGCCCGCCCCCCACACACAGAGAAGAGAGCTGTTCTCGCCTGTCCTTACTAGAAGGGGCACCGACGGAGAGCCCCTGTGTGACCTCCCCGATAAGGTGGCCCGCCTTTATTCAGCCCTGGAGACAGTTACTGTTCATTCATGCCTCATCAATATTACAGCTCGTTTGACTTGGGTATTTGTGTGGTCACTAGATTTAGCTCTGGGATAGTTTCCTTTGTGCTCCTGTCTTCCCCTAACAGCGCATGCAGGATTTTGTGAGGAGGACCGGCTTTGCACTCTGCAGGATGAAAAGGTCGAAGTGTGTTTTGAAGGATCATCCAAAGGCCCTTGGGTTGCACACCGTTTCTTCCACCAGATCTTTGGCGGCCGTTCCTACAGGTTCCCAGTGTTCCCCCCAGGACTCCGGGGTCCCCCTTTGTTCTTCCCAGATTTCATTCAGTAACCGGGAAGGTGTGTTTGTGGAGTCTTGCACCAGCTCTCCTGGTGGCAGGTTGGCTCTGCTGGGACGTGTGCATATTAAAATTAGGCCGCCCTGCTGCCCACCTCCCCCGCTGTGGTCCGGACCACACCCTGCGCCACCAGGCCAGTCTTGTCCCCTCTGGTTCCTTCCGCCCGGGCGCCTCCCCTGCACGCACACATCTGGCAGGTTGCTCGAGGTGCCCGGTCCATGTGGATTTCTCTTCTCCTGCAGCTCTGGTAGAAATTGGGGGTCAAAATGAGCAGGTCTTTTTGGCGGCTTCTCGTGTCCCAGAAGAGTTTGGGGCAAACGAGTGTCACACGGTGCCACGTTCCGTCCTTCAACTGGTCAGTGTGTGCGTCCCTCTCTGTATCTCACACGCTGCCCATCCTTAGGCTGCTGGAGAGCAGGACCCCCGCCCACGACGACTTTCTGTCCGTTCTTAGCACCTAACGGTGTTCAGTGCAAGGTAAGTGCTTCACTTAGCACTTAGCGTAGGTCACGACGTACGCACGTCGGTGGGTTTGCTTTGAACACGCCGGCTTGGAATCCGGCAGTGGAGGAGTCAGACGGACACCGGCCGTTCAGGAAGTGGTCTCCTGAAACGCAGGCCGTGATCCTGGAGGAGACGTGTGGGCGGGGCACACTTAGGACCCCAGACCCCGCAGAGGAGGCCCTGTGGGCACGGGTGCAGACTCAGTGTGGGGCAGGGGAGGCAGACGGCTGAGAAAGCCCCTTCGTGGGAGAGCACGCACTGTGGGGAGGCTTTCACTGCTGGGTGGCTGTTCTGACCCACAGTCATCATGCCGGTGTTTGAGGAGACCGTCCTTCCACGCGCCGTACCCGCCTGATCCTCTCTGTGCCTCCTTCCTCCCTTTTGCCTCCCGCATACGTCGGCAGGTCTGACCTTGGAAACCTCTCAAATTCTGTCCTTCCTCTCTAGTTCCATGACCTCAATTCAGTGTCTGCTTTCTCACTGGTTTCCTTGCGGTTAGCCGCCCTCCCCCCCACTCTTGTCCACCTTCCATCTTGAGAAATGATACCCTGACCCTGGGTCTTGGGAGAGATCCTCTAGATTCCAGGGTCCAGGCCAGAGCCTTTGACACGGCAGACGACTCCCCTGGGGGTCCTTGGCTGCCCTCTGTCAGCCTAGGTGTGCGGATGTCCACCTGGAGGCAGCACTCCAGGTTGTCTCTGCGAAGCCTGCCCCAGCTGCCCTCTGGCTCCCACATTCCCTCCTTCGCTCAGCAAGTATCGAGTTCCTGTCGTGTGCCCAAGCGCAAAGCAGAGCCCTCCGCCCCTACTCAGGGGAAGAGAGACAATAAGACACCATACGGGATATTACGCGGTGAGTGCTTTAGAGAACGGCAGAGAAAAACCAAACAAGCATGAGCATGCCCAGCCGAGCCTGAGGAGTGGGGAGGGTGGTCTGCAAGTGTTAAGGAGGGTGTCGGGGTAAGCCTGATTGAGAAAGTGATGTTGGAGCCAGGGTCAAAGGGGGATGAGGAGTGCTCGCGTGAAGGCTCGGAAGAGGCAGTGCAAATGCCCTCAGGTGGAGTGTGCTGGGGGGCGGGGAGGGGGTTGTTTGCAGACCCGAAGGGCAGGGCCGGTGGGGCTAGAGCCGAGTGAGGCCGAGTGGTGGAGTGGCGGGTGAGGCCCGCCCCGAGGCTGGCGAAGGTGGAGGGCCCTTCTCAAACTGCCTCTGGCAGGGAGCAGTTCTTTCAATTCCGGATCAGTCTCAGACCCATACTTTTGTATCAGCCTGTGGATGTTGTAGCTATCTCAGAGTGCCCTAAAGGTTTCTAGCCACTTTCTCTCACCGCGCTTGCTCCTCTGGCTCTGTCGGGAAACCACGGTCCTTATCCAGGTGGGGGGTGACAGGCTGTGGAGGCCCGGGGATGTCTTACAGGAGAGCCAGCAGGCTTGCTGGAGGACTGGGCGTGGCGGGGGAGGGGGAGGGCATGGGGAGAGGAGTTGAGGACTGCCGGCTGAGCAGCCCGGGGAGGGGGGGTGGGGGGATGCCGCTGCCATCATCCGGCCGCCGTGAGGGTGGCTGTGAGCCGCGGGGCTGCGAGCGGAGGTGGGGTTATCCTCTGGCCATGGCGAAATGTCTACTAGACATACAGGTGGAGGTGTGGGGAAGGTCTGAGAAGCCGAGGGCTTGGGGGAGAATTCGGGCTGCCAATGGCTTCAGCTCTTTGGCCTCACCTGGCATTCATGTTTCCTTCACAATTGTGGTCATCCCTGGTGCCCCGCTGCCCTCCCCGCCCAAGGCTGGGCCCTGGGCTGGCGCGCTTTGGCCGTGTATGTGATTTTGGCACGTAGCCAGTGCTCAGGACTGCCGTGTGCAGGGGAGGCTGTGGGGCCCAGGGGAGCCTTTCCAGGCTGAGAGGTTGGGGTTTGCCAGAGAGCACCCAGACAGGGCAGCTGGCTTGGGCGGAGCAGGGGTGAGCCACCTGCCTGTTGTTACCCTCCCTCACCCCCCCCCCCCACCCCCGCTCTGTCCACCCTCCACCCTTCAGCAGGCAGGGGAGAAACTGCAGAAGTTCTTGGGGTGGTTGGGAAACCACATGAAAGGTGGCGTGGCGGGGGGGGGGGGTAGTGCGGGGGGAATCGTCCCGTGAGTCCGGGTGGAGACCTGAATGTAAGACTGCCACTGTCCTCCAGCAGGCACACCCAAACTCAGGGCAGGACCTGCCACCTCGCTCATCTGTCCTGTGGATGGAGGCTGGTGAGGGAAGGAAGGAACGCCCAGCCCGTACACCCCCAGAGCCCGGGCCACGCTTGCCTTGCTGCGGCATGAGGGCGTCCTGTGTTTGGTACCTTGCGTTTCTGGGTGCGAGGCCAACCACCAGCATTCCCATTTTTCTTTTCTTTTCTTTTCTTTTCTTTTCTTTTCTTTTCTTTTCTTTTCTTTTCTTTTCTTATTAATTTTAAAGTAAATCTCTTTTGAAAGAGAGCATGCACACAAGCTGGGGAGGGGCAGAAAGAGAGGGAGAGAATCCCAAGCAGGCTCACGAACCGTGAGATCATGACCTGAGCTGAAATCAGCAGTCGGGACACTTAACCAACGGAGCCACCCAGGCCCATCCAGCGTTCCGGTCCTTAGACAAAGGAAGGAAGAAGGAAGGAAGCAGAGTAGAAATGCTTGTTGCCCTCTGATTCCCTCGGATGCATCAGAACCAGAGTGGGCAGTTCTGTGTTCGCACGCGCCAAATGGGGCCAGGTCTCGGGCTGACCCGATGGGTCCACTGTCTTGGTGACCCCTTGGACGCTTGGATCTGGTGGAGCAGCCCCCCTGCGATGTGGCTGGGCTCTGCTCCCAGGAGAGCTTCGGGGCTTGCCTCAGGCCGGCCCTTCTTTTGGGCTGGGAGCTCCTCACGGCAGGGCTGCGCCCCCCAGACCCTGTGGACAGCGACTCACCAAGTGATTACCAGAGATTATGAGCATTCCATTTATTTGCTCTGCTTCGGTCTAGAAAGGATTGGAGTTGGCTTACAAAACACATTCGATACCAGAGGATTAAATAGGGGCAAAAGGAAAATAAAATAAGGCCAGAGTCACACATAAGTGCTGGAGACGGATCCAAAATCGGCTTTGAACTTCTCAGCCGCCAGCACCAAAGAGGGCGATTTCCCTTTAGTTTCTGGACAAGAGTCTAGGATCCGGATGACGTCCAGGGAGGCCAGGTACCCACCGTGCAGCGGGGGGAGCGGGGCCTAAGAGCAGCCTGCACAGGCCTTCACGGGGAGCACTTGATCCTGACTGCATCCCCACGGCCGGATCACCCGAGTCTGTCCTGAGCCCTACCCCGCTGGCCTGGTGTGAATCCGGGGGAGCTTGAGGTGTCCCCGGGACTGGAGGGTCCGTGTGGTTATCTCCCTCCACGGTGCTCAGCCATTCTTAAGCCCATTAGGGAGAATCTGAAAGCATGCGTGTTTGGGAGGAGCCCAGGGGCACGGGCCTTCCCAGAACTCTCCAGGGAAGCTGGTTCTCCACAGCAGGGAGCCTCAGGGGTGAACCAGAGCCCCTGCGGCCCCTGCCCTGCCAGCCAGACTATGGGAGCCGAGCGGGAGCAGGTAAACACGTGCATGCGCACAAGAGGACATTTTAATAAGGGTTAGGCATCTGAGGAAGGGAGGAGTCCTACACAGGTCTGTTTCTGAAAACTTGAAGATGTGCGAATATATAATAATAATAATACGTTATTGTTTTTAAAAAGCTACAAACCCAGCCAGCATGCCCCTCAGAAGCCCTCGGGGGGTGTGGACTCGGAAGGAGCCTGGGTCAGCCCAGGCCCCCTGAGGGGGGGGGAGGGGGAGGGGAGCTCTGAGGTGCAGGACTGAGTGGTGCTGCCCAGGCACGGGGTGGGGGGGACGTGCAAGGGCCGAGAGGCGATTGCTGGCTGCCAGCCAGGTAATTCCCCAGTGTCGGGGAGGCCAGGGCCAGTCACCCGGTGAAGAAAGTTCCCGGCCCTCAGGGGTCCCAGCCCTCAGCGGCAGAGTGTTTTTCAAGAGGGATGGACTAGGAATCTGGTGGGAGATGGGATCCACGGGACTTCCCTTTTGCTGGGGCGAATATGCCCTGTAAGTCACGGGACCCCTGATCTTAGGCAGGCAGGCAGGCAGGCAGGAAGCCCCACGGCAGAGGCCGGTGCCAGGCTGGCAGCCTTAGCGTGCTCTGGAGTTAATCCCTTCAGGTGGAGGTAGAATCTCAGAGGAGGCTGGTCAGTAACGTCGGCAGACCCACGGGGGCGGCCGTGTTGCTGACACACGACCCCGGAGATGCTGCTGCTTGCCACAGGGGCTGGGTCCCAAGTGGGTCTGAATGTGCCGGGTGAGGCTGTCCCCCGAGCGGGCCGTTGCGAGAGACAGCCGCAGGGTGAACTTCCCACCCGTCTGCTTTCCCCGTGACTGGTCCATCTGCCGCTTCGACCTGCCTGAGGAGGTGGGCGGGTGCTCCTCAGTAAGGACACCGAGATGGCCTGAGCGGAACCCACTGTGTCATAAGTAGTAAAGCTGGGGTTCCACCGAGTAGACGAACGAACATACAGCTGCACTTGTTCCAATCATAAGATCGTATGGCTCATCCCATGTAATGCTTTTTTCTTTTATGGTTTAAAAAAAAGTGTTTTTTTTTTTTTTAACATTTATTTATTTTTGAGAGACAGGGAGAGACACAGTGTGAGCTGGGGAGGGGCAGAGAGAGAGGGAGACACAGAATCTGAAGCAGGCTCCAGGCCCTGAGCTGTCAGCACAGAGCCCAATGCAGGTCCCAAACCCACGAGCCGTGAGATCAGGACCCGAGCCGAAGTTGGACGCCCAACCAACTGAGCCATCCAGGTGCCCCCTTCTATTATGGCTTTTAAAAGCAGGGGTACCTATTTCAACTGTTACATAACGGGGACCCAGATTTTAAGGAGTTCCTGTGATTGTCAGAGAGTGTAACATTGAAACACAGCCATCCGAATTGCTGATTGGGGATTATCAGCTAAGGACCAGTGTTGTCTTGTGCCATAGAAAGTTGAATTTTGAATACAAAATTTGTATCTGTCCGTTTGTCTTTTAAAAAAATGTTTTTTTTAATTTATTTATTTGGAGAGAGAGAGAGACAGACAGACAGACAGCAGGAGCAGAGAGAGGGAGAGAGAATCGCAGGCTGGCTCCACGCTGTCAGCACAGATCCCGACGCAGGGCTTAAATCCACAAAACTGTGAGATCATGACCTGAGCCAAAACCAAGAGTCAGGTGCTTACCCGACTGGGCCATCCAGGCACCCCTCTGTTTGTCTTTAAAGCAGACTTTGTAGTATAGGTAAACAGTGTTGTTTATAAGCTCATAGTAAGTGGAGTATGAAACAGGGAAAAGGAGCTTTAAGTCAAGGTCGACAACAGTTACACAGCTGTGACAGTGCCTGGGTCATGGCTGCCCAGTTCCATAGTGGCTGGCTTCAAATAGTCCACTTCAAGAGGGCATTTAAAACTTAAGTAAAAATAAGAAGGAAGGTGTAAAGATAGATTTTTTTTTTTTTTTTTTGGTATGGCGAAAGAGACTGTATGATTTACTTATAACCCCTGTATATCATGTTCCTCTCTTTTATTGTGTTCACAGTACTTTTTACTATTTGAGTTATCATTTATTTCATTTTCTTTCTGTCTCCCTGCACTAAAACACACTCCGAGAGCAGAAGCCTGGTCTGTGCTCAGTGCACAGTGCCTGACCCGGGGGAAGGTGTTCAGTAAACACTTACTGAATGAACAGATGCTAAATAAACCTTAATCTGTCTTCCTCCCTCCCTCCCTCCCTTCCTTTCTCTCTCTTTCCTTTCCTCCCTTCCTCTCTTCTTTCTCTTTTCTTTTCTTTTCCTTTCTTTTCTTTTCTTTTCTTTTCTTTTCCTTCCATCGTTTGTTCCTTCCTTCCTACCTTCCTCCTATCCATCCTTCCGTCCATCCATCCATCCATCCACCCGTCCATCCATCCTTTCTTGGTATTTCTGTGTTATGCTCATCTCTCTTGGTGTTCTGCCCCAGGCATAAGCATTAGTCTCTTGGAAATATATTTTATAGGCTTTTCCAGAAATAAAGAGACACTTTACATATCTGTGCAGTTTCTTGGTGCTTTAAGGTTGAGTTTAGTTAGCAACAGTGTAATTCATAGATGCTGGGTTTTGTCTATTAATAAAAAGCTGTTCCTCGTCTTGCTGGCTGCCTTTTTTTTTTTTTCCTCTAAGCCACTTGCCCTCAGGCCGGCTGCCGAGAAACTTTTAAATGTTCCAAAACATCCCAAAGCCTGGGCTGCACGTCTGACCAGTGAAGTCAGAACCTCTGGGCTGGGCCCAGGCTTCACAGCGTGCGCCCAGGGCCGGGCACTGCGCCTCCAGTGGTCCATTCCGGGTCAGCTTTTGTTCAGCAGAAGCCTTCTGTTGTCCCCTCTCTCCAGCCGATGCCCAGTAGCGGTGCCCTTTCAGAAAGTTACAGTCGGCAGGCAGAACTTTCAGCAGCTGGAAATTGATGGTGCCGAATGAGTTAGTCTCCTCCTGCCGACAGCTTAGTCCAGCTGTGGGGAATAACCTGCACCCTTCAGCCCAGATCCCTGGTGGCCCACTTCTCCAGTACGAACTGGTAAGCGCAGGGTGGACCTGAGCTGAGGACCTGTGGCCATTTCGTTATAAAAGTAACGTGTCCATTCGTGTTCGTGTAGAAAGTGCAACACGAAGAAGACAAATATCCCCTAATCTTATTACAGAAAGACACAGCCTTCCTTTACACGTTGGTACATTTCCTTTCGGACTTTTTCCTCAACATTTTTTGTTCCACGAGTGCATACATGGTAAATGCAAGTTTGTGTCTCTGGGTTTTGTCTCATAACATTGTAACAGAAGCGCTGTCTCCCTTCCTCCCACCCTGTGAACATTCTACCAGCTGCACGCAACATTCCACTGGGTGGAGCTTCCTCGCTCATCCCGCCCGATGCTGGACCTGCGTTAACTCTTCTGGCTAACGCCAGACAGCCCGGCCATTTTCAGTGCCAGGGTCCCACTCCCTGGACCGTGAGCACGGAGGCTTCGAGCCCCCCGGTTGTGCGGTTTTGTTATGACCATCTTCCTGTGGGCAAAGCAAACAGGTTCCTAATCGGGAAAGGAATTGCAGGCCAGATCAAGACCCACATCCCCCAAAGGCGGCTGTGCTGACATATCTGGACCGCAGGTCTGAAGACCGCTCCGCGAAAACAGGACAAATCTAGCGTTTTGTGTTCTGCAGATAATAGCCCGGTATACAAGCGTCATTCATAACCACATGACATTTGCAGAACACAGTTTTCAAAGCATTAAGTTTGTTCGCTTGCTCATTTCGTAAGTCCTGTGGGCCAGGGCCGGCGCTGAGTGGTGAGGGGCCCATATAGCAGCCGAAGCCTTGTCCCTCTTGGGCTTCCGGTGTAGGAGAGGCAGACACATCTATGGGGCACCTAGTATAGGGCCTGGAAGGGGCCTGGGCAGGCGGTTTCAGAGCTTCGTGGCCATCTAGCTGTTCCAATGCTGTGTGTGGTGTAATGGGGCGAGCTAGCGGGGGGGAGGGGGGGAGGGAGGGGCGGGGCTGTCAGCGCAGGCCTCGGGGATCCCTGTGCAGTGGCTACAGAGGGTTGCCCTTCAGCTGACTCCTTAGGCTGCATTCCCACGAGAAATAATACAGTTAAGCGGTCTGATCTTTTCACCTAACTTTCTATGTGCATTTTCCATGTCGCCACAAAGTTACTCTTAGTTTCTTTCTTTCTTTTTTTATTTTATTTATTTTGAGAAAGAGGGAGCAAGCAGGAGGGGCAGAGAGAGGGAGGGAGAGTGAATCCCAAGGGCGGAGCCTGATTTGGGATTCCAACTCCTGAACCTTGAGATCATGACCTGTGATTGCTGCTAGTTTTAAAGCCTTGGGCAGGCTACTTCACTCTGGCCAGTGTAAGTCTTTTAATTGGTAAACTAGGGATAAGGGTAGTCTCTCCTGGATTATGGCGTAAATTACGTATGCTAATATATGCTGTGCACATACGGCCTTACACAAAGGAGGCGTGCCATAAGTGGATTGTTATGATCAGAGTTGTTTTCAGCTTCTCACCAGTGTAAATAATGCTGTGGTAAACTTCTTTGTGCAGAAGACTTGCTTTTCAAAGGATTCCTTAGGTTCAGTGTGGCCTTCGGTGTGGAGTTCCCAGAAGTGGCATTAATGGAGAAGCGTGTGGACATCATTCTGTCTCCGGAAACGTGGCAGATGCTTTCCAAACAGGTTGTGTCCCCTTGCCGGGCCCCCAGCTGTGGAGACAGTGCTCGGTTGATAGCCACGGAACCCAAAAGGGGTACTATAATTTTTTTGTAAAGATTGTTACTAACAGATGGAAGTTACTATCAGAATACTCATTTTATGTGTTTGTTCTAAACATTTATTTATTTATCTTTAACGTCTGTTTATTTTGGGAACGAGTGTGTGCAAGTGGGGGAGGGGCAGAGAGAGAGGAAGAGAATCCCAGGCAGGCTCCACACTGTCAGCACAGGGCCTGAAGCGGGGCTCGAACTCACGAACCGTGCTGTCACGACCTGAGCTGAAATCACGGGTTGGATGCTCAACCGACTGAGCCACCCACGCGCCCCCAGAATACTCATTTTAGAAGTGAGTTCCCAGTTTCTAAGTATTACTCTAAGAAACTGCTATAGGCATTTAACTTCTTTATTTGAATTCAAACTTATGATTGGATTTTAAATGACATTCCATCTCCGCTGAAGTTCATGCCTCACCCTGGGCCTGCTCACAAGTTTGGGTGCCAGCGTTCACTCATCTCCACGGGGCCAGATGGGCTGCCGAGCCCCGGCCCCTCCCTCCTGAGGTCCTGCCTGGAGAGCTGTGGGCACCTCCCGTGCCCCACCCAGAGAGCGACTTTCACCGGGGACAAAGCCGGGGGTGCCGAGGCAGGAACGATGGGGGCCCCTGGGAAAACAGTAATGAGAAAACGTTGCTTAATGCTGTGGATGAGCCCTCCCTACCACACCTCACAAGCCGGTGATCTTGAAATGGAGAAGGTTTCACCTGTGGCCCAAAGAGAACAGCACAGACTTGCTCTTTTATTCCACGCAGAGCATGGGCTCTGAATCGTGCAAACAAAAGGACTGCCTTTTGTCTCTGCTCCCCCCCCCCCCCCCCCCCCCACTCTCCAGCCCTTCGGGGGAGGACCGGGACCACCGTTCGGGCTCTGCCCCCTTCCTCCCTGGGCTTCGGCTTCCCTATCCCTGTCCCAAACTGAGGTGGGCAGCACCAGTAGCTGAGGCTGGTGGTAAGGAGCGAATGACATGGGAACTGAACTTGAAAATGAGCCAACAGGTGTTTGAACTCCTGCTCTGTGCCTGTCAGGAAGCCGACGTGGCCCCTGCCCCCGTGGAGTCTTCGGCCACATCAGTTCGAGGAGATGGCCCGACTGCACGCAGGTCAGCGGTGCCGCGTGCATAAGCACTGATTACAAAGGGGCAGACGAAAGCCACGAGGTGCCCTGCTCTAGGCGCCAGGGGTGGCGGGAATCAGGCCAGCAAGGACGCCTGCCCCGAGGAGCATCCTACTGGCCTGATCGAGGAAGACGTGCTTGAGAAGGTGCCGCTGGAGCTGACACTTTGGCTGAGGGGGCCTCTCTTTCCCCCTTGCGGAACAGCGGGATGGGCACAAAAACAGGGAGGAGCTGAAGGATTCTAGGAACTGAGTGGAGGCTGGCAAGCTGGGGTGCCTGGGAGGAGATGGGCTCGTGAGCAGCCCCGGGGAGTGAAGAGTCTGTCCTGGAGCTGGGAGGCGGTGCTTCCTTGCCTGCAGGACGAGGATGCCCATGTCGCTGTGTGCAGGGAGGCGGTGGGAAGACGCTGAAGCTGTGCATGGGTAAAGCTTTGACCCGGTGGCTTCCCACAGCTGCTGCAAGCGAGCGCCCCAACCCAGGCAGCTTAGAACAACGGAAAGGGGTCGTCTGTCCTTCAGGAGGCCCCAGGTCCAAAATCAAGGCATCGCCAGGCCCACACTCCGTCTGAAACCTGTAGGGGAGAGTCCTTCCTTGCTTCTTCCTAGCTTCTGGTGGCGGCCAGCAGCTGAAGCGCTCCAGTCCCTGTCCCCCCTCGTCCTACGTGGCCTCCCTTCCTGTGTCTGTGCCTGGGGCTCTTCCCCTTGGTCTTGTCAGGACACCGGCCATGTTGGATTTAGTGCCCACCCTGCTTCAGCATGACCTCGTCTTCCCTTAATTACATCTGCAGTGACCCTGTTTCCAAATAAGGTCATGATCCGAGGGGCTGATGGTCAGGACGTCCCCGTGTCTTCTTGAGGGACCCAGTTCTGCCCACAGCACCCTGGCAGAAAAAGGCACTCTGAGTGATCGCAAGCACTGCTTCGGATGCAAGGTGTCAGCCAGGCTGGCCAGGGCCACAGATTCTCTCCTGTGGCCTCAGGCTGGATGGTCCAGGAGCCTCTTCAAGTATAATAGAATCTCAGTTGAGTGAATACTGAATCCAGCCACGTCTTACCTCTGGCAAAGCTACCACTATTGCTCCCAGAGACCAGTCACACTGCATCATGGCTCCACTTAGATGCCAGAGCCCCTCTAAGGACCCCAAGAACCACCTTGGCTCTTCCCTCGTGGCCCTTTGGACACCCTCTGCCTTCACCAGCCTCACAGCCAGTGCCCTCCACCCAGTGAGTGAAGCTCCCACTTACCCTCTGTCTGACCTCCTTCCACCACCCAGGCCTCTGCTCCAGCATCTCAGAAAGGCCTTCCCTGACCTTTGAACACACAGAGCAAGCTCTCCTCTGCCTGGGATTCCCCCGCCCCCTGCTCCCTCCCTTCCTTCCTTTCTTTCAAAAATAAGCTTCCTGCCTGTTGCAGAGCCATGGGAGCCCAATGCTGGGCTTGAACTCACAACCCTGAGATCAAGACCTGAGCTAAGATCAAGAGTGGGACGCTTAACCGATGGCGCCCCACCCTGCCTTCTTTATTCCTTACTGGCACACAAGCTCCGGGAGATCGGGGACTTTGCTCCTACCTGGAGGGGTGCAGGGCATGGTAGACATTGAGTGTAAAGACAGAGTCCCGGAGCCCCTTCAGGGTGCTGGAGCGAGCATGGCATTCGGCCCTGCGGTGTGGCTTTGAGTTCTGGTGTCCGTGACCAAGCCATTTAGCCTCTCTGGGCCCCAGCTACCTCCTCTGTGGAAACAGTGATAACCAAGAACAAGGCCTTAAGGACCACACTTTGTCTCTCTCACCTCACCGGCTGGGTGACCTCTCAGCCTCCGCCCGGGTCTGCGAGTTGGACTGAGGCTTCGCTGAGATACTAGTAAGAGTCACACGAGCACTGCACGCCAGGCCCTGGTCTCAGCGTCTCAGTGCTCTTCACAGATGAGCTCACTGAATTCTCACAACTACTCTAGGAGGCAGGGACTCTGTCTCCATTTTGCAGATGAGAAACGGGGGCCCAGAGGGTTAGCGACCTAGGCCAAGGTCACCTGCTGAGAAGTGGCAGGCAGAGCCCAGATCGGAGCCCCGCCCTCCACGCCGGGCTGCGTCTCATGTGGAAAACACTCGGCCCAGGTGAGGCGCACACCTCAGGAATGGATGTGCTTCCCTGCACGTAAATGCCAGAAAAGCACACCCACGCACATCCACACATGAATGTGCACATTCATCCGCACATGAAACGTTTTTCTGGGTGGAATCACAAGAAAATGTCAACAGCTGTTTCCTCCGAGGAGCGGAATGGGGGCAGGATGAGAGGCGTGGCTCCCACTTCCTTTTATGATGAACTGTTTAAAAATAGTCACAGGCATCATCACATTCCACCCGTAAATATTCTGTACGCGTCTGTTCCTGAAGAGTGAGCCACGGCGCCCTGGCCGCACCTCCCGAAAACAGCAGCACCCGTACCACCCACACTCAGCTTTTGTCACTTGCGCCCAGAGTGTCTTGCAGCTGATGTGTCTAAACTGAGACCGTCCCAGGACCGTATGTTGCATCTGATTGTCCTGTCCCTTCTGTCTGTCTGATCGCAGCAGATTTCCCTTTTTTCCCTAACCTGAATACACCAAGCGCCTGGGCCACTTGTCCCCTAGAGCACTCCTTAGGTCTGGGTCTGTCCCTGCACTGCATTAGGCGGTGTTTGGCTCAGTCCTCGCCCTGTCATTCTGTGAACTGGGGATCAATTTCAAGTCTAGATTGGAATCAAATCCAAGATTTTGCCCAAACTTTCATGGGAGGTGGGTGATGTCATGTGACAGGCAGAGGGTGCCCACAGCATGGCGGGTGTGTGTGTGGGGCGCTATGGCTTATCCCTCTGTCACGAAGTCACAGCCTCCCCCCCCCCCCGCCCCCCGCTTTGCCCTGAGAGTGACCTGACTGTCATACTTGGTTTCTCTTCTCATCTTGTACTTTAAAAAAAAAAAAAAAAAATTTTTTTAATGTCTTATTTACTTTTGACAGAGAGAGAGTGGGGGAGGGGCAGAGAGAGAGGGAGACACAGAATCTGAAGCAGGTTCCGGGCTCTGAGCTATCAGCAGGGAGCCCGGCGCGGGGCTTGAACTCATGAGCCGTGAGATCATGGCCTGAGCGGAAGTCGGATGATTAACTACTGACTGAGCCACCCAGGTGTCCCACCCCCCCCACCCCTTTTTTCCTTTTTTTGGCTTTTCTAACCATGTATCTATATTTTTTCTGTTTTAATGTTGCCTGGGGTAATCTGAACTTATTTTCTCATAATTCATCTCATTTGACCTAAAGTAATGTTTCTTGCTCCTCCCTGTGAGGAGATGAGAGGAAGACCCTGGGGGGGGGGGGGTCTTCTGTGGGGAACAGGTTTAGAAGCCTCAGCTCAGGCCAGGCTACTGAGTGGGGGTGGCCTCGGTTTCATTGCTGATTCAGGAAGTGGCCCGTGGAACCACAGGAAGATGTCACCACATTGAGAAAGATCCAGTAAGCACTTGCCTGCAGTTCAGTGATGAGGGAGGAACTTCACTGGCCTGGGGCACCGGTCACTGGAGGGCGGAAGCTGGAAGGCTGTTCCCTAGCTCCTCCCTCAAAGGACCATGGCCCCAGTCCTGCTCCCCTGGAAGCCTGGGAGGGACCAGGGTCCAACGGGATACCCACTTACGGCTTCCGTGTGAGTGCCAGGCAGCTCCAGCCCCTAGGGAGTCTGGTGGCCTTGGGGTGGAGCAGAGAGCAGTGACCTGGGGGCCGGGCGCATTCTCACGGGAGAGCCAGCTGTGTGTTGGGCGCTCCTGACCCTTCCCACAAGCCCCGCTGGCCTCTATCTCACAGATGTGGATACAGAAGCCCAGAGAGGTCAGGCCGTTGGCACGTGGTCTCACTGCCAGTTGGTGGTGGGGACAGGATTTTGAACCCTGGTTTCCCTGCCAGCTAACAGGCACAGGATTATAACGGTGGGGGCGGTGCTCAGACCCAGATGGGATCTTCTCGGGCCCCTGAGGCCTGGTGCCCTTCGATTCTTCCCAGGTTGTCCGACGTGCCTTGTGTTGCCCAGCATCAATGGGAGACACGTGGAGACAGGCCGTCACCTTGCGTGAGGCTCACGTACCAGAGAGTTTTACCAGAAGTCACGCTGGTCGGCACGCAGAGCTGTTTTCCTGGTAAGGTCGTGTCCCACAGTGGCTTCCCTTTCATCGATGCGATTGCAGGCGTGCTCAAGTACTTTCTAGGAAAATCGTGACACGGCCTGAGAAGTGATTTCCTGTTTTCCTATTACCTGGACTGCTTCGGTTTCTGCTTTCAAAATGGTCCAAGGCCGGCCAGCCGAAGCCTCTGTGTTAGAAACTCTGCCAGCCTTTGCTTTAGGAGCACATTTGGGAACCCAGATCCTTCCTGAAGCCCAGGGCGTGGGCACCCACACTGGGCCTGGTGCCCCCCGGAGCCGTGGGGGGGTGGGGAGTGACTGCCAGAGACTCTCGTCCGCCTGCAGTGGGAGGTGTTTCTTGGTCTTCCTCTTAGCCTGTATCTTGAAGGAAAAGTTGGCTGTATAGGCTTCCTCTTCAGCCTTTCCCCTTGGCTTTCTCAGCCGGCATAATAGGCCCGAGAGGATCAAGTCGAGGCCTAGCCCTGTTTATAATTCTTGGCCCCAGCGAGCGAGGACTTTGAACTCTTCCAGGTGGGACCCGGGAGCAGGGCCATGATGCTGCGCCCTTGATGCTCCATCAGTGGTCAGCCTCCACTAACGGCCCCTGTTCGTCCCTCCAGAAGGTGGCGGGCTGAGAAAGCGTCTCTCGGGCACTTGCGTTTTCCAGAGGTCTCTGGGAACCGCGGACCTCCAGAGCCGCCGAGCAGGGCCAGGCTCAGGTGGTCAGGAGGGTCCGTCCGGGCTCATCTCACAAGCACATCTGTGTTCACGGTCACGTGCGCGGGTACAAGAGGCCCTTTGTGGGGCGGGGATGCTGTCACTAAGGCAGAATGTCTCCGTTGGAATCCTCCCTCACAGCGGAGGCCGCTGTGTGCAGCTCAGCTGATACTTGGGGCTGGCGGCTGTGAATTCTGCCATCTGCAGAACTGAGAGCTGTACATCCGTTCATAAAAACCACAGCGTTTAGGGGAATACCCTTTGTCTTTAATTTCCACATTGATGTGGTAAGCCATTTCCCTACGTGCCGGCTGTGTGTTATTCTAACAGTCAGTCGTGGTAGGCACTCACATGTACATTTGCATTGGAAGCCAGTCTGGCCTTGCAGATGTGCTGAAAGGCTCAGAGGACAAGGGAGGCCTCATTTCTCTCGAAGGTCCCTGTTCAGGGCCCCTTCCCATTCGTCCCTGGCCGGGCTGACTCGGGCGCTGTGGCCGTGCGGCCAAGTAGCAGCATTCCCTGCCAGGACGGGGCTCATTTTTCAGAGCGCTTAGCACTTTTTTGGGGTGTGGGGTGGGATACAGGTCTTCTTTATCGACTCCCCATTTCCATTTGGTAGTGAATGAAGGACATCGAGTGTGCTGTGTTTGTTATGAACAGAGTTCTGTGAAGCAAGCTTCAGAGATTCCCGGAAAGAGGCTGGGAACAGGCAGGCCTGAGTGGTTAAGCATGGGAGAGCCACACACATTCTGTCGAGCAGAATCTTCCAGAGCCGTTCCCCAAAACCGTGCGGCTTCGTTTGTATCCAGCAGTCTGGATGGTGACATCTTTGCTTCTAGAGTACAGGAAAGCCCAAACCTGAGCCCTGTTATTGGCATAGGTGAGGTTTGGGAACAAGAGCACCACCACCATAAAAAAAAAAAAAAAAAAAAAAAATATATATATATATATATATATATATATATATATATGCTTTTATTTGGTATATTATTAATAAATCAGATTATTAAGATGGACTGGACGTTCCATTTTGTTACCTTCTAGCTTTATTTTTAAAACAAACACTTTGGAAAATGCAACTGTGATTTACTAGGCTGGGATTCAACCTGATTTGTTTCTTTTTCCTTTTATTTCTTTATTTTTTGTTGGGGGGTGGGGGCTGTTCTTCTGGTTGACAGTAAATCATAGCAGACACACTGCTTCACAACACAGAATTGTTCCCTTCAGAAATGAACCCTTACTGCCGCGTGTTTTGTGCGCTTTTACAAAATTGTGTGACAGAGCATTGCCTTTTGCAGCCTCCTGCCCTTGCAACCTTGCCTGGTTCTTCTGTGATCACGTCCGTGACTCTGTGTCTAGCCCTCTTCTTCCTGTTTTTATTCATGGTGGCCAGAGCCGAGCCAACTAGAAACCTCATCTGTCAGGAATCATTCCTGACCTTTTACTTTCTCCCAAAGAGGCAGGTCCTAAGGAGCAAGTTTACATTGGGATTTTAGGCAGAAGCAGCGTTGGGTGCGTGGGCCCTGATGGTGGGGCTTGCTGGAACGGACATAATGAAAAAAGGAAGAAAACTGATACACGATTAGAGCATTTTCAAACAGCTACCCGTCCGCCATGAGATTGAATTCTCCATCTGTCCGTCTGTCCATCTGTGCATGCTTCCACGCATCCATCTATCCAGTGGGTGTTTGCCAGGTGCTCTGCCAACCTTTGAGGATGGATGTGCTGGTGAGAAGACAGGCCTGGACCCTCCTCAAGGAGCGTACCTTCTGGCATAATCCACCAAACTGCAGACTAGAGGGGAGTGCTGACCCAGCCCCAGCCGGGAGGGCAGTCCGGGAGGACCAGGGCAGGGGAGCCGAGCTCCGAGAACTGAGGACTTGCCGAGGACATGCCAGGAGGGCATGGCATGCACAAAGGCCCAGAGGGAGGATGGAGTGTGGTTCCAGACCTTTCAGGCAGTGGGGCTCGGCTTTGAGGGTTTCGGAGAAGCTGTGGACCTTCTCTCGAGGCAGAGGCAGAGGCGGGCACGTGCACCCAAGCTTTATGCCCTGTTTCTGGAGAACTCTACACTCCCCGATGCACAGAACATCTGATGGCCGTGTCGTTTTCCATACGGGGAGGCCCAGCCTGGTTTAAGTGTGTGAATGCGTCAAGACTCCTTTCCTGGAGGCTCACTGCATCCGCTAGGAGTCCACATCCCATCCCTTCAGTAAGAACTGTCTTTCCAGGAGCTGCTTTCAAGTGTTTACACTAGCTAACTGCTGACAGCAAAAATGTGTTTTTCCCAAGTCGGTGCTCCGTTTTACTTAGAAAACCCAATTTTTCAGGGTTGCCGCAGAAACATTTGGCTTCATTTCCCATGGTCTTTACCCCCATGAGATGCACAGTGAGATTCTTCAATGTTGAGGAGTCTCAAGTGAAGTTCTTGGTCCACAGATAGCCCTGTGCTTGTTTGAGTGACAGTCTTTGATCCAGCTTTTCAAGAACAATACTTTTCATCTTCTCAAAACAAACCAACCAACAAACAAGCAAACAACTTAGTTTCTCTCTCTGAAGGAGGGCAGCCTGGAAGCGAAGACTGAGGTTCTAATCCTGGCGAGGCCTGACCATGGGGCTGGCGCCTGAAGGCCTCTTTCCTTGACTGGGGCCACGTGGCTCCTGTAATTGAGAGTCTGTGTTTGATGTTACTAGATTTTAACCTTGCAATAGTCACAACCCTTCCGTGCACGGCCGACCCTGCGGGTGTGAGGTGGGGACGGGGTGTGGTTCGACCCGGTGGCTGTTGATCGTGAGCCTGTCCCTTGCCGGTAGTGACTCTGCCTTTCCCCTGCAGCCACCTCCCCGAGGGTGTCCTCTGAGCTGGAGCAGGCCCGGCCCCAGACAAGTGGAGAAGAAGAGTTGCAGCTACAGCTGGCACTTGCCATGAGCAGAGAGGTAGCGGAGCAGGTGGGTGCCTGGACGGGGGCGGGTTGCGCGGCGGGGGCGGGGGCCGGGCGGGGCGCGGAGCAGGCCCTGCCCTCGGTGTTTCGGGTGTGTTTCCTGAGATGGGGCTTCGAGGTGCCAGGACCGTGTTCTTGCCGCCCACCGTCCCCTGTCAGGAAGGGGGGCCTGTGCTGTTCCAGGTAGGGAAGCCTCTTGTTGCCAAGGGATGGAGTGATCGGAAGTGCGCCCCAGAAACACTTTCGCACACACAGCAAGTGTCATGGCCTCTGGGCGTCCACAGCCCCTCAGCGAAAGGCCTGTGGGTGCGCAGTGGGGCTTAGCCCCTTGGGAGGGAGGTTTGGTGAGATGGATCGAAAGCATCTGAGCGCCGAAAAGGCGAGAAGAGCTGCAGGTAATAGAGTGCTCATTGCGTTTAGATGACGGAAGTGTGTGCAGTTTTAATTTTTTTCAGTTCCTGTTTTTCTCTAATATGCATTACTTTAACACGGAGAAGGAGGGAAAGACGTGATGGAAATGACCTTTCAGAGCAGCCATCCCGTGGGCCCCAGTGATGAGGTCCGTCCCTGCTGACCTTGGGTTAGGGAGGGTAGACTGAGTCAGGTAGCGCGAGGCTCCGTCTCGCCCAGAGGTGATGTGTAGGGACAGATATTAGGGAGTGCGACGGGAGTGCGGCGGTGGCTGTCCCAGCCTGACTTGTGTCGCTGTAACTGGAAACCTAAAGTCCAGCAGTAGTGGACAGCTTTGCTCGGTCCCTCTGTTCACAGCAGGAAAAACACAGCCATTAAATCTGTCCCTGTGGATGCCTGGCTCTGTCACTGACAGCCCGGGAAGAAGGTGTAGGAATACAGGGACAGATGGACAGTCGGAGCCCATTTTAGTAAAGAACTCATCTCTGTGATTTATCACATTTAATATAAATGAAATATAACGATTTTTTTATTTCATTATTATGCAAAAGCCTAGGACAACCCAGTCTTTTGCATAGGGTGACTTCACCTTAAATAAATATAAATTAAGGGCTCCTGGGTAGCTCAGTCGGTTAAGCGTCCACCTTCGGCTCAGGTCATGATCTCATGGCTTGTGGTTCAAGCCGTGCATTGGGCTCTGTGCTGGACCCTGCTTCGGATCCTGGAGCTCAGAGCCTAGAGCCTACTTCGGATTCTGTGTCTCCCTCTCTCTCTGCACCCCCCACCCCCCACTCTCTCAAAAATAAACATTAAAAAAAATTTTTTTAATAAAAAGATAAATATAAATTAAATACAGGTGACCTTTGAGCAACACAGGTTTGGACTGTGCTGGTCCACTTATGTGTGGATTCTTTCCAATAAATAGTGTAAAGATACTGCCTCTTATTTTCTTAATAACGTTTTATCTTCTCTAGCTGTATTATAGTAACACAGCATATGATACATATACAGAATATGCATTAAGTGACTATGTTCCAGTCAACAGTTGGCTATTAGTAGTTAAAATTTTTTTAAGTTTACTGTTTTTGAGAGAGAGTGTGCGTAGAGTAGTTAAATTTTTGAGGAGTCAGATATATATGTTGATTTTTGACTGTGCAGGGGCGGGGGTTGGTGCCCCTAATGCGCATGTTGTTGGAGGCTCAGCTGTATAATGAATCATTTCTGTTTGAAATCATAGAAATAAACATACAGCCATTTTCTGTAAGCATATGCTGTGCGAGGTGCAATAAGTGATTTTCATCCTCTTTTCTAATTCCTTTCTGGGCTGTCAGACTTTTGTATTTTATATGGAGACGTGTTGCTTCTATAATTACAGTTATAAAGCCATTTTCATTTTGAGAAAAAGTGTTCCCTTTCCCTCACTTGGCTGTGCCTGCGCCCGTCTCCCTGCTGGGACCCCAAAATCAGGGAAGCCACACGAAGTAGGTGGGGCGGAGCCCTGTGGGCTGTACCTTCGGGATAGAAGACTGTGTTTCACGAGTCCTTTTCCAATCTTCCTTTGAAATAATGCGTACTACAGTTTTGCGCATCCTGTTCCTGGCCAGCGCTGCTTTGTTCTCTACCGTGATGTTATTACAGTCACGGTCAGCTCCAAGTCCCATTGTCCTCTACAGGAAGAGCGCCTCCGGCGGGGTGATGACCTCAGATTACAGATGGCCCTAGAAGAGAGCCGAAGAGACACAGTTAAAGTTCCCAAAAAGAAAGAGGTAAGCGCTTCACGGGGAAGGTAAACGTTTGAGACGGTCCCGTAGTCGCTGGGGGAATGTCCCAAACCTAGCGTGCAGAGTACCCTGCCTTCTCAGAAGGTGCTCTTTTCTCCCTTGGCTCAACAAATACTCCTCGGGCCCGTGCTGAGCATGAGTGAGCCGAGGACGTACTAGAAAACACATCCGCCCCAGACATTACTCCCAAGGCTCTTCTGAGACCGGCCCCAGAGGAGACGGGCATGGGCGAGGGGCTTCTGTTGACCAGGGCCTCCCTTTCCTCCCGTGTAAACGAGCACGATAATAGCCAGGCGGTCTTGGCGGCCCTTACATAAGCCAAGCGTCAAGTGCTTTGGAACAAATTCCTGGCACAGGGTAAGCCCTCACTAGTGCCGGTCTCCACTGCCGTCATCAGCCTTACTCTGCGCCAGGCTGCCTGCTAGGAGCTTAAGGTGACTAGGACGCGGGTCTGCTCCCGTCAGGCTCATCCAGTCAGAAGACACAGGGCCGGCGGTTCCAGTGATCTCCTGTGGTACAGCACCACGGGGTCCCTGGCAGTAGCTGGGGCGGGGGGCATGCGAGCGGGTGGGCGGGGCCGCCCCCCAGGAAGGAGGGCCCTGGATGATGGCTGGCAGCTGGGGGCAGCACGGTGGGTTGGTGGTGGGGACAGCGTTCAGGAGGGAGGCTGCAGTCTGGGCAAAAGCTCGAGTCCTTCTGGAAAGCCCTGAGGGCCTTTGAAGGTGGGCGGGGCATTGGGCACAAAGTATATAGCTTGGTGTGGGTGGAGCCTGGGCCGCACTGAGACTTGGTTTTGTGAGGAGGTGGGCGGGGTGGGCAGCTCAGTTTCCTCTTGGCACCTCCCAGAGGGCTTCTCTTCCTAGGAGGCAGACAGTATTTATGGTTAACACGTGGATATTTGCTGTGACTGTAGCCAAGTAAAACCTGTCCCCTTCTCTTTGTCTCAAAGCATGGCTCCCACCCACAGCAGACCACTCTGTTGGATTTAATGGACGCCCTCCCCAGCTCGGGCCCTGCTGCCCAGAAAGCAGAGCCTTGGGGCCGGTCAGCCTCAGCCAACCAGACGAACCCCTGGGGCGGGCCGGCAGCCCCAGCCAGCTCTTCAGACCCCTGGCCATCGTTCGGTAAATACCTGCCCCCTTCGTCTCCCGTGCCTTCCTGTTGGATGTGTGAAGGGCAATAGGGCACAGCCTCTTGCTCTCTCCCCCCTTCTGGAGGTGGGAGTGAGGCAGGCCTTTGGTGGCGGGTTGGGGCTTCTCCAGTCCTCAACCGTAATGTCCAGTAAAGTCCTCCCGAGGACTGCAACACAGGGCTTTCTGTTTTGAATGGTTTTCTGCTTTGGTAGAGGGAAAGCTGACTTCCTCTGCTTCCCACACGCAGTAGAAATGGCTGGTCCCCTTTCTGGGACGTGTGTCAACTCTCTGAGCCTCAGAATTGCACCCAGCACCCCAGGTTAAGAAACTAATACATAACTGGAAATTATGATGTGCTTGCTGTGGTTGCTAATGAAAAGAGGATGTGTTTGCTGTAATTCTTCCTACCTGTTACATAAAGCAATAGTTTACTAGGCTAAGTGAATATTTTAAAGTTCTTTTTAATGCCAAATGTCGGAGAGTCTGTGATAGGAGATTTGAAACACGAGTGTGGCGCAGATGCTTTAATCTGGGGAGAGATCTTGGGCCTGTGGGTTTCCTGATGGCTGGACACAGGGCCTGGCCTGAAGCCTTTGTAATGGCTTCCAACCCAGCCTGCTGCTCCGGGAGGTTCCCCCCACTCGGTGCTCTGAGCCCTGCCGGCCATGGCTGATCTGTCTGGGAACTTCCGGCGGTAGGTTTTGTGGCAACTTGCGTGTGTCTCTTTGGGGTCTCTGTTTCCCCCAGCTGGAACCATCTTTTGTGTTCGGCTCGGTTCCCTGGACGTTTGCCGAAGTGTACCGAACGCCAGGCTCTTTCCTGCTACTCAGGGACCCAGATGCAAACAGGTAGTGGTCTTGCCTTCAAGGTCCTGAGCAGGTGGGGGCAAGATGAGGGTTCCAGCATGGCAGAGGTACACCAGCTGGTGGGCTGGGCCTTGGTGGTGGGTCTTTAAGAGCATCCTGGGACAGGGCTTAGCTCAGGAGTCGGGCAGGCATGAGACAGGTATCTCGGAGGAACCTTCAGGGAAACACAGGAGGTGGCCAGGCTGTGAAGAGGCAAGGGTGTGCCTAGCAGAAGGCGTGGCTTTTGAGAGGCCCAGAGCGTGCAGTGGTGTAGTGGGTGCAGGTTACAGGCAGTGGGGAGCAAGGGCATGGGGTCAGGGCCCTCAGGGCCTGGCAGCCTTGTCCAGAAGGCAGTATCAGCCCCAGATGTCCTTTGGCAACGCCGTTGGCCTCAGGGGACCCGGGCAGGTCCCCACATTTCCTTTGGCAGGAGCCCTCTGGGCCTTGGGGCAAACTGCAGGCCAAATGGCCTACAGGATCTCGGTCACCGAAAGCCAGGACCACGGTTGCCAGGAGTTTGGCAGTTCTCATGGCCCATGGCCTGCGCGCTGCGCCCCCGGGGAGCTTGTGGGCTAAAGTGTTACTGAGCATACACAGGGATGGCGAAGGCAGCTCTCCTGGAAATGCCCACTTGGGCCCCTTCCAGACAGTGGCTTTGACTTTATTTTTTAAATTTGAGAAATAGTTCCTCTGTAACGTGATGGCCACCTTGAGTTATGGGTAGGATGTTCTTCAGGAAACACTATCAATCCCTTTTGGAGTTGCGTAATGGATCATTAAACAGACAGGACGTTTTCTAGTGCCCAGAAAGGAAAACCGGCACGCTAGGAGCCGGGTGCGTTTAACAAGATTGAATTCTGCTGAGTCTGTGGCTGATGGGGAGTGGTGGGGGTGGGGCTTGGGGGTTGGGAGGGAGACTACTTCTGTCTACTTTTTTTTTTTTTTTTTTGCTCTTTGACTTACTAGGGGTATGTGTCACCAGGTCAGGAGACACAGAATTTATGAATTTTCAATGAACGAGTTTGCCCCTCCCTTCCTTTGGCTGGGGGATAGCCCTGTGCCCTGGAGCTGGGTGTCTTGATCGAGCCAGGGACTTGACCTCATAGGGTGTTTTAAAGTGGGCACTTCAGCAGTTGTTAGCCATTCACGGTGTGGTGCCACCATCACTACTAATCCCAGGACATTCCCATCACCCCAGAAAGTGACCCCATTCCCATTAAGCAGTCACCCTCCGTGACCCCTCCCTCCAGCCCCTGGCAACCACCAGTCTACTGCGTTCTGTCTCTGGATCTTCCCGTTCTGGATATTTCTTACGTGTAATGGAATCAAACAGCGTGTGGCCTTTGTGACTGCTTCGTGTCACTCGGCGTGATGTTTTCAGAGTTCATCGCTGTAGTAGTGGCACGTGTCCTCACTCCGTTCCTTATAACGGCTGAAGAACATTCCATTTATAGTTCCACCGCATTTTGTTTAATCACTTAGCACTCGATGGACACTTGGGTTGTTTCCACTTTTTTGGCTACTAGAATCCAGTTTTTTAAAGAGAAGATGGAAACCTAAATTTTTGAAATCTGTTCATTTTTGCTCATTTCTGAGAGAGCGCACAAGCGGGGGACGGGCAGAGGGGGACAGAAGGTCTGAAGCAGGTTCCACACTGCTGGCAGCAAGCCCGATGCGGGGCTCAAACCCAAAAACCACGAGATCACAACCTGAGCCGAAGTTGGACGCCGAACCGACTGAGCCACCCAGTCGCCCTGAAATCTGTTAATTTTTAAATGTGGACAAGGAATTTAAAATTTTTTTTTTTAACGTTTATTTATTTTTGAGACAGAGAGAGACAGAGCATGAACGGGGGAGGGTCAGAGAGAGGGAGACACAGAATCTGAAACAGGCTCCAGGCTCTGAGCTGTCAGCACAGAGCCTGATGCGGGGCTCGAACTCACGGACCGCGAGGTCATGACCTGAGCCGAAGTCGGACGCTTAACCGACCGAGCCACCCAGGCGCCCCGACAAGGAATTTTAAAGTGAGAACATGATTTGGGGCTGATCAGATATATCTGCTGGTGGCCAGTGTGGTCTGCGGACTGCTAGTCGGCCATTTTCTTGCCCTTCGCCCAACCCAGGGCCCTGTCCTTGGTTCTGACGCACTTGGCATTTTAACCAGTGACTTGGGGAGAAAAGGGGACTTCAAAGCCCAGAGAGGCTCCTCCTTCCTCTGGTGTCACACGGCAAGTTAGGGGCAGGTTCAGTGCATGTGGCACCTAATCCTTTCCTGGAATCGCCATATGCCATCTTGGGCTGCTGCAGAAGCCTTCTGTGGCCGTGCGTGTCCCGGAAAAGTCACCTCAGACCGTAGCATGGAGATAACCAGTGTTAGAATGTTAGCTTATCTGCTTCCTGTCTTTTTCTGGCTCTTATGTTTTCACATAGGTGAGGCCATATTGTATATCCGGCCTTACACATGTATATAGGTATTTCCATCTGCACTGTGTGGTATTTCCAGGCATCAGAAACTCTGCACTGCACGGCTCCCGTGGGACAGTGCAGGGCTGTGGCACCGTGACACAGCCCCCGGCTGTCCCCGGAGGTGGGTTGTGCAGCTCTGAAGCTCCGCTTCCAACAGCCCTGCAGGAGATGGCCTCACACCAGCCCCTCCATGCACCGGAGCATGGATACAGCCCCTCTCTGCTTCCCTCTTCCGAGAGCCGCTCCAGAGCAAGACACGGTGTCAGACTTGCCGATTAGCCTCAGGCAGAATCCGCTAGTGTGTGTTTTCTGGGCCACCCCATTGCCCGGAAACACATTCATAAATTTGAAAGATGTAGAGAGTTCCTACCCAAGCGCTGGTAGTCGCCCTCGCCCCCGGATGAAAGGAACACTGTTTCATAGCAAAGCCCTGCCATTCCCGGTTCTCTCCAAGCAGCACTGGGGGCGGCTTGGCCAAGCGGCCTTGGGAGGAAATGCTGAGGGCTGAGAGGAGGGCGGTCGGAGCCCGCCGGGTCAGCGGGGCACTTCCTCCTCTGTTCCAGACACACAAAGCAGCCACCTGGGATGAGAAGGGCAGACAGCCTGGTGATTCAGAAGGCCTTGGCTGGCTCAGGCCCGCTCACTGCCCGGGCCAGGACAGAGGCCGTCTTCCGCCCCAGTGGCAGCAGGTGGTGCTGCTGGTTTCCTGACGATCCCCGCCACTCAGTTCTGTGACCCCCACAATGTGACTGCCCCCCACCCCGCCCCCCCCCCGCACATGAATATTCCTATGCGAGGCCTCGGATGAGCCAGGCCGGCGGGGGAGGGGCCCAGGGACACTTGCTCCCTATGAATGGGCCCACAGAGCGGGAGGCGGAAGCCGCTTGATCTTTCTACCCCGAGTTCCATCCTCCTTTGCTCTCATTCACTCGTGCTTTCAACAAGCATTTATTTATTGGGTTTGTGGTGTGGCCCGGGCCCCGTCGACTACACGGAGGACAGAGCACAGAGGAGCCTTGCAGCGAATCTACTGTCCATTCATGGAGGAGGAAGACGGAGCACCGGTCCCCAGGGGCCGCGCTGTCAGCAGGCGTAAAGGGGGGTCTGCCCCGCCAGGCTAGCTTATGTGGGCTGTCGGCACCCATGGGAAAGCAGAGGGCACGTTTTCTGTCCCCCAGGTAGGTTTGAGGAAAGCGAGGTGCCACCGCGTGTAGCCTCCTGTGACTCCAAAAGTCAGCACGGTGCCTGGTACACACATAGGTCCCCAAGCACCACTCGCAGACTGGAAAGCCAGGAGCCCGCCATGGCTAAGCGGCTCATCCGTGGTCATCTGGATGACTGGCCAGGGATTGAACCGAGGGCATCTTTCATCCCACGCCCAAAGCTCTCTAGGCTGTGACCGTTCTTTGTCTGCGTGCACGGCGGTGCGGGGGCAGGGAGCTCTTTCTGGACCGGAGCTTGTGGATTTTCAGCATCGTGCGTGCTGGGTTTTAAAGTTCTTGGCCGTGCTGTTTCAGCGTATTCTAAAGGGGACGCAGGGCACGTGGGAAATAACTGGGGATCATAAGAGGCTCTCGAACAACGTTAGGGTAGAGTTGCACAGCAGCGGGGGGGGGCCCCGTGTGGGAAGCCTTGCCTGTGAGCCCAGGATGACAGGGCTCAGTGTGGTGCCAGCTCACGGAGAGGGCATTAGAATGCGCGCGGTGTTTATAGCCTCACGTTAACCGTGTTCGTGCAAAAGGAGCTCCTCCGGAGACATTGAAGCACTTTGTTTTCACTCTTACCGTTGCCCGTTTATCAGTTTGAGGGAAAACTGGTGTTTCGACCCTCGTTGCCCGAGCTAGGGTCTGGATGGAGGAGCAAAGCCTGATTTTGCACCTGCGTGGTAGGTGTGCAGTTGCCGAGGGGCTTGCCCGTGTGAGGCCAGGAGGGGAAGGCCCGGGGCCCAGGGCTGGAGGGGTGGCGGAGCACCCCAAGAATTGTCTCTTTGTGGGGGCCGCCTGGGTTCCCGTGAATGCCTGATCCTTCCTTTTTACATCGTGTCCAGTTGTCCGCCTCGCAAACTCCTGTGTATTCTTGGATACGCGGCTCACATATGCTGCGTGGAAAGATGTCACCTGTCCACAGCACTGCCTGCCCCGATCCCGTGGTCACCGACTGCCCGTGCCAGCCATGCTGGTTGCAGTAGGTGTGTTCTTGTTTCTTCTCAGAGGCGGGACCTGGACCCGGGCCTGGTGAATGCTGACCAAATGTGCTCAGAGCGAGGTGACTCCAAGGAGCGCCTGTGTGTGGGAGGCGAGGCTCGTCCCCGCCCGGCGTTTGTCCATTCAGGCTGTGTGTCTGGCTGGCGCTCAGATGGTGGGCCTCTGCTTCCGAGAAGGCTTGGCCAGGCACCTGAGTGCTCCAGGAGCTCGGTGGCTCTCACACATCCTGGCTGCCTATTCTAGTCACTTCTAAGCTTCTAAGAATCCAGACGCCCAGGCGCTCCCAAGAGTCTGTGCGTGTGAAGGGAAGAGGCAGTGTTAGTGTTTTACTCACATCCCTCGAGGTTCCTAAGGACAACAACACCTGAAAACCACTTCTCTGGTGGCCCCTGAGCCGCACGGCCAGTGAAGTCTTGCCAAATCTAAGGCGTTTGAAAACTCTGCGCAGCGCGTCAGAGCTTAGGGGCAGCTCTTATCTGTGTGTGTTTCTAACACCCCGAATTGTCCAGAAGTGGTCACTGAACTCCAGTGTTCAAAGATGCCTCACCGGAGGGAGTTAGTGTGGAAACTGCAAAGTCCCTTCTGGCCCCGGGGTTCTATAGCTCCCTTGATCCTTCGCCGCTTCCCTCCAGCCCCCAATTAGTTGTCGAGCATCTTTTGCGCGTGAGGCTCAGTTCTGAGCGCGGGGCAGGAGCGGCGTGGGCCAGGTAGACCCGGCCGCTGTTCTGTGGAACACGCGCTCCAGCTGGGGAGGCGCATTGTCACGTGAGCTAGCGCAGGGGTGAGTTCCTTGTGAGGGGTGAGGGGCTGGGCTTAGAGTGGGTGGCTGAGGGATGAGGTGTTGTGGAGGCTGCAGGGTAGGGGTCGGGCCTTCTCAGCAAGCACCTCCCACCCCTCCAGACACACAGCGGCGGGAGATGACCTTGCAGACAGCTCCGGTAGAGATGGGTGGCTCTGTCTTCACACCAGCTGGACACCGTGGCTCAGACATTATCACCAAGACCCGGACTTCTTTGCGCAGCCCGAGCCTGTGGGCCCTTCCCCTCTGGCCTCCGGCCTCAGAAGCCCCGGGTCCTGCCGCCTTGGGGGCTACCTCATGTTCTCAGTCCACAGCCCAAGGGATAGGGAGGATTTCTCTGTAGCTCCTCTGCCATCCAGGGGTTTGGGAGTGGGGGGCTTGGGACCGGGGTACTTTGCAGGTTCACGTCAGCTGGTGGAAACCCTCCCCGGTTGCCACAGCAAGGTCAATCCGCCTCGGACTGGGACTGGGAGTAAGCGGGGATGGGGGGGGGGGTGGGTAATTCTCCCAAGGAAGTCAGGGTATCCTTCAGGGAAACAGGGCAGGAGTGCTGGAAAGTGGCCAGGGGTCTCCTGATGGAGGCGAGTGGCTGGAACGGGCAGCAGCTCTCACACACAGTGCCCGAGGTGGTCAGGTCTGCAGGGGCAGGAGCGTGAGCCTCCCGGTCCGTGTCCTCCTGGCGCAGGTGAGCTGGGGGGTGTAGACCGGTCTCCTGACGAGCTCGTTCAGTTCTCGTGGTTGCAATCGCTTCTCGGCCTTTTGGCTAAGATCAAGTGCAGTTCTCGTGGTTGCTGGTGAGCAAGGGGAGGCTGAAGAAAGGGTGTCAAGATTCCCGTGCTCTGGGGCTCCTGGGTGGCTCAGTCCATTAAGTGTCCGACTTCGACTCAGGTCATGATCTCACGGTTTGTGAGTTCGAGCCCCACATCGGGCTCTGTGCCGACAGCTCAGAGCCTGGAGCCTGCTTCGGATTCTGTGTCTCCCTCTCTCTCTGTCCCTCCCCACTTGTGCTCTGTCTCTCAAAAATAAATAAACATTAAAAAAATTAAAAAAAAAAAAAAAGATTCCCTTGCTCACAGGGAGCCGGAGCAGTCTGTCAGTCTCTCCCTGACACTTTCTACCACATGGCCCCCTCTAGTCAAGGTGGAGAACCAAGGCCCCGTGAGGTGCTGTGTTGGGGACAGAGCAAGGACCCATCCCCACTGTGATCCCAGCCAGGACCAGTGTCCTGCTAAGCGCCTCGTCACGTTTGGCAGAAGTGGGCCTGGGGAGAGCTGTCACAGTCACAGGGAGGTGGCTCTGTGTGTGCTTCTGGGAAGACCTGGAAGGAAAGGTCAGAGCAGCTTCTGGAGGCAGGTGGGTGTTTCTGGAGGCCTCTGGAGGGTGTGGGTTTGGGGGAAGCAGCAGGAGAGGTCCCAGGTCCACACAGGAGTTGACAGGCTCGGGTGTCCAAGTGGTGGTGGGAGTGAACCTTGCAGGTCCGTCTGCCTTGGCCCGTGCCCAGCCATGCACGCTGCTGCTGGGGCTGTTAAGAGGGGCCTGGGAATGGGGCCCAGGGAGGCGAGTCCTCTGGGCTCCAGAGGCGAGTCCTCTGGAGGCCTGGGGGACATTCCCTGGTCTTCTCTGACACTGGCAGTCACCACCCTTCCTGCTGCCCTCTCTGAACCTCAGAGCTCTGCCAGATTGTCGCAGGAGCCACCCGCACACCTGCAGGGGGGAGGAGCGTGACGGGGGTCACAGCCCAGGGAGACTCTTAGGCAAAGGAGTAGTTATGGTGCTAAACGATAGGTGCTCTAAAGGAAAGCTGAGTGATTCCAGAGGAGTTAGTGAGGGCAAGCGGGGAGGGGAGAGGCGGAGGGACTCGAAGGCCCAGAGGCAGCAGGCGGTTTACGTGCCCTATTGTGTGTCTGGGGGGGCTGGGGAGGTCAGTGTGGCTGGGGAAGCACAGGCAGAATGAGGACATCTAACACACATCTCTTTGGAGTTCCAGAAGAGTTTATGCTTGAAAAGATAATGATTGATGGTTTTTAAGTTTGTGGCAAGGTGCTACTTCTCAGATCCAGGAAGCCTAGTGAATCGTAAGCAGGATAAAGTAAAAGAAATCCCCACCTGGGCACATTGGCAGGAGACTGGAGAACACCACAGGAAGGGAACATCTTTTAGTTTTTATTTTAATGTTTCATTGTTTTATTTTTGAGAGAGAGAGAGAGAGAGAGAGAGAGAGAACGCCGGTGGTGGAGGGCAGAGAGTGGGGGAGAATCCCAAGCAGGCTCCCCACTCAGTATGGAGTCCAACACGGGGCTTGAACCCCCGAACCGTGAGCTCATGACCTGAGCTGAAATCGAGAGTCGGACATTCAACTGACTGAGCCGCCCGGGCGCCCCTAAGGAAGAGAACGTCTTAAATAAACCCAAGGGAGCATTTGCACCACTGAAAAGAGACGGCAGTCAAGCGGACGGCTGACTTCTCAACGAGGATGGCCATTGCTGGCAAGCAGTGGAATAAGGTCTTAGGTGCGCTGGAAGAAACACCATCAACCTTGAATTCCCTTCCTAGGGAAACCTCTTTCTTGCCAGAATGATGGTAAAATACATTTTGAGACACCAGCGAAACATCTGTTACCCTCCGGAATTCTGGATTCATTGAAGGTATTCCTTAGGAGCAAAGGTGAAATAGTGACATTTGCAGGCCGCAGAAATGTCCCAGCTTCCCATCGTGACTTGGTCTTTCTGGTTATTCTGGCTCCAGCCAGGAGCCCTCCAAGGAACCCGGCCAGAGTCGCCTCAGCTGAGCAAGAGATTCTCCCAGTGCTGTGGTCACTTAAGAGATCCCAAGGGTTTCAGGAATTCGGGACCAGGAGCCGAGGGTGCAGAGACCAATATGTATATTTCATATCATTTCACAAAAAGTAGTAAAAATGTAACAGGATTTGAGCGGCACAGTTCATAAGCCTGCGGATTTGTTGTTCTCAGTGACAGGAGCACACGCATTATTTTCAGTCCCCTTCAGAATACTTAGCAAAGACTTGATCCTGTGCTAGGCAAAAAAAAAAAAAAAAAAAAAAAAAAAAGGCCTGCCTCAGCACATTTCTGGAAACCGGGATCACCTAGAACACACATTCTGACTACAACATCCTCAGCAACAAAAGGAAGACTAGAGAAACTCCATATGCTTGACATTTGAAAAACTCCTCTGAATTCTTGAGTCAAAGAAGAAATTCTAATGAGAATCAAAACACTTAAAACCAACTAGTAAGGTAAATATTTTTATCCCAGAATTTGTGGGGCCACTAAAGCAATAGTGAGGGGGGAACTGGTAGCTTTCACTGTTTACAGAATAACGTGACACCGAAAGTGGAAGAAATGAAGTAAGGATAAGAACAGAAATGAGTGCATTAGAAAACAAACACACGGGACAGTCATCGCTGACCGAAAAGAGCAACAAATAAAACAGATCTCTGGCAAGAATAATTTTAAAAAATAAGGAGGAGGGGCGCCTGGGTGGCTCAGTCAGTTAAGCGTCTGACTCTTGATTTCGGCTTAGGTCATGATCTGTGGTTTGTGGGTTCAAACCCCACACTGGACTCTATGCTGACAATGCGCACCTGCTTGGGATTCCCATTCTCTCTCTCTCTCTCTCTCTCTCTCTCTCTCTCTCTCTGACACCCTCCCATGCTCAAGCTCACTCTCTCTAAAGAAATAAACTTAAAAAAAAATTTTTTTTAAATAAGGAGGAAAGACGCAGGCGTTATTAGGAATGAAACAGGGGGACATAACTGCCCACACTGCCAAGGTTTCACACGGAGTCAGAGGCTGTTTGATCAGCTCTGTGCTTTCAATCTGAAAACTTAAAGTGGATAAATTTAGAAGGAAAACTTAGCAGAGCTGACCGGAGATCAGTAGGAAATCTGTAAATAGGGGTAGTGCTATATCATCATTAAAGGCATCGAGTCAGGACTTAAAAATCCTCCCCACCCCACAATCCACCCGGAGGGCTTTCCTGGCAGATTGTAACACCACTCTGGAAACAATTCCACCTTTATACAAACTCCTTCAGAGGGTAGGAAAATAGGGAGTACCCTGCTATTTTATGAGACTAGCATAACCTTAGCATCAAAAGCAGACAGGACATACAGTGTGAGAACAGACCTGTCAGGCCACTCCCGCTCAGGAATACAGATGCAAAAAGCAGATAGTTGCTAAACCAACATGAAAAATATAAAAAATGATAGAGTACATCAGGAGAAAGTTTGCAAGGACCCCGTCCTTAGAAAACGTATACATACGTGTACCAAATCACAGACGAGAAGGGGAAAATCATGCTATCATCTTAATTTTAAAACTGATAAAATTCATCAGCCATTCACTGTGAAAGTCTTAGCAAACTTGGAACAATGAGGAGCTTCCAGAGCCTGATTAAGGGCTTCTAGAAGGAAAGAAACCTATAAATGGTAAGTGCTACCATTTAATGTAAAACGTTGAAAATTGATCCCGTAAGAGCAAGACAGGGACACTGGCTGCCCACACTCGTGCTTTATGTTGACGCTGGTGGTCCCAACCAGCACAGTGAGGCGGTAAAAGGAAAGAAAAAGGATGAAGGCTGGGAAGAATTAGGCCATCGTCACTTGCAAGAGATGTGCACACAGAATAAAAAGGAAATGTGTACATAGAAAAAAAAGACCTTTGAGGTGTAGGGAAGGCTTTCCTAGTCATCACAAAAAGCACAAATTACAAAAGAAAATACCGATAGGTTTCTCCCCATTAAACTTCAGAACATCTCTGTTCATCAAAAGATACCTTAAGGGGGCGCCTGGGTGGCTCAGTCGGTTGAGTGTCTGACTTCTGCTCAGGACACGATCTCGCGGTCCATGATTTCGAGCCCCACGTCAGGCTCTGTGCTGACAGCTCGGAGCCTGGAGCCTGCTTCAGATTCTGTGTCTCCCTCTCTCTCTGCCCCTCCCCTGCTCATTCTCTGCCTCTCTCTCTGTCAAAAATAAACATTTAAAAAAAAAAAAAAAAAGATACCTTAAGGAGAGTGAAAAGAAAAGCCACAAATTGGGAGGTAACATTAATGGAACATTATGAACATTAATGCAGGGAACATTAATGAGATTATGGGGCAGTTCCCAGAGCACCAGGACTTGCACCCACACAGCATAAGGCATGACTGTGGAGGCCACACGGGCATCACTCGGTGAAGGGGAAGGAGCTTCGACCGAGGGCCTCACACGTATGAGCGCACTTGGGGATGAGAACCAAAGCAAAACCTAGCCAGTGCCTTCAGCGGACCAATCACATGTGGGCACCCCCCGCCCCGCCACGGAGCGGAATATTATACAACCATAAAAAGGAACACGTTTCCACTGCGCGTCAACGCAGGTGAAATCTCCCAAATGTGGCGTGCGTGAATAGAGCAGGCCGTACAGGATGTGTACATTTATATATAGGTAAGAAAGGCACAGCTGATCGATAGGTTGTGTAAGGCTGCCTCTATGGGTAGAGGGGAAGTCGAAGGAAGGGCTAACACGAAATTGATGAGGATTGGGGTGGGGCCACCATTGCGGGGGGCACTTCTCCCTGAAAGGCAGCAGTGGCTTTTAGTTTGTTTTTACTTTTTCGCATGTTTGTTTTTGAGGGAGAGACAGAGCACAAGCGGGGGAGGGGCAGAGACAGAGACAGAGACAGGATCGGAAGCTGACTCTAGGCTCCGAGTTGTCAGCACAGAGCCTAATGCGGGGCTCGAACTCACAGACCCCGAGATCATGACCTGAGCTGATGATGCCAGACACTTAACCGATTGGGCCACCCAGGCTGACAGCCAAGCTGTGGCTTTTAAACATTGTTGTGACTCCATCAGAAGCTACAGGTGCAGGTTGTGTGTCCGTGCTTACGCGTGAGAAACACCCCGTATCTGTGTGTGACCGAGGTGAAGGACTGG
This sequence comes from Panthera onca, assembly GCF_046562875.1. Taxonomy (NCBI): domain Eukaryota; kingdom Metazoa; phylum Chordata; class Mammalia; order Carnivora; family Felidae; genus Panthera; species Panthera onca. Next base: position 27,075,759 of record NC_138352.1, on the reverse strand, counting down.
TACAACAGGATCAACCCCTTATATTAGGTGCATTCTCTTTTACTCTTTTGAAAACTGGTTGTGACCCACTAAGTTGATTTGCCACTGACGGTTTGAAAACATTTTATTGCCTAGGTACATAGGCATTTGCTTCTGATTCCTTTTCACATACACCTCTGTTTTATTCACCGTCTGTCAAAAGCAGAAACCACTCAAAGCAAGTGGGGACGGGATGCTGCCAGGGCCTGTGGCTGGAGCAGCAGATGGGCAGGGCTTGTTCCTTGGAGGAAGCCTGTGGACTCCGGGGAGACGTGCTCGAACTTAGCTCGGGAGGCTCCTCGCGAGACCGTGTATGGCGGGGACTTTGGAAAGGTTCTCCGCGGTTTCCTGTCTGGTCCCTTCTCAGCAGGCCAGGCCCAGTGCACTCCCCGGGGTGGGCACCCCTGATGGCTGTCGGCCCTGGCCTTCAGCTCTGTCCAGCTTTGCTGGCGTGGGACAGCACCCTTTGGGTGACTGCCTGTCTTGACATGGGGCCCAGCGTCCTCTCCTTTCTCTCCCCAGCCGCCCAGTGCTCTCCGAGGATGTATCTGAGCCTACCCTGCCTTTCCACAGGTGCCAAGCCAGCTGCCCCCGTCGACCCGTGGGGAGTGCCCACCGGAGCCAGCATACCCTCCGTCTCCAAGGGCTCGGACCCCTGGGCAGCCCCACAGCAGCAGGCCCCCAGTGCTGGGAAAACAGCCGACGCCTGGGCCGCAGCCTCGGCCGCCAAGCCTGTTTCGGCCACTGGTGAGACCTCCCTCTGCCCAGGCTCCGAGGGCCCCTTTGGGCCCCATGCCTTCCCCTCTTCTGGCTCTGTGGCGTGGGATCTGTGGGTTTGCCTACATTTGCTGCTGCTACCCCATCACCTGCAGTCTTTGTCCCCAGTCTCCCGATGCCACAAGCCCACCGTGAAGGGTGAGCTCACAGGTCTCCTGGGCACCGTGCCTCTGTCCAGAGGGAGCTTCCCGAGGGGGTCTGGGCAGGCTACCCTCTGGGCGCTCCTTCCAGTAGCTTCCTACAGGCTCTATCCAAGTCTCGAAACCTAGCTCCCAAGTACCTCCACCCACGTTAGCGCCTCCTTCAGTCTGGGGTTGGGGCAGGCGGGAGCAGTCGCAGGCAGGCGCCCCCACACCGTGTCCTGGGAGGCCAGGATCCTCGGCCTGGCCCCCTCCCAGACCACCAGGTGACCCTGAGCCCCGTGCGATGGGGTAGACCTCTCCCCTCCTGCTCCCAGCACACCCCTGGGTTGTAGACTGGACGGCAGAATCGCGGGGTCATGTTGACGTGCCCACAGTCACCGGCCTCTTATGTTCACCCAGGGGCCTTTGATCTCTTCAGTAATTTGAATGGTACAATTAAAGATGACTTTTCTGAATTTGACAACCTCCGAACTTCAAAAAGAACAGGTATGTGAAAGATGGTAGTCGTTTCCATAACGTCTGTGCCTTTGACCAGCCCAGTTGTTGCAGAAATAATCGGCTTTCAAGACCTATCAATTTCCTGCATTTTGTTGTGTTTTGGTCTCGGGAGCTGTAAGTGGCCGATTGCAGGAATTCACACATTGGCAGTGAAAAGTCATGCGGTTGGGTTTTTCTTTCACCCCGTCCTGGTGTCGGGCCTGGGTTTCCTGTCTCATTCACCTCTCTGCCTCGGCCCTGCCCCCAAACCCCAGAGGCTGCCTGCACGAGCCCCAGCCCAGCATGGGCCCCCCGCTGTCCAGCCTGAGCCGCTATGACTGTCTACTTTCCTCCCGAGTCCCCACTCCCCAAGCTGCCCCTTTTGCAGACAGCCTGAGCTCTGGGCCTGGACACGGTGTCTCTGCCCGACTTCGTCACCCCCGTTGTGGCTCCCACCCAGTGCCTGTCAGAGGCCCAGGCCCAGTGCCCCCGGGGCTGGCGGGGCATCAGGGCAGGTAGGGTACAGAGAGACCTGACCAGGGGGAGGGGGCCGAGGCCAGAGGCCAGGGACAGAGCCAGGCTGTCTCTGTCCGTCTCCGGCCACGCCTCCCAGCTACATAGAGCAACTTCTCTCCTTTCTCTTTCCTCTCTCAGCTTCTCCCCGTGCCCTCCCCGTTCTCCATTTGCCCCCCACCCCCACCCCCTTCCTCCCTCCCACCTCCTCCCACCCCTTCCCCCAGCTACAGCTACAGGCCTGGCTGGCCCTGGTCTAAGGTACGAGCAGCCTGGTGCCCCGGGTCACCCCTCGGGCCCCCTCTCAGCTCAGGGGACCAGAGGCCACATAGAACGTGCTGCTTCTTGGGGTCTTTCTTTCGCTGCGTTAAAAAAACAAAATGCCATGCGTGTCCTCTGCGGGCCAACTTACAACCTAACTGTCCTGGCCCACCCACGCGTGCCTCAGCGAGAAGGCGGTGTGGCTTCTTTGTGTGGACATCGTTCCGTGGACTTGCAAAATAGGTACCCCCAATTCTAAAGCTATTTCCACTGCAGAAAATTTGGGAAAGTTTGTGGAAGGAAATGAAAATCATCTGTAATCCTTCCACCCACCCCAGCCGCTGTGTATGTTTTCTGGGCTCTGTGTATACGGTCTTTTTTGTTCAGCTCATACTGTCCGATGGAGTTGGGTCCTCCCCCCTCTCCTCCTTTACAGAAGAACAACGGATTGAAAAATGGAAACATTTTTCTCAGGACATAAAAAAAAAAAAAAAAAGACTTCAGCAACTATTCCATCGCTGTGTAATATTCTCCTTGCGTTGCTCAGCGGTAATTTATTTGATCTGTAACTTTTGGGAGGACATTTTAGGTTGATTCCAGGTTTCGCTCAAGTAAATAATGCTGCTGTGAACAGCCTGGTGCTTACATCCCTGTTCACATTTCGCATTATTTCCCAAGACTGGATTCCTAGAAATGGGATTACCGAGTGGAGAGTATGACCATTTTTAAGAACCCTTAACCCCATTGCCGCGTTGCATCTTGGCCAAGCACACTGCGTTCCCACCAGCCTGTCTCAGTACACCCTCTGTTGGCTGAATTTTTGAAAATAATTTGCTTTCTTCTCCATCAAGAAATTCACGTTCATTGTAGAAAATGGACAGTGAACACACACCAAAAAGTAAGCTGCTCGTGCCCAGCCAGCAACCTGAAGGAGCACCCCGGTATTTTGGGGGGGGGGGTAATCATGCTGTCTGCGTTGTCTTGTCACCTGCTTGTCTTCACGTAACGTTGTGATACGGCTCTTCCCTCATCATCGCGTCTTCTGTCCCTGCGCTCTGGGTTTGGTTACGTGAACCGGGGGTCCTGGGAGCTGCCCCTGTGGCCGACTGTCCCCGGTCGGGTCTGTTGGAAACGGCCCTGCACCGAACATCCCGTCTTCTGCGTGGCACGCGGGGTGCCCCCCGGAATGCCTGTGTCTCGCTTGGGACTCTCCTGGGGTTGGCGTCTCGGGGCCCCACCCTCCGCTCTCACCGTGCCCGCGTGTGTCCCTATCTTGCAGCTGAGGCGGTGGCCTCTCCACCATCCCAAAACAACGGAACTACAAGCCCCGACCCCTTTGAGTCTCAGCCCCTGACCGCCGCCTCGAGCAAGCCCAGCAGCTCCCGGAAAACCCCAGAGTCCTTCCTGGGCCCCAACGCGGCCCTGGTGAACCTGGACTCGCTGGTGACCAGGCCAGCCCCGCCGGCCCAGTCCCTCAACCCGTTCCTGGCACCAGGTATGCGCACCTCCCGGCCCCCCCCCCCCCCCCAGCCGGTCGTCCGCCCTTCCTGAGAACGGGTTTGGGGCAGGCCTCGGGCCCTGACCTCTCCTCCATCCCTCGGGGGGCACTTCCTGCCGTGTCCCACACGGTGGTGCCAGATGCTCAGAGGCATGGCCGCAATTGCTGGGCTTCAGCGGGCAGGGGTGTGAACGCCAGTGTGCAGTGGTGGGGTGGGGGCTGGAAGACAGCCCCTCTCCTCAGGTAGACCGAGACCCCTGAGCGGAAGCTGTCCCTGACGCGGTGCCCTTGGCCAGGGAGACCCTCCGGCAAGCACCGCCTCCTGGCCTTGCGAGGGCAGTGGTGGGGTGAGGAGGGGCCGGAGTTTGCTGCCCAGCTTTCCACTCTCTGGGGGCCACTTTCCAGGGACCCATGGACCCTCACTTCAGCCCCACGAGGGGCTGGATTCTGCCTTTCCAGGGCTCGGAACCCCACCTTCCCATCCCTGTGTGCGTCCTCCCTGCCGGCAGGCTCCTTCTAAAGGCCCGCTCTCCACCCTCAAAGGCTCCGTGTGGACAAGCCCCCAGCCCTTGCTTTAGCGTCCAGGGCTGCTGTGGCCGGCTTGGCCCTGCCTTCTCTGCCCCTGCACTCACACCCTCAGCTGCCCCGAGCCCCTCTGCTTTCCCTGCCCGGAGCGCCCTCCCTCCAGTGGGAGATCACAGTCCTTCTCGGCACCCAGCCCAGATAACCCTCTCCCTCCGGGGACCGACGCCCCCGAGATTTCCCAGCAAGGCCTTGGGAGCCCCAAGGGCCGGGATGTTATCACATTCAGGGCGTTCAGTCTGAAGCGCACCGCAAGACAGATCTGAAGCCCTGGGCCACGGCCCCTCATAGAACCCTGCAGAAAAGAGGGACCCCAGGCCTTAGAAGAGTTGAGGGTGGGGACCCTGGGGCAGAAGTGGGGTGTGTGGAGGGCCTGGTCCTGCCCAACCCTGTGATGGGCAAGGACGTGGTTGCTCCTTGCTCCCTGTGCAGGATGAGAACCCAGTGTCTAAGCCAGGCTGGCCTTCCCCCCCCTCCCCCCGGTGGCCCGCCATCCCTCCCCCCACCAGTCACCCGGCGGCGCCCCGCCATCCCTCCTCAGGGGCTTCTGCTACCTCTAAGGTGGCCCTGCTCCAGCAGGGCTGATCTGCAGGGTTACCAGGGGCTGGTGCGGGGACGCTGGCTGTGCCCTCAGCAGGGCGTGTGTCTCCCCAGGGTGGGGCAGAGAGCGGGCAGGGCAGCGTCTCCTGGTGGTGACCTGTGGGGGTGCCCTCAGCAGGCAGCCTTCGTGCTCTGGGGCTGGGCTGCTTTGGAGACTCAGTGCTGGCAGCTCTCGCGTTTTTGGCAGAACATCAACGGACATTTTTGCTGAAAGCTGGGGAAAGGTTTTATGACGTATGATAAATTCTGGACATGCTGGGTAAGACATGGCTGCATGCACTTCTTGACTGCGGGGCTTCTCAGAGCCTTTATCATGCCAGCCCTTGGGTCCCAGGGCCCAGCATGGAGACTGCCACCCTCCAGCAGCAGTTCCCAGCTCCCCCTCTGCCCTCCTCATTCCCAGCCCCCCGTGGTCACGGAGCGTGGCACGCGGAACATGGGAGCAGTGCCGGCTGTTCGTCGTGAGGGAGCCCCACGAGCTGGGCACGTTGCTGGCACTGCCCCATTCAGGCTTTGGGACTCTGGATGAGTCCCTTGGCCTCTCACAGCCTCGGTCTCCTCACGCGGACACCGGAGACCCAGCCGGCAGATGCGTGTGCGCGTGCAGAATAGCGTGTGCGAAACAGCGGGCGCCGGGAAGGGCTGTTCCCAGAGGGGTGGACTGCGGAGAGCACGTGCTCCCGGTGGCCGCCAGCTTCCGGCCCTTGGACCTGGGGATGGATGTTGTCCTGACGAGGGCCGCTGTCCCTCCTGCTCTCTCCTCAGGTGCAGCTGCAGCCTCGGCCCCTGTCAACCCCTTCCAGGTGAACCAGCCCCAGCCGCTGACGCTGAACCAGCTGCGGGGGAGCCCAGTCCTGGGGACCAGCACGTCCTTTGGGTCGAGCCCGGGGGTGGAGCCCGTGGCTGTGGCCTCCATGACCTCCACAGCCCCGCACCCAGCCCTGGGGGGCAGCGGTTCCTCCCTGATGCCACTGGGCCCCGCCACGATGAACATGGGGGGCAGTGTGGGCATCCCCCCGTCGGCAGCTCAGGCCGCCGGCACAACCAACCCTTTCCTCCTCTAGTGCCCGGGCCTGGGACCCACCACAGAGCGAATGCCCAGAGCACCTGTGCCTGAGGACGCCCAGCAGGGACTCGATTGCAGAAGGGGGGGGTGGGTGTTAGGGCTTTCCACTTCCGGCTTCCTGATAAAAGGGTTGCCTCTACGGCCCCGATCCTCAGACTCGAGCGGCGGCCGGCCTGCTAGACGTCAGACCTGGCACGCGGGTCTCCGCGCCTTCTGAGGCCGCCGCTCGCCCGTCCCTGGCCTGTAGCCCGACCCTGCCCGGTCGCCTCCCCGCGTCCCCCCCACCCCCCACCCCGAGCGTGAGGTCCCGGCTCCTGTGGAGATTGGCCAGCTCTCTGGGGCCTTGGACGAGGGGGCGGGAATTGTCCGTGTCACCCTTGCCCTGAACCTCAGCCCGAGGGCCTCTGGGACGCTGCCTGGCCCGGGCCTTGGGACAGCCACCGTGTCTTTGCCCCTGACCTCCAGCCCTAGCAGGACCCAGGCAGTCCCAGGTGTGGACGGAATGAAGCACCAGCTCCATGAGACGCTCACCTTTTGGGGACGTGGTTGTGCATATTTTATTTTCCTTTGACTCGTGTGTGAGTTCAAAGTAACCACCACCACCGTGGAACAACTCGAATTAAATCCACTAGAGCAAGCTTTAAACTAATCTGAGCATAACCCCGCCACGTGGCTCTATGCTTGTATACGTTTGCACATATTTTGTTTAGTACAGTTTCATATTTGAGTTTGCAGAATTATCTAATAGTCTTTTTTTGGCTAATATTTTTATAACGTGGTTCTTATTTAACTGTCTAGTTTTGATAGAATTTACCAGGTCTGGCTCAATTAAGATATTGGCACGTGTCATGTTAGTGGTTTAAATGCTCTTATTTATGGTTTTAACTCTAAGAAAATTTAAATAGGAAGAGACAAAAAAAATGCCTTATGGAAAAACTAAAGCAGATTCTTTATAGGGAAAAATATGGGAATTTGATTACACATAAAAGATGATGTTTATTTAAAAAAAACAAAACGTACAACAGCAACAACGACAACATCCCAGCCTCCAGTTGCCTTTTCCTTTCTTTCACTCCCTTTTTTTGGTGACTTCCCAAACTGATTGATTTGTAGCCTTTTGGGCTAGATCCTGAGAGAGGCTATTTTTCTTACCCATACACCACCGTCAAGAAAGTTAAAGAAAAAAAAAAAAATCCAATGTATGAATGTGACTCACCAGTTTGTATCGGCTAATTCCCTTTTGTAACTGAAGGCACGCGCAGATCGACAAAGGACTTCCGTTGGCAGTGGAAATCTGAAACGGAAGAGGCGTCTTGAACCTTGTGTCTGTGATCTCCTCTGTCTTAATCCGCACTCAGGGTGAAGATGGGGACGGCGTGGAGATGGCGGGTGTCTGGGGGTGCCCGTGGCTCCCTGGGGACAGCCTCCGGGCCCAGAGGGGTGAGGGACCGGGGCTGGCCCTGACCCACCCGGCTGCGAACCCCAGACACACACACTGCAGACTTAAAAGTAATCATCTCTTATTTTGGAGAGGAGGGGGAAAAAAAAGTCCTTCTCACACAATAGACTTTTAACAAACATGCACTAATCTCACCCCCCCCCTCCTGCTTCCCCCCGCCCCCCACCACTGTAAGAAAAGTATGAAGTCATGAAATAAAGACCAGAAAGGATGTGCTTCTCCCCAGGGAAGGGACCCCCCCCCCCCCCAACCCCCCAATCCTGCGTCTGGTCAGCCTGCCTGGCGGGCGTTCCGGTCTTCCTTTCCGCCCTGGACTTTTCGACCCCGACCCCAAGGGCAGCGGACCCCGCCCCCGGCCATCCTCCGCCTCCTCGCTGGTTCCAGGAGGAGATGTGACCCTGAGCACCGCCCTGAGAGCCGTAAGATGCCCGGTGGCGAGCGGGCGGAGTCAGAATTGCCTTCTCAGGCCACTCCTGTTTGCTATTTTTACAAGCTCACCCTGCTGCTCTGAGAGGCCGTCCTCCGGCCCCAGGAGCCACCGCCGGAGCTCCTAACCGGCCACACCTCGGCCAGAGCCGGAGGCCCGGGGGCTGGACCACGGGCCCCGGCGGCGTCTGGCCTCTTCCGACCTGGGGGAGGGGCCTCTGCAGGCCGCTTCCCCAGGGAGGTGCTTTCACTCGTATGGTGCGAGCCCGGACCCCGTCACAGGCCAGCAGACCAAACCTGACTACTTGGCCAGTGATTCTTGGTCAGTCAAGACCCCTTCCTGACGTGACTTTGAGGCCCCCACATGGTAGCCACTGGGCCACCGAGGCCCCAGGAGACCCCCGTCCCTCCCCGCCTCCCGGCCCAGGCCCGTCCCAGGCGCCTCGTCCCTGTTGCCTGCTGCACTGATCATGAAGCCACCGGCCGCTGCCACACGTGTAACACACATGCCCTCACGCCCCCTCCCGATGGGCACCGTGGTAGGGGTGTCACCCAGCCCTTTTCTCAGTCCCAGGGGCCGGTGGCTGGTTTTGAACTTGTGTTGACTATTGATACTTATTTACTGTACAAATATAATTTATCATTTGTATCATGATGCGGTTTCTGGCTGTGTCCTTCCCTCACCCCCCTCTGCACGTCAGTCCCGCCACGCAGGAGAGGGGTGGGCAGGAGCAGGGGGAACGGTGGCGAGGTGCATGCCCCGTGGTGGGCATGCGGCTTGGCTTCCCTCCCGTGAGGGCCCCTCGCCCCAAGCTCTGCCCCGGGGCAGCCCTGCACACGCACCTCTCGGCCGAAGACCTGGCCTGGCGTCCGCTCCGGGAGCAGGACTCAGCAGGGACCCTGGGGAGGGTTTGCCTGAGTCCAGAGCAGCTGGGAGCGCCCCTCTGCCAGGGTGCCCTGGGTTACGCCGCGTCGAAAGCCACCTGTCCGTGGCATGACAACCCGCTTACTTCTTACGGAGTCCAGTGCCTGGTTGGTCGGGCGGCTCTCCAAGCAGTGATCGGGGACCCCAGCTGCTCCTTCTCGCGACACCGCCACCTTCGACACACGTGGCCCTGAGGTCTGCGGGGAAGGCAGTGAGCGAGCAGAGCGAGGAGTGTGAGGTTTCACGAGGGCCAAGTCTGGCGGTGGCTTCTCCCCGAACCCTCGCCAGCACCGGCCCCAGGGCTCCAGCTAGGAGCAGGGAAAGGGGGGAATGCAGGCTTCCTTTGTGCCCTGGGGGACGGGATGTGAGTTGGGTTAATGCGGCTGGTCTCTGTCACAGCAGGCCTTGTGGCCGCCAAATGCAGATTTCATCCTTTTGCACGTAGAGTGTACCCCTACCCCCGAGGGCAGCATCCTAGGGTCGCACACAGAACCACCAGAGAGCGTATGTGGGGGTAATTTGTTACACGGCAGTAGAGAACAAGCACACACAGAATTCTGCCCTATTTCCTTGCTGTCTTACCCTCATATTGTTCTGACTTCCTGCAGCCCCTGTTGAGGCCATTTGGGATAACGGGAGGAGCGTCACCCCTTAAACCTGATACTTCCCGGGAGGCTACTTGTCCCGATGAGAAGTTTTACTAGGACTTTAGTGTCCCAACCAGTTTTGTTTCTTCCCTCTTCCCGTCTGTTTCTTATCTGTTCCCCCAAGTCCCATCGGCTTCTAGAAACCAATTCCTTTTCCAACCTCTCCATGCCCCCAAAGTTCTGGATTCGCCGTTTCTGTCATTCAGCTTTCCTGAGCTCACCGCTTCACTGTGCTAGCTTTCCAAGTGCAAGGATCGCTCAAGGGAGGTTTGAAATGGGTCGGGCCTATGAGTGGTGAACGAACATCTTTCAAACCTACGTTTCTTTGGCCAGAACAACTCACAGGGACCCACCTGTGTACCACGGGGCCCTGGGAAAACGCAGTCTTCTTGTGAGCCGAGGAGAAAAAGGAGATGTTCTAGTGAGCACACAGCTTTCTCACGGTGGAGGACAGAGGGAACAGTGAGGGGTGACCTCGGGGCCATCCCCTTTGACTGTTCTTTGTGTGGATGGTCACAGATCTCCACCCTGCTTCCCCAGTTCCCAGGCACAGAATACCCTCAGCTTCTGAAGTTTCTAGCATCCTCCTGACTGGGAAGAGGCACGAGGCAGCTTTCTGAGGAGATGGTCACATTCTACACCTTGACAAGGAGGATGAAGGGTACGCATTGGTGGAAACTCAGCGCGTGCGTGAAAATTAAGATTTCTGCATTTCATTGCACGTAAATGTCCCCTCAAAAGAAATGGCACCTGAAAAACAAGTACCGAACCCTAGTTAAGGAGAGGCGTGCTGACATGTTGCAGAAGGAGGTGTAGTGATGTCTGAGGTCTATTTTGCACTAAAACTTGGACGGATGGAAGGGGGAAGGCAAACGCAAGGGTGGGGAGATGGCGACAGGAGTCTAGGCGGCTAATATGCAGCCGGCCATTCACTGGGACATTCCAGCTTTTTCCATGTTTAAACATGTTAATAAGAAAATGTTGATAAATTAAAAAACTGCAAAACAGAGGCACCTGGGTGGCTCAGTCGGTTGAGCATCTGACTTCAGCTCAGGTCACGATCTCACAGCTCGTGAGTTCGAGCCCCGCGTCGGGCTCTGTGCTGACAGCTCGGACTCTGGAGCCTGCTTCGGATTCTGTGTCTCCCTCTCTCTCTGCCCCTCCCCTGCTCATGCTCTCTCTCTCTCTCAAAAATAAACATTAAAAAAATTTTTTTAACTGCAAAATGGAAGAGGACGAGAGGAGGGTGAAGCACGCTACGTCATCGGTGCTGGCACGCTGGGCCTGATGGGAGGGGTTCGGCCCCTCAGAGCTGCAGGAAGGTGAGGAGGAGAGAGGAGAGGCATGTGGAGGGCCCGGGTTTCGCTGGGTGCAGCTGTTCGCAAGCCAAGAGCCACGTGGAGCTCGAACTCACAAACCCCGAGATGAGGAGTCCCATGCTCTGACTGAGCCACCCAGGCGCCGTCTTGGATCATTTCCTTCTCCTCGTGAGCCCTGCAGCTGAGAGTGAGGGCTCCTGGAGGCTGGAAGAGGGACAAAGACGTGGAGGAGTTTTCTCTGAGATGCCGGCAGAGCTGGCTGGGGAGAGCGGGGTCCGCCTGCAGCCACGAGGCATCCCTGGCCGCGGACCGAGCCTGGCAGTCCTGGCCTGGCCTCTGTGACCATGCCCCGGCCCCGCAGCACCGCGCGGGCCCAGGGCTAGCTTTCGTAGGGCCCAGGATGGCCGGGTGAGGACACGGGAGGGGACACGGGCACAGCAGTTGAGGGCATCGGATGAACGTGCCTGTAGTGACAACTGTGACTTTTTTTTTTTTTTTTTCTTTAACTTACATCCAAATCAGTTCGCATCTAGCGCAACGATTTCAGGAGTAGATTCCTTAGCGCCCCTCCCCCATTGAGCCCATCCCCCCTCCCACCACCCCTCCCGTAACCCTCCGTTTGTTCTCCATATTTATGAGTCTCTTCTGTTTTGTCCCCCTTCCTGTTTTTGTATTATTTTTGCTTCCCTTCCCTTACGTTCATCTGTTTTGTCTCTTAAAGTCCTCGTATGAGTGAAGTCATACGATATTTGTCTTTCTCTGACTCATTTCACTTAGCACAATACCCTCCAGTTCCACCCACGTAGTTGCAAATGGCAAGATGTCATTCTTTTTGATTGCCGAGTAATACTCCATTGTAAATATAGACCACATCTTCTTTATCCATTCATCCATTGACATCTGGGCTCTTTCCATACTTTGCCTATTGTCGATAGCGCTGCTAGAAACATGGGGGTGCATGTGTCCCTTCGAAACAGCACAGCTGTATCCCGTGGAGAAATGCCTAGAAGTACAGTTGCTGGGTCCTAGGGTAGTTCTGTTTTTAGTTTCTTGAGGAACCTCCATACTGTTTTCCAGAGCGGCTGCACCAGTTCTCATTCCCAGACAACTGTGAGTTCTAAACTGGGCAGGGAGGAAAGGAGAGGAGGGGCTGATGGCCGGCACGAAGGGGGTGGTGGGCAGCTTGGAGGACCCGGATGCAATGGACTGTTGAGGGGGGACCGCAGGAAAGGAACCACAAGGTGGGGAGGGAGTGGGCTGGGAGGGGGAAGCCTGGGTGGCTCTCTTGGAGGCACTGGTAACAAGAAACAGGTGGTGGGATGGGCGGCTGCTGAGGGGCAAGGCCAAGGTCACGGCAAGGGAGGAGGCTGAGGAAGAGGCCAAGTCGCGGGAAGGGTCATCTGCGTAGGTGGTGAAGTTGTCACGATTAGCTGGAGGGGCGCCTGGGTGGCTCAGTCGGTTGAGCGTCCCAACTCTTGATTTCGGCTCAGGTTGTGACCACACCGTCAAGGGATGGGGCCCAACGTCGGGCTTTGCTCTGGTAGGATGGAGCCTGATGGGAATTTCTCTCTCTCTCTGCCCCTTCCCCACTTGTGATTGCTCTCTCTCTCTCTCAAAATAAACTTAAGAAAAAAGAATAGCCGGAGAAAAAGGCCGAGGGCAAGGTAGTCAGGTCTCTGGTGGACATCAGTCCTGGGGGCTGGGACACGAAGGCGGAAATGCTGCTGGGAGCCAGGACGAAGCTCATCTCTGGGCCCGTGGGAAATGGCGTGTGGCAGCAAAAAGACACCGTTTAAGAGGGCTGTGAGCATAAGCGGCCAGGACTTGTTGGGGGCGGGGGGGGGGGGGGGGAAGGGTGTGGCCAGGGACAGTGCGGGTTTCAGCACAGGACAGAGGTGGAGGGAACTTTGCATTCAGAGAAGAGGCTCAGTATCCTAGGAATTTTGCTGACGACAGACCACACGTTCCAGAGCACACAGGGAGCTGGGGGCTGGGGCCGGGGGTGCCCGGGCAGCACAAAGTTCTGGTGCAGAGAGAACTGAGTGAGGTAAAGGACAGAACGGGGTTGGCTCAGTAGTGTCGGAGGCCAGGTTCCAATTGCAGGGCAGTGTGTAGGGGCGAGGCTGGTGGCCTTCAGGCCGGGAGCCAGGGGGTTACCAAGAGCTGGGCGCAGGCACCTTGCGGCTTCCCTTAAATCAGGCCCATGCAGCGCCAGGCGGCGAGGAACCCCGGGCGAGCTCTGGCTCCCGTCCCCAGGCTGAGGGCAGGCTGGGTGACCACCAAGCCACGGGGACCTGTGCGTTGAGAGGGCTCAGCTCCCAAAGTGCGGGCTGCTGGGCTGCATGGCGCACCCTCCTGTCCCGTGGGAGACCAGAAAGCTGGGATTCCGGCGCCTCCCCGCCTCTGGGAGGATTGCAGCCCCGTCGTCTGGGCTGCGGGGTTGGGGGCCGGCAGAGGGCAGGCCGGGAGGCCCCTCCTTGCAGCTCCTACCGACGGGGCTCTGTCTTCTTGCCTAGGGAAGCAGGCGGTCACACCCCACAGCGGGCACCGCGGCCGGGCACCCCGCAAGCCCGGCCTTGGGGACACACCTGTGTTAGGGATGAGCGTGTTGAGGCAAAGAAAAGGCCACACAGCCACGAGTGGCAGAACCGGGCTTGGAGCGAGGCTCACAGCCTAGGTGGCTGTCTCACCGGCAGTGCCTCTCTCGGGGCAGCTTCAGTCCCTTCGCCGGACAGGGTCGGGGGAGGGGCCAAAGGGGAGAGGAGGCAGCTCCAGGCCCGGGTTCTGTGAAAAGGTGATGCTTTATTATATAAAAACCTCCACCCACCCCCTTTCCCAGTCCCACGAGGCCACGCGTCAAGCAGATGTATCCGAGGCCAACTCTCTGGAAGGACAACCTGCTTTGTCTGAGGACGACCGGTCCAGGCTGGGTGCCTTCACAGGGGGAGTCCTGGCGGCGGGCTGGGCCCGGGGGCGCCCTGCGTGTCAGAAGGCCCAGTGTCATAGCCCAGCTTCCTCATGTCCTTGGTCACCACGTTGAAGAGGAGAGTGACAAAGCCCTGAGAGCGGACGCGGGTCACTGGGAAGAGAAGGGCAGCATCAGCTGGGCTGCTTTGGGAGTCTCTCGGCCTCAGCGTTTTCTCCTGTAAAATGGGAATGACTGCCGGCCCGTGCCCCTCCCTGGGAGGTGCTCTGGGGAAATGCCTGGGCCCTGCCCCTGCAGTCCCTCTGTGTGCCTGGCGGGTCTCTGGCTTCCACCCTGTTGCGTGGGGGTCTCCCCAGTCTCTCCCAGGCTCCAGCTTGCCTGTGGGGTGGCGGTGGGGTTGAGGGGATCAAGCTTTACCTTCCCGGCCTTCACCCTGAGCCACCACCTTGGGGTCTGTGTACTCGGGCCGCCGTCCCATGAACCAGCTGGAAGACAGGAGACCCTGGGTGAGCAGATCCTTCGCCTGGCCGTCCCTCAGCCCCGAGACACGGGCTCTCCCCTTACTTCAGAAACCAGCAGCCCTCCTCCAAGCCCTGTCCTAGGGCCGGGCCCTGGGCAGAACCTTCCCACGCCACCTCCCTCTGCCCGGGAAGGCGAGGCTGGGTGCCATGTGTGGCTTCCAGCAGGCGTGTGGGGCTCTGTGCCCCACCCCTCCTCAGCTGGATGCTGGGCTTTCCCATCACAGTCACCCATGGCTTTGAGGGACATGTGGGGCTGGGGGCACAGTGGGAGCCCAAGTGGAAATCCCAGAAAGAGGACGGCAGCATGAGGTGCCCCCCACCCCCCATGTGGGAGTTCAGCATCCCTGGGGCGGGCAGAGGGGCCAGACCTGGGCTCTCCACTTTCCTCTCAATGGTGCGGGATCCCACGCAAGTCACTTGCCATGTCTGAACCCTTGAGCCCCAGTGCCTCTCACCTGTACCTAATGGTACCTAGCTCCCCGGGCTCTAGGTGAACGCACTCTGTCAACTACCATGAGAAACATTAACCCTTCTATTTATGCCTCTCGCATAAATGCACCTGCCCCAAGGGTGGGCTTGCTCTGGGGTGACCGACACGATCACCTGACTCTGCAGTCACTGATATGAGGGGTGCACACTCAGTGCCAGGGACCCTGCCATGCCCACTGTCCACCTGCCCCTCACAGGGGCCCTGGTCTGTAAACCCCGCCTGTCAGAGGCTAAGGGCGGTGTGGTGACATGCCCAAGGCTACAGGCAGGGAGGTGAGGTGGGGCCTCCCCTCCGTCCCAGTTCAGCCCCAGGCCCTGTGGCCAGAGCCTCGCCTCCAACACATGCATTCAGGCCGGGAAACCCTCCCGGGGCCCATTCCCGGCCGGTGGGCCAGGTGTCCCATGCAGGAGCGCCTCCAGCCTGCGTTCTGGGGCCCGGCTGGTGGCAGGGGGGACCAGTGATGTAGCTGTGGGCGGTGGGCTCCCCACAGGAAAGGAGGCCCCTCTATCGGTCCAGGCCCAGGTTCCGGCATTCCCAGAGCAGGCTCTGCCCTGCCTCCCGCTACAGTGGCCTGCACTCCGCGCCCAGCGAAGCCACCCTTCCCGAGCAACACCCCTCCAGCTCCAGCTGGAGTCACCCCTTGGCCCAGGCCACCCCGACTGAGACAGCCCCGGCCCCCAGCCCACCGGCTGCTGCCCAGGGGAGGAAGCAATGTCTGCCCCCTGCTGTCTGCAGCTCCAGTGACACCCAGTAAGGGGCTCACTGGCTCCCAGCTGAGAGAGAGAGAGAG
Organism: Panthera onca; assembly: GCF_046562875.1. Taxonomy (NCBI): domain Eukaryota; kingdom Metazoa; phylum Chordata; class Mammalia; order Carnivora; family Felidae; genus Panthera; species Panthera onca. Next base: position 27,060,321 of record NC_138352.1, on the reverse strand, counting down.
ATGGGAGGGGGACTGGGAAGCCAGGGTTCCAGCCAGGGCTGGATGGGCGTATCGCCACTTCTCTGTGCCTCGGCGTCTCCATCTGAGGAGTGGGGCTGTGCACCTCGCAGGCACGGGAAGCAGCCACCGCGAGCGTGGCACACCCCGAGCACCCATACCCAGAGCTACCAGAGCCAGTGCGTTGCTTCCTCTCCTGAGGCCCAGGAGGGCAGACGCTTCAGGGTAGGGTAGAGCCTCCGTCCAGGCAAGGGCCTGAGGCAGGGAGGGCTGCAGGGGGCTGGAGGAACCAAGTCAGAGGGCACGTGCGGGCAGGGGAGAGGGCCCGAGGGCAGCAGGGCAGGAGAACGCAGGGCCTCGCAACATCCTAGCTGAAGTTAACGGTAAATGCGGAGATGTGCTCGAGTGGTTTCTAAAGCTGTTTTAGAAAACCATTTTTGTTGCTACGTGAAGACTAGATGGGAGGCGCTGTCATAGGCTGGATAATGGCCCCCAAGATATCAGGTCCTAATCCCTGGAACTTGCAAATGCGACCTTATTTGGGAAAAGGACCTTTGCACGTGAGATTAAGGTGAGGATCTTTAACGTGGGGAGACTGTCCTGGATTATCTGGATGGACCCTAAATGCCATCACCAGTGTCCTGAGAGAGGCGGAGGGAGATGTGACACAGGGGAGGAGGTGACATGTGAGGTCATACACATGACTGCAGAGGACACTGGAGCGATGCAGCCGCAGCCACCAGGAGCAGGAAGGGGCTGGGAACAGATTGTCCTCTAGAGTCTTGGCGGGGGGGGGGGGGCGGGGGGGGGAGCGCGCCCTGCCGGGTACCTTGATCGCAGCCCAGTGATACTGACTTTGGACCATGAGAAAAAAATGTCTGTCATTTAAGCCTCGAGTTGGTAGTGATTGGTTACAGCAGCCCAGGAAACTAATACGGGGCTGAGTGGGCCGGGCCAGGCCAGGCCAGGCGGCCGCGGGGGCAGGAACGAGAAGTCTCCTGCGGGAGCAAAGGCCACTGGGAGCCAGTTACACGCTGGCCTCCACGCGCGCCGGGCCACGTCTGGGAAGATTTTGATCAAACCGCCTTCGCTAATCAGACCTTCCTCTGGTGTCTGCAGTCCAAGCACACGCGGCCTTGCCCAGAGGAGACGGTCCCCTGCCCCGAGCTGCTGTCCCTGGGGCACCGGCAGAAACTTCGCCTGCCGTGTGAGCCGTAAGGCCTAACTTCCTCAGCAACGAAACCCTTTCCTCAGAGGGCCCTGGCCCTGAGACCCAGGCTGCCCTCAGCACGGCATGAACGCCCCGGCCCCGGGCAGCTGTGTGGGCTCAAAGCCCTTAACGTCCCGGGACCCGCCGACGGGCACCGCCCCCACTTTCCCGACGGTCCCACGGGGCGGGTGGCGTCCTCTCTAGCTTCCGCTGGCCCAGGGCACCGGCTAATAAGCCCCTTCCCGTCACGGTGGCCTCCCAGAGGGCAGGGGGCACCCCAGTTCGCCCCTCCCCCGGGACCCAGAACTCAGGGGGGCCTCCCTGGCTCAGGTCCAGCGCCGTCCCTCTGCGCAGCAGGGCTCCGGCCAAGGCTCACCCCGATACCGGCCAGGCCTGCCGGGGGCTGCTCGTCGGCTGCCACCCGGGGAGCCAGACGGTCCTCCATTTCCCCCACGTCGTCCTGCCTGTGAGCAGAGGGCCCGGGGCCCGCTCCTGGCTGAGCTGGCGGGGAGCAGGGGCGGCTGGCCGCCGCGCTAAGCTGACAGGAGCTTCTGGCCCCGACCTCGAGTCGGCCGGCCCTCCGAGCTTCGACGCGGAGGCGGTGAGGGGCAAGAGGCCTGGGCCCGGTCTCCCCCACATCCGTGCGCCAGCCCCCCTGCCTCCCGGGTGTCCCTCCCCCCCCCCCCCCCCCCCCCCCCCGCACCACCACTTACCAGCGACACCCCGTCCTTGCCGCTCCTCACACACGAAGCCCGTGGGCCTTGCACATGCGGTTTTCCTATGTCTGGAACATTCCTTCCCCACATCGCCCACCCTGGCCCTTACCTCTGCTCTAGTCTCTGCACAGATGTCACCCCCTTGAAGAGGCCCCGCTATGAGCCATTTCCTGACGGAAACTGCCGACCAGGAGTATCGTTGCCGTTCTGTTCGGCTCTTACTGCTGTACCCTCCCGCGTCCTATCTTTTTAACGTCATATTATGCCACGAGCATTTCCCCATCTGCTCTGCTCTGAACAAAGGCTGTTAACGCGGCCCAGGGTAACGGCGCACGGCCTTACGCGGCCGGAACGGTGGCTGAAGGGAGCCCAGTGACCCCCGGAAACCACACAGCCCCCGCTTCCATTTGTCCCCAGAGACAGAGCAGCAGGAGGCGACGAGGTTGCCCGGCACAAGTGAGGGGGGGACCGTGACAGCCCTCCCTGCGCTCCCCCTGCTTAGGTCAGAAGGAGGGGCTGGAGGCGACGCGTACGAAACTCACCTCGTAAACTTTTGCAGTTTAGACGTGGATTCTGGGACAAACATGGGGATGGTCCTTTTGTGCCTGAAACAAATGTTTTCACGGACACGTGTGCCGAGTCACAGAAGAGTGACGAACTTCCTGAGCCTCCCGCGAGCAGGAGCTGTCAGGCGGGCGGTGCCAGGTCAGCGGCAAGGCCAACCCGTCCGGCTGGCAGGGGCCGCACCCACCGGGCCCGGGCTGGGTGCTGAGAGCCGGGAGGCTGAGGCGGGGAGAGCGGGCCCGGCCTCTCGGAGGCCAGAGGCCCCGCGAGTCTTGTTTCTTTCAAAGGGTCAGGAGGATACAGAGGGCTACAGCCATCCGGCCCGGGGTCCCGGCTCACGCGCCCCTCCGAGGCTCCGGCCTCCACACGTCCAAAGGTGCCGCCACCTCCACGGCCCAGTTTGGACGCCCTTCCTCCAGGAAGCCCCTGACAATCCCCCGGACCTTCCCCGCCGTGGCCACCTGCCCCAGGCCTGCCCCTCACACCCCGTCCCCCACTCCTCTCCACACACCTCCCCTCACGTCTTGCACTTTCTGTCTCGGCAACGAGACTCCTCAGGGCGTTTGGTGCCCGCCGTCCCTCCATCTTCCTCCACCATCTCCAGACAAACTCCCGTCCTCTGGGCCCCAGAACACGCTGTGTCCATACCCTGTCACCGTGCTTAAGAACACGGTCGCTCCTCTCCGTCTGTGTCTACTAGTCTGGGGGCTTCCGAGGAAGGGCCCAGGCGGTCACACTAACGCCAGCAGGGCCGGGCACAGAAGGGGTATTAGCGAGAGCTCGCGGGACGCTGAGTGGCGCGGAAAGAGAGGCGTGGATGGAGTCTGAGCCGCAGCCCCAAACTGCCTGCGAACTCTGTCGCTGGGCCCAGCCCCTCGCAGGATATCCCCCGGTGCTTCCTGCCGGGGCCTCTGACACTCCCCCCACCCACCCACTGTCTCAGGGGGTGGGGGGCAGCCCTAGGTTCACCCATGTGGGTCTCCTTCCAGATATGGACTCTAACCCACAGCCCCCAAGCCGAGTTGCCCAGGCGCCTGGGGACCCCAGTGCATCCCCAGCCTAGAGGTGACATCCGTCCCAGGAAAAGGCCTGCTGGGGTTGCCCTGGTTCTCAGCCAGCACGGCCCAGCAAGGGAGGGACTGCGGCCCAGGGACCAGTCAGAGCCAGGACCTACCTGCCGGGCGAGAAAGGCAAGTGCACTGCCCCATAGCCTCGAACCACATCGTTCCCAAACACGTCTGGTCCATACACACTGAGCACGATCTGTGGCCCTTGGGAAGGACAAGACGAAAGGTCAGCAGGTGGCGAAACTGGGGGGGGGGGGGGGGGGGAAGGTGCCAGGCAGAGAACACGGATGGCGCTCAAAGTCCCAGGGGCTGTGGCTGCGCAGAGGGCAGGAGTGGACACGGGTCCCGTCCCCTGGGTCCGTATATTCATCCTCTGAATGTAGGGATGAAATCACTGCCCCAGGTGACAGGTGAAGTGAGTGGGTGCGGCCCCCAGGCAATGACCTGCCTTCCCGGCCTCTCGGTTTCCTCCTAAGACCAGGAGAGTAGTGCCTGACACAGAAGTGCTCCGTGTTAGGGAGAGGATCGTACCAAACAACGCGTGCCGAACATAGTACTTTGGTTTTACCCATTTTTTAAAAACTTTATACGAACGGAATCCTATAGTATGTGTATTGTTACTTAGCTTTTTCCTTTTTTTAATTATTTTTATTTATTCATTTATTTTATGTTTTATTTATTTTTGAGAGAGAGACAGACAGAGTGCGAGCAGGGGAGGGACAGAGAGGGAGACATAGAATCCAAAGCAGGCTCCAGGCTCCGAGTTGTCAGCACAGAACCCAATGCGGGGTTTGAGCCCATGAACCATGAGATCACAACCTGTGTGGAAGTCGGACGCTCAACCGACTGAACCACCCAGACGCCCTTTTTTTTTTTTTTTTTTTTTTTTTTAATTTTAGAGAGAGAGAGCATGAGCAGGGGAGAGGGGCAGAGGGAGAGAGAGAGACTCTTAAGCAGGCTCTTAAGCAGGCGGCTCAGCACCAAGCCCCATGCGGGACTCGATCCCACAACCCTGGGATCATGACATGAGCCAAAATCAAAAGTCAGACGCTCAACTGACTGAGCCGCCCAGGCGCCCCGGGACCCAGCTTCTTTATACTTCCACATCACGTTTGTGAGACTCTATCAAACTGTCATGTACGGGGTTTTGCTCGTTTTCAACGCTGGGTAACATTCTAGCTCCGGACAGAGAATGAGGACGTGGTTCACTCTAGTGCCGATGGACACGTGGGTGGTTTCTCCTTGGGGGACCCCCCGATGGGGAGACTATGCGCTCCCTGCTACTCTCGTCCAAGCTCCGGCCCCCTGTGCACGCACGTTTCTGCTGGGTACGTGTCCGGGGCGTCCCGCGGGGTACGCACACACTCGGGCTGAAAAGAGAACGCGGGGCCGTCTCCCAAAGGGGTCGTGTCACCCACACACTCCCGCCCGTGATTGGAGTTCCCTTCACACCACATGCTCACGAAGCTTAGGATCCTTCCTCCAGCATTCTCCCCTGAGCTATTCTGGTGCGTGGGCTGCGGCACCTCACGGTGGCTTTTAATTTTTAATATTTATTTATGTTTTTCAGAGAGAAAGAACATGAGCAGGGGAGGGGCAGAGAGAGAGGGAGACACAGAAACCTAAATAGGCTCCAGGCTCCGAGGTGGCAGCACAGAGCCCGACGCGGGGCTCGAACTCACAAGCTGTGAGGTCATGACCTGAGCCCAAGTCAAAGGCTGAGACGGAGCCACCCAGGCGCCCCTCACGGTGGCTTTCATTTGCATTTTCCTTAACTGTAATCTTTCTTACTAAAACAAAGCTGAGGCCCTGCTCTGTGTCTTGTCACTCAGATGTCCCCTTTTGTGAAGTACCCACTCAGTCTCTTTGCCCGTTTTTCTACCGGATGGATCTTTTTCTCATTGACGTGTAATGTGTACGTGTGTGAATTCTGCGGCCTGTCTTTTCGGGCCAATTGCCGTCTTCTGATGAATAGAAGCCTTTAGTTTGAGTATGGCCAAATCCCTGGATCTTTCCTTTAAAAAGTCCTTTGAAGGGGCGCCTGGGTGGCTCAGTCAGTTAAGCGTCTGACTTCAGCCCAGGTCATAATCTCACAGTTCATGAGCTCGAGCCTCGCGTGGGGCCCTCTGCTATCCGCTTGGAGCCCACTTTGGATCCTGTCCCCCTCTCTCTCTGCCCCTCCTCTGCTCGTTCTCTCTCCCCCTCTCTTTGAAAAAGTCTTCCCTTCCCTGCTATCATGGCTCTAGCGTCCTAGGCTGTCTTTCTGAAGCTTTACTACTTTGCTTTCACATTTCGATTTACACATCCACCTGGACCTGACTTTTGTGTATGTGTGGTAGGATGCGGGGATCCGGTTTCCTTCCCTGCGCATATCTGACTGTCCCGGTACCTTTTATCAAAGACCCCGGCTTTCCCCTCCTGCTCCACAGTGCCCTTTGTCACAAATCAACGGTCTACGTAGGCTTAGGTCTATCTTGGGGCTCTCTTTGGATCTGTCTGTCTGTCCATGTGCCAGAACTACACTTAGTTATTCTGCTTTAAAATTAAATTGAAGCTCGATGTGTGGTGGAACAAGTTATATTTTGATCTTGTAAGGAATTTCTTTTTAAAATGCCACTTTCGATTCACTTTTTATGCACGTATTTTAGTTACTTTTATACAGAAAGCCACTGGTTTTTGTGTGCCCATCTCATATCCAGCATCCATGGAAACTTATTAATTCTATAACTTCTCTGTAGGTCATTTTGCACATTCTTTAAAAAAATTTGTTTACGTTTATTTATTTGAGAGAGAAAGAGGGTGGGCAGGGGATGGACACAGAGAGAGAGAGAGAGAGAGAGAGAGAGAGAGAGAGAGAGAGATTGAGAATCCCAAGCAGGCTCTGCACTGTCAGTGTAGACCCTGATGCAGGGTTCAAGCTCATGAACCGTGAGATCATGACGGGAGCCTAAACCAAGAGTCAGATGCTCGACCGACTGAGCCACCCGGGCGCCCCCATTTTGCACCCTCTACATACACAAGGTTACCTGTGCAAAACAATTTTGTTCTCCCTAATTCTTATGCCTTTTGTTTGTGATGGTGCCAGCAGGAAGGAAATTTCACTTAGGAGAGGTGATATTTGCTCTAAGTGTTTTATAGAGAACCTTCATCAGATTAAGAAAGTTTCCTCCTGTTCCTAGTTTGCTAAGTGTTTACCACGAATGGATGTCGAATTTTATCTTGGTTTCTTCATTTATAGGGATGATCGTGACTTTCCTTCTTTTTAAAGCAGTGAATCACACTGGTTGATTTCAGATGTTCCACGTACAAGCTTTGTATTTCTGGAATAAACCGTACTTGTTCAGGATGTATTATCCCCCTTCCATCCTGCTAGACTTGGCTTACGGATATTTCGTTTGGGAGTTTTGGCCACCATGTTCCGGGTCTGGAATGATCTGGAGCCGGGCTGCTTCTCCCTTCCTCCCAGGGTGCAGCACCTCGAGGTCTCTGTCCGAGTTGCAGGGGCTTTGTTGATTCTTGTGCCCCGAACCCAGTGCAGCTGTCAAAAGTCTCAGTCAGCCTCTCAGTCACCTCTGGTGGAGTCAGCAAATACTTGCAGGGGTGATGTGAGCGGGATCATGTCTCTAGATTTTGTTTTCCCCCGGCTCTTGGCCTGGTGACTCTCCAATACTTGGCCAGCTCCCTGAGGCCTTCAAAGAGTTGTGTTTGTTTTTGCTTCTTAGTAGTTTATCCACCTCTCCTAGCTTTCCTCAGCAGCAGGAGACTGCTCCGTAATCCAGAACCCCGTTCCAGGAAGCCTATGGAATGGGGCGCCTGGGTGGCTCTGTCAGTTAAGCGTCCGACTTTGGCTCAGGTCGTGATCTCATGGTTCGTGGGTTCGAGCCCCACGTCGGGCTCTGTGCTGACAGCTCAGAGCCTGGAGCTGCTTCAAATTCTGTGTCTCTCCCTCTTTCTGGCCCTCCCCCACTTGTGCTCTCTCTCTCTCTCAAAAATAAATTAACATTAAAAAAAAAAAAAAAAGCATCTATTGAAGCATCTTACTCCTGGATAAAGACAAGATGCAGTCCAGGCAGCCCTGCTCCGGACCCTCTGTACCCAGTAAGCCTAGGCCCCAGGCCACACGAGGCAGAAAGGCCCAGGCTATGAAATCAGATGGACCTGAAAGCCGGTCCACACTCAGCTCCTAGCTATAAAGTTGAAGGCAAATGACGTCACTTTCTGTGTCAGTTTCCTAATGTGGGAAAAGAAATGGAATGCAATCTGTCCACCACATAGGATTAGGAAGCTAGGAAAAGCACACATGGGGGGAGTATTCACAGCCCCTTTGGAGCGACCCCAGACTTTGCACACAGTAGGCGGTTATTAAGCGAGAGCGAATTCCAACTACTGGACAAGGCAGATCGTAAACACTGCAAGCAACGAGGGCGCTGGGAAGGAGGCCAGAGATGGCAGCGGGAAGGGGTGTCCCAGGCAGAGGGGACAGCACGAACCAAGCCTCGGAGAGGTGACTCGAGGGATGTGCACAGGAGGTGTGGACGGCTCCGGTCTGGCCGCAGCACAAGACACGATCGCAAGCTGAGAGCCTTGCAGGCCAGACCGCCACAGCCATGGACACCAGGCTGTGCCCTTCCCAGCCCCAGAGCTGTCCAAGGCACAGGCCGGGGCCTCACCCGATCGGCTCTGAGCTCCCAAAATGTCAACTGCACAGCATGTAGACGAACTGGGGTGGGGAAGTGGGGGGAAGCGGCCAGGTGTCAAGAGAGCCCACGGCAAGGCTGACATAAGGGTCCCGGAGGTGGGCGGTGGAGAGCCGGGAGCGGACAGTGGTGGCAGGATGAGGCCCGGACTGTCCTGGGGGCGCCTCCCCGTCCCGGTCCCCGCAGGGCCCCCGGGGACTCACAGCCGTAGGGGTTGGTGCTTTTAAAGGTGACGTCGATGGGGAAGTTCCACACCAGCGCCTGCCGCACGTCTCGGCTCTTGGATGTGATCTGTGAGATGCCCTCCTCCAGACCCTGTGAGCACAGAGACAGTGACAGCCCGAGCTCCAGCTGCCATGCACGCCCCCTACCTGGGTGGGCGGGCGGGAGGGCTGTGTCCTTCCCTTCTGCCCACATGCTAACTTCCCAACAACAGGGTCTGCGAGGTCACGGAGCAGCTCCTAGGTCTCTCCGGGTTTTATTTCGTTCGAGCTTGACGGCCTGGAGCCAACTGGGCGCAAGCAAGTTCTCCCCTCGCCAGCCCGAGGAACCGGCTCCGGCCGGCCGGCCCCTCGGATGTCACCGATTTCACCCCGACGCTTCCTGTCGGGGCACAAGTGCGTGCGATTTTGCCCATCACCAAACAGTCCTGCCCTCCTTCTTCCTCCACCCGTCAACCCGTTCGATGCTCCCTGCCAAGCAAAACTCCTTGAAAGGTCTGTCCGTTACTCCCTGGCTCCAGTTCCTTCTCTGCTTTTGAGAAGCGACTTCAGTCTGGCTACAGGCTCCCACTCTACCAACGTGTTTTTGTGACGTAGCACCAGTGACCCCAGCATCGCTGTATCTATGGACACTTCTCTGTCCTCAGTTCACCTGACCCAGTGGCAGCGCTGGACCCGGCCGATCGCTTCCTGACACGCTCCCCCTGCGTGGTTTCTGGGACACGGTACGTACGTACGTCTTTGGGTCTTTCCTCCTCACGGGAGGGGTGGTCCCCACTGTTGCTCTCAGCACTTGCTCCTGTCGTGTGGGAGCGTCCCGGGGCTCCGTGTTGGGACGCTCCTCTAACCGGCACTCGTGATCTCAGCCATCTCGGGGCTGCCGACATGGTCTGGGTGTGGCTGATTCCCAGACCCGTGTCTCCAGCCTGGTCCTTGCCTCCGACCTGCAGATCAGCACGGCCCCACCCCCAATGCCCACCCGGCACCTCCGCCTGGATATCTAGTGGGAACCTCAACACTTGCCGGGCCGAGTTCTGGAAAGTTCTTCCAGATCTGCTCTCTCTAGTCTTCTCAATCGAATGGCAGCTGTGCTAAGTGCCCAGGCTAGAAAGCTTGGTGCTACTTTTAACTACTTTCTGTCATGCCGCACATCTGTCCGAGAGGAAACCCCGTTGTCTCCCGTCTTGTTCGACCACCTGTCATCACCCCCCGTGCTGCGCCTTGTCCACGTGCCGTGTCTGCTCGTCTGTTTCTGGTAACCGTCCATGGCGTCCCTGCTTTGGCCCTTGCTCCCCTGTCTACTGGGAACACAGAAGCTGGAGGGGGCTTTGAAAAACATAAGACGGGTCACTTTCTCTCTGTTCTAGACTCTCTGAGGGGGTCCCAGTTCACCCCGAGTGAGGCTGTGGTCCTCACTCTGACTTACCGTGTCCTTCAAGGCCTGCCCCATCTTCGACACCCCCTGCTTCATCCCCAGTCACTCCCCTTCCTGCTCACGCTCCTCACTGGCCTCCCTCCTGCTCCTCAAGCACGCCAGGCGCACCCCTGCCTCAGGGCCCGTGTGCCGCTGCTCCTTTGGTCTGGAAAGTTCTTTCCACAGACTTCCGCATGGCTTATTCCCGCACTTCCCTCGGGTCTTTACCCAAAGTTACCTTCTCAGGGAGGCCTTCCCTGGCCATCTGATCTAGATTCCAGCTTCTCTCTATCCCGCACACCTCCCTGCCCGACGCTACTTTCTCCTTGGCACTTTTCACTAGAACATACTAGAACACTAGTATTTAGTGTCTGTCTTGCCCCACAAGAACGGGCACTCAACAAAGTCTGGGACTCTCGTCTGGCTTCGTTCACCACTGTCTCCCTGTCACCCAGAAGGCTGCCAACAGTTACTCAGTTAGGGGGTTAAGAGAAAGTAAGTGTTGTCACCTCGCTGTGCAGAGGAGGAGACAGGCTCAGCGAGGCTTCGACAAGTGCTGCACACAGTAAAGTGTGGAGCGAGCCGACCTGGTCGTCCCAGCCCATCTCCTGGTGGAGACAGACTGTTCCCAGGGAAGTCTTGCAAGGACGGCTTCCGTTCTGCCTCCTGACTCCCCAGGGTCCTCCCCATGAGCTAAGAGAGGCCAAGTGATGAAGGGACTTGCCCAGAGGCGCCACAGGGTGGCTACTTCCAGGCTGGCCGTCTGGGGCCTGCGTGCCTGCGCCACCCACACATGCCTCCTTGCTGCCGCGTGCAAGTTCCCGGGGTGAGGCTCGCGGGCAAGCGCAGCCTGGATCCGGGAGCCCGCCCGTGGCTGCGTCCTCCACTCCAGCTTTACCAGGAACAAAGTCGTGTTTTAGAACCCCCGGAACTCAGTGTCTACCTCTCAGTGCGTTCTGAACTGGGAGAGGAAGGGATGTATGATGGACACCTTGAGAAACCCCAACAGTCGTGGGGGCTGTGAGTGAGGGAGGCCCGAGAGCCCAGCTTACCGCCGCGGGGGCCCAGTCCTGGCCATACACAAAGCAGTACTTGCAGTAGAGGTCATCATACTCAGGAAACTGTGGAAACAAACACACACAGGTTCTGTTTACAGGGACTCGTGGTGAAGCTACGTTGGCCAGGTAAGGGCAGCTGACGGGAGTTCTGAACACGGGGCGCCTGGGGTGGCGTCTAAGAGACAGCCGGACGAGGAGTTCGGCAGAGGGGCCGGGGCCCGAGATGTGGGGGTCCAAGGGAGAGTCCCAGGCTGCTACTGCCCTCGAGCCTTTGCCCAGCCTCTGCCTTCCGTCTGACATGCCCTTCCCATTCCTTCATCTGGCAGACTCCCGTTCGTCCTTCAAAACTTACCTTCCAGAGAGCCCGCCCTAACCTCCAGGCTGTTTCAAGGGCCACCGCCTCGCGCTGCCAGCCCCTGGTCCTTCCTTCCGCCAAAGCTCTGACTGCCCGTGTTTATTTCTGCCAACCCCATCTGACTGCGAGCTGAGAACAAGAGTGATGACGTTTTGGTGTCCCCGATGCTTGGCACAAGGGTAGGCATAGAGAGGAGGTCTAAGGGAATGGTGAAGTGAAAGGTCTAAGAACCCGGATGCTAGCGGGACAGAGAGCAAACACAGGGCTGGAGTTCAAGGCCTGAAGAGGGGGAGGGGCCCACAACTGAGTGGGAGGCACAGTGGGGGTGGCAAGCGGGCTGTCAGTAGAGGTAGTTGTGATGCTGCCCAGCCAAAGGCCCCTACGGGGACAGAAGAGGAGCAGACAGTCTTGGGCACTAGGACCAAGGCCGGGGAAGGGGGGGGGGGGGGGGACCGGGTGGGTGCACGGGGGCATAATCCCAATGAAACAGGAAGGCAAGAGACACCTACTAAGAGATCGTGGCCGGGCTTTGCCCAAACCATCTCACTTAATCCTCACAAGGATATAATCAACGCCATCTTCCAACAGCCTGGAAGGGTAATGCAGCAAAGCTCTGGCACAAGACAGACCGGGTTCAAATCTCAGCCTTGCCACTGCCTTTGGGCAAGTGTTCCCCCATCTGTAAAATGGTGGTGTTAGTAATACCCACTTCCCAGGACTGTTGTGAGGACTGAATGAGCAGTGCTGGGCGCCAAGTCTGACGCATAAGGAATACGTGGTGCGTATATCTCTGTGCGTATATAAATATGACAAATGGTTCTTCTCAAGTGTCGGGGGATGGAGGGTAGCGTCTCCTTCTGTCAGACTGGACAGACTCTCCCTGGATCTTTCCACCATCACCATCGTTGTATCGGATCGCCTAAATCACCTCCATTCTAATCCAAGTTTAAGGATTCGAGGGCTCAGAGTGCGGAGCACTTGAGGACCGAGGCCCAGCGTGCCGGTCGGGTCTCGGCTCGTCCCGTTACACCCGCGTTAGGCTCCTGCCCGTGACTCAACAGAGTGGACACGATCCGAACCAGGGGTCACAGGCTCGGCCGAGCGTGCCCTCGGTACCAGCTCAACCTCTCGAGGTCTGTTTCCACACGCGCACGTCGGGCGCGAAGACTCCGCCAAGCCTCTCAAGGGCTGGTTCCCCTCCCCCGTCTAACCCAGGAAGAGAGAGGCTCGCAGGAACGACGCGCCTCTCCGGAGCCACACAGCAGCCCGGGAGATCGCGGGATAGGCCCCGGGGGGAGACAAGGGGAAGGCCGGGCAAGGTCCACGGCCGCTCACCTGGGCGCTCTCCACCTGCCCGTTGACCATGAGTAGGAAGACGCTGGGACCCGCGGCCGCCATGGCAGGCTGGGGGCGCCTGGAAACAACCCAGGCTGCGCGCGGGGTTGCTAAGAGGCGCCGGGTTGCCCTGGAAACAGACGGCGTGGCGCGTGGGACACGCTTCTTGGGAGCGGCACCTTCGCGGAGGCGTGCATGTGTGGGACAGTGCGCAGGCGCAGTCAGCGGCTGCTTGTGCGAGGGGCGGGGCTTTGGGGGGAGGGGCTCGGCAGTCCCACCCCTCTCCGGGGGAGCCGGGACCGTCCACGCAGGCTGGGCGGGAGCGTGGGCCCGTTGTGTAGAATCCAACCCCGCCGTCCGATCCGGTTACACCCGCAGGGAGTGTGTATCCACTCGGCCTCGGCGCTGCCCGCCCCGAAGCGCAGAGGCCCGCCCTGACTCAGGCGGGCCAGGAGCCAAGTGGTGCAGATGCTCTCCGCCACTAGATGTCGCTGTGGCGCTACCTGGAGGATGGCGGCCAGGGCGTGCGGAGGAGGGAAGGGACCCTGGTGCGCGACCACCGCGTGTCGCGTGTCGCAGGCAACGCTCGAAGGCCACGAGTCAGACGAGGCTCGGGGCCGCCCGGGTTCTGGAGAGTCTCCAGCTGGGGCCCAGCAGCGCCCAGCGTCAGGTCAAGGGGATGCCCCTTTGGGGCTTTTGAGGTCCTCGCCCCCCAAGAAGTTGTGTAAACAAACTTGGGAGGGACCTCCAGAAAACTTTAGTCCAAGCCACGCCTCCTCAATGTGAAGGGGGGAAACTGAGGGGCACGGAGGGGCAGCACCTGGCATCCCAGTCATCTGGGTGTAGGGGGAAGAGTGAGCCAGAACCCATGGCTCTGCCTGGTTCCTGTTCAAATAACTGACTCCCTGGCCGTCCTGCGTAGGTCATGGTTTCTGTTAACACAGCAATCCGATCCTCCTTAGCACCCACCGTGGTTTGTATTTGCACATTTATTACTGTCATGACTCGGGCTATTGCTTGCCTCCCCTCCTCTAGACAAGCCCGCCTGTTGCCTGAGACCATGGGCCCCACTGATCCCTGGTTCTGGTTGCCTGGCACATAGGAAGCACTGGTAACATTGTTGGATGAAGGAATAATTGTGAGTACATCTCAATTACTCAAAGAGGAAGCAGATCCAGAGAGGGGAGTTTGCTGGGAACAGTCACAGCGGCAGGTAAGTAGCTGGATCAGGGTTCAAACCCAGGACTTCACAGGCTAAAGATCCTCAGTGCCTCCTCTGTCTGGTCCCAGGCCGGGCCCAAGGACGCTTCTTGGCCAGGGTGGGAAAAGTGGCATTAGAGACCTTATCTCTGATCCAGGAAATGAAGGGAGGCACAGGCCTGTAGACTTCTGGGAGGCCAGGCCCCCAGCAGGGACCCCAGGTGATCACCCCCTGTAGCAGCCAGCTGTTAGCTTGGAAGCAGACCAGGGGGCTCCCATCAGACACCTGTGTGGGAGAGGGAAGGAGGGGTCAAAGCCAGCAGGGACCCACTGACCACTCCCTGAGAGGCGAGCAGAGATACCTGATTGGGGGGGTGGGGGGCAGCCAGGGTTCCCACCTCTGACAGGAGATGCTGACGCTGGGGAGGCCAGATGGTTAGGGGCCCCAGTGCAACACACAGAGCTCAGAGCTCGGGTGGACTCGGTCATCCCCCCTCCCCCCATCGCTCACACCCCCTTGCCAGTTAAAATGCTTTCTCCCACAAATTCTACCACTCTTGCCTGACCCTTTCCTCCTTGTGGCTTTTGAGGCTCAGTATTACACAAAAGTCGGTTTTTAACAAAACGCTTGTGTTTTGTCAGATAACCAGGGGCTTTCCAGAGGTTCAAAACCTGACTATGTCAAAGGCTGCCCCACATTCAAGCAGGACCTAAACGGGAAGTCTCCCCAGGGGGTGGGAAGCCCCTAATCAGGGGTGCACATTAGCTGCTTGCCTGGGTGTGATGGAATAGGAGACCCTGGGAGGATGACCAGCCTGGCTCTACCGAGTCTAGAGGCATTAGGAGGGGCTGTAGGGGAGGACATGTCTCGGGGCCTGCTTGGGCCCAGCTCGAATCCTTACCACCAGTTCAGAGGGGCCGGTGGGGGGCTTGGTGCACCGGGAGCCCTCAGGCAGGCTGGCCTCCGGGTCAGGACAGTCAGGGTGGAGGCGAAAGGCATCTTTGCAGGTGTGGATATGCAGTGGTCTCAGCGGGACACTGTGCAGCTCTCGGGGTGGGATGTAGGGATCTGCTGGGGGCGGGGGGGGGGGGCGGGCAGGGGAGGGCTGCGATGGGCGGACCCTCAGCCAGGACTGATATCCGGCAGGTTTGCACCAGCCCTGCCCTGCCGGTTGGCACACCGCAGAGTTTCCCTCCCTGCCCCAAGCCTCCCTGCCCTGAACCCAGTCGTGAGCTTCCAGTCCTCCCTGACGCTCCTCACCTCCACCTCCCTCTGCTATGGCCCCATCCTCCCCTGCATTCTCACGGTGCTCCCAGGGAAGCTTTAAGCCTGGGGAGGAGGCCAGGAGCGTGCCCAGGGCCAGCCTTTGGGGCTGGGAGCTGACTCAGGCATAGTGGGGCGTCCCTGCTCACCCTCTCCCCTGCATGCTGGCATCTCTGGTGCTGACCGTTGGCTGGCCAGAGCCAGGCTGTTCTCCGGGCTCGGAGACTGTGGGGATTACTGCCCCCGCAGGTGCCCCAATCTCCACCTTGGCTGTCTGCCTCGCCCAGTCCAGCGCCCCCTGCTGCCCTCAACCATCCCAGGCACCTCTCCCATCCTACCGATACCAGCCTCAAACCCTTGGGCCCAGCAGAGCAGCCGTGGGAGGAAAGGTTGGGGCCGGGTGGCCAGAGGGACCGGCTGCACGGCGCTGCTGAGAGGTGGTGGCCTTGCCAGTCGAGCCAGGGCCAGGCCACCGGACGCAGAGCCCTCACTCCCTCCCGGGGACAGGAGCAGCTCCTCCACACGGGAAATGCTCTTGCAACTGTCCAGCACCAGGCGGTCTGGGCCCAGGGTCACTCTGAACTGGGACCGAGGCCCGCTGTAGAGATCAGGAGGTAGTGAGCCTGGGGGCCTCCCCTCTGGAGCCCCTCTCCACCACCCTCCCGGGCCCTGCACCCACCTGCCCAAGCAGCTGGCTCCTGCGAGCACCCACTCTTGGGAGATGAGGGCCCCCTCGCAGCGGTAGCGGGCATCCAGGAAGATGCTTGCCTGCCAAGGCCACGCGGCCGGGCCCTTCCTGCTGTTGGCCTCCGTCGGCCTGATTCCCGCACCTCAGGAAATGAGGCCTCACAGCTCCGCTCCGGGACCCCCACACCCGGTGGGGGGGGGGGCGGGGGTGGTCTTGCGTTCATTTCTTTCCTATCTGGCCCGCCGCCTTTCCATCCAGGCCCCTGCTAACCTCTGCAGCCCCAGATCCGACCTCTCGCCCCCTCCCGCCCGAGGCCAGGCTGCCTGTGATGCGATCCTGTGTGAGCCGGAGAAAGCTACCTAACCTCTCAGGGTCTCAGTTTCCTAGTTCCACCCCGAGGGGTCTTGTGACTTTTAGAGGGAGGAATGTAGGTCAGAGACTGAGCACATCATCTCCGCCCCTGCCCACCGAGAGAACTCCTATTCAGCCTTCAAAGCCCACTTTTGTGAAGTCTTCTTTGCCTGCCTGTCCCCAGCCCCTCCCCATCTTCCCCGTGGGGAAGATTGCCTCACCTTCCTGCCCAGAAGCTCAGTGTAGGTGGGTATCCAGCTCTGCTTGCTTTTCTCTCAAGATGGGGAGCTCACTCATTGCTAAGGCAGCTGGGCCTCATTTAGGTGCCTTCACCCTGTCCGTGTGGTTTGACCCTCAGGATCTTCACAGGTCAGGCCCCATCCACACGGAGCTCCTCCCTGGAGGCTACACACCCCCCACTGCCTGTCACCGTGTCTGTCCTGCACCCGAGTTCCTGTTACTCGAACCCAAGTCTGGGTCGTCAGTTTTAAGAGAACCTGGACTCTCAGCCCTCCAGGGATGGGTGTCCCCCCCACCCTGCGGAGGCCACCTCCTTCACCCTCTATCCCCAGCCCCCTTCCCGCAGCCTCTTACCAGACAGGAGCAGCAGCACCGGCAACATTTGCATAGCGGGCCCCGGGTCTCGTCCCCACCGGGTCTGGTCTCCTCCCCGCCAGCCCAGGACATTTAACGTCTCCGGCGTCCCCTCCCCACCACCCACACAAGGCCCACGTCACCAGGCCAGGGGGAACTGGCCTGGGAAAGAGGAAGCGGCCATGGCAGGACTGGCAGGGGGCAGGCGTCCTGGCGACAGACCTAGGCCCATCCTGGTGACCGCAGCAGGGACTCACATCCCGCCCTGCCTCCAGTCTCAGGTGACAGGTGGAGAGGGCAGCTGGCCCGAACCCACAGCAGCACTGATAATCCCAACCCCCCCTCTGTTGATGCCCCAGCGAGCTCTGGGACGCCCATGCCGAGGGTTCCCCACAGCAACTCCACGAGAGCCGTCCTGCCACCTGCCAGTCCCTGTTACAGATGGGGAAGTCGAGGCTCGGAGAGGTGAAGTGATTTGCCGAGATCAGTGTTGGAAGCAGAGTTGGATTCAAACCAGAGTCTGTGCAACTCCAGATCACCACATCCTTCCCTCTCACAGCTCTTGGTCTTTCTTCCTGGCTCAGGCGCTCGGCTCTTCACGCCAAGAATGCTTGTGGGCTCCCCGCCAGATGCAGCACAGGCCAGACCACAGCTGAATCCCCCAGGCAATGCAAAGGTAGGCCCTTTGTGGCGTGTCACGCCCCTCTGGCCCCTCCTGCGGCTGTCCCCCTGCCCCCCCGGCCCCCCAGCCTCACGGTGCTGGATGCCTGCATGCACACCGCCTTCTTACAAATCGTATGTATTTGTTTTCGCTGAGGTGGAATTCACATAACCATTCTTTAAGTTACAATTCAGTGTACCCCAGTGCCTTTGCACATGCTCTATTCTTCAAGCCTGGAATATCCCTTCCGCCTTTGCTGCCTGAAAGCTCCTTACTGAACTTCAAGATCCAGATCAATGTCCCCTCCTTCAGCCTGCCTTTCTTCTGTCCCCCTGCCCCATGTTGGTCCAGGGGCTTTCTCTGGACCTCTCAGCCCCCCAGTCACAGCCCTACCCCGAAAAGGCTGCGGTCTGACCCGGACTCCCAGACCACGCTGAGAACTCTGTGAGTGCCCGTGGAGAGAGGGCACATTGGAGCCACTTACTAATTGCTTGTGGAATGACTGCATGAGCGAGTGAATGGGTGGGAGTCTTTGGGGGATACTGGAGGGGGTAGGGCTGGAGCCTTAAGGTTCCAGCTGCAGGGGGGAGGTGTAGATTCAGGAAGGGGGGAGAAGAAGACTCGGGGACCCCAACCTCCAGCAGCATGACAGAATAATCGGGTCTGGGGCAGAGCCCGACATAGAACAAAGGGCCCTCAGTTTCCGTCTCCAGCCTGTCTCCGCTTTTCAGTGTGACCCCGGGCAAGTCATTGCCTTACTCAGGATCTCAGTGTTTGCATTAGTAAGAGAGGGGCAATGCCTGGACTATCTCGTTCTCCTGTTGAGTCATGGGAAGGGCTGGGGGGGGGGGGGCTTCCTGGCCCCTCCAAATCAACCTCCGCGACTGGGGCATGCCCTCTTAACCCCTGATGTTCAAGGGAGGAAGTGCGTGGAGTGGCTGCTTCCGGAGTTAGCCAGCAGAGGGAGCTGTGGAGAAATGGGTCACACAGTCTTGGGTTCTAATCCAGACCCTGCCCCTTACTAGCTGTGTGAACCTGGGCTGGGTGCTTAAGTTTTCTGAGCCTCAGCTTTCCAGGCACACCTGTCTAGTGGGGCTCGGTAAATGGTAGCAAGGGTCTCCACTGTGAGGATGGGGATGTGATTGGAGTCCACATCGCTGGTAGACAAATGGAATCGCTGGCCAAATTCTGGAAAACACTGTACGTCTTTTTTTTTTTTTTTTATGTTTATTTATTTTTAAGAGAGAGAGAGAGACAGAGAGACAGAGCGTGAGCAGGGATGGGGCAGGGAGAGAGGGAGACGCAGAATGTGAAGCAGGCTCCAGGCTCTGAGCTGTCAGCACAGAGCCCGATGCGGGGCTCGAACTCACAAACCGCGAGATCGTGACCCGAGCTGAAGTCAGATGCTTAACCGACTGAGCCACCCTGACGCCCCAAAACACTGTAAGTCTTTAAAAACCATTCATCTTTGGGGTGCCTGGGTGGTGCCTCTCTGTCTCAAAGGTAAATAAACATTTAAAAAATGTTTAAAAACACATTCGTCTTTAGGGGTGCCCGGATGGCTCAGTCGGTGAGCGTCCTACTCTTGATCTCAGCTCAGGACTTGATCTCGGGGTCGTGAGTTCAAGCCCTGCGTTGGGCTCCACAAATGGGCATGAAGCCTACTTAAACAGAAAACCGTTCATCTTTAATCCGGAGGAAATAAACACGTTGGCCGAAGCCAGGCAAGTTACATGAAGCATGTTCACATGTCGGGCACATGACACGTAGGCCACACGTAACAGAAAACTCATTTGGGGCTTACATACATGGAGGTCATTTGTCTCAAACATACAGTCCAGAACTGACAGGGCGGCTCGGCTATGCCATCAGGGACCCAGGCTCATTCTATCTTCCTGCTCCACCTTCTTAACATGTGGCTTTTGTCCTCATAACCACAAGGTGGCTGATTCCGCTTCGTTCCGGCGAGACTTTGTGTAGCATGTGACATCCCATACAAACCACTGATTGGAGGAGGCCTTTCGGACACAACCCATCAGCCAGAACTACTTGACAGGGCATGTCTCGCTGCAAGGGAGTCTGGGAACTTGAGCGTTTTTCTGTCCGGGCTGCCCAGGATAGGACAGCAAGAGACAGGGCAGTTAGAATGAGCGTTGCATTAGCCAATTCTTCAATTCCAGGGCTGCTTCTGTTGATCTTAAGCGCATCTCCACATCTAGCTTTTGTTTTCCTCCGTTGAAAGACACGGCTGCCAGGAGTATTTCTTTGCTT
The DNA here is from genome assembly GCF_046562875.1 of Panthera onca. Lineage (NCBI taxonomy): Eukaryota > Metazoa > Chordata > Mammalia > Carnivora > Felidae > Panthera > Panthera onca. The sequence continues at coordinate 27,040,658 of NC_138352.1, read as the reverse complement.
CAGGAGAACATGACCGTGCGGGCATGGAAATAAGGGAGTAACGCATCAAGCTTTGCCTCAGGCAGTTGTTGTGGATGGGGTGGTATTTAGAACACGGACTAACTCTTGTGGCATGGGCACCCACTGATGCAATCAGATGCCCAGTGGCTCAAAACATGCTCGACCAATCCGCGCGGACACCTGTCGATGGGCCGGACTGCCTCACGCCGGCAGAATGCCGGCCCCCGCGGTAGGTGTTTCGATCCACGGTTGCCTCAACTTCCACAGCTGGAAAATCCTGTCCTGTTGGGTGAATGTTCAGATGACATTACGTCAGTCAAAGAAAGCCTTGTTGGCTCTTGACGTGTAATCCCTGGCCTGTGGGTCATGGGTGGGTCAGGGTCATGGGTGGGTCGGGGGTCATGGGTGGGTCGGGGGTCATGGGTGGGTCAGGGGTGGGTCGGGGGTCAGGGGTGGGTCAGGGGTCATGGGTGGGTCGGGGGTCATGGGTGGGTCAGGGTCATGGGTGGGTCGGGGATCAAGGGTGGGTCAGGGTCATGGGTGGGTCGGGGGTCATGGGTGGGTCAGGGGTGGCATGCCCGTGGCCTGACTGGCTTGTGGGAGGGGGTGCAGGTGCCGGTTGCTCCTCATGAGCCTTCCCTGCCTCCCCGGAGTTCCAGCCCAGGAGGGAGATGCGTGGTGAAGGGAAGGGAGAGAGGTGATCTCCCCAGGAGATGGTGGGGACGCTCTCTGGCGAGAGAGGCTGCTGCGGACTAAGAGAATCTAGGATGATTTCTTATTTTTTAAAGTTTATTTTGAGAGAGAGGGAGAGAGAGAGCGCATGCACGCACCAGCAGAGGAGGGGCAGAGCCAGAGAGAGAGAACGTCAAGGAGGCTCAGTGCTGTCGGTGCAGAGCCCGACGCGGGGCTCTATCCCACGAACCGTGAGATTATGACCTGAGCTGAAATCAAGAGTTGGACGCTCAACTGACTGAGCCCCCCAGGCACCCCTAGTATGGTGTTATTTATTTATTTATTTATATTTGTTTATTTAATTCACATAGGAATAGAATTCAGTGGTTTTTGTTTTCAGGGATAGAATTTAGTGACTCATCGCTTACATATAATACTCAGTGCTCATCCCAGCAAGTGCCCTCCTTAATCCCCCTCACCCCTTTAGCCCTTCCCCCCACCCAACACCCCACCAGCAACCCTCAGTTTGTTCTCTGTATTTAAGAGTCTCCTATGGTTTGCCTCCCTCTCTGTTTTTATCTTATTTTTGCTTCCCTTCCCTCGTGTTCATTTGTTTGGTGTCTTCAATTCCACATATGAGTGAAGTCAGGATATCTGTCTTTCTCTGACTGATTTCGCTTAGCGTGATACCCTCTGGTTCCATCCACGTAGTTGCAAATGGCAAGATTTCATTCTTTTTCATCACCGAGTAATACTCCATCGTATGTATATACCACATCTTCCTTATCCATTCATCAGTCAATGGACATTTGGGCTCTTTCCATGCTTTGGCTATTGTAGATAGTGCTGCTATAAACTTTGGGGTGCATGTGACCCTTCACATTAGCATTTTTGTATCCTTTGGATAAATACCTAGTAGTGCAATTGCTGGGTCGTAGGGTACTTCTATTTTTAATGTTTTGAGGAACCTCCATACTATTTTCCAGAGTGGCTGCACCAGTTTGCATTCCCAGATATCACTTAAAAAAAAACAAACTTTCTTATTGTTTATTTATTTTTGAGAGAGAGACAGAGTTCGAGAGGTGAAGGGGCAGAGAGAGAGCGAGACACGGAATCCGAAGCAGGCTCCAGGCTCCGAGCTGTCAGCACAGAGCCCTATGCAGGGCTTGAACTCATGAAATGCGAGATCATGACCTGAGCTGAAATCGGACGTTTAACCGACTGAGCCCTCCAGGCGCCCTCCCCCACCAGATGTCACTTTTAAATGGACCAAAGTCACCCAGGCTGGGAAAAGGGACAACAGAAGGATGATTTTTTTTTTTTTAAGTGTCCCAGATGACAAATCCATGTAAGTGTCTCCATGTGGTGCTTGAGAAGAATCCAAGTGGAGATTGCATTGTTTAAGTGACTTCCTCTACTTGATGAAAATTCGTGATTTCAAAACATGCTGTCATAGGGGTGCCTGGGTGGTTCAGTCGGTTGACTGTCTGACTCTTGACTTTGGCTCAGGTTATGATCTCACCATTTATGGGTTTGAGCCCTGCATGAGGCTCTGCACCGACAGTATGGAGCCTGCTTGGGATTTCTCTCTCTCTCTCTCTCTCTCTCTCTCTCTCTGCCCCTCCCCTGCTCACTTGCTCTCTCTCTAAAGAAGCAAACTTTCAAAAAATAAAATAAAACAACATTGTCTAAAAAAATGCTGCTGCGGGGGCATCTGGCTAGCTCTGTTGGTGGAACGTGCAACTTTTGATCTTGGGGTTTTGAGTCCAAGCCATTGGGTGTAGAGATTACTTAAAAATAAAATCTTTAGGGATGCTTGGGTGGCTCAGTTGGTTGGGCCTCCGACTTCGGCTCAGGTCATGATCTCACGGTCCGTGGGTTCGAGCCCCACGTCGGGCTCTGTGCTGTCAGCTCAGAGCCTGGAGCCTGCTTGGGATTCTGTGTCTCCTTTTCTTTCTGCCCCTCCCCTGCTCATACACACACACATACACACAAACTCTCTCTCTTTGTCTCTCTCAAAAATAAACTTAACAAAAGAAAAAAAAATTTTTTTAATTAAAATACATTAAAAAATTTTTTTAAATGTTGTTACAGGATCAGTCCAACAAAATGTAATCTGATATTTGTTGGCTCTTTTTGACAGTGTTGAAATTAAATGAATTGAAAGCGGCGTGGGGGGGGGGCGGGAAACAAAAAAAGTGTGAGTTTTTACATCATAACATGTAGGATTACAACGTAACATGTAAAAAAAACAAACAACTGGGAGTTGTTTGTATGTATGTTGTTATATGGCCAATAATTAGGACTTCTGACAGTTCTAGAGTGTTTCTTCCTCATAGCTATGAAATGTCTCCCCTCTGAGAAATGGTGGGGTGGATGGGGTTCCTGGTGCCACATTTTTGGGGTGGTAGATATTGCAAAGTGCTTTCCCATCTGTTCAGCTGCATGGCCCCCCACAATAGCTGCAGAGGTGGAAGGTAACAGCTCCCCCACAGGGGACGAAGCCAAGAGGCTCAGAGCTGGACGGGACCTCTCTAAATTGCACAGCAAGGTGGTAGTGGGCGGGGCTAGAATCCAGGTCGGCTTCTGGCTGGCTCCTGCAGGGGCGTGGCCTCGGTGGGGGGTGGGGGTAGAAGGCATGAACACCGAGACCAGTAAACGGATGTTCCCAACAGTGTGAGGCAGGGATAAGTGCTAGGAAGAAGAAATAAAACAGTGCAAAGGGCTGGAGAGTGATGGGGGTTATTGTAGGTGGGTGCCCAGGGAAGACCTCTTAGAGGAGGAAAGTTTGAGCAAAATCCCAAGAGAAGTGAAGGGGTGAGCCACGCGAGGACCTGGGGTTGAGCACTTCCAGAAGAAGCCCAGTCAGTGCAAAGGTCCGGAGGTGGCGTTTGCTGAAGGAACAGAGAGGCAGGCTGGAGCCCGCTCGCACTGACTTGCACGGACTCACAAAGACAGCTGTGCCCAACTTTGCCTTCGGTGATGTCACATCGGTAGCTTGAACTCAGCCACAGAGGGAGCATTTACACCACAGAAATTGGTAAATGCTAAACTCGGGGCTTTTGGGTTTTTATATTTGATTGTTTTTCGGAGGGCCACCCTCAGCAGCCCGGCACTGGGGGCGGGAGATGGGTTTGGAGAGCTCACCAGGGCCTCGCGGCAGTGGAGGGTTTTGAGCCAAGGAAGGATGTGAAGTGACTTGGGTTTTAACAGAGTTTCCGGCCACCATGTGGGGAAGAGACCATGGGCCTTGGGGGTCGGGGGTCGGGGGGTCTGGGAGGCCAGTGAGGGGGCAGATGTGAATCCAGAAAGGATTGCCAGATTTAGCAAATGAAAATACACAACCTCTGGCCTCAGGGAACCTGATCCCTATACCTCCCTTCCATTCTTCACGAGTGGGGCGTGCGGGGCCAGGTGAGGGACTTGACCTATGGAAGCAGGAAGCTACTGCAGGGACACGATCTGATCTGTGTTTCCCAAAACCTCTCTCTGGCTGCTGTGCAGAGACTAGGGTCCAGGAGCAGGAGAGGGAGCCCAGGGGACAATGCAACAGGAAATGATGGTGGCCGGGACTAGGCCGTGAGCCGGGAGGATGGCGCTTCTCCAACTCGGGCTCCCCTACTCACTCTGCTCCAGCTCCAGGGACACTCCTGCCTCAGGGCCTTTGCACCTGCTGTTCCCTCTGCCTGGACTGCTCTTCCATCAAATCTCCACAGGGGATTCCTTCCTCTCCTCCTTCAAATCCTTGCTGCAACGTCACCGTCTCTGTCCGGCCTTCCCTGACCATCCTGTTTACAATAACACCCCCCTCCCTGCCCCCCACCCCCGCATTACTTCCTACTGCTGCCCCCTGCTTTATTTTTCCGCATGGTGCTTATCACCTTCTAAGACCAGTGTAATTGAGTTGATTTGTTCTGCTGCTCTCTTTCAGCCAAAATCTGAATTCCTCAAGGGCAGAGACTTCTGTCTGTCTCACGGCCGAATCCCCAGAACCAGGAACAGCGTCTGGCACACGGTAGGTGCTCCACACCATTGAGTCAGTGACTGGATGTCCGCATTTGGGCCTGTTGGAGGTTGTAGATTGGAGGCGTAGGTGGGGGCGGGGGGTGACTCCCAGGTGCCTGCCCTGGATGGAGGTGCCGTTTGCTGAGATGAGGGGCCTCAGGGTGGGGCGCTGTGAGCGTGGTATTAGTCACAGGAATTGGAGGGCTTGTGGGGGGTCCACAGGGAGATGTCTGGGGAGCACTGGCTGTCGGGACCTGGAGCTCGGGGAGAGGGCCGGGCTGGAGCAGCGTTGAAAGCGGTCCGTGCAAAGCTCAGGGAGGAACAGAGCGAGGAGGGGACAGGGGCCGGGCCAAGCCCCAAGATACAACATTCCAGAGAAGGGCAGACCTGGGGCGGGGGGGGGGGGAGTCAGGAGAGGCGGGGTGCCATGAGGTTGATGTCCCCGATGACATTCATCCTGGGCCAGTCTTTGCGAGGACAGAGCAGATGCAGTTCTCCAGCCCACAGCCAGGGTAATCGCGGGCAGGCCTCAGGAATGTTCTGGGATGGGTAAGATCGGTGCAGTGTGTTCGCCCAGCTAGTGGGTTCTCCGGGGACCATGATGGATTGCAGCACCAAGGGCGGAGCTCCAGAGTCTGTGACAGATGTGATGCCATCTCCCCCCACCCCCCGCATCCCCGCCCAGGTCCCCCGGTCAGCCGGGGTGGGCCGAGTGAGGGAAGCAGGGGAGAAGAGGGGTGCCGAGAAACCACAAATGACCTCAAGCTGGAGCCGTCTAGCCATGAGGTCAGCCCACCCAGCCATCCAGGCTTTTGGAAGTCAAGGACAGCAACTTCCTGGCAGGCTCCTGGCTCTCCCTTCCACCCAAACTGCAATCAACTCGCAGGCTGGCCTGGGGGCAGTCCCTTCTCCTGCGGGGGGTGGGGGAGGGTGGGCAGGGAGTACTGGCATTCAAATCCCCCCGGCCACACTGAGGTCCAGCGTGGTCACATCCCATGTCCGGCTTGCTGGGCCCCCGGCAGCGGCTCCCCCACGTCCCCTCCCTGTTCCCCGAGTCTGGGAGTTTACAAGCCTCTCTGACTTAGGCACTGACACTTCCAGGCAGAAATTGCTCCTTCCTATTTGCCTCATGACCTTTGGAGTGGAGGCAGCCTGTCCTGGCCACCGTGTGCTGAGGCAAAAACAGACAAAGTACAAGCACCAGAAGAAGGAAGGGGTGTGTGTGTGTGTGTGTGTGTATGTGTGTATCTTTGCATGCGTGTGCAAGCCCCCATGTGTTTCCGAATGTGCGTCCCAGTAGCTTGCATCTCCATGGGTACATGTCCCCGTGTGTGTATTGTTCTCGTGTGTACGCGTGAGCCTATGTGAGCCTCTGTGCGTGTGAACGTGTAGGAGCGTGTCCCTGTGCTCTTGTGCGTGCGAGTGTGTACGTGGCAGGGTCCCTGTACTTTGTGAGACCCTCCCTGTGTGGGTATGAGCACGTCTGTGTTTCTGTGACCCTGTGTGGCCCGTGGGGCTTGGCAATGCTGGGTGGAGATTGGAGGGGCCGGCCAGACTGCCAGCCGGCACCTGCCTCACGCCCAGCCCTGCTTGTCACCTGCGAGACAGTAGGCGACGGGCCGTGTGAGACCTCGTGACCTGTCACCACTGGGACAGAGCAGGGGGGTCCCAAAGGCTGGGAGAGATGAGGAGGGTGGCTGTGCCAGGGAGACTGTGGACCCCAAGTCGGGGAACCTAGGCCCCCACCCGGGCTGCCAGCCCTCAGCATCCTCTAGAAGATGCCTATCTTGGTCTTGGGCACTAGGGCACCTCCCCCCTGCCCTCGTGACCGGTAGATCTGGCTTTTCCCCGTTTACCTGCGAGCCCCCCACTCGGTATCTGCTCTCCATTTCTTCCTTCCTTTTTTTTTTTTTTTTTTTTTAAGTTTTATTTCATTTGTACCTCTTTTTACTATTTATTTATATTTATTTTTGAGAGACAGAACGTGAGCAGGGAAGGGACAGAGAGAGGGAGACACAGAATCCGAAGCAGGCTCCAGGCTCCGAGCTGTCTGCAGAGAGCCCGGTGCGGGGCTCAAACCCACGAGCTATGAGATCATGACCTGAGCTGAAGCTGGACGCCCAACTGACTGAGCCACCCGGGTCCCCCTCCACTTCTTCCTTTCTAACATACCCCAATTTGTGGGGAAGCAACATGCCTATGTAAGCACTTGACTTCTGAGCCTCCCTTGCAGCTAGGGATGGCCTGTGACATGGTTCTAAGATGTATGCGCCTGTCTGGGGGGGTGACCAGGAAGGGGTTTACTCTTGTTGACAACAGGGGACACACGGCGTGCCAGGTCCTTCTCTTTTATTCTGCCTGGAACATGAATGTGATGGCGGGATCCCAGGAGCTGTCTTGCAGTCATGAGTTAAGAGAAGGAGACTGTCATGAGTATAACGGCAAAGTGGAAAGAGAGCCTTAGTCCCTGACAACTAAACCGAGGTCAACAAAGTGCTTTCGATTTCTCCCAATGAAAGAAAAAGACACCTTCAAGTGCATAAGCCATGTTGGTGGTTTTCTGTTGCTGGCAGCCCAATGCAATCTTAACCAATCATTCCAGGTTGAGGGCTGGGAGGACAGGATGCCCGGCACTCCCCACCGCCCGCGGTGGGCCCTGCCTCCCTCCTCAGAGACCTTCCCGCCCCCAGCCGCTGCCACTAACACCGGGATCCGTGTTCAGATCAGGCCTGGAATCAGTTATCATTTAGACCGACTCTCCATTTCCAGTCTCGGAGAGGCTTCCTGCTGAGTGACAGGAGAATAGATTGCTACCCTCGTGACAAAGAAGAGACTGAGGTTCAGAGAGGGCTGGGGCTTGCCACGAGTTACCAGCTGAGGAGATGACAACTTGGTCCTTAATTCTGGTGAGTTCTATGGGCCCCTAGAGGGAGTTCTTGTTCCCACCTCCCCTCGCCCACCTGCCTCATGGGGGCCTGAAATGCCCCCATGGAGAACAGGCAGTGTCTTTTGCAGGTTCATCCACTGAACTGCCCCCTTCTTGGGAGGGCGCGTTCTGTCTATGGTGTCCTCAGGGCACCCTCTCCGGTGGGTGGCACTGGATCCAGGAGGGCTTGCTGAAGAAAGCAGGGAAGGAGAGAGTGGAGGGGACCCAGCAGACTGACAGTCGCCTCCCCTCGGAAGAGGGGGCCCCGGGAGCAGCTTCCGTTGGCCCCTGTAAACGTGGGTGTGAGCCGTGGCCGGGCCACGTGGGCTTTCTCTGCTGGATGCCCCCGCCACTCACTGGGTGACTGAACCAGATTACTCACTGCTGCCTGCCTTAGTCAGAGAGGCGTGTCCGTCTGTAAAGAATGGGAACCGGGTACATGGAGTCCCGGACGCAGACACAGTCCCCCACCGAACCCCTCATCCCTGTGCTTTGTGGCCTTGGGTCGCTTTCTCTCCTGAGCTGAGCTTAGACGTAAACTGTGACGATGACTCCGTCTGGAAGGAGAAGGCGAAGACAGAAATGGTTACATACCTAAGATGCTGCTCAAATGTCCCCGGGCTTAAGGAGGAGTCCGTGTGGGTAACGATGGCTGGTCTAGCGCCTCTGAAATGCCAGGCGCCTGCCTGGCTGTCACTTCCTAAGTCCGTAAAACCACTCAGCCAGAGAGGTCTGAACATCCCCACTGCACAGATGAGGGCATGGAGGTCAGGGCTGTCCGGTCCTGGCTCCCCCACGGCCTCTGCCCACCTCTCTGGCCCCCTTCTCTCCTCCATTCTCTGGGCCCCTTGGCCCGGCCGACACGTGCTGGTCCCTTGGGTCCCAACTTACACGTCCATCCTTGACTTCCCTGGCTGGACGAGAGGCTCCTCCCGGCTCCCCGGTGTCTCAGCACCCCTCGCCTTGGCACTTAACACAGGGGACCGTGGCTGCCTGGGTGAGATGTGGTCTCCCCTGGGAGTAGGCTGGGGCCATGACTGTAGTGCACAGCACAGACAATAAAGAATGCCTTGGTCGTGATGTGGCAGGGTTGAAATCCAGGTGTTTCTGATCCCAAAGCGCATCTTCTTAAAGCTCTGGGACTGGATGGGGGCGCCTGGGTGGCTCAGTCGGTTAAGTGTCCGACTTCAGCTCAGGTCACGGTTTCGCGGTTCATGAGTTCGAGTCCCGCATCGGGCTCTGTGCTGACAGCTCGGAGCCTGGAGCCTGCCTCGGACCCTGTGTCTCCCTCTTTCTCTGTCCCTCCGCTACTCACACTTTCTCTCTCAAAAATAAACAAACATTAAAAGAAGGAAAAAAAAAGAAACCATGTTCTTTGCTCATCCATAGGATGCAATTCCTCACCCATTCATGTTTTATCCAGAGATTGAAGCCCTTTGATCACGCGTTCAGGCTCCACTTCTGATTCTGGTTCTCTTGTTGTTTCCACAACAGCATCTGCAGTGGCCTCCTCTGCTGGTCTTAAATCTCCAATTTGTAAAAAAAAAAAAACAAACAAAAATGCACTACCTATGAGATGCAATAGAGAGAGGGATACCCACACTCTCTCCCTGGGCTTAGCTTGCCCAATGAGAGCCCACTTTGAACCTTTACTGGGACTTCTGACTACCCCCACTGCCGCAACGGGGGGCCCCTGGAGGTTGTTTGAAGGAGTCTGATGTTAGATGTTCCCAAAGTGATGAGGGTTAAGGTTCTGCAGCTCAGGAAGGCACTCAGGGCTTGGGTCAGAGATCATGTGATAACACAGGACCAAAGCATCCACCGCTGAGCTCATCGCCTAACCCCTGACCTGTTCCTCTTCCAGGGAGCCCATCTGGGGGACAACATCTCCACTACCTGCCCAGAGACTCTGACATCTCCCGCACTTCTCTCTCTCCACACACCTGTTTCAGGGACGTTGCTCTGTATTCCTGCTGCCACTACCCAGTCCAGACCCCCATCATCTCTGTCAACCTGGACTGTCACAATGACCTCCTCCTGGCCTCCAGTCTCTTTCTCGAGTATGCCCTCCATAGCGTTTGCCAAAATTATTTTTCTGAACCAGGAATTGTAAACCCAAATGCCCACGACGGTCGGACAGGAGACACAAGCCAAGAGAGTTGAGTTTGTGTATCTAACGCACATGCTGGTCTTCATTCCCACAAAGATAACGTTTGTGTTACTGAAACCCAAGTTCGGTCGCTTGTCTCTTGAAAGCCAATGCTCGAGAGATAGTGATGGCTATGATGGCTATGACGAAAGGAAAGGCTGCTTATTCAGGAGGCCAGCAACCTGGGAAGATATGGCGGACCAATGTCCAAAGACCATCTCTGAAGTCTCCGAGCAGTGGGTTTAGAAGAGGGAAGCACAGGGAAGTGTTGGGGGCTCAGCGTGCAGGGGAAACAGTGGTATTCTCGAAAGGACCTCAAGCAGACCTGCTGGTGTCAGGAAAGGCTATTTTCTTTTCTTTCCTTCTTCCTTCCTTCCTTTCCTTTCTTTCTTCCTTTTCTTTCTTTCCTTCCTTCCTTTTCTTTCCTTCCTTCTCTTTCGTTTCTTCTCTTCTTTCTTTTCCCTTCCTTCCTTCCTTCTTTTAAAATTTATTTATTTATTTTGAGAGACAGGGGGAGAAAGAGAACCCCAAGCAGGCTCTGTGCTGTCCGTGCAGAGCCCGATGCGATGCTCAACCCCATGAACCAAGAGATTATGACCTGAGCAGAAATTAAGAATCGGATGCTCAACCAACTGAGCCACACAGGCACCCCAAGGCTAATTTCTAGTGTGGTCAAGCTTGATCTTCTAGGGACATCTGGGTCCTTGTTTCCCCAGGGTTAGTGTTCTGTTGAAATCTCAAAGAAGCTATAATTAGTCAAACCCCAGGCTAGAGGGCACAGGTCAGTGAATTTGAATTATGTAGCCTTTAGGCTACTTGGAACATTTTACTTGCTCTCATGGTTTTTTGTTTGTTTGTTTGTTTGTTTGTTTGTTTGTTTTTTGAGACACACGTCCTCTCGGCCTCATTTGTTTTCCTGCTTTTAATACATGTAGAAAACAGTGGTGCATCTGACCACTGACACTTGGACCATGCTGGGGAGGGCATTAGGGAATGGTGGGGACTGTAATGAACTAGAGAGCCATGCCCTTCCAGTGGGGGGGGGGGGGGGTTCTGCTCAGTTATAATCCATCATTGCCACGTGTAAATGCGGGTCTGATGTTGACAGATCTTCTGGTTTTCCGAAAGAAACCAGAGATCAGGATTTTTGTTAATGTTTCATTTTTGAGAGAGAGAGACAAAGCATGAGCTGGGGAGGGGAAGAGAGAGAGAGAGTGGGAGACGCAGAAGGTGAAGCAGGCTCCAGACTCTGAGCTGTCAGCATAAAGCCTGACTTGCTGCTTGAACTCCCAAACTGTGAGATCGTGACCTGAGCCGAAGTCGGCCGCTTAACAAACTCAGCCACCCAGGTGCCCCTCCCCATTTTTAACATAGGCAAATAACTCCAAGCTTTAAAAAAGCTCTGTGTGAGTCATTCCCCCATCCTGCTGGCAAGTCAAAATGGTACGATCTCCAAGGACAGAATTTTGACATTAATTATTAAAATTATAAGTGCCGTAGTCTGTAACTTGGCACCTGGACTTCTGGACATCCATCCAGCAGGTATCCTGGCCACATGCAAAATGATGTGTTCAAGATAATTTATTTCAGGACTGTTTGCAACAGCAGAAAATCTGAGTGAATCTAAATGTCCACCTATAGGGTGCTAGTTAAAGAGATTACTTCGTAAAGGGATACTATTTAGCTGTAAAGAATGAGATGGTTTCTTACATAGGACATCAACAGCACAAGGGACAAGAGACAAAAATAGGTAAGTTGGAATTCATCACAATTAAAAACTAAAAATTTTAAAAACCTTTGTGCTTTAAATTAAAAAAAAAAAATTTTAACATTTATTCATTTTTGAGAGACAGAGACAGACAGAGTGGAAGCGGGGGGTGGGGGAGAGAGAGAGGGAGACACAGAATCCAAAGCAGGCTCCAGGCTCTGAGCTGTCAGCACATAGCTCAACGTGGGGTTCAAATCCACAAACCATGAGATCATGACCTGAGCCGAAGTCGGACACTTAACCGACTGAGCCACCCAGGCACCCCAAAACCTCTGTGCTTTTAAATGATACCATCAAGGAAGTGAAAAGGCAATCTGCAGAATATTTGTAAATTATATATCTGATAAGGAACTTATTTCCAGAATATATGCAGAACTCTTACAATTCAACAATACAAAGGGAAATAACACAATTAAAAACCAAACAAAGCATTTGAATAGACATTTTCCCCCCAAAAGGCAAATGGCCCATAAGCACCTGAAAAGATGCTCAACGTCATTAGTCATTAGGGAAACGCAAATCAAAACCACAATGACGTACCATTTCACACCCACTAGGATGGGCTACTAAAAAAGGAGGGTGGAAATGACAAGTGTTGGTGAGGCTGTGGAGAAATGAGAACCTTCAAACTGCTGGTCAGTTTGTAACATGAACACAGCCGCTGGGGAAAAGTTTGGCAGTTCCCCCCAAATATTAAATGTGAAAGTTTGCCGTATGACCCAGCAAGCTCGCTCTAAGGTATCTACCCAAGAGAAATGAAAACACGTCCACACAAACACTTGTACTTGAATGTTCACAGCATCATTGTTACAATAGCCAAAAAGTGGAAACAAATGTCCACCAACTAATGAACAAAATGTAATCTATCCATACAATGTAATATATTTGGTCTTAAAAAGGAATGAAAAGACAGGGATGTCCACTCTCACCACTGTTATTCAACATAGTATTGGAAGTCTTAGCCTCTGCAATCAGACAACACAAAGAAATAAAAGGCATCCAAATTGGCCAGGAGGAGGTCAAACTTTCACTCTTTGCAGATGACATGATACTCTATGGAAAACCCAAAAGATTCCACCCAAAAACTGCTAGAATTGATTCATGAATTCAGCAAAGATACAGGATATAAAATCAATGTACAGAAATCAGTTGCATTCCTATACACCAACAATGAAGCGACAGAGAAATCAAGGAATCGATCCCATTTACAGTTGCACAAAAAACCATAAAATACCTAGGAATAAATCTAACCAAAGAGGTGAAAAATCTATACACTGCAAACTATAGAAAGCTTATGAAAGAAATTGAAGAAGACACAAAAAAATGGAAAAAGATTCTATGCTCCTGGATAGGAAGAACAAATATTATTAAAATATCGATACTATCCAAAGCAATCTACATATTCAATGCAATCCCTACCAAAGTAACACCAACATTATTCACAGAGCTAGAACAAATAATCCTAAAATGTGTATGGAACCAGAAAAGACCCTGAATAGCCAAAGCAATCTTGAAAAAGAAAACCAAAGCAGGAGGCATCACAATCCCAGACTTCAAGCTATACTACAAAGCTGTAATCATCAAGACAGTATGGTGCTGGCACAAGAACAGACACTCAGATCAATGGAACAGAATAGAGAACCCAGAAATGGACCCACAAACGTATGGCCAACTAATCTTTGACAAAACAGGAAAGAATATCCAATGGAACAAAGACAGTCTCTTCGGCAAGTGGTGCTGGGAAAACTGGAAAGCGACATGCATACACAAAAATAAACTCATACACAAAATAAACTCATAATGGACCACCATACACAAAAATGAACTAAAAGATGGATGAAAGACCTAAACATAAGACAGGAAGCCATCAAATCCTAGAAGAGAAAGCAGGCAAAAACCTCTTTGATCTTGGCCACAGCAACTTCTTACTCAACACATCTCCAGAGGCAAGGGAAACAAAAGCAAAAATGAACTACTGGGACCTCATCAAAATGAAAAGCTTCTGCACAGTGAAGGAAACATCAGCAAAACTGAAAGGCAACCAAAAGAAGGGAGAAGATATTTGCAAACAACATATCAGATAAAGGGTTACTATCCAAAATCTATAAAGCACTTTTCAAATTCAACACCCAAAAAACAAATAATCCAGTGAAGAAATGGGCAAAAGACATGAATAGACACTTCTCCAAAGAAGACATTCAGATAGCCAACCGACACATGAAAAGATGCTCAACATCACTCAACATCAGGGAAATACAAATCAAAACCACAATGAGATACCACCTTACACCTGTCAGAATGGCCAACATTAACAACTCAGGCAACAGCAGATGTTGGTGAGGATGTGGAGAAAGAGGATCTCTGTTGCACTGCTGGTGGAAATGCAAACTGGTGCGGCCACTCTGGAAAACAGTATGGAGGTTCTTCAAAAAACTAAAAATAGAACTACCCTATGACCCAGCAATTGCACTACTAGGTATTTATCCAAGGGATACAGGTGTGCTGTTTCAAAGGGACACATGCACCCCCATGTTTACAGCAGCACTATCGACAACAGGCAAAGTATGGAAAGAGCCCACATGTCCATCGATGGATGAATGGATAAAAAAGATGTGGTATATATATATATATATATATATATATATATATATATATATATACATATACATATATATATATATATAATGGAGTATTACTCGGCAATCAAAAAGAATGAAATCTTGCCATTTGCAACTACATGGGTGGAACTGGAGGGTATTACGCTAAGTGAAATTAGAGAAAGACAAAACTCATATGACTTTACTCATATGAGGACCTTAAGAGATAAAACAGATGAACATAAGGGAAGGGAAACAAAAAGAATATAAAAACGGCGGGGGGGGGGGGGGACAAAACATAAGAGACTCTTACATATAGAGAACAGACAGGGTTACTGGAGAGGTTGTGGGAGGGGGGATGGGCTAAATGGGTAAAGGACACTAAGGAATCTACTCCTGAAATCACTGTTGCACTATATGCTAATTTGGATGCAAATTTAAAAAAATTAAATTAAATTTTAAAAATAAATAAAATTAAAGTTAAAAAATAAATTAAAAAAACAGGAATGAAGTTCTGATAAATGCTGCAAGGATGAACCTTAGAAAAACATTGTGCTAAGTGAGAGAAATCACACACAAAAGATCACATATTGTTAGTTGAGAATAGGCAAATCCAGAGAGACAGAAAAGTAGATGAGTGGTTGCCAGGAGCTGGGGAGGGGAAATGAGGAGCAACTCCTGAAGGAGCTCTTTTTGGGGTGAGAAAAAAGTTCCAAAATTAGGTGGTGGTTGCACAATTTTTATGAACATAATACTAAAACCCACTAAATTGTACGCTTGTAATTTTTTTCAAGTTTATTTATTTTGAGAGAGAGAGACAGACAGAGTGCAAGCAGGGGAGGGGGAGAGAGAGAGGGAGAGAGAGAATCCCAAGCAGGTTCCACGCTGTCAGTGCAGAGCCGGACACGGGGCCCGGACTCGTGAAACTGTGAGATCATGACCTGAGCCAAAGTCGGACACTTAACTGACTGAGCCACCCAGGCGCCTCGAGATGCTTTTTTCCTAAAGAAATGGTCAGTTGTGTCCGATGCAGCAGAGCTCAGTAAGGCAAAGACCGAAAAACATCCATTGGATTTGCCTATAGTTAGATAATTGATGACTTTTCCAGGACAGAGTCAGGGCCCAGTGAGGGTAGAGGCAAAGAAGGGAGCTCATAGTAGACTGAAAAGTAGATGAGAGGGGCACCCAGGTGGCTCAGTCGGTTAAGGGGCCGACTCGGCTCAGGCCGTGATCTCACGGTTCGTGGGTTCGAGCCCCATATCAGGCTCTGTGCTGACAGCTCAGAGCCTGGAGCCCGCTTCCGATTCTGTGTCTCTTTCTCTCTCTGTCCCTCCCCAGCTCACACTGTTTCTCATTCTCAAAAGTAAACATTAAAAAAAAAAAAAAAGTGGATGAGAATCAGTTTTTGTCAGAGAATGTTGAATAGCCTATAACTGTATACCCAGCCTAGCTGAAGTTTTTATAGAGCGGTAATTAAAGTCTATGTATGACTCTCTTACGATACTTTGTTTTCTTCCTGAATCAGACAGGACCATCACACAGATGCCCACCCAGTCCCCTGACCACGTGAGTTTCTGTGTCTTGCTGTTTTATGACCCTCTACCTATACTGAAGGTCACTGCAGGCCTCATATTAGACATACTCGAGTTAGGGTAAGATTGTCTACTGTGCCCCCTAAAGAAAGGCCATCCAAGTACTATTTTCAGACCTCAGTGACAGAAAATGTTCCCTTTCCTCAAGTACGGTTTATTAATATTCAGTGCAACAGTTAATATGGTTTTTTGTTATGCTGTGAGAAAAACCAGAAACAAATTCATAGTTCAACCTTAATTAACTGGGGAGACCCAGATGGGATCTTTATATGTCTGAATACTAGATAGCTATTTTTCCAGGGGCTGACCTAACACAAGTATGTTTTTCCTTGACTTTTAAAAGATGCAGTATCTACTTTTTCATTTTAATGTATGATCCCAATAAACCTCTTAAAATTCAGTGCTGGGGCGCCTGGGTGGCTCAGTCGGTTAAGCGTCGGACTTGGGCTCAGGTCACGATCTCACGGTTGGTGAGTTCGAGCCCTGCGTCCCGCTCTGGGCTGATGGCTCAGAGCCTGGAGCCTGCTTCCGATTCTGTGTCTCCCTCTCTCTCTGCCCCTCCCCCGTTCACGCTGTGTCTCTGTGTCTCAAAAATAAATAAACGTTAAAAAAAAAAATTTTTTTTTTAAATTCAGTGCTAAAAAAAAAAAGTATGGAAGAGTTACCAAGGGGCGGGAGCGGGGTGGGGGGGGAACTGTCACCATTAAAGAGAAGGGGCTTCTGAGCAGCTGATAGTTTTTTTATCTGAATTCAATACAACTGTTGTGTTAAATTTGTGAAAACTGATTGAACTATACACTTACGTCTGACTTTCTGTACGTAAAAAGTAAACAAAACAAAACAAAACACAACAGTGTGGAATATAAACAAAACAAAGGTTTTAAGATTTTATTTTTTTAGCCTCTACACCCTTCGTGGGGCTTGAACTCACAACCCTGAGATCAAGAGTTGGCACGCTCTACCAGCTGGGCCAGCCAGGCGCCCCAACAAAACAAAATTTTTAGGAAGAGTGTAGTGCTTGCCAAAATTCGTTTCTGGTCTGGATCCACTTTTCAGCCGCTAGTTAGTGATGTAAGGAAGAGACCCTCTCTACCCGGCACTCGGAGTCTAACCATGGGGTTCCACCCACCGGTCACTGATCATTATTCAGGGCAGAGCCTGCGATCCTGTACTTCTCGCCTCCATATCGTTGTCTGAGCCCTTCCCTCTTCTCACTCGGCGGAAAGAGCCACCTTTGGAGTCCCTACTCCAAAGCCCTTTTCCTTACAGCACTACCTCGAGCTTCCTGAAAACCTTTCCTCCCCACCATGTTCATACTTGTCCCCGTGTCACCGCTGCCTCCTCCGCACTGAGCTTTTTAGGGATGGTGCTCGATGAGTATTTGCTATACGGACGAACGAACTACCGGCTCCGGAGTGGGGCGGGGCACCTGGATCCCAGTACTGCTTCCTCCCTCTCTGGGCTCGGCTGACCCGCGGGCTCCGCGGAGGGGTAGAGGCTGGACGCCCCGCTCGCTCTCCCCCTCAGCTCCGCCGCAGCCCAAAGAGCGGAGACCACCGCAGAACCACCGACGGAGAGAACACGCAGGAGGCCGGGAAAACCCGAGCGGACGCCCGGGGACTCCGGAAGCTGGGCGGACGACCAACCACCGGAAGTCAGTGGCGGCTTCAGGCCGGCCGCTCTAGAATCCCAGAGGCACATGGTCTCTGTGGTTGGACGCGTCGGATCAACCCTATAGTTTGGGTGGCGCATTACCAAGAGCCGAGCTCCCAGCCGATCGGGAAAATGAGGGGGTGGTGCATAATTCCTCGGGCGATGGGGACTGATAGAGGGAAAGGGGCCTAAGAAGGGAGATTTCATGAGCCGACCGAGAAGGTGACAGATCCACGCACCTCAGCCCTTCCAGCTCCCGGGACCAGAGGTGACTAGCGAGCAGTCAAAGCGCCGGATGGCAGTGCGCGCGCACGCACGGGGACGTTGCCTTCCATTCACGCGGCGCCCGGGGCTGCTACTGCGCATGCGTCAGAAGACGGCGCTGGGCGGAGGGTGCACCCCTGCGAAGCGCCGAGAGCCCTTTGGGCGGCTCCCTCCGGCAAGCTGGACAGCGGCGCGCGCGCGCGGGCGGAGGCGTGGCTTCCTCTGCAGGTGGGTTCGGATTGGACGCAGCCAGTAGAAGGGGTGGGAACCTCCTCAGAGACCGCCCAGCGATTGGCTAGAGGCTGGAGGGAGCGTGGTCTTGGGAGGCGGGGCGGGGGGACCGGCTGGGCAGAGCACGACGCTGAGGTGGTGGCGGCGGCCTTAAACAAGTGAGCGAGCGACTCTTTTAGTACCCCTCCACGGGGGACGGGAGACCGGGGAGGCAGGGGGCACCGGCGACCTCCGAAGGCCCCGAGGAGGTGTCGGAGTGGGGCGCCATTCGGTGAGTGTTGACCGAGAAAAGCGAAGTGCCCCGCCCCTCCCTTTCTTCCTGGACCGCGCCTGGCGGCGCCTCCCCCACCTCCCACCCTGCGTTCCACCCCGGACCTGAGCTCTGGGTTCCAAGTCCGGGTGTGGGACGACGACTGCGTGCCAGCCGCTCTCTTTCGCTCCCTACCTGGCCCCCGTCGGCTTGGGGAACTTGGTAACTCCCTGGTACTGCTCCCCAGCCTCATAGAGGGGAAACTGAGGCCTGGGAGGGCGGCGGGCCCCTCCTCACCAGCGTCTCCGCACAGAAGCCATGGCCGAACCCCTGAAGGAGGAAGAAGGCGAGGACGGCTCTGGGGAGCCGCCCGGGCCGGTAAAGGCGGAACCCACCAACACCGCTGCCTGTGTAGCGGCCAAGAACTTGGCCCTGCTGAAAGCGCGCTCCTTCGATGTGACCTTTGACGTGGGGGACGAGTACGAGATCATTGAGACCATAGGCAACGGGGCCTATGGGGTGGTGTCCTCAGCGCGCCGACGTCTCACCGGTGAGCTTCCCTATCGTGAACCGCTTACAGATCTGGAAGCCGGTTCCCTAGAGAGTGAGAAACCTGCTCCATCTCAAACAGCCAGGAAAGCTGGGATCTACATTCTGGCTGAAGGCAACAAATACCGATGAAGTGTCTTCTGGGGTGCCAGGCTCTGTGTTGGGCACAGTTCTCGGGAGCTGCCATTGGTGGTTTTGCCTATTTCTTTAGAAAAAAAAAAAAAAAAAAATGACAATACCAGTTAGACCAGAATGGAGATCCCATCTTTGGTTTCTAAAAGAGAAGAGTGTTGCGGAGCCAGAGACTGGCGCAAGGAATTGGTGGTGGGATGGGTGAGGTCTGAGATGGAGAGAGAGTGTAGGTAGGGAGAACGAGCACAGGTTATTTAGAGTCAAGGCTCTGCTACTGATTAGCTGCACAACTAGCTAGTTACTAGCAGGTAACTAGGTTACTATGGGGGGTTATCGTGTCCAACATTGAACTACTAGTATCTGTCTCAGGATAGATGTGAAGGGGAAATCTGATAATGTGTGCTTAGGACAAGGCTTGGCACATAGTAGGTTCTTGTTATAGGGTAGTTGTTATTCAGTATATGGTAACCGCATTCTAGAAGGGAGATGTTGGGGGGCCTGGGTGGCTCAGTGGGTTCAGCTCAGATCATGACCTCGCGGTTTCGTGAGCTGGAGCCCCGCACAGGGTCGTGTGCTAAAAGCCAGAGCCTGCTTCAGATCCTCTGTCCCCCTCTCTGCCTCTCCCCCACCTTTGCACACACTCTCTCAAAAATAAATAAAACACTAAAAAAAAAAAAAAAAAAAGACGGGAGATGCTGAGAGTGGCCTTTTGCCAGTCTGCAGCCACTCTAAGGTACGTCATGGTATCTTCCTTTTCCCTGCTCCCCAGGCCAGCAGGTGGCCATTAAGAAGATCCCTAATGCTTTTGACGTGGTTACCAATGCCAAGCGGACCCTCAGGGAGCTGAAGATCCTCAAACACTTCAAGCACGACAACATCATCGCCATCAAGGACATCTTGAGGCCCACGGTGCCCTATGGGGAGTTCAAATCTGTGTAAGGAGCGGGGATGGGAGAGAAAGGCAGAGGCGGGACCTTTTCTGAAGGCCGGGGCCATGTTGCTGAAGTTTCCGAAGGGCAGCTGAAGGCAGGCTGGGAAATGTCCCGTGATTCCAGGACCAGTGTCCCTTAGGCTTTTGCCCAGGACAACCGTGATTACTCGTGAAGAGTACAGACGTTACGGTTTTATGAAATCTCGGTATGTGGGATGGGAGACGTGGGACCTTCGTGAGATAACGTCACCCTTTTGTTCTCATAGCAGATATCACTGGTCAATCACAGAGCACTTTCTTAACAAAACCCGGGCAAGCCTGCGCAGTTTTCACATAGTCTTTCAAGCAGCCACACCAAACAGTGGAGACGGCCCCCAAACTAGACCTGTCGGCCAGCCCTGGTTTAGTCCAACCCTGGGGAAACTGGATCTAGACAGAAAAATGATTTAACTTCACTTGAGGTTATGGAAGAGTTGGAGAAGATCCTGACTCTTCATACCATGCCATTGGCCCCTGCAGAGTGCAAGGATGAGGCCATTACCTGTCGCGCTGGGAGGGAGTAGTGAGGCTCAGGCTGGGGCTGCCGCGCCGGCGAGGCAGCCATGCCCGTCTTTCTTGCCCCCTCTAGCTACGTGGTCCTGGACCTGATGGAGAGCGACCTGCACCAGATCATCCATTCCTCCCAGCCACTCACTCTGGAGCACGTGCGCTACTTCCTGTACCAGCTGCTTCGGGGCCTCAAGTACATGCACTCGGCTCAGGTCATCCACCGCGACCTCAAGCCCTCCAACCTGTTGGTGAATGAGAATTGTGAGCTCAAGATCGGTGACTTCGGCATGGCCCGCGGCCTGTGCACCTCGCCGGCTGAGCACCAGTACTTTATGACTGAGTATGTGGCCACGCGCTGGTACCGTGCTCCTGAGCTCATGCTCTCACTGCATGAGTACACGCAGGCCATCGACCTGTGGTCTGTGGGCTGCATCTTTGGTGAGATGCTGGCCCGGCGCCAGCTCTTCCCAGGCAAAAATTATGTGCACCAACTGCAGCTGATCATGATGGTGCTGGGTACTCCATCGCCGGCCGTGATTCAGGCCGTCGGGGCCGAGAGGGTGCGGGCCTATATCCAGAGCCTGCCGCCACGTCAGCCCGTGCCCTGGGAGACAGTGTACCCGGGCGCTGACCGCCAGGCCCTCTCACTGTTGGGGCGCATGCTGCGTTTTGAGCCCAGCGCCCGCATCTCCGCAGCTGCTGCCCTTCGCCACCCCTTCCTGGCCAAGTACCACGATCCTGATGATGAGCCCGACTGCGCCCCGCCTTTTGATTTCGCCTTTGACCGTGAAGCCCTCACCCGGGAGCGCATTAAAGAGGCCATCGTGGCTGAGATTGAGGACTTCCACGCGCGACGCGAGGGCATCCGCCAGCAGATCCGCTTCCAGCCTTCCCTGCAGCCTGTGGCCAGTGAGCCTGGCTGCCCCGACGTTGAGATGCCCAGCCCCTGGGCTCCCAGCGGGGACTGTGCCATGGAGTCCCCTCCGCCAGCCCCGCCGCCGTGTCCGGGCCCGGCACCTGACACTATCGATCTGACCCTGCAGCCACCCCTGCCCGCCAGTGAACCAGCCCCTCCGAAGAAAGAGGGCGCCATCTCAGACAACACCAAGGCGGCCCTCAAAGCTGCCCTGCTCAAGTCCTTGCGGAGCCGACTCCGAGGTGCCTTGTGGAGGCAGCGGCTGGCCAGGGAGTGGGGCTGCAGAGGGGGTACTCCCAGCTTGGACAGGCCACAGACTCTTACCCTCCCCTTGCCAACTTCTCTGCAGATGGCCCCAGTGCTCCTCTGGAAGCTCCTGAGCCTCGGAAGCCGGTGACAGCCCAGGAGCGCCAGCGGGAGCGGGAGGAGAAGCGGCGGAGGCGGCAGGAGCGAGCCAAGGAGCGGGAGAAGCGGCGGCAGGAGCGGGAGCGCAAGGAGCGGGGGGCCGGGGCCTCTGGGGGTCCCTCCACTGATCCCCTGGCTGGGCTGGTGCTCAGTGACAATGATCGCAGCCTGTTGGAGCGCTGGACTCGCATGGCCCGGCCCCCAGCCCCCACACCGGCCCCGGCCCACGCCCCAGTCCCGGCCCCCACCCCAGCCCAGCCCACCAGTCCTCCGGCTGGCCCCCCACCGCAACCTGCAGGCTCCACCTCTGGCCCCCCACCGCAGCCTGCTTGCCCACCCCCTGGCCCTGCTCCCCACCCTGCCAGCCCTCCGGGGCCCGTCCCTGGCCCTGCTCCACTCCAGAATGCCGCCTCTAGCCTCCTGGCTCCCCAGTCGCTTGTGCCACCCGCTGGGCTGCCTGGCCCCGGCTCCGTAGGTGTTCTGCCTTACTTCCCATCTGGCCCGCCCCCTCCAGACCCCGGAGGGGCCCCTCAACCCTCCACCTCAGAATCGCCCGATGTCAACCTGGTGACCCAGCAGTTGTCCAAGTCACAGGTGAGAGGCGGGGCCCGGGCTGTGGGCTCTCCTGGATCTGGGCCCAGGGAAGATGGGTCTGGGGAGTCCTTGCTGTTTGGTGGGGATGGGAGATAGGAGAGTCTTTGGTGTATCTTTATTCCATGAAAACTGAGTGGCAGATGGGGCTTATCTCTGAACTTGTTCTCTTGCTCTTAGAAGAAGCGTAATGCCAACAAGCAGGCTGTCGGGGGACAAATAAGATGCTTCCTGGGAAGAGGGCTTGGACCAAGCTGGTCCCTAATTAGCACTCGATGATTGTCAAGGATTGTCAAGGGTGGTGCTGTCATCTCCCACAGGTGTCCAGGCAGAGTCGCCGGCAGCATCAGGACGGACTTATGTAGATGTCTGTCCGCTCTTGATGGTGCCTGTGTCGTAACCTGCCATCATCCGTTGCAGGTGGAGGACCCCTTGCCCCCGGTCTTCTCGGGCACTCCGAAGGGCAGTGGGGCCGGCTATGGTGTTGGCTTTGACCTGGAGGAATTCCTAAACCAGTCTTTCGACATGGGCGTGGCTGACGGGCCACAGGATGGGTAAGATGGCAGGACCGAGCTTCTGGAATGGGCTGTGGGTAGGGTTTCCTGTTGGAGGAGGAGCTCGCCTGTGGGATGGGCAGGGAGCCAGCCTAGGCTAACAGTGCCTTTCCCCTCCACTCTCCCTGCTTCCCTTATCCCCGCAGCCAGGCAGACTCGGCCTCACTCTCGGCCTCCCTGCTTGCTGACTGGCTGGAGGGCCATGGCATGAACCCTGCCGACATTGAGTCCCTGCAGCGTGAGATCCAGATGGACTCCCCAATGCTGCTGGCTGACCTGCCTGACCTCCAGGAGCCCTGAGGCCCACGGCCCGTGCCTTGCTGCGGGGGGCAGACCCAGCTACAAGACTCACAGAAACGTCTCCAAGGGATGGAGCCTTGGGCCCAGCAGCAGAAGCTTGGCTAGATTATTCTGCAGGTTCATCTCAGACACACTCTGCAGCCTTAAGCAGCCACCTGAGCCACCACCAAGCCATGGAAGGATCAGGAAACCTCTACTCCTTGAGCGATCCTTTTCAGTATTGTATTTTTATTATTATTATTATTATTATTATTATTATTATATTAATATTATTACACAGTCTTTTTGCCATCAAAATGAGGCCTGTGAAATATAAGGTTCCCTTTAGTGCCTAACTCTAGGTGTCTTTTTGGAGTTGAGAGCAGGGTGTCGTAAGTAGGGGAGCAAGGGGGAGCTGGGTCCCCCCACGTTTGGGGGCCGAGCAGACAACACTTGCATGCACAACAGCCAAAACCAGTTCATTCAGATCCTGAGGTTTATTGAGATCTTCGCTCCCCACCTGCTTCCAGCCCCACAGGAGGTGGTCCTCTGCCCCCTCATGTGGTCAAACCTCAACCCTGGGGTGGGTGGGGGACCTTGTGTCTATGCCTACCGTGGTTGTACCTGTTTTCGAGCGGCATGCGGTAACTGTGCTGAAATACAGTTTTGGCATTGGGCTCTGGGGGCCGGGACAGGCAGGTAGGGGAAGCTGAGTATGACAGTGAGATGGGGCTGGGGGTCCATGGTGCTCACCGTTGGGGGATGAGTCGGTGGGAGGGAAGCGGAGGATGGAGATACTCGGAACGGTGCGGGGAACGCCGGGCTGTGGCGGCAGTGGCCACACGTGGGTAGCCTGGCTCACGCCGTGGGTATCGGTCAGGCTACGCCAGCTCAGTCTAGCACACTAGGGTGGCTCCAGACCGAGGAGCCCGCGGTGAGGAAGCTGGCTGAGGTGGAATGCGGAAGCCCACAGCCGAGGAGAGCGGTTCGGCCTTTGGGGTAGGGCAGAGGCAAGGAAGAGTCTCGCGGAGCCCAGTCAGGTCTGGGCCGGGACGGCCGCGCCTTTTGGAGGAGGCCTGGGTCAGCTGCTGGCCGCGTGGCCTGTGACGAAGGGAACAGAGGCCTGGCCTGGAGATGGACACCCTGGGGGCGACGGGATCCGCTGGGGCGAGAGCCGCGAGATCCCCTGTGAGAAGCAGGTGCTAAGAGAGCAGTAGGCAGGGGTGAGGCCAGGGCGCAGAGGGAGCACTCATGGAAACCTGGAGCAGCTAGGAGGGGGAACTCGGGGCCTGACAGGGGCCAGCCCCTCAGGCCCGGCGGATTTTCATCTCGGTGCGCTTGAGGGAGTAGTAGAAGCCCTTCCACTGGGCCCAGTTGATGCCATTAGCATAGGAGAGGTGGGAGCCGCCCAGGTAGAAGCCGTTGAGGTTGGCAAAGTGGCAGCTGCGGAACCAGAAGGCTCCCGAGGAGAGGGCTGCACAGTTCTGCACAAAGAGGTCCTGGTCCCGGTCGAAGGTGGAGAATTTCTGGCCGCTGTGGTAGGACAGGGAGTCGCCTGGCGGAGGGGAGGAGGGATGGGGCCACTGAGGCGGGGTGCAGGGCCCCGTGCTGGCGGGGACGGGGATGGTGGGGACGGGGGACGCTACGCGAGGTGTCACGTGGCAGCCTGGCGGGACGGGGCACCCTCCCTGAGTCCGCTGTTGGGTAGCTGTGCTCCTGCAGTGAAGGGAAACAGCTGCTCCCCGCAGCGCTGCCTGGAGTGAGGGGACGCGGCTTGTCCCAGGGCCGAGGCCCAAGCTGGGTGGGAGCCAGCAGGGCCCTTTCGGGCCAAGCGGGGAGGGAGGGGCCCAGAAGGGGCTGGGAGCCAGCTGGGCAGTGCCAGCCCTGCCTTCTCCCCGCCTCCCCGCCCCCCCCCCCACAGCCCCTTGTTAGGGCGGCAGCAGGGGGTACCTGCCCCGCCGTCCTCGAAGCCTGCCACGTAGAGGGTGTAGCCGTCCTCCTCAGCACTGACCGCGTTGGGCGAGATGGAGAATTCGGCGTACTTGGCCGAGGCCGTGTTGTTCTCAAAGTCCTCCAGGTCCACTCGTAGCTCGTACTTCTGCTTCAGCGTCAGGAGGTGCAGGTTCTGCAGCCCTGGGTAGGGGGTGGGGGTGGGGGGAGGGGCAGCTGCTCAGCAAAGCTCTGGCTCAGGGCGGCCCCCAGCCCACCGGACGCCCCTGCCCCCGCCTTACCCAGCCAGTACTCCCCGTCGGCACGGCCAAAGCCCAGCTTGTAGTCATTCCAGCCCCGGAAAAAACTCACGGAGCCATTGAATCTCTTCTGGAAAACCTGGAGCACAGAGGACAGGCCTGGACGATCAAGAGTCCAGGGGGTGGGGGCCTCACGCAGGCACGGACCCTGTGGTGCTGAGGGGCTTCGTTAAAGGACCAGACTGGGACCTAACACGAGGCACACGCTGGCACCAGGCCCCTCGGTGAGCAGCTCCCGAGTGCCAGGGAAGGGTTAAGAGGGGGAGTAAGTCATTCTAGAGTTCAGGCAGCTGGCAGTGAGTTCCAGTGTGGGCTGTGTCACTTTGGGCAAATGACTTCACCTCTCTGGGCTCCAGTTCCTCTATAGAAGGTACCTTTCTCCCAGGATTATTGTGAGGATACAGGCACTAGCCTGCCTCAGGCACCTGGAATTCAGTGTTGGCGGCGCCTCACAAGCTACACCGCGGATATCGTGACCCCATTAGAGATGACAAAACCGAAGCTCCCGGAGGTGAAGCTCGGTCACGCAGCCGGGGCAAGAACCTGGCCTCCGTTCCTTCCTCCCACTCACCGTCCACTTGCCGCCCCCGGTGGTCATGTCACAGAAGACAGGCACGGGCACGCTGGGGCCCGAGGGGTAGATGAGGTACACGCCGTCCTCCTGGTAGCCCTGGGCATAGATGTCATCGCAGTCCAGGGGCTGCTGAAGGCAAAACTTCTCCAGAGCTGGGGGCAGGGGCGGGGAGGGTGAGGAGAGGAGACCAAGGCATACCCGGCACCCCGCAGCTTGCCCCCGTTCCTAGGGGCACAAGCAATCACGGCATTTCTTCCAGGGTGGGGCAGGGGGGATGCTCAAAGATCACCTCCACCTGCCCCGTGCTGTAGAGGAGGGGATGGCATCCCGGCTCCCAGAAATGACGGCTCAGAGTACTTTCTCCTCGCCCAGCCTGCTGGCCGGGCTGCTTACCGTCTCCCCGGATCCCAGAGGCCTGGGGGGCGCAGGGGGGCGTGGAGAGAAGCAGCAGCAGCGGCAGGGCCAGGAGGGCCTGGGACAGGACGACAGGGTCACCTCACCGCAGCCCCCCCCCCCACCCCCCGCAACCAGCCCCAGAGCTCCTTGCGTTCTCTGCACCGGTCCCTCAAGCAGACCACCCCCTGCCAGGAGCCCCTTGCCTTCCCCCTCTGGCCCCTCTTTCCCCGCCAGAGGAACACCACGCTCTGGGACAGGCCCGGGGCCTCACAGCTTAAGAGTCTCCCCTGGATCACAGGAATGTCCTGTGCCTTCATAGCCCCCTCTCTGGTAAGGGCCCTCTTCCCCCAAGGGGGCTCGGGCCCCCGGTGCCGTGAGTCCCCTGCCCCGGGCCCGGTACCTTCATGCTGCCAGTTCGGCTCGGAGCGGCTGGGTGTCTGCTGCCCCAGACTGCGCCCCAGACTGCACCCGCCCAGAGTTATGTGCTGGGCCCTGGCCAGCCGCCCTGGCCCCGCCCCCTGTAGCTGCAGAGCCCCCCTCACCCCTCCCCGGCTCTGAACCAGCATCTGCTTTCATGGTCAGGGGGGCCAGGGGATGTGGGGCCCGGGCCAGGGGACCACCTGCGTCTCATTAGGCCTGTCAGGGGTAGATTACTGGGGAGTTCACTCCCTGCTGAGTCACCCCGCTCCCTGGAGCCCCTCTACCACCCACCCCCTGGACCTGGTACCCCCAGCCCATCCCCTGCTTCCCAATGTCCCCCCCCCCCCCAACACACACACCCCCCAGATGTCTGTTTATTTTCTTCCCCGGCCTGTGTTTCATCAGCCTTTGGGGGAAGGCTAAGGAGTGGTGGGGAGGGTGTGGGCATGCCTGGGTTCTGGGGAGGGGAGGCCCGTTATGGGGGAGCAGAGGGCTGGAGAGGCAGCTTAGGAGCTCCTGATGTGGGAGCCTGTCTGGGGCTGGAGGGGGATAGGGGCAGCGGGGGCCGGGCCGTCTCCTGGCAGGGCTGGGACATTTCTGAGCCATGAGCACAGCCTGCAGGCGTCCAACTGCTGTCTGCCCCAGCTCAAGCCAGGGCCCCTCTCCAGCCCCCTCCCAGCCCCCCTTGCTCTGGCCCCTCAGGCCCCCTCCTTTCCCCTCCCACAGTGTTCCCCGGGGATCCGTCTGGCTCCTGCACTGAGCGCACTGAGCGAGGGGCCTCTTGTTCTCTTCACCTCACCCCACCCCCCTTCCTTCTCCCAAACCTTTTACCTCAGCCCCCATCCCACCTCAGCCTCCCCACTAGACCCCTCTTAAGTAGTGTCTCATTTTCTCAGCCCTGAAAGCCTGCCTCTTGCCTCCTCGCCCCCATTGAGCCCGGGTGTCCTCCTGTCCGCCTCCCAAGCATTCCTGGGGCCCACCTGCTCCTTTCTCCATTTAGGTTCCAGGCGTCCTTCAAGCCCTCCCAGGTGCTCGTCACCCCCAGCCTCTTCATGGATGCCCCTGCTTCCGTTCCCTCCCCTTCCTTCCATCCTCTGCGCAGGCTGCCAGCACAATCTTTCTGGAGGGCTGCTTTGTCATCACCTGCTTAAAGCCTCTGGTGGTTCCCTATCGCCTCAGGGCTGAGACTGTTGCTCACCTTGGACTTGAGAGGAATTTTAAGTCCCGGCTTAGACTTACCTTAAGGACCTCATCCCCTGACTGCCTGTGACTCCTCAAGTACAATCTGGCCACACCAGATTTCTCGCCGTGGAGCCCCCCCCTCCGCCCCCTTTGCCCACTCAGTTGTTCCTTGAGGGGCCCACCCGGTAGAGTCTTCTCTACCAGGTCACGGGTGCAAACGGGCCAGGTCAGTGTCATTCCTGCACGCTTTGCACACATCACAGACTGGCATGTGTGTTCGGTCACAGATCAAATATCTTTTGAGCACCCACTTTGTGCTGGCTGTTGGGGACACAGTTTCTGCCCTTAAGGAGTGGCAAACACCGGCATTAGCTCATTGCAGATGTTAACGTGGTTATACAGGAGCCTCTGTGGAGTGGATGAACAAATGAGGTATCCAGAGGCACAGAGTAAGAAAGGGCTCTGGCCCAGGTCCCCTCTCCTAAGTCAGTAAGCCCCTTGGATGAGCCCAGTTGGCTTCCTTGACTTCGGCTGTGTAATTGCCGGTAAGAGTTGTCTCTCCCCCTAGCTGTGTCGTGCCCTGGAGCCAGGTTGCCAGCTTTCAGATCCCGGCTGTGCCACCTGTTAGCTGGGAGACCTTGGGCAAGTGCTCTCTGCTTCAGTTTCCCCCTTTGTAAAATGAGGATAGTAATAGTATCTCCTTCCCAGGGCTGTGCTAAGAAGTAATCTATAACAAGTGCCTATATACCATATGCCACGATACCCACGATGCGTGACTCTACCTACAATCGGTAAGTAAGAAATTTTAGTTATCATCGTTAACGTCACAATTGTGATCTCAGGTGAACGGTGTGCCTTCCATGTGATTTTTATCCTTGCCTGTGGAAGAGATAGTTGCCTGCCTCTCCACACCCTCCATCGTTCCCTCAGTCCTTTGTAAAGTCAGGGAGCTACTCCGTCTTCCTGCCGTTTGCCCTGTTGCCGGGCACGATGGCTGGAGCTCCAGCCACCTCTTTGGCCAGTGAGGATGAGGCCCCGTCAAGGGATGGCAGAAGGTGGGTGTGTCTGGCTGGCTCATTTGGTAGAGCATCCAACTCTTGACCTCGGGGTTGTGAGTTTGAGCTCCACGTTGGGTGTAGAGAGCACTCAAAAAAGAAAAAAAAAAAGAAGAAGAAAAAAGAGAGAGAGAGAGATGGTGGAGCATGATCAGGGAGGAGTTGGGTCCCTCAGGACTTCGTGGAGTGGGTCCAAGGCCAAGCTCTGGACTGCCCTTCCCTAAGCCTCATTTACGTGCGAGAGAAAGAAACTTTTATCTAGCTTAAGCCTCCGTTGTTTTTCTCCTGTTACACACAGCTGAATCTAATCCTAATACATCTCTCCTTTCAGCAAATGCCAGCTAATTTTAGCACAGGCTACAAATAGGAAAATCATGAAAAATCAGTCATCAAAACAAATAATAAAATATGTAGTAGAATACAACTAATAAAAAAAAAGTAGGCAGAAAAAATTAAGCAGGGAGGCATCAGTCATATTTTGCCTTTTTTTTTTTTTTTTAACTTCACAAGAACATATGTAGGTGTGGCAAAGCAGGCACTCTGTTCACTGGATGTGGTCGGGAATTCGTTGAACCTTCCAGAGAAAGAGGCTTGGTACATACCAAGAGTCAGGAACACCTCTCTGAAGCTGCCGTCTGAAGGAAATACTCTGACATTTGACAAGGCACGTGTACTGGTCAGTGGGCATATTCGTGGGCCGCCCACCGTGGGAACCTTCTTCCCGTGTTTGGGGGATTCCCCCCCACACACACACCTGGAATACCTGTGCTTGCTCTCCCAGCCTTCCTTGCGGTTCTGTTGAGGGCACCTGACCTCGGTTCAGCCAACCAAAAGCATTGCCCTGGGCTTTGTTTAGGGAGAGCTTGGTTTAAGAAGCAAGAGATTGAAGAATTCACTCTTGGGGCGGTAGTGACCCCCGAGGCATCTGACTTCTGGTCCTCTGGCTGGTTGGTGGTGGCGTTGCAAGCACGGTGCTGAGTCACATAGGCTCTGGCTCGGGCTGCAAAGCCCTGAGCTTGGTTCTCAGCACCTCTTGGCAATTGGTTTTCTGTGCCCACGATCTGCTTGAAAAAGACCCCTTCTCATGAGTGAAGATGTTTACATTAGGGCTTTTTCACG
Organism: Panthera onca; assembly: GCF_046562875.1. Taxonomy (NCBI): domain Eukaryota; kingdom Metazoa; phylum Chordata; class Mammalia; order Carnivora; family Felidae; genus Panthera; species Panthera onca. The sequence continues at coordinate 27,010,650 of NC_138352.1, read as the reverse complement.
GCCAGCAGCAGACGCCAACCCTGACCAACTTTGTTGGAAGGCTTTCGGGGCCTTGGAATTGTGGAGAACTAGCAAGACTGGGGACCAGTGGTTGCTCAGGCTGCTCCAAGGTCCTCAGTGGTGGTCTTGTAGTGGGGACAGTCTGTCAGGGTGGCGCTGCTCCCTGGACAGGCCGGGTCTTGGTCAGCCTGCAAGCCAGGAGGTGGGGAGCACCCGTCCCACTGGCCTTGCTTCGGTCGCTTGCCTACCCACTTGGCATTTGCCCCTCCACCTCCTCATCACTGGGTTCCCGTGGCCCCTGGCTTCTGGCTGGTTTCGGCCAGTGGGAGGCACCAACAGGAGGTGGAAGAAGAGGGAGGTTGGGGTGTTTGTCCCTGGCTCCCACCCTGCCTAGGACTGTGGTTTCAGCAATGGCTGTGCCCGCCTCCCCACCTCCAATTATAGCTCTTGCCATAACCCCCTTCACTGGCCCTGATAACTCCATATCTTCCCCTTACCCCTGCCGCCTGGGATGCTAAGGCCCCCACCACTGCTAGTCCCAGGGTGGCTTCCTTAATGCCCAACGCCCAAGTAAGTAGTCCATTAAATTCCCTTACAAACAAAAGCTGAGGCTGCCTTTGTTTCTTGCCAGGACCCTGACGGACACCAGGGCTTTCTTAGGTTTTGTTCTGAAAGCCCAGCTCCCGTGGACTGTCTTAAGACAACAGCCAAAGACAAGACCCCCCACACTGTCTGTGGGTGCCGGGCATCGTGTCTCCATAGGACTTTCCTAACTGCTCCTCGGCTCATCACCCAGCCTTCAGCCTGAACCGGGAGAGGGCTGAGGAGGGGAGTTTTTGAAGGGAACTCCTAGGAGCAGAGGGCACTCAAGGAGGGGAGAGGGTGTGTCCCCCAACTCGGGCCATGCGAGGGGGCTCCAAGAAGGGTGAGGCTGCCTGTAGGAGAGACCCTGGCTGAGCGGCTGCAAAGGGCCGCTACTGCAGCAGGGGGAGGGGCTGTTGGGAAGAGGGCTGGGGCCCTCAGGGTCACTGGCAGGACAAGGATGTAGTGTCCCTTGAGCACCTCTAGGACACATCAGGCATCCTTTAATCCCTATGTAGGCAGCTGCGGACAGACATGACTTTCAGCCCTCCTGGAGCTAGAGGGGGAAAAAATGACAACGTGAAATGATGAGCATAGTGAAAAAGAAAGCAGAGGAGGGGTGGGAAGGAAGGCCATGGTGAGAAGGGGTGACGGCTGACTCGGGGTCCCAGGTCTGCCGTCGCTTTTGTGGTGGGGGACGCTTCCCTCCCCGTATTTTCCCTCTTTGTCAAGGGGGCAATGAGGAAGCACTTGGTGCCTCTCCCCGCTTTTCTTGGTAGTTTGGGGCAAGTTCAGTTGATGGAGCTCAGAGGGTGGCCAAGAGTAAAGCAGGTTGGAGATGCGGAGGGAATCGAATGCCAGGCCAGGTCACTCGAAGCGGACCCTGAGGCCTTTGGAACTGGGGTGTGTTGAGGCATGATCTTGCGTCTCCTGTTTGCCCCCTGGGATTTATGTAACCTGGGGGCTTGATTTTATTTTGGTGGGAGAGAGGTGTGCATGCTGCCTACCAGGGAAAACATACAGGTGATAGGTTGGTCTTCCTTTCTTAAAATAAAGGAGGGGCGCCTGGGTGGCTCAGTCGGTTAAGTGTCCGATTTCGACTCAGGTCGTGATCTCATGGTTTGTGAGTTCAAGCCCCACGTCAGGCTCTGTGCTGACAGCTCAGAGTCTGGAGCCTGCTTCAGATTCTGTGTCTCCTCCTCTTTCTGACCCTCCCCTGCTCGCTCGCTCTCTCTGCCTCTCAGTAATAAATAAACGTTAAAATTTTTTTTAAAAATAAAATAAAATATGATAAAGGAATGCATAGGCATAGTTGGGAAAAAGGTGTGCTGAAAGGCCCTTCCTTGAAAAACAGCATTCCCACCCTGGTGTTTGAGTCCTTCTGGTGGGTCTTTTCCGTTTCATTGTGTGGCCACTTGGGGGCCCTTCCACACTGGAGGCTGTGTCCTCATTCTGAGAATGTTCGGCTCTGTTGCCTGTTCTCCATTTTCTCTGTTCTCTCTCTTTTTAGCTTTAAAAATGTTATTCTTGAGTAATCTCTGCACCCAGTGTAGGGCTCAAACTCATGACCCCAGGATCAAGAGTCTCACGCTTCACCGACTGAGCCAGGCACCCCTCTGTTCTCTTTCTTATAATTTTACTAGTTAGATGCTGGACCTCCCAAATCAATCCTGTATTTGTTCTTTTGTCTGACATTTTTCATCTCTGTGTTTTTAATTCTAATTTCTGGAGCACACCCTTAATGTCCAACATTCCTATTGACTACAATATTAGCTTTTCATGTTATTTTTATTTTCCAGGTCCCTCTTGTTTTAAGGCTTTATTTGGGGTATAATTTACATATCATAAAATCTACCCGCTCCTTTAAAAAATATAGTCTTTATTTTATTTTAGTTATTTTTTTTTAAGAGAGGGGGGTGCAAGTGAGCAAGGGAGCAGAGAGAGAGAGAGAGAGAGAGAGAGAGAGAATCCTGCGAGGGGCAGACAGAGAGAGAGAGAAGGAGAGAGAGAGTGGGGCTCACCCAAAGCAGGGCTTGTGTTTTACCCAGAGTGGGGCTCGTGCTTACCCAATGTTGGACTTGAACTTGTGTGAGATCATGACCTGAGCCAAAGTCAGATGCTTAATGACTGAGCCACCGAGGTGCCCCAGTAGTCTTTATTTTTTAGAAGACTTTTACGTTCACGGCAAAACTGAGAGGAAGGTACCGAGGTTTCCTATGTAGCCCCTGCCCCCACACATGCACGATCAGCATCCCCTAGCAGAGTGGGACATTTGTTACAGTGGGTGAACCTTCATTGACACAACGTCGTCACCGCAAGTCCATAGTTCATACAGGGCTCCCTCTCGGTGTCGTACATTCTATGGGTTTGGATGGATGTATAACCACATCCCACCACTAAGCATCATATAGAATAGTTTACTGCCCTAAGGACCCTCCGTGATCCACAGATTCGTCCCCGTACCCCTCCGGCAACCGCGGATATTTCTACCGTCTCCATAGCTTTGACTTTTTCATAGTATCACGTAATTGGGATCATACAGTACGTAGCCTTCTCAGAGGAACCTCTCTGACTTAGTGATGCACATTTAAGGTTCTTCGCTGCCTCTCGTGGCTTGGTAGCTCGTTTCTTTGTAGTGCTGAATAATATTCCGTTGTCTGATGGACCACAGTGTACCCACTCACCTACAGAAGGACACCTCGGCTGCTTCCAGGTGTCGGCAGTGGTGAACGAAGCTGCTATGTTTGGGTGACTAGCAAGGAGTGTGGTCGCTGGGTCATATGATAAAGAGTACGTACGTTTAGCAACGTAAGAAACGGCTGAACTGTCTTCCCCAGTGGCTGCACCCCTTTGCACTCCCACCAGCAATGATTGAGAGTTCCTGTCGTGCCACATCCTTGCCAGCATTTGGTGTTGTCGGTATTTTGGCTTTTGTGGTTTTGTTGTCTTAATTTGCAATTCCCTAACGACATGTGATGTGGGGCCCCTTTCCACATGCTTACTTGCCATGTGCATGTCTTTTAAAAAACTTTTATTGTATTTTATTTTTCGAGAGCGACGGGGTGCAAGTGACTGAGGGAGGAGAGAGAGGGAGAGAACCTCACGAGGGACAGAGAAGCATGCTCACCCAAAGCGGGGCCCAAACTCACGAGATACGGAACTTGAACTCATGAACTGTGAGGTCGTGGCCTGAGCCGGTCAGATGCTCAACCAGCTGAGTCACCCAGCCACCTCATCTGCATGTGTTCTTTGGTGAGGCATCTCTTCAGATCTTTTGCCCATTTTTAAATCAGGTTGTTTTCGTGCTGTTGAGTCAATTGCTCCTTTTTAACGCATGCAATGTTTTTGGTTTTGCTTTGTTTTGTTGTGTTTTATGAATGTGCATCTTCTCTTCTTTGGAGATATCAATCACAACTGTGAGGTTTTCTTCCGTTTCCTGAGTTATCTCTACTTCCTCCATTCTTTAAATGTTTACTTATTTTGAAGGAGAGTGTGCGTGTGAGCTGGAGAGAGGGGCAGAGAGAGAGGGAGAGAGAATCTTAAGTAGGCTCCATGCTCAGTGCAGAGTCTGATGTGGGGCTCGATCCCATGGCCACGAGATCATGACCCACGCCAAAATCAAGAGTCAGACGTTCCACCGACTGAGTCAGCCAGGTGCCCCTCCTCCATTTTGCTTATTTGACTTGGTGGCCGTCTCATGTGTTTGAGGCTTTCTTCAAACACCTGCTGCTGATTTGTTCAAATTTGGGAGAAGGCTCTGGAACCTGTTAGGAAGCTCTGTGGACCCCGGTGGGGCTGGGCCTTGCTGTGGGTGACGGGTCAGAAGGTGTATCCTCCATAGAACAGGAAACCTCACTATAGTAGCACAACCAGTTGGAGGTATTTTGTTTCTGTTTTTCCACAAGAAAGAAACAAACTACAGAAATGGACAGAGCAGGGCTACTTGAGAAGCTGTAACTTTTTGCATTTCCTTCCTGTATTTTCGGTGGATTTTGGAAGGAAGAGGAAACGAATGTGAGAGATAAATCCACCAGATTTAACCACCCCCCCCCCCCCCCGGACTATTTGCGTATTTCGTTTGATTTTAAAGCATTTCTTGCTGTTGGCACAATGTTCTGCCTCCTATCAATGAAGAAGCTGATGCTCAAAGAGGTGGCGGCACCGGGGCTTGAACCTGAAGCCCGTTCTTTTCCCATGTTTCTGGGAGCCCCAAGAGATTTGTGATCCCATGGGACAGGAGGACATTAGGTACGTGGGACACGTGTGGGAGCAGGCCAGGCCACATTCAGTGAGGCCGTGGTTAGAGGGAGATCCAAGTATGGAAGAAGACAGAGACTCCCAGCCCATGGAGGGTGAGGAAGGCTTCTTAGGGCCCCAGGCGGCTGGCATGACACAGGCCCTTGCGGGTACACACAGCACTCTCCGTGGTGCCTGCCCCACAGTGCCTGGTCAGCCAGGTCCTGGCTTCTGTCGCTTTGTTTCCCGTACCTGCCTGCCCGTCAGCTCCCTGAGGACGGGAGCTGGCCCTGAGCCTGTCCCCTGGCACCTGGCAAACACTGGAGAGCCACCTTGAGGTGCTGATGGGCAGGGTGGGGGCAGCTTTCCCTCCAGATGCTAACACCTGCTAAAGGAAAGAAGTCTGGGTTCTGGGGTCCCAAGAAGGAAGGAGCAGAGCCATGGAGGGGTTTCCGGGAGGGGATGGGGAGTCCAAGGGCCTGGCGGAGGGAAGGGTGAGAAAGGGAGAGCTGGTGTTGGGGGTCAGCTCATAGCACAGGAGGGCTGTAAGCCTGGAGCAAAAGTGACGTCGCTTTGTAAACTGTGAAGTGCCCTCCGTATTCAAGAGCCTTCTTCCTGAAGATCGTTTGGTAAAAACAATAGAATCGGGCGCCTGGGTGCTCAGTTGGTCAAGTGTCTGACTTCAGCTCAGGTCATGCTCTCATGGTTCTTGAGTTCAAGCCCCGCGTCGGGCTCTGTGCTGACAGCTCGGAGCCTGGAGCCTGCTTCAGATCCTGTGTCTCCCTCTCTCTCTGCCCTTTCCCTGATCACGTCATATCTCTCTCTCTCAAAAATAAATAAACATTAAAAACATTTATAAATGAATTGGGAAATGGTTCCTCCTCCTTCCATTTTCCTGGGAGATATTGTATAAAATTCATGTTACTTATTCTTTAAAAGTTTGGTAGAATTCTCCAGTGAAACCCCTTGCTCCTGGAGATCTTTTCCTTCCTGAAAACATACTGTGTCACTTTCTTCTGCCTCCATGGCTTTTGAAGAGAAATTTGCTGTCATTTGAATTGTTTTCTCCTGTAGATATGTGTTGTTTTTCTCTGGCTGCTTTAAATATTTTTTTCTTCTCTTCAGTTTTCAGAAGTTTAATTATGAACTGTCTTGCCTAGAATTTGGGGGGGTTTGTCCTGTTTGAGATTTGCTCATCTTCTTTAATCTGTAGGTTTATGCCTCTTGTCAAATTTGGGAGGTTTTCAGCCATTATTTCTTTGAGTACCTTTTCTGCCCCTCCCTCCTCCTCTCCTAGGACTCCTATGACATAAATGTTAGATCTTTTGTTACAGTTACATGGGTCCCTGACTCTTAAATTTTTTTTTCCCATCTTTTTTTTCTGTGAGTTGTCACTGGTCTGCCTTTGTCCCATCCATTCTGCTGCTGAGCCCACCCACTGAGCTTTATATTTCTGTTATTGTATTTTTCAGGTCTAAGATTTCCATCTGATTCTTCTTTACAGCTTTTATCTTTTTTGGTGAGGCTTTCTCACCAAAGTGAGAAAAGTGAGGTTTTCATTTGTTTCAAGTGTGTTTGTAATTGCTTGTTGAAGCATTTTATCATGGCTGCTTTAAAAGCATTTCAGGTAGTGGGGTGCCTGGGTGGCTCAGTTGGTTAGGCGTCCGACTTTCGGCTCAGATCGTGATCTCAAGGTTTGTGAGTTCAAGCACTGAGTCGGGCTCTGTGCTCACAGCTCAGAGCCTGGAGCCTGCTTCTGATTCTGGGTCTCTGTCTCTCTCTGCCCCTCCCCTGCTCATGCTCTCTCTGTCTCTCAAAAATAAGCATTAAAACTTTTTTAGGGGTGCCTGGGTGGCTCAGTCAGTTAAGCGTCCGACCTCAGCTCAGGTCATGATCTCGCGTTTCGTGAGTTTGAGCCCCGCGTCGGGCTCTGTGCCGACAGCTCAGAGCCTGGAGCCTGCTTCGGATTCTGTGTCTCCCTCTCTCTGCTCCTCCCTGACTCACACTCTGTCTCTCTCTCTCACAAATAAACATTAAAAAAAATTTTTTTTTTAATCTTTTCAGGTAGTTCTAACATCTCTGTCAGCCTCTATTGATTGGTCTTTTCATTCATGGTGAGATCTTCCTGATTCTTGGTATTGAGACAGAGAAACTGGAGGGACCCCATGCAGAAAAGCTAATTTTTTTCTTTCCCCTTTTTCCTGCCCCTGTTCTCGCTATGACCTGCACCCCCACCTTACATATGCCTTGTAGAGCAGATAATGTATGTTCCCCTTGTGAGGGTCAGGGAGTTCATGATTTCTCCGGAGTCTCTCAGCACAATAGATAACATCGAAGGAGTGACCAAGTGACCTTTGTTCCTGGATTGCTGAGAGGACGCGTGCACCTCCGTCTTCAGTAAAAAGACTCCCTCTTCTTTCTGAGTCTCCCAGACACCCTGTCTGTCTCTGCACTCCCTCTACAACTTTCACAGGCTGTGTTCTCATTTCCTCTTGGCCCACGGTTGATTTCTGTGCCGTGCGAAGCCAATGACCCTCTTGGCCGGTCCGGTGGGACCCCCTCTGGGTCTGCAGACCACGCGTCAGTGTGATCAGTGATTTTCAAACGAAACCTGGAAAATGTCTAGTTATGTTGTGAGACACTGCGTCCTATTTAAACCTATCTGAGCTGGCTTTCTCTGGCTCCCCTCTGGCAGGGAGAAAGGGGCACTGCCTCAGTATGCCCGGTGAGGGAGAAGTCCAGGTTTCTCGTTCTGCCTCATTGACAATGCCAGCAGGGGCTCCCTGAGACTGCTGGGCGGATCAGAGTTTTGGCTCCCCATGTGGCCTCTGTTAACACTTCATGGTCAGGGAGAGCACTTGTTTCCGGCTGGGAGGAAAGTCAAACCTCTCCACTTGGCCTTCTCTTGACAACAGCCAGGATGTCTGGTCTTTCCACCCAGTCTCCACTGGTATGAGTGGGGGTGGGGCTGCATCTTTTCTGTGTTTCTGGCTGAAGTATTATTATCTAAAAGTTTCCTGACTTCAAAATAAAATAAAATAATAAAATAAAATTGTAAAAAAGGAAAGGAAGAAAGGAAAAAAGGAAAGGAAAGGAAAGAAAAGAAAAAAACGAAAGGAAAGGAAAAAGAAAAGGAAAAAGGAAGGGAAAGAAAAAAGAAAAAAGAAAGCTTCCTGACTTGCCAGGCTGTCCCTTTCCTGGGGTTTTGGCTAGAGAAACAGGCTTTTGTTGTTGTCGTTGTTCTTGTTTTTGTCTGTGCCCACTGGCATTTCCAGAATGCTTGCTCTGCCAGCCCCCAGTCTGTGACAGTGAGACAAAAGGAAAACCCAGGGCATGCACTCTCTGTCTCTCAAAAATAAGCATTAAAACCCAGGGCATTCCTTGGGTTCTGTCATTCCTTGGGTTCTGAGGTTCCCAACCCATTTGCTTTCTTTTCTCTTTCCGTGTCTCTTTCTTATATTGTCAAAAAGGAACCAGGGGCACCTGGGTGGCTCAGTCATTTGAGCAACCGACTCTGGATTTCAGCTCAGGTCATTGTGAGAAATAAGGCCACTGACCCAATCAGAGGAGGGACGCAGACACTCGAGCGCAGTGAAGCAAGGCTTTAATCGGGTTCTTGCAAGAGCAGGTGTCTCATGGACAGGCACACTTGGGGCAGTTACCGCAGGCAATTTATCTCCTAGCGTGCAAGGCCCTCCCCTGACTCCTCATTGGCTGAGCACTACAGAGGTGAGTCCCTCCCCTGGTTCCTCATTGGCTGAGCACTACAGAGCTTACAGCCTTCAGTTCTTTGGTGCATGCTCGTTGCAAAGCCCGCAAAAATAAGCCTGTGAAATGGAGAGGGGAAGAAGAACCCGGAAGTGAAGTGTCTAAGGGTTTGGGACTCCAAGTGCGGGGGAGGGGGATGCAGTTGTACATATTTCCAACAGGTCGTAAACTTATTGTTAACTAGACAGCTCAGCTTTTATTTGATGAATCCTCTCACTTCTCGCAGTCATGGGACTGAGCCTCACATCAGGCTCTGCGCTGAGTGTGGAGCCTGCTGGAGATTGTCTCTCTCTCCCTCTGCCCCTCTCCCCCACTTTCATGCTGAGTCTCTCTTTCTAAAAAAACAAACAAAAAAAGCACCACAGAGCCAAATGGAGTCACTATATTAAGCTCCATCAAGACTTAACACCGAACGTAATTGCAGTTTCAGCCTCTCCCATGAGTAGAATTTTAAACCAATCAATCTGGAATTTTTCTGGTCAGCACCAGTGAGGTAATCTGCATGATACCATCCCCCTGCCTTCCCCTAAGGGAAGGTGACCTTGCCTGAAACAGTCTTTTCTTTTGCTAATAACATCCTGTCCCACCCATTACTGGCCCATAAAAGCCTTCCATTTTGTGCAACTCCTTGGAGTCCCCTTCTGTTTCTTAGGGGGGATGGTGAATAGAGCCAATTAGATATTTAAGACTACTTAGTTGAATTTTTGCTCTTTAACCGTCTCTAATGTCCACAGTGTCTCATATCTTGCACAGGAAGAGGAAGACGCGTATCTTCTCCATCTTCTGCAAAGCGCAAGTCCCTTAAACCGAATTATAACGAGGTGTAACGTCCATGCAGTGCGGCAGACCCGTCTTCACAGACAGGTACACCCGCTCACCACCACCCAGTTGAAACGTACCCGGCAGGCTCCCTTCCCTGGTCCTGGGAAGGACTCATGTTGATTCACAGTCTTTAAAAAACCCCGGCTGGCTGGGTGGAGGGTGGGTTGGTGAAGGGCAGGGGAAGGAGTGGACTTCTCAGGCCGGTCATCCGTTCCCAGGGGCCACCGTGGGTGGGGCGGGAGTGGCCTGTGGCCTCGGCCCTGCGTCTGGCTCCCAAGGCTGCTCAGGCCTCTCAGCTGACCGGGTCCCTCTGCTCTGGCACTGGGACATCGTTAGGATGCTGCACACTGGGTCATCTGATCAGGGTGGGGGGTTCCTGCCCTTTTGCCGCCAGACTCACTGTCAGAAGGCGGGGATGGATGGAGCTGGGGACACGTGGGCACAGTGGGGTGAGCCACCAGGCTTGCCTCCAAGGCTCTTTAAGAGCTAGCATTTATCGGGCGCCAACTGCACGTTAGGCTGTCTGCAATAACCCTGCACAGGAGCAATTATTACCTTCAGTTTTACTGCCGGGAAACTGAGCTCGAGTGAGAGGAGTTACTTGGCCTGGGGAGCTGGGTGGAACCAGTATTTGAACTGAGGCCTGTTTGATGCCAAAGCCTGGGTGCTATCCAGTGCCCCCCACAACCTTGCCGGTCTGGTCCCGCTGAAGGAAGGTGTAGGCCAGCTGGCCGGGGAGGTCTATACGCAGAGGTCTGGACCGCAGTCAGCCCCCGGCTCTGTTCAGTCTGACTGTCTGCTTATGTCCAGCTGTGAGGCACGGGGGAACCTGGGTCCAACTGGGCAGAATCTGTGATGGGAAGTTTGCTCCTCAGGGGCCAGCTGGCTGCGACTCCCAGCTTCTTGGCTGGCTGCCTGGATGCTCCAGACCTGGGTAGGCGGCATGGGAGTCGGAAAGGGGGTGGAGCAGGGGAGCGAAGGGGTCTGGAGCCAAGTCTCCAATCTGATCGGGGGGGGGGGGGGGGGGGGGAGATGATGCACGAGGGTGGGTTGGCTGCCCGCAGCCAAGGCCCCCTGCCAGCCAGTGTGAACCTCCAGAAGGGTGCTTGTGGCATCTTCTGATGTCACCACTATCACCTCCTTCTTCCTCTCCTGCTGTCCCCCAAGTCAGTTAATGCTCCCCAACCTGTACATCCTGCTTGACCCTGCCTTTGCCACAGACCTTCCTATCTCTTGATTGTTGAATCTTGGCTTCTCCACTTTTTCATTACACTCAGCAAATGTCTGTTAGGCCACCTTAGGCCTGACTGTTTCAGCTGCTGAAGCATCAGTGAAGAAACTGATGTGAGTGTTGAGGAAGTCACTTAACCCCTCCAAGCCTCAGTTTCCTCTTCTGTAAAATGGGGGAAGGGTTCATTCTCACGTCAGGGGTCGTGAGGGTTAACAAGAGGTGGCTCCCGTCTCCAGGTGCCTCTTGCCCCTCCTCCCGACCCCCCAGACTGGCCCCCAGCTTCTCTCTCCTTCTGATCTTCCACACCAGCTGCCAGGGCGGGGGCCCAGATGCTCTGCTGAAAACTCTGCCCTTTTGGTTCCAGGTTTTATTTTTAGGGGACAGAGTCTAGTTTTCTTAGCCTGATAGCCAGGACCTTTCTGGCTCCTGCCAGCCCCTCCAAGCTTCTTTCCTCACTCTGTCCACATTCACATGCTAGTTGTGAGAAATAAGGCCACCGACCCAATCAGAGGAGGGACACCGACACTCGGAGCGCAGTGAAGCAAGGCTTTACTCAGCGTTCTTGCAAGAGCAGGTGTCTCATGGACAGGCACACTTGGGGCAGTTACCGCAGGCAATTTATCTCCTAGCGTGCAAGGCCCTCCCCTGACTCCTCATTGGCTGAGCACTACAGAGGTGAGTCCCTCCCCTGGTTCCTCATTGGCTGAGCACTACAGAGCTTACAGCCTTACCCGGAAGTCACCTATGCCCATGTAAGACAAAAAGTAGTCTGATTGCAACAAATGTTCATTCCTGGGGTGATGCAGAGACTTCAGTTCTTTGGTGCGTGCTCATTGCAAAGCCTGCGAAATGGAGAGGGAAGTAGAACCAGGAAGTGAAGTGTCTAAGGGTTTGGGACCCCGTTGTTGGTTGGGGGGGTTGTACATATTTCCAATAGGTTGTAAACTTAATGTTAACTAGACAGCACAGCTTTTGTTCGGCATTTCTGAAAATGAATCATCACCCTTACTTTTCACAGTTATCCACTTGGGGCCTGTTATGAGCTGAATGGTGTTCCCTCAAAATTCACATGTTGAAGTCGTAACCCCCAGTGTCTCTGAATGTGATTCTATTTGGAGACAGAGTCTTTAAATAGGTAATTGAGGTAAAATTAATTGGGGTGAGCCTTTAAAAAATTTTTTTTAAATGTTTATTTATTTCGGAGACAGAGAGAGACAGAGCATGAGTGGGGGAGGGGCAGAGAGAGAGAGAGAGACACAGAATCAGAAGCAGGTTCCAGGCTCTGAGCTGTCAGCACAGAGCCTGACGCGGGGCTCGAACTCACAAACCATGAGATCATGACCTGAGCCGAAGTTGGTCACTCAACCGACTGAACCACCCAGGCGCCCCCGGGGTGAGCCTTTAAATAGGTAATTAAGGTAAAATTCATTGGGGTGAGCCCTAATCCAATAATTTGTGCCCATATAAGAAGAGGAGACTGGGACACAGACACAGGGAAAGCCACGTGAGAACCCAGGGAGAAGGCAGCCATCTATAGGTCAAGCAGAGAGGCCTCAGAAGAAACCAGCCCTGCCCCCAAAATTCCAAACAACAAACAAACAAAAAGGGGCACCTGGGTGGCTCAGTCGGTTAAGCGTCCCAACTCTTGACTTCGGCTGTCGAGCCCCGTATCGGCACAGAGCCCGCTTGGGATCATGACCTGAGGGGAAACCAAGAGTCCAACGCCTAACAGATTGAGCCCCCCAGATGCCCCAACAGCTTGGGTTCTAAACGGAAATGGACTCAGCAATCAACAACAGCTTTGCCTAAGTCTCTGAGTTATGTCTCGTTACTTCATCAACTACTTATTTATAGCTGGGTATTTAGGATGCTTTAAAGCTTCCCCTTTAAAAGGACAAAAACAACAACAACAACAACAACCCTGTTTTTGGCCACAAGACAGATAGATGACCTCAAAACTCTGGAGCAAACTAGGAAAGCCCAGTAGACCGCAAGAAGCGTCTTTTAACCTGTGTGGCTGCAGTTGGCAAAGATCAAAGCGTGTGATGAAGCGCTGTGTCGGTAAGGACGTCCTTAGATCACATCATCCGGGTGGGAAGCGCGTCAGAGCAGGAACGTTCGCTACAGCACCGCGTGTGACAGCAAAACGTTAGTGATGCCCTTGATGTCTGTCACTAGAGGACTTGTGGGAGACTAGTTAAATATACTCAAAGGTGCCTAAAGAGAGGTAGCTGTCCAGAACCACAAGTGGTCTGCTCCGGTCCATTCAGGCGAAGTAATGGTTCAGGGACACGGATCTGATCACATGCCACCTGCTTAATATCATTTATGGTTCCCACTGTCACGCAGCGAGAGACTCTACCTGGCCCCCTACAACCTGTGCCCTGTGGACTGCGCTCTGGGTCCCCCCACCCTGCCTCTGCTCTGACTAGCCCCCTTGCGGTGCCATACCCGCACTGGCCTTTTTTGCACGTGGCCTGGAATCCCCCCCCCCCCCCCCCCCCGGTATCTTTCGCGGGGTTAACTCCCACTCATCCTACAGCGCTGAGCCTCAGTGGCCCCCAAGTCTGGGACAGGGGCTTCCCCTGGGGGCCCACAGGTCCCTGGGCTTGTGTACCAGCACTGACCGCGCTGAGGGTCAAGCTGCCTGCCTCCTTGTTTGAGCCTAGTCTTCGAGCGTCTCGGGGCAGGGACCCTGTTTGTTACCTGTAGCTCCAGCATCGGGCTCCATGCTTGCTTGGTACAGAGGAGGCATCTTCTGACCGAGAAGCAAAGGGCAGGAGAGAGAAGGCTGGGCAAAGTTCCCTGCAGGAAGTGGGAGCCAACCTGGACCCGGGTGAGAATGGTGAGGGTGTCCCAGGCAGGGGAGTGGCAGGGGTAAAAACGTGGAGGTGAGATGTTGAGAGACCCTCTGGACGCCGTAAAGCCCACGGGACTGGGTGGGCATTCGAAGGGGCGACACAGGCCTGGGAGTCAGGGAGCCTGGTTCCCCCTGCCAGGCCTGGCACGGGAAGTCTCTTCAGCTTTCTGAACGTCAGTTTCCCCATCCAAAAAATGGGGCTAATAATCACCGTGTTGTGGGAATCCACTGAGGCGGTTCGTGTGGCAACATACGAATCCTATACTGCTAAGTAAATGTTGGATTTTTTTTTTTTTATGAAAATTATTTCAGGAAGCCTGGGATCAAACTGATGATGGGGGCTTCAAAAAGGAGGCGGGGGGAGCTCAGACTTTCTTTCCTCCAGCTTCTGACGGGAAGTCCCATACGCTGGCACACAGCAGGGAGGTGCAGCCAGGTTTACGGGTCGGGGTCATGAGCAGCCACACTTGGGCCTGGCCCCTCTAGCATCTGAACTGTCTCCTGCCCATCCGTAGAGTTCTGGGACTGGCCTTGATATCGCTCTTTGCTAACTGTCCCCCTGGGACCCCAGCTCTGAACACAGATGTTGAAACTAGGCACCACTTACAAGCACGGCCATCTGTGGAGTGGGAACATGTGGCCTCCCGACTGAGCTGGCCGCAGCCTCCCCCGTGTCATCAGGGTTTCAGGCATCTGGGCTGCAGCCTGGAATTGGCCTTTCAATCCAAGGGGGTGTCTCAGGGCAAGCCCGGGGCACCTGTGATGAAAGAGGACTGACGGACACTGTCGGGGGGGGGGGGGCGTCCGCTTAGTGGCTACTTTGTTTTGTCTCCACAAAAGCAGGAATCCCACACGTGCTCGGCCTTATCTTGCTCTTTACTCAAAACTCAAAGATGCCGGCCAATATGGCAGGTGCTGCGGGAGCTGGCGCCTTCTTCCAGCTCCGTTGTCTCCGGTCTGGTTCTCGTTCCACTGCTCTCCTTCAGCTGAAGGAGGCCTGACCCCTGGGCCCAGCTGTGTGGGCCGGGGCTCTGAGGCTTGCACAAGGGGGCCCGGCACGGAGGCACCTTGGCAAAGGCCACGGTGAGAGTGAGGGCGACCACCGGGCCCACAGGGCGTGGGGAGCACCTCGGGGGCCAGGGCGAGGGCCAGGGCATGAAGGCAGCTTTGCTGGCATGGGCACCAGGGCAGCTGGGGCTTCTGCAGCACCCGCCGCACCCAGCTCACCACACCTGACAGCCCAGGGGCTGTTGGCTTGACAAGATAGTGGGCTCCTGAGCCCCGCAAGAGAGCACTGCGGGGCGGGACACGAGGGATGATGGCAAAGGGTTGGGGGCTCATGTGCCCCTGTGGGCCTTGGCCCCTGTTCCCCTTGCCTCTCGTCGCTTCGTAAGCTACACAAACTAGGCTCTTTATCTCACACCTCGGGGTCTTTGCGAGTACTGGTGTCCCTGCCAGAAATGTCTTCCCGCTCCCACAGCTTTGCCGGCCAGCTTGTGTTTGTCATTCAGGCTTAGCTTGGGCATTGCCTTGTGGAGGATGCCTTCCAGATGTCCAGATCTGCGTGAGGTGCCTTTGTTTGGTCCTCCTGCCTCACCCCTGCCTCACCCTCGTCAGATCACCCAGGACTTGTCTAATGATTTTTCTGCCTCCCCACCACTAGACTGGAAGCACCATGAAGGTTCACTAGCCTACGCCTGGGGCCAGCATGATGCCTGGTATATAGTGCTTAATCCATGTTTGCCATGTGGATGGATAAGTGCGAGAATGGATGATTGGATGGACAGACATAAAGTGGAGTGATGGCTGAAAGGATGGATGGATGGCTGGGGAGGAGGGGGGGCAGGTGGTTGCACGAGTGGATGGGTGGGTGGGGGAAGGGGAGTGGGGGAGTGAATGGATGGGGCAGGTGGGTGGGGGTGGCTGGATGGAGGGCAGGTGCACGAGTGGATGGGTGAGTGGGTAAGTGGATGGAGGAAAGCATACACGTGCGCATGCTCACAAAGGCGCATGGATGAGTATCCAGGGAATGGATGGACGAAAGAATACAGGACGTGAGTTGTGTATACGTGGGTGAATTAATAAAGGATAATGAAGGAGTGGATGCCTGACTGGGTGGGTGGATAAGTAAGTGGATAATAAACGGGTAGCTAATCAGTGCATGTATAATGGATGGCTGGAGGAACGGACAGTGAATTGGTGGGTGGATGGACGGGTGGGTGAGTGGACCCCTCACTCACCTGCCAGGCCTCGGGGACACGTTGGGGGGAGTCAGTACACAGCACATCCTGCTCAGTGATCAGGGTCTCTGGGCTCTCCCAGGAGCAGCTGCAGCAGAGACCTTCACAGGCTTCCCAGGGCAGGAGCAACCCAGAAGTCTACTAGAGACATGGTGCAGGAGGAAGAAGCTGTGGGAGAAGGCAAGGAGTGACAGACTCTTGCCTGGGCCACGGCCAGAGAGAGCTGTTTGCATCTAGGGAGGGGGACCCCGGACAGGGATGCGGGGCTGGGGAGGGAAGCCGAGGCTCAGGCTGGGGCGGGGGCGGATGGAGTTGAATTTCAGGCCCTGGAGACAGACTCGTTCATTATTCCATCCATTTGTCCATTCGTTCACCCAACAAACATCGTGGGGCTTTGCTGCCGGCCCACAGTGGGTTCGGGTCCGCCAGCTGAGCTTCTCCATCCTGGTGGGAAAGACAGGAGCGAGCCATATCTAGCCCCACCTGCTGGGGATGGTCTCCAGTGGACTTCTGGTGAATCCGTCACCCCTCCCCACCCTCGCCCCCTCCCCTCTGCACCAAGCTCCCGGGGCTTAAGAATAACTTCCTCTGGGCAAGTGGCTTTCTGCACATACTTGTGACCTCAGAGCTTAGAGGAGTGAAGGAAAGCGCCCAGGGCCGCTGGCTCATACGGGTCAGATGGGAAGTCTGATTCCAGGACTTGGGCCCCTCGGAAACCGTCACAATCAGGAGCCTGACCATGAGCTACCTGATGGCAAGATCACACCCAGTCGGGAAGGGGGAGGCGGGGAAGCTCCAGGAGGGGATGGCATCTGAGCTGGACCTGCGAGGGTCTCTCAGGAGGGATGAGGGGGAGCCCCGCCGCAGGCAAGGTGCAGAGGTGCAGAGGCAGAGAAGCGTGACAGAGGGCGGAGGCTGGAGAGGAAGTTTCAGGCCCGCAGACGCAGACCAGGTGGTTTGGATTTTGATCTGATGTTGTAGGGAGCCATGGCCGGTGCTGGAGCAGCATGGGACCCGGCTGTGTTCAGGCAGATTCTGCTGGCCGTGCACCGGGGAGTAGATGCGAGGGGCTAGAGGTGAGAGTCACACGTTTGAAGCAGGAGTCGCACGTGAAAGCTTCATGGAAGGGGAGATGCCAGGGAACACACAGCCAGTGTCAGAGAAGTCAGGGGGCCAGGAAAGCTGCCGCTTTTCACCGTTGGCACCAGTGAGATGCCCGGGGCAGGAGGGAATGCGCCGGACCACATGCAATATGCTGGCATCCCGGGGCCCCACACAGAACCGGCTGCTCAGGAAACTGTCCCTCCAGGGACCCAAGGGAGGCTCCGCGTCACTCTCCGGGGGTGCGATATCTCATCTCCCACACCTCCCCTTTGGCACACCCTGTTCAGTGGCCTGGGAAGAACCCTGGCTGGGCCAGTAGGGGCAGTGCCTGCCCACAGTTCCATCTCTGCCACGCGCCCATATGGCTTCTCTCTCTCCATCCCTCCTCCCCCTCCCTGTCCTTATCTTTCCCTTCCGTCACCATGGCGACTCACCACCTCGGCTTGCCTGCATCCCAGCCTCTGCCAGGGATTCTGAGCCCGGCTCTGTCCCTCCCTCCTCCGGAGCCCTGGTTCCCGCAGTCCTGTCTCCTCCCCCTGGGGTGAGTCCAGAGGCAGCCTCCTCTTTCCCGACTGTCACATCTATTTTCCAGCTCTGACGAGTCGCTGCCGGCTCCTCTGGGGAGACCATCCCCCACCCACCGTCCACCTGCCACTGTTCGGCCAGCCCTTAGGAGGAGAGCCATCCTCACTGCAGCTGACAGTCTCGGGGCCTCGGCTCTCAGCTTCCAGACCTCTCCCCGCTCCCAGCCCCCCATGCCGAGGTCCGCCTTGTCAATCATTTCCTTCTGTCATCGGCTTGGCAAACAGGCAAGCATTGGGTCCTGAGATCTGGGGTGCAGGGTCGGGGGATGGGGGTGGAAAGGGCCACCCGGGGACAGGGAGGGATGGGTCTTTGGAGGGGGGATGGGGGCCACTGAGACCTAGGAGGAAGACAGAAATCTGGATTCTCTTCTAGATAACGTTTTATCCCCCCCACCCCCACCCCCAATTATGTCTCCAAGGAGAGAAAACGGAGCTTCATGGGAAACAGCCGCAACAGTTGGTGAGTGGCAGGGCCACCCGGCCGGACTGCCCCAGATCCTGCTCGCTAGGCTGGTCCGGGAACCGGAGGCCTGGGGCCACCCGGCCTCCCTCCAGAGGGCTGTGCCAGGGGAGGGCCTGAAGAGGGATCTGCCAGGGTGTGGAGGGAGGGATGGAGAAAATCCGGCGGGTGCCGCACGGAGACCAAATCCAGCTCAGAATGGGAGAGCGGAAGGAATCTTCTAAGAATCGGAGCCATCTGCCCCACCGCTGGGAGGCTCCCATCCACTCCTTATGGTCCCATAGTGTAGCATATGCAGGTATCACCCCTGGGGGGTCCGGCCGAAGCCAGTAACTCCTTGAGGAAGCCCTTGCAGCAGAAGGCTGTGGGAGACGGTTTTCAGTGAGTATTCGTGCCGGGCACCGGGCAGGGCTCTGCACATGCACCAGCTCGTGCGATCGCCCCAGTGGCCCCGTGAGGCAGGGACCGCTAACCTCCCGTCTCGGACAGTCAGGGAACCGGGGCCCAGATCAGTGCGGGAGCTTGCCCATGGACACACGGTGACTCCATCCAGGCTTCTCCCTGCCGGGAGCACTGTCACCGCTGTTCTGCTGCCTCCCGCCCTGGGGTCCCAGGCTCTGGGGTGCAAGTCAGTGAGGAACGAGCAGGGCGTGGCCTCGCTGGGAGCCCCCCGCCCCCCTAAACTCCTGACCCGCCCTCCCCGCGCCCCACACACTGCTCCCGACAGCCTGCTCTGCACCCCCAGGTCTCACGCGCCGTTCCCCAAGTTGGAGCTGGGCCTGGGGTCCCGGCCCGCAGTGCCGCGGGAGCTCCCCGCCTGCTCCATCTGCCTGGAGAGGCTGTGGGAGCCCGTCTCGCTGGACTGTGGCCATGACTTCTGCGCGCGGTGCTTCAGCACACACCGCGTCCCGGGCTGCGAGCCGCCTTGCTGTCCAGAGTGCCGGAAGATCTGCAAGCAGAAGAGGGGCCTCCGGAGTCTGGGGGAGAAGATGAAGCTCCTGCCGCAGAGGCCTCTGCCCGCTGTGCTGCAGGTCCAGGGTCCCGGCCTCGGCGTGGGGAGGGGGCGTGGAGGCCCCCGGGTCTGACGGTGCTCCGTCTCCATTCTAGCATGTCAGGGCGGGGAGCGGAGTTTGGGGTTGGACACGCTCCCCGCTTGGGGCCCGGCTCCCACCGCCTGGGTGCTCAGGGAACCCTCTCCCCCCACCCCCCTTCGGCCCAGGAGACCTGCTCCGTGAGGGCCGAGCCGCTGCTGCTGGTGCGCATCAATGCCTCCGGAGGCCTCATCCTGAGGATGGGGGCCATCAACCGCTGCCTGAAGCACCCCCTGGCCAGGGACACCCCTGTCTGCCTCCTCGCTGTCCTGGGGGAGCAGCACTCAGGGAAGACCTTCCTCCTCAACCACCTGCTCCGGGGCCTGCCGGGCCTGGTGAGGGCAGGTTAGGGGTCCCCGCCCGGCTTTGGGAGGGGCGTGGGGGCTGGAGGGTCCACCTGATGCTCTCTTCTCTGCCCCACAGGAGTCAGGGGAGGGCGGCTGGCCGAGAGGAGGAGGGTCCCTGCAGGGGTTCAGGTGGGGTGCCAATAGCCTCACCAGGGGCATATGGATGTGGAGTCACCCCTTCCTGCTGGGGAAGGAGGGGAGGAAGGTGAGGGGCCCAAGGGCAGAGGAGGTGAAGATTGGATGGGGGGGGGGTGGGTATCAGGGGGAACGTGGAGGGTGGGGGGTTGGTGGGGGAGAGCAGGGACAAAGGGGAGGGGAAATGGAGAAAGAAAGTTTTGGGGACAGGGACGGGAAGACGGGGTAGGGAGAGGCAGGGTTGGGGGGAGCACATGGAAGAGCGAGGCGGGCTTGACCCCGTGGTTCAGCCCCCACCCCCACCCCCCGTGCAGGTGGCTGTGTTCCTGGTGGACACAGGGGACGCCATGAGCCCGGAGCTGAGCAGGGAAACCAGGACCAAGCTCTGTGCCCTCACCACGATGCTGAGCTCCTACCAGGTGAGGGCGCTGTGACCTGGTCATTGGCCCCATCAGCCCGGCTCCAGCTCAGGAATCTCTCCAGACTGGACATCTCAGCCCCGTCCAGCCCTGGGAGTGCTAGGGATGGTTACCCTGATCTCATAGACTTCCGTGTCCAGGGTCCCCACAGACTCTGGGGTTGCCCCTGCAAGGGAGGGTTGCCCCCGGTCAGTGAAGGTGGGAACATGGCTTGTTCTAAAAGGAAGTCAACAGCCGCTGGGAGCAGCTGAAGGTCAGCAGGACCTTCCACCCCCTCGAGGCCAGTCCAGGCCCTGCAGGCTGTGCAGACTCCCAGGCAGGTGTCTCCCAGGTCCCGGCCTCACAGTCGGCCTGCGAGCTCCTTCCTCCCCGGGGTCTTCCCAGTATCTCTTTGCCTTTGCAGACCCCCTTCCATCTTGTTCTCCTTGGTTCCAGATCCTCAACACCGACCCGGAGCTGAAGGATACGGACCTGGAATATCTGGAGGTGAGGAGACATTTGGTCTTGGGGTGCCACCCTGTCCCTGTCCTGACCGTAAGGCCAGGGGACTGGATCAGCCACAATCAGAGAGGTGCCTTCCATTTCTGGCCGAGGAGTTCATGCAAGACCCGGAGCTGGGCTGGGGGGGGGGGGGGGGGCGGTCAAGGGCAGAGGGTGACGTGTGGGATGCCTGGTTGGGAGAGGCAGGGGAGTCCCAGAGCCGGGAGCTGGGGGGCGCGGGTTCCCCAGTGTGCCCAGAGGGGAGGGGGCCACAGTCCTTGCAGTGGCCCAGCCATGACCCTCGGTGCCTCACCCCCAGATGTTTGTGCACGTGGCCGAGGTGATGGGCAGGCATTATGGGATGGTGCCGATCCAGGTGAGACACCCATGTCCGGACACGTCACCCCAGACTCTAACACCCCACAGCTGCTGGTGTCAGGACCCCTTCTCTTCCAGCACCTGGATCTCTTAGTCCGGGACTCATCCCACCCCAACAAGGCAGGGCTGGGGCGCGTGGGTGACGTCATCCAGGTGAGGGGTGCAGAGGGCCGGGATGAAGGTGGCAGTGGGGGAGCTGGGCAGGAGGTGAGGGGAGCTGGGGAGGGCGCCTGCAGGGAGCTAAGAACAGGAGCGTGGCCCCTAGCTCACAGGTCTCCCCTCTGCGCTCTCAGAAAGCCTCCAGCAAATACCCCAAGGTTCAGGAGCTGCTCCGAGGGAGGCGAGCCCGCTGCTACCTCCTGCCTGCTCCCGAGAGGCGGTGGGCCAGCAAAGACCACGGAAGCCCAGGCGGTGAGCGTCCCCGGGAGCAAGGCCTCCCCTGCCTGCCCTCCTCTGGATGACCCCCCCCCCCCTTGCCCTAGCGAGCCTCTCCCTGCCTCTGACACCCTTTCTCCTCCCAAAGCCCGGTCCTGCTCAGCCCCCGGTCCTCAGCATGAGGAATCTCTTCTTCAGACACAGATGACGATGTCCGCCACCTCTGTGCCTACGTCGCCGATGTGCTGAGTGCGGCCCCCCAGCACGCCAAGAGCCGCTGCCAGGGGTACTGGAGCGAGGGCCGCCCCGCGGCCAGGGGAGACAGACGCCTGCTCACCGGGCAGCAGTTAGCTCAGGAAATCAAGGTGGGCCAGCCCCCAGCCCCAGGCCCCGGAGAAACCGCCCAGCGCCCCTTGCCCTCCCTGACCCCTCCCGTGATGTCTCTACAGAACCTCTCAGGCTGGATGGGGAGGACGGGGCCCGGGTTCGCCTCCCCGGACGAGGTAGGGGCCCCTACCCCCCCCCCCCAACCCCGGGGAAGGGTCTGGGGGGCCGGGCGGGGGCGGGGCCGTGGGCCCCGGGATGGAGCGACGGGCGCGGGTGGCCGAGGAGACAGGCAGCCTGGCTTTGCCGTGGACAGATGGCCGCCCAGCTGCACGACCTGAGGACGGTGGAAGCTGCCAAGAAGGAGTTTGAGGAGTACGTGCGGCAGCAGGTGAGCCAGCCTCGAGCGGGGGGCGGCGCCTCGGGCGGCGGGGACCACCCCCCGCCTCCCCGGGACAGGGCTCCGGGGCGGAAGGTCAGTGCGCCTTCCTTCCTCCCCACCACAGGACGTGGCCACCAAGCGCATATTCTCTGCGCTCCGGGTACTGCCCGACACCATGCGGACCCTCCTCGCCACCCAGAAAGATGCCATCCTGGCCCGCCACGGGGCGGCCCTGCTGTGCAAGGGCAGAGAGCAGACCCTGGAGGCCCTGGAGGCCGAGCTGCAGGCCGAGGCCAAGGTCTTCATGGACTCTTACACCATGCGCTTCTGTGGCCACCTGGCCGCCGTCGGGGGCGCCGTGGGCGCCGGGCTCATGGGCCTGGCGGGCGGCGTGGTGGGCGCCGGCATGGCCGCGGCGGCGCTGGCCGCGGAGGCCGGGATGGTGGCGGCCGGCGCGGCGGTGGGGGCTACGGGGGCTGCGGTGGTCGGGGGTGGCGTGGGCGCCGGGCTGGCTGCCACCGTGGGCTGCATGGAGAAGGAGGAGGACGAGAGGGTGCAGGAAGGGGACCGAGAGCCCCTACTGCAGGAAGAATAACGGGCCCAGGAGACCCAAGGGAGGAAGAGGTGCCTGGTGGGAGGGCAGGAGGTGCCGGAGGGGAGGGCTTGGGGGCAGTGTGGAGAGCACGGCGAGCCGCACCGCCCTGCTCCAATGCCCAGTGTCCGGGTGGCTGGCTGAGCTGGACAATCCAGGTGGCTCCAGGATCCTGGGGAGGCCGCCTGGGGCCAGGAGGCAGTGTCTGGGGACAGTGGATAGAGGATAGGGCCCGTTCCTGGTTGCAGACCACTGCTAACCTGCCTGTGGTTCCCGGACCAACTTGACCCCAGGGTTTCCCACCCAGAGTGAGGCTCCACTGGCCTCCCTGTCCTGGCTTATTCTCCTGATGACCCTGAATTGTAGGAAGGCTGAGCAGGCACCATTCTGGAAGTCTCCCTTGGGTGGAGAGGATCTGTCCCTTCACAGATGGGAGAAGCCGCGGGGTCGGGTGACGTTGGTGCTCAGGACCAGGGAGCACTAATGAGGGGCTGGGGGAGAGAGAGAAGGAGCGGCCACTGGGCAGAACCAAAGAGTCCAGTGTGGCGGACAGCGACCTAATCCCCAGAGTGGAGACACTTTGCTCTGATGACTTTTCCCAGAGCTGCCCCCAGGAGGATAATGGTGGCCTCCCTGACCCTCCGCAGCCCCAGGGAGTCCACATATGCACTTTGAATGGGGGTCCCTGTAGATCTTCCCTCATGGGTGTGTCCTTTGTTGAGCAAGCTCAGACAGCAGAGTGCCCAAGTTCTTTCTGGAATGCTGTCCCAGCAATGGGTTAGATGCCAAAGAAAAATGCCAGTAATTGCATTCTGAGCTAAATCGGACAGCCCTCGTGAGTCTATGAAAGTCCTGCAAGGGACAGCAAAGGGAAGAACACATTCCATCCCGAACACGAACACGCCCTTTTTCTGGAGCCCATGTCTGCAGGAGACCTGGGTGCAACCCCCCACAGGAACCCAGAGGGCCCAGCGTCCTTCCATGGGACAGAAAAGTCCTGCTGGAAGACTTCTAGGCTATTAAGCTGTAAAGTATTCATGGGCGCCTTATATGAAAAATAAACTGTGTGTGCTTGAGTGTCAATTTCCCAGTAAATTATTGAAACAATACTCGAATTCAGCCCCCAAAGGGCTTTGGGGCACAGGGGCGGGGGAGGTAAACCAAGGCATTCCATGGTGGGGACCTGTGGACAGGGAGACCAAGACTGAAATTCAGGAGATCTGGGACCTGAGTGTCCAACACCCCACTTGGGGGTTGCTCAGGCCAAAGGCCAAGGGCACAGCCACCTTCCACTAAGACTTGGGGTCCTGCTTTTCTGGTCTCTCCTGCCTCAGATGGCCCTGGGAATAGATTGTCACCGGGCATATGTCCTGGCAGAAGGAGAGAGTTGGAGGTGTAGGTGAGGAGTCTTTGCTTCATAAGAACTAGAGGGAGGAGGACCCCAGGCCTACCTCTGGTCGGGGGCGGGGGGGGGGGGTCAGCCAGCCAGGCATTCCCATGCTGTGTCTCCTCCCTGCCTCAGCTCCCCACCTCAGAATTTCAGCAGAGGTCACCGTGTCCAAGCCCTGCCTTTTACAGATGCAAACCCAGAGAAGGGACGTCTCAGTTAATGCCCCCCAGCTGGCTGGTGGCAGAGTAGGGCAGCTCCAAACTCCGATTCCCCAGCTGGTGTTCCCCCACATCCATCAGAAGAGTTGTTGTTGTTGTTTTAATGTTCATTTATTACTGAGAGACAGAGCATGAGCAGGGGAGGGGCAGAGAGAGAGGGAGACACAGAATCCAAAGCAGGCTCCAGGCTCCAGTTGTCACCACAGAGAGCCCGATGTGGGGCTCCAACTCGCGAACCGCGAGATCATGACCTGAGCTGAAGTCGAACGCTTAACCGACTGAGCCACCCAGGCGCCGCAGAGTTTTTAAGGTCAGCTGTCCTGAAATCCAGGTGCTCTTCTTAGGTGATTTCCTCCCACTCTGGTTCAGCTCTGGGAAGCAGTGTTGCGGGGACTGAGACGGAGGGACTTGGTGTGGGACAAGTGGCTTCACAGTAGAAGCTTCAGTTAGCAAGCTGGGGGCAAAATAATGATGCCAAGAAATCCCAAAGCCAGAGTTGGGGAGAGGAGGGGCGAAGACGGAGGGCCGAGGGTGATCCTAACTTTTGGAGACTGGGGCAGAGGTGGGGATAGGGTCCAGACTTTGGTGTGTGCCCAGAAAATCTTCCTAGAAGCGTCTGTGGGGCCCTGCCATCATCATGTGGTGAACCCGTGAGCTACACAACCTCCCAGACTTTGGGCCTGGGAGGCTTAGAACTTGGATGGGGGAAGCCTCCGAGGAGACCCTGAGGGAAGGTTTCGTCTAGCGAGAATCCCACCCAATAGCGCTGCAAGGAGTTGCCGTGATCTACTTTGGACGGAAGCAAGTGGAAATGCTCTGCATAAGCAAGATGAGTCGCATTAAGTGGTACAGCATTTGTCTTGTGCCCTGTAGTTCAAAGCATCCTCCCAAACAGCAGCTTCCTTAAGTCTCCACACCATCTCACGCCGCATGTGGAGTGTCCATTTCTACAGAAGCCCGGACACATGACTAGTCAGACGTAAGCCAAGACTTGAACCCAATGTTTTCTGATGCCAGGTTCCTTGCTTAGGTGAGCCCTCACCGCACAAGTCTCTCCAGGCTCCTCGGCCAGGCTGTTGGGTCCCAAACCCAATTAGGGGGCTTCCTGGACTTTCAAGGTCGGTTCTGGAATTCACAAGAGCCCACACGACTCTGTGGTCAAGGTCCCATGATGATGAGTGGAGCCCTCGTGAATGGGATTAGTGCCCTTATAAAAGAGTCCCGGAGAGATCTCTGGTCTCTACCCCCCATGTGAGGACACAGCCGTCCAGGAACCAGGAAGTGGGCTCTCACCAGCCACCACACCAGATCTGCTGGCATCCTGATGTTGACTTTCCCTACCTCCAGGACTGTGGGAAAGAGATATTTGTTGTTTGTATGCTTCCCATCCTGCGGTGGTTAGAGCAGCCCCTCGATCGCGTGGCCCAGGGGTCCCCCTACCTGCCCGGATCTGCGATAAACCATGCTCTGAGCAAGGAAGAAACACTACTTGCATGAAGTGAATGAGATGTATGGGTTTACTTATTACTGCACCACAGCCTGTCCTACCCTCACTAACATGGAAATTTGCTCCCGGAAATGGGGCGAAGACCTGAAATAGTCCTGGCTGGGTGGTGGGCAGTAAGGAAACAGTGCTGGATCCGTTTTATGGCCTGATGAAATATTGAGTAAAACTATCCTCTACAGTAACACTGAAGACAGACCCTTACACTGTTGTATTTTCATTTCTAAAAATAAAACCTGCCAGCCCAGAAAACCCTCCCCGCAAATGTCGAAAAGGAATAGTTCTGGTTTTGAGTAAGCATGAGCTCAGACTGGCCTGTGTCCCAGGTGACCTGCTATTTAAAAAATAAAATTATTAAGACAGAAAAGAAATCCCACCATTTTTTAAAAAAAAGATTTTATTTTTAATTAAAAAAAAACAACAAACAACCACGATGTGGGGCTTGAACTTACAACTCGAGGGTCACATGCTCTACCGACTGAGCCAGCCAGGCACCCTCCCCATCCTGCTTCCCTATAAGCCAAGCAGATACAACTCGTTTGCATGTTCCCAGGTATGAGCACTTGTCGGGTGAGGAGACTCAACAGGCCTGCTCACTCTACGTGCTTTCAGAGTTCACTCTGCATTCACCTGGTCATTGGGGTGGCCATCTGTGCGAGTTAATGGCCTCTATCTGGGAAAAAGAAAAAAAGAAAGAAAGAAAAGAAAATTCTTGTACCTCTACAACGACGAGCAGGTAGTTGAGATGCCTCAGCTAGATTCCCACAGTGACAGAGCGATGGGGCATTGTCTTCCTTGATGTTGACATTGAAAAGAGATGGCTCCCAGGCCCTGCTGAAAAATATTCCTGGGTTTTAACTCTGATAAGAGGCTTATTTAACTGCCAATAAGATTTGCATGCGTATCAAAAGGACAGAGGAATTTTTTCTATCTTTATTTTATTATTTTTAAAAAAGTCTTATTTATTTAAGTGATCTCTACACCCAACACGAGGCTCAAACCCACAACCCTGAGATCAAGAATCACACACTCTTCCAACGGAGTCAGCCAGGCACCACAGGAATTCTTTACAAATACAAGTTTTCTCTCTGAAATGTTCTAAGAAAAAGGAGGAGAAAAGATCTCATTCCTTTTGGAAAGGAAATTCAACCTTATTTTTATTTACCCTTTTGTTACTATTTTATTGTAATAGCATAATTTCTAATGATCTCCATTTCTGTTTCTCTTGGCATTTTGCAGCCACTGAAATATTCAGCGATTGTGTGGGGAAATGTGAAGCAAAGTAATTATCAGAATCACGTTGGGATAAATTAGAAAATTCAGTACGATATGGACTTGAGGAAGAAGAGTCTTTAAATGTGTGTACCAACGATATGCTTAATTTACTTAAAGCAAATATTTGATTACGTAAGGGAGGAAAAAATATCTTTTCGTTTTACTTGTTAAAAACAACAGGCCCTAAATGGAATTGCTTATGCTAAGCCCATGTCAACAAACTGAGACTTAACTTAGAGTTTTGGCTCTTCTAGAAATCAGACCTTACTGATAGACCCTTGGTAATCTCCTAAAGGAAAGTGACCTTGTAATAAGCAACTTGCTTTTCTGCCTGGTAGAACTTTCTTGTTCCTGCTCCCTTCTGCTTATAAAAGTCTTCTGTTTCATACAGCTCTGTGGAGCTCCTTCCTATCTGCTAGATTAGATGCTACTCGATTGAATCATTAAACAAATATTATGATAATGGTAATAATTTCACTAGAAAAGCTCTTTTCTTAAAAAAAAAAAAAAAGCAAGCTCTTTTCTATTGAGCTCAGTATCAATGTCAGTGATTGTAGAAAACTTGTTTCAAGTCCTTGTGGGAACCCCAGTCCTTTCCTCCTGAGATGCTGACTTCACATCAGAAGCCTGAATCCAACTGGATTTTTCTTTCAGTTTGATAACCATATCAAAACATGTAAAAGGGTCCCTCCCAGTGTGGTGACAGGCATCTTTCCTCTAGAATGCCATTTATTTATTTATTTATTTACTTATTTACTTATTTATGTGCTTATTTATTTAGATTATAGAGAGAGTGTGCATGTGAGTGGGGAGAGGGGCAGAGGGGAGAGAAAGAATCTTAAGCAGGCCCCATGCTCCACGCAGAGCCCGATGTGGGGCTCGATCCCACGCCCCTGGGATCATGTCCTGAGCCAAAATCAAGAGTTGGCCACTCAACTGACCAAGCCACCTAGGCACCCCTCCTCTGGAACACCTTTATGTACATGAAATCCCCCCAGCAGAGGATGGCAGGCCTCCTCCGATGTCCTGCAATGGGCCCTTCCAGGTCCTTATGATTTTAGGTCTCACAGCCCTTTTAAGTATTGAACATGATTATGAGAGGATTCACCAAATTGGGCACAGACCCAAATTCATCAGCCTATCAAACTGAAGTTCATAAGTTCAAAGGGAGAGACACCATACTTTCTGAGGGGGTGCTATAGGCCATTTTCACCTATAGACATCTTTTTTTTTTTAAATGTTTATTTATTTTTAGAGAGAGAGAGAGAGTGGGAGAGCACGAACAGGGGAGGGGCAGAAAGAGAGCAGAGCCTGATGCGGGGCTCAATCCCACCAACTGTGAGATCATGACCTGAGCCAAAAGCAAGAGTCAAACACTCGACCGACTGAGCCACCCAGGCATCCCCTCACCTATAGACTTCTAAATGAAGTTTTCAGTGTTGGATTCATCCACTCCACTTGTCTGCAGGGCTGAGGGGACAGGGCAGATCCCAGCATGATTTGCACGCCTCCCGAATGACAGCGGACGTCAGGTCACCTGCAAATCCCGCAGACATAACGAGACAAAGATCTCTTACTTTCCACAGGTGTCAATTCTATGGAATTGAACTGCCGCCAAGTGTCTCCTGTGCTCACCTTGGCAGTGGCCCGAAAAGAATTCTGCCGACAGACAGCACGTCTCTGATACATTTTGGATAAGGTCACCTGTTTGGTCGTCATTGGTAAGAGTCTAGTGCCTTTAAAATTCCTCTCAGATGTTTGACTCAGATGATTTTGTTGATGACACATTACTGGTCTGATCGTGCACCTGCAGTGCTTCTGCACTTAAAAGACGGTCCAGGATATACACAGAAGTCAAACGATCCAAAGAAAGGCTTGAGCTGTTTGCGTAAGTGTGGCTGCTACCACCACAGCGTGGAGGCATCCAGAAGAACTGAGAAATAATGCTATCGGTCTAGAGTCAAATGCCAGCTTCAGAGCTCAATTCTGCCGGCAGTCAGTGTCTTGGTTTCCATGGTAAATCACGTGGAAAGCTTTTTCAAAATTTGGAATCCTCACAGCGTGGAGAGAGACCGTGACCAATTTCAATGGTTCAAAAGCTTCCTGTGGATTCTAGGGATCCGACACAAGGGTCTGGAGTATTATCAGTCGGTTGGTCTAGCAGAGGATTTGCCCGCTCTTGAAAAAGCTGGAATCCACCGTGGAGAATATGTCACTTGTCCCCCAAATTGTTGCTTCGTTGTTGTTGTTGGCTATTTCATCCGAGAAATTGGCTAACTCCGGCATTCTAACACTTTGTGGACTTCCACGACAAATTCCCTAAATACGTGACCCCAGTTTGGCAATATTGCAGTTTGTCTAGTGAGGCCGTATGTCCCCGCCAGGTGAGGAATGGCGAGAAGCCAAAGTATCACTTCTGCGTTACACTTCAGTTTCTGAAGCTACCAGCAAATCATCCCCATACCGAATAATTATAGATCACTCGGCGAGACAGATTTCCCTAAACGGGCTAGACAAAACAGTAGGAGTCCCCCAAATCCTGAGGAACACTTTGCTCTAAACACTGGACTCCTTCAAAGGTAAAAGCAAATGGGAATTGGAACTCATTAGCTAGAGGAACAGAAGAAAGAAAAAAAAAAAAAAAAACACAGCAGAATGTAGAGAAAAACTGTAGGCGACAGAATCAAAGTCAGAAAAGTTGCAGGGGGACCACGGAGCTTAATGAAACGACAAACTCATTCACCTCTCTCAGATCTGGTACAAAGCCCTACAGGGGCCAACTCTCTATCTCAAGGTCACCTTCCCTCCTTGCTGGAGGTATGGGAATATGACAGAGTGAGTGTCCCTTTGAAAAAATGATGGCTTGTTTTCTGATCTTTTTCAATAACGTGTTTGATTTTCTCCAGCTGAGCCCTTGACGAAGGATCTGGTTTTCCACATGGCCCTGGCTTACCTTTTCGGTAAGGTATTTTTATCAGTTCTATATCCCCAGTTAAACCAGGATACTAAATCCCAAAGCCCCAGAGTGGTGCACGGATCTGTCTCAGCTGGGTGCTTTTCCAGCATGGTCTGAGACTGCCACTCCGCGATTCCCCCTTTCTTTCAGGAGGCACAGGGTCGCCGGGTCAGCCTTTTGTCCAGGGAGGTCCACAAACACTCCATTGGAGCACAGAATACGGTAGGTTCTCACGTGCACAGCAAGCATGTCCCCTGCGGATTTACTCGGGAATCAGGAGAGAGTAAGAATGCTGTTCCTCAGCCAGGGAGGGAACCACAGAGAAAGAGGAACCGTTGAGAACTCTTGCTTTTGGGTGGAGTCTTTTAAAAAATGGTAATTAGGTCAACATTGTTTACAGCATTGCTAAACCTTCTGTGTCCCTACCGATTTTATCTACAGTTATCAACTACTGAGAGAGGGATGTGAACATTTCTAACTATAATGGTGGATTATTTATAAATACATTCCAAATAGGATGTGCATAAATGGTGGTCTACTTCCCCTGGCAATTCTATCAGTTTCTGCCTCGTGCGTTTCGAAGTCCTGTTATTTAAGTGCGTGCATGTTCAGGAATGTCCTGTCCTCCCCTGAATGCAGCATATTATGAAATGTTTCCCTATCACCCCGCTAATAGTCCTTTTGCGGTCTTCTCTGTCTGATACTGATACAGCTGCTTCATGTGTGTATTATGGAGTGCTTGGCTGGTATATCTCTTTCATTCTTGCACTTTTAACCAGCCGTGTCTTTATATTTAAAGCGTGGTTCTTATGGAGGGCATATTTCGGGTCTTGCTTTTTTACCCGGTCTGATAATACCTGCCTTTTGTTTGCAGTCTTTAGGCCATTTACATTTAAAGTAATTATTAATCGGACGTGCCTCGGTGTGGTTTTCTTTATGTTTCCTTGTGCTTCAGGTTCACTGAACCTCGATCTGTTGGCTTCTGTCAAATTCAGAATATTTCAGGACATTATTCTTTGAACTTTTTCCTGCCTCTTCTCATTCTGGGACTTCAATGACATGAACGCTGGACCATCTGCTATTGTCCGACAAGTCCTTGAAGTTCTTTTCTCCCGTCTCTGTATTTGCCTTCTCTGATCTTTACTCTCTAATATCCACTCTGCTGTAAATCCCATCTAGTCTTTCTTTTTAAAGTATCTTCTTTTTCACTCCCGATCCTCTGCATTCTTGAGTACACAGAGGATATTTATAACTGTTTCTGTGTCTTTGTCCATTAATTGCCTCATCTCTGCCACTTAGCGATCTGCTTCTCCTGATAGATTTTCCCCTTGATTATGGGTAATATCTTCCCGCTTCTTTCCATGCCTATTGATTTTTTTCTGAAAAAAAGTTAAATACTGGTAAAATATATATAACACAAAATTTACCATCGTAACTGTTTTCTAAGTGTGCCGTTCAGTGTGCTAGTCAATGTGTTAACTACATTCACATTACTGTGTGACCATCACTGCCAGACTCCAAACTTGCAAAGCTGAAACCCTGTCTCCCTTAAAAAATAATGTCCCTCCCCCCCCGCCCCAGCCCTGGCGGCCACCACTCTACTTTCTGTCTCTATGAGTCTGAGTACTCTGGGGACCTCATATGATTGGAATCATGCAATATTTGTCCTCTTGTGATTTGCTTATTTCATTTAGCATAATGTCTTTAAGGTGCATCCACATCGTAGCCTGTGACAGGATTTTTCCCCTTTTTGAGTCAGGCCTACTGATATTTATTTATTTATTTATATTTGAGAGAGAGAGAGAGAGAGAGAGAGAGAGAGAGAGAGGGAATACACAAGTGAAGCAGGGGGTGGGGGGAATAGAGAAAGAATCTCAAGCAGAGTCCACACTCAGTGCAGAGCCCTACACAGGGCTCGATCCCACGACCCCGAGATCATGACTTAAGCTGAAATCAAGAGCTCGCCACTTAACTGACTGAGCCACTGAGGCGCCCCACGCCTACCGATTTTTAAAAAGATTTTTTAACGTTTATTTTTGAGAGAGTGAGAGCAGAGGAGGGACACAGAGAGAGAGAGAGAGAGAGAGAGAGAGATACAGAATCTGAAGCAGGCTCCAGGCTCTGAGCTGTCAGCACAGAGCCTGACACGGGGCTTGAACCCATGAGCTGTGAGATCATGACCTGAGCCGAAGTTGGTGCTGAACCAACTGAGCCACCCAGGTACCCCAAGGCCTACTGATTTTTAATCGAATGCTAGACCTTGTGAGGTCCCATTGTCAGGTCCCAAATGTTGTTGAATTCCTTTAAAGAGTGTGGGATTTTCTTCTAACAAACAGCTTGAAAGGATCAAATGGATCTCTAGTAGCTTAGCTGTTTTCCAGAACAAAGTACAGCAGTCTTTCGAGAAAGACAATATCTAGTCTCGTGTACTACAAGGCCTCTTTCCATGCTGGATTTTTTCCCAGCTCTGCGTGAGTGCCAATGACTATTCAGTCTACAAGTTCCAAATCAGATTTCTGGGGAAAAAAAAAAAAAAGAAAAAAGCTTCCTTAGGGGCACTAAGCAAAAGGCCAATTAAAAAAAAAATTTTAATGTTTATTTATATTTGAGACAGACAGAACGCAAGTGGGGGAGGGGCAAAGAGAGAAGGAGACAGAATCTGAAGCAGGCTCCAGGCTCCGAGCTGTCAGCACAGAGCCTGAAGCGGGGCTCCAACTCATGACCCATGAGATCATGACGTGACCCCAAAGTCGGACACTTAACCTACTGAACCACTCAGGTGCCCCCAAAGGCCAATTTTAAATATTGTATTGGTATCCACGAAGACTCAAGACACCATAAATCTAGAAACACAGTCCTAATTGGCTCATTCCTATTATAAGAAATGATATTTATCCTCCTAGTATAATATAAACTTCACTAGGATATTACTTCTCATATGGACATCAGGCTTATACTTGTCTACCACATTCTCATTTATTCTGTGTAACCTGAGTAATGGTTAGAGGTATCCAGATATTTTTTTTTTTTAATTTTTTTTTTCAACGTATTTTATTTTATTTTTGGGACAGAGAGAGACAGAGCATGAACGGGGGAGGGGCAGAGAGAGAGGGAGACACACAATCGGAAACAGGCTCCAGGCTCCGAGCCATCAGCCCAGAGCCTGACGCGGGGCTCGAACTCATGGACTGCGAGATCGTGACCTGGCTGAAGTCGGACGCTTAACCGACTGCGCCACCCAGGCGCCCCTAGAGGTATCCAGATATTTAAAACCACCACCCCTCTAGTCAATCATGCGTCCTAAAAGGGACATCCAGAAATTCCTAAAACAAAAGAAACACAAATTATTCTTCAAAGCTTCCAGAAGGGATCATCGGTTCTCATTTCCTGCACACTCCCCAAAATACAACGCCCACAAAGGGAACGAAACAACTAAAAAAGGTGTTCACACTTTCCTCTAACCTTCACCAAAGTCATAAAAGAGGACCCTTCTGTTCTGAAGGCCCAACAAACCAATCTAAATGCATCAGCTAACGTAGCCATGGCAATCCTGTAAGCTTTGATTTGCTCCTAGCCAGTCAAGGGGAGCTAACGCTAAAGCACATCTTGTGATACCTATGTAAGTGCTATGGGGCAAGTAGAAAGGTCCGTGATTGGCTAAAGGAAAAGACCTGACTCTCTAAAACAGACCCACTAGGTTGCGGGACCTATTGGCTTGGAGACCTATTACCAGCGTTAATAGTCATTTTGTTTGTGTTAATTGCCTATGTTACTGTCGATTTATATGTCCTGTCCAGAGTTGTGAGTTTTTTTTTTTATTAAAAAAAAGTTTTTTAATGTTTATTTATTTTTGAGAGAGAGAGAGAGAGACAGAGCGTGAGTCGGGGAGGGGCAGAGAGGGAGACGCAGAATCCGAAGCAGGCTCCAGGCTCTGAGCTGTCAGCACAGAGCCCGTCACGGGGCTCGAACCCTTGAGCTGTGAGATCATGACCTGAGCTGAAGTCGGATGCTTAAGTGACTGAGCCACCCAGGCGCCCCTGTCCTGCCCAGAGTTTTAAATGCTACTGCGTGGTCACTGTCACATCAGGTCCTACGACAGAGAGAAAAACAGAGATTGACCTTGGGTCAACTATGGAGTATGTTCGATGCACGGGCTTTTGATCTTAATCAACAACATCTTGACAAGAGTGAAAATCTAGACATCATGAATTCATGTCCTGGAGCCTGACGTCATCTGTCCTTGGCCAAAAGAGAAACTGAGAGGGGAAAAGCAGCCCCTGACATCTGGAACTGATCTAACAGTTGTAGCTAGATCTCAGCATGATCATGAGCCCGTCTGAGGCTCACAGCCAGGCCATTTTGTTCTGTTGGATGTAAGGACCTTCATAGACTTACCAGCCTCAGAGGTTACTCTGAGACCAGGGGTAAAAATGAAACAAAACAAAGCCGCTTCATAATTTCATCTAAGAACGGATGCAAATAAGGCCACCGTCCATCCCACGAAGTGCCCAATGATAAAACTGTCGCCGGCTTTTTTTTTTTTTAATTTTTTTTTTTTTTTACGTTTATTTATTTTTGAGACAGAGAGAGACAGAGCATGAACGGGGGAGGGGCAGAGAGAGAGGGAGACACAGAATCGGAAGCAGGCTCCAGGCTCTGAGCTGTCAGCCCAGAGCCCGACGCAGGGCTCGAACTCACGGACCGCGAGATCGTGACCTGAGCTGAAGTCGGATGCTCAACCGACTGAGCCACCCAGGCACCCCATGTTGCCGGCATTCTAATAGCACTCCATCTGGACCAAATCCATGGCTTCCTTGAACCGTTCACCAAATGACCCACCCAATGCCCAAATCCTGTAACAGGTTTTTTTTTTTTGCCTAGCACAGGGGCTGTGGAGCGGGCGTGGCCAGGGTTCTAGCTGGGCCACTTACCCGCTGTGTGCCCGTGTCCCATACACTGTTGCTCTCCCTGTCTCAGTTTCCCCAGATGCAAAAAAAAAACCTAGGAGCATTCTCTTTCAAAGGGAGCTGGCCACAAACAGGGACTGTTTACCATTCTTAACTGTTACTATCGTAAATCATCCCAAACACAGCTCAAGATCTGGGCTCCAGAGATGCAGATCTTCCCAGGAGGCCAAACTAATTTGGGCCCTGTAAGAGGACTGCAGCCGGCCGGGAGCATGCCTGTCTGCACTCAGCCCTGCCCACTGCCCCTCTGGTCCTTACCACTTCTTCCCTGGCATGAGCTGGGCGGAGTGGGTCAGATGGGAGCTGGGTCCAGGCGGTGGGGGTAGGGCAAGCTGTGCTGGCCACAGTCTTCAAGGGTTTAGGCACAGCACCTCGCCAGGCAGGGCCCCAAGTGTCACAGCCACTACTGCGGCTCCTTAAGCCATCCAAGTGGGCCAGGCTGGCTCAGGGCAGGCTCATTCTCCAAGTGAAGCAGAAAGGCTCACAGACCTATTTCCCCTCCATCTCCTGTAGAACTCAGCCAGCCTCCCCCGCTCCCCTCACACCTACCATGGATGGAAGCATTGCCGTTAGCTTTAATGTCTATATAGCCAACTCCTTCCTGAATCTAGAGATTATCTTCTAATTCCACAAGGGTGTGGCTTTTTATTATTTATTTATTTTTAATCTTTATTTATTTTTGAGAGAGAGAGCACGAGCAGGGGAGGGGCAGAGAGAGAGGGAGACACAGAATCCGAAGCAGGCCCCGGGCTCTGAGCCATCAGCACAGGGCCTGACGCGGGGCTCGAACTCACGAACCGTGAGATCGTGACCTGAGCCCAAGTCGGACGCTCAACCGACTGAGCCACCCAGGCTCCCCAAGGGTGCGGCTTTTTTAAAGAAAGAGGTGGTCAGACCTCACCTTCTACTGAGGGCTGAGCCCTGTCTGTAACCCACCCTCCCTCAGCAGAAGAGAGGGGATTGCAGCAGACATCTCCTCCCAGCCCAGCCCTGTATCCTTTCCCCACGATGCAGCAATGGATTGAGAGTTGCAATTCACGCAACACCCTTTAACATTTCTTTTTCAGTTAAAAAATCTATTTATTTTTATGGTGGTAAGATCCACATAACACAAGCTTGACCATTTTAACTCTCAGTGTACAATTCTGTGGCATTGAGTACATTCACGTTCTCGTGCAGACATCACCGCCATCCATCTCCAGGACTTTTCTCATGATCTCACACAGAAACTTCAGACCCATTAAATCATATCTTCCCATCCTTCCCTCTCCCCCAGCCCCTGGTGACCACCACCCTCCCTTTTGTCTCTATGAATCTGATTATTCTAGGTACTCATATAAGTGGAATCAGACAGTATTCATTCTTTTGTGTCTAGCTTATTTCACTTAGCATAATGTTCTCAAGGGTCATCCCTGTTCTACCACGTGTCAAAATCAAATTCCTGTTTATGGCCTAATAATATTCCATTGTCGGGGCACCTGGGTGGCTCAGTCGGTTAAGCGTCTGACTTGGGCTCAGGTCACGATCTCGTGGTCCGTGAGTTCGAGCCCCGCGTCAGGCTCTGTGCTGACGGCTCGGAGCGCAGAGCCTGCTTCGGATTCTGTGTCTCCCTCTCTCTCTGCCCCTCCCTCGCTCATGCTCTGTCTCTGTCTCTCAATAATAAATAAATGTTAAAAAATTAAAAAAAAATAATATTCCATCGTGTGTATATACGTATTTGTTTCTCCGTTCATTTGTGGGTGGGTATTTGACATTTCCACCTGTTGTTGGTAATGCTGCTATGAATATCGTATATTAATTTTGTATTTAATGTTCTCAGGAACCACCATTTTGTCTGTAGTCAGCAGTGTTCTCCATTCCCACCAGCGGTGCACAAGGGATTCAACTATTCCAAACCCTTGGCAGCCCTGTGTTTTTGTTTTGTTTTGTTTTGTTTACTAATAGCCATTCTCATAGGTTGTAATGATATTTCACTGTGATCTTCATTTTGCATCCCCCTAATGATTAATGATGCTGGGCATCTTTTCATAGGCTTATTGGCCATTCATACATCTTCTTTGGAGAAGAGTTCTTTATGTATTCTAGATACTAGACCTTTATCAAATATATGATTTGTAAATGTTTTTTCTCCTGCTATAAGTTGTCCTTGCCCTTTCTTAATGGTGTCCTTTGATGCATAGACATTTTTAATTTTTATGGAGTCCAATTTATCTGTGTTTCTTTTGTTACTTGTGCTTTTGGTGTTATATAGGAATCAACTGCTAAATCCAAAGTCGTGAAGATTCACCCCTATGTTTTCTCCTAAAAGTTTCATGGATTCAGCTCTTATATGTTGATCATCGATTTAAAACTTAATTTGTAAATCAGTTAAGGGAAAAGAGTAGATGAAATATGCATTTATATAATTTTTTATGATTAGAGATACCTTTATCAGTTCTGTTTGTGTGTGTGTGTGTGTGTGTGTGTGTGTATGAATTCCCATCTGAGTTTAGTTGCTTTCAGCCTGAAGAATATTCTTCAGTATGTCTTTTTTTTTTATTTTATTTTTTTTATTTTTTTAATTTTTTTTTTTCAACGTTTTTTATTTATTTTTGGGACAGAGAGAGACAGAGCATGAACGGGGGAGGGGCAGAGAGAGAGGGAGACACAGAATCGGAAACAGGCTCCAGGCTCCGAGCCATCAGCCCAGAGCCTGACGCGGGGCTCGAACTCACGGACCGCGAGATCGTGACCTGGCTGAAGTCGGACGCTTAACCAACTGCGCCACCCAGGCGCCCCGTCTTTTTTTTTTTAATGCTGATTTGTTTTTGATAGAGAAAGAGAGAGTGCGCACAAGCAGGGGAGGGGCAGACACAGAGGGAGTCAGAGAATCCAAAGCAGGCTCCAGGCTCTGAGCCGTCAGCACAGAGCCCAATGAGGGGCTTGAAATCATAGACTCTGAGACCATGACCTGAGCCAAAGTCGGATGCTCAACTGACTGAGCCACGCAGGCAACCCCCCACCAT
This sequence comes from Panthera onca, assembly GCF_046562875.1. Classification (NCBI taxonomy): domain Eukaryota; kingdom Metazoa; phylum Chordata; class Mammalia; order Carnivora; family Felidae; genus Panthera; species Panthera onca. The sequence goes on along the minus strand of NC_138352.1, from coordinate 26,972,925 downwards.
TTGATTCTTGCATATAATTTCTTTTTTTTTTTTTTTAATGTTTATTTATCTATTTTGAGTGAGAGAGAGCAGGCATGTGCAAGAGGGGGAGAAGCAGAGAGAGAGAGAGAGAGAGAGAGAGAGAATCCCAAGCAGGCTCTGAACTGTCAGCATGGAGCCCGATGCGGGGCTTAAACTCACAAACCCGTGAGTTCAACCTGAGCCAAAGTCGACAGTCTGGATGCTTAACAGACCAAGCCACCCAAGGGCCCTGAACACAGAATTTTCACATATGTCATTAAGGAAAGGTCTACACATATCCCACCATACTAGTGTTAAACACAGAGACATGCTACACAGAATCTAAATACACTGGACTCTGTTAAACACCAAGTTTTAACACATACTGTTAAGCAAGTACATCCGTGAAACAGCACAACTAAATACAGTGTTTCACAAAGCTATTACACACCATGCCCTGTTAAACGCAGCGTTCGCACATATCTCAACAAAGCAATTCATTCGTGCACCACCCAGTGCTAAAAACACTGCTTCACAGAGGAATCATATACTGAATCAATCGCACGCCTCGCTCTTAAAAGCCAAGTTGCAGCACGTGTCACTGAACAAAAGGTGCATGTGCCACACGGCACTAACCACAGTGTATCAGAGACAGCACTGTACCGAATCACGGACACACCTATCGTGTTTAGCAACTTGCGACGGATGTATACCTTTCTTGGGGGCGCATGCTTAAAGTGTTTTAAAAATAGAGTACGGGAGCGCCTGGGTGGCTCGGTGGGTAAAGCGTCCGACTTTGGCGCAGGTCGTGATCTTGTGTCTCATGGGTTCGGGCCCCACATCGGGCACTGGGCTGAAAGCTCGGAGCCCGGAGCCTCCTTCGGATTCCGTGTCTCCCTCTCCCTCTGCCCCACCCCCTCTCACACTCTGTCTCTGTCTGTCTCTAAAATAAGTAAACATTGAAAAAATTAAAAGGAAAAACTATCCTATGATCTAGAAACCATTATTTAAATAAATAAATAAATTATATATATGTGTGTATATATATGCATATATATATATATATAAAGCTTGGGTACATGATTGATTCCAGAAAGTGAAGTCTCTGTGAAAAACTGCTTAGAAATGCATGGTGCAGGTCACCAACTGACGCATGTTGGCATTGGAATAATAGGCCAGCGCGTGTGATTTATTCCTTGGAGGGACATCCCTGTAAAAGAGCGTGTTTATGCACATACTCCTTTCCAGGAGTGGAAACTTTGCAGAACAGAGCTGGGGGCCTGAATATTTCGTATACGACGTCTGCCTGATGCATTCTGTGGAGCCCTGTGTGGTACATTTGCTCCTGACCTCGTGCCATACGTTGAAACTCTTCACACAAGTACGACAGGTGGTGACCGGCTTGGTACATAGATGTCCGTGTGAAAGGATGCGTGTGACACGGTGTGCGTGTGTACTCATTTCTTTATCGCCATATATTGAGACTCTGTTCATCAGAGCTCTGTGCGTGACCGATTCAGTACAGCGATGACTGAATCGCTGTGTTCAGTTCTCTGTCACGCATGTCCCTTGCTGACATCTGTTGAGACTCTGTCCTGCCAGAACTAGGTGCATGTTTTCTTTGTCGTGGTGAAGTCTCTGGGAACCATTATGATTAAGAATTGGTGCATCATGGCCCTTTCAGGAGGATGGAACTGAAAGAGAAGGAGGAAGCCCTTGCCCTTCCCAAAGCCAAAGCCCGCAAAGGCTTTGAAAGCCGAGAAAGCTGTGCTGAAAGGTGTCCAAAGTCACATACGAACAAGAAGATCCGCATCCACATTCCGAAGGCAGCCCAAATAGCCTCCAAAGAGCACCCCCAGGAGAAACAAGCTTGACCGCTATGCCATCACCAAGTTCCCCCTGACTTCCGAGTCAGCCATGAAGAAAATAGAAAAACACAGCACACTTGTGTTCATTGGGGACGTCCAGGGCAACAAGCACCCGATCAAACAGGCTACGAAGAAGTTCTAGGACGCTGACGTGGCCAAGGTCAACACGCTGATCCGGCCCGATGGAGAGAAGAAGGCATATGTTCGGCTGACTCCTGACTATGATGCTTTGGACGTTGCCAGCAAAATTGGGATCATCTGAGCTAAGCCCAGCTGGCTAAATCTAAATATAAATTTTTCAACATATAAAAAAAGAATTTATGCATCATTTACTCCTCTTTAGTGACGTTAGCACACGGTTGTGTGTGCACTCTGTTTTTAGTGATCAGAGTTGGCACTCTGCGTTTGAAGGACTAGGTGCATGAATGATGAAATATAGTGATATCCACCGTGTTTAACATGGTGTGACTCGCGTATTTTGTCATTTGCGACATGTGTCGAAACTCAGTGTTTTTCTAAAAATTTTTAAATGTTTTTTATTTATTTTTGAGAGAGAGACAGAGACAGAGTGCAGTGGGGGAGGGGCAGAGAGAGAGGGAGACACGGAATCCGAAGCAGGCGCCGGGCTCCGAGCGGTCAGCACAGAGCCGGACGCAGGGCTCGAACCCATGAGCTGTGAGATCATGACCCAAGCCAAAGTTGGATGCTTAACCAACTGAGCCACGCAGGCGCCCTGAGACTCCATGTTTGAAAGAGCTCTGGGAGAGGTTGAGTCAGTGCAGTGACATCTCTGTGAATTTCTGGTTAGCAGGTGTTCTTTCCTCTCTTATTGGTATGCGTGGAAACCATCCCACCGGAGCTGGGTGCATAGTTGACTCAGAACAGCGATGTCGTGGAGAAATGTTTAGCATATGGGCTCTTTGGCTTAGTGCCATGGATTGAAACCTGTGTCCCGCAAGCCCCCTCTGGAATAAAGTCAGCCTAACGACCTCTCTTCTAAAGCTTGTTTTACCGTTTAGCCGTGGTGTCATAGGTGTCCAACTTTCTCTAGTTGCCTATGTGGAAACAGTGTCTAACTGAGCTCTTTGCAGAATTGATGCAAGGGTGATAGATCTGTGAAACACTGTGTTTTGGAGAGGGTGGGGGGTTGCTCTGTTTTTAGTAACATGTAACTAAAATATTCTTTACTTAGTATGTAGTGTGTTACTATCTAAGTCACAAAACTCTGCATCTGAGCCCGCACGTGATTGAATCAGTACCATGTCAGGGAAGCGCTGTGTTTAGCAGCCTGAGCTGCCTGGGCTTCTTCTCTTGTTCCCTGGTTCTATTTAAAAATTGAGATATAGGGGCGCCTGGGTGGCTCAGTTGGTTAGGCGACCGACTCCGGCTCGGGTCATGATCTCACACTCTGTGAGTTCAAGCCCTGCATCGGGCTCTGGGCTGACAGCTCAGAGCCTGGAGCCTGCTTCACATTCTGTGTCTCCCTCCTCTCTACCCCTCCCCTGCTCACACTCTGTGTCTCTGTCTCTCAATAATAAATAAACATTTGAAAAAAAAAATTTTAATAAAAAAATAAAATAAAATAAAAATTGCGATATAGGGGTGCCTGGGTGGCTCAGGCGGTTAAGCGTCCGACTTCAGCTCAGATCATGATCTCACAGTTTGTGAGTTCGAGCCCCCCCATTGGGCTCTCTGCTGTCGGTGCAGAGCCTGTTTTGGATCCTCTGTTCCCCTGTCTCTCTGCTTCCCCTGCTCACGCTCTCTCTCTCTCTCTCAAAAATCAACATTAAAAAAAAGATATACCCTCTTAGCAGCTTTCACATATATAATACAGTATGTTAACTATAGTCATTATGCTGCATATTACATCTCTAAGGCTTATTTATTTTTAACCGGGAGTTGTGCAATCTTTTGACCATCTTCCCCCATTTTGAACATTTCCTACCACTCACCTCTGGCAATCACCAATCTGTTCTCTGTATCTATGGACTCAGTTTTTGTTTTTTTGTTGTGTGTGTGTTTTTATTTTATTTTATTTTAATTTTATTTTATTTTTTATTTTTATCATGTTCTTTTTTTTTATTTTTTTTAAATTTACATCCAAGTTTAGTTAGCATATAGTGCAACAATGATTTCAGGAGTAGATTCCTTAATGCCCTTACCCATTTAGCCCACGCCCCCTCCCAAAACCTTCCAGTAACCCTTTGTTTGCTCTCCATATTTAATTTTCTTTTTTAAATAATTTTTTTAATGTTTATTTATTTTTGAGACAGAGAGAGACAGAGCGTGAGTGGGGGAGGGGCAGAGAGAGAGGGAGACACAGAATCTGAAGCAGGCTCCAGGCTCTGAGCTGTCAGCACAGAGTCCGACACAGGGCTCGGACTCATAAACCTAGAGATCATGACCTGAGCCAAAGTCGGACGCTCAACTGACTGAGCCACACAGGTGCCCCATCCATATTTAAGTTTCTTATGTTTTGTCTCCCTCTCTGTTTTCATATTATTTTTGTTTCCCTTCCCTTATGTTCATCTGTTTTGTATCTTAAATTCTTCATACCAGTGGAGTCATATGATATTTATCTTTCTCTGATTGACTAATTTTGCTTAGCTTAATACCCTCTAGTTTCATCCACATAGTTGCAAACGGCAAGATTTCATTCTTTTTGATTCTTGAGTAATACTCCATTGTATATATATATATACCGCATCTTCTTTATCCATTCATCCATCGATGGGCATTTGGGCTCTTTCCATACTTTGGCTATTGTTGATACTGCTGCTGTAAACATTGGGGTGCATGTGTCCCTTCAAAACAGCATACCTGTATCCCTTGGATAAATACCTAGTAGTGCAGTTGTGGGTCATAGGGTAGTTCTATTTTTAATTTTTTGAGGAACCTCCATACTGTTTTCCAGAGTGGCTGCACCAGTTTGCATTCCCACCAGCAGAGCAAGAGGGTTCCTTTTTCTCCACATCCTCACCAACATCTTTTGTTGCCTAAGTTGTTGATGTTAGCCATTCTGACAGGTGTGAAGTATATCATTACTGTTTTGACTTACATTTCCCTAATGAGGAGTGATGTTGACCATTTCTTCATGTGTCAGTCGGCCATCTGGATGTCTTCTTTGGAGAAGTGTCTATTCATGTCTTTTGCCCATTTCTCCACTGGATTATTTGTTTTTTGGGTCTTGAGTTTGAGAAGTTCTTTATAGATTTTGGATACTAACCCTTTATCTGATATGTCATTTGTGAATATCTTCTCCCATTCCATCAGTTGCCTTTTAGTTTTGCTGATTGTTTCCTTCTCTATGCAGAAGCTTTTTATTTTGATGAGGTCCCAATAGTTCATTTTTGCTTTTGTTTCCCTTGCCTCCGGAGATGTGTTGAGTAAGAAGTTGCTGAGGCCAAGGTCAAAGAGGTTGTTGCCTGCTTTCTCCTCGAGCATTTCGATGGCTTCCTGTCTTACATTGAGGTCTTTCATGCATTTTGAGTTTATTTTTGTGTATGATGTAAGAAAGTGGTCCAGGTTCATTCTCCTGCATGTCGCTGTCCAGTTTTCCCAGCACCACTTGCCGAAGAGACTGTCATTGTTCCATTGGATATTCTTTCCTGCTTTGTCAACGATCTGTTGGCCATACGTTTGTGGGTCCATTTCTGGGTTCTGTATTCTGTTCCATTGATCTGAGTGTCTGTTCTTGTGCCAGTACCATACTGTCTTGATGATTACAGCTTTGTAATACAGCTCTAAGTCCGGGATTGTGATGCTTCCTGCTTTGGTTTTCTTTTTCAAGATTGTTTTGGCTATTCAGGGTCTTTTATGGTTCCATACAAAGTTTAGGATTGTTTGTTCTAGTTCTATGAAGAATGCTAGTGTTATTTTGATAGGTATTGCATTGAATATATAGATTGCTTTGGGTAGTATTGACATTTTAACAATATTTGTTCTTTAACAATATTTGTTCTTCCTATCCAGGAGCATGGAATCGTTTTCCTTTTTTTTTTTGTGTCTTCTTCGATTTCTTTCATAAGCTTTCTATAGTTTTCAGTGTAGAGATTTTTCACCTCTTTGGTTCGATTTATTCCTAGGTATTTTATGGGTTTTGGTGCAATTGTAAATGGGATCAATTCCTTGATTTTTCTTTCTGTTGCTTCATTGTTGGTGTATAGGAATGCAACCAATTTCTGTGCATTGATTTTATATCCTGTAACTTGGCTGAATTCATGGATCAGTTATAGCAGTTTTTTGGTGGAATCTTTTGGGTTTTCCACATACAGTATCATGTCATCTGCAAAGAGTGAAAGTTTGACCTCCTCCTGGCCAATTTGGATGCCATTTATTTCTTTGTGTTGTCTGACCTGTCTTGTTCCTGACCTTAGGGGGAAAGCTCTCAGTTTTTCTCCATTGAGGATATTAGCATTATATGGCGTTTATGATCTTATGATCTTATGATCTCAAGGTATGATCCTTCTATCCCTACTTTCTTGAGGGTTTTTATCAAGAAAGATGTTGTATTTTATCAAATGCTTGCTCTGCATCTGTTGAGAGGATCTTGTGGTTCTTGTCCTTTCTTTTATTGATGTGATGAATCACATTGATTGTTTTGCGGATATTGAACCAGCCCTGCATCCCAGGTATAAATCCCACTTGGTCGTGGTGAATAATTCTTTTAATGTATTGTTGGATCCAGTTGGCTAGTATCTTCTTGAGGATTTTTGCATCCATGGTCATCAGGGAAAATGGTCTATAGTTCTCCTTTTTAGTGGGGTCTTTGTCTGATTTTGGAATCAAGGTAATGCTGGCCTCATAGAAAGAATTTGGAAGTTTCCCTTACATTTCTATTTTTTGGAACAGCTTCAAGAGAATAGGTGTTAACTCTTCCTTAAATGTTTGGTAGAATTCCCCTGGAAAGCCATCTGGCCCTGGACTCTTATTTTTGGGGAGATTTTTTATTACTAATTCGATTTCTTTACGGGTTTTGGGTCTGTTTAAATTCTCTGTTTCTTCCTGTTTCTGTTTTGGTAGTTTATATGTTTCTAGGAATTTGTCCTTTCTTCCAGATTGTCCATTTTATTGGCATATAATTGCTCATAATATTCTCTTATTACTGTTTTTATTTCTGCTGTGTTGGTTGTGATCTCTTCTCTTTCATTCTTGATTTTATTTATTTGGGTCCTTTCCTTTTTCTTGTTGATCCAACTAGCTAGTGGTTTATCAATTTTGTTAATTCTTTCAAAGAACCAGCTTCTGGTTTCATTGATCTGTTCTACTATTTTTTTTTTGGTTTCGATAGTATTGATTTCTGCTCTAATATATTTATTATTTCCGGTATTCTTCTGGTTTTGGGTTTTATTTGCTGTTCTTTTTCCAGCTCTTTAAGGTGTAAGGCTAGGTTGTGTACCTAGACCTTTCTTTCTTCTTTAGGAAGGCCTGGATTGCCATATACTTTCCTCTTATGACTGCCTTTGCTGCATCCCAGAGGTTTTGGACTGTGGTGGTATCATTTTCATTGGCTTCCATGTACTTTTTAATTTCCTCTTTAACTTCTTGGTTAACCCATTCATTCTTTAGTAGGATGTTCTTTAGTCTCCAAGTATTTGTTACCTTTCCAAATTTTTTCTTGTGGTTGATTTCAAGTTTCACAGCATTGTGTTCTGAAAATATGCATGGTATGATTTTTATCTTTTCATACGTGTTGAGGCTGATTTGTGCCTCAGTATGTGATCTGTTCTGGAGAATGTTCCATGTACACTGGAGAAGAATGTATATTCCGTTGCTCTAGGATAAAATGTTCTGAATAGATCTGTTAAGTCCATCTGGTCCAGTGTGTCATTCAAAGCCATTGTTTCCTTGTTGATTTTCTGTTTAGATGATCTGTCAATTGTTGTAAGTGGGGTGGTGAAGTCCCCTACTATTATGGTATTATTATCAATGAGTTTCTTTATGTTTATGATTAATTGATTTATATATTTGGGTGCCTCCACATTTGGAGCAGAAATGTTTACAACTGTTAGATCTTCTTGGTGGATAGACTCCTTAATTATGATATAATGCCCTTCTTCATCTCTTGTTACAGTCTTTATTTTAAAGTCTAGATTGTCTGATATAAGTATGGCTACTCCAGCTTTCGTTTGTCAATCATTAGCGTGATAGATGGTTCTCCACCCCCTTACTTTCAATCTCAAGGTGTCTTTAGGTCTAAAGTGGGTCTCTTGTAAAGAGCATATAGATGGATCTTGTTTTCTTATCCATTCTATTACCCTATGTCTTTTGATTGGAGCATTTAGTCCATTGACGTTTAGAGTAAGTACTGAAAGATATTAATTTATTGCCATTATGTTTCTTGTAGAGTTGGAGTTTCTGGTGGTGTTCTCTGGTCCTTTCTAGTCTTTGTTGCTTTTGGTCTTTTCTTTTCTTTTCTTTTCTTTTTTCTTTTTTCATCTTTTCTTCCCTCAGAGAATCCCCCTTAACGTTTCTTGCAGGGCTGGTTTAGTGGTCATGAACTCTTTTAATTTTTGTTTGTCTGGGAAAGTTTTCATCTCTCCTTCTATTTTGAATGACAGCCTTGTTGGATAAAGAATTCTTGGCTGCAAATTTTTCTGATTCAGCACATTGAATATATCCTGCCACTCTTTTCTGGCCTGCCAAGTTTCTGTGGGTAGGTTTGCTGCAAACCTGATCTGTCTTCCCTTATAGGTTAAGGACTTTTTTCCCTTGCTGCTTTCATAATTCTTTCCTTGCCTGAGTATTTTGTGAATTTGATTATGATATGCCTTGTTGATGGTAGGTTTTTGTTTAATCTAATGGAAGTCCTCTGTGCTTCCTGGATTTTGATGTCTGTGTCTTTCCCCAGGTTAGGAAAGTTTTCCACTATGATTTCCTCACATAACCCTTCTACCCCTTTTTCTGTCTTCATCTTCTGGGACCCCTCTGATTCTGATGTTGTTCTTTTTTAATGGGTCACTGATTTCTCTAATTCTTAAATCATGCTATTTTGCTTTAGTTTACCTCTTTTTTTTCTGCTTCATTATTCTCCATAAGTTTGTCCTCTATATCGTTGATTCACTGCTCTGCCCCATCCATCTTTGCCGCTGTGGCATCCATTCGAGATTGCAGCTCAGTTATAGCATTTTTTATTCCATCCTGTGTAAGTTTTACTTGCTTTATCTCTGCAGAAAGGGATTGTAATCTATTTTTTACCCCAGCCAGTATTCTTATTATCGTGATTCTAAATTCTGGTTCAAACATCTTGCTTGTATCTGTGTTGATTAAGTCCCTGGCTGTCTTTTCTCCCTGCTCTTTCTTTTGGAGTGAATTCCTTTGTTTTCATCATTTTGAAGGAAGAAAAGGAATAAGGTAAAAAAAATTAAAAAATTAAAAACAACACACACACAAAATCAAATAAATGATGCTAGATGCTAGGTGTGTTTTGGATCGGGTGTCAAAAGAAGCTTAATAGATTAGAGAAAAAAGGTGGGGGGGGAATAAAACGTTTGAAAACTTGAAAAAATGAATACAATAAAATAGAATAAAATGAAATGTTGGAAGTAAAATAGAATTTGAAAAATTTACAAACAAGTAAAAAATATAATAGAAAAAATAAAAATATTTTTAATAAAAATTGAAAATAAAAATAAATTTTTTCTCTTTCTGTATTCAAGAAAAAGAAAAGAAATGAAAAAGAGAAAAAAGAAAATTGCATAGATGGATCAGCAAACAGACTGAAATATGATTGAAATTACTTCGTTTTCCCTTAGAAGTCAAACTATGAAGCACTTTAAAGTGCTAAAGTGCTAAAGCACCTAAGCAGGTGGAGAGACTTGTGTTCCTGAAGAATGAGGTTTGCCCAGTTGGCCGGGGCTTAGCGTAATGGCTCCGTTCTCCACTAGATGGCGCTGCTCAGCTTACTGGGGTGGATTGTTGTGGTGCATCGTAGGTGCTTATGTGCATGCATGGGAGCGGTGAAAATGGCGTCACCCAGCTACCCAGTCTCTAGTATCAGAACTCTGACCAGCAATCAGGCACCCGTCTTTTGTCTTTGGCTTCCGTCCACTCCCCACTTTTACACAGTCCTTGACCAAGCTGTCAGGTTGCCAGGTGGCCCCACCCTCCTGAGTTTTATCTCAGATGCGGCTGTGTTTCCCGACCCCTCACTTCTGAGGAACTGTGGCTTTAACCCGCTCAGACCCTCTGTGGGAGGGTCTCACTGAGCAATGGCCAGGTGCCTGCCGCATCCAGGACCTTTTGAGGGACCGTGCTGCTGCCGAGGCCCAGAGACTGCAGCCAGGTGCCAGCCCACCCCAGAAAAAGTTCACGCGATCATGTAGCAGCAGCGGTTCCGGGATTATGGAGAATCACAACACACATCTGGTGCCAGGCTTCACCCTTAATGACCTTGTCCAGCACCAGTGAATGTGGTTGTTCTCCGGGGTCTGCTGGCCCGAGGACACCTAGACCTCACTCTCCACTCTTGGGGATTCGCCCTTCCCACCAGAGCACCACCAGGTATTGAGCTGCGGAGTTTCAGACTCTGCGCTCCCCCTGTTTATAGAGTCTTCATGGAATTTAAACCCTCTCCTTCCTTTGTCCTGTTTTAGTTCAGTCTCTGTGGCTGTTTCCACTTTCCCACTTTCTCTCCAGCTGCTTTTGGTGGGGGGTGCTTTTCTTGTACTCTTCCCCCGTCTCCACCCTCTCTCCACAAGCAAAAACAGCTCCCTGCCCTCTGTGGCTTCGCTCTCTCCCAGTTCACCTCTCCATGCCACGTGCCTGCTGAATTCTGTGGTTCAGGTTGTGCAGATTGTTGTGTTAATCCTCAGATCAGTTTTCTAGGTGTGCAGGATGGCTTAGTGTTGATCTGGTTGTATCTCATGGACGCAAGATGCAAAAAAAAAAAAAAAAAAACAAAACTTCCATGCTGTTCTTCCATCTTGGCTTCTCCCCCTGTGTGTGTGTGTTTCAGGATTCCACATATAGGTGAGATCATACAGTATGTGGCTTTCTCTGTCTGACTTATATCGCTTAGCATAATGCCCTCAAGGTCCATCCATGTTGTTGCAAGTGGCAGGATTTCCTTTTTTGATGGCTGAATAATATTTCATTGTATGCACATGTGTGCGTATGTCACATTTTCTTTATTCATTTATCCATCGATGGACACTTAGGTTGTTTCCATATCTTGGCTATTGTAAATAATGCTGCAATGAACATGGATGTACAGATATCTTTTTCTTTTAAGTTTTTTTTTTAATGTTTATTTATTTTTGAGAGAGAGAGAGAGAGAGACAAAGCACAAATGGGGAGGGTCAGAGAGAGACAGAGACACAGAATCGGAAGCAGGCTCCAGGCTCTGAGCTATCAGCACAGAACCTGATGTGGGGCTTGAACCCATCTTCACCAACACTTATTTACATCTTTTCTCTACATCTTCACCAACACTTATCTCTTGTCTTTTTGACTCTAGCCATTCTAATAGGTATGGTGGTCTATCTCACTGGGGGGTTTATTTGCATTTCATTGACGATCAGTGATGTTGAACAGCTTTTCATGTACCTATTGGCCATTGGCAGGTCTTCTTTGGAAAATCTATTCTGATCCTCTGGCCATTTTTTAAAAATTGGTTTGATTTTTTTCCTTTTTCTTTTTCTTTCTTTCTTCTTCTTCTTCTTCTTTTTCTTCTTCTTCTTCTTCTTCTTCTTCTTCTTCTTCTGGCTATTGAGTTGTATGAATTCTTTATATATTTTGTATATTAACCCCTTATCAGATAGACAGTTTGCAACTATTTTCTCCCCATTTGGGAGGTTGCTTTTTCATTTCTTGATGATTTCCTTTGCTGTGCAGAAATATGCTCATTCTTTATTGAAAAACGTTGAAGCTCTGTGTTACCAGAGCTAGGTATGTGACTGATTCAGCATGGTGATGTCCCCGTGAAACCCTGTGTTTAGCATTATACAGTGCATGTGGCCCTTTCTTTGATAACATCTGATGAAACTGTTTTTTACGCTAGTCACGTGCGTGTCGTCCTCAGTAGAGTGGTGTCTCTGTGAAAAGCTTTATGCTTAAGATTGTGTGGTGCCTGGAGTCCTTTCTTGAGGAATAGCTGTTGTATATTGTAGTAACATAGCTCTGTGTTGTTATTTACTTAGCATAGTGATGTCTCTGAGTTTAGGCTTTTGTGGTGTGTGGGCTTCTTTCTTTAGGGTGACATAATGAAACTCTATTAAAAGAGCTCAGTGCGTATGTGTGCACGGGTACGGATATAGAATCAATATGGAACCAGCATATTGAGTCCATATGGTGCTGACGCTATGTGGTGCATATAATTTCATCTCGAGTGACATAAGTTAAAACACTGCGCTTCATCTATCTTGATGCACGATCAATTCAGTATGGTGCTCTGGGACACACAGTGGTTAGTACTGAGTGGTTGCAAAGAGTCCTTTCTATAGTCACATATATTGAAACTCATGTTCAACAGATCTCCATGAGGGATCTGTGTCTGGGCCTATGTGATGCATGTGCTACCTTCGTAAAAAAAAAAAAAAAAATATGTTTATTTTGTTTTTGAGAGAGAGAGACAGAGAGACAGAGTGCGAGTAGAGGAGGGTCAGAGAGAGAGGGAGACACAGAATCCAAAGCAGGCTCCAGGCTCCGAGCTGGCGGCACAGAGCCCGGCGCGAGGTTCGAACTCACGGACTGTGAGATCATGACCTGAGCTGAAGTCGGTTGCTCAACCGAGTCACACGGGTGCCCCTATATGTGCTACTTTTTAATGACATATGTTGAAGGTGCATTTAAAAGAAGGTGGTGTTGGATTGAGTCAGTATAGAAATGTGTGTTTGTAATACTGTTTAGCACTCTGTGGTCCACATGCTCTGGTTTTAGTGACATATGTTTAAACTACACACTTAGCTCCGCCAGGAGCATGGTTGATTCAGTAGAATGATGTCTCTTTGAAAGACCGTGTATAGTACTGAAATGTGCAAGCACTCTTTTCTCTAGTAACATATGTTGAAATTCTGTGTGAAAGAAAGGCATCACTTAACAGAATCTCTCGTGCACCGACATCTGATAAACCCCAAGTTTCAACATACGTCACTAAAGGGAAAGATACGCACGCCATTGATTGCTAACCATGGTGCGTCACAGAGACGTCATCAATCATGCACACAGAGCTTTTAAAACAGAGTTCGGGGGGTGCCTGGGTGGCTCAGTTGGTTGAGCATTTGACTCTTGATTTCAGCTCAGGTCATGATCCCAGGGCCGTGAGATCGAGCCCCGTGTTGGGCTTTGTGCTGAGCAAGGATCCTGCTTAAGATTCTCTCTCTCTTTCTCTCTCCCTCTGCCCCTCTCCCCCACTCACATGTTCTCTCTCTCTAAAATAAAATAAAATAAAATAAAATAAAATAAAATAAAATAAAATATAAATAAATAAAACCAGAGTTCAAAAATATGTCTCAAAAGAAAGGAACGGATGTGCCTGTGTCACACATTGCCAAGCATGTTTTGTTTTGTTTTTTTTTTTCAGAGACATTACATTACCGGATGAATCAGGAAATTAGTCTTATAAAACCCAAAGTTTCGAAGCATGTCACTAAATGTAGACTACATGCATGACACAGTGCTAAACAAAGTGATTCAAAGAGGGATGTCACTTCACTGAAAACAAAATCACTTGCTCCCTATTGAATGCACAGCTTCGACATCACTAAAAAGGAAGTTCAGACACCATACCCTGCCAAAGAAAAGTTTTCAGAGACATCACTACTGAATCAGTCACGCCCCTAGTTCTGTGATTTCAACATAAGGTCACCAACAATGGCGTCCTCCACCACACGGTGCTGAGCAGTGTTTCACAGTGACTTCCCCATAGGTGGCTTCCCTTCACCTCGCTTGTTTATAGGGTCCCAACACGTGCCACAAGGAAAGGAGTGCATACATCACACAGTGACAACAAACACGCTATTAGGGTTAGGATTTTTGTTGGATACAGGCGTTCGAGGACACATCTGTCAAATCACTAGCTGACAACTGAGCCAGTGGAAAGAGACTCCTTTGACCACACGTGACCAAAAAATGCAGTCTTTGCAAAACTAACTTAGAAAAGTCATTAAACAATCAATCAACTATAACCTGTAGCAAGCAGCAAAAACAGACCCTGAGGGTGGGGAATCTGATTTCCAGAGTTACCTACTGTAAGAGTCAAATGTCTAGTTATCAGCAAAAACGACAAAGAAACAAAGTAAGACTTACATATAGGAAAAAAAAAAAAGAAACTGTTGTTGAAGAAACACAGACATTGGGCTTATTATACAAAGCCTTTAACATTTTTTTAATGTTTATTTATTTTTGAGAGAGAGAGAAAGAGAGACAGAGCACGAGTGGAGAAGGGGCAGAGAGAGAGGGAGACACAGAATCCGAACCAGGCTCCAGGCTCTGAGCTGTCAGCACAGAGCCTGACACAGAGCTCAAACTCATGAACTGTGAGATCATGACCTGAGCTGAAGTGGGATGCTTAACTGACTGAGCCACCCAGGCGCCCCTACAAAGCCTTTAAATAAACTGTCTTAAACATGCTCAAAGGGCTAAAAGAAACCACTAGAAAAGCACTAAAGGAAACCAGGAGAATAATGTCTCAACAAGCAGAAAATATCATAAAGAGGTAGAAATTATTAAAAGGATCCGCATGGAATTAGTATTTTTGCATCTTGGGGGTAGATAGTTCGTAACGCAATTGCTGGATTGTAGGGTAGTTCTATTGTTAATTTTTTGAAGAACCTCCATACTGTTTTCCAGAGTGGTTGCACCACTTTGCATTCCCAACAGTGCAAGAGGATTCCCCTTTCTCTGGAGTCTCCCTAACACCGGTCCTTCCTTGTTTTGTTGATTTTAGCCATTCTGACAGGTGTGAGGTGATATCTCCTTGTGGTTTTGATTTGCATTTCCCTGATGATGAGTGATGTTGAGCATCTATTCATGTGTCTGTTGGCCGTCTGGATGTCTTCTTTGGGGAAATGTCTGTTCACGTCTTCTGCCCATTTTTAAATCGGATTATTCATTTTTGGGGTGTTGAGTTTTGGAAGTTCTTTATGTACGTTGCGTGTTAACCTCATTAGATATATCATTTGCAAATATCTTCTCACATTCTGTAGGTTGCCTTTTAGTTTTGTTGATCGTTTCTGTCACTGTGCAGAAGCTTTGTATTTTGATGTCCCGATAGTTTATTTTTGCTTTTGTTTCCCTCGCCTCCGGAGATATATATAGAAAGAGGTTTCAATGGCCAATGTCAAAAAAGTTACTGCCTGTGTTTTTCTGTAGGATTATTATGGTTTTGAGTCACATATATAGGTCGTTAATCCATTTTGTATTTATTTTCGTATATGGTGTAAGAAAGCCGTCCAGTTTTTCTTTTGCTTGTAGCTGTCCGGTATTCCCAACACCATTTGAAGAGACTTTTGCTTTACCATTGGATATTCTTTCCTGCTTTGTCAAAGATTCATTGACCACCCTACAACCCAGCAACTACACTACTAGGTATTTACCCAAAGAATAAAAAACTATTCATTCAAAGGGATACATGCAACCCGATGTTTATAGCAGCAGCATCAACAACAGCCAAATTATGGAAACAGCCCAAGTGTCCGTCAACTGATGAATGGGTAAAGATGATGAGGTACACACACACACACACACACACACACACACACACTGGAATATTACTCAGCCTTAAAAAAGAAAGTCTTGCCATTTGCAACATGCATGGTGCTAGGGAGTATTGTGCTAAGCAAAATAAGTCAGTCAGCAAAAGAAAAATACCGTATGATCTCATTTATATGTGGAATTTAAGAAACAAAACAAATGGGCAAAGGGAGAGACAGAGAGAAACCAAGAAACAGACTCTTAACTATAGATAACAAACTCATGGTTACCAGACAGGAGGTTGGGGGGTGGGGACAGGTGAAACAGGTGATGGGGATTAAGGGTGCACACGTGTTGAGCCCTGGATGTTGTACAGAATCACCGAATCACTAGATTAGACACCTGAAACTATATTACACTGTATGTTAACTAACTGGAAATTAAAAACTTAAAAAAAAAAAAAAGATTCACATAGAAATTTTGGAGCTGAATAGTGCGATAACTGAAACAAAAATTCCCCAGAGTGCTTCAACTCCAGCTTGAGTATAAAAGAACCAGCAAACTTGAAGATAGGCCCCCTGAAATGATCCACTCTGAAGAGCAGAAAGGAAAAATAATGAGGAAAAATGAACAGCACCAAGGGAGTAGATGACAGTGTCAAGAGGCCCCAGGGACCGATCCTTCCAAAGAAACACCACACCAACCCACCAACAAACCAAAAATGGGCAAGAGCAGTCAGTATCAACTTTGTCAGCTCTGGAAAATGGCCAAAGGCCTAGCACAACCTTGGTTGTGATGGCTTACGGAGGACAGGCTGACCGAAGCACACGAAGAGAGTTTGGGCGCATTTCTAATCTCTTCTTGCTCTATAGGGACACCAGTGATATGGGGTTAGTTGCCCCCCATATTCTTTAAAGAGCTTATCTCCAATACCGTCGTATTCTCAGGTACTGGAGGTTAGGAATTTAATGCATGAGTTTTAGGGGCATAGAAGTCAGCCCACGACAATCTTCTAAATGATTTGTACTTGTCTGTGTTCATATGTCTGGAATTCCCCTGACATACTGCTCGAAGAGCCTTGCTTTTATTTCCCTAACTCAGAACTCTCTTAGGGTGTGGAAATGATTACATAGAAAGGCATCCCTCAAAAACATTGAAAGACAAGGGGGCAATTTGCGGCTGCCCGTGGCACAAGATAACACTCAAGGCCAAAAACCTGGGAGGAAAAATGGGCAGTCAGGGACTTCCGGTAATAATGGCTCTGAGTGACTGGGGAAAGATCTGAGAAGACCACCATTTTCACTTCTGGCTGATCTGTAGGCTTCCCATTAGCAAGAAGTAAAGACTCAGGCAGAGCTGTAGACAGCTAGGCTAAGCTCTGAAGGAGCGCCCCCAACACAGAGCCAATCTGCTAAATACAGAGACAGTGTTTTCTTTTTCCTCTTTTCTCTCCCGATGCTGAAGGAAATCTCTGTCAACCAACTAACTGGACTCACTAAAGGCACAGTCCTTTCAGAGACTCTATACAACAAGAAACTACATCCTTTACAAAAATGGTTTAGAAAGATTCCTTAAAAAAAACCAAACAACTCCAAGCAATAGAGAGATAAGGGGATCTGATTTCTGGAGTTACCACATTATAATATCCAAAAAGTTCCATTTTCAGCAAAAAAAAAAAAAAAAAAATTTTTTTTGATTAAAAAAATGACAAAGCCTGTAAAGGAAGCAGAAATTATGGACCATTCCTAGGTCCATGCACAGGTTAAAAAAAAAAAAATTAATAGAAACTGTCCCTGAGGAAACGCAGACATTGGACTTACTAGACAAAGATTTTAGATTATTTGTCTTAAATATGTTCAAAGGGCTACATGGAATCAAGGACAAAAAAGCAAAGGAGACAATAGAGAGTATCATTAAATGGGTGGAAAATTTTAAAAAGGAATAGGGATTTTGGATCTGGAAGTACAATAACTGAAATTTAAAAATTCAGTACGGTATTTCAACACCAGGTTTAAGCAGGCAGAAGAAAGAATCACAAAACTTGATAGCTCAATTGAAATTATCCAGGTTGAGGTGCAGAAAGAAAAAGAATGAAGAAAAATGAGCAGAGCCTAAGAGATCTATGAGCTCCGACATACAAACAATGGGATTCCCAGAGGAAGATGGGCAGAAAGGAACAGAGAAACTACGTGGAGAGTGGCCTAACTTCGCAAATTTGATAACACACATGAATCTACACATTCTAGAAGCTCAACAAACTTCCAAGAAGGATAAAGTCAAAGAGATCCACACGGAGATACATTATAATCAAACTGTCAAATGCCAAAGACAAAAAGCAAATCTTGGCAGCAAGAGAAAGTGACGACTCATCATATACAAGAGATCCTCGATAATATATTTTTTAATTTTTTTTGATGTTTATTTATTTTTGAGAGAGAAACAGAGCGTGACTGGGTTAGGGGCAGAGAGAGAAGGAGACACAGGATCAGAAGCAGGCTCCAGGCTCTGAGCTGTCAGCACAGAGCCCGACGCGGGGCTTGAACTCACGAACCGTGGGTTCATGACCTGAGCCGAAGTAGGACGCTTAACCGACTGAGCCACCCAGGCGCCCCAAGATCCTTGATAATGTTAACATTTAATTTCTCATCAGAGTCCACAGAGATCACAAGGCAGTGGAAAGACAGTCAAAGTGCTGAAAGTTAAACATACCAACCAAGAATTCCACATCTGGTAAAACCATCCTTTAAAAAGGAGAAATTAAGGGGTGCCTGGGTGACTTGGTCAGTTACACGTCCGACTTTGGCTCAGGGCATGATCTCACGGTTCATGAGTTTAAGCCCCACATTGGGCTCGGTGCTGACAGTGTGGAGCCTGCTTGGGATTCTGTCTCCCTCTTTCTCTGACCTTCCCCCACTTGCTCTCTCTCTCTCTCTCACAAAATAAATAAAAATAAACTTTAAAAAGGAGAAATTAAGACATTCCTGGAAGAACAGAAAGTGAGGGAGTTGGTCACTAGCAAACATGCCCTACAAGAAAACCTATGAGGATACTTCAGGCTGAAAAGAAAGGAAATTAGACAGCAATTCAAAGTCATATTGTTGCATCCACACGACTCCTGAAACAGAATGCTAAGGGCACCAGTGACAGTCACAGCAAAGTTTATTGCAACGAGAGGCAAGGCCGACCGATCGGGACCAACACTCTTGATCAGAGTGCGGCCTCGAACAGCCGGAGTACAGAGTTTTTATAGCCGACCACATCGTCTTATCATCACCTGGGAACAGAACAAAGAAATAGTTCCCAGATGGGGGTGGAAACAGTTCAGACCTTCTGTGGTTAAGCCGCAACCAGTTGACCCCCTTGACCCTGCCTCCAGCGCCACTTTTTCAAAGTTCTCAACATGCCCTTACCCCAATCCAATCAAACACTAATCCAGTTGATTTCCCTTGAACTTTTGTCCCCTTGATTGATAGGACAAGGCTGTTATCTCTTAACCTACAGTGTCAAAACAAAGCTGTTATTTCCCAAGGCTACAGGTTAGCCCTACACTACAATTTAACCCTTACAATATGAAGAAAACAGTAACACTGGGGAAGGAGGGGGGAGAAAAGGTAATATTAAAAACTATGATTGTATTTTGGTTTGTAACTCCTCTTTTTTTTCCTGGATGATTGAAGAGAAAAGGGGAACTGACACCAATCTTTCTCAAACTCTCTGAATAACACTGAAGATTAGGAAACACATCCTCATACTATGATAACCTGATACAAAAGCCAGACAAAGACATCGCAAGAAAATAAACCACAGGCAAATGTCCCCTATGAATACTAGTCAACCAAATACTAGTCAACCAAATCCAGCATCACATTAATAGGACTGTATATCATGACCAGTGATATTTATCCCAGAAATGCAAGGATGGTTCGCATATGAAAATTCATCAATGTAATACACCATATCAATAGAATGAAGGTTTTAAATATACGATCATCTCGATTGATGCAGAAAGACATTGACAAACTCCAAAACTCTTTCATGATAAAATCATGCTATAAACTCTAAATAGAAAGGAATATCCTCAACCTGATACAGACATAGATGAAAAACCCCAAGCTAACATAATCAAGCCGAAGGAAAGAAAGTTTATCCTCTGAGATCAGGAACAAGACAAGGATGCCCATTTTTTGCCACGCCTCTCAATGTTCTCCTGGGCAGCTCCAGTCAGAGCGGTTCGGCAAGATCAGTAAATTAAAACCATCCATATTGGAAAGTAAGAGGTAAAATTATTGCCACTTGCAGATAACATGAACTTATATATAGAAAATCTTAGTGAATCCACAGAAAGACTACTGAATCTAATCAATGTAACAAAGATGTACAACTACGAGATGAATAGAGAGAAATCGGTTGTGTTTCTATACAATTACAATGAATAATCCTCAAAAGAAAGTAAGAAAACAATTGCACTTGCAATAATATTTAAAAGAATGAAATACATAGGAATAAATTTAACCAAGGAGGTGTAAGACTCGTACAACCAAAAAGTACGGAACGGCGCCGAAAAAAATCAAAGAAGACGTAAATAAGTGGAAGGACACCCTCTGTTCATGGAGGGGAACCCTTAACGTTAAGATGTCGCTACCCCCAGTGAGACATTGACTCGGTGCCTTGGTCCTTTCTTGCAAAAATGGAAAGGCAGACTGTAAAATTCATAGGGATCCCTGTGTATTTTTCAGGATCACGGGGCACAGGCTGTCCCTACACAGGGCCAGGACTCATTGGCCAGTGTATGGGTGACAGTCACAGATAACTGGTGAGCAAGACTTCTGAAGGGTTATGAGAGCAAGGTGGGGGTGTGGTGGTTTGCTCCCTAATGAAAGCAGCTTAAAAACTTAAAAAGGGGAACATGTATATGAAGAAAAACATAATAGACATGACAGTGTGAGGAACTCCGTGGGCCCACTTTCCAGTGAAACTAGTGAAAATTGGAAAAGTACAGCCATTTAAAGTCTCTAGAAATGGTCGGGGGACATATTCACTCAAGAAGATCTACTACAGTTGAGTAAGAATGCCAAACAGTGGTGGTGTTTGAATCAGGGCTCACTCACTTCCTACTCCCTCCCAGCTCGGCGAGATGGAAAACCCATTCTAGACTGGGTCAGCCAAAAACACAGAGCTCCCTCTCCCCCCAACTCCCCACCAGAGGGCTGATTTCCCAGAAGGCAGGACTCAGCCTTGCTTATTTTGTTCCCACCTACTTGCTGTGGAACTATATTCTGTACAACTGTGGCCAAGAGGTGGGGGCTTCCTTTTCTCCCCCAACGGGGGTGGGGGAGGTGGGGAGGTGGGGAGGGAAACAGGTCACAGAAGCAGATAAATCCTCATCTTTTCCCAGAGGAACTGACTTCACTGCAGTAGGGTGTGGAGAAGTGTAAGCCCGAGGGGGCTCTCAGCAGCAGAGGATGTGGTGAAAGGCAACTGGAAGGCAACTGGCAATATAAGCTAAACTGTAGGCTGGCTGGTTTGCCCAAGAGAACCAAGAGCTGGGAGGAGTCCACTTGGGGGTCAGAAGAGATCCCTAATACTGACCTCTACAAATATGCATTAAGGGAGTGGGAATGTGATGGGTTTGGTCCGTGGAGGAATTTCTGCCCTCAGGTTATTGTCGAAATAATAGAGGGATAGGCACAAATTAACAGCTGGATGTAGTTAGGAAAAGAGAAAAGAGAGCCCTGCCCAGACCAGTGTCATTACAAGGCAACTGTGAGTAGATACAGCCAAGGCTGTGCCCACTGAGAAGCAACATCCCAGGCTTACCACTGCAGGGATGGAAATAGACGCCACAAAAATAACCCAGCCAGTCACTAAATGAAACAATAAGCAAATAACAATAACATGCCCGGGAGGAGGACCAGTACCCACAGTGACTGCAATGTATTGTCCAAAATGTCCAGGGTCCAAAAAAAAAAAAAAAAGACATGCCAAAAAACTGGAAAGTTTGATCCATATACCAGGAAAATAAAAAAAGCAAGGACAGAAACCGCCGGTGAATAAGAACAGATGTTGGTTTTAACAGATAAAGCCTTCAAGTAGCCATTATAAGTAGGTTCAAGGACTAAAGGAAGGTGTCATAAAGGTACTGTGTCAAATAGAGAATATAAACAAAGAGATGGAAATTGTTTGAAAAAGAGATCAAATGGATATCCTGGCATTTATTTTTTTTGTTTTTATTTTTTTTTAAATTTTTTTAAACGTTTTATTTATTTTTGAGACAGAGAGAGACAGAGCATGAACGGGGGAGGGGCAGAGAGAGATTGGGAGACACAGAATCTGAAACAGGCTCCAGGCTCTGAGCTGTCAGCACAGAGCCCGATGCGGGGCTCGAACCCACAACCTGTGAGATCGTGACCTGAGCCGAAGTTGGACGCTCAACTGACTGAGCCACCCAGACGCCCCTGGATATCCTGGCATTTAAAGGACACTACCTGAAATTTAAAAATCACTAGGGCTGCACAACGGTAAAAAAAAAAAAAAAAAAAAAAAAAAAAAATCATCTGAGAAATGATAGCTAAAACTTCCCAAATTCCTTGGGGTGGGGGGAAGAATGTTCAGTGGACTCAACAAACTCAAAGTAGGATAAATGGAAAGAGATCCGTAAACAGACACATCATTGCAAAAATGCTGAAAGCAAACCACAGAGAAAATCTTGAAAAAGCAGCAAGAGAAGAAAAGACACATCCCTTACAAGAGAACCCCGGTAAGATTAGCAGTTAACTTCTTCCCAGGAAACAATACTAGAAAGAAGTGGGATAACATTCCAAGTGCTTAAAGAAAACTACAGTCAACCATGAACCCTGTAAAAGCTTTTTTTCAAAAATGAAAGCGAAATGAGACATTTCCACCTAAACAAAAATTGAGAATTTGTTACTAGCAGACTAAACTTACATGAAATTCTAAAGGAAATTCTTTAAATTGAAAGCAAGGGACGGGGCACCTGGGTGGCTCAGTTGGTTAAGCATCTGACTTCAGCTCAGGTCGTGATCTCACAGTTCATGGGTTCAAGCCCTCCCCATGTGTGCCAACAGCTCGGAGCCCGGAGCCTGCTTCCGATTCTGTGCCTCCCTCTGTCTCTGCCCTTCCCCCACTCACACTTTGTCTCTCAAAAATGAATAAACGTTTAAAAAAAATTTAATAAATTGAAAGCAAGTGATCCCAGATGGTAATTCAGATCCACATGAAAAAGCAAAGAGCAAAAGTAAAGGCAACTATGTAATTAGAATAGTATAGATGCACATTTTTCTCCTTTAATCTCTTATTTAGAGAGACATTACATAAAGCAATACATACATAATGTACTCTTAGGCCTGTAACAAAAAAAAAAAAAAATGTGATATGTTATTGGCTAAAGGTGCCAAAAGTTCAGAAATAACAGAAGCAAAACCATGAATCGCTGAAGCAGTAATCAGTAAAAGTTTATTGTGCACACACCAAAAAGACAGTTTGCAAGCCAGGAGCACACAAACGAAAACATGTCAATGAGGCTCAGAGGTATATTGTGATAAAGCAGCCTATATATGGAGAGAAAGCAGTGACTGTTTATTTTTCACAGTGATTGGTCATAATATTAGAATTTCCTTAAATGATAGGGAATTGGTCAGTGGCTACCTTATATCAGTCTTGGGAAACAGTTGAAGTTTTGCTTATGATTTCCAGAGGCATAAGCAAAAGTGACCCTGGTCAAGTTAGCATTGCATAATAAGCTAAATTAAGCTTTGTTTGTATGACTAAACGGGTTTTGTCTGCTCAGGGAATTTTCAAGGCTGGTGTCCATTTGTTTTTTATTTTAACAGAGGTGAATGGCAAAAGGAAATGAGTCCAGATGGTAACTTGAATTTACAAGAACAAATAAAGATAAGCAGAAAAGATAAATAGAAGGTTATTATGACTAAAGTGATAAATATATACTTGTTCTCCTTTCTTCTCTAAGCTTCTTTAAAAGACACTGAGTTTCATCAGATTATTTGTTTTTGGGGGGTGTTGAGTTTTATAAGTTCTTTATAAATTTTGGGTATTAACCCTTTATATCAGATATGTCATTTGCAACTGTCTTCTCCTAGTCCATAGTTGCCTTTTTGTTTTGCTGATTGTTCCTTCACTGTGCAGAAGCTTTTTATTTTGATGTAGTCCCAGGAGTTTATTTTTGCTTTTGTTTCCCTCGCCTTGGGAGACATATCTAGAAAAAAGTTGCGACGGCTGATGTCAAAGAGGTTAGCGCCTGTGTTCTCTTCTAGGATTTTTATGGCTTCAGGTCTCAC
Organism: Panthera onca; assembly: GCF_046562875.1. NCBI lineage: Eukaryota > Metazoa > Chordata > Mammalia > Carnivora > Felidae > Panthera > Panthera onca. The sequence goes on along the minus strand of NC_138352.1, from coordinate 26,949,110 downwards.
AGTTAGATCTTTCATCTGTTTTGGATTTATTTTTGTGTATGCTGTAAGGAAGTGGTCCATTTTCATTCTTTTCCACGTCGCTGTTCAGTTGTCCTGACACCATTTTGAAGAGACTGTCCTTTCCCCGCTGAATATTCTTTCCTGCTTTGTTGAAGATTAATTGACCATATAGCTGTGGATTTATTTCTAGGTTTTCTATTCTGTTCTATTGATCTATGTGTCTGTATTTGTGCCAGTACCATACTGTTTTGATTTCTACAGCTATCACTTGAGGTCCGGAATTGTGACGCCTCCAGCTTTGTTTTTCTTTTTCAGGAATGCTTTGGCCATTCCGGGTCTTTTGTGGTTCCATACAAGTTTTAGGTTTGTTCTAGTTCTGTGAAAAACGCTGTTGATATTTTGATAGGGATTACATTAAATGTATAGATTACTTTGGGTAGTAAAGACATTTTAACGATATTTGTTCTTCCAGTCCATAAGCATGGAATGTCTTTCCATTTCTTTGTATCATCTTCAATTTTTTTCATCGGTGTTTTATAGTTGCAGAGTATGGATCTTTCGCCTCTTTGGCTTTTGATGCAGTTGTAAATGGGATTGTTTTCTTAAATTGTCTTTCTGCTGTTTCATTATTGGCGTATAGAACGGCAGAGGGTTTCTGGACATTGATTTCTGTATCCTGTAATTTTACTGAGTTCATTTATTATTTCTAGCAACTTTTTGGTGGAGTCTTTTGGTTTTACTCTATGTAATATCATGTCGTATGCAAACAGTGAAAGTCTTTACTTCTTCCTTACTGATTTGGATGCCTTTTCTTTCTTTCTCTCTTTTTTAAATTTGAGAGGGAGAGAGACTGCACAAACAGGGGAGAGGGGTAGAGGGAGAGAGAGAATCTTAAGCAGGCTTCATTCCCAACGTGGAGCCCAACACGGGGCTCAATCCCATGACCCTGGGATCATGACCTGAGCCAAAAATCAAAAGTTAGATGCTCAAACAACAGAGCCACCCAGGTGGCCTTCTTTCTCTTTTTTTCAAGTTTTTGTTTAAATTGCAGTTAGTTAACATACAGTGTAATATTAGTTTCAGGTGTACAATTTAGTGATTCAACACTCACATACAACACTGGGTGCGCATGACAGTGCCCTCCTTAATCCCCATTGCCCGTTTACCCATCTCCCCACCTCCCCTCTGGTGACCATCAATTTGTTCTCTGAATTTAGGAGTCTGTTTCCTGGTTTTCCTCTCTGATCTCTATGATCAGAGAGGATCCTCTATGATCATTTTTCCTCTATGACCTTTTTTTTTTCTTAAATTCCACATATGAGTGAAATAGTATTTGGTATTTGTCTTTCTCCGACCAACTTATTTCACTTAGCATCATACTCTCTAGCTCCATCCATGTCATTGCAAATGGCAAGATTTCATCCTTTTTTAGGGCTGAGTAATATTCCATTATATATATGTGTATGTATATATATACACCATTATATATTATAATATTCAGTGTATATTGTATATATACAGTATTGTATATATACTCAGTTACCATGTCTTTGTCTATTGGTTGCCCCTTGCAATTCCTATGAATTTTTTACTAAGCATCTCAATTTCTGCAAGGACGTCAGCTGGGATCAGGATATGTATATGTAATATACATATATATACATATACATATATGTATATATATGTATGTATTTATTTGACATATGGTCATATGGTTTATTTGACCATATGGTCATATGGTTTATTTGACATATGGATATTGACATGCCAAAGAATGTATTTGGATCCCTACCTCACACCATATACAAAATTAAGTCAAAATGGATCAAAGACCTAAATGTAAGAGCCAAGACTATAAATGGAGAAAGAATTGGTAGAAGAAAGAAAGAAAAAATTGAAAAATAGAAGAAAAAAAGTGGTAAAATTTCAGGAAGTTGAATTTTTCAATGAATTTTTATAGATGACAGCAAAAGCACAAGCACCAAAAGAAAACTAGATAAACTAGACTTCAAAAAAAATTAGAAATTTGTGTGCTTCAAAGGACATTAGCCTTGAATATCTCCCACAGATTGGGAGACATTACTTGCAAATCATATATCTGCAAATCATATATCTGACAAGGGACTTGTATCTTGAATATATAGGGTTATTACAACTCAATAACAAAAGTTAAAAATTGAACTACATGATCTAGCAATTGCACTACTAGGTATTTACCCAAAGGATACAAAAATTCTAATTCGAAGGGACACATACTTACTAATGGCTATAGCAGCATTATCAACAATAGACAAAATATGGAAACAGTGTCCATCAACTGATGAATGGATAAAGAAAATGTGGACAAAGTGGCCAAAGTGGCCAAAGTGGGACACTTAACTGACTGAGCCACCTGGGGGCCCAACATCGTATTTATTTCATTGTATTTTAGAGAGAGAGCATGAGCAGGGGAGAGGGGCAGAGGGAGAGAATCTTAAGCAAGCTCCATGGTCAGCCTTACACAGGGCTTGATCCCACAACCTGGGGATCATGACCTGAGCTGAAATCAAGAGTCAGACACTTAACGGACTGAGCCACCCAGGCACCCCTAGGAGATAGACTTTAGATTTGAAGATACAAATAGGTTGAAACATAATACATAATTGTTTCCTGGGCCAGATGTGTGTGTGTGTGTGTGTGTGTGTGTATGTGTGTGTGCACGTGCATGTGTGTGCATGCAGGTGTGCACAATTATATGAGGGTAATATCTAAAGAGTATAGGGGTTTTTTTTGAGGTGACAAAATGCTCTAAAATTGTGATGGTTGCACATATTTGTGAATATACTAATATCTACTGAATTATACACTTTAAATTGGTAACTTGTGTAGTATGTGAATTATACCTCAATAAAGCTTTAAAACATTTTTCATATGGAATTTCAAGGGCCCCCAAATAGCCAAAAAATCTTGGAAAAGAACAACAAAGGTAGAGGATTTACACTTAATTTCAAAACTTACTACCAAGCTATAGTAATCAAAACAGTGTGGTATTGGCATAAGGATAGATATATCAATCAATGGAACAGAATTTACGGGGCAGAAATAAACTCATTTATCTTTAGTCAGTGATTTTTGACAAGATGTCAAGTCTCTTCAGTGCAGAAAGAATAGACTTTTCATCAAAAGAGGATGGGACAACTTCATATTCATATACAAAGAATGCAGTTCAGCCCTTACCTCATATCAATCAACTAAAAATGGAATCAATCTCTAAATATAAGGGCTAAAAAGTGTAAAGGTCTTGGAAAAACAAATAGAGGTAAACCTTCATGGCCTTCAATTTGGCAATGGAGTCTTAGATACGACACTAAAAGCACAAGCCACAAAAGATAAATGAGATAAATAGGACTTCACCAAAATTAAAGGGTTTTGTGCATCAAAGGACACTATCAAGAGAGTGAAAAGACAACCCAAAGAAGGTGAGAAAATATTTTCAAATCATTTATTTAGTAAGGGCTTAGTATCCAGAATATTCTTCTATTTATTCCATCACTGTCTCTCTATAACAGCGTCCATAACTTTTGTATGGATTTCATTTCTGAGTTTCAATCCCTACGTGTTTGTGCTATAGAAACCTAAAATGAAATCTGTCATATAGTGAAGCCATTACCTTCTCCCCAAACAAGTAAAACATCTTCTTCCTTTAGTTACTAATCTTAGTTAATAATGTCCCTAGATAGGCACCCAGGGATCAGTCTTTGCAACCCTTCTCAGAACTATGCAAATACAGTTAAGTGTTGGTGTTGTCTCTACACCGAGCCCTGTTGACATCCTTCATTTCCACTCAAGTCCCACAGACATATTCTCATCCCATTCCCATTTTCTTTCAGCCTTAGTTTCAATGTTAATTCCTTGGAAATCCCTTCTCTGAACTCAACATTGAGTCCCATTCCTTTCCATTCTCCCCGCCTGTCCTCTTGAATAAAACTCTGTCTTCCGGACGTTCATCTATTTTGTCATTATACAATTATTTCTTTATCTCTTTACCTCTGTCTTCCTCCAACTGGACCAGTTGCGGAAAAACTGACCCCAGAATACTAAAATAAAGCAGATTTCCCTGTGATCGTTACTTCCGAGTTAGAAATTCAGAGAAATTCCTTGCTATCTTAGCCTTAAATGCCTGTTTGTTAAAAAAAAAAAAAAAAAAAAAAAAAAAAAAAAAAAAAAAATCCTATAGTCAGGGGCATCTGGATGGCTCAGTCGGTTGAGAGTCTGACCTCAGCTCAGGTCATGATCTCACAGTGGGTGAGTTTGAGCCCCACACAGGGCTCTCTGCTGTCCGTGCAGGGCCCGCTTTGGCTCTTCTCTCCCTTTCTCTCTGCCCCTCTCCTGCGCTTTCTCTCAAAAACAAAGAGACATTAAAGCAATTTCGGTAGTCAGATCACACGATTGTCTTCAGATTCAAGTTTTACTTACAGAAGAAAGAAGGCCTGCCCCAACTGGAAATATGGGTGCAGATAGGTGTTTGAGATGGTGACTTCAATTCCTTTGGCGATCTACCCAGAAATGGAATTGCTGGATCACAGGGTAGTGCTTTTTTTTTTAATTTTTATTTTTTTAGGAACCTCCACACTACTTCCCGTAATGGTTGTGCCAACTCACATTCCCGTCAGCATTGTCGAAAGGTTCCCTTTATTCCGCGTCCTCACCAACGCTTGTGAGTGTCCGCTGTCGTTTTGATAACAGCTCTTCTGACAGGTGTGAGGTGATCTCACTGAGGTTTTGATTTGCGTTTTCCCGATGACGAGTGAGGCTGAGCACACCTCCCCATGGACCTGCTGTCTTTTTGTATGTCTTATTTTCAGAAATATCTATTCCAGTCCTTTGCTCATTTAATTGGATTATTTGGTTTTTGTTCTGTTTTTGCTGCGGGGTTGTGTGAATCCCTTATATGTTTTGGATATGAACCCCTTATCAACGTAGGGTTTGCAAATATTTTCTCCATTCCCTGCTGTTTCACTCTGTGGTTTCCTTTGTGGTGCAGAAGTTTGGTTTTTGTTTGTTTGTTTGTTTAGTTTGATGCAATTCCACTTGTCTAGTTTTGCTTTTGTTGCCTGTATTTTTAGCATCATATCCAAAAACATCACTGCAAAGACCCATGTCAAGAAGCTTTTTCCCTATGTTTTATTTTAGTAGTTTTATGGTTTCAGGTCTGATTTTAGGTCTTTAATCCACTTTGGCCAATGTTTGTATATGGTGCGAGATAAGAGACCGATTTCATTCTCCAGCATGGGGATATTCAGTTTTCCCAGAACCATCTGTTGAAGAGACTATCCTTTCCCCTTTGTGTATTCTTAATACCCTTTTTGAAGACATTTGACCATATACATGAAAGTTTATTTCTGGACTCTTCTTCTATTCTATTGACCTATATGTCTGTCTTTATGTCAGTCTGATACTGTTTTGATTACTGTAACTTTGTAATGTATTTTGTAATTATGAAGTGTGAGGTCTCTAGCTTTGGTCTTTCTCAACATTGTTTTGGCTATTCAGGGTCCTTTGAAATTCTGTGTGAATTTTAGGATGTTTTTGTCTATTTCCGGCAGGGGGTGGGGGGGAATGCCATTGGGATTCTAATAAGGATTGAATTGAATTGAATCTATAGATTGCTTTGGGTAAGTATTGACATTATTTAAACAACAATAATTCTTTCTTTTTATTGTTATTGTAAATGTTTATTTATTTATTTTGGGGGCAGGCAGAGAGGGAGAGAGAAACCCAAGCAGGCTCTGTGCAGAGCCTGACATGGGGGGGGGGGGGTGCTGTGAGATCATGACCTGAGCCGAAATCAAGAGTCAGACAATTAATCAAATAAGCCACCCAGGTGCCCCCAACATTAACTCCTTCAATCATGAACAGGAAATGTTTTTCCATTTGTGTGCGTGTGTCCTTTCATTTCTTTTGGCAAATGTTTTATAACTTTCTGTGTATAAGGGTTTTTTTGGGTTTGTTTTTTTTGCCTCCATGGTATTTTGTTCTTCTTGATGCTATTGTCAATAGAAAGAATAGTTTTCTTAATTTCCTTTTTGATCTGCTCATTATTAGTGTATGGAAATGTAGCTGATTTTTGCGTATTGATTTTGCATCCTGCAACTTTGCTGAATTTGCTTATTAGGTCTAAGGTTTTTTGCCTCAGTCTTTAGGATCTTCCATACATATGATTATGTCATCTGCAAACAGATGATGTTTTACTTCTCTTTTTCCAATTTGTATGTCTTTTATTTCTTTTTATTGCCTAATTTCTGTAGCTAAGAATTCCAGCTACGTTGCAGCAAAATTGAATCAGTAATCAACAAATTCCCAACAAAGAAAAGTCCAGGACCAAATGGCTTCACAGGTGAATTCTACAAAACATTTAAAGAAGAGTGAATGCCTATTCTTCTCAAACTCTTCCAAAAAAGAGGGAGGAAAGCTTCCAATTTCATTCTATGAAACTGGAATTACTCTGATACCAAAACCAAGTAAAGGCACTATCAAAGAGAGAGAGAGAGAGAAGCCAATATCTCTGGTGAACATGGATGCAAAAATCATCAACAAAATATAAGCAAATCAAATGTAACAATACATTAAAAAAATTATTCACAACAATTAGGTGGAGTTTATTCCTGGGATGCAAGGTTGTTCAATATTCGTAAATGCATCAACATGACCTATCACATCAGCAAGAGACCAATATGATCATTTCAACAGATGCAGAAAAACAGATGCACTTGTGTAAGTGTAACATCCATTCATGGTTTAAAAGTTTGGTCTCGGGGCGCCTGGGTGGCTCGGTCGGTTAAGCGTCCGACTTCGGCTCAGGTCATGATCTCACGGTCCGTGAGTTCGAGCCCCGCGTCGGGCTCTGTGCTGACAGCTCAGAGCCTGGAGCCTGTTTCCGATTCTGTGTCTCCCTCTCTGTCTGCCCCTCCCCTGTTCATGCTCTGTCTCTCTCTGTCTCAAAAATAAATAAACATTAAAAGTTTGGTCTCTGTATTTAATCCCACCAAAGGCCATGAGAAAGGAGTAAGGGTCCCAGGCACTCTCATACCATGATGATTGGGTAGCAAACTTGTAAAGACATAGATAAGTAAATAGAAATGTATAGAAAGAGTGAACATCTCCTTCCCAGAGTTATATAATCTTCTCTAGAGGTACTTGTTAGAATTTTTGTTTATATGATTTTGATATTGTCCCATTCATTTGATATACTTTTTAAAAATATAGAATTTATTGTCAAGTTAGCTAACAAATAGTATATGCGGTGTGTTCTTGGCTTCAGGAGTAGATTCCTGTGATTCATCACTTACATACAATACCCAGTGCTCACCCCAACAAGTGCCCTCCTTATTGCCCATCACCCCTTTTCCCCGCCCCACCCTGCCCCCATCAACCCTCAGTTTGTTCTCTGTATTTAAGAGTCTCCTATGGTTTGTCTCCCTCTCTGTTTGAAACTATTTTTTTTCCTTCCCTCCCCCTTGGTCTTCTGTTAAGTTTCTCAAATTCCACATAGGAGTGAAAACATATACTTAAAAAAAACATGCACAAATATATCATTTAGGCGATTATATTATATTCATAATTCTTCAACTTGTTTGTTTATTGAGAGAGCACGAGCACATAAGTGTGAGCAGGGGAGAGGCAGAGGGAGAGAGAAAATCCCAAGCAGGATCCATGCCAAGCTTGGAGCCCGATTTGGGGCTTAATCTCATGACAGCGAGATCATGACCTGAGATGAAATCGAGAGTCTGACGCTTAACTGACTAAGCCACCCAGGCACCCTTTCAACTTATTTTTCAAAGCATATTAAGCTTTAGAGATATTTCCAGGTAACAGAATATATATCTATGCCATTATTTTTAATTTCCACATAATATAAAGCCACATAATACAATGAATGGCAGTAATTCATTTAAATATTTTAAGTTGGTGGGTATAGAGAGCATTTCTTCTGCGTTTGCAGCTATAAATCGATAAGCATGAATAATCTTTACATACCTCTTTGTGGATCTGTATTTTTTTTTTCAAAAAGAGGTAATCTAAATATATGATAAAGTTATTTGTTCTAGCGACACATTTTTTTTTCAGTTCACATAGTCAGATTTCCCTGAAAAATGTCTTTGTTAGTACATGTTTAATTTTTTTTAATTTTTTAAAGTTTATTTATTTATTTTGAGAGAGGCAGTGAGAGCTCAAGCAGGGCAGGGGCAGGGAAAGAGAGAGAATCCTGAGCAAGCTCCACACTGTCAGAGCAGAGCCTGATGTGGGGCTTGAACCCACAAAGTGTGAGATCATGACCTGAGCCAAAACCAAGAGTCGGACACTTAAACAACGGAGCCACCCAGGCAATTTTATGTGTCAGTTGGCTGGGCCACAATGTGCCCAGATATTTGGTTAAACATTATTCTGGACCTCTCTGGGCAGGTGTTTCTGGATGAGATGAAATTTGAGTTGGTAGATTAAGCAGATTGTCCTCCCCAACGTGGGTGGGCCTCATCCAACCTGTCGAAGGCCTGAATAGAACAAAATGATGGAATAAAGGAAAATGTGCTGTCTAGTTGCCTGTCTCTGAGCTGAAACTTTGGTTCTCTCCTGTATTCAGACTTGGACTGGAGTGACACCATCGGCTCTCCTGGTTCCCAGGCCTCTGACTACAGGCCTTGGTACTTCTCAGTCTCCATAATCACATGAGCCAATCCCTTCATCCAAATGCAGAAATTCCAGGGGTGCCTAGGTCAATCAGTTGAGCATCCAACTCTTGATTTCAGCTAAGATCATGATCCCAGGGTCATGGAATTGAGCCCTGCGTTGGGCTCCATCAGTGCGGAACCTGCTTAAGATTCTCCCTCCCTGTCCCCCTGTCCCCCCCCTCCCCCACTCGTGCCCACTCTCTCAAATTAAAAAAAAATAATTAATTTAAAAAATGCAGAAATCCTGAAGCTGGAAGCTTCTTCCTGTAAAGTTAGAGCTTGTGATATAGCCTCAAGTTTCTGTCATCTAAAGGGCTTTGTTCGACTACTCCACCCCTAGCCTGCAGATTTAAAAACTACAAAGTACCTGAGAAAATAGTGCCAGCATAAGGTAAACCCAGTCCCTAGTTTTTCCCAACCCATGAAACGTCTTTCAATGGAAACTGTTTGAAAATCACAAATATGGATGGAAACCCTTTACATTATGTCTTCCTCCACAGTGGCCCAAAGGGGGCTGCCAAACAGGTAACGTTGGTGTCTTAGGGTTCAGAGTCCAAATGCAGGTGAGGAGCCACAAGGACTGAGGGAGGCCTGGCAGGGGATGGTTTTGACACTCCTCCTGCAGCACTCTGCTCTAGGTGAAAGTTTTTGTCATTCGTCTTCGAGTTCTCACCCCTGTTCTCACTCCTCCACCTGCTTCCCATGGGAAATCTTCAGTCTTATTCCACACACCCATGGCCGTCTTCTGGTCACGTGATTCCATCTGCTTTGTCACCACAAAGATGGACAAACATGAACAAACTCCACAAATGGCACCCACATTAACCATACACAGCCCTGGGTCAGGCCCTTGCTGTCCTCCTCTTTCCAGATGGTGAGAGCGAGGGAGTTAAAAAAAAAATTTTTTTTAATGTTTATTTATTTTTGAGAGATGGAGACAGAGGGTGAGCAGGCGAGGGGCAGAGAGAGAGGGAGACACAGAATCCGAAGCGGGCTCCAGGCTCCGAGCTGTCAGCTCAGAGCCCGACGCGGGGCTCGAACTCATGAACGGAGAGATCATGACCTGAGCCGGAGCCGGAAGCTCAACCGACTGAGCCACCCAGGCGCCCTGAGAGTGAGGGAGTTTAAACAAGACACACTCAAGACCACATGAGGGTTAGTGACGGGTCAGAACTCAGATTCAGATAGCCCAGTTCCAAAGCATCTTTATTATTCTCGAGATGTGGGCGTTATGTACACCATCTCATTGTGCTTCCTGGAAACTTTAGATTGATTGTAGGGGGAAGGAACTGCGGGTCAGCTACGGTGAGCCACACTTTAGAGAAAGCTGTACACGTTTGTTACCACTTTGCTGTCTGACCCACTTCACAGAGATTCCTTCAGGGAAACCCCTTGGGGGACATATGTTGTAACTCTTATTAATTCTTTAATTATTTACTCTGTTGGGATAGTGTTCACTGTCACCAGAGCAGCCAATGCAGTAGTTCAAGAACAAACTCTCGCAAGACTCCACACCCCTCAGCAAGTTAAGAGTCAACCTTAGAAATCTACCTTCTCATTTCCTGCGTTCTTAGATTTTCCTTGCGAGCTCACCTGTGCCCGCATGAGCAACAGACCATGATGAATTCGACGGTGGATGTAACAAGAAACTAAGGGATGTCCCCTGACCTGCTGTAAGGGAGAACTCTGGACAGGCTGGGTAGACTTCCATGGATGGAGTCACATGGGGGCGGGGGGGGTGCAGGGCATCACAGACGTCCCATTGTGACGCGGGTGGAGTCTTAGCTGGGATTGGCCGGGTGGGCACAGGGTGGGATAAAAAGCCGGGCTCAGAGCAGACCTTGCACTGAGAGTCCCTGGGGAGGGGTGTACCTCGTTTTCTGCTGGTCTCGTCCTCCCCACCGCCTCAGCACCCACTCAGGGCCCCTTTCCCAGTCTCCCAGGCTTCCGGTATAGACTCAGGTCTCCCACTTCCCACATCTACCTTTTCTATCCTGAGGCAACTAAAAAGAAACAGAAAAGCAGAAAGACACCAAGCTGAGCCCCCAAATCTGGAATCTTATGGATCAGTAACAAAGGGAAGCCCATCGCCAGAATGATAAATATCGCGAGCTCAGTGAGCTTCACCAAAGTCATGGGAAATCCTAGGGTTTTAAAATGTAAAACCTTGGAAGAAAACTCAGAATCCTAATGAGCACTTCATCAGAGGTACTGCGGAAGAGAGCAAAAGTCGTGCTGGGCTCTCACTTCCCATATGGTATTTTCTCCACCCAAGTGATGAATGAACCTGAGTCCACAATCATGGCTTATTCATGAGACAGCAGCCAGCACAAAGCCTTTCCCCTCCTGTGAGATGAATCATTACCCAACCAGGCATACTTAGGGAGCAGTACGTCCTTCAGACGGCCATATCCATCCTTCTTGTGTTCCGCGGCTCCCCTCTGATCAGGTAAGGCCTCTGAGCCCACAAAGACCACCAGTGTCCGTCCTGCCTATTCTAGAATTTCATGTTCGTGGAAGCATACAGTGTGTGCTGTGTTGGGTAGGGTTTTCTTCTCTCGACATAACGCTGTTGCTTGTATCAGAAGCATGTCCTTTTTATTGCTGGGCAGTTCTCCATCGTGTGGATGATCATCCATACTTTCCGTTCTCCTGTTGCTGGAAACCCGGGCTATTTCCACGTAAAGGATATTATGAATAAAGCTGCCTTGGGTATCCTGGTATATATCTTTTGGTGGGGTTATCGTAGCATCTGGAGACCAAATACATTTCATCATTTATGGGGGTATAAGGACCAGTGGAAGACCTTGCCCAGGGTCACATGACAAGGCTGGGCACACCCAGGAAAGCGGTCTCTGACATCAGTGGTCCTCCGCGTTGTTTGGATGGAGTCATGGTGGTTGAACTTTAGGACTCCGTTAACTCAGGCTCCCCATATCCATTTTACAACCTTGAGATTAGCTCCCAAGCTTCTGGGGGTGGCAAAAAGGGACTGGTTTTCCCCTTTCGCCTTTAGTCTGGGCTCAGACTCTGAGCAGGTCAGGGAGAGGCAATGAGATCAAATTTCTGATTCACTGTGTGTATGTCCCTTCCCCTCCCAGCTTCATTTTCTCCATGTGCCAAGAGAGAAGATTAGCTCCATTCTGGGGCTCACTATGGGCCTGACAGTCTGTGAGTCCAAAACTACCCACAATTATTCAGCGATGGTTAGAGATGGGGTGTCCTTTCCCCATCTGCCCTCTCCAGTCCCTTGCGGCCCCAGAGTCACCCCTCCGTGTAAGCTCCACATGGGACTCTGCACACTGCTTCCCTCGTCAACCTAAAATTTTCAGGAGGTAATAATTAGGCGAGAGCATTTATTTGGGATTAAAGAATTGCTATTTGGGGTACAGACATGGGTAGTTACCCAAATAGTGTCCCACTAGAAAGCAAAAGTCAAGTTAAAAAAAAAATCTTTTTTTAATGTTTATTTATTTTTGAGAGAGAGAGACAGAGAGCATGAGCAGGGGAGGGACAGAGGGAGAGGCAGACACAGAATCTGGGGCAGGCTCCAGGCTCCGAGCTGTCAGCACAGAGCCTGACGCGGGGCTCAAATCCATGAAACCGTGAGATCATGACCTGAGCCGAAGTCGGACGCTTAACCGACTGAACCACCCGGGCGCCCCAAAAGTCAAGTTTTTAAAGCAAAAAGGGAATGCTTGCATCTGCTGTTTACAAACAACCTTTGATCGGTGTTGGTGGCAGAAAGGTCATCCTTACTGAATATAATGGGTTGCTATAATATCCGTAAGCGAAGTCTCTTGCTGTAGCAAGTTGCTGGTATTCACGGTGAGTCCTGGGAAAATTTTCGGTTTGGCCCACTTCAAATTTCGTGGTTCCGCTGGTGAGAACATACATAAAGCCCATCTCCTTAACGGCCTCCCGCTTCGTTTTACAGCCCCTTGACATTATGACCGCATTTCATGTCATCTTTCATACACCCAGTGCCCAACTCCCGTGACAGTCAGTGCTTTTTAAAATGTACCCAAGATGTTGGCTTTATTCAGGTATGGTGAGGCCGGGGCGCCTGGGTGGCTCAGTCGGTTAAGCGTCCAACTTCGGCTCTCAGGTCGTGACCTGACGGCTCGTGAGTTCGAGCCCCACGTCGGACTCTGTGCTGACAGCTCGGAGCCTGGAGCCTGCTTCACATTCTGTGTCTCCCCCTCTCTCTGTCCCTCCTCCGCTCATGCTCTGTGTGTCTGTCTCTCGCTCTCAAAAATAAACATTAAAAAAAAAAAAAAAAGGTATGGTGAGGCCAACATCAGAAAATGGTTGCTCTTGAGAGACAGTCTGTTATAGTTCCTAAGAGGAGGGGCCATATCACACCATGCAGGGCCACGTTGGGGGAGGCACCCAGGTCAGTCAGGAGGCAAAAGACAAAAGCCTTTAGTTTTTGCTGGAAGGTTTGGGTGAAACAGGGGAAACAGGCTTGGGATTGGCCACTTTGAATAATTTCAGGGGCTCTGGGGTGTAGGGGCTGTCCCGAGTTGTCTGGTACATGGCCCTGGGGTGATTTATGACAGGGGGATAGTGTCCCAGACTGCCAGAGTCCGAAAACAGAGGTGCTGGGGATGGCCTTGCCCATCAAAGGTGTGCTTATAGGCAAATCCTTTACTATGTCCAGGAATTAGCCAACTCTGGCAGGGATAGTCCCTCCCAGGTCCACAAGGCCACCAGGATGTCAAAGCATCATAAATGGGACGCCTGGGTGACTCAGTCGCTTGACTGTCTGGCCCTTGGTTTCGGCTCAGGTCATGATCTCACAGTTTGTGGGATCGAGCCCCGCGTAGGGCTCTGCACTGACAGCACAGAGCCTGCTCGGGCTTCTCCACCTCTCTCTCTGCCCCTCCCCAGCTCACGCACACGCTCTGTCTCAAAATAAATAAATGAACGTTTTTTTTAAAAATCGTAAAATGTGGAGAATTTAAAACATGAATATAGTCAGGGACGGGCAGGATGCTGTAGGAAGAATCCTCTGGAGTCCTGCTCCATCCCACCAACTGGTGGACAAAAATGGCTCCTGGAACACCCTCCAGGAGGTGCTAGGGCGGTCCTTTGGGCTTCAGGGAGAAAAAGCAGTTTGTGTGCGTGTGTGTGTACAAGTGTCTGTATGCGTGTGCTTTTTGTGTGCACATTCTCAGCTAATTCCTGTTACCGATTAAGTATCTACATAGTCTAAGCTTTGTGATGGTCATTGTTATCCAGTGTGTTCAGTCAGACAGCACCTGAATATTTCTAATTGGGCCCCGTGGGCCAGGAGCCCCTTCCATCCTGGCTGCCCCCGCACTGTTCCTCACCCCCATGGGAAGCCGCTAAGATGCTCTTAGGGGGAGGGAGACACAGAGTTGCCGCTTCTGGCAGGTCAGGCTGCAGGGACCCCAAAGGAAACAATCTCTCTTGTGTTCACTAGGGCCACAGGAATGGGTCAGAGAGATCGGGGAGCAGAGCCAACAAGCCCACCATCTTCTTAGCAGGGTCTCGGGTAGATGCGTCTCATCTCTCTGCCTCCCCGGGACTTCGGTTCCAATGATCAGATAGTTCAAAGAATCTCAGAGGGAATCTGCAGAGGCCTGTCTTGAACCGTCTGCAGCTTTCCAGAAAACAGTCATTCGACTGGAGACTGAGTTAGGGTAGGGGTGGGAGGGTCTGGGGGGGAAATGATAATGGCACATATGTTTTTCTCCAGCAGAAGAGAAGTTTCTTAATGCCTCAATTAGTTAAAACCAAACCCCGCCCCCCAAAACCCAACACCTCCATAGTGAGGTGAGGTGATCCCTGACGTGCCCTAAGGCTGAGGCACTTGAAGCCATGTGTGATGTTCCCAGCAGGACTGGCCAGGGTGGGCACCAGGGCAAGTGTGGGGAAGACTTCTTAACCCAGCACCGGGCTGGCCTAGGGCTCTGTGGGATGGTTGTGGTTATTGAGTCTGGCAATACATGGAGACAGGGTTCATTCCTTTTATCTGATTTCAATCATCTCCACAACCCAGGAAAATTTTCAGACCGGTATGATGGAAGTTCCTCCCATCTCGGCAAATATGTGAACTCCAGAAAGTCCGAGCCAGATGTGACCTCATATGCCACCCATCCAAAATTTCCACTCTGCAGATAGAGAGCCTGTGGGCCAAAGAACAGTTGTCCAAATCGAACTACAAACTCAGGATGTGAGAACAGAAACAAAAGCATGGTGGGGTGCCTGGGTGGCTCAGTCGGTTAAGCGTCCGACTTCAGCTCAGGTCACGATCTCGCAATTCGTGGGTTCGAGCCCTGCGATGGGTTCCGTGCTGAAGGCTGGGACCCTGGAGCTTGCTTCGGATTCTGTGTCTCCCTCTTTCTCTCTGCCCCTACCCCACTCATGTGCTCTGTCTCTCTCTAAAAAAACAAAACAAAAAGAAACAAAAAAAAAAAAACACAAACAAAAAACCCCAGAAACAAAAGCATAGTCGTAAGTTGGATGCCTGCTACCTGTTATAAATCCTGTACAAGTCCAGCGGCATATAACCTTTCTTACCCTCAGGAAACTTTATTTGGTGGCTTCCTTGCCTGTGTTCACCCAAGGGGAATGCCACGAGTTGCACATTTCCCTGCCTGAGGCTTTGGGCTGCCATATAGGTCCCCAGTTCAGGGCCTGCAGGATCAGGCATGGGATTTTTCTTCTGTGCCTGGAGTGCCCCCCAATGGCTAATTCGGTAACAACCGTAGTTCCCTCTAATGTCTTCATGCAAGACAAGACATTGTCAGGAAGGGGGTCTTGCACGCTCCTCTTTGGCAACTTCGCCTCCCCGTCAGTGTACATGTGGGGAAAACATGCATCAGTAAAATGTTCCCCGAGGATGGACGTTTTCGTCCTGAATCCTTGGATTCCTCGAACTTCGTCCCTCCTGGAGGACTCAGTGGCTAGTCCTGCCCGCCTCTCCAGAAGGTTCCTTCCCTCCCTGGCACATCCATCTCTTGGAAGCTTCTTCCCACCAAGACACCCCTCACATCCCAGCCCTGAACTGAGCACTGACTGGTGGTTACAACCCTGCAGCGACCAGCCCTGAAGTTTGACTCAGGAAGCCGAGACTTTACTGGGACATCAGCTGGAAGGGATCCGGCTGGGGGGTGGGGGAATATAGCTCAGCCTGTGACCCGAGAAAGAAAATTCATCTAGGACTTAAGGACCAAATTAAACTTTGTTTATAGAAACTTATTCTACTAAAATTAACAACTCAGGCAACAACAGATGTTGGCAAGAATGCGGAGAGAGAGGAACCCTTTTGCAGTGCTGGTGGGAATGCAAACTGGTGCAGCCACTCTGGAAAACAGTGTGGAGGTTGCTCAGAAAATTAAAAATAGAACTACCCTATGACCCAGCAATTGCACTGCTACGTATTTATGCAAAGGGTACAAAAATGCTGATTCAAAGAGGCACATGCACCCCCTTGTTTATAGCAGCACTATCGGCAATAGCCAACGTATGGAAAGAGCTCAAATGTCCATCGAGGGATGAATGGATAAAGAAGATGTGGTATATATATACAATGGAATATTACTCGGTGATCAAAAAGAATAAAATATTGCCATTTGCAACTACGTGGATTGAACTGGAGGGTATTATGCAAAGCGAAATTAGTCAGTTGCAAAAAAACAAATATATGACTTCACTCATATGAGGACTTTAAGATAGAAAACAGATGAACATAAGGGAAGGGAAGTAAAAATAATATAAAAACAGGGCGGGGGACAAATCATAAGAGATGCTTAAATACAGAGAACTAAAAAAATATTTCAATATTTCTCCATTTCTTGCCAACACTTTTTTTTTTTTAATCTGTCTTTTTAATTATACTCATCCTAGTGGGCGTGAGGTGGCACCTCGGTGTGGTTTGGATTTTCTTTTCCCTGATGACAATGTCGAGTGTCCTTTCACACGCTTTAGGCCACCGGTATATCTTTTTTAGGGGGAAAATGCCTATTCAGATTTTTTCATTGGGTTGTCTTTTTACTATTGAATTGAAAGAATTCCTTCTATATTCTGGATACAAGTTCCTTGTCAGATACACCATTTGCAAATATATGTACTCTCTTTACATGGGTTGCCTTTTCACTTTTTTTTTTTTTAATTTTTTTTTTTTAACGTTTATTTATTTTTGAGACAGAGAGAGACACAGCATGAACGGGGGAGGGGCAGAGAGAGAGGGAGACACAGAATCGGAAGCAGGCTCCAGGCTCTGAGCCGTCAGCCCAGAGCCCGACGCGAGGCTCGAACTCGCGGACCGCGAGATCGTGACCTGAGCTGAAGTCGGACGCTTAACCGACTGAGCCACCCAGGCGCCCCTCACTTTTTTTTTTTTTAAACTGAAGTGTAGTTGACATACAATGTTCTATTGTTTTCAGCTGTACAACACAGTGATTCAGCAATCTTGTACATTGCACCGTGGTCCCCACCGTAAGCCTGGTTACCATCTTGTTACCATACAGAGTTATTCCCTCTGCTGTACTTTGAATCCCTGTGACTTACTTATTTTATAGCTGCAAGACTGTACCTCTTAATCCCTTTCGCTTACTTTGCCCACCCCCACCTCCCCTCCCCTTGAGCAACTACCCGTTTGTTCTTTGTATTTAGGAGACTGTTTCTGGTTTGTGTGTGTGTTCCTTTGTTTTGCTTTTTAGATTCCACATATAAGTGAAATCCTACGATGTTTGTCTTTTTCTGACTTACGTCACTTAGCGTATATCCTCTAGGTGCATCCGTGTTGCCATGAGTGGCAAGTTTCGTTCTCTTTTATGGCTGAATTATGTTATGTGTATTTATACCCTACAATTTCCCTATCTGTCATCTGTTGATGGACACGTAGGTGGCTTCCATATTTTGGCTACTGTAAATAGCACGGAGATAAATATATGGACCCATGTATCTTTTCAAATTACTGTTTTCATTTTCTTTGGGTGAAGACTCAGGAGTGGCGTTACTGGGTTGTATGTATGATATTTGTATTTTTAATTTTTTTGCAGGATCTCCATACTGTTTTCCACAGCGGCTGCACAAATTTACACTCCCTCCAACAGTGCACGAGGGTTTCCTTTTCTCCACCTCCTTGCCAACACTTGTTATATCTTGCCTTTTTGATACTAGCCATTCTGACTGGTGTGAAAAGATAGCTCATTGTGGTTTTGATTTGTATTTCCATGGTGATCAGTGATGTTGAGCATCTTTTCATGTGTCTGTTGACCATCTGTGTCTTCTTTGGAAAAATTTCTGGTCAGATCTTCTGCCCATGTTCAATCAGATTATTTGGGTTTTTTGGTGTTGAGTTGTTTGAGTTATTTACATAGTTTAGACATTAACCCCTTATCGTTTCTAGATATCTCCTCCCATTCAGTAGGTTGCTTTTTGATTTTGTTGATGGTTTTGTACGCTGTGCAAAGCTTTTTTAGTTTGTAGTAGCCCCAATGGTTTATTTTTGCTTTTCTTTCCCTTGCCCAAGGAGGACAAATCCAGAGAAAGTTGCTACGGTCAATGTCCAAGAGATTACTGCCTATGCTTTCTTTTAGAAGTTTTATGAGTTCAGGTCTTACCCTTAGGTCTTTTGTCCATTTTGAGTTTATATGGTGTGAAAAAGTGGCCCAGTTTCATTCTTTTGCATGTAGCTGTCTTGTTTTTCCAACACCATTTATTGAAGGGACTGTCTTTTCCCTATTGTATATTTTTGCCTCCTCTGCCATAGATTAATTGACCATATAATTATGAGTTTATTTCTGGGCTCTCTATTTTCTTCCATTGATCTATATGTCTGTCTTTGTATCAGTGCCATACTGTTTTGATTATTATAGAATTGCAGTGTGTCTCGAAACGTGGGATTGTGATACCTCCAGCTTTGTTCTTTCTCAAGATTGCTTTTGCTATTCAGGGTCTTTTGTGGTTCCACACATATTTTAGGATGATTTGTTTTAGTTCTGTGAAAAATACTATTGGGATTATAATAAGGATTGCATTAAATGTGTAGATTGCATTGGGTAGTATGAAAAATTTAATAATATTGATTCTTCCAATCCATGAGCATAGTATATCTTTCCATTTGTGTCATTTTTTTTTTTTCCCCATCCATATCTTATAGTTTTCAGAGTACAGGTCCTTCACCTCTTTGGTTAAATTTATTCCTAGGTGTTTCATTCTTTTTGGTACAGCTGTAAGTGGGATTGTTTTTGCAATTCATTTTTCTGCTATTTTGTTACTACTGTATAGAAATGCAACAGATTTTTTTTATATTAATTTTGTATCCTGCAACTTTACTGAACTCATTTATTAGTTGTAATAGTTTTTTTGTGGAGTCTTTAGTGTTTGCTAGATACAGTATCATGTTATCTGCAAATAGTGACATTTTTACTTCTTCCCTACCAATTTGGACGCCTTTTATTTCTTTTTATTGTCTAATGGCTGTGGTTAAGACTTCCAGTACTGTTTTGAATAAAAGTGGTGAGAGTGGACATCCCCGCCTTGTTCCTGACTCTCTTTAGCCTTTCTTGTGGAGCAGGTCTACTAGTGGTCAATTATCTCAGCTTTTACCTGCAAAGTCTTAATTTCTTTCTCTTTTGAAGGCTAGTTTTGGTGGATATAGAATTCTTGGTTTATGTTTTAAAGTCTCAGCATTGAAATATGCCATCTGCTTTCTGGCTTCCGTGGTTTCTGAAGAGAAATTAGCTATTAATATTATTGAAGATCACTTGTATGTGAGAGGTTGCTTCTCTCTTGCTACTTTCCAGATTCTTTATCTTTTGTTTTTGATGATTTGACTTTAATATGTCTTGGTATGACTCTATTTGAGTTTATCTTGTTTGGCGCCTATTTGACCTTGTTGAAAGTGTAGATTCATGTCTTCCATCAAATTTGGGAAATTCTTGGGTACTATCTATCTTTGTGCTCATTTCTTTTTCTCCTCTCCCTCTGGAGTTTCTGGTGGTATGCATGACGTCTTAGGTTCTGTTAATTTTTCTCTATTCTTTTTCTACTCCTCAGATGGAATAATACCACTTTGCTTATCTTCAAGTTCACGGATTCTTCTGCTTCCTCAGGTCTGTTGGACTCTCGTGAATTTTTAATTTCAGTGGTTGTACTTTTCATCTCCAGAATTTGTTTTATAATTTCTTTTTACTGACACTCTTTATTCGGTGAGACGTTGTTTCTCTGGTATCCTTTTGTCTTGTGTCCACGGTTTCCTCTCACTCTTTGGATGTTGATATAAAGTCTTTGTTTAATAAGTGAACACCTGGGTTTCCTCAGAGACAGTTTCTATTCATTCCCCATTTCCAGTGAATTGTCCTTCATTTCTTGTTTCTTCACATGTCTCATAGTTTTTTGTTGAAAATTAGACCTTTTGAATATTATAATGTGGCAACACTGGAAAACAATTCTCCCACCTCCCTGGGGCCTGTTGCTACTGCTTGTTGTGAGCTGTTGTTATTTGCTTGTTAGTGACTTTTAAAAAAAAAAACTAATTTTGCATCTTAAAGAAATTTTTTTTAATTTATTTTTGAGAGAGAGAGAGAGAGCAAAAGCAGGGGAGAGGCAGAGACAGAGGAAGACACAGAATCTGAAGCAGGCTTCAGGCTCTGATCTGTCAGCACAGAGCCCAACGCGGGGCCTGAATCCATGAATTGGGAGATCGTGACCTGAGCCAAAGTTGGACGCTCAACCGACTGAGCCACCCAGACGCCCTAAAAAAACTCATTCACTGTCATGCGGCCGTTAGCTTAGTGGTCAGCTAGCATTTTTAACTGTATCTTAATTAAGCACCTGGAACCAAAGAAGGGGGAAAAAAAGAGAAAAGAAACAAAGAATATAAAGAATACTGTTATTGTAACTCTCCCTGCCCCCCACCGCCCAGCCCCGGCTTCAGATGTTGAAGTCCTAATCCCCAGTAACTCAGAATGTGACCACATTTGGAGATAGGGTCTTTAAAGAGGTAATTACGTTAAAGTGAGGTCACTGGGGTGGGGCTTAATTTAATATGATGGCTGTCTCCATAAGAAGAGGAAATTAGGACAGGGACACACAGAGGAAAGACCATGTGAAAGCATAGGGAGAAGGCAGCCATCTACAAGTCATGGAGAGAGGCCTCAGGTGAAATAGAATCTGACGACCCCTTAATCTTGGACTTCTGGGCTCCAGAATTGTGAGAAAGTAAGTTTCTGTTAATAAGCCACCCACTCTATGGTGCTTTGTTATAGTAGCCTTCAAAAATTAATGCAATCACTATTATTTGTTTCTTTTGTTGGAAATGCTGCAGGAGTTTTGATATTGTGTGGGGGTAACCCAGCTCGCTACGAGGAGTTAGCAATGGGCAAAAGTTTAGTCTGTCTGAAAATAAACACACGCCTTCTGATCAGCTGGCCTCCTCCAACAAGGGTATTGATATGAAGACTGCAAAATTTTGAAGGATTTTAGAGACTTTCTACTATTATAGTTCACAACACTGACTGCATATTGGAATCATTTCAGAAATTATTTGCTGAAAGCCTGGCTCCATCCCCATAAAATCATAAAATTATTTTAACGGTATGGAGTTAGTCAAGGAAAACTCCCCTAATATGGTTTGGGTGAAGGACAGATTGAAAGTCAAAAGCTGGAGGACGGCAGGACTTCAGTTGAGGCTAGAGGGCCAGGTGACAGGGAGTTTTAGACGAGGTACATGGAGACCAGCATGGCAAGGGCACACGCAAATATTGGGGAGCAGCGGAGGTAAAGCTGGGTTGGGAAGGAGAGACCAGGCAGTGACCATGAAAACCAAGCAGAGAAATCAAGGCTTTCAAAGGATTTTGAGCATTGGGCTGGAATCAATGGGGCCTTGGAAGCTGCTTGAACCTGGGAGGAGTGCCATCAGAGGTGGGTGGAGAATGTGGCTTCTGGGGGCAGGCCCGGTCACTGGTCATCAGGAGGACTGAAGGCTGAGGTTTGGAGTAAAGAAAAGGCCACAGAGGGGCACCTGGGTGGCTGAGTCAGTTAAGCGTCCGACTTTGGCTCAGGTCATGGTCTCACAGTTCATGGGTTCGAGCCCCGCATCAGGCTCTGTGCTGATGGCTCAGAGCCTGGAGCCTGCTTCGCGTTCTGTCTCCCCCTCTCTCTGCCCCTCCCCTGCTCATGCCCTCTCTCTCTCTCCTTCAAAAATAAATAAAAACATTAAGAAAGAAAAGGCCACAGAGTTCCCAGCACTCATCAGAGTTGTAGAAAATATGTGCATTTTACTTTTTTAATGTTTATTTATTTTTGTTAGAGAGAGAGAGCACAAGCAGGGGAAGGGCAGAGAGAGAGAGAGAAAGAGGATCTGAAGTGGGATCTGCGCTGACAGCAGAGAGCCCGACATGGGGCCCGAACTCATGAACCGTGAGATCACGACCTGAGCCGAAGTCGGATGCTCAACCGACTGAGCCACCCAGGCGCCCCTATGTGCATTTAAAATAGACCTGAAAACACAAACAGGAGGTTTGGTTCCTGCCACAATGAGGCAATAGCCGAGGCTGCTGGCTCTGTCCATAAAAATCCGCCCCTGACAAAACCTGTGGCAGAAAACACGGAGCCAGGAACCAGCAGACCCACATTATGAGAAACCTCTGGAAGGAGGGAAGGTTGGCCTGTGGTGTGTGCATGTCTGTGTGTGTGTGGGGGGGGGGGGGAGTTGGGGGCTAAGTGGGGTGTGTCTGCAGCCTGGGGCACAGGGAGACTCCAGCTATGAGAGGAAAACAGTAAAGATTTCAGCTCTGTTCTGGGCTTTCCTCAACCATTGCCTGTTGACAGTCACTGTTTGTCCCGCACCCTCACAGCAGCAATCAGTAGCAAAGGTCAAGTCTGTTGAGATGGGTGTTATCAGAGGTGACATCCAAGTAACACGAGATGAGGAAATGGGGACAGTGGATGGGAACCAACATTCCCAGGGAATCGTGACTCCCCTCTTTCTCTCCGGGCCTCCAGGCCCAGCGGACTCCAGTGTAATCCCAATGCTGCCCCTTCTTGGATGCTTGAAGGTGAAGCCCTGACCTGAAGGGTTTCTTGGAGTCTAAGGCTCCCAGTGTCAGTGGCCACGGGGTATGCTATGTGCTCTCAGCACCAGAGCTCCTATTCCTCAAACTCTCCATTGCCGGACGTAGAGCGGGGTCTGGCCACCATCTCCTCTCAGTACTCTGCCAGAGGAAGTCACCCCACAGAGCGAGGGCAGAAAGATGAACTCAGGGCAAAGAGCAGCACGACTTCCACGAAAGAGGAACAATCACTGGACGGCGTATGGCGTGGGGCAAAGAAGTCTGAGAAACGATGGATCGAGACTATGAAATGAGTGTGCTAAAGCAGACGAGGGGCTATTAACAATTACATTGTTAATACATCGTTAATTGTTAACGGGGAAAATCACCGGAAATAAAGTTGAACTATTAGGGAAGAAAAATACGATACTCTTAGTGTTTGCTATATATACCGAAACCAATTACTCAGCCATCAAAAATAATGAAATCTTGTTGGTGGGAATGCAAGCTGGTGCAGCCACCCTGGAAGACAGTATGGAGGTTCCTCAAAAAACTAAAAATAGAACTACCCTACGTCCCAGCAATTGCACTAACAGGCATTTCTCCACGGGATACAGGTGTGCTGTTTCGAAGGGACACACGCACCCCCGTGTTTCTAGCAGCACTATTGACAATTGGCAAAGTATGGAAAGAGCCCACATGTCCGTCGATGGATGAATGGATAAAGAAGATGTGGTATATCTATACAATGGAGTATTACTCGGCAATCAAAAAGAATGCAATCTTGCCATTTGCAACTACGTGGGTGGAACTGGAGGGTATTATGCTAAGTGAAATTGGTCAGTCAGAGAAAGACAAAAATCATAGGACTTCACTCATATGAGGACTTTAAGAGACAAAACAGATGAACATAAGAGAAGGGAAGCAAAAATAATACAAAAACAGGAAGGGGGACAAAACAGAAGAGACTCATAAATATGGAGAACAAACGGAGGGTTACGGGAGGGGTGGTGGGAGGGGGGATGGGCTCAATGGGGGAGGGGCGCTAAGGAATCCAGTCCTGAAATCATTGTTCCACTATATGCTAGTTTGGATGTAAATTAAAAAAAAATAAAAAATAAAACAAGTTTTAAAAAAATGCCCAAGAATCAAACACTGGATGTCTGCTATGTAATGTTCTACACATTTTCATAAGTTTGAAATCTTTCATATTTATGAAACGCAAACAAAATGAAAATTAAAGCAAAATCGACCATCTCACTGCTACCTGGGAATCCAGACTTTTCTCCTTTTACTTCTCCTATCATTTCCTGAATAGGATGGACAGGTCTCTAACTTCAAATCTTAACCTATTCCATTCCCCAGCATGAAAATTTCTTTTCATTATCTTCTCTGAGTCCCACCCCTTTTTGATGAATTTCAATTTCCTCGCCTACAGAAATTCCCGCCAAGTATCCTTATTCTTCATTTCATTACTGCCTCTTCTAAACAGCTGAAATATCTGTGACCTGGCCTATTCTTGGATCCCCATCAGCCTATCATTGTTCTTTACCTTTTTCCTGATGTCCCTTTTTCTCCTCAATTAGTAAGTGCCAGCAAAGCATTTAAAAAGCACTTGTTGAAAAAAATAACCGAAAGACATTGAAAAGCATTTACAAACAGACTATGTATATGCGTATTCATGCTTGCCATGTGTTTGCCAACTATGTGTGAAGAATGTTAATTGCGTGGGAAAGTGCTTGTGATGTAACGCAGAAAGAAAAAGGTCAGGATGCAAGCCTCTCATACCGTCTGAGCTCGGTAAAATTCTGTACAAGTGCGCCTTCATAACTGCATGAGAGCTCATCATTTGGATGTGAACTGATAACCTTTTAGGAAAGAACGGAGCCGTTCTGAATAAATTCAGAAAATGCTCTCTAATACAAAAAAAAAAAAAAGAAAAGGAAAGAAATCTTGCCGTTTGCAATGACCTGGATGGAGCTAGACTGTATTCTGCAAAGGAAAATAAGTCAGCAGAGAAAGACAAATACCGTATGATTTCACTGATTTGCGGAATTTAAGAAACAAAACAGATGAGCATACGGGAAGGGGGGGAAGTAGAGAGGGAAACAAACCACAGGAGACTCATAATGACAGAACAAACTGAGGACTGATGGAGGGAAGTGGGGTGGGGGAGGGGCTAGATGGTTGATGGGTATTAAGGAGGGCACTTGCTGTGATGAGCAGTGGGTGTTGTATGTACGTGATCAATCACTGAATTCTACTCCTGAAACCCATATTGCAGTATACGTTAACTAAAATTGAAAGGGCAGTGGGTGGCTCAGTCAGTTGAGTGTCCGACTCTTGATTTCGGCTCAGGTCACGATCTCAGGGTCATTGGACTGACCCCTGTGTCGGGCTCCACGCTGAGTGTGGAGACTGCGTGGAATTCTCTCTCTCCCTCTGCTCCTCTCCCCTAAAATAAAAAAATATATATACATATATTTTTAAAAAGAGTTTTTTCTTAATTTTTTTTAACGTTTATTTATTTTTGAGACAGAGAGAGACAGAGCATGAATGGGGGAGGGACAGAGAGAGGGAGACACAGAATCCGAAACAGGCTCCAGGCTCTGAGCAGTCAGCCCAGAGCCCGACAGGGGGCTCGAACTCACAGACTGCGAGATCGTGACCTGAGCTGAAGTTGGACGCTTAACCGACTGAGCCACCCAGGCGCTCCAAAAAGAGTTTTAAAAATATCTAAAATTGACATTAAAATTAACAATTTTTAATTCAAAAATTTTTAATGTTTATTTTTCAGAGAGAGACAGAGACAGGGGGAGGAGCAGAGAGAGAGGGAGACACAGAATCCAAAGCAGGTTCCAGGCTCCGAGCAGTCAGCACAGAGCCTGACACCAGGCTCGAACCCACGAACCGTGAGATCATGACCCGAGCCGAAGTCGGACGCTTGACCAGCTGAGTCACCCAGGTACCCCTTCCTTTTTTTTTTAATTAAAAAAAAAATTTACATTAAAACAAAAAACACGCACACACTAGCATCAAACTTAAGAAATAATCCATTTTAGGCATGGTGCCCGTTGTTTAAGTTAACTCTTACAGAAGAGGGCCCAAATAATAGGGATCCCTTTGCACAAGAAATAGGAACTTAACGAAAAAGGATGAATAATCCAAAGCAGAATGAAGTAAAAGAGTTAAGCACAGCTCTTGAGTTACAGACAGATGGACTGGAGTTTATTTTATTTTATTTTTTTTTTATAAATTTTTTTTTCAACGTTTTTTTTTTTTTTTTTTTTAATTTTTGGGACAGAGAGAGACAGAGCATGAACGGGGGAGGGGCAGAGAGAGAGAGAGGGAGACACAGAATCGGAAACAGGCTCCAGGCTCCGAGCCATCAGCCCAGAGCCTGACGCGGGGCTCGAACTCACAGACCACGAGATCGTGACCTGGCTGAAGTCGGACGCTTAACCGACTGCACCACCCAGGCGCCCCTGGACTGGAGTTTAAATCCCACCCCTGCTATCCAGTTGCTAAAAGACATTTTACTCTATGTTATTGGCTGAATCGTGGCCCTCTTAAAATTCATATGTTGGAGTCCTAACCAGCTCTATTTGGAGATGGGGCCTTTAAAGAAATAATTAAGTTAAAATGAATCGTATGGGTGGGTTCTAATCCGATATGACTGGTGTTCTTATAAGAGGAGGATATTCAATAGCATATACAGAGGATGTAAAGACACAGGAGAAGGTGGCCTTCTACAAGCCAAGGAGAGAGGCTCCACAAGAGCCCAACCATGCTAACACCTTGATCTTGAACTTCTACCTTCAGGAATGGCAAGGAAATGCATTTCTGTTGTTCAAGCCACCTAGTCTGTGGCACTTTGTTATGGCAGCCCTAGAAAATTGATACACTACATATTCAACTATCATCTGCTGATAGGGCTTTTGTAAAGGATAAATTAAATACATTAAATGAGATGCTTTAAATTAGGCACCTAATACTGTATCCAACATGTAGTAAGAATTCAACAAATATAAATGCACAACTTGCAAATGCCCACATTTCGCCAGGTCAGCAGCATCCTTCTACCACAGAATTCATTGCTAGAAAACCAGAACTGTATCAAAATTGGTGACAAATGGGGGTGCCTGGGTGCCTCAGTTTGTTAAGCTTCCAACTTCAGCTCAGGTCATGATTGCACGGTTTGTGGGTTCGAGCCCCGCGTCGGGCTCTGTGCTGACAGCTCAGAGCCTGGAGCCTGCTTGGGATTCTGTCTCTCTCCCCCTGCCTCTCCCTGCCCTGCTCATGCTCTGTCTCTCTCTCTCAAAAATGAATAAACATTTTTTTTTTAATCTTGTAAAAATGGTGAAAAATACACTAGAATAGGGAAGAGACATGTTTTCCTAGCTTCTCCCCCCACCCCGCCCCACTCCCCATCACCCTCACTGAAAAAAGAAACAAGTGGAGACGAATTCCTATCATCACTGATCGTAATATTACTCAAGAAAAGATACTGGATCTATAATAGGATAGTTTAAAATCTGAGCACAATTATCTGAGAGTTTGAATACAGAAATACAACCTCTGAAGAAAGGAGTAGCAAGATTCACAGACCAGAAACAAACAAACAAACAAAAAAATGCTTGGAGTAGACCTTGAGAATATAAATAAATTTTCTAACTCATGTGGTAAGGTGAATAATGGCCATCCAAATATATCCACATCTTGGGAATGCAAACTGGTGCAGCCACTCTGGAAGACAGTATGGAGGTTCCTCAAAAAATTAAAAATAGAACTACCTTATGACCCAGCAATTGCACTACTAAGAGCTTATCCAAAGTATACAGGAGCGCTGATTCATAGGGGCACATGCACCCCAAAGTTTATAGCAGCCCTATTGACAGTAGCCAAAGTATGGAAAGAGCCCACATGTCCATCAATGGATGAATGGATAAAGAAGATGTGGTCTCTATATACAAGAGAGTATTACTCGGCAATCAAAAAGAATGCAATCTTGCCATTTGCAACTACGTGGATGGAACTGGAGGGTATTATGCTAAGTGAAATTAGAAAAAGACAAAAATCGTATGACTTCACTCATATGAGGACTTTAAGAGACAACAGATGAACGTAAGGGAAGGGAAACAAAAATAACATAAAAACAGAGGGGGACAAAACAGAAGAGACTCATAAATATGGAGAACAAACTGAGGGTTACGGGAGGGGTGGTGGGAGGGGGGATGGGCTCAATGGATAAGGGGCACTAAGGAATCTACTCCTGAAATCATTATTGCACTATATGCTAACTTGGATGTAAATAAATAAACAAACAAAAAACAAAAATGAAAACCAAAAAAATCTTAAAAGAATCTACTTTGATCAAAGTGATGGTTACTGAGTAAGATTGGCATGGTATTGAATCACACTAATATACTATTCACCAGCCACATGTAGTTTGAAATTTGGCTAGTCCAAATTGAGATGTGCTCTAAGTGTAAAATATGTATCATATTTCAAAGACTTAGTAGGGGAAAAAATACTAGAAAGTATGTCATTGATAATGTTTTCTATTGATGACATATCAAAATGGTAGTATTTTAGAATATTGGGTTGAATAAAATATATTATTAAAATTAAAAAAAAAAACACAAATACATCCACATCTAATCGTCAGGACATTAGAACATGAATACGTCACCCTACATGGCAAAAGGGACTTTGTAGGTACGATTAAGAATCTTGAGAAGGGGAGGGGCGCCTGGGTGGCTCAGTCGGTTAAGCCTCCGACTTCAGCTCAGGTCATGATCTTGCGGTCCGTGAGTTCGAGCCCCGTGTCGGGCTCTGTGCTGACAGCTCAGAGCCTGGAGCCTGTTTCGGATTCTGTGTCTCCCTCTCTCTGACCCTTCCCCATTTATGCTCTGCCTCAAAAATAAATAAACATTAAAAAAAAAAAAAAAAAAAAGAATCTTGAGAAGGGGAGATTATGCTGGATTATCTGGATGGAGACACATCACCGGTAGGAGATACCATCACCCAAGCAAGGAGAATGGAGTGACGTGAGGAAGGGGCCCCAAACCATGCGATGCAGAGGCCTCTTGCATCTGGAAAAGACAAGGACACCGATCCTCTCCTGGAAGCTCCAAGAGGAATGCAGCCCTGGTAACACCTTGATTTTGGACGTCAGACCTCCAGAGAAGGATGATGATAAATTTGTGTTAATACATGATAATAGCAACAAGAAAACTAATGTACACAGGAAGTATTTAGGAATAATAGTCTTTTCTCGAAGGATTAAAGGAATGTTTGCCCATGAAAGAATAAAAGAGAAAATGACTTAAATCGAACACAGGCATTTTAGTTGAGTGGTTGTTAAACTTGGCTTTATGCTTGTTTAAAAACACAGATGCTTGGGGCACCTGGGTGGCTTGGTCGGTTAAGTGTCCGACTTCGGCTCAGGTCATGATCTCACGGTCCATGAGTTCGAGCTGACAGCTCAGAGCCTGGAGCCTGTTTCAGATTCTGTGTCTCCCTCTCTCTCTGCCCCTCCCCTGTTCATGCTCTCTCTCTCTGTGTCTCAAAAATAAATAAATGTTAAAAAAATTTAAAAAAAAAATACAGATGCTTGTTACGTGTCTGATTCTTGATTTAGGCTCAGGTTGTGATCTCGTGGTTTCGTGAGTTCGAGCCCCAAGTCGGGCATGGTGCTGGCAGCACAGAGCCTGCTTGGGATTCTCTCTCCCCCTCTCTCTGCCCCTCCCCTGCTCACACACACGCACTCTCTCTCTCAAAATAAATAAGCATTAAAAAAAATATACAGAGGCTTGGGAGCTCCATTCGGAAATGCTGCCTTGTTAGGCCTGGGATTGGACTGAGTTATCTTTTTTTTTTTTTTTTTCTTTTCTTTTAAATGCTTCCCAAGGTGTTTTGGGTTTAAGATGGTCCTATTCCACTTCTTTTCTCCAAAAATGCAGGGGAAACAGCTACAAATTCAGATCCACAAAATGAACAGTAAAGACTGAACATATGTGTGGGTAAAGTGGGACAGAAGATGCAAAGGGAAGCATCCGAGTGCGTATTTCCAAGAGGAGAGTGGCATCCTGAAAGCACGACCCAAACTCCTCCCTTAAAAGAAAGGCGACAAGTTGCACAGGCTGGGGCAGGACTCCCTCTGGACTCTGCACCTGAGCAGGGAACAAAGGGAAGCAGGGACAAATGTGACTCACCCTGTCAGTCCGGAGATAGAAGACACATATGCAGGGAATTATAATTCAGAAGAAAGGAGTGATTGTTCTTTATTGTCTGGGTGAGAAGCAAAGCCTAAAAAGAAACATTAAAACAGGAAGTCTGCAAGGAATTAAGGCCGGGTTCTCTTACACAGAGGTGAAGGCATGTGTTGTTGCATGTTGGAATGCATTTAGACGTGACTTAGTATCTGTATGTGGCCATGCCCTATGACCCAGCAGTGTGAGGAGTTCCTTCAATCACTACCTCTGAAGGATGAGTGTCCTTAATTTTGTAATTATCAATTGCCTGTTAGTGATTGTGAGAGGAGGTAAAGGAAGGAGATGCAATGAGGGGGGCACATAGAAAGCATCAAAGATACTGATTCTGTTCCATGTCTTAAGATGAGTGGTGTAGAGGGGCACCTGGGTGGCTCAGTCAGGGAAGCGTCCGGCTTCGGCTCAGGTCATGATCTCGCAGTTGGTGAGTTCGGGCCCCGCGTCGTGCCCTGTGCTGACAGCTCGGAGCCTGGAGCTGCTTGGGATTCTGCGTCTCCCTGTCTCTCTGCCCCTCCCCCATTCACGCTGTGCCTCTCCCTCAAAAACAAGCATTAAAATTTTTTTTTAAATAAAAAAGTCTTTTCCTCAATAAAGAAAAATCTTGACGTGACAACCTTAAATTTACAGCTTAAGAAACCAGAAAAAGAGTAAAGCAAACATAAACCTGTCAGGAGGGAAATGGTGAAGATTCGAACAGACAGAATAGACCATAGAGAAATCAATGAAATCAAAAGCTCGTTCTTTGAAAAGACCAACAAAATTGACAAACCATTAGCTGGAATTACTTAAAATAAATAACATTAAGAATGAAAGTGGGGACGTGACTCCCAATTCTACAGAAATAAAACGTATAAGAGCACTGTGAACATCTGTATGCCCACAAACTGGATAGCCTAGATGGGATGGACCGATTGCTAATAACACTAAAAATAGAAAAAATTAGAAAATCCATAGATGATAACTAGTAAGGAGATTAAATCAATCAAAAACAAAAACAAAACAAAACAAAACAAAACAAAACAAAAAAAACTCCCAACAAAGAACCTGATGGTCTCACTGGTGAATTCCACCAAACATTTAAAGGACAACTTATACCGGGGTACCTGGCCGGCTCAGTCTGTAGAGCATGCAACTCTTGATCTCAGGGTTGTGAGTTCAAGTCTCCTGTTGGGCATGGAGCCTACTGAAAATAATAATTTTTTTTTAAAAGCTTTAAAGAAAAACTTGCACCATCCTGCTCAAACTCTTAAAAAACTGAAGAGGAGGGAACACATCCTAACTCATTCTACGAGGCCGACATTGTCCTAATACCAAAGCCAGACAAAGATACTGTAAGAAAAAAAAAAAAAAACTACAGACCAAAATATCTCTAATAAACATTGATGTAAAAATCCTCAACAAAATACTAGCAAACTGAATTCAGCAGTATATTTAAAGTATTATCCAACATGCCCAAATGGAGTTTATTCCTGGAATGCAAGAATGGTTCAACATTCGAAAATCACTCTGTGTAATATGGCACATTAACAGAATAAAGGACTAAAAACACATGATCATCTCAATGGATACAGAGTAAACATCTGACCAATTCAATCCCCTTTCAACACAGTACGAGTCATATATAAAAACCCACAGTGAACATACTCAATGACGAAAGACTGAAAGCTTTTCCTCCAACATCAGGAACAAGGCAAGGATGCCCACTCTCTCCACTTCTATTCAACGTAATACTAGCCAGAGGAATTGGGCATGAAAAAGAAACAAGAGCATTCAAATGGGAAAGGAAGAAGTAAAACCACAGATGACATGATCTTATATGTTGAAAATCCTTAAGAATACACACACAAACTTAGAATACATGAATTCAGCAAAGTAATAAGATACAAAATCAACACACAAAAGTCTATTGCATTTCTATATACTAACAATGCACAATCCCCAAAGGAAATTAAACAGACAATTCCATTTACAACAGCATCAAAAAGAATCCAATATTTAGGTATAAACTTAACCAAGAAGGCAAAAAGATTTGTACACTGAAAACTACAGAACATTGCTGAAAGAAATGAAAGCAGATGTGCAAGAATGGAAAGATAACTCATGTTCATGAATTGAAAAACAATATCGTCAAGGTGTGAATACCTTTATATTTAAATACCACAATATAGTAGCCAGAGGCTACCATATAAGACACATAGCTGTAATATATCATGTCTCTTTTTTTTTCATGAGAAGGGAAACAATCCCTGGCAAAGAAGCCCTTTCGAGGAGAATTTGCCTAATACAAAAATATTATTTAAAAGAAACCAGGGGCGCCTTGGTGACTCAGTGGTCAAGCCACGGACTCTGAATTTCGGCTCAGGTAATGATCTCCTGGTTGATGGGATCGACCCCCGACCCCTCGCTTCCAAGGAGCTCAGCACTGCTTTCTGGGGTTATCTCTCTCTCTCTCTCTCTCTCTCTGCCCCTCCCCCGCTCACATACACTCTCTCTCTCTCAAAATAAACTTAAAAAAACAAAAGTTAAAAAAGTAACCAGCACAAGATCTACACAAAGAAACTATGAGTAAAAACAAAGTTTGTCTAGCTCACGAAAACAAGGTGTCAGAGGGAATGAAAACTATGATCAAAACTTGTCATCAAAATATTTAACTTAACGGAGCCATCCCCTTTGTAAATAGGAGGCACATGCACAGATCCCACAGCTCAGGCAGAAGGCAAGACAACAGAAGGCGAAATAAACGTGGGGTGCACAGAAACAAAGAAAGAAGCACAAAACTCTGAAAATGGCTTCCCGCGAGAGAAAGAAATGGACTGGGGGGTCTGGGGTGCTGTTTTAATACAGGATTCTAGAACTATTTAGCCTTTAATTTAAACTCTGTGGATGTAAAAACAAATCTATCCCCTTCCCCCCACCCCCACCCCCTCCAGCACGCAATGCTTACTTGTCCGCCGCTCGTACTCCTAGCCTGGGAGAGCCCCCGCCCGGGCAGGTTGCCTGCTCCTTCCTAGGAAAACACTACAAGGTCTTGCTTGAACGAGTCCCTCTTGCTCCCGGTGTCTTATCCCACCTCTGCTGCCTGGGCCCACGCAACATCCGGCTCCACCTGCACGTCTGCTCCCTTAGATCTCAATCCCTGGTTCTCCAGTTGCTGCTGCCTCTTCCGGGGGTTGCAGACCCTCGCACCACAGCCCACGTGTCCTGGACCCCCAGGCTGGCCCTCCCAGGCCTGGCCCCCACCTGGGCCCCCATGTGTCCCGGTTTCAGTTCATAACAACTTCGCTGTCATTCTCGATCACCTTATTTGCAGGAGCGTGGGCTGGGGGAGCAGGGCTGCGGCGGCTCCGGCAGCTCTTGAGTGTTGTTTACTGTCGCCACGGAAACCTCCCCGCAAGCCCTGGGCGGGGCTTAGGAAGGGGCGTGGTCAGAGCCCAGCGAGGCAGAGGCGGAGGTCCCCTCGGATTCGGGAATTCTAGCTGGCGTCCGGGTTCCGACTCAACCCGCGCCCTGGACGTCGGGGAAGCAGCCCCGGGGCAGGCAGCTTGGCGCTGGTACAGCGGGTTCGAGGAGTTTTCCTCTTCCCGCGGTGGCGTAAAGACGGGCCGGGGACCGACATCGGATTCTGAACGGATGGAGGACGTATGGGATGGGACGAGAGGAAGGCGGCAGCTGAAAAGTACTGGGAGCCAGGAGGAGGAATTTCGTGAAGGACTTCCGGGGTGGGGTCACGTGGCGAGGTGACACCCCCCCCCCCCCCGACGTCACAGACGCCCTTGTGACGCGCGTGGAACCTCAGCCGCCGATTGGCTCGGCGGGCGCGGGATGGGGCTAAAAGCCCAGGCGCAGGTCCAACCCTGGGCTTAAGGGGGCGGGCAGAGAGGCGGTTAGTGTCTCAGCTCCCGACGATAGGACAAAGCTCTCTAGGCCCTCTGCACCCGCTCTGCTGAGCGGGCAGCGTTGGTCTGTCGCGCCTCCGGGGACTCGGGCCCAACCTCAGACCTCGGATTTCCTTGCCCCATCCTCGGCCGTCGCCCATCCGGACTCGACTCCCGGGCCCACCGCTGCCTCCGCTCCAAGCCCCCAGCCTCGCTGGTGCAGCACCTGTTGCTTCCCTCCCTCGTGGCCGTGCCCCCATGCCACACGATGTCTTCGGGCGAAGGCACAGAAGTCCTCGGTGCAGGCCACTGGCCAGCTGGACAACTCTAGAGCCTCTAGAACAAATTTGGTCTGAAACCCGTTTAATCTTTGGAAACATCTATCGAAGAAACTGAGTTGAGGGTATAAGAACGAAAATAAGGGTCATGCCCTGTAGAGGAAAATAAAATAGGGAACGAGGAACTAGGTCTTGAGAGTGGCTCCAAGTGTTCATAGAGCAGACAGGTTGCCTTTTTGAGCCCGTGCTGGCTAAGAAACATCAGAACCTCAAAGCAGTGCTTAGAAAGGTGTGGAGAGTAGAGGTCCGTCTCTTAAGAAACCCGTGGATTGCTTGGCTAATTGTTATCCTGGGGGAGATGGGGAACCTAAGTCCTGGGCCAGAATTTCTTGAAATGTTTTGGGAGTCTCTATTACTATATTATTCTCGGGAAAATGTCCCTTCAGAAAGAGAAGATATCAATGGACCGGACAACGGATTAAATGTTCAAAACCATCTCCATAAAAATGCAAGCGGCTTGGGTCACCTGGGTGGCTCAGTCGGTTAAGCGGCCGATTTCGGCTCAGGTCATGATCTCGCGGTCAGTGAGTTCGAGCCCTGCGTCGGGCTCTGTGCTGACAGCTCAGAGTCTGGAGCCTGTTCCAGATTCTGTGTCTCCCTTTCTCTGACCCTCCCCCGTTCGTGCTCTGTCTCTCTCTGTCTCAAAAATAAATAAACGTTAAAAAAAATTTTTTTTTTTAAATGCAAGAGGCTTTATAATACTGTCAAAATATGAATGGAAGCCCAAAGCAGAAAACCTCTTAGGGGGGAACAGAAGGGGACCAGCAGAAGGCTCTTTAAAGGAAGTTGTCGCATATACGACAAAACAAGAAAAAATTAGAATAAAGACCACCAAAGAAGGTAAAGTTGTACAATAGAAGAATTCAAGAGCAGATTCGTTGTAAAGGTGAAGCCAAGTAAAATATCAAATAGCTCCTATGGCACCAGAGACATAGTAGGCCCTCAGGAAAAGTAACTGATAACATACGAGGTGAGTTTCCAGACCACTCAGAGTAGGTTTACGAAACATTTTGTGGTGACGATTCCCCAATACGTGGTGACATATCCATCCAATAACGCAGGAAGTTTACACTGTGGATATTCGGAGCCTGCAATTAAAGTGACTTGACCGGAGTCCGTTAGAGCCTACTCAGAGAACGAGAACAATATGTATTAGAGAAAACCAATCTGAGAATGTAAAGTGGGAAAAGGGGCCCGGACCATAGCTTCACACAGTTGGCAGGTGGCAAGGACAGCAGGACTGGAACCTCTGTCCTGACCCCCAGCCACCTTCGTATACTTGCTCACTCCTTGGTCGGGTGGATCTCCTCACAGTGACCCTGGTCTTTGTCTGTGTCGCTGAAGACATTTCAACTCCACCATTAAATTCTGATAATAGGAACAAGTCTCTCCTTTTTACAGTCACAAACTATACCCCATATTAGAAGAGCTCTGTCGTAGTCCGAAAAAGACAGCGTCTTCATCTTGCCGTTGACGGAATGACAGGGCCGTGCCTGCCAGTGAGGCCGATCTCTGCGCGAGCCCCTACTCACTAAGCCTCAGTTTCCATCAGATGCATTTGGTCAGCATTTTTTTTTTTTTAACATTTTATTCATTTTTGAGAGAGCACACGCTTGAGAGGGGCAGAGAGAGGGGGACAGAGGATCTGGAGCGGGCTCTGCATAGACAATAGCGAGCCAGGTGTGGGGCTTGAACTTACAAACTGTGAGATCATGGCCTGAACCAAAGTCAGACACGCAACCGACTGAGCCACTCAGGTGCGCCTGGTGAGCATCAGTAAGCAGGGCCTTTGGGTTTAGTAAAATGAGGCTGGAAAACATCTCCAGAGACAAGTGCAGCCCACATGGTCACATGGGGCAAAGACAAACTGAGAAAGTCACGTTTATTGTCATATAGGGACTAGCTAGACAGCACCCACAGCTGATACGCCAACAGACATAAACCTTCCAGCTTCCGGAATTCCATTTCTCCAATGTAAAGGGTATCCATGCTGCCCCAGTCCCCTCTGGCCATGAAAAAATGTGGCAAACTTTTAATGAAACCATTGAAAAATATTCAAGCCCAGGGGCGCCTGGCTGGCTCAGACAGTACAGCATGGGACGCTTGATCTCAGGGTCGTGAGTTCAAGTCCCATGAAGGGCACAGAGCTTACTTAAAAAAAAAAAAAAAAAAAAAATCAAGACCTGACTAGTGAGCCAAATTTCCCTGGTGTCGACTGAACCACCTCCTCGTCCGACTCGATTTTGACTCAGGGCGTGATCTCACGGGTTCACGAGTTTGAGCCCTGCGTCCAGCTCTGGGCTCATACTGTGGACCCTGCTTGGGATTCTGTCTCCCTCTCTGCTCCTCCCCCGCTCGTTTTCTCTCTCTCAAAATAAAAGAAAAAAAAAAGAGAATGAAAATCTGGCATAAAAGAAAATTACCACGAAAATCGAAATGCCTTAAAAAAATGCCTAAAGTAAAAAAAAAAGCCTAAAGTTCCCCCCTCCATCCCCCCGCCCCAAATCTGCAGTGTTTTTGCCTCTCTGCAGCCACCGGACTCAAGTTCCATCTCCCGTCACTGATTTAGGAGTGGCCTTTACTGTAAGTTAATCAGGAGGCTAAGGTCCTGGATTACGCCACCCTGGCTCCCAGTGAAAATTTAAACGTTCTACCAGTTTCCAGGGTGTTTTTCCTTCGGAAGAGTGGAGAAGCAAGCGGACAGCCTCCAGCTGTTAGCTGTTGGCCGCTACAGTTTGCACTCCTCCCGGAGTGGCCCTGGCCTGTGACACGGGGTTCCTCCGCCAGGCAGTCTTTGTCCTGAGCCACCCCACAGGTTGGCAGGTCTATATCGCCACCTGACAGCTCCCCCCACCCTCCTCCGGGTGGGCTTCCTCCCGTTTCCTTTCACAGGTGTCACCCCCAAGAACCCAGCCTGCAATGAGGCTGTTCCCCAGAGCTGCGTTACAGAGAGGACACCCACTCCACAGAGCATTACCCTTCTCTCAGTGTTCAGGTCCCGGTTGGCATTTGCTGGAAAAGGAATGTGTAGAGCAGAAAGATCTAGGACGTCTTTGACGGGCTTTGGAGAGTTGGAACGTTTTCAGCCCCTTGGAAAATAAAAGCCAAGTAAAAAGTTTTTCTAAGAGAGCAATCTCCTGGGTCTGAGATGATGCCACACGAAGC
The DNA here is from genome assembly GCF_046562875.1 of Panthera onca. Classification (NCBI taxonomy): domain Eukaryota; kingdom Metazoa; phylum Chordata; class Mammalia; order Carnivora; family Felidae; genus Panthera; species Panthera onca. Next base: position 26,911,717 of record NC_138352.1, on the reverse strand, counting down.
AGAGACGGAGAAGCCAAAGTTAACATGTTTTTCTCAGGGGTGAGGTAGCCCTTGCTATAATTTCTGCAGCCTTCCTTCTCCATAGCAGTTATTTCTGGAGTTCTCGCTGCCACATCCTTTTAGTCAAGTGTCCCTGTGTATTCACTCACTCCAGGGCCAGCTTCCCTGCCTCCCTTGTAAATCCAGGCTGAACTTGAACAAGAGAACAGTCAAGATGGCTCCTGGTGCTTCATTATTACAAACACAGTTCTGATGAGAACAGTCTTGAGGGTCCATCATTGCATTCACCCTTAACTTTATTTTATTTTTTTAATGCTCATTTATTTTTTGAGAGAGAGCAGGGGAGGGGCAGAGAGAGAGAGGGACAGAGAATCCTAAACAGGCTGTGCACTGTCAGCACAGAGCCGGATGTGAGGCTCGATGTCAGGAACCAAGAGATCATGACTTGAGCCAAAATCAAAAGTCAGACACTTTACTGACTACTGTTTCTTTTAGTGCATATTCTCTAGAAGAGGAAATGCCTGGACAGAAGCATTTGCTACATTACAACCCAAATAGCTAGTATCAGTTTACATTCTGTTCCAGTATTTCATGAATTCTAAATATTCACCGTTTTCCCCACACCTTGCTCATGTTGGCGATTACTTTCTTTTTGTGTTTAACTGGACAATGACTGTTGCGTAATTTTGAAATTTTTTTTTTTTTCAACGTTTTTTATTTATTTTTGGGACAGAGAGAGACAGAGCGTGAACGGGGAAGGGGCAGAAGAGAGGGAGACACAGAATCGGAAACAGGCTCCAGGCTCTGAGCCATCAGCCCAGAGCCTGACGCGGGGCTCGAAGTCACGGACCGCGAGATCGTGACCTGGCTGAAGTCGGACGCTTAACCGACTGCACCACCCAGGCGCCCCATGAAATTTTCTGTATTTTTAAACAGGTGTGTGTGTGTGTGTGTGTGTGTGTGTGTGTGTGTGTTGTGTGTACATGTGTGTGTTTTAATAGAGTTTGGTTCTAAGGTTAAAAAAAAACAAAAAACAGTTCTGTGTGATTTCTGGGCAGTCACAGAATTTCAGTGAGCCGCAGGCTGGGATGACGGTGAAGCAAGTGAGGCATTCCCCACCACCACTCCTGCCCCCCGGTGCAAAATACAAGTGTGGGTGGCTCCAAAAAAACTCAGCAGTCAAGATAAATTTAAGAATAATGCAATATATTAAAAAAAATATATATATATATCAATGCAAAAAACGCAAGATACACAAAGTATCAAAATTGTACACGAGAGCCTTCAGCCCTGCACATCAGCATAACTGCCTCACTCCCGTCACTTTAGTTGGCCCTGGCAAGCAGGCGTCTAACTTTTAAAGGACCCTTTAATTATATCTGCCCAAATCTCTTTAGTCCCTTCATCTGATTGCATTACCACACTGTAGTTTAGAAAAACTGGCTGTTGGTTCCACATCCTGGTCCCCAGGAGGGCGGGGACCTGACAGGTGTATCCAAAAATCTGAGCAGGGGGATTCCAGAGTGTCTCTGGTCTTGCCTTGGGTGTGAAGCATTTCTTCCAGTAGCTTCTGGACTCTTGGCCTCAGTGGAAAAGGCACTGGCTTCTCCTCTCAGTGACTTTGCCTTGTGGCCAAGGCCAAGCTGTTTCCACCACTCCCTAGCTGACATTCCTTCCCAGTTACAATTCACCCCTGGGGCCATCAAAAGCAATAAGGAAGTGACTCCCGTCTGGATATCTGGAGATGTAATCAGTAATCTGGGGCTAGCTGACCCGTGCCTGGCCCTGGGGACATCGACAGAACCTTCTGGTCTCTGCTTCTCTGACACCCTTGGCAGGCTGCCTCGGGACTCACTGTTAAAATGCCTGCTATGCTCACACCTGGCCACAAGCACATGCCAAGACTCCTATCCCGTTTGACATGGAGAACCTCTGGGGGGGTTTCAGCTGCCAGAATAACCAGGATGGTGAGATGCCCTTCACCCCCACTGGCTTCACTGAGAGCCCCAGACACCGTTCCTCTTTCCCTCCTATAGTGAGGCCCATTCCAGGTCGTTCCTTCTCTGAAACACACCAGGCCCTGTGGGTGTTGTATTTAGAATTGATTGATGTTTCATGTTCCTAGACAAGGATAGTGGTGTATATTACTAATGGCTTTTTTTTTTTTTTAATTTCAAGAGCTTACTCACTTAATAGTCTTATTTTTCTTAACAAAGGGGGAAAAAGTACTGTCCAAAAGCAGGGACTTAAGACTCCCAAGAGGTGGACCATGAGCCCCTTAAAATCATGCTAGGAGAAAACATTAACTGAAATACGCGGACAAGATGACGACAAGCGAGGAAACTGACAAACTGTTATGTGCCATAAAATCCCATCTCAAAAATGAATCTGAAGTGACCGGAAGGGGGACGCTGATGTTCCCTGTCTCGATCCGGGCGCCAGACAAGCAAGGATTTACACTGCGTGCAAACGTGCGGCTACTTTTCGCTCTGCGTTCCATTCATCGAGTCAAAGGTCAAAAATATACTGGGGATCACACACAGCCGGTAAAACTCTGCAAAAAGAAATGCACACGAGCGTCAGCAGTGGCGGTCTCTGGATGGCGGCGTTTTCAGCGGCTCTGATGCTCTCGTCCAGATACTGTGCTGACCCTCCTTCAAAGAAGATGTTTCCTTTTACAGTTCACAGGACAGTCCCAGCTTGGGGGGGGGGGGCGCCCCGTCTTCCTTCCCCCGCCCCGGCCCCGCCGGGTCGCGGCCACCGGGAGCAGCGTCCTCGAACCCGCGCCGCGGCGGCCGCCGCCATTTTCCGCGCGGCGGCCGGAGGGCCTGGCGAGTCCGCCCCGCGGAATTCGGGAGCCGCTCCCGCCCCCACCCCGGCCGCCTCCGATCTCCGCCTCCACACCCCCCACCGCCCCGCCGCCACCCGCCCGGCCCCCGCGGCCGCGTCCCCGCCGCCGCGGCGCCCGGCCCGGGCTCGGAAGCCGCCGAGCGCCGGTTTCCCGGAAGCCGAGGAGCGGGCCGCTCGAGCTCCTCCCCTCGGACGCGCGCCGGGGGGACCGCGTCTCGGAGCCTAGGTGTTCCCGGCCGCGGGACCGTGCCGGCGCGGCGAGGTCTTTAGCGACGCAGAGTCGTCTGCTCGCTGTGACCTCGTGGCGCAATGGTAGCGCGTCTGACTCCAGATCAGAAGGTTGCGTGTTCAAGTCACGTCGGGGTCACGGTCGCGTTTTTTCCCTCGCCAACCACGGAGGGCCGCAGGAAGCGCCGCAAAGGCCGTTAGGGGAGAAATCCGGCCTCCGGCGAGCGCTGTCACACTGCCAGCGGGCGGAAAACCCCGCTCTTTTTCCTCGCATCGCGAATACGGGGGTTATAAATGCGACTGGGAGAGGCAGAGGTTCCTTGCGGCGGCCGACAGGAGGCGCGGCGACAAGCTCAGAGTGACCCCCCCCCCCCCCCCCTGCGCCCTGGCGGCCGCCCTGCCACCCCCGCCTCCGTTGATCGCGGGCCCCCGGGGTTACCAACCCCCATCCTCCACCCACCCCACCCTCGCCTCTGCAAAGCCGCGTCTCCTCCCCCTCCCCCTCCCCAACGCACTTGGGCCCCCTGGGAACGCCACCTGCCGGAAGATTGAATTCACACCTGCAGGGGCCTCTCGTCCAGAAAGGGGGCCCTTGTCCCAAGGTCTGGTGCCTTCTGGAGCCGTGTCCTGACCGGCTCTTTCCGCCCGCAAATGTTCCCGACGCTCAGAAGCTCGGTGGATTTGGCTACAGGGATGGAGGACAGAGTCTTACTTTTCTTTTTTCTTTTTTCTTTTTTAACAAGCATACCCAAACGTTAACATTAATTAAATCTGGTTAGAGAGTACATGGAGTCTAATAGGAAACCTGGGTTCCGGTCGGAATTCACTCTGCCTGCAGAGACTCAAACGTGCAAGTCAAAACATTAGTTTATAATTTCCTGGGTTATTAGGACCCACAGCAAGCTGGCGGGGGTATATTCTCTCTGAAAGAAATACATTCTCAAACCAGGCCTTCTACTTTTCGCACACGTAAAGTGCCAGTCCAAATACACTCGCATTTTATTTTAAATAAATCAAAAGAGAAGTCCTTCTGCATAAGAACCAGCAAAATCAGATCCACAGACTTCGGATATGGGGATTCTCAGATACAGAATGCACGATGGGTGGGTTTAATCTTTTAAAAACGAAAGGACTAGGGCGCCTGGGTGGCTCGGTTGGTTGAGTGTCCAACTCTTGATTTCAGTTCAGGTTATGATCCCAAGTTCGAGGGATTGAGACCCGTGTTGGACTCTGTGCTGAGTGTGGAGCGTGCTTGAGTTTCAGTCTCTCTCGCTCTGCCCCTCTCCCGCACTAACATGCTCTCTCTCTAACATATAAACAAAGAACAAATAAGTAAAGCAAAAGAGTGGCCTAAGAAATTAACAAGAGACAATAAAAACGACTTGATATGTTTCAAATACCAAAAAAGAAAATTCCAGAAATGAAAGAGTGAATATTCGATTTTAGAAATACATGGGTGTGTTATCTAGCAGATTAGACAGAGCTAAAAAATAAGAATGAAATAAAATATTTTGGCGGTTCAAAATACGTTTGTAAATCTTGACATTCCCTTCAAAAGGTGATGCCTAATTCTCTTCCCCTTGAGTATGGGCTGAACTTAATGCCCTTCATCTAACAAGTGGGAAAAAAGTAGACGTCACAATGTGTGAGTTTGGGCACTTGGTCATAAAAGAACTGTGGTTTCTTGCCTCTCTCTGGATCCCTTGCTCTGGGAAAGCCAGTTGGCCAGTTGCCAGGTTGCAAGAACCCTCTTGATGTGCTACAGAGAGGTTCACTTGATGAAGAGTTGAAGTCTCCAGCCAATAGCCTCATGAGTAATCCCCAGTCAAGTTCTCGATGAGTGCGCCCCAGCCAGCATTTCGACTCCACTGTTACACGAGACCCTGAATCAGAACCAAACAGCTAAGCCACACTCGAATTTCTGACCCTCAAAAACTATGTGAGATAGGGGCGCCTGGGTGGCTCAGTCGATTGAGGGCCCGACTTCAGCTCAGGTCATGATCTCACAGCTTGTGGGTTCGGGCCCTGCGTCAGGCTCTGTGCTGATGGCTCAGATCCTGGAGCCTGCTGAGAATTCTGTGTCTCCCTCTCTCTCTGCCCCTCCCCTGCTCATGCTCTGTCTCTCTCTGTCTCAGAAATAAACTAAAACATTTAAAAAAATTAAAAAAAAAAACTATGTGAGATAATAAATGTTAAGATGCCAAGTCTTGGGGTTAATTTCCTGTATAGCAATGGAGAACAACTACAAAGGCAGAATTAAAGAAATGACACCGAAGGCAAACAGAAAAAGATACAAAAGATGGGGGGGGGGGGGGCGGGGAATAGAGCGATATTGAGGATAGAATGAAAATGTCTAATCTCAGCCTAAATGGAGTTCCCTGAGGGACATAAAGAGACGGTAGGGGAGCGGTAGTATTTGGAGAAATGGTAGCTACTAACTTTTCAGAATTGATAACGAGACATGAGTCCTCACTCTCAAGAAGCACTATGCCTCCTAAGCATGATAAGGAAAAAAATCCATGCCTGCATACAAAGTAAGGAAACTGCCCAATATCGAGAGGAAAGATTTTTTTAAAAAACAACCAGGGGATTAAAAAAAAAACCAATTACCTACCAAAAAAAGTAAGAGCTGGACTGAAGCTGAATTCTTAGCAGCGACCATGAAAGCCAGAAGAAGTGCACTATTAATTCCAAAGCACTAAAATAAAAACAATTGCCAGCCTAGAATTACATGATTGGGAAGTTATCTTTCAACAATAGAGACATTTTCGGGCACCTGGCTGGCCCTGTTGGTGAAGCCAACTCTTGATCTTGGGGTTGTAACCTCAAGCCCCACTTGGGGTAGAGAGATTACTTAGGGGCGCCTCGGTGGCTCAGTCGGTTAAGCGTCAGCTCAGGTCATGATCTCGCGGTCCGTGAGTTTGAGCCCCGCGTCCGGCTCTGGGCTGATGGCTCAGAGCCTGGAGCCTGCTTCCGATTCTGTGCCTCCCTCTCTCTCTGCCCCTCCCCCGTTCATGCTCTGTCTCTCTCTGTCTCAAAAATAAATAAACGTTAAAAAAAATTTTAAAAAAATAAAAATAAAAAATGTGTGGACTTGCAAAATAGAAGTACAATACTGGGCAAGAATAACATGCAAGCCAGAGTAAATTTAGTCTGGGAGTAAAGCCGTTAAAGGTTCTATTTTTTGAAAGGAAGGATATTTACTAACCGGAAACCATGATATATTAAAGTGTAGGGTAATCACTAAGAGAGTAGAGGTAATTGATTGATTATGCAGTCCAAAAAAATCAGCTAAAGATATCGAGATCTGAATAATAAGCAAGTTTGGTCAAAGGGATAGAGAGAGAACTCTGCATACAACAAATGGAGAACAATGTTCTTGAATTCACATGAAACATTTCATATAAACGTGATCGCTTTCTCGACCATGAAGTCAATCTCAACAAACTCCAAAGCATAGGTATCATTCAAGTCACTTTCTCTGACGGAATTACGATGAATTTAGAAATCAACAAGGAAAAGCACACTAAATTAGGATATTTAAAAACACTTGTGGGGTGTCTGGGTGGATCAATCAGTTAACACCTGACTCTTGATTTTGGCTCAGGTCACGATCTCGCGGTCTGTGAGTTCGAGCCCCGCGTCGGGCTCTGTGCTGACAGCTTGGAGCCTGGAGCCTGCTTCTGATTCTGTGTCTCCCTCTCTCTCTTCCCCTTCCCTGCTTGAGCTCTGTCTCTCTCTCAACATAAATAAACTGAAAAGAAAACCACTTGTAAATTACGTCATCGAGCAAATACAAAAACCAGACACTTAGGCAATCGGAAAAAAATTGGAGTTACGGACACTGCAAAGAAGGAGATAAAGATCTGGGCCCCCAGGGCGGGAGATTTTCACCATCGCTGGGAACGCAGAGACCACAGAGACCGGCCGCCTTCTTAGGGACATAGCTCACCAGCAGAGGGCGCAAGTGGCAAGCCCAAGGAAAAACTGGGCGGTGACCTTGGAACTTCTTTTTTTCCCTCTAACGTGGGGAGTACTAAGCTTTTTTTGTTTCAGCACCCTTACATTTTTTTTTCTGGAAAGCGAGGTACCCCTTGCACATTTTCAGCTGGGCATCTAACGCTTTTATTATCATGTAAAGTCGTTGCAAGAGCGGGCATGTTATAAATAGTACCGTGTTAAATTAAGCAGGTACATCATTTTTAAATATAGCCCGTGAAGTGTTAACACTGCCATGATTCGGTACTATGGTGCATTTTAAAAATACAAGAACAGGTTCTTGCTCACCAGTTAGAAATTTTGCACGTTTCCCTTTTTCTCTTTGCATTTCCATTCTTCTCCCTACAGATGTATGATAATGTGATCTACTCTCGTGCTGAAAGTCTTTTATTTACGACCCTGTCATACTTCTCTCCACGAAAACGCAAATGTACGCTGAAAATGAAAATGGCTTAATTCCTGAGACCTTAGGGGTCTGGTTAATTTCTCTTGGGGATTAATTTATCACTATGATTCATATTAATGCGCAGCGCTGATGCAAACAACACAAATGTGTTACAAGTTGTGTGTGTGTTTTAATGTTTATTTATTTTGAGATAGAGGACACCCAGGCGTGCTTGTGCACATGCGAGCGGGGGGGGGGGGGGGGGGGGGGGGGGGGGGGAGGGGAGAGAGGGAGCGGGGCGCCTGTGTGGCTCCGTGGGTTAAGCAGCGTACTTGGGCTCAGGTCATGATCTCACAGTTCACAAGTTCGAGCCCCACATCGGGCTCTGTGCTGACAGCTCAGAGCCTGGAGCCTGCTTCAGATTCGGATTCTGTGTCTCCCTCTCTCTCTGCCCCTCCTCCGCTTGCACTCTGTCTCACCTCTCTGAAAGAAGTAAACAAATGTTTAAAAAAAAAAAATTTTTTTTAAAGAAAGAGAGAGGGAGAGAGGATCCCAAGCAGGTTCCACACTGTCGCGCAGAGCCAGATGTGGGACTCAATCCCACAAACTGTGAGCTGAAATCAGGAGTCCACAGGCACCCCTGCATTACAAGTTCTGATAACAGAGCTTGCAATGCTCAGATTGCTTCTTTATTCGGCGCTTCAGAAGCTGTTACACCCAACTGGTTGGCTCAGTCGGTTAAGCTGCTGACTTCAGCTCAGGTCATGATCTCATGGTTTGTGGGTTCAAGCCCCACGTCGGGCTCTGTGCTGATGGCTCAGAGCCTGGAGCCTGCTTCGGGTTCTGTGTCTCCCTCTCTCTCTCTCTCCCCTCCCTGGGAGAGCTGGGCCAGAAATCACTGATCCAAGCCAACCCAACGGAAGCCTCCAGACCAACTCACAGATGGCATCTATGCAAAGGGATGAAAAGAAATTTTCCCAAATGACTTCATTACTACACAGCTAGGATAGCAGCACAGAGAGCAGGTAGTATTTCTGTTTTATATGCTTTGTATTATTTTTAGTTGTTTATATTACATGTTATAAGCATCACATGCCTCCATATTCTATTTAATTGTCTCACTTTTCTCACTGAGATACTTTGTAACTCTTCAAATTCCATGTTTAGCAAGTCCTATAAATAAAATTTGAAGGTGAGAAAAATGAAAATATTTGAAACACACCTAATTGTTTTTTTAATTTTGAAAAACAGGGATAGTTTTTGGTTGATTGAGGCTTGAGTCCTTTGCTTTTGGAAGGTCATGCATGATGTCTGGTCTCAGATGCTTTGAAATAGACAAAATGTGTGTGTCTTAGTGGAAAGAATAAGCTTTGAAGTTCGACGTATTATACTCAAATCCTAGTTTGGCCAATTGCTTTTACATGGGCCTCAGTTTTCTTACCTGTGAATGATAATAAGGAATAATAAGGTCTGGGGGTTCTTTGTGGGGTTTTTTGTTTCTGTTTGTGTTTTTTTGTTGTTTTGTTTTTGGTTTTTTTTTTGGTTTGGTCTGGTTTGGGCGATATTGGACAATGCTCTTTTTTTTTTTTTTTAATTTTTTTTTTTTAACATTTATTTATTTTTGAGACACAGAGAGACAGAGCATGAACAGGGGAGGGGCGGAGAGAGAGGGAGACACAGAATCTGAAACAGGCTCCAGGCTCCGAGCTGTCAGCACAGAGCCTGACGCGGGGCTCGAACTCACGGACTGTGAGATCATGACCTGAGCCGAAGTCGGACGCTTAACCGACCGAGCCACCCAGGTGCCCCGGACAATGCTCTTTTTATATTCTGATTAGTCTAAGGATCCTGACTTTCCAGCTCTCGCTCTAAATTCCCTAGGATCTTGGGCTAGTTCGTCACCCTCTGAGACCTAGTTATCCAGGGTGTTGAACGCAAGGATTTCAGTGGCTACTCATTACAACCCACCCGGCATTAGCACTCTCGGCACTTAGGTCTCTCCGACCTTGTTACCCCCTCGTGGTCCTCTGCAGCCCAGTCTTTTCGACAAGTCCAAATGCGGCCTCAGACCCGCCCCGGTCTGCATTTCGGGAAGATCTCCAGGTGACTGGCAGGCCCGTCGGCCCTACCATCCTGGATTAAATAGATTTGAGGCATCTTAGAAAACAAAAGTGCCGGAATCACTATAAATGTAGAAATTTCACAAACTCTTGGATCGAGGGTGCTCCTAACAACTTAGAGACGATAGACGCCTTTTCTGAGCCCCCACATCTGAAAGGTACGGAACTTGTGCATTTATCGTGTTTTGTTCCTGGGGTCAAACAATGCATTTGCCGGGTACTCCTGTCTCTTAATGATCTGGTATTAAATTATGACCTTTTATTTTCCCCTCTGTCCCTGGAGTCAGGCAGAAATCATCTGCAGTCCCCTTTCTGCCCCCTTAGTGGCCGCTTACCCTTGGACAAGTTACTTAGCCATCGAACCTAGATTAGCCCGTCTAAGGAAACTCATAACCCCTCTAGGATTGCCGTGAGGATGACGAGGCTATGGATGAAAGCACTTAGCCGCGCTCCGGAATACGGCAGCGGCTAATGTTATTACAAAACAGAAAATGTCATCCTATCAACTTATGGGTAATGATGTGACATTTTTACGGTGGTTGTATTAGTCAGCTCGGGCTGCCATAACAAAATACCATAGACTGGGAGTCTTAAAACCAGAAATTTATTTTCTCTCAGTCCTGGATGCTGGAAGCCCCAGATCTGGTGTCGGCTGACTCATCTCCTGGTGGGGACCCTCTTCGTGGCTTTTAGATGGTGGCCATCTTGCTGTGTCCTCACACGGCCTTTCCTCTGATGCATGTGACCTTCTTATAAGGGCCCCAGTCAGATTAGGACCCCACCTTTAGGGGCGCCTGGGTGGCTCAGTTGGTTAAGCGTCCGACTTCAGCTCAGGTCACGATCTCACAGTCTGTGAGTTCGAGCCCCGCGTCGGGCTCTGGGCTGATGGCTCAGAGCCTGGAGCCTGCTTCCAATTCTGTGTCTCCCTCTCTCTCTGCCCCTTCCCTGCTCATGCTCTGTCTCTCTCTGTCTCAAAAATAAATAAAAACATTAAAAAATAAAATAAAATAAAATAAAATAAAGGATCCCACCTTTATGAACTCATTTAACTTTAATTACTTCCTTTTCTTTAAAGAAAAATTTATTTATTATTTTGAGAGAGAGAGAGAGAGAGAGTGGGGGAGGGGAAGAGAGAGAGGAAGAGAGAGAATCTCAAGCAGGCTCCATGCTGTCAGCACAGAACCCAACACAGGGCTCGATCTCATGAACCTGACCTGAGCCGAAATCCAGACTTGGACACTTGAACGACTGAGCCACTGAGGCACCCCACTTTAATGACTTCCTAAGGGCCCTACCTCCACATACAGTCACAGAGCTCCAACCTATGAATTTTGGTGGGGACAGAAAAGATATGCTTACCTCAGATTATTCCAGAGCTATCACGTGGCAAACAGAGAAGTCAGCAGAATTAGGACTGTGGTGTGTGATTTTATATCATCTCAGTATAGTGAAGAACCTCCCTCTTCTTCTTCTTCTTTTTTTAATGTCTACTTTTATTTTTGAGAGAGAGAAAATCAGTGTGTGAGCAGCGCAGGGGCAGAGAGAGAGGGAGATACAGAATCTGAAGCAGGCTGCAGGCTCTGAGCTGTCAGCACAGAGCCCAACTGTGGGGCTCGCACCCACAAACCATGAGATCATGACCTGAGCCCAGATGCTCAACCGACTGAGCCACCCAGGCGCCCCAGTACATTTGTGTTGTTTATAATTTTTTAACGTTTATTTATTTTTGAGAGAGAGAGAGAGTGAGCGAGCATGAGCAGAAGAGGATCAGAGAGAGGGAGACACAGAATCCAAAGCAGACTCAGGCTCTGGGCTATCAGCAAAAGAGCCAGATGCAGGGCTCAAACCCATGGACTGGGAGATCATGACCTGAGCCAAAGCCTGATGCTTAACCTACTGAGCCACCCAGGCACCTGAACAGTTGTGTTGTTTAAACCACTAAGATTTGGCAACTGGTTACAGCAGCCCGGGAAACCGATACAAATCATGAGGTCCCCATCACTGAAGATGTTCAAGAAAGGAAAGTGAGGACCGTTTACCTTAATAGTCATAAAGGGTGCGCAGAGCATTCTAGATAATCTCTAAGGAGGAGAATGGCTCACAGTGGCCTCCTTCAATAGAGTTCACGCCGTGCTTTTACACACATTTTTCCTTTGACCCTCTCAATAAGTTTATGGAAACAGACCCGCTCAGAACTAATTCTCATCGTTTAGTGCAAGAACATTAAAATTCAAGGTGAGGTGGCTGGTCTGTGGTCACGCAGCCAGGAAATGGCAATGGCAAGGCTAGAACCCAGGTCTTCTGATTTACAGACTGGTGGCACCTTCCCCTCGGCGATGTTGCCTCTTTCAGAGTCCAAAGGTCTCCTTTCGCGGGGAACTGAGTTAGCTTGGCTTAGGCTGTCCCAAACCAGAACCTAGGGTGTCTCCTTTTAGCCTCCAAATCCAGCAAATCCAGCCCCAGACCCGCTGTGCCCCGCACCCCCGGGGGAGCCCTGAGTCGGAGCTCCTGGCCAGGTTGGGGGGCTTGAGCTCCTTTGTGGCTGAGCAAGGCACGGCTCTATGAGTGACCAACGCCCTGAGCTCATGTCGTGGCAGCAGCCGGCCCAGGTGTCAGCCTCTGGCCTTGCCTGGAGTTGGCTGGTCGTGGTCATAAGGGATTGTCGCCACACGTTTGTGCGATGGCCAACTGGGCCTAAAATCTCAGGGTGCTGCGTCAGGCCACGGTGAGCGGGGCAGGGAGGAATTACCCGTCGAGGTATGTGTGGCTGCACCTGAGGGGGCAGTGCTCCCAGCCCAAGGTGGCAGGAAGTAGTCCCCTGCTCTCTTGGACAGGAACACGGGCTTCCGCTGAGCACACGTGTCAAAGGTTTGTTGCGCGAACTCACAAATGGTGAGGTCAGACCTGAGCCGAAGTCAGACCCTCAACGGACTGAGCCACCCAGGCGCCCACGGCTGTAGACTTTTCTACATGTCTTCAAATTTCCTCTAGTTCAGGGTGCCTGGGTGGCTCAGTTGGTTAAGCCTCCGACTTTGTTTCAGGTCACGATCTCATGGTTTGTGGGTTCGAGCCCTGTACCCGGCTCGCTGCTGTTAGCACAGAGCCTGCTTCAGATCTTCTGTCCCCCTTTTCTCTCTGCCCCTCCCCTGCTCTCTCAAAAAGAAACATTAAAAAAAAAGAGAGAAAAATTTCCTCCAGTAAGAAAGAAAGCCTGCCTAGGGATAGGGAGGAGTTCCTCTGACCCCCCAGGCCAGCTATCTTGAAAATTCCACCAGCTTCAGGCTGCTGCAATAGACCCTCGGGGTCCATTCCATCCCGGCACAGGTCGCCTACATTTCAGACTAGTCCCTCCTTCCGGAGCAGCAAGTTGTTTTATCAACAGGCCAACTTCAGGATTTGGAGTCTTTCTTTCCCCTGTCTCAGGATCTACGCGGATCACTCTTCCTCCAATGTTAACAGGCCACCCAGAGCTCCCCCTCAGCATCCATACACATCCCATCTGGAATTTGTTCTTCTTCTTCCAGCTCGTAAACACTTCTGCGGTTGGAGAGCTTTCCTGTCTGCAGGCCACAGTCAAAGGCATCCACGGAGGACAGGCTGCCAGTGTGATAGAAGCTTTTATGGTCCAGGGATCCATCCAATCCGTTGGAGATGTCCACGTGGCCCAAGGACTTTCCCACGGTCAGGAAGGAGGGGCTACAGGGGCCCCTGGTGCCATCCAGAACTTCTGGGGCTGTTTCCTCAGCCACGGTGCCAGCTAAATCTCTCCCATCAGGATCCACCTTGCTGTTCTTGTCTTTACTGTGGTCAGGACAACTGCTGACTGATCTTCCCAGTTCAAAGCACAGAACTTCGTTCCGACTGTGGCCATATAGCCCCCCGACTGGCGAAGGGCCACAGAGCTGACAGGACATCCACGATCACTTGCTGTGCTTGCTTGCTGAGCGAGTCCCACCAGCAAAACTCTTTTGCAGAAATCTCTGCAAAGACCAGAGCGTTGGACGCCTCCTCCCACCCTGGAGATTGGTCGTACCGGCCGTACCCGGGCAAAACACACTTAATCTTTTTTTTTTTTTTTTAATTTTTTTTTACATGTATTTATTTTTGAGAAACAGAGTGAGACGAAGCGTGAGCAGGGGGAGGGGTAGAGAGAGAAGGAGACACAGAATCTGAAGCAGGCTCCAGGCTCCCAGCAAGCCGTCAGCACAGAGCCCGAGGCGGGGCTCGAACCCACGAACTGTGAGATCGTGACCTGAGCCGAAGTCGGACGCTCCACCGACCGAGCCACCCAGGTGCCCCCAAAACGCACTTAATCTTAATGGAAGACATTTTACTTTTAAGATGATAGGGTGGGGCCGCCTGGATGGCTCAGCTGGTTGAGAGTCTGACTCTTGATTTAAGATCAAAATCCACTTTCCCTTCTTCTGTAAGTGCTGAGACACAGGACCACCACCATGGCGTAAAATACACTCAAAGCCTCTCGAAGCATCATAGATGCTTAAAACACAGTTTACCTACGTTCCAAAAACAGCACCCCAGTTAGCTAAAGAGCCTGTTCACCTTCACAAACCCCAAAAGAAGACGTTAAGGGGATATGGTGAAAAACACAAGGAACCTTGGAGTCAGGGGCATCAGAGTTTGTGAGAACTGGGGGCCGGTGACTCTGTGGGTGGTGGTTTCCTCATCAAGTGAAGCCAGTTTTGCTGAGCTGAGGACGCATGTGAATAAAGGGCCCAGCAGGGTCAGGAGAACTTGAAGGAAGATCTGCTCTCAGACAGATTCTCCTGAAACATCTAACTTCCAAGGACGAAGGCAAGATCGGCCATATAAGCAAGAAGAAGAAGAAGAAAGCTGTCTGTATCATATCCGTTAGACTGTTTTCCTCAGTGCGAGAGGCAGGGTCATCCAAACTGGACCAGGGATGGCTAGGGAGGAGCCCGAGGGAGGAAGGGCTCAGGCATATCCATCCGGGCTCCCAGATTCACGTTCCTGAGGGAAGCAAGGCTGGTACTTTGCTAACATGGCAAGTGCATCCGGGACATCTTGCAGGCAGGAGCAAATCAGAAACCAAACACTTGGATTCCCCAGATCAGGGAGACCTGAGTCCTCTAAGTTGCATACTTCCCGACCTAAAATCCTGCCCCTCGACTTTTGTAGTGCCGACGTCTGAAGACGTGTCACCAACTTTATGGATATGATTTTCATGTGAAATGTATTTATTTATTCATTCATTTACTTAGCGTCACGGACAGACTTGGTAACCTTGGAGATCTTGACTTTATCTGTTTCCTCTTTGAATACCTGTAGTGTTTCCTTATTTGACAATCCATCTCTGAAGTCTGACGTGGGAACAGTTCTGCAGTTTAACCTCCTTCTCTTGTCTAAAATGCATCGGTTTCCGGGCCACCTGGGTGGCTCGGCTGGTTAAGCGTCAGACTTTCGCCTCGGGACACGGTATCGCAGTTTGTGAGTTTGAGCCCCGCATCGGGCTTGGGATTCTCTCTCCCTCTCTCTGCCCCTCCCCTGCTTGTGTTTTTTTCTCTCTCGGTAAATAAATAGATAAACTTGAAAATGCGTGTGTTTCTGGGTCTTCTGGTCACCACTGGCACACTGGGAGTGCTTACCACCAGACCCAAGAAAACTGCCCTTTGGAGCGTGGGGCGTCCCGATTGGGTGGGGGTCTGTGGTGCCCGCAGTGGAAGAATTCACCCAAGGCAGAACAAGAGAGATGGGAGTTTACTGAATACACTGCAAGAGAGCAGCGGCAGGACAGCAAAGGAGATACCACCTGCCACAACGCGGTAGTGAGGGGCTATAGTTACACGGTGGGGTGAGGGAGCATGGAAACATGGAATTTTCCCTTTTTGGTTAATCTTACCCACTGCCCGGTTGTGCTTGGTCAGTGAGGGCCTGTGGCTATTTCGAAGTGGGTCACTTAATGAGCCTGTTTGCGCTCAGCTCGGGGGTCCCTGCAGGCCCTTCTGCCTTGTTCAAGGTTCTGTTGCTCTAGCCTGTTGCTTCTACACGAAGAATGGCTGGTGCCAGCCCGGCCCAGTCCAGCAAGAGTCTCATGAAGCAATAAAGCTTGGCTCTCACTGACCCTGTGTCTTATTTATTTAAAAAAATTTTTTAATGTTTATTTATTTTTGAGACAGAGGGCGAGTGGAGGAGGGGCAGAGAGAGAGGGAGACACAGAATCCAAAGCAGGCTCCAGGCTCTGAGCTGTCGGCACAGAGCCCGACGCGGGGCTTGAACTCACGGGGCTTGAGCTCACGAACGGCGAGATCATGACCTGAGCCGAAGTCAGAAGCTTAACCGACTGAGCTACCCAGGCGCCCCTGCCCCTGTGTCTTCTATGTGTCTTCTGGCTCTGTTTCTGTCCTGGGTTGTGTCTGATTCTTGGCCAAGTCTGGTTTGGGTCTGGTTCTAACCTGCATACAGCTACTTACGCCTCCATGGCAGGGAGTGGGGGAGATACACGGTCGGACCATTTGGAGAGCCTCGTCAGATGGGAGCCAACAGGAATTCGGATCTTTAGGTTATGTCTTCATTTACCTTGGGGATTCCGATACCTCCCGGGAAGCCCCGTTATGTTTTTGTGGGCACACGCCAGCACGAGCTCAAATCACTTAAGAGGAAAAGTGGTTATTTTCCCTCCCTGGAATGGAGAGGAGCCCTCTAGCAGTTGCAGCTCAACCAGCCGGTTAGTGTTGAGGTTCTGTGTTTTACTTATTGACGTGTGGGTGAAGTGACTGAAACAGGTGGTTTGTTCTCTTTCTCTGTGTGTACATTTATAAGAAGCATTCTGCACCCAATTCCAGTGTGTGTGTGTGTGTGTGTGTGTGTGTGTGTGTGTGCGCGCGCGCGTGTGTGTTGGGGGTGGTTCCCCACCCACCAAACAATTCTCGGACACTGGCAGGGTGTCCCTAATCCTCCAGTTCAAGTCAATTCCAATTCCAATTCCAATACCATCCAATTCCCGTGACCCCTACCCTAAACAATTAATTTGCTAGAGCAGCTCACAGAACGCAGAGAAACAGTTGACTTACTTAGATGACCGGTTTATTAGGATGAAGGGATATAACTCAGGAACAGCCAGATGGAGGAGACACACAGGGCAAGGGGTGTGGGAAAGAGCGGGGAGCTTCCATGTTCTCCAAGGGCCACTGTCTCCGAATAGCAGCCTGGTCACCGACCCAGCAGCTCTCTGAACCCCATCCCCTTTGGGGTCTTGATGGAGGCTTCATTAAGTAGGCACGATTGATTAAATCATTAGCCATTGGCAGTCGAACTCGACCTCCAACCCCCTCTCCCCTCCTTGTAGGTTGGGGGTAAAACCAAAAGCCTCTAATCACATAGTTGGCTCAAGTGGCAAACAGCTCTCACCCTTAGGTGAGGTCCAAAAGTCACCAAAAAAAGACTTCTCGATTTCTCCTATCACTTAGGGAATTCCAATGGTTTTAGGGGCTCTGGGCCAGAAACGGGATGAACACCAAACACAGTATATATTTCTTATTATAAAGCACAACATCGCAATTTAAAAATTTTTTTTTAACGTTTATTTATTTTTGAGACAGAGAGAGATAGAGCATGAGTGGGGGAGGGCAGAGAGAGAGGGAGACGCAGAGTCGGAAGCAGGCTCCGAGCTGTCAGCACAGAGCCCGAAGCGGGGCTCGAACTCACGGACCGCGAGATCACGACCTGAGCCGAAGTCGGATGCTTAACCGACTGAGCCACCCAGACGCCCCACAACATTGCAATTTTAAAAAGGCTTTTCCCTATCTTGTGAATGATGGTAACTTACCTTTCACAATGGTCTATTTATAATCTCTCTGTAGCTCATTCTCTGTCTCTCTCTGTGGTATGTGTCTCCATTCCGACACAGACCCCTGACAAGGGAAATGAGATTAGCAGGACTGGCTAAGATGAATCATTTGGAGTGAAAAGAATATTGGAAAATTAGCCACAACGACCACCGCAGTGTTCCCCATAATAAGAAGAATCAGAGTGGCTTTGGACTTTTCGTCTGTAACACACTATGCTAGAAGCAATGGGGTATCTCTAATGTGTGAACAGAAGACAAAAAAGGTGGCATGCAAGGGTCCACAAAATATATATTGCATAGCTTTTCTAAAAAAGCGGCTACTTGAGAAATCACCCACTCTATAATGAAGAGTTCTTCAGAATAAAGAATACCGGAAAGCCAGGCACATGCTGAGAACCCAGTGAGTGCGGTATGCAGAGTAATGGCCCCCCAATGACGTCTATACTCTAACCCCCAGAACCTCTGAGCGTTCCCTTTTGCGTGGCAAAGGGACTTTGCAGATGTGATTCATTTAAGGATCGTGCATGCAAATATTATCAAGTAGGCCCAGTATAACCTCCAAGGTCCTTACAAGAGGAGAGCAAGCGGGTCAAAGTCAGAACAAGGAGATATGATGAAGCAGAGGTTAGAGCCATGGACTTGGAAGATGGAGGAAGGAGCCACGAGCCAAGGCAGCCTTTAGATGCTGGAAAAGGCGAGAAAATGGATTCCCACCCCCCCCCCCCCGAACCCCCAGCAGGATCGCAGCCCTGCTCACATCGTGATCTTATCCCCACAAAACCCATTTCAGACTTGTGACCTCGGTAAAATACTAAAGTTTTTGAAAGACTATTTCTATTGGTAAAACTACTCGGTTATCAAGAGTCATACAAAGACTCCAACTACCTCCATTTTGAGCTCAAACTTTCTGAGTGATTTAAGTTCTTCTCTTCCGGCTTATCTCTTAGCTCGGGCAAAAGACCCTTCGGGCAAAGCATCCAGTGATGAAAACCGAAACTACCCCCTCGAGCGAGTGCTAAGTGACAGCCCTGAGCCAGTGAGACCCTGGGGGGAAGGTGGGGGCTGGCTCCAAGACACTGATGGACCCGATCATTACTGCCCACCCACCGGTACCTGCCAACCCTTGCCCCACACTTTCCTTGTGTAACCCTGGAAGGTTTTTTTTTTTGGCACTTTGGCAATGTCTTTGAGAAGCTACTTCGCTGTCTTCCTGGTGTTGGCTTCACGGAAGTAAATCCCTTCCTCGTGTCACCTCCACTCGTCTCTGCCTTTGGATTTTGTCAGTGGTGCGTGGCCGAACGGGGTCCGGTTGTGACCCCCCTGGAGTCAGGTGCTCATCGCCCTTGGGCCCTGGCTACATTTTCTTGTTTCAAGCCAAGTAAATCTGTGGTCATGTGTTACAACCACAACCTATAAACGTTTACCATTGGCCAAAATCGATTCAAGAAGAGGTAGAAAATCTGAATAGACCAGCAGCCTCAGAAGAAACAGAAACTTTCCCCTTTTTTTCTTCTTATTTTCAAACTAAATATAGCTCCTAAAAAAAAAAGGCATCAGCCAGTCTTTTGATGAATGCCGTCAAACCTTCAAAGAACAGATAATTCTTTCTTCTTTTTTTAAGTTTATTTACACGTGTGGAGGAGGAGAGGGGAAGAGAGAGAGGGAGGCAGAGAATCCCGAGCAGGCTCCATGCTGTCAGCGCAGAGCCCGATGCGGGGCTTGAACTCGCGAACCGTGAAATCATGACCTGAGCCCAAACCAAGAGTCGGATGCTTAACTGACTGAGCCACTCAGGCGCCCCCAAAGAACAGGTAATTCTGATAATATTCTAATAATTACAAAGCATAAGAACAGAAAGCTTCACAATTGATTCTACGAGGTTATAAATGGTGTGATAACTAACTTGGACAAAGACAGGGAAAACGTATACAAAAGAGTGCACAGATATAAAAATCCCGAATGAAACACTAGTAATAAATTCACCACCATAGACCACTGATGCTATACCATAATCAAGGGGAGTTTATTCCAGGAATCAGTGATGGTTACACATCAGGGAAGCTATGATGAACTTCACACTGAAATCCTCAAAGAAAAGAAAATGTGATTACTTCAGTGAACACTGGGGGGAAAAAAAGCAGACAAAAGTAACTTCAATATGTGCCTTTTAAAAATCTCTTAGCGGGAGCCACAGAGGAACATAGTAATGACAATTTTTCAAAGATCATCAGCAAAGTCAATATATTACTCATCTAGGGGGAATCAGACATGAATTGAAGTAGGGATATGACTGACCGGGAAGTCTCAGTATCTTAATGAGATACAATCTTTCTGAATAAATCCGCGGATATCATGGCATGTCAGTCAAGATCCCAGCACCGTCCAAGTCAAGCATGCTTTCCCACAACCATTCTTGAAGTAATCCTTTGCTTATGTATTGACTCCAATGGCCAAATAGGACTTTCTAGTGTAAGAGAAGGCCTATGGATGAGGTCCATGTTTTGGCTGACCACCGTTTCCTTGATCAAGTTATCTAGTCTTAACGTAACTGTGTGTTGTTTTAAACTAATTATCAATTGACAAGATCTTTTCTTCCCCATTACTTTTCTTTTTCAGAAAGGTATTTGTTTTGGGGGACAGCTGGTTGGCTCAGTCGGTTAAGCATCTGACTCTTGATTTTGGCTCAGGTCACGATCTCACGGTTTGTGAGACAGAGCCCCACATAGGGCTCTGGGCTGACAGTACTGACCCTACTTGGGATTCTCTCTCTCTCCCTCTCTCTTCCCCTCCCCCCACCTCTCTCACACACAAAATAAATGAACATTAAAAAAGAAATAAAATAGGGGTGCCTGGGTGGCTCAGTTGGGTAGGCATCTGACTTCGGCTCTGGTTATGATCTCACGGTTCGTGGGTTCGAGCCCTGCATCGGGCTCTGTGCTGACAGCCCAGAGCCTGGAGCCTGCTTCGGATTCTGTGTCTCCCTCTCTCTCTCTGCCCCTCCTCCACTCACGCTCTGTCTGTCTGTCTGTCTCTATCAAAAATAAACAATAAAAAAAAATAAAAATTAAACAATTAAAAAAAAAAGAAGAGTGGTGTCCTTATAAGAAAACAGGGACACAGAGGTAGACGCCCAGGGAGAATGCCAAGTGGTGGTGGAGACAGAGATTGGGATTATGTGGCCACAAAAGAAGGAATACCACGGACTGTAGGCAGCCACCAGGAGCTAGGAGAGAAGCATGAAACAGATTCCCCCTCTGAGCCCTGAAGAGGGAACCAATCCTGCTAAGTCCTTGATTGGAGACACCCCGCCTCCAGAACTATGAAAGAATGACCTTCTGTGGTTTCAAGTCATCAAGGTTGTGGTAACTTGTCACAGCAGCCATAGGGAACTCAGACAGGTGCATGCCATGGGTATGATTTTGATAGTGACCTTGATCATCTGGTTGAGGGAGCGTTGCCAGTTTTCTCCACTTTAAAGTGACGAATCCCCCACCCCGCCCCCACTGTTGCAGGCTGTGCCCTTTGGAAGGAAGTCACTGTGCACAGCCCCCTTAGGGAGTGAGACATGATGCTTCCCATCACAAGGAGGCTTTGTTGCTGTTGTGAAAGCAACTTCTGCCTCCAATATATTCATATATGGTATTACCAATGTAAAGGACTGGAATTATCTGTTGAAGAACTTGTCCATAGCAACTTTGTTAAATCCCCTTATGAATTCTATTAGCTTTCTTTCCCATTTGCTTAATTTGGATCGTGTGTAATTGTAACTGCAATTGTAATGCTTTGGCCTCTCTCTCTCTCTCTATATATATATATACAAATCTATATACACACACATATATCACACTTCCGTTCCACCTCTGGTTATATTGGCCAAGACTCCGGAATACTAGTAAAGAACGGCCGCGATTGAGTCAGCGTATATCCTAGGGTTTTTGTCTATTGGGACCCTCACCTCCTCCTCCGCTTTCCTGCATGTAATTCTGGTGAGACTATTACCAGTCACAGAGCCCAACCCTTTGGAGACAGGCCTGAGCGCATGGTCCAGGTCTAGGCAAACATTAGACCCTCTTTTCCTTCCCCGGGATGATTTTCCCAAAAGTGGGCAAGAAACCTCCATCTGACCACTCAAGTTTTCTCTCTGGTTTTTGTCTATTTGTTTGGAGCTAGAAGAGAGAGGGCCTTATTATCTGGTTTACAGGGTGGGAAAGAAAGGGGTGAGGGCTCCCAGAGGCAGCTCTGCCCAGCACAGGAAAAGAGAGGCTGCCTATGTAGAAAAAAATGAAACCAAGGAGAGAATCAAAACCGGTGGGAAGACGAGGGAAGGGGAGGAGAGATGGGGGAGAGGGAGAACAGTAAAGACCTTGCTTTAAAATCCCCGCATCCAAACTTCCTGGCTTGGGGGGCCCCAAACTTTATGCTTTCCATTTTCTTTGCTTAAGTTGGGTCGCTTCTGCAAGAGAAGGAATTTCCACTATTACAGAAATCACCCTATTCTGGTAACTAACGTCTGCGGGGCAAGGATCGTGTACCAGGCTGAAGGCACGTCGTTCACCGACACAACCTCATTTCATCGTCACCAGAACCAGCGGTGGAGAAACTATTCCGAGTTTACAGAGGAGGCAACGGAGGGCCTAGGAGGCAAGCAAGTTGCTCTGCTCTCCCGGGGACCACGCGGCAGGTGTCCCTCAAATCCTCCTTTGTGGACGAAAAGGTTCTGGTTCTCCCACTTCAGGCTGATTCAGGATAAATACCCAAGAAGCCCGGCCGAACGGGAATCGTTCTGTTTGGGAAACGTGGGCTTGTCGCTCTATTCTGGTAGATTCTAAGTTCTGTAACACAGTTGGTGGGGGGAAAGGGAGTACGCCAATTCCAAACCCAGCCTCAAAAGCGGGTGCTGGGCGCACTCCGCAGGGCGGGGGCCACCAAAGCCCAGGTGCCCGCCAAGGCGGGCGTGTGCTCAACCCGCGCCCCTGGCTGGTCGCCGGCCCCGTCCCGGAGCGAGGGCTCGAGGTCCTTCCTGGCCGCACGTTTCAGAACCTGAAACCCCCGGGGCAGGCAGGCGCAGGGCCAGGGCGAGCCCTGGCGTCCGCGCCTCCGAGGGCCCAGCCCCCTGAACACTTTCTGGGTGCTTCCAGAACTTTTGCAAACGCTGCCTTCCCGGTAGGAGTCGCGTCCACAGCGGTGCAGGGGTGCAAGGGAGGCGCCCAAAGTCGCGTCCGGGCAGGGGGCGCGCACGGCGGGGCCCCGGGCTGCGGGCGGGCTCCCGGCGCGCGGCGGGAGGTCTGGGGCGGGGACTGGAGTGGGGGCGGCACTGCGCCCTCCAGGCGGCCATCTCCGCGCTTCCCCGCCGCAGAACTCCGGGAGCATGGAGGCTATAGAGCTGTCCGAGCCGAGCGGCCCCGGGGCCACCCCCGAGCGTCGTGGGCCGCGCTGCCAGCTTTTGCCCGGCTTCCAAGAGGAGCTGCGGGCGCTCCTGATTCTGGCGGGCCCCGCGGTGAGTAAGGTAGCCTCCGTCGGAGGCTGGGCCCGGCGGGTCGGGGGCCCGGCACGCGTGTCGCCCCGGGTGACCTAGGGGGAGGGAGGGGGTCAGAGCGAGCTGGCGGCAGACGCGCGGGCGCCCGGGGACTCGGTGCCCAGAGCCGCGCGGGCGCGCGTCCCGGTGCCTCCGCGTGCGTCCCGGGTCGCGGCTCTGCACCGTCCCGGGGGCCGACCCGCCGGGCACAGGTGGCGCAGCTGGCCCCCGCCCGGGCATGGGGAGCCCCGAAGGAACCGGGACCTGCTGGCCTAAAGGCGCTCCACGGGTGCCTTCGCTGGGAGAAGATTCCAGCGAAGCAAGCCGGTTCCCGAGCCGCAGAACATTCGGGGAATCTGGTTGGCTTGAAAACTAGCTGTGGGGATTTCAGGGTAGCTAAATGGTCTCGAGGCAGGGAGGAGGAAGGTGAATTGCCCGTCTCTCTTGGATTTAGATCTCCGGACCCTTCGGGATTATTCTGTCACCCTCTGCACGAGGAAACCAGAGGCATCGTGTCTCTCACTCTCCTCCCCCGTTATTGTATGTGTTAAAGACGTAGAAAGTTTTTAATGTGGTTCTCTGTGGGGCTGAGGTTTTTTTCTTATCATTCTAAGGCTAGGGCTTTTTCTGCGTTGTCTATTTAAAAGTAATGTGGGTTTTAAAAGCCACAGGAACCACAGAAAAATATAATCCCAGCCCTGTTCTCCTGACAGTTTGGGTGGTTTTCAAGTGAACGGAGTAAGAGTCATTTCATTGGACAAGAAGGACCAGTTGGGGTTTCAAGGCGGGAATAAGCTTTTGGCCACTTGGTAGGCGTTCTGCACCTGCACCGGCTAAGGCGGTCACGTGGCACTTCCTGGCGTGGTGGCATCACTGGTTGAGGAATCTCATGATACCTGCTGTGGTGTGCCTGGGGGCAAGAGTAATGCCAGGGATAAAGCCGTGAAATGAAATTCTATCTAGCAGGAAGGTGTTTGTGAACCTCTTCTTGCAGAATGGAGAGAGAGAGAAAGCGTGGTTTGGAGTCTCTGTACCTGGGGGGCTATTCCCTGCTTTGATCTCAGAAGGCAGGTTGGCAAACGACTATGTGAATTTGAGTAGTTCCCGAACCCCTTCTAGCTTTTGTTTATTCATCCCTAAAATAAGGATAGAAATTTGGGCTTTGGCCCAATGTGCTGTCAGACTTGCTGTGAGAAAAGTCTAATGTAAGGCTGTTATTGCTCTAATAATACAAGACCGCAAGGCGGCTTGCTGAGACCTAGCCTCTCCCAGGACAAGTCCTTCGTCTCTCTGGTCTCCATTGTAACCTGGTCTCCCTTGATGTAGGGGGACCTTCCAGGGATCAGCACTAGCCTGAGTTGTTGACCTGTTGGGCCCTTTGTGTTGGTTGGAACCCCTGGGTGTTTGTATGTATATGACTGTGTTAATTACCGATACAATGTATATTACTTACAGACAAAAATAGAAAACCAGGACAAAGAAGGTAACAAAAACACTCTGAAAGTTCCCCACCCAGGCAATTTGGGAATTTCCTTCCAGCCCATTGGGTGGGGGTTTGTACCTGACTGCTTTACCCAATGTATATTACTTATAGACAAAAGTAGAAAACAGGACAAAGAAGGTAACAAAAACACTCTGAAATTTCCCCACCCAGGCAATTTGGGAATTTCCTTCCAGTCCTTTGGGTGGGGGTTTGTATGTGACTGCTTTACCCAAAGAGGTCATACAGTGCTGTCACTCATTCAGTCTCTTTCCACACTCAGTGTCCCATACTTTCCACTCCGAATGAACTTCAGATGAGGCCTGTAAGAGAATATGCCTAATGCAAGGGAACAGGTGCATATCAGAGAACATGTCAGTGCATGTTCCATTTATTCTGCAGAAAACGTATTTGTGAGGGAGGGAGGTGGTGGTTGAAACTACCTAGCCTTGGGCTTTTCTACTTTGTCTTTGTCATTAGCATTTTATCTTCACTGCCAGGCTGAGTCAGAGTCCTGAAAAATAATCCCAAGGAGGGATTGCCTGCTCTCTAGGAGCACGGGCTGTGCGCAGCATTGCCGAGGGTGGAAAAGAAGGGGGAATCGCCTGGACCCAAGCTGAGGGAGCTTGTTCCCATCTGTGTGGAGAGAGGAATACTTGAGAGGGAGCTGGAGAACCTTCTAGGGCTGCAGGGCAGAACGACAGAGCGAGCCCCGCACGGTGAGGGGCGTCTGGACAGACAGGCTGGATGGCAGTCGGGAGAGACACCAGACCCGTAGGCTGATGGTTTGATTTTTATCCTATAGGCAGTGGGGAAATAATCAGCGGGCAGTACTTAGTGACGCATGTGAGATTTCGGCAGGAGCAAGCTTCCAGAAGGCAGAAGACGAGCTAGGCTTGGCTGATGAAGGTCTAAAAGAGTGGGAGGCGGGGCGCCTGGGTGGCTCAGTCGGTTACACGTCCGACTTCGGCTCAGGTCACGATCTCGCGGTCCGCGGGTTCGAGCCCCACGTCGGGCTCTGGGCTGATGGCTCGGAGCCTGGAGCCTGCTTCCGATTCTGTGTTTCCCTCTCTCTCTGCCCCTCCCCTGTTCATGCTGTGTTTCTCTCTGTCTGAAAAATAAATAAACGTTAAAAAAAAAGATTAAAAAAAAATAAAATAAAAGAGTGGGAGGCATCTCAAAGGGTGATGGGCATGAGGGGAAGGGAGTGGTCCAGGATCCTCCTCCATTGTCCCCTCCCTCACGCAGGCCTAGCTGTCTCTCCTCCGGATGCACCTGCTCACCTCCCCTCCTCCGCATTCCAGGTCTGGGCCACTACTGCCTTCAGCTTGTGTCTCCCTCTTAAATGTTGGCCCCACTGCTCCACTTGGAGCCACCAATCTCCTCTTCAGATGTACTGTGTGAGCTTGTCCCCTTCCTTCGTTGGTCTCCGTGAGGCCCTCCAGTCTCTCGTTTCAATCTCCCACTGGTCCTTCACCCAGCCTCCTTTCAGTGCCCCAGCCTTGCCTCAGACCCCCCGCCCTCCTGCCACTCGGGTGTTTCCTCTGCCCGGAACGTTCTTCCCAGACAGACCGCCCACCTTCACCATTCAGGTTTCAGCTGAACTTCATTTCTCCCAGAACCTTCTCGGACTCCCAGGCTGTGCTCTTGGAGCTCCTGCCTCCTTTGTAGCACCCATCACGTGTGTCACTGGCAGTGTTATTCCACGATGAACATCTTTCTGTGCTCCGCGGTGGGTTCCATTGGTGTAGGAATGGAGTGAATGGTGTTCCTGTTACTTCCGTCCGTCTCCCTAGTGCTTGGTGCTCCAAAGATGTTGACCCCAGTTGACCATCTGGGAGTCCGGTGACTTGCGTCCTACCTCTGTTACTAACCAGCTGTGTGACTTGGGGCTGGCGGCTCAGCCTGCCTGCCTGGATTTCCTCGGGTGTAGCCGGTGACCCCGCAGGCTCCTTCCAGTGCTGGCCTCTCGCTCCAGGAGTAAGCTTTCAGGCATCCATGGGGGGGGGGGGGTGAGACCAGGGCCTTCTAGAACTGTCTCGTATGGCACACTGGACAGGCTCACACCCATTGCCTCCCCGGCATCTGGCCCTGGAGAGCACCCTTCCAAAGCGGCCACATAGCAAGAGTTCCGTTTGTTGCTGTCTGGCCGAAAAATGAGCAGGACCTCCGTGGCAGGAAGAAACAGATGCCACTTGTTGTTGTTTTTTTAATTAATTAAATTAATTTTTATTTAAACCCAAGTTAACATATAGCGTCAATGGCTTCAGGAATAAAATTTAGTGATTCATCGCTTACATGTAACACCCGGCGTTCATCCCAACAAGTGCCCTCCTTAGTACCCATCACTGTTTAGCCGCCCCCCACCCACTAGTTTGGGCATTTCCTTTTTTTTTTTTTAATGTTTATTTAGTTTTGAGAGAGAGAGACCATGTGAGCAGGGGAGGGGCAGAGAGAGAGGGAGACACAGAATCTGAAGCGGGCTCCAGGCTCTGAGCTGTCCGCACAGAGCCCGACGTGGGGCTCGAACTCATGAACCGTGAGATCATGACCTGAGTTGAAGTCGGACGTGTAACCGACTGAGCCGCCCAGGCGCCCCCAGTTTGGCCATTTCTGTTGTGCATTTGACTACATGTAGCCATTGCCAGTCATGCTGTCGTGTAGGCAGTGGCCCGTGAGGCACCCGGGGGAACAAACCTGTGTCCGGAATTGGTTAATTCCCCAGGCACAGCAACGTGCCGTGTGATGGGACAATTTGGGAGGATCTTGTCCTTGACCAACACGTCTTGACTGGGTGTGCATGGGTTGGGCGTTGGGGTGTTGAAACGCAGATCTCACAGCCCCACTGATGTCCAGAATCAGTCTCTTAAGCTAGGGACCAGGTGTTAGCCTTCTGATCAATATCCCCAGGTGATCCTTTAATTTTTTAAAAATTTTTGTTGAATTTATTTATTTTGAGGGGGAGAGAGTGAGCACAGGGAAGGGGCCGAGAGAGAGAGAGAGAGGATCCCAAGCAGGCTCTACTTTGTCAGTACAGAGCCCAATGCGGGGCTTGAACTAACAACCATGAGATCATGACCTGAGCCGAAATCAAGAGTTGGACCCTTAACCCACTGAACCACCCAGGCACCCCCCTCAGGTGATCCTTATGTGTAGGGACCACAGCCATGGTCAAGAGCTTACCCAAAGGGCTTGAAACCAGGATATAAACGTTACGTGGTTAACAAACATCAACCCTGGAGCCAGGATCCTCCTGGGACTGAAGGTCACAAATGGCTGCTGTGTTGGGCGACCTGAACCCCTTGTTACTGCCATGACCCCAGCAAGTGTTCAGTGGCCTCAACACTGCATCTCACGTGGGTTAGCTGAACTTAGCTAGACTTCCTGGCTTTTTCATCTAAGAAACATAACTATTCCCACTGGTGGACGGGACACTTGCCCTACAAAAATGCCCATTCCCTGCCCAACTACAAAAGGCGTTCTGTGTAGCATGATCAGTTCAGTTAGAGCAGAATTGGGAAAGTGGCCCAGAGGCCTGATGATAGATGAGACTGAGCACGTTTTTACGTGAAGCCACGGAAAACAGCTCACATGTGGCCTGTGGGGGGACTGGGCACTGTGTCGTAGAAATAACGTTCCCGTGGAAAAGAGGAAAACAGATTCTGTGATACAGCCATTTGCCACTGTTTACATGCACGGAGGCTGAGAAGTTAGTGACCGTGATACTGAGTTTACTAAAAAAAAAAAAAGGACCCCATGATCTTTAAAGTTATACAAATTCACAGTCGAAGAGACAGCAAGGTGCCCTGGACGGAACCACAGAGAACATCTGTAAGGATGGTGACGAGGCCCAGATCCTGGCCTGTCCCACTGGCACAGGCCTATGGGGGGTACCTTGGCTCTAGGCTTAGGTTCTATAGGATTGGGTTTCCATGCCAACCTTTTTTATTTTCACCCCTGCCCCCAGCTTCTCGTTGTCCCCTGCCTGCTCTTTGGTTTTTGGCTTGCTTCTGCAATACGTTTGAAAGCATCCCTTCTGCTCCATAGCAGAAGGTCGTGTCAGATGAGAAGTTGTGTCACTTGGGGGCCCAAGAAGGATGGAACCTTGTCTGAGGTCTGAGCAGGAGGAGTCCCTTTTCCCTTTGCCGATGGGACCAGCACAAGCTCCTCTGTGTCCCATCAGCTTGGGAAGGGGCCCTTGGGGCAGACCCCAGCAGCAGCTGTCAATCCTTAGGCCTCTGTTCTGTCTCCCAGAGAGTGGGGGTGAGAGCACATAAGCCTCCTGGGAAAGAAGGGCTTTCCTGAGAGGTACTCCACTGCTCTGGCAGGTGAGGGTGGGAGGTGTTTTTTAATTTTATTTTTACTTTATTTTTGAGAGAGAGAGAGACAGTGGGGGAGCGGGAGAGAGCGGGGGAGACACAGAATCCAAAGCAGGCTCCAGGCTCTGAGCTGTCAGCACAGAGCTCGACATAGGGCTCGAACTCGTGAACCGCGAGATCACGACCTGAGTGGAAATCAGAGGTTTAACCAACTGAGCCACCCAGGTGCCCTGGGAGGTGGCTTTAAATTAACCTAAGGAGAAAAAAGAAAGAAAAAAAAAATTAACCTAAGGAGATAAGGTAAGTGTCCAAACATGTGGCTGCAGCCTTGGGGAGCAAGTCATGGTAGTTCCTGGAATGATGGCTCATTGTTCCAGAAGCTGAATTTGCCCTCCTTTCTGAGCCTTCATAGGATATAAGAACTAAACATGCTTGGCAGATTGGGGATGTCTCTCCCCAAGATTCCAGAGCCCGTTGACCTTCCAGCAGGATAACCTCGTGTCTGCCTTAGGTGTTCCTGCCTGTGGAATTGATTGAAGGCGGCATTCTCTCCAGTCCTCACTAGGAATTTGGGAGAACAGGGGGGTTATCCCAGGAGGCAGCCTCTGACAACTTCAGAGAATGTACACATGTGACGTGCGGCCTGAGACCCTGCAGTGAAAAATCAATTTAAAAAGCTAGAAAGTTCTCAAAAATGTGATTCTGGGGGCGCCTGGCTGGCTCCAAGGGTTGGACTTCCACTCAGGTCACGATCTCATGGTTCGTGAGTTCGAGCCCGCATGGGACTCTGTGCTGACAGCTCAGAACCTGGAGCCTGCTTCGGATTCTGTCTCTCTCTCTCTCTCCGCCCTTCCCCTGCGCTCATTCTGTCTCTCTCTAAAAAATAATTAAAAAATGTTTTAAAAATGTGATTCTGGTAGCGGTCGCAGATGAACCTTTTACCATCCTTCTGGAAGCCTACCTGAAGTTGCGTGTTGGCCTGTGAAAGTTGGCAGAGGCCGATACCAGCCAGATTCCGTTACTGGCGTTGATTTGCAGAGGGTGGGGGCGCCCCGACCCCCGTCCCCCTGCCCTCACACCCTCCTTCGGCTGTGACAGTTGGGACACTCACCCGCAACTCCTTTTCTGTCTCTTCCCAGTTCTTGGCCCAGTTGATGGTGTTTCTGATCAGTTTCGTGAGCTCCGTGTTCTGTGGCCACCTGGGGAAGCTGGAACTGGACGCCGTCACCCTCGCGATTGCGGTACGTAGGGGACTTTATAACACACGTTTCTGAAAGCCGTCTGTCTTTCCTCTTGCTGCTGTTACGAGGTGTCGCTATTTAATGGCCTAAAACAACCCAGCGTATCCTCTTATGCTGCTGGAGGTCAGAAGTCGCCAAGGGGTTTCACTGGGCTGAAAACACGGTGTTGGCGAGGGCGGTAACCATTTTTCTGTCTGCAGCTATAATTCTCCTTTGCCACGTAACCTCACGTTTTCCCAGGGTTCCGGGGGTTGGGATGGGACATCTTTGGAGGGCCCTTACTCCGCCTCCCACATCCGTGAATTTGTAATCCGTGGCGCTCTGGCCTTCGGTTCTTGGTCCCACATCTGGGAGGAGGGAATCATAAAGCGGGGGGGTGAAGTCTGACTTCATCAGGAGAAACTGTGACACCCCCCACCTCCGCCTTGACTTCCATCTCCCTGACACGGAAGTGGAAGATGGAATCCTGGATCCTAGTGTCCAAACCTAAAATTGGGAGGAACCCCAAATCCTCTGTGTATCCTGGATATGCGTCCCCGAAACCAGAGAGAGATGTCGTTGACCTCTGCCAGGGGCTCAGTGGCTATGTCTGGCCAAACGACCCTGCCAACTTCTTTGGTTTGGCCAGCGAGGTGTCTCTAGGAAGGTGGATTCGGTGGCTTGTGTGCCCCTGTTCAGCCTCCCCAGTTCCCCCTTGGTGCTCTCTGCTAAGGCACACGTCCACCTTACTTAGCCGTTGGTGTTTGCTACCTCGGAACTGGGCAAGACTACTCTGAACCGGGTCTTGGGTATATAGGGGTTGTCTTGCTTTAGAAAACAATGTGAGGGGGTGCCTGGGTGGCTCAGTCGGTTGGGCGGCCGACTTCGGCTCAGGTCACGATCTCGCGGTCCGTGAGTTCGAGCCCCGCGTCCGGCTCTGTGCTGACAGCTCGGAGCCTGGAGCTTGTTTCCGATTCTGTGTCTCCCTCTCTCTGACCCTCCCCCGTTCATGCTCTGTCTCTCTCTGTCTCAAAAATAAATAAACATTAAAAAAATTAAAAAAAAAAAAAAAAAAAAAAGAAAACAACGTGAGAAACCCCCAGGCTTAATTATTCCTTTGTGGTTTTAATGTTTGGAAATCCGGGAGGGACAAACGCACCTGGCAAGCCTCTGGCAAAATCTCTGTAGCCAAGCAAGCACAAGAAAGCTGTCCTTCGGGGCGCCTGAGGGGCTTGGTTGGTTGATTGTCTGACCCAGGCTCGGGTCATGATCTCACGGTTTGTGAGTTCGAGCCCTGCCTCAGGCTTGCTTCCATCAGTACAGCTTTGGATCCTATGTTTCTCTGCCTCTCTGTCTCTCCCCTGCTCATGCTTGCGCTCACTCTCTCTCTGTCTCTCAAAAATAAACACTTGAGAAAAAGAAAGCAAGCAAGCTGGTGCTTCTAGGCTGAGTCCAGTTTGGGGCTGTTGTCTCTAACCTCCCCGCAGACTCAGGTAGAGGTAACAGGTTCCAGACATCCTGTGATGCCACTCCCTGGTGTTGGGGGTGCTGCCCTGGGCTCCCCAAAGCTCCAGGGACCCTGGGGTTTAGTTGCCGACCCTGGTCAAGACAAGTACACCTGGAAGCCCTCTGGCCTTGGCTCCGGGGGCTTGATTCTGAGCCCTCAGAACCCTTTGGGATATTGTAACAGGCCGTACTTGGCCTTGAGCAGGGGGACTCACCCAGAACTGCCACCCCACCACGTTACCTTGCCGTTGAGAAGTATTCACGTTCCTCTGAAGTCAGGAAGCCAAACGCCTGGGACTTAAGAAAGCAAAAGGCTTTGTAGTGACCTCTGGCCGAGACGTTTCCTCTCTCTCAACTCGTGCGCGTCCTTTAATTAAAGTGGGGCCAGTGGAGGGGCTCCGGGCGGAGAATGGGGCTGAGTAGGCCCACTGGTGAGGGTTGTTGGAGGCTCGAGGCTGCCTCTGATCAGAGCAGACAGAGAATATGCCTTCCTGTCTCCTTGCGTTTCTTGGCAGATGATCAACGTCACTGGAATCTCGGTGGGCTTTGGCTTATCTTCTGCTTGTGACACCCTCATCTCCCAGGTAAACGGAAGCCCCAGGTGACTCTCACGGTGACCCTGAACATCTTCTCCGGAGCGTAGCCGGAAGGTCCCCAGTGGCAGGAAGGGAGGGCCGTGCGCACGGCGGGGAGGGACTTGCTGACGGCCAGCCCTGTGACGTCTGGCCAGCCGTCATTTCCACTTTCCGGTGCCTGCTTTCTTTGAAGCATGGCTGGGTGTCTCGCAGGCTTGTGCACGGCCACCTTACGTTGCCTTTTGACCACATGGGACATTTTGTACGAGTCCCTTTTATCACTTCCCGCATCATTGAGTCTGGCACGGTCCCCGTGGGTCTCAGACTTGAGCGTCCCTCTGAGCTACCAGCGGGGCTTGCCAGAGCAGGCTGGTGGCATCCTGGTAACTGCGGAACGAGCGGGTCTGGGGTGGGGGAGGGGCAGAGGGCCACGTCTGACCTGCTCTCTGCCAAGTCCCATGGTGGTAACTATTCTCTCTATAGCTAGCTTCAGGCTCCCGTACAGATGTCACTGAACATGTCCCAGGGAGAGATGGCACAGAGTTTTTGGCTTCTGTAGGCCCATAGGAGCTGGCTTCTGCGCGCACTGACCCTGTTTCGGCAGGTGGGGGGCAGGGCCCGAGATACTGCACGTCTAGGAGGTTGGTTTCCAGCTGATGCAACCCTGACTGGCCTTTATTTTTTTTTTTTTTTTTTTTTTAATTTTTTTTTTAATGTTTATTCATTTTTGGGACAGAGAGAGACAGAGCATGAACGGGGGAGGGGCAGAGAGAGAGGGAGACACAGAGTCAGAAACAGGCTCCAGGCTCTGAGCCGTCAGCCCAGAGCCCGACGCGGGGCTCGAACTCACGAA
The DNA here is from genome assembly GCF_046562875.1 of Panthera onca. Lineage (NCBI taxonomy): Eukaryota > Metazoa > Chordata > Mammalia > Carnivora > Felidae > Panthera > Panthera onca. The sequence goes on along the minus strand of NC_138352.1, from coordinate 26,878,842 downwards.
CCGCGAGATCGTGACCTGAGCTGAAGTCAGATGCCCAACCGACTGAGCCACCCAGGCGCCCCCCTGACTGGCCTTTAGAATCACACGGAGAGGGGCGCCCGGGTGGCTCAGTCGGTTAAGCATCTTTGGCTCAAGCCATGATCTTGCGGTCCCTGAGTTCAAGTCTCCCCGCGTCGGGCTCTGTGCTGACAGCTCAGGGCCTGGAGCTTCCTTCAGATTCTGTGTCTCCCTCTCTCTCTGTCCCTCCCCCGCTCATACTCTGTTCTCTCAAAAATAAACAAACATTAAAAAAAGGAAAAAAAAGAATCACATGGGGAGCTTTTAAAAGTGATTGATGTGGGGCGCTTGGGTGGCTCAGTCTTGAGCATCCGACGTCTGCTCAGGTCATGATCTCGCGGTTCGTGAGTTCAAACCCCACATTCGGCCCGCCACTGTCCGTGCATAGCCCACTTCAGATCCTCTGTCCCCTCTCCCTGCCCCTCTCCACTGTGCTCTCTCAAAAATAAATAAACAGCAATGACTGATGTCTGGGTTCCACCCTGGACCTGTTAAATCCAGACTCTTTTTTTCTTTAAAGTTGATTTATTTATTTGAGATAGAGCTGGAGGGGCAGAGAGAGAGAGAGAGAGAGAGAGAGAGAGAATGCCAAACAGTCCCTGCACAGTCAGCACAGAGCCCCAGCTGGGGCTCAAACTCATGAACCATGAGCCCACAACCTGAGCGGAAACTAAGAGTCAGACATTCAACCGACTGAGCCACCCAGACGCCCCTAAATGTAGACTATCTTTAGTGGGACCCTGGTGTCAGTGTTTTAAAAATGTTCTCCAGGTGGGGTGCCTGGATGGCCCCATGGAGTGTGCTACTTTGTTTTTAATAATGTTTATTTATTTTTGAGAGAGAGACAGAGTGCGAACGAGGGAGGGGCAGAGAGAGAGGGAGACACAGAATCTGAAGCAGGCTCCAGGCTCTGAGTTGTCAGCAGAGAGCCTGACGCAGGGCTCGAACCCATAAACCGCGAGATCATGATCTGGGCCAAAGTAGGACACTTAACTGAATCACCCAGGCACTCCTCTTTTTTTTTTTTTTTAATTAAGTAAACACTATACCCAATGTGGGGCTTGAACTCACCACCCTGGGATTAAAAGTCACATACTCTGGGCACCTAGAGGGCTGAGTCGGTTAAGCGTCCGACTTCGGCTCAGGTCATGATCTCATGGTTCGTGGGTTCGAGCTCCGCGTCAGGCTCTGTGCTGACAGCTCAGAGCCTGGAGCCTGCTTCAGATTCTGTGTCTCCCTTTCTTTCTGCCCCTCCCTTGCTCGTGCTCTGTCTCTCTCTGTCTCTGTCTCTCTCTCAAAAAATGAGCATTAAAAAAAAATTTTTTAAGGAAATCGAAAAAAAAAAGTTCTCCAGGTGATGCTAATGGGTAGTCAAGTCTGAGAACCACTAACGTAAAGAGCGTGGCAAAGTCATGATTGAAGGCCTTTGGGGGGTATAAGGGGTGTCATTTCTGTACTCATGCGTTTGTTTGGACCGTGTACACCTAGACGTATGGGAGCCAGAACTTGAAGCACGTGGGGGTCATCCTGCAGAGGGGCACCCTGGTGCTGCTTCTCTCCTGCTTCCCCTGCTGGGCACTCTTCGTCAACACCCAGAACATCCTGCATCTCTTCAGGCAGGACCCAGCCGTGTCCAGGTAAGATGGGCCCATGCCATGGGGGGGTGGGGGCTGGGATTGGGTCCATCTTGGCAGAAAAACGGCCCTATCCAGGTTCAGCCTCTGGGAATTACAAAGGCTGGCATTATGTAGTGCTTTTCATACCTGGCAAGCAAGGTCTAGACCCTTCCTTATTTGGGTGACTTCAGGGTACATCGTTTATACTGAAATAAGGTTTGCAAACATCCTCCGCTCGAGATAGGAGTTTAGGGCATTTGTTCACGGTTTTGTGATTCTTGACCCTGGTTGATACTAAAATCACCTGGGTGCCTTTAAAACCCGCCCGTGCCCGGTCCCCCTCCCCCCGTCGGCGTTCCGTGTGAATTGGCCTGCGGTGTGGCAAGGGCATCAGTGTCTTTCAGAGTTCCCCTCGAGGATTCTCATGGGCTGATGTCTTTGCCACCTGCTGGTCGAGTTAATCAAGACCTTTAAAATAAAGTCCTTGTGCTAGACCCGCGGCGGTGAACCTAGGGGGCGTTTAGCCATGTTGGGAGGCATTTCCGGGGATCAGGACTGGTTACTGGGGCTCTGTGGAGACATCGCGAAACATCTTTCGATGCACAGGTTCGTTCCACGGTGGGGAATTCTCTATCTGGCCGTAGTGCCGAGGTTGAAAAACCCTTTCCTAGACCTAAAGATTTGGAAGGACCAAGAGAGGCAGTTTTAAGAGGACAAGGTCTAGGTGTCTCTCATTTTCGCATTTGCTCCAGCAGTCGAAACCCATTAATTCAGAAAGAGCCAAGAACAGGAAAGATGGTTTTCGTTAGCTTCTCCTACCCACCCTTGCCTCACAGAGACCTCTGTGGCCTTTTTTTGCTTTTCGTTGTACAGGCTTACCCAGGACTATGTCATGATCTTCATTCCTGCCCTGCCTGTAAGTTTTCAAGGGTTACAAGGTCCCCTTCTTTTTTTTTTTAAGTTTATTTTATTTTGAGAGAGAGAGTGAGCGAGCCACAACGAGTGGGGAGGGGGCAGAGAGGAGAGACAGGATCCCAAGCAGGTTCCGTGCTGTCAGCGCGGAGCCCGGCTCAAGGCTCAGTCCCACGAACCGTGAGATCACGACCTGAGCCGAAATGAGGAGTCGGATGCTTAACTGACTGAGCCACCCAAGCACCCCATGAGGTCCCCTTCTTGGGGTTTACTGGTGGAAGGCACCTGAGCTACCTGTGGGCCCAATGCATTGGGTCAGTCTTCTGTGATTCACATGTGTGATGTTGGCTCCTTTAAGAAGTGGGGTTTTAATTATGCCTGTAGAAGACACAAACGTGTGTCCCTTGAGAGACCCCGGGACCGAGGCGAGTTCAGTGAACCACGGTCTTGAACTTCTGCCGCTGGAGGGGTCTCCAGGATATCCTCCGCGGAAAGGAGTTCAGCCTTTTTTTTTCTTTTTTCTTCTTTTAGATAAGGGTAAATTCTTTCCCGTGTCAGAACTCCTTAGGGCCTCACTCTGAACCTTTAGATTTTTTTTTTTTCCTTGCTGAGTGTGATCACACACAACCCTGAGTGTATGTTCACGTCTGACACAGAAGCTCGCGGTCAGTGAACAATTAAAACTATTTTACTCCGTTGGGACGGCGGGGCTGCGTGGGTTTGCTTGCACTGCCCTGACAACACGCCGCAGACTGGATGGCTTAAACGTTTTCTCACACTACTGGAAGCTGCAAAGTCTGAGATCAAGGTGTCGCAGGGTTGATACCCTTAGGGGCCTCTCCTTGCCTTGCAGACCACCTCCTGCTTGGCTGCCTCTTCTCGCGGCCATCCCCCCGTGTGGGTGCAGCCGCGGTGTCTCTTGTCTTCTTATCAGGACCTCAGTCCTGTTGGGTTAGAGCTCACGCTAATGGCCTCATGTTAACGTAATCACCTCTTTAAAAACTCCCCAAATACAGCCACATTGGGGGTTAGGTCTTCAACATACGAATTTGGATGGCTGTAATTCAGCCCTTAAAAGTAGCCGTCTGCCGTCACAGTTGGCATTGTGGCTTTTAATTTACCCCGAAGCCTTTAAAGTTTAATATTCTCGGGGTGTCTGGGTGGCTCGGTTGGTTAAGCACCCAACCCTTGGTTTCTGCTCGGCTCATGAGCTCATGGTTTGTGGGATTGAGCCCCGAGTCAGGTCAGTGCAGGGCCTGCTGGGGGGGGTCTCTCTTTCCCATTCTTTCTCTGCCCCTCCCCCATGTGCACGTGTGCACGCTCTCTCAAAATAAATTTCTGAAAACGTTAAAAAAAGATAAAGTTCCGTATTATTTAGTTATGCCACCAAATAGGACTGCTACTTGGTCTATAAAAGTGGTGCCCCCCCCCCCCCTAGAGTTTGCCCAGGGGCCTCCTTTACAGCCCCACTGTTCCCCAGAAGGCTCCTTGTCATACTCCCAAGGAAACTGCTCTCCCAGGCCCTGGGGTCCCTTGGATGCTGTTCATCCATAAGAGATGTTTGGAACGCCCTGGCCCTAGACACCTCGGCTCCCACCCCCTGTCCCTGTCCCCTTCTGAGATGGCATGCCTCTGCGGGTCCACGGGGGAGCAGAGGGCAGCCAAGCCACGGCTCCCAGCTCCTTGCTACATGGCAAGGCCAAGATGTTAACATTCGTTTCTTCTTCTCTTGTAGGCAATCTTTATTTACACGTTACAAGTTAAATTTTTGCTCAACCAGGTAATGTAGACTCTCCTTTTTTCTTTGGGGGGGGGGCGGTTCATGGGAGTTTATGGCTTTCGGGGATCGGGGCCCTGAAAACATTCATGGATAACAGGGTGGGGAACCTCACCTGCTGGGGGCCACCGAAACACGTTTTCCCGTGTGGTGCGCTCAGGACTTCGGTGTGGAGAAGTTTACCAAGTGAAATCAAGGGAAGGGTATGTTCTTGTTGGCTCTGGAACATTCTTCTCTGATTCCCCCTTGGAAATATTGTCATTGGCAGGATAAGGGGTAGCACTAGCGTTCTTTGGCTCCATGCTGTTACCTGGCTCTCTGGAAGTGAAGGGTGTGTGCCTGTGTCCCCCAGAGGGTGCCGGGCAGGCTCCAGGGAGCCAACCTCTCAGCTCCTCTCAGCCTGTCTGAAAGGCCCGGCTCTCCTCAGCGGGGCGTGAAGGCCCACGTCGTAGCATGTCATGTCAGGGAGAACTGTGACCAGCGGCAGGGGCCAAAGCTGTGTGGCGGCTGCCCTGGTTCGGTAGGCGTGCATTTACGATGCCAGCGTATGTGGGACCCTTGACTTCCTTCCAGAGGAATCCAGGGAAATGAGGGTCCCGGGCAATGGGTCGTGGCCACACAGGTAGGCTCTCCAGGGCACGTGAGACCGAGGGCACAAGGGAGGGGAGAGAGAAGGGAAGAGGTTTTCCGTTTATTTAATGTTCTTAAATTTAAGGTTACCCTGTGGACAAAAACAGCTTCCGAGTCTCCCGTCAGCGTAACACTGAAGGGTCTGGAAAGGGGCAGAAGTCTGCACGACTGAGCGCTGGCCTGTCTGTCCACTGCCAGCCCGTGGCCTTGTCTGAAGCCACGCGGAGGCGTTAGATGCTCGGGGCTTTCTCCCTGACTGCCAGGCTCCCAGCCAGCATGGGGGCTCCTAGCCACAGGCTCCAGCTTGGCCCAGTGAGGACACTGGGAGTGAAAACCCCTCTCTCAGATACTCTGAGGGACCCGCAGAGACCTACAAAGAGGAGCCTGCAGCTGAGAGGGGCCGAGAGGCTTGAACCGGGTTTGGAGACTACCCGGGGTTCCCAAGGGGTTCTGGTCACCGGGACGCGGGAGCACAGAGGCCAAGGCATGGATGGAGGGGCACAGTGGATGACAGAATCAGAGAGGTGGGCTGGCCCAGGTTCAGCCTTGGTTCTCTGCTGTGGATTTCAGCTGGTGGGAAACCGATTGCTAGGGGGAGAGAGAGTTGTGGACGTGGTCCCAACAAAAGATGCTGCAGGTCTGTGATGAGAAAGGATGCCCTACAGAAGCAACGGGAATCGTAACACTGGGGCGGATCCTGTAGAACGAAATGACTCCTTGTCTGCAGGGGTCTCTGGAGAGGGAGGGAGTTGCATTTAACCCAGTTTCCGTCTTCGGGCCCAGCCCTTCTGTGAGTGTAGGATATGGGAGTGTGCGGCTGGTCTGGGGGCAAAGTTAATACAGTTGGGGAGGGTGGAAGGAGCTCCAGAGAAAACGGGGGGGTTGCTTAGACTTGTAGGTGGGAGAGAGGTAGACAAGGCGACCCCACTGGCTTCTGCTGACCTTCCTCTGAGGGAAGCTGTCTCTTGCCTGTTTTTTCTTGCCATCTGTGTGCCCAGGGCTCCCCTGTTTAGAGCTCTAGTCGCCAGTCTGGAATGCTGCCTCTAGGAGGCGCATGCATGTTGCGCACTTGACCTTCTCATCCCCCAGGCCTGCCTCTCCACTTGCCTGCCTTCCTTCCCAGTTAGGGGCCTCGAACACCTTATCTCTGGGGAACCTGCCCTCATCTGGCTCTCCATCTTTTCCTTCACTCTTACGTCTGGTCACTGATGGTCCTGTGGTCCTGCCTCTCTCCAACCTCCAGCCTCAGTTCCTCTCTTCTTCCCTTATCCTTCGGCGGATACTTCCGTAGCATCTTACCAAATTTCCCTGCTGCAAGTCCTTCCCGGGGCCAACCTCACCCCATGCTACTTCTGCTCTCTCTACCCGAAAGGCTTGTGTGGTCTCCTGCCTCCTTTGCTAAAAACTAATAAGCAGGGTTGCCTGACAAATAAGTGACCCACATAAGTGGTTGGCCACGATCCTTGTCCTGGTCCCTGACCAGGAGACCACTTGAGACAAATACGCAGCATGGTGGACCATAGCGTGGCTGGATCAGAGGAGTGTGGTTCTCCCCCAGCAAGGGCGGGGGAGAGTTATCATATGATTCTGATGGATGGAGTTTAGGTGCAGTGCAGGGGAAGCCACGTTTTGGTAGGCTCAGAGCAAAGCAGAAGAGGGATCAATGCCAGGTCCGCTCTGCAAGGTGGAGCCACGTTCTCTCTCCTTGGGGACCGGAGAGAGCTCAGATAGATGCGGATTGCTGTGTCCAGAAATCCGTGAGAAGCTCTGCCCCTGAGCTGGAAAATCGAGGCTGCTGCTTTGGGGTGTGAGAGTGACTTCAATCCCCCAGGCAGGAGAGGGATCTTTTATTTTAACTGGTAACGACTTCACACGACGAAATGTCACAGGGTCCGTGATTTCAGAGAAGCAGGTTTGTCAGAGGGTGAGGAAGCAGTAGGCGTTCAGACGAGGGGCCGGGGTGACACCTTGCAGGTGGGAGAAGCAGCTCATCGCGTCTGCGATTCTGATCCCCTGATGCCTTGTACGTCTCCAGCCCGTGTCGTTTTCCTCTCCCGTCTGAAGTCTTAGATTACGATGCCAAACAGCCCGGACTTCTCTGCCCTGTACTTGTAAGCAGAGCCGGGTGGGATGGAGTCCTTCCCACGCCCCAGCTTTGTGAGGTCATCTTAGATCAGTGTTCTGAACTTCCATTTGGTTGAAAAAGTGCTGAGTTGGTCACCCCCTGTCCAGTGTGGAAGGTGATTTGTTTATACTCCGTCTCAGCCAGTCCTTGTGCTCTGGTAGGCGAACCACTTGGCTGCCTGTCTGTTGCCGGGCCCTCTCCTGCCCACGTCCCTGTGTTTCACGCCTCCAGGCGGGGGAGGAGGGGAGGAGGAGGGAGGGGGGAGGCAGGAGGCCAGGAGCAGCAAGGACAGGCATTCGGTTGGGTCCTCGTGCTATACCTGTGGCGCGTGTGCATTTGGGGAAGAAGTGACCACCCTGCTCCCTGGTCTCCAGCACGCGGTGTGGTCTCTCCTCGTTTCAGGGAATCCTACTGCCCCAGATCCTCACCGGAGTTGTCGCCAATCTTGTCAACGCCCTCATCAACTATCTGTTTCTCTATCAACTGGATCTCGGGGTGATGTGAGTCCAGCTGATTCTGGGGATGGGAGGCGGGGGGGGGGGGGACCTGCCTGAGGCATTTCCAGGGCGGGATGGCAGGGGGGCACCTCTACTTGGTCATGTCTCCCGGTGGGGGTCCCCTCCCTGGGCCGCTCTGGAAAGCACTGTCAGGGACGGACCGCGAGGCTGCTCCGGAAAGAAGATGCGTTTAGGGCTGCCACGGGAGTCCCCGCACGATGGACAGGCACCTGCCCTCACTGGGACCGTTCCTCCCAGGGGGTCGGCACTGGCAAATACCATTTCCCAGTTCATCCTCGTGCTGCTCCTCTTCCTGTACATCCTCTGGAAGAAACTGCATCACACTATCTGGGAAGGTAAAGTCTGCTGTTCGTTTTCCAGCTCGGACGTGGGTCTTGTCTCGGGTTGAGCTCCAGCCCAGTGGCCCGTGTGTTGGCGATGTGTCTCTGTCTCTGCTGCAGGGTGGTCCCTTGAGTGTCTGCATGACTGGGCCGGCTTCTTCGACCTGGCCTTCCCCGGCATGCTCATGCTGTGCATTGAGTGGTGGGCCTACGAGATCGGGAGCCTACTGAGCGGTCAGTGTGGGGACAGGTGGCGATGGCTGGCGTGGGCACGGGCCCCGTCCGGAAGCACGGTGTCAGCTGCCTCTCTCCACCAGGTATCCTCGGCATGGTGGAGCTGGGAGCCCAGTCCGTGTTGTACGAAGTGACCGTCATTTTGTACATGGTGAGTGTCCGGGAGCCGGTCGTGTGGGAGTGCTAGCTGGTTCTTTTGAAAAGAGCCCAAAGGGGCGCCTGGGTGGCCCAGTCGGTTAAGCGGCCGACTTCAGCTCAGGTCACGGTCCGTGAGTTCGAGCCCTGTGTCGGGCTCTGGGCTGATGGCTAGGAGCCTGGAGCCTGCTTCCGATTCTGTGTCTCCCTCTGTCTCTGCCCCTCCCCTGTTCATGCTGTGTCTCTCTCTGTCTCAAAAATAAATAAACGTTAAAAAAAAATTTTTTTTTTTAAATAAAAAGAAAAGAATCCAAAGAACGAGCGTAGGCATTCATCCCGTTAGTAACCTGTGAAACGATACACGAGAGTAAAATTTCATCGTAGAGCCAGGCAGGGCCCATCTGGAATGGTGGGGTCTTTCTGGTGAGCTCTGGGGAGTTTGCACGTCCTAGCACTGTTCGGATCTGAAAGATTTTTGCCTAAGCTTCTTTATTTGTGTAGAGAGAGAGGGCATGCAAATAAGGGAGGGACAGAGAAAAAGAGGGAGAGAGAGAATCCCAAGCGGAATTCTTGCTGTCAGTGCAGAGCCTGACGTGGGGCTCGGTCCCATGAACCGTGAGAACGTGACCCGAGCCGAAATCAAGAGTCAGACACCAGCCAGGCGCCCCCCGGATCTGAAAGACTTGATTTGATTTGCACACTTCCCAGACATGAAGAATCTTTTCCGGTTGTCACAACACACGATAGATGCCTGGGGGACAGGTCGGGGGCGCAAAGGGTGATGGCGCTAGGTTCATGGCGTGAGGAGCCCCGCTGCCTGGGATGAGCTTGGGTGTGCATCTTTGCGTTTCCTTAAAGTTCCTTTTTACCCGACGCTCCGGGGAAGGGGAAAGGTCGCCGTTTTGGGATTCTGTTTTCTAAACTTGATCCCTTGATGGTCTTTCAGAACAGACTTCCCCTGGGCTCCTGGCAGTCCGTCCTCTGCACGCAGAGGAGGAACACGATTGTGCGGGACCCTCCCTTGCACACCTTAGAAGCCTTGCCCCAAAGCCCAGTATGCGATGGAGATTCACATCAGCCTGGGGGCACTCGGCTAGGCAAATGGGAGGTTGCAAATTTATTTTCTCAGAACTTTTAGGACCAGGTTTTACCACTGAGGTGTATGCCATGATCTTCCGGGTCCCTGTTCCCTGGGGAAGGTGCACGGTTGGGCTGAGAACCGAGCCAAGAGGCAGGGACTTCTCTGCTCCCTGCTTACTCTTCCCTTTTCGTTATGGTATGTCTGCTTTTCATTTTAGATACCTTCAGGCTTCAGTGTGGCCACCAGTATCCGGGTAGGGAATGCGCTGGGCGCTGGAGACATCGAGCAGGCCAAGAAGTCCTCAACTGTCGCCTTGCTGGTCACAGGTGCTTAGACTCTTCAGTCATTGACTCACCCAAATGATCTGTGCCCGGGAAGCCCAGCCTCCCGGTGCCCTGCAGATCTCCTTTCTCACTGGTTGTTTCTCTGCTGTTTTTACCTCCAGGAGTCTTTGCTGTAACCTTCTGCGTCCTGTTGTTAATTTTTAAGGATCTGGTGGGGTACATTTTCACTAGCGACCGGTGAGTGTGGACATTTTCTTGAAATGCAAAATTTGCCGTAAAGAAATGGTTGGGTAGATGGATGCCTTCACACTGGGAGGCATCCTGGGGGTGTTGCATCGTGGAGGGTCCCTGAGCCATTTGTAAGATCAGAAACTCACCGGGGGCACCTGGGTGGCTCGGTCGGTTAAGTGGCCAACTTTGGCTCAGTTCATGATCTCACGGTCCATGGGTTCGAGCTCCACATTGGGCTCTGTGCTGACAGCTCAGTGCCTAAAGGACGCTTCAGATTCTGTGTCTCCCGTTCTCTCTGCCTCTCTCCCACTCGTGCTATGTCTCTCTCACTCTCAAAAATAAATAAACATAAAAAAAGGAAAAAAAAACCTCACCAATGTTTCCTGGGAAGAACTGATCAGGTGTAGGAACTAATTTATCATCCAGAATGCCAATTTATTGGTGATACGTGCTGCAGGTGGTCAGGATAGGTGTGCATTTTAGAGAAGGAGACCCCTTTTTGGTACCATTGATTACATTTTCAGTTAGTTATTTTGTTCCCAGTGATAAGAATCCTCTTGGTAGCTCAGAATCTGCCCCCCAAGTCCCTGGTAGCTACAAGTCGTGGAATGTATTGGTCAGTTCGAACCGAAGTTAAAATCTCCCTGAAGAGCTGTCTCAAAAAATCATGTGATCAGATTGATCACTGAGACAAATTCGTGTAAGGGATGGATCTTTTGTGTGGTTTGCGGGTCCTGTTTGGGTTGGTTGCTTTCATCAGTGAGGCTGGCTGGTGTGGGCATGTCGCAAGGATACTTCTGACTTGGGTTTCTTCTATCAGCAGTTGCAAAAGGCAACGTTGACTTTTCCTTCACGGGTGTAACAAGCAGGTGGTGGACAGGACTGCCCTCTGCCGTTCATTCCTTGGGTATCTTTTTGGGGTTGCCTTTTGATTTCTGATGTCGGGTTGTCCCCTTGAAGCCTCCGCCATGTTGCTGTGGGGAAGTCGGATGTTTAAGTGTCCCTCGCTTCCAAGGAAGCCGAAAGGCAGCCGGAAATCATGCTCGTTTTGCTGCAAGGGAATCAGAACGGTCGTTATCGGATGTGTATCCTGCGCTGATGGTTTCAGTAGGCACGTGGCAGACGTTTGCTTCTGAGTCTGTCCACTTCCGGAAACCATGCGGGGCAGGAAGAAAACACGAAGAACAAAAGGGCCCAGGAACCATATCTTTGGTGGTATTGGGAGACCGAGAAAACTCACGACGTCAAATTATTTATCAGCTGACCAGGATCAGCTGAAACTGGCAGGATTGGTGACACAGATTTCTAACAAGGACACGGAACCTAACGTTAGCAGAGAGGGAGAAGAGAGAGAGCCCCTCGATGCAAAGTAATAAAGGAGGAAGTTACTAAAAAACAGTAGTTTTTTTGAACCGTGAGAGACGAGTTTGCATGACTTTTGAAAGTAAATTTAAAAAATCTGGAAGGAATATAGGGGCGTCTGAGTGGTGTCAGTTCAGTATCTGACGTCAGCTTAGGTCATGATCTCACAGTCCGTGAGTTCGATCCCTGTATCGGGCTCAGTGCTGACAGCTCGGGGCCTGGAGCCTGCTTCCGATTCTGTGTCTCCCTCTCTCCCTGCCCCTCCTTCACTTGCACTCTGTCTCTTTCTCTCAGAAAATGAATAAACATTTTAAAAAAAACTTTTTTTAATCTGGAAGGAATAAATAACTTTCTAGGAAAATAATTTACCAAAACTTACCTTGGAAAACATAAAAGGTCTAACTGGACCGATTTCCTTAGAAGAAATAAGAAAAATTTATTTTAAAATTTGAAAAAGCACTAATCCCTGAGGATTCCTGTGGAGAATTTTATAAAACCTCGAAAATGTCATTCCAGCGCTGCCGAACTGTACCAGAGACCACAAAAAGGGAAATGTCCGCATTCTGTTTAGGAAGCAAAAATAACATTGGTACCGAAATCTGACAAAGTTTGTACAGTAAAAAAGAAAGTTGCAGGCCAGTCTCACTTATTAATATCAGTTCTAAAATCAAAACTAAAATATTAGTGGACAGAATTCAGCAGCACATAAAAGATCATATATTTTGATGGGATATAAAAATGAGTATGTTGGAAAAGCCAAGTTGTAGAAGGTCACGTAGAGAATGCTAGAACATGAACTAACAGTTTCTAGAAGGGGAGCAGAAGACTGTATTTGTACTGGAAAAGTACAGACAGTATTCAGGATTGTTGCCCAGTCAGCAGGGAGGTGGCAATGGGTGGGCTGGGAACAGAGTGGAAGTAAGATTTTTCTCGATACTCTTTTTGCATGGCTTGATTTCTTTTAACCATTGGCAGATGTTACCTATTCAAGAAATAAAATCCAATTTGAATAGTGAACTGTATTTCTGTCCCGTGTTTAGAGGGGGAGGAGAGTGACCACCTTGTTCAGTGCTGGGTTTCCTGATTTCTTCATTCATTCAACAAATATTTATTGCCAGACAACGACCTAGGCCTGTTTGTTCATCGCTCAAGAGTATGATGGATTTTTTTGCCTTCCTGGGTCAGTGGCAGCATTTTCTAGAAGTGTAGGTGTTAAAATCAAAGTCTCTAGCTGTAGAGGTTAGGGACTACCTCTAGGAACCAAGGATAATTCTGTAAACTGTCTCTATGGCCTTTGTAACATGCCAACCGGGTTCCACAGAGAGAACTGTAACCACTCTGTTCTTCTCCATCCAGACACACTGAGATACGTGTGGAATCATGTTCAAAGAAGGATGGCATTGGGGTGCCTGGGTGGCTCAGTCGGTTAAGCATCTGACTTCCGCTCAGGCCATGATCTCACGGTTCGTGAGTTCGAGCCCCACATCAAGCTCTCGAGGCGCGGTCAGTGCAGGGCCCGCTTTGGATCCTCTCTCCCTGCCCCTCAGCTGCTCACATGTGCTTGCACACTCTCTCTCAAAAATAAACATGAAAAGAAGGTGGCATTATAATCCAAATTTTATTCTTTTGTGGGCAGTGGAGCACCACCTCATCTCATGCAATTGTTTCCATCAACCAGTTGGACTATATATTCCTTCTGGAAGTCATTCGATGCAGTGTAGGGTTGGTTTCCTCTACGGGCCAAGAAACCGTAGGATTGTCCGCGAATCGGGTGTTGGCTGGAACGCATGGGCCCCTCCGGTTTTACGCAGAGGCCAAGCGCCGTCACCTGAGCCACACATCTGTCTCCTCCTGATCGCGACGTGCTTTCTTTTCCTAACAGAGAAATCGTGGCTCTGGTCGCTGAGGTGATTCCGATCTGTGCTGTTTCCCATGTGTTCGAAGGACTTGCTGTAAGTGTTACGCAGTATTCCTTTCAAGCCCCTTTATGATCTACACGTTTCTTCTGATGGCGGTTCATTTAAACCGAAAAGAGCAGTTGGGGGTGCCTGGGCGGCTCAGTGGGTCAAGCGTCCGACTTCGGCTCAGGTCATGATCTCACCGCTCGTGGGTTCGAGCCCCATGTCGGGCTCTGTGCTGACAGTTCAGAGCCTGGAGCCTGCTTCGGATTCTGTGTCTCCCTCTCTCTCTGCCCCTCCCCTGCCCTCTCCCTGTCTCTCAAAAACGAATAAGCGTTAAAAAAAAAAAATTAAAAAGGAAAAAAGAGAAGGAAAGAGCAACTGGGATGGGGCAGGTAGGTAATACCGAACGTTTTTATCACGGATTTTAAGTCCGAGCCCCGCCCCCGCCCCGGGATGGGAGGTGCTTGGGGACAGGAGTCTTTCAGAAGCCTCAGCACTGTTCTCACTGATGGATGTTTTCTGCCTACAGTGCACAAGTGGTGGCATCCTGCGGGGAAGTGGCAACCAGAAGGCTGGGGCCATGGTCAATGCCGTCGGGTATTATGTGGTTGGTCTCCCTGTCGGGATCTCGCTGATGTTCCTGGCCAGACTGAAAGTGCTTGGTAAGCATTAACCACGGGCAGGCAGATCTGTTACTTATGGGGCCTGGAAATGACTGTTGGAGCATGGAGGCTTTTTTCTTTTCTTTTTTTTTTTTTTTTTTTGAGACTTGGCCCTGGAACTTTGAAACTTTTGCATGCTTGTTCCGTGCCCTGTCAGTGAGAAGCACGGAGTGGACAGCAGGTAGCCAGGGACCCGGGACTGCAAGTTCACGCCCCTCTTGCCCAGCCGGGCCCGCTTTTCACACTGACATGCTTGAGTAGAGCAGGGTGACCTTTCTACTCCTCTCCCTGCCCTGTGCCATTAAGTTCTCACGTCCTCAGAGTTGGTGAGAGCAGGAGGGCCGAGGAAGCTTGGAGAAACGTGCCTTTTGTGGCCCCGGTTCTGTCCTTTGGTAGAAGCGCTTGTATGGTGAGACCTGGAGAGTGAGTCTGCAGGACTGGTTGTGGCCATCATAAACTGGCCATATTGGAGTGTTTGGGCTGAGGCAGGGGAAGCCATGGGTCAGCCTTGGCGTGATGCTTACAGAACTTCCAGCAGCAGCCATGGTAGCTGAGTACATCCTGGAGCATGGCTCCTGTGTCAGCCCATGCAGCCCTTAGAGCTGTGCTCTCAATGTCACCTTCATTGCCATTCTGTTGCCTCCACCTCCCGCCTGGTACGACCTTGTAAGCCTTGTGCCTTGCAGGTCTCCCCAGAAGGCCATGGGGGTGATGTGTGCGAACAGCACAGAAGGCAGGCACAGGGGTGTGAGGGGACTCTTTATCCCTTTGCCACACTTGGAGGAAAGGACTTAATCCATGCTAACCTTGAAAAACAGAGAGAGGGGCGCCTGGGTGGCTCAGTGGGCTAAGCATCCAACTTCTGCTCAGGTCCTGATCTCGCGGTTCGTGAGTTCGAGCCCCACGTCGGGCTCTGTGCTGACAGCTTAGAGCCTGGAGCCTGCTTCGGATTCTGTGTCTCCCTCTTTCTGTGCCTCTCCCTTGCTCGTGCTCTGTCTGTCTCTCTCTCAAAACATTTAAAAAATTTTTTGAAGTATAGAAACAAATGACGGCCCAGCTTTGATTTCTAAGATAATAATTTGGAATACACTGGTGGTTAACGCATGATGATGTTAAAACCTGAGCACTTTATCTTTGGGTGAAGTGGTGACAGACTTAAGCGTGGCTCATTTTTACCCAACAGTACTTGGCTGGCGGGGGAGCAGTGAGAAGTCATCCGATACCTGGAGTGAACTTCCCATCCCGTTATGCTGCACATTGTTCTCCAGCTGAATAATATTTTAATGAAAAATACGGGAGATGTTCAAAGAATGGAGTTGCCAGTGCAAAGTTCACTGGCTTTCATCGTGGTGCAGAAAATTATTTAGCTGAGTTTCTGGCATTATTCATATTTTGGATTTGCCAGTGGCATAGCTAAGGGAAATATTAGAGAAATCCACTTAAAAATACAGATCTGTGTTCCCAGTGCTGTTCATTTGACAAAAGCATCCCTAGGATGTGCAAAGCAGAGGGAGTTAAGAATCACTTAAAAGAGAGGCACCTGGGTAGCTCAGTCGGTTGAGCGTCCGACTTCGGCTCAGGTCATGATCTCAGTTTGTGGGTTCAAGCCCCGCATCAGGCTCTATGCTGACAGCTTGCCCAGAGCCTGCAGCCTGCTTCGGATTGTGTGTCTCTTTCTCTCTCTCTGCCCTTCCCCTGCTCATGCCCTGTCTCTCTCTGTCTCTCAAAAATAAATGTTAAAAAAAAAAAAAAAAGAATCACTTAAAAGAAATGCTGTGGTGGGGCACCTGGGTCGCTCAGTCGATTAAGGGTCCCAACTTCGGCTCAGGTCTTGATCTCACAGTTCATGAGTTTGAGCTCCGCGTCGGGCTCTGTGCTGACCTCTTGGAGCCCGGAGCCTGCTTTGGATTCTGGGTCTCCCTTTCTCTCTGCCCCTCTCCTGCTCATGCTCTGTCTCTCTGTCTGTCTCTCTCAAAAATAAAACATTAAACATTAAAAAAAAATGCTGTGGTGCAAACTTCCAGTTATAAAGTAAGTCCTGGGGATTGGGAATGTGCAATTTGGTAGCTACAGTTAATAATACTGTTATTACTTGCTTGAAGATTGGCAAGGCCGGGGCCAGCATCCCTGGAGTTCTGGCAGAGATCCAAAGGCAGGCAGAGGAGTTGGGAAGGTTTTGTGGCGGGGGGGGAGGGTAGGGGGGAAAGGGGCACGCTTCTGGTGTTGGACGCTGGTGGCCTGGGGAAGCTGGAAGCAGGCTAAGTAGACGTGGGGCATCCTGTGCAATTGGTCAGGGGTGCGTGTTTGCTTTTCTTTGCTTGGTTCTGAGTGGGAAGCAGGGACAAAAATTAGGGAAGCTGTCAGTTCTTAAGTCAAATCCTGGCCATTTTGGGTCAGCTGTTGCAGAAGTTAATGTTTAGCGTCCTGGAGTGTCCTTAGGGATAGCTATCTGCAAGTCTGATGTGGAACAGGCTGGCTTTTCGGTTGTTTATTGTGGATAAGGGGTTTCCTGGCTCTGTTGCTGCAGGTTGTGGGTCAGAGTTCTACTTTTTTTTTTTTTAACGTTTATTTATTTTTGGGACAGAGAGAGACAGAGCATGAACTGGGGAGGGGCAGAGAGAGAGGGAGACACAGAATCGGAAACAGGCTCCAGGCTCTGAGCCATCAGCCCAGAGCCTGACGCGGGGCTCGAACTCACAGACCGCGAGATCGTGACCTGAGCCGAAGTCAGACGCTTAACCGACTGAGCCACCCAGGCGCCCCCAGAGTTCTACTTTGATATATGGTGTGGCCATCGTATATTCAGTGTCTCAGTCTCCTCTTTTTCAGGGAAAATTAGAGACAAGGGGAATTCAGGGAAAGCTAGGGAGCCAGGTCTTACCACTTGGGGATTGTACAGTCATCTTCATAGTCAACTGTATTGCAAGATCTTCTTGAGCTCCTTGATGTTGTACCGTCATGATGACCATCATGGTGAGCGATTGTGCAGAACCATTCAAGACTTGGGAAAAAATGCAACCAGCCAGCATCACAACCATTGAAAAGGTCCCTGCCAACAAGGTTCAGGAGCAGTTTTCCCTGCTCTCTCTTCCGGTAGATGAAATCTTCTGGCTAAAGAAGGTGAAGAAGCTGTTTAGGAAGATGTTGTGGGAAGGCAGCCTTAAGCTGTTGGCGGTAGGACCCTGGTGATATTTTGCACGTATAGCCCATCAGTGTGGTCAGGCTGGTATTGGTGGTGAAATCCCTAGACACAGGCCTTCCAGTGTCCTAATTCTTTCAGAATTTAAGGATGAGTTTAAGGATGACATTGGTCCTTTCTACTTTTCCAGAAGATTGTGGGTGATGAGGACAGCATAGTTTTTTGAGTAAGGAGTGATACTTTACAGAGTTCTTTTATATGGCTCCCATAAAGCATGTGCCTCAGTCACTTGGTATAAAACTTGCCATCTGAGACCTGTAAAACCTGAGACATCAGGTTGGAAATACAAAGTCAGGCAGCTTTTTGGTGATGGTACTGTAGCTTTTCAGCAAGGAAATGCGTCATCTATCCTGAAAATAGACAACCGATAACTAAACCGTATGTAAATCCTATGGAGGATACAAGCTGGACAAAATCCATCTGTAGGCGTTCAAATGTCCCTTGAGGCCTGGTTCCCGGCCATGTCGCCCTTGACGGTTTCTCCAGGATTATGTTGGTGACGAGCGACACATGACCTGAAAAAAATCTCAGCTATTTTTTTTTAAAATTTTTTTTAACGTTTATTTGTTTTTGAGACAGAGAGAGACAGAGCATGAACGGGGGAGGGGCAGAGAGAGAGGGAGACACAGAATCGGAAGCAGGCTCCAGGCTCTGAGCCATCAGCCCAGAGCCTGACGCGGGGCTCGAACTCACGGACCGTGAGATCGTGACCTGAGCTGAAGTCGGAGGCTTAACCGACCGAGCCACCCAGGCGCCCCTCAGCTATTTTTTTAAAGTTTCCCCACCGACGTTGATTTCAGATGCTAAGCAACCCGTCTACTCTGTGATGACGAATAGTTTCGTGGAGAAACTTCGCTAACATCCATTTGAAATCATCTTGTGCTCTTTTTTTTTATTTTTTTTTTATTTTTTTTTAACATTTTTTATTTATTTTTGGGACAGAGAGAGACAGAGCATGAACGGGGGAGGGGCAGAGAGAGAGGGAGACACAGAATCGGAAACAGGCTCCAGGCTCCGAGCCATCAGCCCAGAGCCTGACGCGGGGCTCGAACTCACGGACCGCGAGATCGTGACCTGGCTGAAGTCGGACGCTTAACCGACTGCGCCACCCAGGAGCCCCTCATCTTGTGCTCTTGAGTGGCCATCTTGATGGTGCCAGAGATTCCCTGAGTGATGGGTGTGCAGCCAGATGTGTTTTCCTTTCGTCTTTTTCAAAACCGGAGGCTAAACACTGGTCTTTTACAGCGGCCTCTTTGAACCCTCCAGAGATCTATCTTTGGAGGGCTCGGATAGGATCAGAACCTGGTTTAAAGTGGCTTGTTTGGCTCAGTGATCTGCAAGGGTCTCCTTCTGGCTTCTGCGTTCTCTTGTTCTCTGTGGGTCTCCATGTTTACAACGGCTGCCTCTCTGGAAGACGGAAGTGAGTTTAAAGGTTTCTTCACTTGCTTTCTATCTGTGATAGGGGCTCCAGCAGAGGTGAGAAACCCCCCGTTTCCAGAACAGCCCCACATCAGGCAGGGGCTTCTCCCACAGCATCAGTTTGCCATCCGCATATATGTCTACTCTGTGGTCTTTGCTGGTGACATACTTTGGGAGTCACAGTAGGGTCTGCTATCTGGGCTGATGTTTTATGTCGGGTAGAGGACTGCAGTCTAATATTTTATTGTTTTATTATTTTTCTTCGAAGTTTATTTATTTTTGAGAGAGAGACACAGCATGAGCAGGGGAGAGGCAGAGAAGAGAGAGAGAGAGAGAGGGAGACACAGAATCCAGAGCAGGCTCGAGGCTCCGAGCTGTCGGCACAGACCCCAACACAGGGCTCGAACTCATGAACTTTGAGATTATGGGCACAGAGAGACAAAGTAGTTTTTTGTAGCTGGGGATGCCTGGGTGGGAAGGAGGCCTGCTGAGGAGCCTTCTAGGTTTCAGAAACCTGTTCGTGTTGGGGCCTCCTGAGCACAGGGTCTGTCTCTATGGACCAGTCGATTCATAGAGAGGTGTTGCAAGCTCAGAAAAATTTGGCCCCCGTGGTCTGCAATATACAGTTAAACCCAGAAATCCTGGATAGGTCCTACCCTAAACGAACTGTGTTGTGGCAAAATTGTGATTGTGCTTTTGCAACGATGTCTCTCTTCTGCCAAGGCTGAGAACAAGAAAACAGGATGTTTTACGTGCACTTCCTCATTCTCCGCACAAAGTAAGAGTGCTGGTGCATCATGTATCAGAAATGAATCACAAGGTGGCTCAGTTGGTTAAGCATCTGACTTCGGCTCAGGTCACGATCTCACGGTTTGTGAGTTCGAGTCCCTCAGAGGGCGAGCTTGAACCCCACTTTGGGTGAGTTTGAGCCCTGCTTCAGGCGAGCCCCGCTTCTCTCTCTCCTCTCCCACTCTGCCTGTTGTGGGATTCTCTCTCTGTCTCCCTATCTCTCTGCCTCTTGCTTACTTGTGCCCTCTCAAGAGGAAAAAAAAAAAAAAGATGATCTTCCTCTCCCTCTGCCCCTCTCCCTCGCTCACGTGCTTTCTTCCTCTGTCTCATGAATGAATGAATGAATGAATGAATCCTGCTGTGATTTAAAAAAAGGAAAAAAAAAAAAGAACCACAAGGGAAATGTACATTTTGAAAATTCTTTTTTAAATTAGAAAACAATTTTTTTTTTTATTTTAGAGCGAGGGAGTGCAAGTGGGGAGAGGGGCAGAGGGAGAGCGAGAGAATCCCCAGCAAGGACGGAGCCTGATGCAGGGCTCCCGACCACGACCCCGGGATCCTAACGTGAGCCAAAATCGAGTCAGGTAGTCAGCGGACTGAGCCACCCAGGTGCCCCGATTTTTAAAATTCTCGATTAAGGAACTGAGAAAAATTGAGGGGGGTGGGGGGGATTCAGTGGCCCTCCTAGCCCGTGACTGTGCAGACACACTGTTGTCCTCGGCTGGTGAAGGAAAGGGGTGTCAGCCGTCCCCGTGTAGAGGCTCGCTGAACAGAGCAGAACAAAGACACATCACTACAGTAAAGCGAGTGGCTTCAGGAGGGATTGATGTCACGATGGTTCTGGGTCGGGTATTTGTGGTGAGCGAGGGATAACAATTTTGTTGATGGCCCCGAAAGTCTTGAGTAAAGATATCCTCATGCATCTGACTTTTTTTTTTTTTTTTTTTTTTTTTTTTTTTTTAGTGACAGTTCTAAGGGCCAGTCCAGGGTATGGAAAGACCTCTGGGTGTGACTTTTCAGTGCTAAGTTTGAATCCTTTCATTTGCCTTCAAGGGATGCTGGGGAAGGAAGTTTAGGTAACACTTGGTAGGAGCAGTCTGAACTTTTAGGGGTCCTGCTCCAATCCTTTGGCTGTGTTAGTACAGTAACCAAGGCCATGGAGTGTCAGGCATAGTGTCAAGGTCCTTGTCTGGGGTCTGTGTCAAATATAGGAAGCAAGGTGTGCACCCCGAGCAGACCGAATTTGACCATAAATAGAGGAGTCCGCTCAGATCTCTGGTATGCATTTGATATCACGGTTCCGCCTGCAGAGGAAGGCTCCCTCTGTGAAATTTGCAGGGGTGGTAGCACCGAGCAGGAAGGTGCGCCTCTCAGTCAAGGGCTCCAGGGTTACGGTTAAAGACTGGGATAATTGGCGGGGGTGCCTGGGTGGCTCAGTCGGATTAGTGCCTCTTTTTTTTTTTAAAGTTTTTAAATGCTTATTTATTTTTGAGCGACAGAGCGAGAGTGGGAGTGGGGTGGGCAGAGAGAGGGAGAGAGAGGGAGACACAGAATCCGAAGCAGGCTCCAGGCTGAGCTCTCAGCACGGAACCCGAAGCGTCTGACTCTTGCTTTCGGCTGAGGTCATGATCTTGCGGTTTGTGAGTTTTGAGCCCTGCGTGGGGCTCTGCGATGACCGTGCAGAGCCTGCTTGGGATTTTTTCTCTCTCCCTCTCCCCGGCTTGTGCTCTCTGTCTCTCTCAAAATAAATAAATAAACTTAGGGGGGAAAAAAAAAGACTGGGAGATTGGGAAAACCTGTGGGTCATTTGAAATACCAATCACGTGTGCAATATGTGTACCCTGAGACAGAGGTTGGGTAAGGTGCCGGGGCTGCTTGTAGAAAGCGGGGCATCCGCCAGGCATTGATGAGGATGGCCGTCTTTATTTACGGTGAATTCACCTGGAGCGTTGAAGGGCCTGGCGGGATAGTGGGTGATTTTGCCTTCCGCAAGCACTCACTGACCTGAGACGAGAGAGTTTTTGGTCTTGGGTTTTCCCTTCCTGGCATCCCTTCTGTTTACAATATCTGCAAGTGTCCTTGTAGTTGGAGGTTGGCCGGGGTGGGGGCGGGGGGCGGCCATCCAGCGGTCTCTCTTGCAGGTCCCAAAGAGACTTGGGGTCTTGGCTCATTTTTGTCCCAAAGTCCTTTTTCAAAATGGTTCTCCCATGTGTTGTAGGTCAGCGAAAGGGTTATGTTTCCTACCAAGCTCTGTGTTCATCTTCGCTTTCCAATTTCAGTGTTAGTTTTCTCATCGACAAAAGGAGACGAAAGGGTTGTGACATCGAGCACCTTCTCTGACGCCCACACGGCGGTTGGAAGGGGCTTAGAACGGGCGGGCGGAAACCCAAAAAGAAAGCTCCCTGGATCAAAGCCAAGGCCTCAGGACACAAAACCGTGACAGGAGAGCCTCATCTGGTCTTAGTGGTGACCTGCAGAAAAGTCTGTCCCAGTGGATGCCAGTTGGGTTGAGAACCACAAACTCCTCGTGGGTCCGTGAGATCGGCACACGCGGCGGGCTTCTAGGGCCTGTGCCTGGGTTCTGGCCTCTAACTGTCCCTCTGTGACAGACAACACTTTACACAGCACCACAAAGCACAGCAAAAGGGATGAAAAGGAATGGCCTGATTCCACCCAAGATGCCAAACGAATGGGAACCAGGGACAAAACCTGGGTACTGAGCCGAGGAGCTCATTGTAAAGAGATTGGGGCGCAGGCCTGGCCCGAACTCACATCGTCAAGGACTGCACACGCCACAGGCCGACAGGCACAAGGGGCCTCTGTGGGTACCACATTGGGTTGGAGGCTGGGGCCTGTGGTGGTAGGCAGTGTAGGCCAGGTCTTGTGGGGCCTCCATGATGAGCTGTGGACTCATGGGAAATGGGAAAAACGAAGGCCATTATTCTGAGTTTGCTCTAGCAAGGGAGTCAGCCACCACCACCGGAGTTTGGGCAGAGACCCAGAGGCAGGCAGAGGGGTGGGAGAACTCTACAGGGAAACTAAGAGAGGTCTCAGGTGTGCCCTCATGTCCCGGGGAAGCCGGAATCGGGGCATCCTGTGGGATTGGTGGGGGTAGGGGGGAGGGCGTGTTTGCTTTTCTCTGGTTGGCCCTAAGTTGGAAGCAGGGACAAAACTTAGGGAACGTGTCAATTATCGATCAAGTCCTGGCCGTTTTGGGTCAGTTGTTGCAGAAGTTCTTATGTAGCACCCTGGATTATTCCCAGAGTTTGACATGTAACCAGCTGGCTTCTCGGGTTTATTGTAGGTAAGGGCTTGGTTTCTGGACAGATTGCTGTAGGCTGTGGATCAGAGTTCTATTTTTTTTTTTTTTAATATTTATTTATTTTTGAGAGAGAGAGACAGTGTGTGAACCGGGGAGGGGCAGAGAGGGAGGGAGACAGAGAATTGGAAGCAGGTAGCTCCATGCTGTCAATGCAAAAGCCTGACGTGGGGCTTGAACCCGTGAACCATGAGATCATGACCTGAGCCGGAGTCAGCCTCTCAACCGACTGAGCTGCCCAGGCGCCCCTAGAGTTCTGTTTTTACATATCGTCTGCCCGTTGGCTGTTGGCATATTCAGTTCCTCACAGCGCTTGTTGGCTTTTCTGATTCTGCCATTGCTTCACTGTTGACCAAAGAAACCCTTCTCACTTGGGGTCTCCGTGTCCCGTGTGGGTTTACTAGGTAGAGTGCGATGGTACCTTGAGATCCACAAGGCTTTTCCTGTGTTCTGTTCTCCCTCAGCCTCTCTGTGATCATCCCTCTGCGGACAACCTTGTCCCAGGAGCTCTGGAAGTCTGTGCCCAAAGCCAGTAAGCCTGTAGGAAGTGCCAACGGAGGGAACTTAACATGGCTGGTGACTTGTGCATTTTGAAAACGTTAGTCCCTTTTGAGGAAAATAGGCCATAGCTGTTCAGAAGCATAGCACTCTTAGAGAACAGGAAATAGTCTGTCTTGGGAATTTCATTTCCTTATAACCTGCGTGTCTCTTACTAGCAAAGTATTAGGATCACAAAGGCCAAAAAGAGCGTCTAAACATCAGTTCTGAGACCCAGAGCACTGGGCAGTGACCACAGGGAGCCCTGGGCCTCTCAGAACCTTCTGGAAACCAAAGGAGAGCAGGAAGGGGATGTCTGGATCACTGTGGGCTCCACTGCAGCCGTGAAAGCAGATTCTCAAAGTGAGACAGGAGGCATATACTCCCCAGGGGTGCCCTGTTTTCCATGGAATTAACCTCTATTAAATATTTCCACTTCTAGGTCTGTGGTCAGGCATCCTTATCTGTGTGATCACGCAGTGTGTGTGTTTTTTCATCTTTATTTCTCAGCTAAACTGGAAGAAAGCCTGTGAAGAGGTAACTATGTTCATTGCTGGCCCATAAAAGTTCCTCTCCTAGAAAACAATCTGTTCAGGCTCTCTCCCTCTCATTTGTAAGGTTCTTTCCCCTTTTATCACCAATGCTTTGTTGTTGTTTCAATTGCCTTTATTTCAGATGCTAAGGGCCAGATACCCCTGCAGTTATCCATTTCCCTTTTGTTTATTTATCAAACAGAAAAATAGGGGTTCCTTTCCTCCTCGTATCCCAAGCCAGGCTACCACCCTTGTGCCTGAAAAATCAATTTGAGGACAGGATTTGAAACTGGAAAGAAAGGAGGCATGCCAGCCAATTTATCCTGATAGTGTTTTTTATGATCCCAAAATATTTCATTAAGATACCTGCACACATGAGTGTCTCCAGCTTGCTAGGGTCAATGTGGGGTCTGAAAATAGATGGTCGATAAAACAAAAATGAAGGAAAAAGGGAAGAATCCTCTGAACTTGGGCCCAGCCTTCCCCCTAGTGCTTTTCCATCGATCCCTTCCCCCCCCCCCACCATTGACCTTATGTCAATCATCCTGAAAGACGATTCCATACTTGGGAACCAGAGAAGGTCCCCTTACATGTCAGTTACAGAGAATGGCTTGGTTTTTCCTAAACTGGGTAGTAGTCAAGTCAAATGTTTTATTTATAACGGTGGTAAATAATGCTTTGCGGATTGACTTTGAGTTTCATCTTCTAGGCTCGGGTACATGCCAATGTGAGACTAAATGTGGCCCAGGCTAGGACCCAGTCTGCGGCCCGGACGGCAGTCTATCAGAACATAGGTATGGAATAAACTCTCACCTCTTGGAAACAGGCCTGTCCAGGTGGTCCAGGAGGGGCCATTTGTGGGACACAACTAGATTTTCTGCCATGAGTGCCCCCCAAACCCGGGAAATAAAGTTTCAGGGACAAATGATAAAGTCACGCAACACTCAATTTTAGGTACACTGCAGGTTGCCAGTTCCTTGGCTGACTTAACGGTACTCACGTAAGCATTCCAAAGGGATCTCTAATACTCGGTGATCCTGTGCGTTGACCTTATCTTGGAAGCTGACGTTAGTAGGTCTGTGTCTATAGGGTTCCCCCATTCACCAGGCAAAGATGGGCCTTAAACAGATCGTTGTTTTAACTGTTGCTTCCGGTGACCATCATGCAAGTGTGTATATCACTTTCTCTCTGTCAAATCTGTAATCTCCCCAGACTTCCAGATCCTTCGGCAGTTAGTCATGTACTCACACTAGTTCCTCGCTTCTTTATTACCGAGTTCACAGACTGGCTGAATTACGGCTGCCAATTCCATTGTTCCTGCCAGTTTTCGTTCATGTTGTCTGGTCCCCTGTGTGCCTGGTTATCTTTGATTGTGTTCCAGATCTTGTATTTGAAAATTGCCGGTGGAAGTAATTTGAGGCCTGTGATGTCTGTCTGTCTTCAGGGAGGATTTTCCTTTGCTTTTGTCGAACACTTAGGGTTACCAGCAGTCTAGGGCAATTTCAGAAACTGAGCTTCCCGGAGCCCCCAGCTGACTTGAAGGCAACCAGGGTGAGGCTTGGTTTACTTCTGGTTCCTCCTGAATTCTTGGATACAGCCCCTGAGATCCGGCCTAGAGTCCAGAGGGGTTTACCTTGGTGAGGACTAAACTCCCCCCCAAAAGCATTGCTCAGGTCCAGATGGAGAACTCTCAGGTCAAAAGTGGCCCCCAAAGCTGGCTTACTTTGCTGGGTTTCCAGCTTCCCGTAGATCTTGCCCTGGTGACTTTTTGTTACTTCGGTAGTACTCTGATACCTTCAAGATGATATTTTTCATTCGTTTTATCCGGCTTTCATAATTGTCTTCAGCATAATTGTCTTCAGCGGATGGTTCGTCCAAGTTTCCTATCATCTCCCATTTGTAAAAGGGTAATAATACTAGTTACATCATACCACTGTCGTGAGAGTTACGTGAGTTTCATACGTGTAAAGCGCTGAGAACAGTGCCTGGCATGGAGGAAGCATTTTGTGAGAGTGGGCTGGAATTACTCTATTCGAAATTCTTTTCTCTCACAACTCCCAAGGGCCATCAGCACATCCCAGTATCCACTATGCTTGTTAAGAAGTCGGATGCCCATCTTATTCTTGGTTCTTTCTGTCAACTGCCTTTGCGTTTCTCTCGGGAAGCTTTTAGGATATTTTCCTGAATTCTGACTACTCTGAAGCTTTGGAAGACTGAATCTACATCTGAGTCACACCCTTGCTGGATGCTTAGTAGGCCCCCTGATGTGAAGAGTCACATCTCTCTTCAGTTCTGCGAATGGCCTTGAATGATCTCTTAGGTGATTTTTCTCCTCCGTTGGCCTTGTTCTCCTTCTGAACTGTTAATTAGAGGAGTGTTGGCCCCTTGAAAACTTGCCCTATGAATCTTAACTAGAGAGTCACTGTATTTATTCCTCTAGTTCTTGTGGTGGGGCAGAGCTCCCTGGTAGACCTAAGCTCACAATAGCAGGCTCCGGAGTTTGTGATGGGTGAATGGAGAGGCACTCTGAGATAGTATTCTTTTGCGTATCCAAGGCAGCAACTGCTTCCTCAATAAACTTTCCCCTGGCTAGTAACATACATATAGGACATCTTTTATACTAATAAAAAAAATACCCTTTTACTCTGCTCACTAAGTTCCTTTTTTCCCCTCAGCGGTGGTCCCAAGGAACCCGCGAAGAGTGTTAAGGAGAGCTGTTGTACAAAGAGACGAGACTCCATTGGATCTGCAAATGAGCCAAGACGCTAGGTTGACCGGGAGACAGTTGGTGCTGTGGCGTGGGCTCCTGCTCCTGGGGGTCATTTCAATCTTGCTCCTAGGGATTTTACTGAGAGTGTATATCAGAGTTGAGGGATAGGCAAGAGAGAGTCAGGTCGAGCGATACTTTTTGAGTTTACAAGTAACGCACAGGCCAAGCGGTGGAAATTTGTTTTCAGTTAAGCAGTTCTACTTTTTGAGTTTACAAGTAACGCACAGGCCAAGCGGTGGAAATTTTTCAGTTAAGTCGTTCTACTTTTTGAGTTTACAAGTAACGCACAGACCAAGCGGTGGAAATTTTTCAGTTAGGTCGTTCTACCTTTTGAGTTTGCAAGTAACGCACAGGCCAAGCGGTGGAAATGTTTCAGTTAGGTCGTTCTACTTTTTGAGTTTACAAGTAACGCACAGGCCAAGCGGTGGAAATTTGTTTTCAGTTAAGTAGTTCAACTGTGCCCATGGCTTTCAAGGATTGAGAGTTCAAAATTATGTTTTCTAATGAAGAAAAGGAACTAAGGTAAAAAAAACCTATGTTCTAGTCTAAGACAATGTCTGAATGATGAGATTAATAATATCTCATCCATCATTGTCTCAACCCAGGACCACTGTGTACTGATGGTGTTCATCTATGACTTTGATATTTCTTCTGCTTTTGTTTCTTTAGATACAAACGTATGTACTGAGTGCTTAAGGACTGTTAGCATCTAATTATTTAAAATATATTTTACAGCATCTGTTTCCTTGTGTCTTCTATGGTTATTCAATGGGAAAATGGCATTTGTTAAGATTCATTTGGGGTCCAGCTCTCAGGCGCTGTGGGCAACGGACGTGCTTGAGAAACCAAAAGAGGAGAAGACCGGTTTAAGAAGAGAGGAGTCAGATGGCATTGATGAACATGCTTCCTGTTAAGCAATGGTCTAAAAATCTGTCCGGACTGAGAAAGATTGGCATAGACCAGGAGAGAGGAAGCTGTAGGCCAAGACCCCACTGAGAAGCAGCACCTCATTTTTCTAGAGGGGTGGACATCCCAGAGAGAGAAATAAAGGGCTTGAAGAGCTATTCTGGGCAAACTGGAAGAAGTCAGACCTTTTCCTATGTTGATGGAGGGGATTAAAGATTGGAAGGCAGCAGAAATGGAAAGAGGGGGCTAGGAAAGGGGTCCTGGGTGGGCCCCATTCATCTTCTGCTTGGGTCTTTGTCTTTATGAAGGCACCAGCTTTAGGTGGTGAACACGGCATATCCAAGGAAGAGGTGTGTGTGTGTGTGTGTGTGTGTGTGTGTGTGTGCGCGCGCGCGCGCGCGCATGCATGCGCATGCGTGCTTTTGTCTGAAAAGGATGAGGTTTTGGTGAATGCTCCCTTCTGCCCCAGCATTGGAGAATAATTGGGGAAGTCTTTGGAGCTGTGCAAATCCAAACAACCCTAGCTAATTCCTCTGGGGTGGAGGGAGTGGTCAGGATTTCAGTAGCGGCCTTGGATTAAGTAGTAACCAAGTTGTACTTGGATTCCACCTTCCTGGGGGGTGGGGGACACTTTAACTCAGAATTAAGAACGCTGTGTACTTGGGATGGATACAAAGAGCTACGCACGGCCTTTGCCCTCAAAGAACAGATAATGGACAAGATCACAAATGTTGGCTACTATGAGTAAAAAAAACACCCAGGGCCGCCTTAAGGTATCTCCACCCTCGGTGCTTTACTCTTCTAGGAGAGTCACTTTACTGGGACCAAGATTAAAGGCCTGCCCTGAAGGATGCCCGCCCCCCCCCCCACCCCCGCCTTCGCCGGCAACCTCCCCTCTCCCAGCTCTTTCGTGAGGAAGCCCACACACACACCCTCCTCATTCCCTCCCCTGTGGATACCCCTCCTGGATACCCTCGCCTTCTAAAGAGTTCTCACCCTGCCTGGCCTTCCCTTCACCAGGTAGGAGCCCCTGGGAAGGGATGCGGAGGCTTATCTCATCAGCCCAAGTTGCAGGCGAGGAGCGCATCCCCAGGGGAGTAAATACTTTTAACACACCCGTAACCCGAGGCAGAGGGAGAGGGACTTCACCTGCAAAACCGGCGCAGTGCTCTCGGGGTGCGGTGGGTGGAATTAGAAATTCGCCCTCTCCGCCCCCGCCGCAGCACATTGCGCTCTTCCCAAGCTACAGTCTCCTTTGTCAGCGCACAGCGCCCCCGACCCCGTCCTGCCTCCCCAGCACCACCCCCCCCCCCCAAACCCCACCCGGGGATGTGCGGGCGGTGACGGTTGGCCCGTAGGTCCGGCGTCCGGGGGTGCGGCCCTCCCCCTCCCCCACCCCCGGCCGCGTGCGCAGGTGGGGGCGGTCCGCGGGCGCGCGGGGCGGGGCCGTGCGGGGGCCGCCCCCAGCCCGCCGCCTCCCGCGCGCCAGTCCCCGCGCCGGCATGGAGCCCCCCGCAGCCGCCGTCGCCGCCGCCGCCGCCGCGTCCCGGGAGAGCGCCGAGCCGCCCGACGCCCCTCGCTGGCGCAGCTGCCTGCGGAGCCTGCGGGGCGCGCTGCCGCCCGACGCGCGGCGGGAGGCGGCCGCGCTGGCGGCGCTCGCGGGCTCCGTGGTGAGTGCGCGCCCCGACGGCGGCCCCGGCTCGGGGCGCCCCCCAGCGCCTTCGCCCCGCGCTGCCCGAGCGGGGCCCGAGCGGGGCCCGGGCGGGGCGGGCGGGCAGGGTGTCAGCGCGTGCTCTCCCTCCTTTTTTCCCTCGCAGTTCCTGGCCCAGTTGATGATCTTCCTGATTAGCGTCGTCAGTTCCATCTTCTGTGGGCATCTGGGCAAAGTCGAGCTGGATGCCGTTACGCTCGCGGTATCGGTAGGTTTTCTTTTCTTTTTTCTCTTCTCTTCTCTTCTCTTCTTTTCTTTCTCTTTTGTTTTTTAAATACTTCCATTGGGGTCGGCCCCGCGGTAAAGCCTCGGAATTTGCACTGTATTATGTCTGATCTCTTCCCTTAACACTATCGGAGCTTGGCCCGTGGGTAGCTTTTGCCTTATCTCTAGATTTGAAAGGAGATCGCGTAAACTGCTCGGGGAAGCGTTGTTTCAACCATCCCGTGGTGGTCGGGCTTGCGAAGAATTTGTAGCAATGATACAATTCCAGGGCGGCCAGGGATTGCTAGGAATTTGTAGCAATAATACGGTCACAGGAACAGAACGGCATTTTTTTTTTTTTTTCCTGTTGTAAAATTAAACCGGAGAACTTAGAGATCATGTAGATTGTCTGCCATCGGTTTGAATTGCACAATTCATTATGGGCGCAGTATTTCCCGCTTGTACTAAAGTGTCTCCCTTGGGCCACGGATTGAAATTACACCTCCTTTGAAGGCTTTCGTCCCTGAGTGTTTGTTAGTGATGTAGCGGAAAGTTGCCTTCCTCCATCCAGGCTTTCAGAGAAGGTGGAAAATAGTTCCGGTGGTGCTGGCAGGTGGTCTCTCCCAGCCTTAGAAAATTCCCCTTCCGTCCCCACCAGAGGTCGGTATCTGCTCTAGGATCGTGGCGGGACCGCCGGAGTTTCTCTTTTCAGCTTTGTGGGTGAAGTGACCTTAGTATGTGGACTCAGATATTTTATTTACAGGTCTGTTACTGAGTGAACTAATTCAGGCTAAGGGATATTTCTACTTCCTTTGAGATTTTAGATTGGGTCTCTAGAAAGAGTGAAGAAAGCAGAGAAGCTTTACGTACAGGCTGTTAACTGTGTCCCCTCCAGAAAGGATGAACTTGATTCCTCCCCCACATAGGGCACGGTGGCCCTGGCATATGTTGTACTCCTGATCATTCTGTCTGCTGTGAACGACATTAACAGTGGGTTATTATTGGAAACCTGAAGGGACACTTTCTGTTTATCCACGGGGCCGCAGTTGGGATCTCCCTTTTCCTGTCGCTGGTTCCAAACCTTTATTTTGCAGTGCTCTTTAAATTTTTTTTTAATTTTTATTTACTTACGTGTTTATGTATGTATCTTAAATGTTTGAGAGAGAGAGGGGGACAGAGGATCCGAAGCGGGCTCCGTGCTGACAGCAGCGAGCCTGTGTGGGACTTGAACTCACCAACCGTGAGATGGTCATGACCCGAGCCAAAGGCAGATGCTCAACTGCCTGAGCCACCCAGGCGCCCCCTTAAAAAATTTATTATTATTATTATTATTTTTTTTTTACTGAGGTATAATTGACACACAACATTTAATCGGTTTCAGGTGTCTAATGTAATGATTCAGTATTTGGGTATATTGTGAAGGGATCACATTAAATCTGGTTAAAATCTTATCACTACACACAGATTTTTTTTTTTCTATGTGATGAAATCTTCTAAGATTTACTCTCTTAGCAAGTTTCAAGTGTGAAATATGGTATTATTAACTATATTCACCATGCGGTACATTGCATTTTCACACGTTATGTACTTCGTAACCGGGACTTTGTATCTTTAGATGGCCTTTACCACCAAGCCCCTCGGGCATTCCACCCCCCCCTCCCCCCCAGTCCTTGGCAATCACCAATCTGCTATGAGTTCAGTTTTTCTTTGTTTGGATTCCACGTGTAAGTGAGATTATACGGGCATTTGTCTCTGTTTGACTTCTTTGACTTAGTATAATGCCCTCAGTGTCCATCCGCATTGTTACCAATGGCAAGATGTTCTTCTCTTTTAGGACCAACTAAGATTCAGTGCATAAGCCGCATTTTATTTACATGTTTCGTTTTCTTTGGTCAAATACACAGAAGTGCGATTGTTGGATCTTATGGTAGTTCTGTTTTTAATTTTTTGAGACTTCATACCGTTTTCCCCGAGGGGCTGGACCAGTTTGCATTCCCTCCAAGAGTGCACAGGGGCTCCCTTTTCTCCACGTCTCCTCCAACACTTGTTATTTCCTGTCACATACTCTCGCAGGGGTTAGTTCATGGTGGTTTTAATTTGCATTTCCCTGACGATTCGTGATGTCAAGCACCTTTTCCGGTATCCTTTGGCCCTTTGTGTGTCTTCTTTGGAAAAATGCCTATTCAGATCCTCGGCCCAGTTTTTAATTAGATTGTTTGGGGTTCTTTTGCTAGTGAGTTGTATGCGTTCTTTACATATTGTGGAGGTGAACCCCTTATCAGGTGTACGATTTGCAAATATCTTCTCCCATTCTGTAGGTTGGCTTTCCACTTTGTCGGTGGGTTCCTTCAGGGTGCGGGCGCTTTTGAGTTTGGTGTGGTCCCACTCATTTATTTTTGGTTTTGTTGCCTTTGTTGTTGGTGTCAAAACCAGAGTCCTCGCCAAGACCAAGAGAGCTCACTGCCTGTGTTTTCTTCTAGGGGTTTTATGGCTTCAGGTCTTGCGTTCAGGTCTCGAATCCATTTTGAGTTATTTTTTTTTGTGTGTATGGTGTAAGATAGGGGTCCAGTGTCACGCTTTGGCCTGTGGCTGTCCAGTGCTCCCGACACCCCTGGATTGAATAGCCTGTCTTTTCGCAGTGCCCATTTCCGGACTGTCCCTTCGGGTTTACCATCCTGTATGGTTCATGTCCATGGTATCTGATGGCCGGTGCATGGCTTCTTCTGTGTTCATCAAACACCCCAGGGCCTGAGTGCTCAGCTTCTTGGGTGTGGGGACCCCACCTCCGTCCATCCCTCTGGCTTTCAGGAACCCCCTAAATCCACTTCAGGACTCACACTCTGCACATTGTTATCTCTCAGCATGGGCGCACGGTAGCAGTTCTGTTGTTGTTGTTGTTGTTGTTTTTCACTGTAACAGTGTTAAACTTTACTTTCCTGCTGGCAACCTTTTATCCCTGGAGCCCTCTCAAGTCCCCACCTGCCCTTTGACCTCATGGGTCTTCCCTTGCTGTGGTCCCTCCCTCTTCTCTCACTCTGCCGCCCTGACTGCCCCGATCGATCAATCGTTCTCGATCCTGCATTCTGTGACTTGCATGTGAGGCTCGGGAGGATCCTTCTAGATGCAGCTTAGGGGCATGCATTTGCAGAACATTTTCCCAGACCCCCCCCCCCCCCAGCCCCACCTTTCCATGCTGTGCCACAGTCTCTGTCTCTGAATACTCTCGCCTTGGCCGGCCAGCTCATATTAATTTTTGCCACGCCTGGTTCCTGGCACAGATCTGCCCCGAGTGGATATTTCCAGAAAATGCAGAGCTCAGGGGAGCTGTGAGCGGGTCCTCATCTAGGCGCCTCCTGAATTTGTCTCCTACGCGGCCCTGCTGTAACATGGTGAGGGTTGAAGGCTCTGTGATGATACACGTACAGGCCCCATGTCTCCTTTCACCATTTCGGCAAAACTGTCTTTTTTTTTTATTTTTTTTTTTAATTTTTGGGACAGAGAGAGACAGAGCATGAACGGGGGAGGGGCAGAGAGAGAGGGAGACACAGAATCGGAAACAGGCTCCAAGCCATCAGCCCAGAGCCTGACGCGGGGCTCGAACTCACGAACCGCGAGATCGTGACCTGGCTGAAGTCGGACGCTTAACCGACTGCGCCACCTAGGCGCCCCAAAACTGTCTTAACCAGGGGCGGCTGGGTGGCTCAGTCTGTTGAGCGTGCAACTTCAGCTCAGGTCATAATCTCCCGAGTCATGAGTTTGAGCCCCACATCAGGCTCTCTGCTGTCAGCGCAGAGCCTGCTTCAGATCCTCTGTCCCGTCAAAAATAAATAAACATTAGAAAAAAAAAAGAAAGAATTAGGGGCTCCTGGGTGGCTCAGTCGGTTGAACGTCCCACTTCGGCTCAGGTCATGATCTCACGGTTCGGGAGTTCGAGCCCCAGGTCCGCCTCTGTGCTGACGGCTCAGAGCCTGGAGCCTGCTTTGGATTCTGTGTGTGTGTCTCTCTCTGTCTCTTTGCCCCTCCCCTGCTGTGCTTGCTCGCTCTAAAAAATCAATAAATATTAAAAAAAAAAAAAAGGAATTAAATAAAACTATCTTAACTGTATCCTGGGGGGAGAAAACAAAATTAAGATTTTATGGAAGGTTTGTAGTAATTTCTTTCCTTCTGTCTCTCTGTTTTACCCGCAATTCACGCACCGATGAGAGCATAAAAAAGAGTTCCTACTTTTTGAAGTAAAAATAGGTAGAGAGCAAATACAAGCCTAAAATTCCATAGATAGGCCTGAAAAGGGTACGCGGGAAGGTTGGTATGTTGCAAAGAGAGGAATTTCTGTAGCTAAGGTTTTAGGTAAGGGAGTCTATGTCTGTCTTTCCTTGGGCAGTGCGTGGTAAGACTGTGCTTTTAACCAGCCGTTAAATTGTAACTAATTGGTAGGAGGAGAGTAGGCCCAATTTCAAGAAAACTATTTATGAAAGCCAGATACAGTTAAAAATGTTTTACTTTATGAAAAATTCTGTATGCGGAATGAGAGAATTTACAAAAGTGTTTGTTTTTTAAGTAAAAGAACGTTTTTTAAGGTTCATTTTATTATTTTTTTAACGTTTATTTTTTAGAGAGAGCGTGTGCACCCATGTGAGTGGGAGAAGGGCAGAGGGGGCCGTGGGGGGACAGAGGATCTGAAGCAGGCTCCACATTGGCCGCAGAGAACCCGATTCAGGGCTCGAACTCACGGAGCTGTGAGATCATGACCTGAGCCGAAGTTGGATGCTTAACCGACTGAGCCACCCAGGCGCCCCTAGGTTTTATTTTATTTTTTTGAAGGAATCTCTTACTCCCAATATGGGGCTTGAACACGCGACCCTGAGACCAAGAGTCGCGTGCTCCACCAACTGAGCCAGCCAGCTGCCCCCTGCCCTCCCCCCCCCCCCCCCCCCCGCTCCCCCGGCCACAAACATTTATTTATACCCCACCTTGTTTTGTTTCATGAAGAATTTGAGTTGGTTTGTAAAAATACTTTCAGTACAGAAGGATAAATAATTAGCTGGTAGAATTACCGGCATCCTGAGCTCTTGTAGTTTGCAGAAATTCACAGTGTGTCCAAGATGTCCCTGAGCCATCTGTTCGGGGGAAGGACGGCCTTTCCTGATACTGAGTCAGAGGAGTGGCGTGGACACCCTGAGGTGGAAGATGGTGTCCCGTACAACTTGCTACGAGAGATACGTCAGCAAGTCTCGAACCGTCTCCGTATACAGGTGGTCATTGTGTGGGGAAAGCACAACGCTCTTGACTTTCATCCAAGCAGTCTCAGACAGCGGACTTGGCCTGGAGATAGACTTGAGGTCACAGAAGAAGAGTGACGGCTGGGCTTCCTTTTCTTTGCCTGGAAGGCTGAGGGGTTTTGGAGCTTTGGCCCTGACACTGTCCCGGGCTGGAATTGAGAACACAAGGCGCCTGCCTCCCGCTGCTCCCTCTGTGTGTGGCCTGTCACTGACTCCTGGTGGCTAGAGTTTATGATCTTGGTCAGCCAAGAAGTGAACCCACCTTGGGATTGACATCACCACTAAACGTGAGACCCGGGATGAAAATGAGGGTCTCCAGCTCTCCCCAGCCTCCGCAATTGCAAAATGGCTCCTTGGGCCCTGACCTTAACCTGCAGGTTCATTGCCAGGGGCCCTGGGTAAGGTGCAGACACGAGGGCGACACAAAACCAGTCCTGTTTCTCATCACAGGGTTCAAGCCTGTGGCCAGACTTCCCAGCTTCGGGTCGCCATCTGAGTGACCTAAGCTTTCTGTGACGTGCTCCCAAGACCCGTAAAACGGGCACAATGCCCACGACAACCCTGTATGGGAGGGTTTGGGGACAGGGCCTGCACGTGGCATATGCTCAGTACACGTTTGCTGTCCTCGTTCTTAAAGGCACATCGCAGACCAGGGGCGTGGCCTTTAGATATCAACCGCAACTTAACTTTTTGATGTGGAAATTGTAACACACGCTGTGTTGTTCAAGAAGAACTACGTTGTCAGCCACCCCGGTTGACAGGAAGTGATTGTGATCCTCTGGTCGGAGGCTGTGTTTTTGTTCACAGTCGCCAGGGATGGACGTGGACGCCCATCTGCTGTGAGATGCAAAGTCTTAAGTGTACGATTGCAGGTTGCTCCTTGCAGGTAAACCGTCACGGCTCCTTGGCTTAGCGGGAGCTCTTAGGCAGCGACTGCCCGGCCGGTCCTCCAGCTGCAGCTGCCTGTCATTCCTTGCAGGTGGTGAACGTTATTGGGATTTCAGTCGGAACTGGCTTGGCCTCGGCTTGTGACACGCTGATGTCTCAGGTGAGGACCACCCTCCCCCACACACCATTTTTTTTTTTTATTTATGTATGTATTTAGTCAGTTACCTTTCCTGTTGGAGGCCAGGTAGGCGACTCTCCCCTCTTTGGCTTTTGTTGCCTTTTATTTGTCAAACACTGTGCTGCTGATGGCTGTAGATGTAAGCCAAGTGGGCTTTATAATTGTGCTCAGGGGCTGTGCTTTCCTTTCTGTCTCTGGTCTGATCTCTCCCACCCTAACACTGTACTCCCTCACCTGCTGTTGAAGACGCTCAGCTCCGTCTCCCGCCCACATCTCTGTCCTGAGGGCCACACTTGAATGTCGGTCATGTCCCGGACATCACACTCAGCTCAACCAGAGCTAAGCCCATCCGGCTTTCCTCCCTGAACTGTTTCTCCTCTCGGGTTGTCTCTCTCAAGAACACACGACCCTCCACTGAAGCCAGAGTCCTTCTTTATCTTCTGTCTCCTTACGTTAGTGGAGTCCGCTCACACCCCTCCGTCCTCGTTGCCTGTCACAGGACTGGGAACTCTGGGTTGGTGTGCTAACGCAGTCAGAGGAGAGTCAGATTCTGGTCCCGGCCTTTCTCTCCTGGCTCTGTCTTCCATCTCACCCACCTGGTTTACAACCATAGTGGTTTCCCTGGTAGAATCTGAGCTGCCTGGGGAGAAAGGCTATAATCCCATTCAGTCTTTGAATCCCTGTGGGGCTCAGCATCGTGCTTGCTATGTAGTGGGTACCCTGGAAATCTGTCGAATGAGTGAGAGGAAAGCAGAGAAGCAAGCCGGGATGGGTAGATGATGACGGACGGATGGATAGACGGTTGGGTGGTGGGTGGATGGGTTTATAGGTGGATGCTGGATAGACGGGTGGGTGGGTGGAGGGATGGATGGATGGATAGATGGTTGGGTTGGATGGTAGATGGATGGTTGGACAGATGGATGGGTAGGTGGCTAGAGGGATGGATGGTAGAATGGATGAGGTGGACAGATGAATGATGGCTACGTGGGTAGGTGGATGTGTCATAGATGAGTCCTGCCTTCACACCCACTGCCTGGGAGAGTGGGGACAGGGTTATATGCCAAGGAAGGAGTGGCCCTGAGCATATGTGTTATATCCTGAGCGGTTGGACTCAGCTCCTCAGCTGTTGGTGCATGAGGGTATCCTGGGATAGTTTTTATAGGCTCAGCTAAATGTGGCTCTGGATTGGCATGGTAGAGAATGTGAAATTTTTTTTATTTTTTTAATCATTAAAAAAACATTTTTAATGCTTATTTATTTTCAACAGAGAGAGACAGCATGAGCGGGGGAGGGGCAGAGAGCGAGGGAGACACAGAATCTGAAGCGGGCTCCAGGCTCTGAGCTGTCGGCACAGAGTCCGATGCGGGGCTCGAACTCACGAACTGCGAGATCATGACCTGAGTTGAAGTCAGACGCTTAAGTGACTGAGCCACCCAGGAGCCCCTGAAATTTTATTTTAAAATAGTTATTTTGTCCCTTTTTTGTTACCATTTCAGTTATTTTTATCCATATAGTTAAAAAAAGAAAAAGACTAGATCTTTGTTTCCCCCACCCACCCATATACAGTGGACGTCTTTCCGTATTAGTAAACGTATTTCTATAATAGCACATTGTTTCTTGGATTTTATTTATTTATTTATTTATTTATTTATTTTTTAAATTTTTTTTTCAACGTTTTTTATTTATTTTTGGGACAGAGAGAGACAGAGCATGAACGGGGGAGGGGCAGAGAGAGAGGGAGACACAGAATCGGAAACAGGCTCCAGGCTCCGAGCCATCAGCCCAGAGCCCGACGCGGGGCTCGAACTCACGGACCGCGAGATCGTGACCTGGCTGAAGTCGGACGCTTAACCGACTGCGCCACCCAGGCGCCCCTCCACTGACTCTTTCAAGGCAC
Source organism: Panthera onca (assembly GCF_046562875.1). Classification (NCBI taxonomy): domain Eukaryota; kingdom Metazoa; phylum Chordata; class Mammalia; order Carnivora; family Felidae; genus Panthera; species Panthera onca. Next base: position 26,841,368 of record NC_138352.1, on the reverse strand, counting down.
TTTAAGTTAGACTCCTTTTTGCTTTTGAGAAAGAGACAGTCATTCAGGGTACTTGAAGGAAAGGGAGAGTGAGAAAAGCTCTGAGAAACCTTGACTCGGCCAAGGCCGCTGGGGGGACCGGGCCTTCCCTGCCCTCCCGTGGCCTGCTCTCCGCTCTGTGCTCTGGCCACCTGGCTGCCCCTCATTTCTGCCTTTTGTGCTCTCGTCACACTTAAACGTCAGGTGATGTCGTTTCTCTGCGCGCAACTCTCCTGTGACCCCGTCTGACTGTGGAGGCCGCTGAGCCCTCTGCTGTCCCCACCGGGGTTCCATCCCCACAGGCTGCCCTGCTGGGCCTCTCCCAGACGTCTGCCTGGCTCATTCTCTCAGCTCCCGCATGTGTTTGCCAGAAATCCCCTTCTCCGGGAGGCCTGCCATCCGCCCTGTAAACATCGTGCTCCTCCCCCAAGGGTCTGTCCCCCTTCCCTGGTGTCTTTTTCTCCAAGCATTACTGCCATTCTAGAGAATGCACTCTAGATCTTAGTTATTTCTGTTTATCGTCTGTCTCCCTTTCCTTCTAGAAAGTCAGCTCCATGATGGCAGGGACTTCTGCCTGCTTTGTTCACTGCTGAGTTAGTTCCCGGGTCGCAAATGCGTGTGGCACATAGTAAGAGTTCAAGAAATACTTGCTGAGCGAATCCGGCAGGCTCTAACCCGCCGCCTGCTTCTTGCACCTTTGAAGCCCTGCTCTCTGCTGTCAGTGCCCTCCATGTCTAACTGTCCCTGTTCCCAGAGACAGGAGACTCCTCGTCCCGGGGCATGTTTAAAATGCCCTTGGTGCCCTTGGCTCAGGTGTTGGGGGCGGGAAACAACAGCTGTCCGGCTGCATGGGTGGCCAGCAGGGTGCTCTCCCTTGGGGAGCCGTTTGCGATGCCGGCGGTCCAGGCCTCGGCCCGGTACACGGTGGCCCTCTTTATCACTGCGTTTGTTTTCTCCAGTCCTTCGGAGGCAAGAACCTAAAACGCGTGGGGATCATACTCCAAAGAGGAATCCTCATCTTGATGCTGTGTTGCTTTCCTTGCTGGGCCGTCTTCATCAATACGGAGCGTATCCTCCTGCTCTTAAAACAAGACCCCGAAGTCTCCAGGTCAGCAGCGTCTCTAATGTCAGAACCCCAGGTTCAGCGTAAGTGACCGTCTGGTCGTCTTAACCTTCATTGACGTTTTGGTCAGTTACCTGGACTTGAACCCCCGTGGAGAATGGAAGCTGTGACTTGTGGATCACAGGGTATTAAGGCTGGCAGGGACCAGCTGGCACAGAGTGACACAGAGTGGCACAGCGTGACACAGTAACCTGACGTCCTGCCCAGAGTGAAGATACAGGATGAGAATGTTAATACCCTTGGCCCCAGTCTACTTTCCCGGTGTTTTGCAAATACGCAGAGGATTTTTTCCCTCCCAGAAGCAAAGGAGCAATATAGTTGCTTAGAGTTCTTAGAGTTGGGTTTTTTTTTAACCTACAAGTCCAGCAAACTCTGGAATTTGTCTTCAGGATACACGGGATCACGGGATGCAAGGAGGCATCTCTCTTTTCTAGAACACTGTTCGTCTTGCTTCAGTGTGAGGTACAGCTACAGTCCTGACCCAAAACCTTTCTGAACTTTGCCCGACTTTTAGTTCATTTTGCTCTGTTCGTCCCATCTTTTCTGCTAAGAATGAGCTGAAAGACGTAAAGTCAGACTTCCCTGTAAAAGCAGACGTGTAGCAAGCCTAACATAGTGTTAATCTGGCTTGTGGAAAAAGCCTTTTCAGAGTGGTATTAAATTTCTCCCGTGTAAATTATGTTTAATTTTTAGGAACCACGTGGATTCAATTTGAAGAAGTACGGCAGCAATTGTTTGAATATTAACTGAAGGCTGTTTGTTGTTTATTTCAGGATAGCCCAGATTTATGTGATGATTTTCATTCCTGCTCTTCCTGTAAGTGTCGAGGATATTTTGTGTCCTGGGACGCCCCAAGCAGCTCATGAATAGTGTCATGCCTGTGCCTCCCCTCTTTCTGTTTATTTTATCATAGTCCTGTTCCCGTGTAAGTTCAGTGTGTAGTTCTTGGACCTGTCATCCCATCCTTACTGCTTCTCAGAGCTTGTACCACTTTGATATCCAACAGCTTGAACGTAATACCCACACCGATGAGGGGGAAGAGCTTTCTGTCCTTATTCTGTGGGTGCTTTTGACTGCAGATTAATTAGGATGTTTCTGGGGCCCCTCTGGGATTGGGGAAAGTACTGCCAGCTGGCACTCTCAGAGCCATTCAGACGTCAAGGTAGTGAGCCGTTCGCAGATTCGGCCAGTTCGAGGTCTGAGGGTCCTCTCCGGAAAATTCCAAACAGCATCCTAGCATTTGATCCGCGTGGGTCTGGGTCTCTGATTTTGAGGTCGCATCAGGAGGAAATACCTTCTTGAGAAACAGAACTGTCAGAAACTGTTGGAATTATGCCTTCATGTTAACAAGAGGTGTTTTTCTGTTTTACCTCCTAGGCAGCATTCCTGTTCCAGCTGCAGACAAGATATTTACAAAGTCAGGTATAGAGCCTTTGGATCTTTTGACTCCGTGGTGCCTAGAAACGTGTAGTAGATATTCTTAGGGAGTTCTCCGTGAAAGTCATTCACAGTTTTATTTCCCTGGAATTTTACCCAGAGCTCCTTGTTTGGGAGACCTGAGGTCTTGTAAATGGATTTTGTCCAGCTCAGGAGAGATGCCCATCTCAACCTGTCAGATTCCTGCACCTACCTCTTGTTTTACTCTGCAGCCCCTGCCTCCCACAACACCCACCACACTGCACCCCTTCCCTCCTCTGTGGGCTGCCTGCTGGCTTTGGGTCTGACCTCAGGCCCGGCTCTGGTGCCTGTGCTTTAGAGGAAGAGGCTGCAGAGTTCTGTGGGGTTTACGGCGCCCCCAGGAACCAGAGGGACAAGGGGCATGGAGGGGAAGGCTAAGGGCAGAGCTGAGGGGGAGCTCTGCCTCTCTGTGTCCCCAGGTCCCTCTTACGTGAGCCGCCCGCTTGCCTTCATGTAACTTTTATCCACAGAAGCCGCTCTACTTTGATGGTGGCCAACTGTTTTTTAAAAAAAAATGTAGACTCTTTTTTTTTTTTTTTTTTTTGTAAGTTTATCTGTCTTAAGAGAGAGTGCGAGCAGGAGAGGGGCAGAGGGAGAGGGAGAGAGAGAAGCCCAAGTAGGCTCCACGCTGTCAGCGCCCAGAACCCAACATGGGGCTCAATCTCATGACCCCGGGATCATGCCCTGAGCCAAAACCGAGAGTCAGACGCTCAACAGACTGAACCACCCGGGCGCCCCAAATGTAGAGTCTTCAAGAAAATGTTTACCTGAGGACTAGCGTAGAGTAGGCAAGAGACACACGAGAAGTGAGGAATGAGGCCCCGTAAATAATGGGGGTGAATGTCCACCGCATACCTGCTGGGGACCAGGCCCTGCTGGGTGCTTCGTGTGAGGTGACCTCACGAACCTTCACCTTGACCCTGGACAGAAGTTAGGTAACTCGGCCTGAGTGTCTCCCATGGGGTCTTCCTGGGACACCTCGTGCCATGCACCGATTTGCTGTCCATGCAGTCATCCCTTCTCTTCTATCTCTGTGTTACTGTGATAGAAACGATGGCCCAGCGGGTCATTCAAAAGCTTTTAGAAACTTCTAGTTGGCCGGGCTCGCAGCTGTACCAGTGGGGGAGATGTGGCCAGCGGCTCTGACCCTGGCCGTCGATGTCCTCTGTGACCGTGCTGTCATTCAGAACCCTTGCCTGTGTACCTCTGAGTGTTCGGCTGACCACCTCTTTAGGAAAACTCACTCTTCCTGCTGCAAGAGTCTTAACTGTTCTCACGAGACCACATTCTCCGCTCACCAGAGGAGTGGAAACATCCCCACGCAGCCCGGCTAACGCAGTTGTGTGTCCTGCCTTTTAACTCGACCCTAACGCGCTCTGCCCAGAGTTTCAGGGACCTCCCACGGGTTAAAGGGCTCGGTCCCTCGAGACTCCCCTCCCCCCACCTTCCGGTGCCCACGTTGCCCCCTGTGCTTCTGACTGATCGGCTGCAGGTTGGAGGTTTCCACGACCGCCAGCCTGGTTCCGTTAATTTTTTAGAGCGACTCCCAGGACTCACGAAGAGTTTGCTTACGATTTGCCGGTTTGTTACAAAAGGGTGTGGCAAAGAACGCAGGCCAAACACCCAGATGGCAAGGTGTGTGGGACAGGGTCCGGAATTTTCACAGCACGTCCTCGTGTACACAGCCTGGAGGCTGTCTGAACCCCGTGATTCTGCGGTTTCAGGGGAGGCTCCCTCACGTAGGCGGGATTGATCACTTCCTCTATTCCCAGCCCCCCTCCCCTCTCCCGAAAATGAGCGAAGGGCTGAAAATGTCAAGCTCCTAACAACCATGGCTTGGTTGTTCTGGTGAGCAGCTCCCATCCAGGAGCCCACCCAGAGTCATTAGGACAAAAGGCGCCCTTGTCACCCAAGAAATTCCAAAGGATTTAGGAACTCTGGGTCAAGAACCCGGGTTGAAGACCAAATATTAGAACAAAGGATCCGCCTCGTGCCCCTGCCACTGAGAAGTTCTAGGGGAGTTAGGAGCTCCGTGCCGGGAAGCGGGGGCGGGGTGGGGGCAGAGACCAGTATATATGCTTCCCATTACGTCACACCACATAACCGATCAGCTTTTGAAAATGCTGTTTTCCTGTTTGGGGATTTTAGGGCATCATCATGCCTCAAGTGATCACTGGGGTTGCAGCAAACGTGATCAATGTGGGCATGAACGCCCTCCTGCTCTACGCCCTGGACCTCGGAGTGGTGTAAGTTGTGACCCGTTCGTTCCCCAAGTGCCGAGCGTCTGCTGGCCGCGGCCCTGGGGGCTGGGATATGGGGGGGTGAAGCGGCCTGGGAGGGAATCCCCGTGGGGTGGGGGCTGGTGTCCTGGAGCACCTGGGGGGGCAGTCAGCCCAGGCTGTGGGGAGGAGTGCGGGCGTCAGCTGGGGGAGAATGTTGTGGAAGAGGTGACGTTGTGAGCTGACACCTGCCTGTCCGGTGGAGTTAGTGTGAGAGGGCGTCGCTGCAGCCCATGAAGACTGAGATGCCAGACCTGAGCAAAGGCAGGAGGGGGCAGAGGACTGTCGGGATCTCCCACTAGCTCTCAGTTGTAAGAAATCAAGCCAGTTCCGTCTCTGTGAAGCTGGAGAGTTGGAGGGTCCCACGAGGAAGGCAGCGTCAGTTTGGACCTCCCGCCAGTAGGCATCATGCTGTCGATCCATCCCTGACTTGAACCGTCCGGTGCGCTGGCCCAGGTCCAGCCCCCTTCACGTGGGCCGACGTGGTCACACGAGCACTCGAGATATATTATGAATGACATGTAGTAAAGTGAGATAGAATAGAAAATAGTGTATGGAGGTCTTTTCATGAGACTTCGTGTGTACACATATTAATGTGGGTACCAGGTAGTGATGGAAATTTAGTTCTGTTAGTTGCAGTAATACACGTGTGTGTACACACACACACACACACACACACCCACACATATTTGTACATTTGTACGTTTGTATATAAGTCATTAGGTGATGGGTAGTAGAGAGGTGGACTGTAAGAATAATCAATGGAAAAAGGTTTGTAACATCTCCTGCCAGAAAAGCCAGAGGCTTTGACCATGGGGGGCGGGAGCACGAGTCGGCAGGCAGGTCTGAGAGCTGGTGACATCGACCCACATAAACACCTGATTGGCACCCGGTTTGTCCGGCTTTCCTCTGCAGGTGCACCTCACGGACCATCTCATAGAAGTTTCTTGAACAGGTGTACGGAGGACAGTTTGGATAGTAGGAAAAGAGGAGAAGAACACATAGGAATGGGTTAATAAGTGATACAGTGTGAGGATTGGTCGGAAGATTAAAATGAAAAAATAGGAAGAAGCAGGGCTCTGGGCTCCCTGTGCCAGGACGGGGCATCGTTTAATTTGTGGTGACAAAATGTCATCTAAGATGCTCTAAGTTTGTCTTGTAATTGAAAACAAATTTATTATAATCCTGGGAAATAACTGTGAACCTTAGACCAGTATTTTGAGCACAGTAGTTGTTTTTGATATTGTACTTAGGTGACTACATTTAAGAATTTATCTGCTAGGTTATTTCGGGCTGTTAGGACAAAGGACGGTGACAAGTGTGTATGTCCTTTTATTTTTCTGGTGATGAACAGTAACATTTGGCTCTTCCACAAAATTGTTGGTGGAAAGAAAACAAGTCAGTTGTAAGTGGACAGTGTATTTAAATCATTAAAAGATAGTCCACAAGTTCTAGGCTTTTCTAATAACTGTAATTCTTAAAACAGAGCAAAAGCTTGTCAGGGGTAGTCTGTTTATTTATATTTGGACAGAATATACTCCCAGGTAATGATCACTTTCTCTCCTTCAGGGGATCTGCCTGGGCAAACACCACTTCCCAGTTCCTCCTGTCTGCTCTCCTTCTCCTGTACATGTGGTGGAAAAAAATCCACGTCGATACCTGGGGAGGTATGAGAACTTTGATTTACATTATGATATTTGTTATTCAGAAGGATGTAATTCGGGTGTTTGGATATTTTTCCCCCAGAGAGTTTTTTTTTAATCTTTTTGGAAAATTAAAAAAATTAAGGAAAATATTTGTATACAGAAAATATAAAAATTATAAGTCACTGTGAGTTTTTTTTTTTAATGTCCATAAAGGCAGCTTTTGGTCATAGAGAACGGTTGGCAGCTGTTGGGTTTAAGAATTGATATTTAAGGAATTAAAATTGCAGATACAAAATCTAAATTTTTCTTTGCAAATCATCCTGCTGTGTTAAAACACAGTTTGATTGATATCTTATCGACTCAGGTGAACAGATTGAGTTCTTAAATAATAGTACCACTTAAAGTTTCGCCAAATTCCCTTAAATAGTGTAACATGCATTTGTAAGTTTAGTAAAATAGATTTGTTTTGTTTTCTAATTTTTTAAATTGTGGTAGAATGTATGTAACATAAAACTTGCTATTTTAGCCATTTTAAGTGCCCTTAAATACATTCACAGTGTTTGGTAACCATCACCACAATCTAGTTCTAAAACATTTTTATCACCCCAAACAGAAATTCTGTACCAGTTAAGCAGTCACTGCCCCTTTTTTCTCCCTCTAGACCCCCAGTAACTTCCAATCTACTTTCTGTTGATCTGGTACCTTGAAACTTTGCTGAAGTCATTCATTAGCTCTGAAGGCTTTCTGGTTGACTCTTTGGGTGATTCTGTATATAAGATCATACCATGTGCGAATAGAGATAATTTTACTTCTTCCCTCCCGGTTTTGATGCCTTTTCATTTCTTTTCTTGATTAATCGCTCTGACTACAACCTCTAGTGCAGTGTTGAATAGAAGTAGCAAAAGTGAACATCTTTGTCTTGTTTCTGATTTTAGGGGTAAAGTTTTCAGACTTTAGCCATTGATACGACATATGTGAGTTTTTCATAGAAGCCCTTCGTCAGGTTGAGAAAGTTTCCCCTATTCCTAGTTTGTCGAGTGTTTTTGTTCATAAAAGGGTATTGGACTTTTTTTTTTTTTTTCCCTGCATTAACTGAGATGATCACTCTTTGTTTTTTCTTCCATTTTATTAATGTGGTGTACTGCATTGATTGATGTTAATCATCTCGTGTGTTCTTGGGATAAATCCCATTTGGTCACTGTGTGCGATCATTAAATATGTTGCTTGGGGCGCCTGGGTGGCGCAGTCGGTTAAGCGTCCGACTTCAGCCAGGTCACGATCTCGCGGTCCGTGAGTTCGAGCCCCGCGTCGGGCTCTGGGCTGATGGCTCGGAGCCTGGAGCCTGTTTCCGATTCTGTGTCTCCCTCTCTCTCTGCCCCTCCCCGGTTCATGCTCTGTCTCTCTCTGTCCCAAAAATAAATAAAAAAAAAAAGTTGAAAAAAAGAAGAAAAAAAAAAAAAAATTTAAATATGTTGCTGGGTGTGGTTTGCCAGTATTTTGTCGAGGATTTTTACATCTATATTCATAAGGGATATTGTTCTGTGATTTTCTTTTCTTGTGTTGTCTTAATCTGGCTTTGGTGTCGAGGTGATGCTGGCCTCAGAACGAGGCTGTGGGTTTGGTACCATTATTTCTCTTCTGTGTTTTGGAAGTTTGAGGAGAATTGGTGTCAGTTCTTCAAATATTTGCTTTAATTCACTGGTGAAGCCGTAAGGTCTTGGACTTTGTTGGGAAATTCTAATTGCCTGTTCAGTCTCTTATTAAAGGTTTGTTGAGATTTTCTCTTTGTGTTCGGTCACTTGAGGTAATTTGTGTGTTTCTAGGAATTTGTCATTTCGTCTAGTTATTTGATTTGTTGCCATACAGTTCCTAGAACTCTCTTATATTTTTTATTAAAGTGAGGTTGGTAGTAACATCCCCACTGTTATTTTTGATTTTAGTTATTTGAGCCTTCTTTTTCTCTTGGTCAGTTTAGCTAAAGTTTTTTCAATTTCGTTGATCTCTTTTCGTTTGTTTTTGTTTTATTTTTTCAAAGAATTGGTTTTTGGTTTTCTGGTTCTCTCTTGTTATTTTTCCATTCTCTACTTCATTTATTTCTGCTTTAATCTTCATTATTTATGTTGTTCTAGCTTTGGGTTTAATTTGCTCTTTTTCCGTCTCCTCAATGTGTAAAATTAATTTTATCCATTTGAGAGCTTTTTTCTTTTGCAATGTAGGCATTTACAGTTATAAATGTCCCTTTGAGTACTCCTTCACTTCATCTAGTGTGGTGGGTTGTGTATTTGTTTTCTTTTGTTTCAGTGTGGTGTTTTTTTTTTCGTTGAACTTTTGCTACACTTTTTAATAAAGTTTATTTATTTAGGGTGAGAGCAGGAGGAAGGGCAGAGAGAGCAGGAGAGAGAGAGAATTCAAAGGCGGCTCCGCACTGTCACTGGAGAGCCTGATGCCTGATGTGGGACTCAAACTCATGAACTGTGTGTGACGTCATGATCTGAGCCGAAACCAAGAATGTGACACTTAACAAACTAAGCCACGCAGGTGCCCCTTCAGAGTTGTTTTTCAAATTGTCCCTTGTGTTTTGTTTAAGAGTGTGTTTAATTTGGGGCACCTGGGTGGCTCAGTCAGTTGAGCATCCAACTTCACCTCAGGTCATGATCTCACGGTTCGTGGGTTCGAGCCCCACGTCGGGCTCTGTGCTGACAGCTCGGAGCCTGGAGCCTGCTTCAGATTCTGTGTCTCCCCCTCTCTCTGCCCCTCCCCTGCTTGCATTCTTCTCTCTCTCTCTCTCAAAAATAAATGAAACATTTTTTTAAAAAGTGTTTAATTTTTACATGTATATGAATTTTTTGGATTTCCTTCTATTACTGGTTTTATCCTTATTCTGTTGTGGTTGGAGAAGATACTTCGTATGAGATCAGTCTTCCCAAATGACTCTAAACTTGTTTTGTGACCTAACACATGGGCTGACCTGGAGAATGTCCCGTGTGCACTTGAGAAGAGTATTGCTGATGTTGGGTGGAGAGCTGTGTACAAGTCTGGTGTGTAGTGTTGTTTTAAGTCCTCTCTTTCCTTAGTGATCTCTGTCTACATGTTCCATTCATTACCGAAAATAGTACTGGAGTCTCCAACTATTTTGTGGAACTAATTCTCTACTTGTGTAAATGTTTGCTTCGTATTTTATGGGGCTGTGTTGTTTGGTCCCTGCCTGTTTATCATTGTTGTGTCTTCTTGATAAACTGACTGTCTCATCAACGTATAATGTCCTTCAGGGGCACCTGGCTGGCTCAGTCGGTTAAGCGTCCCAAGTTCGGCTCGGGTCATGATCTCGCGGTTCGTGAGTTTGAGCCCGGCATAGGGCTCTGCAGACCCTGCTTCAGATCCTGTTCCCTCCCTCTCTGCCTCTCCCCTACTCATGCTTTCTCCCTCTCTCTCTCTGTGTCTCAAAAATAAATATTAAACACACACACGTATATAATGTCCTTTTGTCTTTTGTAATCGATTTTGACTTAAAGTTATTTTGCCTAATCTTAGTCTAGCCACCCCAGCTCTCTTTGGGTTCCTACCCCAGTTCTCTTTGGGTTACTACTGATATAGAATATATTTTTTAATCATCTTTCTTTCAGCCTATTTGTTGCTTTCTGAGTCACTTTTCTGTCACCAAAGTGAGGCTCCTATAGACAGCATATAGTTAGATCGTGTTTTCTAGTCCATTTGGTCAGTATCTGCCTTTTTATTGGAGAATTTAATCTGTTTACATTTAAAATAATTGCTGATAAGGGCAGACTTTCTTTGCCATTTTATTATTTGCTTTCTGTTTGTCTTAGACGTTTTTTGTGTTTCATTTCCTTCTGTACTGCCTTCTTGGGGGTTTAGTTGATTTTTTTTTTGTTTGTTTGTTTTTTGTTTTTTGTTAGGGAACTGTTTTGATTCCATTCTCATTTCCTTTGTGTAGATAATTTAGATTTTTTCCTTCATTGTTACCATGGGGATTTTATTTAATATCTTAAATTTATAACAACCCTGTTTGAATGGATACCACCTTAACTTCAGTAGCATCCCAAAATACTACTCCTATCCAGCTCTCTCCACCACCCCTTTCTGTTGTTGTTTCACTGACGACCTCTTTATTCACATGTGCTCAGTAACAGAGGTTCGTAATTCTTTCCTGTGCATTTGTCCTTTGAATTATGGAGGCGAGGCGATAAATCATGGAGTTACAAAGCAAACATACAGTAATCATACTGGTCTTTATATTTGTGCACATAGTTACCTTTACTGGAGACCTTTATTTGTTCACACAACTTTTGAGTTACTCTCTGGCTTCCTTTCTTGTCAACCGGAAGGACTCCCTTTAACATGTTTTTTAGGGTAGGTCTGGTAGTAACAAAATTCCTGAGCTTTTGTTTAACTGGGTATATTTTAATTTCTACTTCATTTTTTAAGGACATTTTCATCAGATACAGAAGTCTTGGTTGACAGTTATATTCTTTTGGCGATTGATTGATTGATCGAGAGCACATGCACACTCTCATGTGAGTAGGGGAGGGGCAGAGAGAGCGGGAAAGAGAGAAACTTAAGCAGGCCCCAATGCAGGACTCGATCCCACAACGCTGGGATCATGATCTGAGCCAAAACGATGAGTCAGATGCTTAAGCAAACTGAGCCACCAAGGCGCCCCTCTTTCAGCAATTTAAATGTCATTCCACTGCCTTATGGCCTCCATGGTTTCTGATGAGAAACTGTAGGTTAATCGTCTTGAGGATTCCTTGTACGTGATGAGTCACTTCTCTCCTGCTGCCTTAAAAAATTCTTTGTCTTTGATAATATGATTATAATGTGTCTTGCTGTGGATCTCATTGAGTTGATCTCATTCGCAGTTTGTCGAGTTCTTAGATGTGTATATTGTTATTTTTCTGGCAGCCTTTAATCTACTTCCTGTCAATGGATTTGCCCATTCTGAACATTTCACAGAACTTAAACCGCACAATATGTGGTCCTCTGTGACTGGTTTATTTCACTTAGCCTGATATTTTCAAGGCTCATCCATGTTGTAGCTTGTATCAGTGTTTCCATTTCTTTTCCCAGGTGAATCATATTCGGTCATACATGGTATCATGGAGATACCATGTTTTACTTATCCATTGAACAGTTAGTGGGTATTTGGGTTCTACTTTTTGGCTATTTTCTATAATGTTACCGTCCACACTCATGTACACGTTTTTGTGTGGATATATCTTTCAGTTCCTTTCGGTAAATAAGTAGGAGTGGGATTACTAGGTCATATGGTAATTCTGTGATTAACCATCTGCAGAATTGCCCGACTGTTTTCCAAACTGTAAAACATGATTTTACATTCCCACCACATCCTCACCAGCACTTATTCTATTTTCCTTTTTATTTTATTATTATTTTTTAATTCTAGCTATCCTATTAGGTAGGAAGAGGTGGCTTGGGATTTTGACTTTCATTTCCCTGATGGCAGCTGGTGTTGAGTATCTCGGGTTTCTTGGCTTGCTCCGCTCTTGTATTTCCTTTTTTCTTTACATTTCTTCGCCCCTCTGTCTGCAAGAACACTTCCTGTCGCGCCATTGGATTAGATGACATGCTTCGCCTCATTACGTGGTTCTGTTATCAGATCCTCCTCCACCTTTATCACCTGATTAGATTCTGTAGCCCTTTGACGTCCTTCCTGGTAACTGGAACACAAATTTAAATGGCTTCTGATTGGATTCTGTAGCTTGTGATTTTGGCCCTGTGGCTATAGCACTAAGTCACAAATGACTGAATACATATTTTTGAATGTTTATTTATTTTTGAGACAGAGAGAGACGGATCGCGAGTGGGGGAGGCACAGAGAGAGAGGGAGACCCAGAATCCGAAGCAGGCTCCGGGCCCCGAGCTGTCAGCACAGAGCCCGACATGGGGCTCGAAACTCACACACCATGAGATCATGACCGGAGCCAAAGTCAGATGCTTAACCGACTGAGCCACCCAGGCACCCCCGGCATTCTTTTCTTTTCTTTTTTTTAAAAAAAGAATTTTTTTTTTTTTTACATTTATTTATTTCTGAGAGACAGAGTGAGACAAAGAGTGGGGGAGGGGCAGAGAGAGAGGGAGACACAAGATCGGAAGCAGGCTCCAGGCTCTGAGCTGTCAGCACAGAGCCCTACACGGGGCTCGAACCCACAGACCATGAGATCATGACCTGAGCCGAAGTCGGACGCTCAACCGACTGAGCCACCCAGGCGCCCCCCAGCATTGTTTTCTTAGCACAAAGGTGGATCTGCTGGCTAAGCCCTATGCCATGGTGTTCTATCTACCCATAAGGGGTACTATATAGGTTAATAGAAGTCCTGGTTCCAGGCTCTTTTTAGCTTCTCCACGGTATATAGTTTCCACTCCCAAGGTCACTTCATGGACCAAGAGGCTACTATGTTCCAGTTAGTAGGAAGGAGGAGGGAGGAAAACAGGACATTCACACACCCCCTTTAAGTGTGTTAAAAGTTCCTGACAGGTGCCCACACCGATTCTGATTTGCCCTGTTGGCCAGTACATAGCCCCATGGTCATATTAAGCTGCAAGAAATGGATACATGGCCCCTAAACTTCTTGTAAGTTTATTTCTGTGAAAGATTGTGAAGGATAAGGATGTCAGTTTTGCTAGGCAAATAGCGGTCCCTGCTGCAGTTGGGAACCATGAAGTGCTCAGGAAACGCCAACAGCTCTGGCTCTTCTCCTGCATTCACCCTGGATGCTCATTTATCTCGCGAGATGTTGTGCATGCTCCTGCTGGACAAAGTTCCCCAAAAAGTCGATCATTTTACTGATCGATGTAAACGCTTCTTAATTAAGTGAATGGAAACTGTGGCATGCTAATTTTCAGTCAAATGCTGCAGATCGAAATCAGAGTTTGCTTACAGTCAGAAAAACTCCATGTGCGCTTTTTAAAACAAAACGAATCTGTTAACAGTGATAAAAGAGAAGCGAGTTTAGGTCCTTCTACTTTAAGTCTTCCTTATAATCAGCCTCCTTTCATTTGTTTCTTTTCAATTAAATTTTTTTTTTTTTTTTTTAGTGTTTATTTTAGAGAGAGAGGGGCAGAGTGCAAGTGGGGGAGGG